>NC_073255.2:78700000-79950000 GCF_029289425.2 Pan paniscus | reverse complement strand
TTTATATAAGTAACTGGTTAGCGATTGACTATACATTGTTAAGCTATAGGGTGTGGGTTATAGAGTCAAGTGTGGCATTATTAGGTTGTGGCAATAGCAACCAATTTAAAAAGATAAATAGTTCAAAGAGGAGAGCAGAATATAACTGTGGTCTCATTTTAACATATCTCTGGTTTAAAAGAACTTGCATGTCTCAAATAAAAGTTCTCTTCTTCCCTCGAATCCCAGGACGTGAATTCAGAATTTGGAACTGCACATTTAGGTCTTGGAAGGCTGGTGAGCTATGCACATTTGTGAGCATTTGGACAAGAGGAGGAGAGAGGAAGGTAAATTCTCGTGTTTAATCAACGCACATGTGCGAGCCTGGTTGGGGATCTGGGGCCCTGTGATCTTTGAATCAGTGTGAGACCTGAAGATGCCAAGACTTGAGGTCAGGAGTTTGAGACCAACCTGGCCAACATGGTGAAACCCCATCTCTACTAAAAATACAGAATTAGCCAGGAGTGGTGGTGGGTGCCTGCAATTCCAGCTACTCAGGAGGCTAAGGAAGGAGAATCGCTTGAACCTGGGAGGCAGAGGTTGCAGTGAGTCAAGATTGCACCATTGCACTCCAGCCTGGGCAAAAAGAGCAAAACTCCATCTCAAAAAAAAAAAAAAAGAAAAGAAAATAGAAAATAGAAAACAGCAAAAAATCTTCCCTTATTTTAAAAAGAAAGCATTAAGCCTCTTCTTCCTAATTTGCATTTGCTTCTTTTTTTTTTTTTTTGAGACAGTCTTGCACTGTTGCCCGGGCTGGAGTGCAGTGGCAAGATCTTGGCTCACTGCAACCTCTGCCTCCTGGGTTCAAGCAATTCTCCTGCCTCAGCCTCCCAATAAGCTGGGATTATAGGTGCCCACCACAACGCCTGGCTAATTTTTTGTATTTTTAGTAGAGACGGGGTTTCACTATGTTGGCCATGCTGGTCTTGAACTCCTGACCTTGTGATCCACCCTCCTCGGCCTCCCAAAGTGCTGGGATTACAGGTGTGAGCCACTGCACCCAGCCTCTGTATTTACTTTGACAACAGCCAGGTCTAAAGCCATGGTCTTGAACTTATTAACATCTGAATTCTAGTAGGCACAGGATTCAGGTACCTGAGGGATGGACTTGGGCACACTGCCACACTGTGTGAATATAAAAGAGGGTTTTGGGGGAAAAGAAAGGCAGGAGAGAGAAAGGTACTATCAAGAAACAAGAGTGGGCCAAGCACAGTGGCTCACACCTCTAATCCTAGCACTTTGAGAGGCCAAAGTTGGTGGATCACCTGAGGTTAGGAGTTCAAAAACAGCCTAGCCAACATGGTGAAATCCCATCTCTACTAAAATTACAAAAAATAGCTAGCCGTGGTGGCACACACCTGTAGTCCCAGCTATTTGGGAGGCTTAGGCTAAAGAACTGCTAGAACATGGGAGGCAGAGATTGCAGCGAGCTGAGATCATGCCACTGTACTCTAGCCTGGGCAACAGAGCAAGAGGCTCCATCTCAAAATAAATAAATAAATAAATAAGTAAGCAAATAAAAGTTATTTTCTGCCTATTTTTTGAGATTCTCAAAGATCTTATAGTTGGTATTATTCTCTTACTACAATTCTTCTTTAGGAGTAAGTAACTTCATACCTAACTCTAAATTAGTTCTATTTGACAAAGTTTAGGTAGAGCCCCAGGACAATAACAACAAATCCATCCTCAAAAAGAGGCTCCCCAACCACTTCTATCCCAACTTTAACTGCATCTGACTTTCAGTATCCAGCTTTCCAGGGCTCTGTAGCTTCTGTCAGTATAAACAATTCTTCCATGGCTGAGGTGAGTAGGCTGGGACACCTGCAGGGGTGACTCACCAGTAAAAGACCAACCAACTTGGTGTTCAATCACCCCTTTTTGCAGGCTCAAGATTGGCCAGCTTGGAGTCACTGGGTTTGGGCTTTCATTTTCCAATCAGCATAGTTCACTTGATTTTTTTTTTTTTTTCTGAGACGGAGTTTTGCTCTTGTCACCCAGGCTGGAGTGCAATGGCACAATCTTGGCTCACTGCAACCTCCACCTCCTGGGTTCAAGTGATTCTCCTGCCTCAGCCTCCCGAGTAGCTGGGATTACAGGCATGCGCCACCATGCCCGTCTAATTTTTTGTTTTTAATAGAGATAGGGTTTCTCCATGTTGGTCAGGCTGGTCTCGAACTCCCGACCTCAGCTGATCTGCCCACCTCGGCCTCCCAAAGTTCTGGGACACTTGATTTTATATTTAAAAAAATAGTCAGTGTTTGAAGAATCTAGCAAAATTACTCAAACTCAGTGTTTATGAAAGAGAATTAAGTTGTAAGGCATTTACATTTTATATCTCAACAACAACAACAAAACAACGAAAAACAAGTGTCTATCCCTTTCAGACAATAAACACATCACTTATCTCTATAAAAAATAATTTAACAATTAACCATATATTAATACTTTTAGAAGGTGCCAAGTATCACTTTAAAAAATTTAGCATTAAACTTATTCAAATGACATGCTACAGAAAACAGATTCAGAATATTACAAATTCTTCACCCTGCAAATAAAAAAGGAACTATTGTTTTGATGCATCTATGTAATGCACCAGTTGATTTACTACACGTCTTGTGGAAATGTATTCATTTTCTATAGCCATAAAAGGAGAGATATTTCCTATTTTTCCCTGGTAGCATTCTCAAAGCTAAGCCCTGAGATTCTGTTTGAAATTACCCCCAAAAAGTGGCAGACCAGAGAAACAACTACACTCACTTTTGTACGGAAAAAAGTAAATAAGAACTTTTAACAAATAAAATATATGATTAGAACCCCATCTCTACTAAAAATACAAAAAAATTAGCCAGGCATGGTGGCAGGTGCCTGTAGTCCCAGCTACCCAGCTACTCAGGAGGCTGAGGAAGGAGAATGGCATGAACCTGGGAGGTGGAGCTTGCAGTGAGCCGAGATTTCGCCACTGCACTCCAGCCTGGGCGACACAGCAAGACTCCATCTCAAAAAAAAAAAAAAAAGAATTTTAAAAACCAAAATCCAACATGCCTTTTTACAAGGGTCAGGATAGTCAAGGCCCTCAGACAAATAAACTTTGGTGGTTCAGAGAGGACAGAAAATGGAGCAGGCCAATCACCTGGTAGGGCTTGTTATCAATGTCATTTGTAAGGCTACTTTAAAAAAGATTGTCCAACGAGAAACAAGCTACCCCCTCGCCCATCTCCACTATGCTGAGGCAATCACTGAAAGGCGCACTGCCCCAGAGGACAAAGGTTCTCTGGGCCAGGAGCCCCCAACCAGATGATCCAACAACAGGACTGAGGGTGCCCAGGGCAAATGCCACCTCACATCATCACCTTCACTGAGCCCCGGGTACATTTAACCATTGAGGGTCAGGAAATTGACTTCCTCCTGGACACTGGTGTGGCTCTCTCAGTGTTAATCTCCTGTCCCGGACAGCTGTCTTCAAGGTCAACTACCATCCGAGGAATCCTGGGACAGCCTGTAACCAGATATTTCTCCCACCTCCTCAGTTGTAACTGGGAGACTTTGCTACACATAGTAAGTATGCTTATCTAATCCTACAAGCCCATACTGCAATATGGAAAGAAAGGGAGTGCCTAACCTCTGGGGGAACCCCCATTAAATATCACAAGGAAATCATGGAGTTATTGCATGCAGGCAAAAACCCAAGGAAGTGGCACTCTTACACTGCCGAAGCCATCAAAAGGGGAAGGAGAGGGGAGAACAGCAGCATAAGTGGCTGGCAGAGTCAGGGAAAGATCAGCAGAGAGGAAAGACAGAAAGAGAGAGGAAGAGACAGAGACAAAGAGAGACACAGATAGAAAGAGACAGTCAAAAAGAGAGGAAGAGACAGAGACAAAGAGTCAGAGAGAGAGACAGAAAGTCAGAGAAGGAAAGAGAGAGGAAGAGACAAAGGAATCAAAGAGACAGAAAGTCAGAGAGAGGAAGAGACAGAGACAAAGGGGAGTCAGAGAGAGAGAAAAGACAGAAAGTCAAAGAGAAAGAGAGATGGAAGTAGTGGAGAAAAAACAGTGTACCCTTTTCCTTTAAAAGTCAGGGTAAATATAATTGATCATTGAAGGCCTTCTCTGTAACCCTATAACAATCCAATACCACCTTGTCAGTATAATCAAGGGCACAGCCCAAAAGCACGGAGGCCACTGACAACCCATAGCCTTCCTATCAAAAATCCTTAACCCAGCAGGTTTCCTAACAGGGGATCTAAATCTTAACTAATTACCATACAAAGGTCCGACCAGATATAGGAGGAAATCCCTTCAGGACAGAAAGACAGGTGGTTCCTCCCGGGCGCTTAAGGGAAAATGACACAATGGGTATTCAATAAGTGATAAGGAAACTCCTGTAGAAGCAGAGTTAGGAAAATTGCCTAACAATTGGTCTGCTTAAACGTGTGAGCTGTTTGTGCTCAGCCAAACCTTAAAGTACTTAGGGAATCAGGAAGGAGCCATCTATATCAATTCTAAGTTAATATGGACTGAGCGAAGTCTTATTAATAGCAAAGAGTAATTGAAATCCCAAGCTTACAAGGTTTTCAACAAAGGTAAAATTTGTTAAAGTTAACACCTCTCCTTGCCCCTTTAATGGAATCCTTTTACTATTTCATCATATTATTAAGCAGCATACTAACCATACTCTTTGCCTATCTATCCCTCCTGCTTCCTTGGATACCTTATACAATCACCTCTCCCCTTCCACTAGCTCCTAATTACCTCTACAAGACTCTCAACTTAATCCACTGTCTGTTAAACCAGTCCAATCCTTCCCTGGCAAATGACTGTTGGCTTTGCATCTCTCTATCAACCTCTGCTTGCATTGCCACTCCCATTCCCGCAAAAAACTGGCTTAACTTACCATCCCCATTATGAAGGAAAAGACCCTTTCTGACTTCTAGATATGCAATCATTAGCCAACTTCCCCATCTCTGATAGGACCAAGAATACCCTAACAGGACGTGCAACAAACTTTAACATTCTTACATTTCCAACCTCGCCTATTACACAAGCAATGAAAAGCCCATACATGGCCATGTAACTATGAATACCACCTTAACTTTCCAAACCCCTTTATGCATCCAACGCAATCTGTTATCAGGCCTTCCCCCGGGGCACCTACTACTCCATCAGTGTAATTACACCCTACAACTTCAAGCCCCAACTGATCATAGTAACTTCTGAGTCACCCAAACAGCTCCATTCAGACAGCATGTCTCTCAGGGTCTCCAAAAATCATCACCTCCTCTCTGCTTAACAAACAGTCCAGGTTTTGTAATGGCAAACATACTTCCTGCATGACCATTCACCCCTGGACCCCCTGCAGCAGCGCCCCCACCACTAGTGAATGCCTTTTCCTCCCCTCTTTCAATCACTCTCTCCAATGGTTCCTAGTAGATACAGAATGGTTTTTTCTCCAATGGGAAAAGAGAACACAGGGAGCCACTCATTTTGCTCCCAACACCCCTTTCCAGCCGCTCACCAGAGTTACCTTGGCAAGTACTCTAGGAGTATGGGAAAACAAAAACAACAAACTCACACACCTTTTTAACATACACAACTAGTTCTGTCTACCCAGGCAAGGTATATTCTTATGTGGAACGTCAACCTATAAATCTGCCTCCCCACTATCTGGACAGGCACCTGCACCTTAGTCTTTCTAAGTCCCAACATTAACATTGCCCCAGGAAATCAGATCCTATCAGTAACCCTCAAAGCTCAAGTCCAGCAGCACAGAGCCATACAACAAATACCCCTACTTACAGGGTTAGGAATGGCTATGGCTACAGGAACCGGAATAGCCAGTTTATCTACTTTATTATCCTACTACCACACAGTCTCAAAGGATTTCTCAGACAATTTGCAAGAAATAACGAAATCTATCCTTACTGTACAATCCCAAATAGACTCTTTGGCAGCAGTGACTCTCCAAAACTGCCGAGGCCTAGACCTCCTAACTGATGAGAAAGGAGGACTCTGCACCTTCTCAGGAGAAAAGTGTTGCTTTTACACTAACCAGTCAGGGATAGTATGAGACGCTGCCTGGCATTTACAGGAAAAGGCTTCTGAAATCAGACAATGCCTTTCAACCTCTGATACCAACTTCTGGAGTTGGGAGACATGATTTTTCTCCTTTCAAGTTCCCGTGGCAGCCATCTTGTTATTACTCACCTTCAGGCCCTGTATTTTTAACCTCCTTGTCAAATTTGTTTCCTCTAGAATCGAGGCCATCAAGCTACAGATGGTCTTACAAATGGAACCCCAAATGAGCTCAACTAACAACTTCTACTGAGGACCCCTGGACAGACCTTCTGACCTTTTCACTGGCCTAAAGAGTTCCCCTCTGGAGGACACTACAACTGCAGGGCCCCTTCTTCACCCCTATCCCACAGGAGGTAGCTAGAGTGGCCATCACTCAATTCCCAACAGCAGTTGGGGTGTCCTGTTTAGAGTGGGGATTGAGAGGTGAAGCCAGCTAAGCTTCTGAGTCAGGTGGGGACTTGGAGAACTTTTGTGTCTAGCTAAAGGATTGTAAACGCACCAATCAGCATGCTGTAAAAACGCATCAATCAGCACTCTGTAAAATGGACCAATCAGCACTCCGTAAAATGGACCAATCAGCACTCCGTAAAATGGACCAATCAGCAGGATGTGGGTGGGGCCAAATAAGGGAATAAAAGCTGGCCACCAGCGCCAGCAGTGGCAACCTGCTGTGGTCCCCTTCCACACCGTGGAAGCTTTGTTCTTTTGCTCTTTACAATAAATCTTACTGCTGCTCACTCTTTGGGTCCACAGCACTTTTAAGAGCAGTAACACTCACCACAAAAGTCCACAGTTTCATTGTTGAAGTCAGTGAGACCAAGAACCCACCAGAAGGAAGAAACTCTGAACACCCGAAGGAACAAACTCCAGACACACAATCTTTAAGAGCTGTAACACTTGCTGCGAAGGTCCGTGGCTTCATTCTTGAAGTCAGCGAGACCAAGAACCCACCAGAAGGAATAAATTCTGGACACATTTTGAGTAGGCAACCTGAGATTTTAACAGGAGAGCAATCCTCTAAGAAATAAAATGTTAGCCATGTGTGAATTTTTTTTTTTTTTTTTTTGAGCCAGAGTCTCCAACTGTCACCAGGCTGGAGTGCAATGTTGTGATCTCGGTTCACTGCAACCTCCACCTCCCAGGTTCAAGCAATTCTTCTGCCTTAGCCTCCCAAGTAGCTGGGATTACAGGTGCCTGCCACCACACCTGGCTAATTTTTTGTATTTTCAGTAGAGATGGGGTTTCACTATGTTGGCTAGGCTGGTCTCCAACTCCTGACCTTGTGATCCACTCCCCTCAGCCTCCCAAAGTGCTGGGATTACAGGCCTGAGCCACCGTGCCCATCTTGAATTTTAAGTTTTTTAGTAGCCACATTAAATATAATAAAAAGAAACAAGTGAAATTTTTTGTAATTATTTAACCCAGTATATCCAAAATATTATTATTTTAATATGTGATCAATATGTAATTATTAATAAAGTAATTTTTGGTTCTAAACCTTCTTAACTCACTCTGTATTTTATATTTGCAGCACATCTCATTTTAAATCTGCCACATTCCAGGTTCTTAGTAGCCTCAAATGTCAAGTAGCTGCCACATCAAAGAGCAGCTCTGAGGGATCTGACTCTCTGATCTCGGAGCTGAAGGGCCTAAATACCCGCTTTCTGCTGGAAATGAGGGAACAGCCTCTCCCTGCTGCAGCTTGCCATGGTTACCACAGGACTGAATGAAGGAGGACAAATGAGAAATGAAAACCTAAAACAAAAGAAACTATTTTAAAGGAAGGGGCCGGGGAAGAAGAAGAGGACTCCCTGCTTCTGGTGGGTGAAGGCAGCCACCTTGAGCTTCTACAGCCCTTCATATTTATTGGGTAGAAAAAGCAGGAAGGAGGAGGTAATGTTTGGTCAGCTGCTTGAGTGATCACAGGTTCACATTATTGCTAACAGGCTTCAGATGTGCCTAATTACAAGAAGCACTGTGCTTGGGGTGTGACTGCCCTCAGCATTCTTTCTGGGTGGCAGATGCAGTTGTCAGCTTGCTAACATCCTGCATTTATGAGAACAGTTTGCTGTTTACTCATATAGCCTCCAGTGGTATACTGAGTTGATCACAACCCTCACTCTTTTGGCCTGCAACATCTCCGTATAAACTTCTCCATTCAGGCCCAAAGATGGGAGGGACGGTGCCCCTAGAATGAGCAGCCACTGCAAGCAGGAAGTGTCCACATGTAGACCATTGTCTCCCAGTTTCTGTTTGGTGAGAATTCCTCTTCCTTCCAAACATCAGACAGTAAACAATGGATGATAGGGCCCCAGCAACAGGGAACCCCATGTCTTCAGGACTCTTTATAGTGTTGACCTCCAAAGTTTAGATGTGGAGAAAATAGACTAAAGGCTGATACGGTTTGGTTCTGTGTCCCCACTCAAATCTCATCTTGAATTGTAATCCCCACATGTCAGGGAGAAACCTGGTGCGAAGTGATTGAGTCATGAGGGGCAGACTTCCCCTTGCTGTTTTGTGATAGAGTTCTTATGAGATCTGGTTGTTTAATAAATGTGTTTCTTCCTCTCTCTTTCTTTCCTGCCACCTTGTGAAGACAGGCCTTGTTTTCCTTTTGCTTTCTGCCATGATTGTAAGATTCCAGAGCCCCCCTTAGCCATGTAAAACTGTGAGTCAATTAAACCTCTTCTCCTAAACTACCCAGTTTCAGGTAGTTCTTTACAGCAGTGTGAAAATGGACTAATACAAAGGCCAACTTCTTATTTTGCTGTTTGGCCTTGGACCTAATTGTTCAGCTGTAGCTGCGTGTTTTTCTCCTGTGATGTGGGGCACTGTGTGAGTTTCAGCACCAATCACATGCATCCACATCTACCTGCTCTTCTGTATAACTCAGTACCATCTAAGTGAAATCTAACTTTAAATGAAGGAAAAAGAAAATTAATACTTATAGGGTGCCAAACATCTGGAGGTTATTTGTAATTAACCTTTACTGAAATCCTGACATCCTGCCTATAATGAATGTATTTTTTAGTAAGACATAACTGCATAACAAACTATCCCAAAGCTTACTAGCTCATTATTGAGCTGGTTAGAAATTTAGGCTGAGCTCAGCTGGGCTTCTTCAGGCATGAATGGTCAGCTGATGGCAGATTAGGTGGCTCTGCTTCTGAGAGTGAGCTGTCTGTCAACTGGAGCACTTTGGTTTTTCTCCCCATGATATTTTATTTTTCAGCAGGCTAAAATGGGCTTTTAAGACCAAAACTGGCACACTGTCATATTCACAGTTTTGCCCCATGCAAATAAGACCAGAAAGATCCAAGGTTTGAAAAACAGATTCTTCCTGTTGATGGGAACTACTATAAAAGCGTATTGCTAAGGGCATGACTATAAGAATGAATAAAAAGAATTGTTGTATTTTCAATCAATATTATTATACCTTTTCTTGCACATAAGATTTATATAACTGTCCCACAGCTACTAAGCTGCTGGGCTGGGACTCAGGATTAACTCTGTCTGAGTCCAAATCTCATGCACCTCAATAGACCACACTACTCAGCCAGGTTTTCTAGTCCATCGAGGTCCTGGAGAGAGACACTTCTGAAATAGAAGCTATATATATATATATATATTCTCATTCCATTTACCTAATACTCTTCAAACATTGAAATAAATTCATTATCACCAGAGAATACTGCTGAAGCCTCTGGGAAAAACAGAGGAAATGGCTGAGCACTGAGTTTAGAAATTAAGGCCTAAAATTATATTTTTTATTTCTTATCACAGGTGAAATTTGAAAACACCTATAATGCACTCCATATATCTGCAAACTCTTTGTATCTCTCTTTGGTATTTGTAGATTATGTATGAGTTCCAAAACAAACTACATCAAATTACTGTGCCTGATAGAGCTGCTGACTATTTTCTTCTGCTGCAATTTGGCCGAACAGTTGTGGATGCCTTAAAAGGCAACGATATTTTATAAGACCACAAATTTAGGAGTAGCTATAGGGCAAAGCCCTGAAGCACATATAAAAATCACACAACCGATGCATTCCTCACCCTGAATCAATGCTTTTCACCCCTGGCTGCATATTAGTACAAACTGAAGTGGGGTTATTTAAAGTCCCCAAACCCAATTTGCAATGGAACAATTAATCAAAATCCCTGGAGTGAGACCCAGGCAATAGTGTGATATGAAGGTCTCCAGGTGATTGCACTATTCAGCCAAACCCCCAAATCACTGCTTTAAACTAACATCATTTGGTTAACTAGTTGAAAAAAAAATTTTTTTTTTTTGAGACGGAGTTTCACTCTTGTTGCCCAGGCTGGAGTGCAATGACGTGATCTTGGCTCACCGCAACGTCCACCTCCCGAGTTCAAGCAATTCTCCTGCCTCAGCCTTCCAAGTAGCTGGAATTACAGGCATGCATCACCGTGCCTGGCTAATTTTGTATTTTTAGTAGAGACAGGGTTTCTCCATGTTGGCCAGGCTGGTCTTGAACTCCTAACCTCAGGTGATCCACCCACCTCAGCCTCCCAAAGCACTAGGATTACAGGTGTGAGCCACTGTGCCTGGCTGAAAATATTTCTTAAATAAATGTAAAAGTGTTTGCTGCTGAGTTGTTGTCTTTCAGTCTTACTTGTATTGCCTACATTCTATCTTTTGCAGAACTGATATCTGCTACTTATTTCACTCCTAATTCAAATCAGTTTCATACCTACCAAGTGCACAATATGTGCAGAGCACTGTGCTAGTTGTTCTGACCTTGGTGACTATTATCGTGGGGAGAAGACTTTGCAGTAAAAAATTGCATTCAGCTGGGTGTGGTGGTTCATGCCTTTAATCCCAGTGTGTCAGGCCAGGTCTCACTAAGGCAGTCTTCCATAGCAACTGTTTCAGTACTGACTGAGTGGTTAAGTTAAATGTTAAGAGCCAGTGCACTTATACACAGGCTAGAATGTAACAAAAGCTCACCAAGAATTTTGCCTAGGCCTTTCCTGTGCCCTAAAGCATGACAAAATAATGAAGAACTTCATCTTGAGTTTGTCTGTTGATAATTTCCAGGCCTTCTTCCTGTAACCAGTTGCAGAAAAAAAAAAATTCTCTTCATCCCCAGTTCATCTGAAATAGCAGCCCAATCATTAGTTTGGTCCAGGAACAAAATTTGGCACAACGGCCAGGAAAGACCAGGATGGTGTTGCATTCAGCAGCCAGCGGCTTGAGATGAGACAGCCCCTCCCGAAGGCTGTCCCGTGTGCAAAATTGCATGTCTCTTTCACTACTGGGGAAGAATGGAGATCAGGACTGGACACGTTCAAAGGGTGAGACAACCCAATCATATGCCGGGAGCCTATTGTTTTCTTACCTGGGCTTGTTAAGCCATTTGTCAGGTACTGCCAAGGGAAACAATAGGGCTCACTCATATAACCACTTTACACTTTGGTTGAGATCAGGTTTTGAGTTGGTTTTGAGTCTGTTTTGTCTGAGTGCACTCCCACTTGTGTTGTCCAGAATTTGTCTCCGCTCGTTTGTGTATCTGTCTTATTCTTTTTGATACCATGTAAACTTGAAAATGGGAGGTATTGGGTCCAGTCCTGCTGAGAGGCCTCTGGGAAGAAAAAAAAAATTTTTAGGAGCTCAATAGCTAATTGTCAGCTTCATTAAAAGCTAACATCCAACATGTGTATATGTATGTGTGCATGCTTGTATTTAAAAGGCAAACATGTTTTTATTTTTGTTTATTTCTCTCCTAGGATGTTGCCTTTTTGAGCAAAAATTTTCTCAGATTAACTGAATTCTGTTTTCTTCATTAATAGCTATTGCAACAGAAGCTACTCTGGGATTTTTAAGAAAAAGTGTAATTTAGACACTTAGAAATGCCTTCGTTTGGGAAAAAAAAATTTTTTTTTTTGATACCAAGTTTCACTTTTTCGCCCAAGCTGGAGTGAAGTGGCGTGAGCTCGGCTCACTGCAACCTCTGCCTCCCCGAGTTCAAGCAATTCTTGTGCCTCAGTCTCCCAAGTAGCTGGGATTATAGGTGCCCACTACCATGCCTGTTGAATTTTTGTATTTTTAGTAGAATTGGGGTTTCGCCATGTTGGCCAGGCTGGACTTGAACTCCTGACCTCATGTGATCCAACTGCCTCAGCCTCCCAAAGTGCTAGGATTACAGGCATGAGCCACTGTGCCCGACCTGGGAAAAAAATTCTTAAGTGCACTGTAAAAGCATCAAATAGTCTAGTCTCATAATAATTCTCCCTTTTTGAAAACCGAGGATTCAGTGTGGGCTCTGCTCAGAGCTCAATGATCCAGCTGAAAGATAGGTAGTCAAGATGTAAATAAAGTTAGTCTCCTTATACAGTTGTTTGAAAAATTTCTATAATCTTTTGTTTGATCTGGCATCCATTTTTAATCTCCCTCTAGCACCACCAGACTTTCTCTTTGTGTACCTTGAGATGTAAATTTTGCCATTTGATTTTCACCTAAAAGTTGTTTCCTTCCATATGCAGATTTAGGCCTATGTAGCTGACAACTGCCAGAGTAATAAAGCAGGTCATCAAGAGTTTGCAAGTCGAAGATAGGAAAAAGGAGGTCTTATGAATCTATTAAATGTACTTCCATTGGCATGGCTAATATGTCTATGTGTTTATGTCTAGTGTACCCCATGTTTACTACTGAAAATATATAAAAGAATTCTAACCAATTGGCTCAAAAAAAAAGCACTTAAATGCTTTTTTTTTTTTTTTTTTTTTGGAGATGGAGTCTTGCTCTGCCACCCAGGCTGGAGTGCAGTGGTGCAATCTCGGCTCACTGCAACCCTCCACCTCCCAGGATCAAGAGATTCTCCTGCCTCAGCCTTCCAAGTAGCTGGGACTATAGACACCTCATACCATGCCTGGCTAATTTTTGTATTTTCAGTACAGAAGGGGTTTCACCATATTGGCCAGGCTGGTCTCAAACTCTTTACCTTGTGATCCACTCCCCTCGGCCTCCCAAAGTGCTGGGATTACAGTCATGAGCCACTGCACCTGGCTAGCACTTAAATACTTTAACAGAAAAAAGAAAAGACTAGTCAAATGCTTTTTAAAGTTTATATGGCTTAGTAAAATAATAAATAAGCTAGCTTTAAAAATTATTGGTAAAGTAATATTAGAAATGTCTTAAGAGTTGCCAGCATACATTTTTGCCTGCATTTATTGATAAAGCAATTTTATACTTATCTCTGCCAAAAACTATAAGGTGTCAAAATTTGGCATAGAGGCTACAAAACTATAACTCAGCCCAAAACAGAATGATCTTTGCTGTGTAACTCTTAAAAAATAAAATATTAATATTTGTTTAATGAAGATAGCTACAACTTGAATAATTCAGTAAAATACCCTCACTTCTAATTTTGTGGCTTTAGGCAATCTAGTCCACAGACATGAAGGAAATTTGTTCTGGGAAAGGACTGTTATCATCTTTGTTTCAAAGCTAAACTGTAAACTAAGTTGATGAATAAGAATAGACTAGAAGTTAGAAGAAAGATGGAGTCACTTAGGTCAGATTATTTTCACTGTCTCAGTTATAATTTTGCAATGGCAGTTTCATAACTTTAAATAATGACTATCACAGTTTTCATAAATAATCTAGGTAAATGGTTAAAATAAATCACAGATAAATGTAATGGGATAAATACTCATAAACAACTTTGTCATAATTTGGAATCTAAAGTTAAATTAAACAACAGTTATTTCATTATTTGGGTATTTTCCAATAAAAAATAGATTGTAGGAAAACATTCTTTCTAGAAATTATGTCCTTTTTAAAGGGGAACCAATTTTCATCTAATTCAAAGCTTATTTAAAGGCTATATATAAAACAAAGTAAAATAAACCAGGAAATAAAGGAGATATAAAGAAAGTTATAAAAATAAAGATAGTTTTAAAGATTATTGGTAAAATATAAATATTTTCAGAAATGTAAACATTTGGTCTAAATTATGCCGATCAAATATTACATTTGCTGAAGGCTTTAGGTCATACACTATTTTTTTGACTTAAAAATTGTTCAATTTCTTTTGGAGTGTTAAATTCTAGATAAGGCCTGTGGACATATGAAATTAGCCATGCCCCTAGCTATGCAAAAAGGTATTAAACAACAGATATTTTATGTAAGAAAGGATCTTGTATGGTAAATTCTTGTCATAAAGTAAAATAACTGGTCATTTAAAAAAAAGGAATGTTTAGGACAAGTCAGAAAGTCAAGGCATGTCATAGCTTGTCTGTGTAAGTAGTGAAAGAATTTATAAAGGGGAATTTATGCAAGAAATGTCATACAATTTAAAGGTAATTAGGCCTCCTAAATACTTTATAAAATGCCACTATGACTCTTAGCTATACAACTTGCCTGCTTTACAGCTAGGTAAGTCCTGGGATATATGGAGTTAGATGCTGGAATAAGTCAGACCTTATCTGCATGCACTTCTGTCTAGGTCCTAGGCTCCACATCTAGTACATCATTAAAATCCCAAACTTACCTGGGTTTTCACCAAAAGTGAAGGTTGCTAAGAGTTAACATTGTAACATGTATGTGTGACTATTGAAGGAACGGTTTATATGCAACGTAAAAAATATATATATACTTTTGGTAAAATAAATTATAAGGAAGCATGAGAATGTGGATATCTGACTAGATTAAAAGGTTAAAGAACTGTTTTAAGTTGGATAAGATAAAGACAAAGGTTTAAGCAAGTTGTGGAAGGGTGATTGTAAAGGAAATTCTGTGTGTAAACATACTGGCTGTAGTTAAAGAGGGTATCGTCCAGTTTTTCTGTAAATTGAGCATTAAAATAAAAGCACAATGGGTTTCTCTTACAGCACTATCCTGCTTTTTTTTTGCTTTTTTTTTTTTTCTTTGGAGACAGAGTCTCGCTCTGTTGCCCAGGCTGGTCTCGAGCTCCTGACCTCATGATCCATCCACCTTGGCCTCTCAAAGTGCTGGGATTACAGGCATGAGCCACCATGCCCAGCCATATTTACCCAATTTTAATGTTTGAGTATGAGGTAACATTTTTATAGACATTTTATAACCCTTTACAATTTTTGTTAAAGAGCAGGTTAGTGGGTCGTGTGCAGTGGCTCACGCCTGTAATCCCAGCACTTTAGGATGCTGAGGCAGGTGGATCATGAGGTCAAGAGTTTGAGACCAGCCTGGCCAGCATGGCAAAACCCCATCTCTACTATAAATACAAAAAATTAGCCAGGCATGGTGGCACACATCTGTACTCTCAGCTACTTGGGAGGCTGAGGCAGGAGAATTGCTTGAACCCAGGAGGCGGAGGTTGCAGTGAGCCAAGATCATGCCACTGCACTGTACCCTGGGTGACAGAGCGAGACTCTGTTTTAAAAAAAACAAATGGGTGAATATGTCTATAAGGTTTTATTAAGTATTGGGTTTAACAATGTAAAAGGTAAAATTTGGCTCATTTGGTACCAAAAATCATACAGGAAGCATTGCCAAATATAAAATGGGGCTTGGCTTTCTTTGGGCTATATTTGTATAAATATGTTATTGGTATGTGTTCCAAAATCATGTGAAACTCCTATAATTCTATCTTAGTGTATGTTACCAGTAATAATTACAATTGTTATGTTAAATTATTGTGTGCCATAGAGGTAACAATTTTCACTGTCAATTGTGTTTTTAACTATGGCTATCCTAAAACTTTTTGTCATCAGTAAACAATTGTTTTCTTGTTTTGGTCCTCTTTAGAAGGTGGTTTTATAATCATCTGTAAAGCTCTAAATGGTGCTCTTGAATGCAGGTTTCTGATCACTTTGGAGATTGTGACATAAGAATAAAGGAAAAATGTTCAGGACTCTTGAAGTGCTAAAATGTTCATTAATGTCAAGCAGAACAGGAATTAAATGCATAAATTAAACTAATAGGAAACTGAAGTGATCTTATTGACTTTTTGCTTAAGTTGCTGCTAATCCTTTGTTTTGTTTTTCAGAATCAAGGAAACTTTTCTTTTGAACTATTAACAGCTTTTAACAAGTGTACTTCTATGAACAAAATTTGGAGCTATTAACAGCTTTTAACAATTAAGTATACTCCTATGAACAAAATTTGGAGCATATTTATTTCTCTCTACCTGATTTCTGCAGAACTTGGAAACTATTTTGAGTATCCTTAATTTATAGCAATATAGTTATTTGCATAAGTGCAATAAGAATTTGTTTTCTTTTGTAACAGGACACAATTGGCAAACCTGGTTATTTTACCAAGGCTTTGACTAGAATGGTGTGCTCTCCTTTAAGGAATCAAACTTGATTTATGAAGCCAATAAAGCCCTTGGAAAACTGGCTTCATATTTTGTGTACACAGTCCCTGTATAGAGTTTCTGATCTGTGATAAGTAAAGAATGTCACTTTCTAACAGGTCAGGAACCAAAAGTTATCTTGGAACCTCAAGAGAAGAAGAAGTCACCCAACACATAGGTATTTGATGGTACAAATCCATGGTTGGGCTCAGTGGTTTTTTTTTTTTTTTTTTTTTGAGATGGAGTCTTGCTCTGTTGCCCAGGCTGGAGTGCAGTGGTGCAATCTCAGCTCACTGCAAGCTCCGCCTTCTGGGTTCAAGCAATTCTCCTGCCTCAGCCTCCTGAGTAGCTGGGACTACAGGCATGTGCCACCACACCTGGCTAATTTTTTGTATTTTTAGTAGAGATGGAGTTTCACCATGTTAGCCAGGATGGTCTTGATCTTTTGACGTTGTGATCTGCCTGCCTCAGCCTCCCAAAGTGCTGGGATTACAGGCATGAGGTCTTATCTCAGATTCCTTCTATGGAACAAAGTTCCATCAAAGCCAATTTAAAGGGCCTATGTGAAAAATAATTATTCTTGCTGCACTGTATACCAATAATTAGGCCAAGTATAATAAAGCAAACCAGTCCTACCACAATTTATCTTTTAGTAAAACTGAGAAACTGGAGAGAAAGAAGTTATGTTTCAAAAACAATAGTACACCAGTGATTAAATTCTAGTCTTACCTGATGTTTTTCAAATTTTATTATTTTCTACAGTTTGGATTAAATTCTAATTTTTCTGGCTACAAGTCTCCAAAATAATGTTTTTAATTTTTTGCTTTATATTGTTCTGTTTCCCCATTTTTCCTAATAAGAAATCACTAAAACCCAAGCTGTGCTTTCTTAAAGCCCTGTGAACTAAAGACTAGATGACTTAAACTTCAGAAGAGCAGCAACCTATTTATGCGTGCTTCTGTTGCATACTATTATGTTTCAGAAGGTGCTGCCTCTAAGCCCCCAAAACAGAGAGTGCTATAGGAAACAAATTGACCTCTTCCACTCCAGCGCTGCATTCAGTGCCCCATAACAATGACCCCCTCTCAGCAGGAAGTAGCCAGAAAGATTATGACCCCCTCATCTCCCTCCAATTCTTGTGATAAATAAATACACAAGCAAGACAGAAATCATGCACGAATTGACAGTAGGGATTGTGGCAGTCCAGCTCTTACTAATAGAGGCCTCCAAAACAACTGTTTCAGTACTGACTGAGTGGTTCAGTTAAATATTAAAAAATAGTGCCCTGGCTGGGCATGGTGGCTCACACCTGTAATCCCAGCACTTTGGGAGACTGAGGCAGGTGGATCACCTGAGGTTGGGAGTTCGAGACCAGCCTCACCATCATGCAGAAACCCCATCTCTACTAAAAATACAAAATTAGCCAGGCGTGGTGGTGCATGCCTGTAGTCCCAGCTACTCGGAAGGCTGAGGCAGGAGAGTCGCTTGATCCTGGGAGGCAGAGGTTGCAGTGAGCAGAGATCACACCATTGCACTCCAGCCTGGGCAACGAGAGTGAACCTCAGCACCCCCGCACCCCCCCCCTCCCCCGCAAAAAAAAACCAGTGCCCTTATACAAAGGCTGGAATGTAACAAAAGCCCACGAAGAGTTTTCCCTAGGCCTTTCCTGGGCCTTACAGCATGACAAAATAATGAAGGAATTCTTAACAGGACCTATGTAGAATTAAATGAGCTTTTTTGTGGGTCTGAAGAAACCCCCAGGCCTCCACAAACAAGTTTACTGGGGGTCTGAAGGAACTACCCTAACCTCCGTGATTCAGCAGGAGACAAGATAAGGGTAATCACCTCAGCACCTGGACCCATTTAGATTAAGTAAATTTACTGAGGCTCCAGAGGAAAGTCTTCAGGACTCAGACATTAGTTATATTAGTGTTAATTTTCCAATGCTTCTGTATTACAATAAATATTTGCTTTACTGAAAGTAGAAATAATCTAGAACAAAAAGTATCAACCATCTCTAAATTGTTAAATTTATGTGAATATTTTGGAGTTGATGTTTTGTGACCTCTTCCTTGACATCCTAGCAAAGATATTTCTGTAAAAGTATATTTCACAAATACACTTTCAAATACAAATTAGCACTATCCATGTTTTGGTTACTTTTGCTTTGCACTTCCACCTCCATATTATTTCTGATAACAAAGCACAGCAACATGATTTTTCTTTTTTTTCTGAGATGGAGTCTCACCCTGTCGCCCAGACTGGAGTGCAGTGGCGCAATCTCAGCTCACTGCAACCTCTGCCTCCCAGGTTCAAACAATTCTCTTGCCTCAGCCTCCCAAGTAGCTGGGACTACAGGTGTCTGCCACCACGCCTGGCTAATTTTTTATATTTTGATAGAGACAGGGTTTCATCATGTTGGCCAGGCTGGTCTTGAACTCCTGACCTCGTGATCCACCCACCTTAGCCTCCCAAAGTGCTGGAATTACAGGCGTGATCCACCGCAGCTGGCCTGCAACATGATTTTTCTAAAGCAGGCCTCATGAATTTCACCTGGATGTTAACACATTAAAAGGAGGTGAATGCAATTAAAAGGTGTTTAATACATTCCACCAGAAAGGAGAGGCACAGCTGGCCATGCTGGGCCTCACAAAGGCTGTCTCATGCACAGATTGGAAAGCAGAGGTATCAGGGAACTGGGACTTTGTCTTTATGACCATGATGATTGTAAGCAACCAAGCAAGGCTGTCCCTTTGGACACAAAGTAAAATCTTGCATGTTGGGGTATGTGGTTGGGAAGATGATAATATTTGCATGCTAATAAAAGCTGCCTGAAAAGGAACATGTAAACAACAGTGATTGCTTATCTGCCCCTGCGACTCAGCAGGCTTATGAAGCAGTTATAAATAGCAGCTGTCAAATGGCCAACACAATCTTACAACATTTTCAATATAATTTATTACTAGAGGAAATCCTGAATTAATTTATTATTATTTTTGAGATGGAGTCTCGCTCTGTCACCCAGGCTGGAGTTCAGTGGCATGATCTTGGCTCTCTGCAACCTCCGCTTCCCGGGTTTAAGCAATTCTCCTCTCTCAGCCTCCTGAGGAGCTGGGACTACAGGTGCACACCACCACGCCCGGCTAATTTTTGTATTTTTAGTAGAGACAGGTTTTCACCATATTGGTCAGGCTAGTCTTGAACTCCTGACCTATGGTGATCCACCCACCTTGGCCTCGAAAGTGCTGGGATTACAGGCATGAGCCACCACACCCGGCCCTGAATTCTTTAATTTCTGCAGTTTCCGTTACTTCTTAAGATGCTTTAAATGAATAAAATCTGCCTTAAATGTTGATACCTGATAACTTCTCTCTGGAGGATTTTGAATTGGCCAACTTAATCAAAACTCCAGCTCTTGCCATCTAAGTGCAATTAAATGGAATATTTAAGATTCCTAAGGGGTCAACTATTACACTTTCAACTTCTTTTTAACGATATATTATTTTCCAAAAATTCTTTCTTATGACCATTTGAATAGTTTAGCTTTTGCTCCTCTCTTGTGAGCAACAGGATTATATATATTTGGTAAAATGTAATACAGAAAACTTAAAAATTATATTGGACAACCATCAGTAAAATGTATATATCTGGTATAAACAACCTTTTTCCGCAAATTGAATTCTGCATTTTTCTCTTTCCTGATATATATGAGATGCACAAGTATGTTTTTCTCCTGTACGGGCATAAAGAGGTGATTGTCATTTGTATTATCTGCTAAAAGCTTGTGGCAGCTCATGGTATTATTGACCACATGTTCTAATGTCTTTTTGCAGAATTAAATATTATATTGTAGTGTCAATTTAACCTTTAGATGTGTGTTAAATCTCTAGATATATTGTAATTAGATTGATATTTTTTTTTTGAGACAGAGTCTCCCTCCATTGCCCAGGCTGGTGTGCAATGGGGTGATCTTGGCTCACTGCAACCTCCACCTCCAAAGTTCAAATGATTCTCCTGCCTCAGCCTCTCAAGTAGCTGCGATTACAGGCACCTGCCACCACACCCAGGTGTGTGTGTGTATGTGTGTGTGTGTGTGTGTGTGTATTTTTAGTAGAGATGGGGTTTTGCCATGTTGGCCAGCCTGTTCTCAAACTCCTGACCTCAGGTGATCCACCCACCTCGGCCTTCCAAAGTGCTGGGATTATAGGTGTGAGCCACCATGCCCGGCGTAATTAAATTGATTTTTTTGTAACGGTGATTGTCCTGGTAAATCAATATAAAATAAAAATTATACACCTTTAAAAGATAGTTATTTATAATTGCTTAGAGTTTACCTGGTCAGCTGAGGCCTATCTTCTTCAAGACTTTGCTGAAATTGCACCTGCTCAGTTACAGTCTCTCTGTACAGTCAGAAAAATAATCCTGACTGAGAATGGCTAAGAAAAGAATGAAAAAATTTTGGCAGAGGAATCCTACATGTAAAGAAACAGAGTTGTGGAAAAGAAAATAATGTTCAGAGATGTGTTTTACTGCAGTTATTTTTTATTTTCATTTTATTTATTTATTTATTTATTTTTTGAGACTGAGTCTTGCTCTGTCACTCAGGCTGGAGTGCTATCTTGGCTCACTGCAACCTCTACCTCCTGGGTTCAACCGATTCTCCTGCCTCAGCCTCCTGAGTAGCTGGGACTACAGATGCACGCCACCACGCCTGGCTAATTTTTGTATTTTTAGAGAAACAGGGTTTCACCATATTGGCCAGGCTAGTCTCGAAATCCTGACCTCACGATCTGCCTGCTTCTGTCTCCCAAAGTGCTGGGATTATAGGCATGAGCCACTGTGCCAGGCCCGTAGTTATTCTTTAAAAAAAATAAATGCTTAGGCCGGGTACAGTGGCTCAAGCTGTCTCTAAATAAATAAATAAATAAATAAATAAATGCTTCAAAGTCAAATCAAATTTATGTACTTAATTGAAAAATTGCAAATATAGTGGTGAATGAAATTAAAGGTTTGTGTCTTCACAGAGTGACAAGGGAGCCAGTATACTGTAGGGTTTAGAAAATAAGGATAATTAGATAATAAATAATCCCTCATATAAATCAGGTAGTATAAGTTGCTACTACATTCTGGAAGAAGGCTTGCCAATGCCTACACAAGCTGAAGATACAAATATATTTCAATTGTATTTGTGGTTATAAAGTGGCATCATTTGTCTGGGGTAATACCCCAGGTTCCTTGCCTCATGCCAAGGAAATCAAGGACACGGACATGCAAGGAGTGAGTTTAAGAGGGAAATTTTAATAAACAAGAGAGAAAAGCCCCCTCATGCAGAAGCAGAGGGTTCTGAACAGATCTCTTCATTCATGGCAAGATGCATTTGGTTTTATAGATGTGCTTGAGGAGGTGGTGTCTGATTTACATAGGGCACAGAGGATTTGTTGGACCAGGTGTGCCAATTACTTAGTGTGTGAAGAAGCTTGCCATAGCACCCTAATCTTTTAATATGCAGATGAATTCTCTACCTGGTGGGTGCCATGTTACCTATTCTCTGACTTCACACATGATGACAAAGAAAGAGGAATATCATATCTTTCTTCATCTTCTATCTGCATCCTCCTCTTCTGTGAATAAATTTAAAAAGAGATGCCAAGAAGACACATCTGTTTCCTATTCACACATCACTTCAACTCACTATCAGTCAATGTAAGTAGAGCTGATTGATTATAGCAATTTCCTGGCAGGACACTTCTCAGCAATAAATAACACACTGAAAGAAAAGTATAGGCCGGGTGCAGTGGCTCATGCCTGTAATCCCAGCACTTTGGGAGGCCAAGGTGGGCGGATCATGAGGTCAGGAATTCAAGACCAGCCTGGCCAACATAGTGAAACCCCATCTCTACTGAAAATACAAAAAAAAAAAAAAATCAGTTGGGTATGGTGGCAAGCACCTGTAGTCCCAGCTACTTGGGAGGCTGAGGCAGGAGAATTGCTTGAACCCAGGAGGCGGAGGTTGCAGGGAGCCGAGATCATGCCACTGCACTCCAGCCTTGGCAACACAGTGAGGTTCTGTCTCAAAAAAAAAAAAAGAAAAGTATAGATTTTTCATAAAAAGCTAATGTATTTTTAGCGAAGTAAGCATATGCATCAATAACAAAATGCTTCCTGCCAGGCACGGTGGCTCCTGCCTGTAATCCCAGCACTTTGGGAGGCCAAGACAGACGGATCACCTGAGGTCAGGAGTTTGAGACCAGCCTGGCCAATATGGTGAAACCTCGTCTCTACTAAAAATACAAAAATTAGCTGGGTGTAGTGGCACTACCTGTAGTCCCAGCTACTCGGGAGGCTGAGGCAGGAGAATGGCTGCAACCCAGTAGGCAGAGGCTGCAGTGAACCAAAATTGCACCACTGCACTCAAGCCTGGGCAACACAACGAGACTTTGTCTCAGAAATAAATAAATAAAAAAAAATAAAATGCTTGTGGTAAAATATAGATTCATTTTGTTGATTTCTATTGAGCTCAGGTAATATTTGACCAAAAGCTAGCAAATATACCACAGAAAAAGGAATATTTTAAATAAGAATATGGTGAATGAAGTTATCCTATCAATAGAAGTAAAAATATTGGCCAGGTGCGGTGGCTCACACCTGTAATCCCAGCACTTTGGGAAGCTGAGGCATGTGGATCATGAGGTCAGAAGTTCTAAGACCAGCTTGGCCAAGATGGTGAAACCTTGTCTCTACTAAAAACTACAAAAATTAGCTGGGCACAGTGGCAGGCAACTGTCATCCCAGCAACTCAGGAGTCTGAGTCAGGAGAATCACTTGAACCCGGGTGGCTGAGGTTGCAGTGAGATACTGTGCCACTGCACTCCAGCCTGGGTGACAGAGTGAGACTCAGTCTCAAAAAAAAAAAAAAGAAGTAACAATATTATAACCTCATACTAATAGTCTCATCTATAGTTATACAACATCAAATGCTTCTTTTTATTAAAAAGTATATTTCATATGATTATTCAATGTATATCACCCCCCTTCATTATTTCAATGCCTTCTCCACTTTATATCCCTGCAAAACAGGCCAGCTGTTTCTAGGAAAGCACATGGTGCTATTGCTATTTTAATGATGATATTGGAGAGCACTTGTTTGGGTGGTAATTCCATGGCAAACACTGCTATTTGGCCCAAAGTACTGGTTTTCTATTCTTCTCTAAGTTTACGGATAAAATAAAATTCTTAGCTAAGAAGACTTTATCTTATTCAAGTACGTATTATGGAATTTTGTTGACACTTAAGTGTCTCTGACTTACCTGGAATATTGAAATTTCCCATGAATTCAAATTGAACACTGTAAAGAAACAATCCTTTACTAAAAGCATTTTTGAGGCACAGTAAGATTCATAAAATTTCTTTATAATATGGAAAAAATTGTGTTAATGATGTTCCTAGTAATCCCTCTGAACACAGCATTCTCAATTCTCAGTATTCACCCTGAATCACTCAGGGAAAATTGCTATCTCTGCAAGCAGGCAGAAGAAGGTGCTGAGTAGAGGTGCATCACATTGCACATAAATGCTGTCCACATGCACCTATTAGAGTCTTAATTTAATGGACTGTTATTTGCATGGCTAGATACTTACTAAATCTAGTCATATTATTTTTGGCAGCTAACGGTATCTGTTACCCATTAATTTTTTTTTTTTTTGAGACAGAGTCTTGCTCTGTCACCCAGGCTGGGGTGCAATGGCATAATCTTGATTCACTGCAACCTCTGCCTCCCAGATTCAAGCCATTCTCCTGCCTTAGCCTCTCAGGCAGCTGGGACTACAGGCATGCGCCACCACACCCGGCTAATTTTTTTGTATTTTTAGTAGAGATGGCATTTCACTATGCTGGCCAGGCTGGTCTCAAACTCCTGAGCTCAAGTGATCCGCCCGCCTTGGCCTCCCAAAGTGCTGGGATTACAGATGTGAGCCACTACACTTGGCCACCCATTAATTTTATACAATTATTTCCCTGGCTGAAAAATTAATCCTTTCCTAATTTACTCTACATAGAGAGATTAGATTTGCAATCTTCAATCTTTTAATGTTAAAGCAAATCAGAGAAGAGCAGTGTATGTATATAGAATGCATTCTTCTGCCTAACTTCAAAATTCTTCTTATATTTTCTTGGATACCCTAGGAAGCCACCTAAAGAATATGCCTGTCAAATCCTTTAGCCAGGAGTTTAGATTTCATAAGGTCAATAACTTAATGATTGAGCAAAGCCAAAATCTTGTCTTTGCTTCTTCTTAGCAATCTGAGCATTTCAAAAAGCATGGCAATTATGCCAAGCCTTTGAAAAGATGTGGTTTTGATTAATTTTATCCCATTTCAAATGTTTTCTCTAATTGTTACTTTTATTATGTTACTCTAAGAGCAAATATCTATGTAACTGTTCATACATTAAAGAAATATTCATGGCTGGGTGCAATGGCTCACGCCTGTAATCCCAGCATTTTGGGAGGCCGAGGTGGGCGGATCACTTAAGGTCAGGAGTTCGAGACCTGCCTGGCCAACATGGTGAAACCCCATGTCTATTAAAGTTACAAAAAACTAGCTGGGCGTGGTGGTGTGTGCCTGTAATCCCAGCTACTCAGGAGGCTGAGGCAAGAGAATCATTTGAACCCAGAAGGTGGAGGTTGCAGTGAGCCGAGATTGTGCCACTGCACTCCAGTCTGTGTGACAGGGTGAGACTCTGTCTCGAAAAATAAATAAATAAATAAATAAATAAATATTCATATTATGACCAGGTGCAGTGGCTCACACATGTAATCCCAGCACTTTGAGAGGCCGAGGTGAACAAATCACTTGAGGTCAGGAGTTCGAGACCAGCCTGGCAAACATGGTGAAACCTCATCTTTACTAAACATAAAAAAATTAGCCAGATGTGGCCAAAGCAGGGCTGAGGCTAGACTGCAGAGCTGGCGAGCCACGGCTGGGGCCAGAGTAGGGAGCGCGGCATGGAGTTGCCACCCAGTGCAGGTGGCAGAGAGATCAGAACCCTCTTCCCCAAGCCAAGTGAACCTCGGCAGGGACCCGGGTTCAGGGGCGCGGCAGCGGCGACTGCAGTGGCTGGATGATGGCAGCGCCCGCTGGAGCCGGGGCAGTGATTGCAGCCCCAGACAGGAGGCGCTGGCTGTGGTCGGTGCTGGCAGTGGCGCTGGGGCTCTTGACAGCTGGAGTATCAGCCTTGGAAGTATATTTACCAAAAGAAATCTTCGTGGCAAATGGTACACAAGGGAAGCTGACCTGCAAGTTCAAGTCTACTAATACGACTGGCGGGTTGACCTCAGTCTCCTGGAGCTTCCAGCCGAGGGGGCCGACACCACCGTGTCATTTT
Source organism: Pan paniscus (assembly GCF_029289425.2). Lineage (NCBI taxonomy): Eukaryota > Metazoa > Chordata > Mammalia > Primates > Hominidae > Pan > Pan paniscus. Next base: position 79,924,205 of record NC_073255.2, on the reverse strand, counting down.
ACCACTACTTCCAAGGGCAAGTGTACTTCGGGAATTATCCACCATTTAAAGACAGAATCAGCTGGGCTGGAGACCTTGACAAGAAAGATGCAACAATCAACATAGAAAATATGCAGTTTATACACAATGGCACCTATATCTGTGATGCCAAAAACCCTCCTGACATTGTTGTCCAGCCTGGACACATTAGACTCTATGTCGTAGAAAAAGAGAGTTTGCCTGTGTTTCCAGTTTGGGTAGTGGTGGGCATAGTTACTGCTGTGGTCCTAGGTCTCACTCTGCTCATCAGCCTGATTCTGGCTGTCTTCTATAGAAGGTGAAACTCTAAATGGGATTACACTGGCTGCAGTACATCAGAGAGTTTATCACCAGTTAAGCAGGCTCGTTGGAAGTCCCCTTCTGACACTGAGGGTCTTGTAAAGAGTCTGCCTTCTGGATCTCACCAGGGCCCAGTCATATATGCACAGTTAGACCACTCTAGCGGACATCAGAGTGACAAGATTAACAAGTCAGAGTCTGTGGTGTATGTGGATATCCAGAAAAATTAAGTGAAGACCTAGAACATATCCTCAGCAAGAAACAAAACTAAACTGGACTCTTGTTCAGAAAATGTAGCCCATTACCACATGTAGCCTTGGAGACCCAGGCAAGGACAAGTACATGTGTACTTACAGAGGGAGAGAAATATGTCTACAAAGAATATGTATAAATATTCTACTTAATCTTCCTGATGTGGGAAGCCAATGTTGCATGATGAAAAGATGGTACGATTCTACATATGTACCCATGGTCTTGCTGTTTTTGTACTTTCTTTTCATGTCATTTAGAATTGGGAGATTTCAGAAACATTCCTTTCACCATCATTTAGAAATGGTTTGCCTTAGTGGACACAGTAGCAGATCCTGTAGTATTTCCTGTAGAATGGCCTTTTAACCTAAGGGCTTAATCAGTCTTAGCATTTATTGTAGTTGGAGGATGGAGATGCTATGATGGAAGCACACCCAGGGGGCCTTTAACACAGTAGCAGTACCATTTATTTGTTTGCAGCTTTAAAAAAATACCCATTGGCTCTGCCACTTGAAAACAACTTGAGAAGTTTTTTTGATGTTTTTCTCACTAAAATATGGGGCAATTGTTAGCCTTACATGTTGTAGACTTACTTTAAGTTGTACCCTTGAAATGTATCGTATCAATTTCTGGATTCATAATAGCAAGATTAGCAAAGGATAAATGCTGAAGGTCACTTCATTCTGGATACCTTTGGATCAATACTGATTAAGTAGAAAATCCAAGCTTTGCTTGAGAACTATTGTAACGTCGAGAGTAAAAGGTATCGGTTTTATTCTTTGCTGATGTCCTTTCTGCTTGAAATAACAGTCCCCATACAGCTAAAGGAGAGGAGTTTCTTCTAAGTAGGCAAAAATGGGATCATTATATTGCCACTCTCCAATATCCAAGAGCTCGCTCTCTAGAGAATCACCTTTTGATTTTTTTTTTTTTTGAGGTAGTCTCACTATGTTGCCCAGACTAGCCTTGAACTCTTGGGCTCAAGTGATTCTCCCTTCTCAGCCTCCCAAGTAGCTGGAACTATAGTTGCACCATGGCAGCTGGCAAGAATCACCTTTATAAAGCGTCAGTCATGCTTCCAGCAAGAGGCAGCATCAGTCATGGCTTTATAACAGCTTCATGGTGCCTCAAAGACTCTTGAGGTTAACGAGAGCCTAGATTAGACAGTTTGGCTGTCCTTCCCTAAAACTTGTTTTCTCCCATTCACTACTCCCCCACCCCACTTAAAATCTATGAGTTTTTACTTTTTACTGGGAATGGAAAGCATGGTGAAGATCATTAAACACTTACGTTGTCATTTCAAAAAAAAAAATTTGCCAGGTGTGGTGGTGTGAGCCTGTAGTCCTAGCTGCTCTGGAGGTTGAGGCAGGAGAATCACTTGAACCTGGGAGGTGGAGGTTGCAGTGAGCCAAGATGGTGCCACCGAACTCCAGCCTGGTTGATGAACTGAGACTCTGTCTCCAAACAAAAAAAAGGAATACATATACATTAAGATGTTTAAAGTTCAATATTGTATTAAAGTATAGTAAAATTCTCTAAAATCTAAAATTAACAGAAGATAAGTTCATCATCAAATTAATTATGTTTTCAAGATTTTTCTGTTGTGAAAATGAAAAATTAGATATGTTTTTCATGATAATTTTAATTCTAGGAGGGTACCTACTGGTCCCCATGGTATTTCTGTAATGAGTAGTGTAAAACTGGGTCACCAGAATGGTGAACACATGCTGATTTAATTAGAATAAGAATGAGTTCACCCTCACTGATGGTAGACTATCAATATCCCACAGGTTCATCATTCACTACGACTTACTAAATGTTGCTTCATAATGCCAGTGACCCCTTTCAACCAGATTGCCTCCTTCCTCCCATTGATGTGGTCATGTTGTGGTCTCCTCTGTTTATCTTAAGCTATCTCAGATCAGGTGAGTATTTATTGAATTAATGAGAACCCCCTCTTCTTTCCTCTGCCATGGAGAGGATCCATGGGATCCTCTTGTCCTCCCTACTGGAAGCAACATGTGGGAGACAGGAATGATGAAAAGATACAAGTATATTTCCTGCCATGTGGCCTCCATAAGCAGTTTAGCATGGCCCACCTGGAAGTCACTTACTTCCAGACCAGCAGGGGTGTTTTTCTCTGACGTGTCCTTTTCTTTGTTTGTTTTGTTTTGTTTTCTTTTTGAGACAAAGTCTCACTCTGTCGTCAGGCTGGAATGCAGTGGCACGATCTCGGCTTACCACAACTTCCACCTCCCGGGTTCAAGCAATTCTCCTGTCTCAGGCACCCGAATAGCTGAGACTACAGGCGCACGCCACCACGCCCAGCTAATTTTTGTATTTTTCATAGAGACAGTGTTTCACCATGTTGGCCAGGATGGTCTCCATCTCTTGACCTTATGATCCACCCGCCTAGGCCTCCAAAGGGCTAGGATTACAGGCGTGAGCCACTGTGACCAGGATGTGTCCCTTTCTTTTAAAAGCACCTCTGATTCAGTTTAGCCCAATCAAGATAATCTCTCTTTTGAGGAACACAAAGGCAACACATTAGTAACCTAATTTCATGAGTGATTTTCCTCCACAGTCACACTTTTTTTTTTTACACTTAACAAAAAAAGGATTATACACCAGGTGTGCAACAGACTGGGAATCCTGAGGATCATCTTAGAATTTTGCCTAGCCACCTGAATAGACTTTTAAAATAGTCTTTTACTTGCTTTTGTCATCTAAGCAAACAAAGATATCATCTGCAAATAATAATTAACCACTTTCCAATTTTATTCACTGAAATATTAACTAAATTATCCTTTTTCTGGCTTATTTCTCCTTTATATATCATTTTATACATTCACAAGCACATAGAACAATGAAAATGTATCCAATTATTCAATTCTGGTTAACTTTTATTTAAAAATTAGTGTTAAAAATAATTATTTTGTGGGCCGGGCATGGTGGCTCATGCCTGTAATCTCAGCACTTCGGGAGGTCGAGGCGGGACAAGGTCAAGAAATTGAGACCATCCCGTCCAACATGGTGAAACCCCGTCTCTATTAAAAATACAAAAATTAGCTGGGCATGGTGGTGCATGCCTGTAGTCCCAGCTACTCCAGACGCTGAGGCAGGAGAATCACTTGAACCCGGGAGGCGGAAGTTGCAGTGAGCTGAGATCGCGCCATTACACTCCAGCCTGGTGACAGAGCGAGACTCTGTCTCAAAAAGGGGGGGGGGGTCTCCTTTCTTGGCTTTGGAGCACCCCCCTCCCTCTGTCTCTGTACAGGGAGCTTCTTCCTTCTTTCTTCTCCCTTCTTTCTTGCCTATTAAACTCTCCACTCCTTAAAACCAAAACATAAAATAAATAAATAAATAATTATGCTTTGGCCGGGTGCGGTGGCTCACGCCTTTAATCCCAGCACTTTGGGAAACCAAGGTGGGTGGATCACCTTAGGTCGGCAGTTCGAGACCAGCCTGACCAACATGGAGAAACCCTATCTCTACTAAAAATACAAAACTAGCCAGGCACGGTGGCGCATGTCTGTAATCCTGGCTACTCGGGAGGCTGAGGCAGGAGAATCGCTTGAACCCAGGAGGCGGAGGTTATGGTGAGCCAAGATTGCACCATTGCACTCCAACCTGGGCAACGAGAGCAAAACCCCATCTCAAATATATATATATATATATATATAACTAATTTTTCTGTTTGAAGAGGGTTTTTATTGTTTTATTGGTTTATCTCTGGAGACAAAGTTGCCTGTGGTTTAATATTGGCTTTGGTACGGTAAGCAACTCATTTTTCTCCTTGGCTTTGTTTCTTTCTCTGTAAAATGAGGATAATAATACCTGTTATTCAGTTACTGTGAGAATTAAATTTATTAACACATAAATTGTGTTACGGCTAGTGCTCAGTACAAATTAACTATTATTAATAATATACATATATGCTGAATGATATTAATACATGTTTTAACACAGAAATACTCTTCCATGACATGAGTTTTTCAACGAATAGATGAATATATTTAATTTTTTTTTTGAGACGGAGTCTCGCTCTGTCACCAGGCTGGAATGCAGTGGTGTGATCTTGGCTCACTGCAATCTCTGTCTCCTGGGTTCAAGCCATTCTCCTGCCTCAGCCTCCCAAGTAGTTGGGATTATAGGTGCATGCCACCACACCCAGCTAATTTTTGTATTTTTAGTAGAATCAGGGTTTCATCATGTGGGCCAGGATGGTCTCCTGACCCTGTGATCCGCCGGCCTTGGCCTCCCAAAGTGCTGGGATTACAGGCGTAAGCCACCGCGCCTGGCCTTAAATTATTTTTTTGTAAAACAAATGTGGCATAGATACACAATGGAATACTACTCAGTCTTAAAAGGGGGTAAATCTCATAATTTGAAACAATATAGATAAATTTGGAAGACATTATGCTAGATGGTATAACCCTGAGACAGAAAGATACTGCATGACCTCATTTATATATAGAATAAAGTTTAACTCAAAAAAGTAGAAAGTAAAATCATCTTTAACAGAGGCTGAGTGTCGTGGGAAGAAAATAGGGAGTTGTTCATCAAAGGGTACAAAGTTTCAAATAGAAGGGGTAAGTAGGTTTTGAGATCTATTGCACAGCAGGGTGACTGTCAGAAAAAATAATGTACTATATATTTTAAAATAACTAAATGTAAATTTCAAGTGTCTCACCACAAAAAAATGATAGGTAAGCAAGTTGATAGATATGTTATTTAACTTGATTTAATCATTCCATATTTTATATATATATATATTCAAGCATCACATTGTACTCCAGAAATGTATACAACTTTGATATGCCAATCAAAAATACTATTATGCTTTTTTTTAAAAAAAGGATAGTATTAAAAATATTTAACTAGTATTATAGCCCCAGACTAACTAGAATAAACATGGGTTACAAACCACTGATGTAGCCACCCTGTTTTCAGGCTTAACGTTAATCATGATCTAACAGAATTGACAAATAAGAGCTAATAAGTTTCCTATACACTTGCTACGTTCTGGGTACTCTTTGGACATCTTTGTTTTAATTGCTTTAATTTTACAAAAACTCTAGCATTTTGGACTATTATTTTCACTGTACAGTTGAAAAGTCAAGAAAAGAGAGGTCAAGAAACTGTATTTATGGGGTGGGCATGGTGGCTCACACCTGTAATCCCAGCACTTTGGGAGGCCGAGGCGGGTGGATCACGAGGTCAGGATATCGAGACCATCCTGGCTAACACAGTGAAACCCCGTCTCTACTAAAAATACAAAAAATTAGCTAGGAATGGTGGTGGGCGCCTGTAGTCCCAGCTACTTGGGAGGCTGAGGCAGGAGAATGGCGTGAACCTGGGAGGTGGAGCTTGCAGTGAGCCGAGATCGCACCACTGCACTCTGGCCTGGGCAACAGAGCCAGACTCTATCTCAAAAAAACAAAAAAAACCTGTATTTATGTCATACAGCCCATAAGTGGCAGAACTGGGATGCAATAGAAACCACCTGATTCTGAGTTTCAATATATTAACCATTATGCTCAACACCCTCTCACCTGATGCTTGTTTTTATTCCTGATCTAATATTTTGCCTTTGAATTTCGTAATTTAGTAAAAAAATAAAGAGAAATTTGCAAACCACTTTTTTGGAAAAAAAAAAAATGGCATTCAGGAGGCAGAACCAGATTGCAGCTCCCACTAGGACAGACAAAGCAGTGTGTGGAGACTTGCATCGTGAATTTTTGCTCCAGAACTACTGCAGGAATAAACCAGGAATGCTGAGAGAACCCACAGACCCTATGAAGAAAGTGGATTGCTCCTGCAGGACTTAGGAGACAGCCCAAATACTGTGAGTGCCCAATCTGTGAAAGTGGGAAAAAGGGATCATCCACCCCCAAACACATACCCTTACTGGGGAAAATGAATGTCTAGATCATGGGAGAAGGATCTCACCTTACCTGGAGCTGAGTCAGTTTAGAGAGTGACTGAAATATAGGGATAGAGGAAACAGCAGAAAAAGCCCTGTGGGCTCTCTGGGTCCCCTGGGAAGCTATTTCATACTTGCCTCGAAGGGGTTTTAGGGGAGGGCTGCCAGAAGTACTTGGAAAAGACCACAAGAGGAAGGAAACCTCCAGCTGAACTTTGTAACAATTCCAACTGAACACAAAGTCTCCTGGCAAGAACTCTGGGGAAGGCATGAATCTGGTGTGCAGTCTCTACAGGAAGGGAGGCACCAAAGCCCTGTTCACTTTCTCAGCTGGGAGGCTGGTAGCCTGGGGCAAGTACTCAACCCTGCTCACCCACTGGCTGGAAAAAATCTCAGTGCTGTTGAGGGGTGGGGTACGGTGGGAATGAGACCGACCTTTTGGGTTGCATGGGAGCTGAGTGAGGCATGTAACTGCTGGCTCTCTTCCACTTCCCTGACAACCTGCATGACACCACAGAGGCAGCCATAATCCTTCTGAGAGCAGATCTCTATTAACCTGGGAAAAACACCCCCATTTCCTGCAGCAGCTGTAGCAAGCCCTATCCAAGGAAATCCTGGCTGAGACACCTGCAGACAGTTCACATTACAGGACTCTGTGCAGACAACCCCCAGTGTACCAGCCCAAAGGCTGGTAGACCTGCTGGGTGGCTAGATCCAGAAAAGAGATAACAATCACTACAGCTCAGCTCTCAGGAAGCCACATCTCTAAAAGGGTGGACAGTAGTACGTCAAAGGAACACCCAGTGGGACAAAAGAATCTGAACAGCAGCCTTGAGCCCTAGACCTTCCCTCTGACATAGCCTACCCAAATGAGAAAGAACCAGAAAAAAAAATCTGGTACTATGACAAAACAAGGTTTTTTAACATCCCCCAAAAACCACATTAGCTCACCAGCAATGAATCCAAACCAAGAAGAAATCCCTGATTTACCTGAAAAATAATTCAGAAGGTCATTTATTAAGCTAATCTAGGAGGCATCAGAGAAAGGTGAAGTCCAATTTTTAAAAAATCAAAAAAAACAAGAAATGAGAGGAGAAATTGTCAGTGAAATAGATAACATGAATAAAAAGCAATCACAACTGCAGGAAATAAAGGATGCACTTAGAGAAATAAAAAATGTTCTGGAAAGTCTCAGCAATAGAATCAAACAAGCAGAAGAAAGAATTACAGAGCTCAAAGACAAGGTTTTTGAATTAACCCAGTCCAACAAAGACAAAGAAAAAAGAATAAGAAAAAATAAAGCCTTCAAGAAGTCTGGGATTATGTTAAGTGACCAAACCTAAGCATAACTGGTGTTCCTGAGAAAGAAGAGAAATATAAAAGTTTGGAAAATGTATTTAGGGGAACAATCGAGGAAAACTTCCCCAGCTTTGCTGGAGACCTAGAAATCCAAATAAAAGAAAATTGAAGAACACCTGGAAAATTCATCACAAAAAGATCATCACCTAGACACATTGTCATCAGGTTATCCAAAGTCAAGATGAAGGAAAGAATTTTAAGAACTGTGAGGCAAAAGCACCAGGTAACCTCTAAAGGAAAATCTATCAGATTAACAGCAGATTTCTCAGCAGAAACTTTACAAGATAGAAGAGATTGGGGCCCTACCTTCAGCCTCCTTGAACAAAACAATTATTAGACAAGGATTTTGTATCCAATGAAACTAAGCTTTATTTATTTATTTATTTATTTGAGATGAAGTCTCACTCTTTTGCCAAGCTAGAGTGCGGTGGTGTGATCTCGGCTCACTGCAACCTCTGCCTCCTGGGTTCAAGCAATTCTCCTGCCTCAGCCTCCTGAGTAGCTGGGACTACAAGTGTATGCCACCACACCCAGGTAATTTTTTTGTATTTTTAGTGGATACGGGGTTTCAACATGTTGGCCAGGATGGTCTTGATCTCCTGACCTTATGATCCACCCACCTTGGCCTCCCAAAGTGCTGGGATTACAGGTGTGAGCCACTGCACCCAGCCAAAACTAAGCTTTATAAATGAAGAAAAGATACTGTTGTTTTTAGACAAACAAATGCTGAGAGAATTTGCCACTACGAAGCCAGCACTACCAGAACTGTTAAAAAGAGCTCTAAATCTTGAAACAAATTCTGGAAACATGTTAAAACAGAACCTCTTTAAAGCATAAATCTCACAGAACCTATAAAACAAACAAATAAAAAAACAAGGTATACAGGCAACAAACACCATCATGAATAGAATACTACCTCACATATCAATACTAACGTTGAATGCAAATGGCCTAAACACTCCACTTAAAAGATACAGAATTGTAGAATGGATAAGAATTCACTGACCAACTATCTACTGCCTTCAAGACACTCTCCTAGCACATAAGGACTCACATAAACTTAAGGTAATGAGGTGGAAAAAGAAATTCCATGCAAATGGACACAAAAAGTGAGTAAGAGTAGCTATTCTTATATTAGACAAAACAAACTTTAAAGTAACAGCAGTTAAAAAAGACAAAGAAGGAAATTATATCATGATAGAAGGCCTTGTCCAACAGAAAAATATTACAATCTTAAATATATATATGCACCTAACACTGGAGCGCTCAAATTTATAAAACAATTACTACTGGACCTAAGAAATGAGATAGACAGCAACACAATAGTAATGGGGGACTTCAGTACCCCACTGACAGCACTAGACAGGTCATCAAGACAGAAAGTCAACAAAGAGACAATGGATTTAAATTATACCCTGGAACAAATTGACTTAACAGATATTTATGGAACATTCTACCAAACAACCACAGAATATACATTCTATTCATCAGTGCATGGAACTTTCTCCAAGATAAACCACATGATAGGCCACAAAACAAGTCTCAGTAAATTTAAGAAAATTGAAATTATATCAGGTACTGTCTCAGACCACAGTGGAATAAAACCAGAAATCAACTCCAAAAGAGACCTTCAAAATCATGCAAATACATGAAAATTAAATAACTTGCTCCTGAATGATCATTGGGTCAACAATAAAATCAAGATGGATATTTAAAAAAATCTTCTAACTGAATAATATCAAAACTTCCAGGATACAGCAAATGCAGTGCTAAGAGAAAACTTATAGCCCTAAATGCCTACAACAAAAAGTCTGAAAGAGCACAAATAGACAATCCAAGGTTATACCTCAAGGAACTAGGGAAACAAATACAAACTAAACCCAAACCCAGGAGAAGAAAGGAAATAACCAAGATCCCAACAGAACAAATGAAATTGAAACAAAATAATAGAAAAGATAAATGAAACTAAAACCTGGTTCTTTGAAAAGATAAATAAAATTGATAGACCATTAGCAAGATTCACCAAGAAAAGGAGAGGATCCAAAGAACCTCAATTAGAAATGAAACAAGAGTTATTACAACTAACACCACAAAAATACAAAAGATTATTTAAGGTACTATAAACATCTTTATATGCATAAACTAGAAAACCAGAAGAAGATGTATAAATTCCTTGAAAGATACAACCCTCCTAGCTTAAATCAGGAAGAATTAGAAATCCTGAACAGACCAATAAGAAGCAGCGAGATTGAAATGGTAATAACAAAATTGCCAACAACAACAAAAAAAAGTCCAGGAACAGACAAATTCACAGCTGAATTCTACCAGACATTTAAAGAAGAATTGGTACCAATCCTATTGACACTACTCCACAAGATAGAGAAAGACGGAATCCTCCTTAAATCATTCTATAAAGCCAGTATCACCCTAATACCAAAAACCAGGAAAGGACACAACCAATAAAAAAACTATAGACCAATATCCCTGATGAATATAGATGCAAAAATTCATAACCAAATACTAGCTAACCAAATCCAACAGCATATCAAAAAGATAATCCACCATAACCAAGTGGATTTTATACCAAGGATGTATGCATGTTTTAAAATACATAAGTCAATAAATGTAATACACCACATAAACAGAATTAAAAATAAAAATCACATGATCATCTTAATAGATGCAGAAAAAGGATGTGACAAAATTCAGCATCGCTTTATGATTAAAATCCTCAATAGAATCAGCATACAATGGACATACCTCAATGTAATAAAAGCCATCTATGACAAACCCACAGCCAACATAACACTGAATGGGGAAAAATTGAAAGCAGACTGGGTGCAGTGGCTCATGCCTCTAATCCCAGCACTTTAGAAGGCCAAGGCAGGTGGATCACATGAGGTCAGGAATTCAAGACCAGCCTGGCCAACATGGTAAAACCCCATCTCCACAAAAATACAAAAATTAGCTGGGGATGATGCTGGGTGCCTGTAATCCCAGCTACTCGAGAGGCTGAGGTGGAGAATCGCTTGAACTCAGAAGGTGGAGGTTGCAGTGAGCTGAGATAAAGCCACTGCATTCCAGACAGAATGAGACTCTGTCTCAAAAAAAATAAATAAATAGGGGTGGAGCCAAGATGGCCAAATAGGAACAGCTCCAGTCTACCGCTCCCAGCGTGAGTGACACAGAAGATGGGTGATTTCTGCATTTCCTACTGAGGAACCGGGTTCATCTCACTGGGGAGTGTCAGAAAGTGGGTGCAGGACAGTGGGTGCAGCACACCAAGCATGAGCCAAAGCAGGGCGAGGCATTGCCTCACCTAGGAAGTGCAAGGGGTCAGGGAATTCCGTTTCCTAGTCAAAGAAAGGGGTGACAGACGGTACCTGGAAAATCAGGTCACTCCCACTCTAATACTGTGCTTTTCCAATTGTCTTAGCAAACAGCACACCAGGAGAAAATATCCCACGCCTGGGTTGGAGGGTCCTACGCCCACGGAGCCTCGCTCACTGCTAGCACAGCAGTCTGAGATCAAACTGCAAGGCAGCAGCGAGGCTGGGAGAGAGGCGACCGCCATTGCTGACGCTTGAGTAGGTAAACAAAGCAGCCAGGAAGCTTGAACTGGGTGGAGCCCACTGCAGCTCAAGGAGGCCTGCCAGCCTCCATAGACTCCACCTCTGGGGGCAGAGCATTGCCAAACAAAGGCAGCAGAATCCTCTGCAGACTTAAATGTCCTTGTCTGACAGCATTGAAGAGAGTAGTGGTTCTCACAGCATGCAGCTGGAGATCTGAGAACAGACAGACTGCCTTCTGAAGTGAGTCCCTGACCCCCAAATAGCCTAACTGGGAGGCACTCCCCAGTAGGGGCAGACTGACATCTCACACAGCCGGGTACTCCTCTGAGACAAAACATCCAGAAGAATGATCAGGCAGCAGCCTTTGCTGTTCACCAATATCTGCTGTTCTGCAGCCTCCGCTGCTGATACCCAGGCAAACAGGGTCTGGAGTGGACCTCCAGCAAACTCCAACAGATCTGCAGCTGAGGGTTCTGACCGTTAGAAGGAAAACCAACAAACAGAAAGGACATCCACACCAAAACCCCATCTGTACATCACCATCATCAAAGACCAAAGGTAGATAAAACCACAAAGATGGGGAAAAAACAGAGCAGAAAAACTGGACACTCAAAAATCGGAGTGCCTCTCCTCCTCCAAAGGAATGCAGCTCCTCACCAGCAACAGAACAAAGCTGGACAGAGAATGACTTTAACGAGTTGAGAGAAGAAGGCTTCAGATGATCAAACTACTCTGAGCTAAAGGAGGAAGTTTGAACCCATGGCAAAGAAGTTAAAAACCTTGAAAAAAAATTAGATGAATGGCTAACTAGAATAACCAATGCAGAGAAGTCCTTAAAGGACCTGATGGAGCTGAAAACCACGGCATGAGAACTACATGATGAATGCATAAGTCTCATTAGCCGATTCGATCAACTGGAAGAAAGGGTATCAGTGATGGAAGATCAAATGAATGAAATGAAGCGAGAAGAGAAGTTTAGAGAAAAAAGAATAAAAAGGAATGAACAAAGCCTCCAAGAAATATGGGACTATGTGAAAAGATCGAATCTACGTCTGATTGGTGTGCCTGAAAGTGACGGGGAGAATGGAACCAAGTTGGAAAACACTCTGCAGGATATTATCCAGGAGAACTTCCCCAGTCTAGCAAGACAGACCAACATTCAAATTCAGGAAATACAGAGAATGCCACAAAGATACTCCTTGAGAAGAGCAACTCCAAGACACACAATTGTCAGATTCACCAAAGTTAAAATGAAGGAAAAAATGTTAAGGGCAGCCAGAGAGAAAGGTCGGGTTACCCACAAAGGGAAGCCCATCAGACTAACAGCTGATCTCTCGGCAGAAACTCTACAAGCCAAAAGAGAGTGGGGTATGATATTCCACATTCTTAAAGAAAAGAATTTTCAACCCAGAATATCATATCCAGCCAAACTAAGCTTCATAAGTGAAAGAGAAATAAAACACTTTACAGACAAGCAAATGTTGAGAGATTTTGTCACCACCAGGCTTGCCCTAAAAGAGCTCCTGAAGGAAGCACTAAACATGGAAAGGAACAACCGGTACCAGCCACTGCAAAAACATGCCAAATTGTAAAGACCATCAAGGCTAGGAAGAAACTGCATCAACTAACAAGCAAAATAACCAGCTAACATCATAATGACAGGATCAAATTCACACATAACAATACTAACCATAAATGTAAATGGGTTAAGTGCTCCAATTAAAAGACACAGACTGGCAAATTGGATCAAGATTGAAGACCCATCAGTGTGCTGTATTCAGGAGGCCCATCTCACATGCAGAAACACACATAGGCTCAAAATAAAGGGATGGAGGAAGATCTACCAAGCAAATGGAAAACAAAAAACGGCAGGTGTTGCAATCTTAGTCTCTGATAAAACAGACTTTAAACCAACAAAGATCAAAAGAGACAAAGAAGGCCATTACATAATGGTAAAGGGATCAATTCAACAAGAAGAGCTAACTATCCTACATATATATGCACCCATTTAAGAGCACCCAGATTCATAAAGCAAGTCCTTAGAGACCTAGAAAGAGACTTAGACTCCCACACAATAATAATGGGAGACTTTAACACCCCACTGTCAACATTAGACAGATCAACGAGACAGAAAGTTTACAAGGATATCCAGGAATTGAACTCAGCTCTGCACCAAGCAGACCTAATAGACATCTACAGAACTCTCCACCCCAAATCAACAGAATATACATTCTTCTCAGCACCACACTGCACTTATTCCAAAATTGACCACTTAGTTGGAAGTAAAGCACTCCTCAGCAAATGTAAAAGAACAGAAATTATAACAAACTGTCTCTCAGACCACAGTGCAATCAAACTAGAACTCAGGATTAAGAAACTCACTCAGAACCACTCAACTACATGGAAACTGAACAACCTGCTCCTGAACGACTACTGGATACATAGCAAAATGAAGGCAGAAATAAAGATGTTCTTTGAAACCAATGAGAACAAAGATACAACATACCAGAATCTCTGGGACACATTTAAAGCAGTGTGTAGAGGGAAATTTATAGCACTAAATGCCCACAAGAGAAAGCAGGAAAGATCTAAAATTGACACCCTAACATCACAATTAAAAGAACTAGAGAAACAAGAGCAAACACATTCAAAAGCTAGCAGAAGGCAAGAAATAACTAAGATCAGAGCAGAACTGAGGGAAATGGAGACACAAAAGACCCTTCAAAAAATCAATGAATCCAGGAGCTGGGTTTTTGAAAAGATCAACAAAATTGATAGACCACTAGCAAGACTAATAAAGAAGAAAAGAGAGAAGAATCAAATAGATGCAATAAAAAATGATAAAGGGGATATCACCACCGATCCCACACAAATACAAACTACCATCAGAGAATACTGTAAACACCTCTACGCAAATAAACTAGAAAATCTAGAAGAAATGGATAAATTCCTCAACACATACACCCTCCCAAGACTAAACCAGGAAGAAGTTGAATCTCTAAATAGACCAATAACAGGCTCTGAAATTGAGGCAATAATTAATAGCTTACCAACCAAAAAAAGTCCGGGACCAGATGGATTCACAGCCTAATTCTACCAGAGGTACAAGGAGGAACTGGTACCATTCCTTCTGAAACTATTCCAATCAATAGAAATAGAGGAAATCCTCCCTAACTCATTTTATGAGGCCAGCATCATCCTGATACCAAAGCCTGGCAGAGACACAACAAGAAAAGATAATTTTAGACCAATATCCCTGATGAACATCGATGCAAAATTCCTCAATAAAATACTGGCAAACTGAATCCAGCAGTACATCAAGAAGCTTATCCACCATGATCAAGTGGGCTTCATCCCTGGGATGCAAGGCTGGTTCAACATATGCCAATCAATAACTGTAATCCAGCATATAAACAGAACCAATGACAAAAACCATATGATTATCTCAATAGATGCAGAAAAGGCCTTTGACAAAATTCAACAATCCTTCATGCTAAAAACTCTCAATAAATTAGGTATTTATGGGATGTATCTCAAAATAATAAGAGCTATCTATGACAAACCCACAGCCAATACCATACTGAATGGGCAAAAACTGGAAGCATTCCCTTTGAAAACTGGCACAAGACAGGGATGCCCTCTTTCACCACTCCTATTCAACATAGCGTTGGAAGTTCTGGCCAGGGCAATCAGGCAGGAGAAGGAAATAAAGGTATTCAATTAGGAAAAGAGGAAGTCAAATTGTCCCTGTTTGCAGATGACATGATTGTATATCTAGAAAACCCCATTGTCTCAGCCCAAAATCTCCTTAAGCTGATAAGCAACTTCAGCAAAGTCTCGGGATACAAAATCAATGTGCAAAAATCACAAGTATTCTTATACACCAATAACAGAGAGCCAAATCATGAGTGAACTCCCATTCACAATTGCTTCAAAGAGAATAAAATACCTAGGAATCCAACTTACAAGGGATGTGAAGAACCTCTTCAAGGAGAACTACAAACCACTACTCAATGAAATAAAAGAGAATACAAACAAATGGAAGACCATTCCATGCTCATGGGTAGGAAGAATCAATATCGTGAAAATGGCCATACTGCCCAAGGTAATTTATGGATTCAATGCCATCCCCATCAAGCTACCAACAACTTTCTTCACAGAATTGGAAAAAACTACTTTAAAGTTCATATGGAACCAAAAAAGAGCCTGCAATGCCAATTCAATCCTAAGCCAAAAGAACAAAGCTGGAGGCATCACACTACCTGACTTCAAACTATACTACAAGGCTACAGTAACCAAAACAGCATGGTACTGGTACCAAAACAGAGATATAGACCAGTGGAACAGAACAGAGCCCTCAGAAATAATGCCGCACATCTACAATTATCTGACCTTTGACAAACCTGACAAAAACAAGCAATGGGGAAAGGATTCCCTATTTAATAAATGGTGCTGGGAAAACTGGCTAGCCATATGTAGAAAGCTGAAACTAGATCCCTTCCTTACACCTTATACAAATATCAATTCACGATGGATTAAAGACTTAAATGTTAGACCTAAAACCATAAAAACCCTAGAAGAAAACCTAGGCAATACCATTCAGGACATAGGCATGGGCAAGGACGTCATGTCTAAAACACCAAAAGCAATGGCAACAAAAGCCAAAATTAACAAATGGGATCTAATTAAACTAAAGAGCTTCTGCACAGCAAAAGAAACGACCATCATAGTGAACAGGCAACCTACAAAATGGGAGAAAACTTTTGCAATCTACTCATCTGACAAAGGGCTAATATCCAGAATCTACAATGAACTCAAACAAATTTACAAGAAAAAAATGAACAACCCCATCAAAAAGTGGGCGAGGGACATGAACAGACACTTCTCAAAAGAAGACATTTATGCAGCCAAAAGACACATGAAAAAATGCTCATCATCACTGGCCATCAGAGAAATGCAAATCAAAACCACAATGAGATACCATCTCACACCAGTTAGAATGGCAATCATTAAAAAGTCAGGAAACAACAGGTGCTGGAGAGGATGTGGAGAAACAGGAACACTTTTACACTGTTGGTGGGACTGTAAACTAGTTCAACCACTGTGGCAGTCGGTGTGGCAATTCCTCAGGGATCTAGCACTAGAAATACCATTTGACCCAGCTATCCCATTACTGGGTATATACCCAAAGGATTATAAATCATGCTGCTATAAAGACACATGCAGACGTATGTTTATTGTGGCACTATTCACAATAGCAAAGACTTGGAACCAACCCAAATGTCCAACAATGATAGAATGGATTAAGAAAATGTGGCACATATACACCATGGAATACTATGCAGCCATAAAAAAAGATGAGTTCATGTCCTTTGTAGGGACATGGATGAAGCTGGAAATCATCATTCTCAGCAAACTATCGCAAGGACAAAAAACCAAACACCACATGTTCTCACTCATAGGTGGGAACTGAACAATGAGAACACATGGACACAGGAAGGGGAACATCACACACCAGGGACTGTTGGGGGGGGGGCAGCGGGGAGGGATAGCATTTGGAGATATACCTAATGTTAAATGATGAGTTACTGGGTGCAGCACACCAACATGGCACATGTATACATATGTAACTAACCTGCATGTTGTGCACATGTACCCTAAAACTTAAAGTATAATTTAAAAAATATATTGATCATTGTTGATGCTGGGTTTGGGGAACATGAATATTCATTGTATTATTATCCTTACTTTTGTATATGTTGGAAAGTTTCTAAAATAAAATTTTAGAAAACATTTAAAAAAATAAATAAATAAATAAAAATATAAATAAAATAAAAGTTGAAAGCATTTCCCCAGAGAACTGGAACAAGAGAAGAATTTCCCCTTTCACCACTTCTATTCAACATAGTACTGGAAGTCCTAGCCAGAGCGATCAGACAAGAGAAAAAAAAAAATAAAGCACATCCAAATTGGTAAAGAGAAAGTCGGCCGGGAGCGGTGGCTCACGCTTGTAATCCCAGCACTTTGGGAAGCTGAGGCAGGCGGATCACGAGGTCAGGAGATTGAGACCATCCTGGCTAACACAGTGAAACCCTGTCTCTACTAAAAATACAAAAAATTAGCCAGGCGTGGTGGCGGGCGCCTGTAGTCCCAGCTACTCAGGAGGCTGAGGCAGGAGAATTGCTTGAACCCAGGAGGCAGAGGTTGCAGTGAGTTGAGATCGTGCCATTGCACTCCAGCCTGGGTGACAGAGCAACACTCTGTCTAAAAAAAAGACAAAAACAAAAAACAACTGCTTTTTGTTGCTGTTGCTGTTGGCTGCTGATATAATTGTATACCTAGAAAACCCTAAAGACTCTTCCATAAAGCTTCTAGAAGTGATAAATGTACTCAGCAAAGTTTCAGGATACAAAATTAATGTACACAAATCCATAGCTCTGCTATACACCAACAGCACCCCAAGCTGAAAATCAAATAAACAACCCAACCCCTTTTATAATAGCTGAAAAAAAATAAAACACTTAGGAATACACCAAACTACAAAACACTGTTGAAAGAAATCATAGATGACACAATCAAATAAATACACATCCCATGCTCATGAATGGGTAAATCAACATTGTAAACATGGCTATACTGCCAAAAGCAATCTACAAATCCCATGCAATTCCCATCAAAATACCACCATCATTATTCACAGAACTAGAAAATGCAATCTGAAAATTCATATAGAACCAAAAAAGAGTCCACAAACCAAAGCAAGATTAAGCAAAAAGAACATTTCTGGAGACATCACATTACCTGATTTCAAACTATACTATAAGGCCAGAGTCACCAAAACTGCATGGTACAGATATAAAAATAGGCACATAGACCAATGAAACAGAATAGAGAACCCAGAAATAAACCTAAATACTTATAGCCCACTGATCTTCAACAAAGCAACAACAACAAAAAAAATAAAGTGTGAAAGGACACCCTATTCAACAAATGGTGCTGGGATCATTTGCAAGCCACATGTAGAAGAATGTAACTGGATCTTCATTTCTCACCTTATACAAAAATCAATTCAAGATAGATAAAGGTCTTAAATCTAAGACCTGAAACAAAAAATTCTCGATGATAATATTGGAAAAACCATTCTAGACATTGGCTTTGGCAAAAACTTCATGATCAAGAACCCAAAAGCAAATGCAATAAAAACAAAGATAAATAGGTGGAACTTAATTAAACTAAAGAACGTTAGCACAGCAAAAGAAACAGTCAGTAAACAACAACCCACAGAATGGGGGAAAATTTTCACAATTTATACATCTGACAAAGGACTAATATCCAGAATTTACAATGAACTCAAACAAAATAGCAAGAACGAACAAACAATCCCATCAAAAAGTGGGCTAAGAAAATGAATAAACAATTCTCAAAAGAAGATATACAAATGGCCAACAAACATATGAAAAAGTGCACAACATCACTGATGATCAAGGAAATGCAAATCAAAACCAAAATGCAATACAATCTTACTTTCACAGGAATGGCCATAATCAAAAGATTAAAAAAAATAGATGGCATGGATGTGGCGAAAAGGGAACACTTCTACACTGCTGATGGGAATGTAAACTAGTATAACCACTATGGAAAACAGTATGGAGATTCCTTAAAGAACTAAAAATAGAACTACCATTTGATCTAGCAATCCCACTACTGAGTATCTATCCAGAGGAAAAGAAGTCATTATACAAAAAAAATACTTGCACAGGCATGTTTATAGCAGCACAATTTGCAATTGCAAAAATGTGGAACCAACCCAAATGCCCATCAATCAACAAGTGGATAAAAACTATATATAAACAAGTGGATATATATATATAATCGAATATATATAATAAATATATATAATCAAATATATATATATATAATCGAATACTACTCAGCCATAAAAAGGAATCAGTTAATGGCATTCACAGAAACCTGGATGAGATTGGAGACTATTATTCTAAGTGAAATAACTCAGGAATGGAAAACCAAACTCGTATGTTTTACTCATAAGTGGGAGCTAAGCTATGAGGATGCAAAGGCATAAGAATGACACAACAGACTTTAAAGACTCAGGGGGAAAGGGCGGGAAGAAGGTGAGAGATAAAATACTACACATTGGGTTCAGTGTATACTGCTTGAGTGATGGGTGCACCAAAATCTCACAAATCACCACTGAAGAACTTACTTGGGTAACCAAATACCACCTGCTCCCCAAAAACCTATGGAAATAAAAAATTTTTTAAAAAAGACTGAAAGGAACCTCAGAACTCATCCAGCCTCACCTTCCTCATTTTGCAAATGCAGGAGAGGGACTGAAGACATTGCCAACTTCACATAGCCTTTAAGAGGCCAACTCCAGACCTAAAATCAGGCCTTGTGACCCCAAACCCAAGTCCCCTTCTTGCCTTTTGCTATTACTCTGTCTCTTCAAAGGACAAGATAGAGCCAAGTTGGGATGGGGAGTGGTCACACCCACACCCAGATTCTACCCTCACGGGCACTGCTTTCCCTATGGGACCTATTTCTTTCATTTCCAGTGCTCACGTTATGGTCAAATCCTGGAAAAATGTGCCCTTTAAATCTTCGTGCACCCCTAGAACTAGCAGACATTAAAAGTAATAATAATGGGCTGGGAACACTGGCTTGTGCCTGTGGTCCCAGCTACTTGGGAGGCTGAGGAGGGAGGATTTTTTGAGGCCACAAGTTTGAAGCTGCAGTGAGCTATAATTGCACCACTGCACTCTAGCCTGAGTGACAGGATGAGACCCTTTCTCCCAAATAAAGGAAAAAGAAAAAAGTAATAATAACAAAATAAAAAGAGTAATTTACCAATTACTGAGGGAGTCTAGAAAGGTTAAGTATACCCCCTCTAAATTGGAAATAACAGTTTAAAAAATATTTTATTGGTAAAAAAATAAAATAAAAGCCATTTTTTATCCTGAGAGAGTATGTAGAACTTGAATTTTGGTTTAAAGCACTTATTACTAAGCTTAACGTAAATACTTTGGCAAATTGATTCTAACAAAGATATCCTTCTCATGACTTAAAAGAGCCACTAATTTTACTTTTGAAATATGTTTAATTTTTATATTAAAAGCTAGGATGGCTGGGCACAGTGGCTCACGCCAGTAATCCCAACACTTTGGGAGGCGGAGGTGGGTGAATCACCCGAGGTCAGGAGTTCGAGACCAGCCTGACCAACATGGTGAAACTCCGTCTGTACTAAAAATACAAAAATTAGCTGGGCTTGATGGAACGTGCCTGTAATCCCAGCTACTTGGGTGGCTGAGGCAGGAGAATCACTTGAACCCGGGAGGTGGAGGTTGCCATGAGCTGAGACCGTGCCATCGCACTCCAGTCTGGACATCGCAGGGAGACTCTGTCTCAAAAAAAAAAAAAAAAAAAAAAAAAAAAGAAGAAGCTAGGATGAGCCTATTATATAGAAAATTTGTGATCTGTATGTGCCTCCTCATCTATTGAGTGGTCAACAGTTTCTGAAACTTTCAGAAACACTACTATAAGAATACTTTTTCCAACTGAAGAATTTACAGATATTAAGTTTTCTCAGTGATTAAAATGAAATATATTGGAATAATCAGTCACTTACAATGGGGTTTTAAATGTTATTTAATGAACACATGTGAAGTTTCTTTTAAACTCATTTTAACAAGTTATTTCTATTGATTTTTCACTTTCATTAGAAAAAATATTAACATTTCTGTTACTACAAAGCTATGAATTTTACCTAAACACAGTGCTAATCTTAAAAGATCTGTATGCTTAGGATTATAGAAAGTCTATTCTCTGTTTACATTTAGAAGATAAATAACTGCTTTCCAGTAAACCAAATGGGGCAACTGTGACTCACAATCATAAGATATTAAAATACTAATACTATTTTTTTTCAGATAGAATTTCGCTCTTGTTGCCCTGGCTGGAGTTCAATGGTGCCATCTCCACTCACTGCAACCTCTGCTTCCTGGGTTCAAGCGATTCTCCTGCCTCAGCCTCCCAAATTGCTGGGATTACAGGCATGCGACGCCATGCCCGACTGATTTTGTATTTTTAGTAAAGACAGGGTTTCTTCATGTTGGTCAGTCTTGTCTTGAACTCTCGAACTCAGGTGATCCGCCCGCCTCGGCCTCCCAAAGTGCTGGGATTACAGGTGCAAGCCACCGTGCCTGGCCAAAATATTAATACTATTATCTAGGTAAAAATTTTAGGTATCTGCATGTTCAAGTTGTTTAAATTATACAATTCAGAAACTAAAAATTTTTATAAACTAAAAAAAGTAAAAATATAAAGTATCAATTTTTTTCAGTTATGAAATACTGTCAATATTTCTAGTTGACATAACGTGAGAATTCAGATGCTGTGGTTGTAGAAACTAGATATGTCATGGTTGACTGTTTTGCTTCTTGTCTTCCTATTTTACATAAACAAAGAAGCACAAGAAAGGCCAGAAATGCTATACCTTGATTCCAAACACACCAAGGCCCTTCTAGGGAGAATATGTGTGTGAGCATATTAACTTGAAATTTATGGCAACTTTTGTTGAAGTACAGTATTGTTTTTCTTTTTTTTGAAACGGAGTCTCACTCTGTCACCATCCTGTTTGAGCCCAGCCTGACCAACATGAAGAAACCCCGTCTCTACTAAAAATACAAAATTAGCGGGGCGTGGTGGCACAGGCCTGTAATCCCAGCTACTCGGGAGGCTGAGGGAGGAGAATCACTTGAACTCGGGAGGGGGAGTTTGCAGTGAGCGGAGATCGCGCCGTTGCACTCCAGCCTGAGCAACAACAACAAAATGTGATTGAACAACTTAACATTTTTCTCCCCAAAAAAGTAGAGTAACAAATTAACTCTATAGTCTAGTGTACAGTAAATAAATGAAAAACAAAGATATCGAGTCATTTATTTTAGCTGCACAATTGGGATTAAAACACTTCTTGGGCTACAGGCCAAGAGCTTTCAAATATGTTAGCTTATAGAATGTGGGGAGACCTGGTATAGAAACATTCACCCCTCGTGCCAGGCATGGTGGCTCATGCCTGTAATCCCAGCACTTTTGGAGGCCAAGACAGGCGTTATAACTTGAGGTTAGGAGTTTGAGACCAGCCTGGCTAACATAGTGAAACCCTGTCTCTACTAAAAATACAAAAATTAGCCGGGTGTGGTGGCAGGTGCCTGTAATCCCAGCTACTCGAGAGGTTGAGGCAGGAGAACCACTTGAACCCGGGAGGTGGAGGTTGCAGTGAGCCAGGATTGCACCACTGTACTCCAGTCTGGGCGACAGAGTGAGAATCTGTCCCCCGACCAAAAAAAAAAAAAAAAAACCAGAAACATCTGCCCCTATGCCCAAAGTGAGCATAATTCTCTTTCACTCCTAATTCCAACTATTAACTTAGAACTGGAGAAATGTAATATGTCATTATTCCACAAAGTGTTTTATTACTTTTATTTTAGATTCAAGGGGTACACATACATATTTGTAACATAGGTATACTGCATGATTTTGAGGTTTGGGTATTTAATAATCTCGTTGCCCAAGTAGAGTACATCATACCTGATAAGTAGTTTTTTCAAAGCTTATCTCCTTTTTTTTCTTTTTTAGAATTCCCAGTGTTTATTGTTTTTATTTTTGTTTCCAGGTTCACCCAAGGTTTAGCACCCACTTATAAATAAGAACATGTGGTATTTGAGATACTTATACACATGCAATACTATGGAGCCATAGAAAGAAAAAGTAATGTTCTTTGCAGCAACGTGGCTACAGCAGGCCTTTAATCTAAGCAAATGAACGTGAAACATCAATCTAAGATTCATATGTACCTGGTTTAAATCCATGCCTTTGCTATTGCGAATACTGCTGCAGTAAACATCTGAGTGCAGGTGTCTTTTTGGTAAAATAATTTATTTTTCTTTAAGCATATACCCAGTAACAAGGTTGATGGGTCAAATGGCAATTGTATCTTTAGTTCTTTGAGAAATCTCCAAACTGTGTTCCACAGGGGCTGAATTAATTTGCATTGCCACCAACAGTGTGTAAAGATTCCCTTTTCTCCACAACTACAACATGTGTTATTTTTTGACTTTTTAATAACAGCCACTTTAACTGTTGTGAGATGGTATCATATTGTCATTTTGATTGACATCTCTCTGATAATTTGAGATGTTGAGCAATTTTCTTGCATGTTTATTGCCAGTTTTTATGTCTTCCTTTGAGAAGTATCTATTCATATCATTTGTCTGCTTTTTCCTATTAAATTTCTTATAGATTCTATATATTAATTTTTATTGTACACAGTTTGCAAATACTTTATTCCATACTGTAGGTTGTCCATTTACTTTGTCAATAGTTTATTTTCCTGTGCAGAAGCTCTAGATTAGATGTCAATTTTCAATTTTTTTTTTTTTAAGACAAAGGACTCACCCTGTCACCCAGGAAGGAGGGCAATGGCATGATATCAGCTCACTGCAACCTCCACCTCCTGGATTCAAGCAATTCTCCTGCCTCAGCCTCCCGAGTAGCTGGGATTACAGGTGTGCACCACCACACCCAGCTGTTTTTTTGTATCTTTAGTAGAGACAGGGTTTCACTGTGTTGGCCAGGCTGGTCTCAAACTCCTGACCTCATGATCTGCCCACCTAAGCCTCTCAAAGTGCTGGCATTACAGGCATGAACCACTGCACCCGGCCTGTTGCATTTATTTTTAAGGTGTTAAATTCCTTCCAGAGGCCAGTGTCTAGAAGAGTACTTTCTAGGTGTTCATCTAGGATTTTTATAGCTTGAAGCTTCACAACTAAGTCTTTAAACTATCTTATGTTTTTTATATGGTGAGAGGTACAGGTTCAGTTTTTTTCTTCTGCATATGACTCACCAGGTTTCCGAGTACCATTTATTAGATAGTGAGTTACTTTCCCTTTGTTTATTTCTATTGACTTTGCCAAAAATAAGTTGTTTGTAGAAGTGTAGCTTTATTTCAGGGCTTTCTCTTCTGTTCCATTGGTCTATATGTATTTTTTGGGGTTTTTTTTTGTTTGTTTATTTTATTTTATTTTTTTATTGATCATTCTTGGGTGTTTCTCGCAGAGGGGGATTTGGCAGGGTCATAGGACAATAGTGGAGGGAAGGTCAGCAGATACACAAGTGAACAAAGGTCTCTGGTTTTCCTAGGCAGAGGACCCTGCGGCCTTCCGCAGTGTTTGTGTCCCTGGGTACTTGAGATTAGGGAGTGGTAATGACTCTTAAGGAGCATGTTGCCTTCAAGCATCTGTTTAACAAAGCACATCTTGCACCGCCCTTAATCCATTTAACCCTGAGTGGACACAGCACATGTTTCAGAGAGCACAGGGTTGGGGGTAAGGTCATAGATCAACATGATCCCAAGGCAGAAGAATTTTTCTTAGTACAGAACAAAATGAAAAGTCTCCCAAGTCTACTTCTTTCTACACAGACACAGCAACCATCCGATTTCTCAATCTTTTCCCCCTTTCCCCCTTTTCTATTCCACAAAACCACCATGGTCATCATGGACCGTTCTCAATGAGCTGTTGGGTACACCTCCCAGACGGGGTGGTGGCCGGGCAGAGGGGCTCCTCACTTCCCAGTAGGGGCGGCCGGGCAGAGGCGCCCCTCACCTCCCGGACGGGGCGGCTGGCCTGGCGGGGGCTGACCCCCACCTCCCTCCTGGACGGGGTGGCTGCCTGGCGGAGACGCTCCTCACTTCCCAGATGGGGCGGCTGCTGGGCGGAGGGGCTCCTCACTTCTCAGTCAGGGCGGCCGGGCAGAGACGCTCCTCACCTCCCAGACGGGGTTGCGGCCAGGCAGAAGCGCTCCTCACATCCCAGACGGGGCGGCGGGGCAGAGGCGCTCCCCACATCTCAGACGATGGGCGGCCGGGCAGAGACGCTCCTCACTTCCTAGATGGGATGGCGGCCAGGAAGAGGCGCTCCTCACTTCCTAGATGGGATGGCAGCCGGGCAGAGACGCTCCTCACTTTCCAGACTGGGCAGCCAGGCAGAGGGGCTCCTCACATCCCAGACAATGGGCGGCCAGGCAGAGACGCTCCTCACCTTCCCAGACAGGGTGGCGGCCGGGCAGAGGCTGCAATCTTGGCACTTTGGGAGGCCAAGGCAGGCGGCTGAGAGGTGGAGGTTGTAGCGAGCCGAGATCACGCCACTGCACTCCAGCCTGGGCAACATTGAGCACTGAGTGAACGAGACTCTGTCTGCAATCCCGGCACCTCGGGAGGCCGAGGCTGGCGGATCACTCGCGGTTAGGAGCTGGAGACCAGCCCGGCCAACACAGCGAAACCCCGTCTCCACCAAAAAAATATGAAAACCAGTCAGGCGTGGCAGCGCACGCCTGCAATCGCAGGCACTTGGCAGGCTGAGGCAGGAGAATCAGGCAGGGAGGTTGCAGTGAGCCGAGATGGCAGCAGTACAGTCCAGCTTCAGCTCGGCATCAGAGGGAGACCGTGGAAAGAGAGGGAGAGGGAGACTATGGGGAGACGGGAGAGGGAGAGGGAGAGGGAGAGGATGTATTTTTTTGTATCAGAACCATGTTATATTGGTTACTGTAGCATGTAGTACAGTTTGAAGTCATGTAATATTAGGCTTCCAGGTTTATTCTTTTTAAGAATACCTTGGCTATATGGGCTCTTTTATTCTTTAATATGAATTTCAAAGTTTTTTTTTTCTAGGTTCACCAAAAATGGCATTGATAGTTTGATAGAAATAACATTTAATCTGTGGGTTGCTTTAGGGAGCATGGACACTTTAATTATATTGATTCTTCAAATTCATGAGGATGGAATGTTTTCCCTTTTTTTTTTTTTTTGAGACAGAGTCTCGCTCTGTTGCCAGGCTGGAGTGCAGTGGCGCAATCTCGGCTCACTGCAACCTCTGCCTCCTGGGTTCAAGCGATTCTCCTCCCTCAGCCTCCCAAGTAGCTGGGATTACAGGCACGCGCCACCATGCCCAGCTAATTTTTGTATTTTTAGTAGAGATGGGGTTTCACCATGTTAGCCAGGCTGGTCTTGAACTCTTGACCTCATGATCCACACACCTCGGCCTCCCAAAGTGCTGGGATTACAGGCATGAGCCACCGCGCCCAGCCATGTTTTCCATTTCTATGTGTTATCTCTGATTTGTTTCAGTAGTGTTTTGTAGTTCTCCCTGTGGAGATATTTTACCTCCATGACTTAATGCATTCCTAGGTATGTTAATTTTTTGGCGTGGCTATTTTAAATAAAGCTGTGCTCTTGATTTTATTGTCAGCTTGAATGTTATTGGTGTACAGAAATGCTACTCATTTGTGTATGTTAATTTTGTATCTTGAAACTTTGCTGAAGTCATTTTTTAGACTTAGGAGTCTTTTGGTGAAATCTCTAAAGTTTCCCTGGTAGAGAATTAAATTGACTTTCTTTTCTCCTATTTGGATGACTTTTATTTCTTTATCTTGTTGGATTGCTCTGGCTAGGACTTTCAAAACTATGTTGAATAGGAGTGTTTAGAGTGGATATTTTTATTTTTATTCTTATGACGAATGCATCCAGCTTTCACCTGTTCAGTATGATATTGGCTGAGAATTTGTCATAGATGGCTCTTATTATTGTGAGATATGTTTCTTCAATGCCCAGTTTGTTGAGGATTTTTGAACGAATATTGGATTTTCTTGAGTGCTTTTTCTGCATCTATTGTTATAATCATCTGATCTTATGAGTTTAATTATCTTCACATGGTGAATGACACTTATTGACTTGCATATGATGAAATATCTTTGCAGTCATAAAATAATACTCACATGATTGTGGCAAAATAACTTTTTGATTTGCTTATGAACTCAGCTTGCTAGTATTTCAGGAAGGATTTCTGTTTCAATGTTCACCAGGAATATTGGCCTGTAGATTTTTTTTGTTGTGTCTTAAGCAGATTTTGGTATCAAGATGATACTGATTTCATATAACAAGTTAGGAAGGAAACCCACTTTCATTTTTGGAATACATTCAGTAGAATTAGTACCAGATCATATTTGTATTTGTGGTAAAATTAGGCTGCAAATTCATCTGATCCAGGGCTTGTTTTATTTTGTAGGGTTTTTTTTATTACAAATTCAATTTTATTATACATTTAATACATTTTTGCTCTGTTTAAGACTTCTCTTTTTTCCTGATTAAATCATGGGAAGTTGTGTATATTGACACATAGGCCAATGGAGCAGAAAAGAGAGACCAGAAGTATATTCATGTATTTACAGTTAACTAATTTTAGATGTAGGTGAACATTTTCTAGGGAAAAAATAGTATCTTCAACAAATGGTGTCAAGAAAACTTTATATCCACATGCAGAGAAATAAAATGAGACCATATTACACTATATATAAAAATCAACTCAAAATAAATTAGATACTTAAATGTAAGGCCTGAAACTCTGAAACTACTATGAAAAATATAGAGTGAAATCCCCATAACATTGGTCTAGGCAGTGACTTTTTTAACTTAACCTCAAAATCTCAGGGAATCAAAGAAAAAATAGATGAGTCAGACTATTTCAAATTAGAAAGCTGCTGCACAGAATCTGATACGACCAACAGGATAAGACAACTAAAAAATGAGAGAAAATGCTTGCAAATCACATGTGACAAGGGGTTAATATTAAAAAAAAGCTTAAATGACTGTACAACAAAAGACAAATAACCATTAAAAATGAGCAAAAGGCTTAAATATTTTTCAAGGAAAGACATACATATGGCTAAGAGATATATAAAAAATGCTCAACATCAATTATCAGAAAAAAGAAACCAAAACTCTTTGAGGTATCAACTCATTCCTGTGAGAATTACTCTTATTACAAAGAAAATAGGTTGTGAAGAAAAGGGAATGCTTGCACACTGGTTTGAATGTGAATGAGGACAGTCATTATAAAAAACTAAATAAGATTTCTCAAAAAAATAAAATTTAACTACCATATAATACAGCAATTTCAGCCAGGCGCAGTGGCTCATGCCTGTAATCCTAGCACTTTGGGAGACCGAGGTGGGTGGATCACGAGGTCAGGAGATCGAGACCATCCTGGCCAATGTCATGAAACCCTGTCTCTACTAAAAATACAAAAATTAGCTGGGCGTGGTGGTGCATGCCTGTAATCCCAGCTACTCGGGAGGCTGAGGCAGAAGAATCACTTGAACCGGGGAGGTGGAGATTGCAGTGAGCCAAGATCGCGCCACTGCACTCCAGCCTGGCAACAGACCTAGACTCTGTCTCAAAAAAAAAAAAAAAAAATTTCACTATTGTTTATATATCCCAAACAAATGAAATCAGAATGAAGAAATAATTGCACTTCTACACTGCTTGCAACACTCTTCACAATTCCCAAAATATGGAATCAACAGTTCAACATTTAACGAATAAAGACAATGTAGTACATATTATGGAATACTATTCATCTTCAAAAAAGAAAATTCTATTATTTTCCATCACATAAATTAAACTGGAGAACATTATATTTGTTGAAATGAGCCAGGTACAGAAAGATGACCATTTCATGATTTCACGTACACATGGATTCTAAAAAACATAATCTCGGCCAGGTGCGGCGGCTCATGCCTGTAATCCTAGCACTTTGGGAAGCCAAGAGGGGTGGATTGCCTAAGCTCAGGAGTTCGAGACCAGTCTGGGCAATGTGGCAAATCCCTGTCTCTACTAAAAATACAAAAATTTAGCCAGAGGTGGTGGTGAATGCCTGTAATCTCAACTACTCAGGAGGCTGAGGCAGGAGAACCACTTGAACCTGGGAGGCGGAGGCTGCAGTGAGCTGAGCTCGCACCATTGCGCTCTAGCCTGGGTGACAGAGTGAGACTCTGTCTCATAAATAAATAAATACATAAATAAACAAAATGTAATCTCATTGAAGTAGAGAGTAAACTGGTGACCACCAGAAGCCAGCGTATTTAGAAAAAAGGGAGGGTGGAAAGATGTCAAAGAATACATAATTATAGTTGGATAGAAAGAAGTTCAGGAGGCTTTTTTTTTAAAGTATGATGACTATAGATTATAATAATATATTAGTATTTTTGGAAAATGCTGACAATGTCATCTGCTCTCACCACAAAAATGTTAACTCTGTGAGGTAAAATTTTAATGACCTAAAATTAAGCATTTGACAATGTATATATACTTCCAAACATAATGTTTTACAGAACAAATACACATTTATTTATTGCAGACAGTAATGGTATGAAAGACACTGAAAAAGAGGTGTTTCTTATGGTCTCATGACTAACTACTCTGTTAACACAGTAAACAAGTTTGTATGCAAAATAACAGAAAACGTTTTAATCCAAAAGCTGCCATTATCTCCAAAAGTTTTCCATAGAAAATAAGAAGTTGGCTAGTTAGGTGACTAAGAATAAAAACTGTAGACTAAACTTCACTTATTAAAATAATTATATAAAGTAAGAGTGAGAAATTTTTCTGAATTGTACCTATCAATATAGAAAAGACATAGTATTCCAAATATTGAATCAACAGAGGTCATATTACTTTGCAACCTTGAATATTCACACTTTAAAATAGAAGATTCTGAAAAAAAAAAGTATGCTGTGCTATATCATGGAAAATTAAATTTAAAATTCTTCACTTACCATTAGCTCTCTTAAAAATTTAATTTCTAAGATCTATTTTCTAGTAAATTTAATATTTGCCACACTTTATGTAAGAATTTAATAAGATGCTTCTTTTAAAAACAGGGGAAAACAATGCTGATTTAATCCTCTCACCTGTGGACATTACACGCCTTTTATCTTAACTAATCTGAAAGTTACATTGATAAGCAAACTCTCTAGTTATAACCAATTTTTCAGTGCATTAAAAAATAACAACTTTCTCATCAAAGCCTACAAAGTACCATGTGAATTGATATGGCATGAAGACAACAGTGAGAAAACGGTGGCAATAACACAGAAAAAGAAGGACTGTGTTGAATACACTGAAGACACATAAGATAAACAAAACTGAAGATAATTAGGAAATTAAAAAAAAAAAACAGAGCAAGATTCAGCTTTGCAGCCTGAAAAAAAAGTTCTCTCCACATAAAAAATCAATGTTAGTTCTTCACTATTAATATTTTCCATCTCTGATTTGAAGTTAGTTACAAACTAACACCAGCAGAAATACATATGGCTCATTATGGAGCATCTGTTACACCATAAGCAATGTCATGTTTGTTTGCTACATCTATATATAAAAACATTTTCATGACTTATGAAGTCTTTCTAGTTCTTACCTGAACTGGCTCAATAAATAAATTTACTTATGTCATCTATAACAAGACAAGAGAATACTAACTAAAGAAAAGTAGGCTTATATAGGATTCTGCAATGGAAAGAAGAAATAGAATGTTCTAACTAAATAAAATATAATACACAAATTTTGGAAACACATCTAGAAGTTATTTTGTGTGTACTCCTAAACTTTATAAAAATCATTCTTATAATCCATGACCAGCTCACATGATGAATACCTGATAAATTATAAAAGAAAAAAGCATAAGTAACAAGAAAATTAAAGGTGTAGCATGAGTATCACGCAAGTATAAACAAAAACTTTGCATGGGGAGATTCTAAATCGTAAGCCAGATTTTACAGAAATGAATTCAATGCAAAGCAGAGGGTATAGATTTGCTTTCAGCATTTTTGAGGTTTTCAGTTGTCTAGTAAATTAGTCACCTTTTAAAAATTATTAGTTTTGGCCGGGCGCGGTGGCTCACGCCTGTAATCCCAGCACTTTGGGTGGCCGAGGCGGGCGGATCACGAGGTCAGGAGATGAAGACCATCCTGGCTAATGCGGTGAAACCCTGTCTCTACTAAAAAATACAAAAAAATGAGCCGGGCGTAGTGCTGGGCTCCTGTAGTCCCAGCAACTCGGGAGGCTGAGGCAGGAGAATGGCGTGAACCCGGGAAGCGGAGCTTGCAGTGAGCCGAGATCGCACCACTGCACTCCAAGCCTGGGCGACAGAGCAAGACTCCGTCTCAAAAAACAAAAAGATTAGTTTTGTTCCAATACTGCTCTTGTCTTCTGAAAATAGGTACAAGCTAATACACAAACACACTTACTTGCTCCATAATTTTCTCATACCTAAGGTTCATTTTTAGAGTAATATATGTGTATAGTTAAGTGTATGTAAATCAAAACTAAAATGCTGTATGTTTGCAGGCAGAGAGGTCACGTTCAAAGAAAAATATATAACATTTTTAAAATGTTTATTCAGAACTCAGAATTTTCTCATGATTTATTTATACTTGTATATAATTTTTATTATAACCATAAAATGACCCTGTAGTAATGACTGTACATTCTAAAGTATCTAAAAGTGCAGAATTGGTTTGTAATACAAAGGAGAAATGCTGGAGTTGATGGATATACATCTTTTGCCCTGATGTGATTAATACATAAAATTATATGCCTGTATCAAAATATGCCATACATGGTATAAAGATATACACATACTATGTATCCACAAAAATTAAGAGAAATAAGTTTAAATTTTAAAAAGAATAAAAATCTAACCTATGGGAACAATATTCTTTATTAGCAGTTTAAAGCCACTAGCAAAAATAATTATTAGAGATGTTAGCCCATTATGTTATCAAGTAGTATACTGTTACCCTCTTTTACCTAAACCCTTGAGTAATGTGGGATAGGTAAAGTCAGTGGCATGAAAACACTTCATTGAATGCACAATAGTTTTAACATGTTTAAAAAAGTTTAATTAAAAAACTAAGTTCACGCATAATCCAAAAATTTTTAAACACACTGCATTTTATTACATAAAAGTACAAATAGTAAAATGATATACTACTAATTCACTTTAATTTTAACTAAGATTAAAAATGGTTTTCTCTTACTATAATGCAGAAGAATATCGCTCTGAAAACCTACTTCATGGATCACTCAATATTATAAGTTAAACACAAACAGCCTCTTCACTCAGGTTTTCATCATGCATCTTACATTTTAATGTCCTTATTCTTTCATAGAAAGTGTCATAAATAATACCGACCTAACAGAAATGATTTCTCATATCTTTGATGCATGAAAAATTAATCACATGCTTTCACATGTGAATACAATAGGAATGAAGAGCATGAAGTAATTTGAGAGTTGAATTACATCATTATTTGCTTTTCAAAAACTAATTTTTCAAGAAAAAATATAATTTGAATGTAATTATACATCTACAAAAAAATTCTACTTCTTTTAAAGTTATATACACATTATTTACCTACCAACTTTAGTTTTAAATTATTTTCTATACTCAGCATTCTGATTTAGTGCAATGTCTGAAGTGTCAGTACCTTAGATATTTCTACTGTGAATTCTCTGATATTTATATAGACTTAATTTTGGATTAAATTAGTTTTATATTTACTGCACTTGCAAAAATATATTTTAGTATGAGGCCTCTGGTATTTTCTAAGCTGTAGTTTTTTTAAAAATGTTTTCACAAATGCATTACATTTACAGTGTTTTTCTCCAATATAAATTTTCTGGTGTTGAACAACATTTGAGCAACTGCTTCATGATTTTCCTCTAGTGCAAAATGGGTACAAAAGTATCTGTGATACAAGTAAAGGTACTACAACCCTCTTCGTATTTGTATTGTTTGTCCTCAAAATGAATACTCTTTTTTTGTTTTGTTTTTGAGACGAAGTTTTTGCTCTTGTTGCCTTGGCTGGAGTGTAGTGGTATGATTTCAGCTCACTGCAATCTTCGCCTCCCAGGTTTGAGCAATTCTCCTGCTTCAGCCTCCCAAGTAGCTGGGATTACAGGGGCCTGCCACCACACGCAGCTAATTTTTGTAAAATTTTTAATAGAGATGGGGTTTTGCTATGTTGGCCAGGCTGGTCTCAGACTCCTGCCCTCAGATGATCCACCCACCTTGGCCTCCCAAAGTGCTGGCATTACAGATGTGAGCCAGCACACCTGGCTCCTCTTCTTCACTTTAAAGGCTTATATTTTCTGAAAGATCTCTTGACAAAAATTGCATTTATAATGCTTTTATTACGTACTAACTCTCTAATGTTGAGTAAAATCTGAGCAGATAATAATGGCTTTTCCACATTCCTTGTATTTGTACAATCTTTCTGAAGTATAAATGCTTTCCTGTGCAATAAGGGGTGAGCATTTATTAAAAGTGTTGCCCCATTTTTTACACTTCCAGGAGTTTTCTTCAGTATGGATTATCTTACCTACAATCAAGTGTGACAACCATTTAAAGGCTTTGTGATATTTTTCACATTTCTAGGATTTTTCATCAGTATGATTTATGTTAGAAAGTTCGAGGTGTTGTCAAAATTATTGTCACATCATTCAGGTTTGTAAAGTTTTCAGTATTATCTTATGTTTAGTGAGGTTTGAGGATTGGTTTAAAGTATTGCCACATTATTCACATTTGCAGGGTTTCTCTCAAAGTATAAACTGTCTTATGTGTAGCAAGGTGTGAGGACCAGTTAAAGGCATTGCCACGTTTTTTACATTTGTAGGGTTTCTTTCCAGTATAAATACTCTTACATATAGTAAGAGTTGAGAATCAGTTAAAAGCTTTGCCACAGACTTCATATTTGTAGGGTTTCTTTCCAGTATGAATTTTCTTATCTACAGTTAAGGGTTAAGGAAGGTTAAAAGCTTTGCCACATTCTTCACAATTGTAGGCTTTCTCTCCAGTATGAATTTCTGTATAGTAAGGTATGAGCATTGGTTAAAAGCTTTGCCACATTCTTCACAACTATAGAGTTCCTCTCCAGTATAAATTATCTTATGTGTAAAAAGGTGTGAGGACTGATTAAAGGCATTGCCACATTCTTCTCATTTGTATGGCTTTTCTCCAGTATGAATTACCTTATGTTTAGTAAAAGTTGAGGACCAGTTAAAG
Organism: Pan paniscus; assembly: GCF_029289425.2. Classification (NCBI taxonomy): domain Eukaryota; kingdom Metazoa; phylum Chordata; class Mammalia; order Primates; family Hominidae; genus Pan; species Pan paniscus. The sequence goes on along the minus strand of NC_073255.2, from coordinate 79,889,805 downwards.
GCTTTGCCACATTTTTCACATTTGTAGGATTCTCTCCAGTACGAATTTTCTCAACGTTCAGTAAGGTTTGAAGATTAGTTAAAAGCTTTGCCACATTCTTTACATTGTAAGGTTTCTCACCAGTATAAAATACCTTGTGTGTGTAGAAAAAGTTGAAGACTTGTTAAAGGCTTTAACACATTCTTCACATTTGTAGAGTTTCTCTCCAGTATGAATTTTCTTATGTGTAGTAAGCTTGTAGGATCAATTAAGTTTTGCCATATTCTTCACATTTGTAGGGTTTCTCTCCAGTATGAATTTTCTTATGTGTAGTAAGATTTGAGGATAGGTTGAAAGCTCTGCCATAATCGCCACATTTGTAGGGTTTCTCTCCAGTATGAATTATCTTATGTATATTAAGAGATGAGAACTGGTTAAAGCATTTGCCACATTCTTCACATTTGTAGGGTTTCTCTGAAGTATGAATTTTCTTATGTGTAGTAAGATTTGAGGATTGGTTAAAAGCTTTGCCACATTCTTCACATTTATAGGGTTTCTCTCCGGTATGAATTTTCTTATGTGCAGTAAGGGTTGAGGATAGGTTAAAAGCTTTGCCACATTCTTTACATTTGTAAGGTTTCTCTCCAGTATGAATTATCTTATGTCTATTAAGGGTTGAGGAGCAGTTAAAGGCTTTGCCACATTCTGCACATTGGTAAGGTTTCTCTCCCGTATGAATTCTCTTATGTATAGTTAGGTTTGAGAATCGGTTATAAGCTTTTCCACATTCTTCACATTTGTGGGGTTTCTCTCCAGTATAAATTATCTTATGGTTAGTAATGTTTGAGAATAGGTTAAAAGCTTTTCCGTGTTCTTCAAATTTGTAGAGGTTCTCTCCAGTATGAATTATCTTTTGTGTAGTAAGGTGTGAGGACTGGTTAAAAACTTTGCCATGTTCTTCACATTTGTAGGGTTTCTCTCCAGTATGAATTATTTTATGTATAGTACGGTGTGAGGACTGTTTAAAGGCCTTGCCAAATTCTTCACATTTGTTGAGTTTCTCTTTAGTATGAACTATCTTATGTCTAGTAAGTTGATAGGATTGATTAAAGGCTTTTCCACATTCTTCACATTTATAGGGTTTTTCTCCAGTATGAATTCTCTTATGTTTAGTAAGGGTTGAGAATCGGTTAAAAGCTTTGCCACATTCCTCACATTTATAGGGTTTCTCTCCAGTATGAATTTTCTTATGTTCAGTAAGGTTTGAAGACTGGCTAAAAGCTCTGCCACATTCTTCACATTTGTAGGGTTTCTCTCCAGTATGAATTTTCTTATGTCTAGTAAGGGTTGAGGATCGATTAAAAGCTTTTCCACATTCTTCACATTTGTATGGTTTCTCTCCAGAATAAATTTTCCTATGGTTAATTAGGTTTGAGTGTTGGTTAAAAGCTTTGCCACATTCTTCACATTTATAGGATTTCTCTGCAGTATGAATTTTCTTATGTTCAGTAAGGTTTGAAGATTGGTTAAAAGCTTTGCCACATTCTTTACATTTGTAGGGTTTCTCTCCAGTATGAATTATCTTATGTCTAGTAAGAGTTGAGAACTGGTTAAAGACTTTGCCACATTCTTCACATTTGTAGGGTTTCTCTTCCATTAGAATTTTCTTATGTGCAGTAAGTCTTAAAGATCGGTTAAAAGCTTTGTCACATTCTTCACATTTGTCGAGTTTCCCTCCAGTATGAATTTTCTCCTGTTTATTAAGGTTTGAGGATATGTTAAAAGCTCTGCCACATTCTTTACATTTGTAGGGTTTCTCCCCAGCATGAATTCTCTTATGGTTAGTAAGATTTGAGAATAGGTTAAAAGCTTTTCCACATTCTTTACATTTGTAGAGGTTCTCTCCAGTGTGAAGTATCTTTTGTGTAGTAAGGTGTGAGGACTGGCTAAAGACTTTGCCACATTCTTCATATTTGTAAGGTTTTTCTCCAGTATGAATTATTTTATGTATAGTAAGGTGTGAGGCCTGTTTAAAGGCCTTGCCACATTCTTCACATTTGTTGGGTTTCTCTTCAGTATGAATTATCTTATGCCTAGTAAGTTGTGAGGACTGGTTAAAGGCTTTGCCACATTCTTCACATTTGTAGGGCTCTTCTCCAGTATGAATTCTCTTATGTTTAGTAAGAGTTGAGAACCAGTTAAAGGCTTTTCCACATTCTTCACATTTGTAGGAATTCACTCTAGTATGAATTCTTCTATGCTGAGTTAGTTGTGAAAGCACGCAAAATGATTTGCTACATTCTTTACATTTGAAGTGTTTGTTTCCTGTATGTCTTCTCTTATATCTATTTGAATTTGAAAATTTATCAAAGACTTTCACATATTTATTACACTGGAATATTTTGCTTGGGGTAGCTGTCAAACATTGGTTAACTGTATTATGACCTCCTTTGTGCCCCGTACACTCATCCACATGTTTACAGCCTTTTCTTAACTGTAAATTCTCATATTCACATTTTCCATATCTTCTCAGTGTCACTTTCTGGAAAGAATCTTTTATGTTCTGCTCTGGCCAAAGGTCTTGGGCAAAATGAAAAGACATTACTGAAAGAAATAAAAATAATAAATTACTCCACTTGCTAGACTCAGATAAATGTACTTTACAAATCTAATCTATAAAATTATACAAACTACATAAGCCAGATTGCATAGCAAAATACCACAGGCTCTAATTTCTTCACAGACATATAAATGTAACAAAAACATAATGATCAAAATACATTTGTGGAAAATTTATAAATGAGTTCAGTGTGTGCAGTGCCCTAGGTGAGCACAATGCAAAGAGCCACACAGAAGAAAGAGACAAGTCTGTTTTATTTACCCAACAAAGCTCTTTCTGTTCCCCAATATAACATAGTGCCTTTAGAAGTAAATTGCCAACTCTTAGTGTTTTTTTTTTTTAAAGACAAGAAAAATAATAACAAACATATACATCTTTATTTCTGGCTTCTATGTGCCTTTGCAGATATTGGTTTCGGTCTCCCATGACATAGAGGGCTGAAAGAAATGGTGGTATACTTTGGAATGACATTTTGAGTTGCTGAGATCAAAGGTAAATGTTACAGCAGTGAAGAGACTGCAGTACTACAGACAGTTAACAGTTGTAGCAAGCGATTACCGACTATCAAGAAGAAACATGAACAAACTCTTAACTGAAAAAAAAAAAAGCTAGAAAATTTCAGACAAGACACATCCTAAGAACATGTCTGAAAGACTCTCAGAATCACTACTCAAGACAAATGGTTTCCAACTATGCCAGGACAAAGCTACATTATAAAGATTGTGACGGACAACTTGTTTTTAATTTCCAAATTTCAATTAAAGATTACAACGTATAAAAAATATTAGGGCAATACAGCCCCGCAAAAATTATAAAATTTTCAGAAAGCAACCATTAAAAAATAAAAATGTACAAATTAATTTTAAAATTTTAAAGTAAACTGAATAACACTCCATGAGTGAATAGGAACACAAACAACTATTGAAAATCAGAAAAATGAGAATACCAACAAAAATATTAAAAATAGCAAAAAACAGAAATTGTGGAGGTAAAAATACAAAAAAAACTTAAAAATATAAAAGAAAAATTAATGTAAAAATAAAGACAACAAACTAGAATACACACGAAGATATTTATAAAACATATATAAGCAAAATTTCAAAAGTCACAGACAACAGAATCTTGCGAACTGCAAGATGAAAGTGATATGTCATTTATAATAATAGGCTTATAAGATAGCCAGTGAATACATCAAGAAAATTTTGCAGGTCAGAAGGGAAGTATGATATAGTCTAAGTGCTGAAAACAATAGCTGTCAAGTGAGAATAATACCAACAACTGTCCTGCCAAATAAAAGAAAAACACCTTCCAAAATAACAAAATTTGGCTGGGTGCGATGGCTCACGTCTGTAATCCCAGCACATTGGGAGACCAAGGCGAGTGGATCACTTGTGGCAGGAGTTCAAGACCAGCCTGATCAACATGGTGAAACCCCATCTGTACTAAAAATATAAAAAATAATTAGTGAGGCATGGTGGTGCACTCCTGTACTCCCAGCTACTTGGGAAGCTGAGGCAGAAGAATCGCTTGAACCCTGGAGGTGGAGGCTGCAGTGAGCCGAGGTCACACCACTACACTCCAGCCTGGACAACAAGAGTGAAACTCCATCTCGAAATAAATAAACAAAAAACAAAATTCTGAAAATGTATTTTGGCGCTGCCTATGCCCTACATATCAAAGATACTGAAAGGAGTTCCTTCCACTGAAAATAACATGATGCAAGAAAACAGCACATAATCATATGAAAATATATGACTTTCAGCCAGGCGCGGTGTCTCGTGGTTTTGTGTATCTACACAGATATATTCTTTGTGGTTCCTTGGGGATTACATAAAACCTCTACAAGATAAAACAGGTGTGAGGTGGCACATCCTAAAATATATAACACAAAAATATTAAATTGCAAAACAAAATTAAAGCATGGAATGTAAAACTTATCGAATGCCATCAAGTATGTCAATATATTCAAGAAAGAAATATTAGAAGAAGAATATAGAAAAAAAGTAATAGAAAGGTTACTTGAAGACATAAAAGGCGGATAACTTCCCAAATTTTGATGTAATAAAAAAATTTTAACCAGTAAGACTTGATTCAAAATTATTCTACTTCAAACACAAAATATAAATAAAGACTTCCCAAAAAATGAGGTAGGCTGGGCACGGTGGCTCACGCCTATAATCCCAGCACTTTGGGAGGCTGAGGCAGACAAATCACCTGAGGTCGGGAGAGTTCGAGAACAGCCTGACCAACATGGAGAAACCCCGTCTCTACTAAAAATACAAAATTAGCTGGGTGTAGTGGCACATGTCTGTAATCCCGGCTACTCCGGAGGCTGAGGCAGGAGAATCGCTTGAATCTGGGAGGCAGAGGTTGTGGTGAGCCGAGATCGCACCACTGCACTTCAGCCTGAACAAGAGCGAAACTTTGTCTCAAGAAAAAAAAAAAGTACATGAAAAATGAAATACTAATCTGTTAACAAATACACAATATAAAATAATTTGTAATATCAACAACTGAAAAATATAGAGGTTTAGTTTTTGTATTTAATTGAAGTTGTTAAGAGTTTAAAAATATTGGCCGGGCGCAGTGGCTCACGCCTGTAATCCCAGCACTTTGGGAGGTTGAGGCGGGTGGATCATGAGGTCAGGAGTTCAAGACCAGCCTGGCCAAGATGGTGAAACCCTGTCTCTACTAAAAGTACAAAAATTACAGTGTGCCTGTAATCCCAGCTACTTGGGAGGCTGAGGCAGGAGAATCACTTGAACCTAGGGAGGCGGAGGTTGCAGTGAGCCGAGATCATGCCACTGCACTCCAGCCTGGGCGACAGAGTGAGACTCCGTCTCAAAAAAAAAAATAAAACTGTTTTAACTTTAAGATGTTTTATGTAATCTCCATTTTTCGTGACCATTATGAAAATATTTATAGAATGTATGAAAAACATTTTAAAAATAAAGTATGTCACTACACAATTAAAATTTAAATTGAAGAAAACAGAAGAAAAAACATATCTACAGGAAACACATAAAACAATAATAATAAAATGATAATAGTAGCTTCATTTATTTAAACAATCATTTTAAATATAAATTAACTAAACTACTTAATAAGAAGAAATGTAATCCCAATATTTTGGGAGGCCAAGGTGGGCTGAACACTTGATCCTAGGATTACAAGACCAGCCTAGGCAACATAACAAAACCCTGTCTCTACAAAAAATACAAAAAATCTAGCTGGGTGTGATGGCACTTACTTGTAGTAGAGATACTTGAGAGGCTGAAATAAGAAGATTATCTGAGTTTGGGAGGTTAAGGCTGCAGCGAGTTGTGATTACACCACTACAAGCCAGCCTGATTGACAGAGTGAAACCCTATCTTAAATATGAATGAGTAAGTAAATATGTTAAAAAAAAAAAAAGAAAATACCTGAATGACTTAAGAAAAAAGCATACAATATGCTGCCTATAAGAGACTAATTTGAGGCCTGGCACAGTGGCTAACACTTGTAATCCCAGTACTTTGGGAGGCTAAGACCAGCCTGGCCAACATGGTAAACCCTGTCTCTACTAGAAAAAAAAAATACAAAAATTAGCCAGGCATGGTGGCACACCCTTGTAATCCCAGCTACTCAGGAGGCTAAGGCAGGAGATCACGTGAACCTGGGAGGCAGGGGTTGCAGTGAGCCAGCCTGGGTGACAGAGCAAGACTGCATCTCAAAAAGAAAAAAAAATGAAACTCATATTAGCATTGAGTCAAATAGGTTGAAAATATCAGAATGGGGAAAATATCTTTATTCTATGCAAATAGTAACCACAATTGGGTGAGGTAGTCATAATTATATTAGACATAATATGCTTTAAGTGAAGTATTAGCATGAGACAAAGATTGATATTATATAATAGTAAAATGGGTTAATTCACCAGGAACATGTAACTATTATATTTATCTATATGTACATGTATATATAACAATAGGGCTTCAAAATATATAAAGAAAATACTGACAAAAATGAAGCAAGAAATACATAGCAACATAATTGTAGACATCAAGACCCTATTTTCAATAACAGTTCAGATAAAAGATCAATAACAGCAAACTTAGAAAACATTATAGACTGTATTAATTTTTTTACATATAGAATAATACCTGAGAGCAGATAACTTATAAAGAAAAAAATGGCCAGGCATGGTGGCTCATGCCCGTAATCCCAACACTTTGGGAGGCAAAGGCGGGTGGATCACCTGAGGTCAGGAGTTCGAGACCAGCCTGGCCAACATGGCAAAACCCCATTTCTACTAAAAATACAAAAATTAGCCAGGCATGGTGGCAGGCACCTGTAATCCCAGCTACTCCAGAGGCTGAGGCAGAAGAATCACTTGAACCCAGGAGGTGGAGGTTGCAGTGAGCTGGGATCACGCCACTGCACTCCAGCCTATGCCACTGCACTCCAGCCTGGGCAACAGAGGAAGACTCAGTCTCAAAAAAAAAAAAAAAAAAAAGGTTTATTTGGCTTGGTTTGACAGACTGCACCTGTACAAGAAGTGCATGCCAGCATCTGCTTCTCGTGAGGATCTCAGGAAGCTTACGATCATGGTGGAAGGCAAAGAGTAACTGAACATACACATATCACATGGTAATAGAGGAAGTATGAGGTGAAGGAGCTAGTTCATTTTAATGAATCAGCTCTCATTTGAATTAACAGAGTATAAACTTTTTGATTACCAAGAGGATGACGCCAAGCTGTTCACGAGGAATTTGGCCCCATGGCCCAAATACCTGCCACCAGGTTTTACATCCAACATTGAGGAGTACATTGCAGCATGAGGTTTGCAGAACATGGACATGCAAACCATATTACAGACCAACTAAGCTTAACAGACATGTATAAAACTTTTCAGTCAAAAGCAAGAGATGTACAATATTCTTTTTTTTTTTGAGATGGAGTCTCACTCTGTCGCCCAGCCGCGGTGGCATGATCTCGGCTCACTGCAAGCTCCGCCTCCTGAGTTCACACCATTCTCTTGCCTCAGCCTCCCGAGTAGCTGGGACTACAGGCGCCCGCTACCAAGCCCGGCTAATTTTTGTGTTTTTAGTAGAGACGGGATTTCACCATGTTAGCCAGGATGATCTCGATCTCCTGACCTAGTGATCTGCCCGCCTCGGCCTCCCAAAGTGCTGGGATTACAGGCGTGAGCCACCACGCCCGGCCGAGAATGTACAATATTCTTATTTGCACCTGGCGTATTCTGTTAGGAATCATACCAAGTCTTATGAAATTTAAAAATACCAGTGAACTGCAGGAGCTCATGAGACCAACGTGGGAGGATTACTGGGGCCAGAAGTTTGAGACCAGCATGGACAACTTAGTGAGGCCCTGTTCCTACAAATAATAAAAATATTATCCAGACATGGTGGTCCCATAGTATGTCTGTAGTCCCAGCTACTCAGGAAAATGAGGTGGAAGAATCACTTGAGCCCAGCAAGCTGAGGCTGCAGTGAGCCAGTCATGCCATCATGCCACTGCACTTTAGCCTGGGTGACAGAGTAAGATCCTGTCTCAAAACAATGACAACAACAAATAAATTTAAGAAGACCAAAATCATACATTCCATGTTTTCTGACAAAACTGAATAAACCTACTAATTAAAAGCAAAAGTAAAGCTGGAAAACTCAAAAATATATTAAAATAAAACACACTGTTCAACATAATCTTGCTCAAGGGTAAAAAAATTTAATTTTTAAAAGATGTCAATATAACATACAGTGGTGAACAAATTCAATATAATTTTTATAAAAATCTTAATAGCACAATTTTTTACAGAAATATTATTTAAAATTTTAAATTTTTATTATAAACTATAACACTCATGGAAAAAAACAAAGAGGCATTATACTTCCTGATTTCAAAACAATTAAAAGCTATAATAACAAAAACAATGTGGTACTGACACAGACAGATAAACAGATGAAAGAACAGAAGAGACCAGAAATGAACCCATCTGTATATAATCAAATGATCTTCTACAAAGTTGCCACAAGTACAAAAGAGAGAAAAGATAATCTTTTCAAAAAATAATGTTGAGAACTGGATATCAACACTGATGAAATAAAGTTGGATCATTTCTTTGAACCATTCTCTTTGAAAATACAAAAAATATTTTTAAAAAATACTTAGAAATAAAAAATAACAAATCTCTTAGAAAAGAATATAAAGAAAATACATGACATTGGTCTTGGCATTACTTTCTTAAATACAACATTAAATGCAAGAGCAACAAGCCAGGCATGGTAGCTCACACCTGTAATTCCAGCACTTTGGGAGGCTGAGGTGGGCAGATCACCTGAGGTCAGAAGTTCAAGACCAGCCTGGGCAACATGGTGAAACCCTGTCCCTACCAAAAACACAAAAATTAGCTGGGCATGGTGGCAGGAGCCTGTAATCCCAGCTACTGGAGAGGCTGAGGCAGGAGAATGCTTGAACCTGGGAGGCAGAGGTTGGAGTGAGCTGAGATCACACCACTGCACTCTAGCCTGGGCAACAAGAGCAAGACAGTCTCAAAGAAAAAAAAAAAAAAAAACAGAAAAATTCAACTATACTATATTTAAAATTAATGCACATCACAGACAACATTCAATAGAGTGACAACACCTCTTAGGAAATGAGTGAAAATATTTGCAAATCACATGTGATAGAAGTTAATATTACGAATACACAAACAACTCTTAAAACTGAACAATAAAGTTGAATTACTTCATTTAGAAATGGACAAATAATTGAATTAAATTTTCATCAAAAAAGATACACAAATTAGAAAACGCAACTGAAAGAACACAGTAAATTATCATTTGTAGAGAAATGCATAAAAATCACAATGAAAAACAAAATCACCTCACACCAATTAGAATGGCCATTATCAATTTTTTAAAGACACCAAATCTGTTGATGATGCAATAAAAATGAAACCCATATTAACTTCTGGTGAAAAACAAGAATGCAGCCATTGTTTTAAAATGTTATGTTTTACCGGCCAGGCGCGGTGGCTCACGCTTGTAATCCCAGCACTTTGGGAGGCCGAGGCAGGCGGATCACGAGGTCAGGAGTTCGAGACCACGGTGAAACCCTGTCTCTAATAAAAAATACAAAAAATTAGCCGGGCGTGGTGGCGGGCGCCTGTAGTCCCAGCTACTCGGAGAGGCTGAGGCAGGAGAATGGCGTGAACCCGGGAGGCGGAGCTTGCAGTGAGCCGAGGTCGAGCCACTGCACTCCAGCCTGGGTGACAAAGCGAGACTCCGTCTCAAAAAAAAAAAAAAATGTTATGTTTCTAAAATAATTAAAAATAAAATACTGTATCAAATAATAAATCCTATTTCTTAATCTGTATCCAAAATATGCAAAACAGGACCTGAAAGCCATATTTGAACATCTATGTTTATTGTACCAGTATTCACAAAAGCCAAAAGGCTGAAGGAACCCAGGTGTTCCTTTACTTATAAACACATCAAAAAATTTAACATATACATACAACAGGTGCTGGAGAGGATGTGGAGAAATAAGAACGCTTTTACACTGTTGGTGGGACTGTGAACTAGTTCAACCACTGTGGAAGTCGGTGTGGCGATTCCTCAGGGATCTAGAACTAGAAATACCATTTGACCCAGCCATCCCATTACTGGGTATATACCCAAAGGATTATAAATCATGCTGCTATAAAGACACATGCACATGTATGTTTATTGTGGCACTATTCACAATAGCAAAGACTTGGAACCAACCCAAATGTCCAACAATGATAGACTGGACTAAGAAAATGTGGCACATATACACCATGGAATACTATGCAGCCATAAAAAAGGATGAGTTCATGTCCTTTGTAGGGACATGGATGAAGCTGGAAACCATCATTCTCAGCAAACTATCGCAAGGACAAAAAACCAAACACTGCATGTTCTCACTCATAGGTGGGAACTGAACAATGAGAACACATGGACACAGGAAGGGGAACATCACACACCAGGGACTGTTGTGGGGTGGGGGCAGTGGGGAGGGATAGCATTAGGAGATATACCTAATGTAAATGACGAGTTACTGGGTGCAGCACACCAACATGGCACATGTACACATATGTAACAAACCTGCATGTTGTGCACATGTACCCTAAAACAAAGTATAATAAAAAATAAAAAATAAATAAATAAAAAAATCTTGTCACATTTTAAGATAAACTTTGAGAATATTATGTCACTAAAATAAGCTAGTAAAAAACTGATGGATACTACATGATTCCACTTACATGAGATAACTTAAGTAGTCACACTCACAAAAACCAAAAGTGGAAGGGTGTTTGTCAAGAGCTGGAAAAGGGGTAAAATGGGCAGTTGTTACTTAACGGGTATTGAATTTTAGTTTCACAAGATGTAAAATTTCTAGAAGTCTGTTAAATAACAATGTGAATATACTTAACATGCCTGAAATGAACAGTATATTTTTTTGAGACCAGGTCTCACTCTGTCACCCAAGCTGGAGTGCAGTGGCACAATTATCACTCACTGTAGCCACTAACTCCCAGGCTCAAGTAATCCTCCTCTCTCAATCTCCCAAAGAGCTGGGAAAACAGGTGCACACTACCATGCCTGGCTATTTTTTTAAAAAAAACTGTAGGCTGGATGCGGTGGCTCATGCCTGTAATCCCAGCACTTTGAAAGGCCGAGGCGGGTGGATCAGGTCAGGAGTTCGAGACCAGCCTGGCCAGCATGGTGAAACCCCGTCTCTACTAAAAACACAAAAATTAGCCAGCCATGGTGGTGCACACCTGTAATCCCAGCTACTTGGGAGGCTGAGGCAGGAGAATCACTTGAACCTGGGAGGCGGAGGTTGCAGTGAGCCAAGATCATGTTTAGCTGGGCAACAGAGCGAGACTCCATCTAAAAAAAAAAAAAAATTGTAGAGAGGGAATCTCCATATGTTTTCCAAGCTGGTCTCAAACTTTTGGGCTCAAGCGATCCTTTTGTCTTGGCTTTCCAAAATCCTGGGATTATAGATGTGAGCCACCACCATGCCTGGCCTTGAAATGTACACTTCAATAGATTTAAAACTGTATATTTTATGTAATGAGTTTTTACAACAATATTTTAAAGAAAAACTGAAAAAAAATAGAATTATAAATCTTTTCAAAAATTTCCTCAAATCACAAAACTGTTTCTCTCACACAAAGGAAATATAAATTCATCGTTAAACACACAGTGAAAAGATGATTTCCATGACTACTTAGACAAGCTAAAACCACCATTTAAAATCAGCTAAGAAAGAATATAAACAAGATAAGCCATAACCAAAATTTGGGTCATATTTATATATAAAACACGCACATATATAATCTGATTGTAATAGACATATGGCTAATTTATTTTTTAAACCCCACATTGACTTAAAAGTGTACAAACAGAATTGCAAATTATCTAAAATTACATAAATAAAACAAAACACAATAATCTGATGTTAAGAAACCTACACTGAAAAACCACACTAATATGGAACTACAAAACAATAAGAAAAATGTTTATTCATGAAATCTTTTTTGCAATATTGATGTACCATTAAGAAAGAATTTGTCTAGATAACTGCAATATTTAAGTGTGTACTCATGGAAGACAGGTATTTTGAATCACTGGCATGTGTTGTGTGGCAGTAAAAGTTCAGAGAAAATGCAGTATAATCATAAATAGAAGATGCTAATGAGAAAATTTTAATAAATGAGTATTTAAAAGGAAGTGGAGATAATTCTGATATTTAAAATATATGCTATTCTTACACAAAATAAAACTTCTGTAACCTTACTTTAGAAGCAAAGAATACCCTTACATTGCTAAAGAGAAAATATATGTGTATGTATATATATATTTATTTGTGTATGTAATATATATTTATATGTGTAAGTATGTGTGTGTGTGTGCGCACAGAATATGGTTAGAGTCTCTAATATATAAAAGTATTTGAGAATAAGTTATATTATTATTTAGATATAGGCTGAAAAAGTGGGTGAAAATCCTATAATTTGTTTATAACGACAGCTAGCTCAAATTTGTAAGTAACTATTTTAGTAAATATAGAATGCCTACTAATTATCTAATTTATTTTAGGTATAACTTGTAAATTCTAGTACATTGCCCTAAATGTCTGAATCTGAAGTTATAGACAAATTTGAAGTAGAAAATAAAAAACAAAAATGTATACAGAGTGACATCAGTAAGATGGAAAAATAAAAGGTGCCCTATTTTCTTATATTCCAACAGCAAAAACATTTATCAGCCATCCCTGACCAAAAAAAATGTGTTTATGAGAGAGCCAGGCATCATGTATCACACCTGCGATGACAGCTAAATGGTATATTCAGGTTGAAGAATTGCTTCAGACCAAGATTTAAAGACCAGCCTCAGTTATAAAGCAAGAACCCATCTAAAAAATAAGTGCCTTTAAAAACAAAAAACAAAAAAAAACAAAAAAAAAGAAAAAAAATAAATAAATAAAAAATAAGTGCCTTTAAGAGAGCTCCGAGATCCAGGAAGGGAGTTGTGAAACTCTGCTAGAGCCAAAGATTGAGAAGTGTTCCTTTTCAGAAGGCGGGTCCTTATTCAGGAGGCAAACTACAAGACCCCTGTACTTGGCTACAGACCAGGAAATGGCCCTCCCAACTTGGTCCCACTAAATCTGAACTCTGTCATCACCTCAAACTTCTCCCAGCCACAGTCTGCGAGAGGTCCTGTCTTTCCAGAGGCCTGGAGGAGAACACCCATTTGTAGCCATGCAGGCAGGCCTGCAGACCTTGGCCTCTACTGTGGTCCCTGAAACAGTTCAATGACTCAGTTCCAGCTCCCTGATCCACAGTTCGTGGTCAGTTCTGCCTACATAGAAACCCACACAGTGGCTGGGTGTGGTGGCTCACGCCTGTAATCCCAGCACTTTGGGAGGCAGAGATGGGTGGATCACCTAAGGTCAGGAGTTCGAGACCAGCCAGACCAACATGGTAAAACTCCGTCTCTACTAAAAATACAAAATTAGCCAGGCGTGGTGGCACACATCTGTAATCCCAGCTACTTGGGAGACTGAAGCACGAGAATCGCTTGAACCCGGGAGGCAAAGGTTGCAGTGAGCCAACATCACGCCACTGCACTCCAGCCTGGGCAAGAAAAGCGAAACTCCATCTCAAAAAAAAACAAACAAAAAACCCACACAGTGACCTGGAAAAATTCTCTCTGGTATTCAGTGAAAACCATACTCATCCACATCCTGATATAAGGCCTACCATATGCAGACCCGACTGCAAAAACATGCCCTAATATCTGCCCTGCAGAGCAACATCCTGAAGGACATTCAGTCTATCCAAAACTAAAATGGGAATTAAAACTACCCAAGCTTCTAGTAACAAGCCAATAAAGGTGGACCCTAGTGCAGACCTAGCATCCTTGTGACTAAGCTACAACCCCTCTCCACTACAAACCCAGAGGGCATCCCATCACCTGGGGGCTCAACAAAAGATCTTTACCTCCTAAAATTAGTTTATAAAAACTTAAAGAGGTTTTTGCTCTTTCAAATTCACAGACACCAGTGCAAAACTATATTGTGCCCATTGTCAATGCTTTTATCATAGCACTGAAAGTATGTGGCAAAAGAATTAGTTAAGAAAAAAAAAAAAAAACTGGCCAGGCGCGGTGGCTCACGCCTGTAATCCCAGCACTTTGGGAGGCCGAGACGGGCAGATCATGAGGTCAGGAGATCGAGACCATCCTGGCTAACATGGTGAAACCCCATCTCTACTAAAAATACAAAAAAAAAAAAAAAAAAAAAAAATTAGCTGAGTGTGGTAGAGGGCACCTGTAGTCCCAGCTACTCAGGAGGCTGAGGCAGGAGAATGGTGTGAACCCGGGAGGCGGAGTTTGCAGTGAGCCGAGATCACGCCACTGCACTCCAGCCTGGGCGACAGAGCAAGACTCTGTCTCACAAATAAATAAATAAAGAAAAATAAAATAAAATAAAACAACACTGAAATTGAAGACAAGTAAAAAGTTGCTGGTTGCAGATCATATACTCTTACATATACAAAACCATAAACAGTACATTAAAACCCATCAAAACTGATAAATATACTTAGCAAATTACCAAAATATAAAATTAACATACAAGTATAAATTATGGTTCCATCCACTCAAAACAAACTATCTGATAAAACAGAGGAAGAACACAATCCTATTTATAATACCATTAAGATAATATATTCTTGAGAACAAATTAAACCAAGGAGGTAAAAAAAATTTACAATGAAAGAAATTAGAGAAGACACAAATAAATTTTAAAATATTTTATGAATATGGATTGAAATAATAAATATTGATAAAGTGCCATGTTTTCCAAAGTGATCTATAGATTCAATAAACTCCCTATTGAAATTCCAGTGGCATTATTTTCACAGTAATGAAAAATACAATTCTAAAATCTACATGAAACTACAATAAACTTTGAAGAGCCAAAGCAATTTTGTGAAAAAAGAACAAAGCAGAAGAACATCATAGTTTATAATTTCAAACTATATTTCAAGACTATAGTAATAACAACAGAATGGAATGTGCAGAAAAATGAACAAACAAATAAAAGAAAACCCAATGGAACAGAAACCACTACTCACACATTTCAGATATGATGCAAAAAATAACTTTAAAAAGTTTAACATAGAGGTTTTCAAAATTATGCAGATGTATGTGTGTCCCCCAAAACAATAAAAAAGAGTCAGATTGTGCAGTCTCTTATATGCCATGAAAAGAACTTTGGCTGTCCCTGTGAACTTGAAGGAAGATCACTGAAGGGAAAGTAGAATCCTTAGAGAATTTAAAAGCATAAGACAGAAGATGCCCTATGTGACAGCAAAAGAAAAAAAAACTCAGGCTTTCCAGAAACTATTTCCTTTGGAACACAGCTTCCCAAATCATATTTTAAGGACTGGCTTTTTCTTTGACCTTTGACCTTTCATCTTTGTCATCTGTTGTATTCACTTTCACTCTCACCTACCTGGGGGTTTGGCTACCATCTCATGTCTTTTTATATTCCAGGGCTCTTTTTTTTGCTCCAGACAGGTGATCAGATATGGCTTAGAGACAGCAATACCTGTTTTATTGAAAATAAATATATAACATGAATCTTAATCATATTCTCCAATTACTAATCCAGTAAGGTGCTCAGTAAAGAGGATGTAATAGAATAAATACTAATTTATAACATATATTTCTAAATATTTAGAAAAATTTTAAATGTGTAGGTTTTAAATTTTACTATCTGGTACTATTGAATCAAAAATTGGTGTTGGAAATTAGATTTTAAGGCGTGGGCAACAATATTTCATGCCACTAAATTTCTGGAATTATCACTAATCTAGAGTGAAAAATACAGATTAGCTCACTAATGTGAAAAGTTCAGGTCAAGATGAAATATCTTGAAGGAATTATTTTCTACACAAAGAAATCTCAAGGATTTTCTTGAAAACAGAGATCTGAAACTCATTTATGCAAAGCATAAATTACCAGAAAACAGTCTACAGAAATAGAGAAATAAAACTTTAAGGGTATTTTAGGAATTGTGTATTGAAGTTATCCTCACCCAAAAAGACCAGGTTTCTGTAGTTCTCTAACAACACATTCCTATATAAATCCCGCTGTGCAGTATCCAGGCATTGCCACTCCTCCAGAGAGAATTCTATGGCGACATCTTTAAATGTCAGTGGTTCCTGAAAAACACAAACACACACACATTTACCAAGCAGCCATAAGCTGTCATTGAATTTTTAAAAAAATGTATAGGATAGTCGGGTACTATGGTTCATGCCTGTAATCCCAGCACTTTGGGAGGCCAAGGCAGGCAAATCACGAGGTCAAGAGATTGAGACCATCCTGGCCAACATGGTGAAACCCCGTCTCTACTAAAAATACAAAAATTAGGCCGAGCGCGGTGGCTCACGCCTGTAATCCCAGCACTTTAGGAGGCAGAGGCGGATCACCTGAGGTTGAAGAGTTCGAGACCAGCCTGACCAACATGGTGAAACCCCGTCTCTACTAAAAATACAAAATTAGCAGGGTGCAGTGGCACATGTCTGTAATCCCAGCTACTAGGGAGGCTAAGGCAGGAGAATTGCTGGAACCCGGGAGGCAAAAGTTGCAGTGAGCTGAGATTGCTCCACTGCACGCCAGCCTGACAACAGAGTGAGACTCCGTCTCAAAAAGAAAAGAATAAAAAAATGTATAGGATAAAAGCTAAATATAGACAGATGAGAGGGATACAGAAAAGAACAGTTTAATGTGGTTTAGAGAAATTTTCACTGTGTTTTTTTGTGACTTGTGGGAAACTACTGGATCTGCAGGAATAGAAAACACATTGCTAAATGGAATGTCTCTGCAAATACTGGTTTTAATAAAAAATTTTAAAAATTAGGACCCTAAAATGCATACTTTTCCCATTTATCTCCTTGTGGAATTCGGGAATTGTTAGCAACCACTCCAGAAAGGCACCAGCCAAAACTCTGATCTCTTCTAATCAGTTCTGTGAGGCAAGACTCCAGGGTGGGGCCAGACCTAAATAAAGCCTCCAAAAAGGGTGAATCTGAACAGAACTGCAGCTGGGAGTAAACCCTATATATTACTCTGCTCAACCCATTAACTGTGTAAATATACTAATTAGCCATTTAAACAAATCTCCTGGGATTTTCTAGGGTAATTTTATTATAAGATAAATATGTATTCTTAGCAAAGTAAAAGAAATAAAAATATTTAAAACTCTTGTGGTCATAAACATTCATTCAAATGATGACCTCAGAAGTCACAACGATATAAAGAAAGTGGCCCAAATAAAGCCCACACGTTTTCCCACACATCTATTCACTTTGCCAACCATATGATGCTTAATTCAACCACGTATTCAGTTGCTAGTCTAGACTAACAGTTCCTAGATGGTAGGGACCATGACTGCTTTATCTATTTTTCTAAGGGCCATATGAAATGGTAGCAATTAGTTTATCTGCTTGAGTCTCCAGACCTCCTCCTTGTTTTTCACCCAACTACTAGGAAACTGGGAAACTCTCAACTGGATACCAACCAAAGACATCTCTTGTATGAGGGGAGGAGCAAACACAGGATGTCTCATTTCTCTTACACTGAGACAGAGGCAGAATTAACCACTCTTGTCAACCTGACACAATTCTGCTCTGGACATCCTCAAATATCTCAAAGATGCCTAGGTGATTGTGAGAGAGTTCCCAGTGACCCTGGGCTGATGGCCCAAGGATAAGGCAGGCAGGAGAGACTCAGGCTGATTCTAAATAGAAAGTGGAACTGCCACAGTGGAGCTCCAGATTACGGGTCCTGATTAGCTAGCTCTTGGGCAAAAGGAAAGACAAAAATACTCTAGTCCAGTATTACATTTTACGGGTAGGTATAATTGTGGTCATGACTCTCGATACTTTGTGGCCTTCATCTCTCACCCCTAAGATGCTTGTTTACGCTTACAGAATCTGTCATCAGATTCTATTTACACCTGGATCCTCTCACATAACTGTAGCAGGTCACTGAACAAGATCTGAAAAGTTCTAAGAGCAACACTCTCAAAGGGAAGCTTTAAGATGTCTATGTTGACATCTCACAATGCAGAAAATGTCTCCTGTTGGTTTTCTGTACATTCTCAAACCAGAGTCTGGCCCTGTCTTGTAAATTCCGGGAGAGGCCAGACCTTATGTACAGATTCTAGGTGGGAGCAGCCTGCCTCTGCATTTTTGGGTGTTACAGCAAGTGGAGCACAACCAAAGGAGAGATCGCCTCATAGAGGCTGCTCTAGCACATTCTAAATAATATGTCTACTTGAAAGGAAAAAGCTGAAGCTACATGAATATAAGTAGAGAGTTTATTTGAGCCAAGATTGGGAATTGTAACCTGGGATCAAAGATTCATGTTGCCAGGAATCTACACTTTGATTAGCGCAGCTGCAAGTGGATTTGTAAAGGCAAAAAGAGAGGGAAAGAGGGTGGGCTGATACAAAGTTGTTTGTCAGAAACTCTCATTTGTTTACAAAAAAATAACATTGATTATTGATTGGATAAACATTGTTAAGCTATAGGGTGTGGGTTACAGGATCCAGTGTGTCATTATTAGTTTAATTTATACCTACTTGTGGCAATAGCAAGCAGTTTCAAGAGATAAATTCTTAGCTCAAAGAACAGAGAAATACATAACTGTGGTATTATTTTAATGTCTCTGAACCTTATAACTAAAAGAATTTGCATTTCTCAGATAAAAGGTTTTATTTTTTCCCAAATCTTAAGACCCTGATTCAGAATTTGGAGCTGCAAATTTAGTTCCTGGATGGGTGCAGTAGCAGTAGGTGTCATCCACACATTTGTGGGTATTTTAAGAAGAGGAAGGGGTTGGGTGTGGTGGCTCATACCTGTAACACCAGCACTTTGGGAGGCCGAGGCAGGCAGATCACCTGAGGTCATGAGTTTGAGACCAGCCTGGCCAACATGGTGAAACCCCCCCTTCCACTAAACATACAAAAATTAGCTGTACGTCTTGGTGCGCGCTTGTTAATCCCAGCTACTCAGGAGGCTGAGGCAGAAGAATCATTTGAACCCAGAAGGTGGAGGTTGCAGTGAGCCAACATCATGCCACTGCACTCCAGCCTGGGCAACAGAGTGAGAACCCATGTCAAAAAAAAAAAAAAAGAGGAGGAAGGGAAAAAATATGGAGATTCTCATGTCTACTTAATGCACACGTTACTCTGGGTTTCTGGGTCCCATGATCTCTGAAGCAGTTTCTGGTCTAAAGATACAAGAGTCATTGAAAGAGGTAAAACGGTTAACTGCTGCCCTGTGAAGTATGGAGAAATCTGGCCTAGCTCTCTAGAGGTGACTGTAGAGGACTATAACACCAAATAGACAGAGACACAATTCTGCCTGCATATTTAGGGGACAGCATGCATTTTGCAGCACAATTGTGAGTTGACTGGAAGCCTGAAAGGAAAAGCCTCCTCTGGATTAAAGCTTGGTTGGCACCTTATATGTTTATATCATGTGTGGTAATTCTAGACAGTGTTTGGAAAATATAAATAAAAGAAAAATTTTCTCCAGCTCCAGAGTAACTCCACAATGATAGAACAGAAAGAAAACCGTTTTATTACACAATTCAACCAGAATGTGACATGCATCACAGTCAATCTGCTTAAGAGACTGCAAAGACAGAAAGACGGTCACAATAATTAGTCCACAAGTAGAAAAATTTACAGCACATGTCATACATAGTTCATCATAAATTCACCTGGTAATTTGGGAGGTCATCCATATATGCTAATTGGTTATAATCAATGACAAAATACACTTTTCACATCTTCATGACAAAAGGTAATTTTGCAACTTAAAGCCAGGTGCCTCCTGCTTGCCGTCTCCTGGTAGCTTGTGTCCTCTCTTGACTCCTACCATCTGCCACTGAGGCAGAGCCCCCAGCACACAGCTCACACCTGGCACCCTATATATAACCCCAACTGCCACAGCAGCATTTCAATGCCACATCAGAGAATGAAGCCTGAGTTGCAGGAGGAGAGCCTGCAGGCCTCCTGGGTAGAATTGCACCTTCACAATAATGGGAATGGGTGCAGTGTTTAAGCCTCAGTTTTTTATTTATAATGGTGACATGGAAATCACTCTGCTGGATTTCCAGCATGAGTCCATATAGAGATAGCTCCAAGAGTTCTCACTATGACAGCCCACCTCATTAACAGACACCATGGGATAGTAATAGGACTTCCAAAACAGACACCCAATGCATTCAAGAGAAAAACAGCTCACTCTGAAAATGATTATATTGAGAGGGAAAAAAAAAGCAAATAAAAGCATCTTAAGAAAAAAACTCAGATTAGATATGATTGAACAAGTCAGCCAGAAAAACTTCCCCTAAAACACATTTCTCTGTAAAAACCCAAAGTGCACAGCTACCCTCAGTATGAAAAACATGAGCATTATGAATAACGGGGGGCATATTCTCAGCAGAATTTTGTAAGTGTGTGTTACAGCGTGGTCTGGATTGAAGACCCAAGCAGACTTTGTGTGAGCAACAAGGCCGTTTATTCACTTGGGTGTTAGTGGGCTGAATCGGAAAAGGGAGTCAGCCCGGAGGTGTGAGGGAGAGCAGTCTTTACAGGGCAAAGTGGCGGGTGGAAAATTACAACATGGTTTTGGGACTTGTTGACTCAAGAAGTTGATCAACCAGTTGGAACAGAAACCCATTGTTCTTCTTTTGTGGTTTTTGGTTGTTGCAGGTTTTCTGGTTCCAGGAAGTCTGGAGGCATATGTGCCGGTCACAGAGTTCTTAATGGCCCACCGTCAATAATGGCCTGCTGGCAATAATGCAGCCATATTTGTGGGATATGACATTCCTGTCTTTTTGTTTTAATAAGAAAAGAAGTGGACGGGGTGATGTTTCTCAGGGATTCTTCGAGCGGGACTTGGGGCGGCATGGACTCCTAATTGGGAGAGAGATCTTGGGGTGGGGGTGACATTGAGGGGCAGTTAGGAGTAGCATTTGTCGCATAGATTGATTGGTAATAGCTTGAATGAGATTTTGTAGGAACTGAGAGGCTAGATGGAAGAGGCAGGGTCCAAACAGGAGAAGGAGAATGATGGAAATGAGGGGCCCAGCTATAGGGAGAAGCCACAACGCCCAGCTCCAAAGATTGGTGTTAAGAGTCTGAAAGACGTTGTCTGATTTTAGAAGCCTTTTCATTTAACTGCGAGGCAGCATCTCGTACTAGTCCAGACTGGTTGGTGGAAAAACAATCTTCCCCTAAAAAGGTGCATAGCCCACCTTTTTCGGCGGTTAGGAGGTCTAAGCCACGGTGGTTCTGGAGAGTTACTGCTGCTAAGGAGTTGATTTGGGATTGGAGAGTAAGGGTGGATTTTGCTATGTCTTGTAGGCTGTCTGAGAGATCCTTTGAGAGTGTATGATAGTAGGACAGGGAAGGGGACAAACCTGCTATTCCGGTTCCTGTGGCATTGGTAATTCCTAGTCCTATAAGCAAGGGTATTATCTGCACAGCCCTATGCTGATGGACTTGGGCTCTGACAGGGACTGGTAAGGTTTGGTTTCCAGGGGCAATGTCAATTTTGGGGCTTAGGAAGATTAGGGTACAGGTGCTTGTCCAGTTAGTGGGGAGGCAGACATAGGTTGAAGTTCCACACAAGAAGAATATGCCTTGGCTGGGTAGGCAGAACTGGCTGTGTATGTTAAAAAGGTGTGTGAATTTGTTTTCATTTTCCCACACCCCTAGGGTACTTGCCAAGGCGGCCCCGGTGAGCGGCTGAAAAGGGATGTTTGGGATAAGCTGAGTGGCTCCCTGTGTTTTATTTTCCCATTGGAGGAAAAATCATTTTGTATCTACTAGGAGCCACTCAGAAGGGTAATCGAAAGAGGGGATAAGGAGGCATTCGTCAGTGGTGGGAGTGCTGCTGCAGGAGGTCCAGGGGTGAATGGTCATGCAGTGCGTATGCCTGCCATTACAAAACCCGGATTGTTTGTTAAGCAGAGAGGTGCTGATGACTTCTGGGAGCTTTGAGAAGCGGACAGGCTGTTTGAATGTAGCTGTTTGGGAGACCTGGAAGTTAATATAGTCAGTTGGGGCTTGAAGCTGCAAGGCGTAGTTGCACTGATGGAACAGTAGGTGACCTAGAGGTAGGCCTGATGACAGGTTGTGTTGGATGTATAAAGGGGCTTGGAAAGTTAAGACAGCGTTTGTAGTCACAGGGCCGTGTATGGGCTTTTCATTACTTGTGTAATGGGTGAGGCTGGACATGTAGGAGCGTAAAAGTTGAACTGCACGTCCTGTCAGGGTATTTTCGGTCATTTCATTGATGGAGAAGTTGGCCAATGACTGCATATGTAGGAGTTAGAAGGGGCTTTTTCCTTCATTACGAGGGTGGTAGGTTAAGCTAGTAACTACCCAGTTTTTTGTGGGAATGAGAGTGGCAACGTAAGTGGTAGCTGATAGAGAAATGCAAAGCCAGCGTCCTTTGCCAAAGAAGGGTTGGACTGGTTTAACAGAGAGTGGGTTAAGTTGAGAGTTTTGTAGAGGTAATTAGGCATTACTGGAAGTGGGAGTGCGGCCATGTCAGGTAGCCAAAGGAGCAGAAGGGATAGATAAAGAGTGAGTAGGAAGGTAAACAGAGGCGTCTCATCTGGGAAGAAGTTATACAGAGTGCCCTAAAAGATAAGATCATCTAACCAGTTTAAGAGAGAATCTAAGGTGGGAGTTTGGGGATGAAACCAGGAGATGTCTTGGCAAATAGAGTGGAGGAAGAGGGTGAAGAAGCAGGGCGGACAGGAGCAGGACATTTAAGTTTCTTCAGAGATTTGGGTGAGTTTTAACGAGGTCAGGGAGAGTACTTGCGACTTCCAAGAGGAGGAAGAAGGGTCAGGCTGAGTGTCAGATGGACCCAGCTTTACTCTGGAAGGGTGAATCCACTGAGGAGGATCTTGTAAGCGGACAGCTGTTGGGGTACCATAAACGACCAGGAAGGGTCCTGTCCACTGAGGTTGTAGAGATCAGGGGGTTAAGCTCTTTATCAGGATGGGCTGTCTGGCCAGAGTGTCCTCATATGGCTGGGTATCTGAGGTGGGTAAAAGAAGGTTAGCAGCCTGACAGATTTCATTCCTAGCCTGTTGGAGGACTGGTGTCTGGGATGAGGTTGGGCCCCAGTAGAAAAGTACTACCATGTAAGAGTTCGAATGGGCTATACCTGGTAGGTTCATGGGCGGTGGCTCAGATCCTGAGAAGCACAAGTGGTAGGAGAACAGTCCAGTCCTTTCGGAGTTGGAGGGCGAGTTTTTAAGAGGCCGTTGGCTCTTTCAACCTTTCCTGAGGAATGAGGATGGTATGGGGTGTGGAGATTCCACTGGATGCCAAGGGCCTGGGAAACTGCCTGGGTGATTTGGCTAATGAAGGCTGGACCACTGTCAGATTGGATGGAAGTAGGGAGGCCGAAACAGGTAATAATATCTGTTAGAAGAGAGGTAAAAACTGCTGCGGCCTTTTCAGATCCAGTAGGGAAGGCCTCGACCCATCTGGTGAAGGTATCAACCCAAACTAGGAGGTACTTATATTTTTTGACACGAGGCATATGAGTGAAGTCAATTTGCCAATCTTGTGTAGTAGTAAACCCTCAGGCCTGATGTGCTGGGGAAGGAGGGGGCCTAAGAAAACCTTGGAGTGGCAGACAGAACATTGAGAAGTGATTGCTTTAAGGACGGACTTCCACGATGAGAAAGAAATAAGGGGCTCTAGGAGGCGAGCCAAAGGCTTGTATCCTACATGGAAGCGGTCATGGAGGGATGAGAGAATAGATTGCGCTTGTGAGGCAGGAAGAAGGAACTTTCTATGATCTAAGAACCACTTGCCTTGTGAGTTGGAAAGGACTAGCAGAGCAGGTTTTCAGAAGAAGAGTAGTAGGTAGGGATAATAGATGAGAAAGAAACATACCGGTCTTTTGGAGCAGAGACTGGAACGTCTGCAGACACTGAGGTGTTTGCCACCTCTTTTGCTGTTTTGCTGGCATGGGCATTTCCTTTAGTGATAGGGTCTGTTGGTTTTTGGCATCCTCTGCAGTGGACAACTCCAGCCTTGGCTGGCAGAAGAGCAGCCTTAAGGAGGGCCTTTATGAGAAAGGCATTGATAATGGAAGACCCTTGTGTGGTTAGAAAACCTCTTTCCACCCAGATGGCAGCACTGTGATGAAGGATGTGGAAAGCATACTTGGAATCAGTATAAATATTGACGTGCATTCCCTTAGAGAGAGACAGCGTGAGTTAAAGCAATTAGTTCAGCTTACTGAGAGGTGGTGGAGGGTGGAAGTGCAGCAGCCTCGATAACAGATGTGTGGGACACAACAAACAGCATAACCTGCCTTGGCTGGTGAAAATTGGTTGGGCCTTGAAGAACTACCATCGATAAACCAAGTGTGGTCTGGGTTTGGGACTGGAAAAACAGAAATGTGAGGAGAGGGGGAGGATGCCATGTGTATTAAGGAGATGCAGTCATGTGGCTTAGGACATGTGTTGGGTGCTAAGTGAGAGGCTGGGTTGAAACTGGGTCCAAGAGCAATGGTTAGCATGGGGTTTAAAATAAAGAGCGAATAAAGCTGGAGGAGATGGGAGGAGAGTAGGTGTGTGAGGTGAGAGGAAGAAATGAGACTCTGGAGGTTGTGAGTGTTATAGAGGGTAACTGGGGTGTAACCAGTGATTTTGAGGGATTCTAGGAGTATTAGGGCAGTGGCCGCTGCAGCATGTAAACAGGGCAGCCAGCCTAGGACTGTGAGGTCAAGTTTAGATAAGTAGGCCACTGGTCGTGGGCCTGGCCCTTGTGTTAGGACCCCAACTGCACATCCCTTTACCTCTGCCATGTAGAGAGAGAAGGGCTGGGTGGAGTTGAGGAACGCCAGTGAGGAGGCTGTCTCAAGGGCTTTTTTCAGGGAGTGAAAGGATGAATGAGGGAAGGTTTGGGGTCTATGGGGTCAGCTAGGTTGCCTTTTGTAAGCTTATAAAGGGGTTTTGTTAAGAGGGCAAAACCAGGTACCTAGAGGTGGAAGTACCCAATGATGCCTAGGAAGGAGAGAAGCTGCTGTTTTTGAAGGGACTGGGGTCTAGGAGATTAGGTGAATACGGTCAGCGGGGGGAGTGCGGGTGTGCTGATGGAGAATTATGCTGAGATAAATAACAGAAGGGGAAGAAATTTGAGCTTTAGAAGGGGACATTCGGTACCCTTTAGAGTCTAAATGCTGAAGGAGTAGGAGGATATTCTGTTGGGAGGATTCCTAGGAGGGACTGCAGAGAAGATCATCGACATACTGGATGAGGTAGGAAAAGGAAGGCTGAAAAGAGAGTAGGTCGCAGGCAAGGGCTTGGCTAAAATAATGAGGGCTATTCCGGAAGCCCTGGGAAGAATGGTCCAGGTTAGTTGTTGGGACTGATGGGTGTCAGCGTCAGTCCAGGTGAAGGCAAAAAGAGGTTGAGAGGAGGGATGTAGGGGAATGGTGTAGAAGGCATCTTTTAGGCTGAGAACGGAATAATAGGTAGTGGTGGGAGGTATTCTGGACAAGAGAGTATATGGGTTTGGCACTATAGAATGGATGAAAAGTACAATCTGATTGATGAGACGAAGGTCTTGAACTAATCTGTAGGACTTGTCTGGTTTTTGAAAGGGAAGGATGGGAGAGTTAATGGGTACTAAGAGGCCATGTTGTAAAAAGTGGGTAAAAAGGCTTTAGGCCTTTTAGGGGTGGCATAGGGATAGGATACTGGCATTGGGCAGGGTAAGGATGGTTTGGCCTTAAAGGGATGATGAGGGGGGAGTGATCTGTAGCAAGGGAGGGAGAGATGATATCCCATACCCTGGGGTTGAGGAACGGAGACGTTAGAGGAGCTTGTGGGGATGGCGAAGGGTTGGGGAGAAGGGTGGCAAGGAGGTGTGGCTGTAGCCTAGGAATAGTGAGGGAGGCAGACAGTTTTGTTAGGATGCCTCGGCCGAGGAGAGGGACTGGACAAGCGGGGATGACTAAAAGGAGTGCAAAAAGGAGTGCTGATCTAGTTGACACACGAGTGGAGTCTGGAGAGGTCTGGAGGCTTTGCCGTCAATTCCCACAACAGTCATGGAGGCTAGGGAGACAGGTCCCTGAAAGGAGGGCAGGGTGGAGTGGGTGGCCCCCATATCGATCAAAAAGGGGATGGACTTACCCTCCACCTTAAGAGTTACCCGAGGTCCATGATGGTCCATGGGGCCTCCGAGGTGTTCGGGCAGTGTCATTCCTCAGCCGCCAAGCCGAGGAGATCAGAGAAGGAGTCAGCCAGGGGGCTGTGAGGTTAAGCTCCAGGAGCTCTAGGGATGGCAGCTTGAGTTGGACAGTCTGACTTCCAGTGAGGGCCTGCACAAACAGGGCATGGCTTAGGAGGAACCCCAGGCTGCAGGCATTCCTTGGCCCAGTGACTATTTTTATGGCACTTGAAGCATGGCCCTGGAGGGGCTGCTGGGCGCTGCGGTCTGGACGCCTTGAAATCCCTACAGGCCATTGGTGTGGCTGGGGTTCGTCTTATGGCGGAGGCAAGCATCTGTAATTCAGAAACACGCTGCCACCAGGTAGCCTCTTCCCTGTTACTGAACACCTTAAAGGCAAGGTTAATTAAATCCTGTTGTGGGGTTTGAGGGCCAGACTCTAATTTTTGAAGTTTTTTTCTAATGTCGGGAGCTGACTGGGTAATAAAATGCATGAGTCGGCCTTCTGGCCCTTGGCCCTTCAGGGTCTAAAGCTGGATTTATGGCCAGACGGGCCACAAACTGGGCTGGATTTTCGTCCTTGCCCTGAGTGATTTCTTTTAACTTATCATAATTGACAGCCTTATACGCAGCTTTTTGGAGTCCCTCTACTAAGCAAGTGATCATATAATCTCGCCCGGCCATACCAGGAGATCCTGTTTGATAGTTCCACTGGGGGTCCTCACGGGGGACCTCCCTGGCACCTTCCTGGAGACCTGGCTCAAGGCGCCAGTGGTCACCTGCATAGGACTGAGCTAGGGCCCAAACACCTTCCCATTCTTCAGGAGTGAGTGTAGAAGTGAGGATGACATTTAAGTCACTCCAGGTGAGGTTATCAGACTGAGTTAAATATTGAAATTCCTGGATATATTTAGTGGAGTCTTATGGAAAAGAACCTAAACACTGGCTGACCTGAGACAGGTCAGACAGGGAGAAAGAAATATGAACTTGGACTATCCCTTCAGCTCCAGCCACCTCTCAAAGGGGAAATAGTGGGGTGGGAGGAGGGGGATTTGAAGTGGGACCAAATTGTCAGCCAGTTCGGGTACGGGGCAGAGTAGGGACAGAAGGGATATAGGGAGGCATGGTATGGGTAGAAGGGGGACTGGGGTCTGGAGAAGGGTTGGGACCGGAGTCGGACGGGCAGGGAGGAGAAATATCGGAAGGGTCTGTGGACAAGAAGGACTCGCTGTCGCCAGAGGGTGGTAGGGGAGCAGATGGGAGGGACAGAAGGAGAATTTGAGACAAATTGCATTGGGAACAAGGGCTGGGGAGGGACCGAAGTGTAAAACATGCCTGGATGTATGGAACCTCAAACCATTTGCCCATTTTGTGACAAAAGTTGTCTAAGTCCCACAAAATAGAGAAATTGAAAGTGCCATTTTCTGGCCACTGAGAGCCACTGTCTAATTTATATTGGGGCCAGGCCATATTACAGAAGAAAATGAGATGTTTAGGTTCCAAATCAGGTGAAAGATGGAGGGGTTTTAGATTCCTAAGGACACAGTCCAAAGGACAAGGAGGAGGAATGGAGGGTGGAAGGGTGCCCATAATGAACAGCGGAGGACTGAAGAAACAGAGAGACAGGGAGAGAGAAACGAGAAGGAGAGCAACCACAAGGACCTTCAGCAGGTGTCCCCATCTGGGTTGTGCAGTGGATGAGTGGCCAAGGCACATGTCCCTGTGGTTGACCAGTCACCTAGGGAAGCCTGTCTTCCCAGAGATAATCCATGACCAATGTTAGATTTAGGAAACACGGACAGTGAGTGTCCTCTCCTCTCTAAGAAAAGGAAAGTTTGAGAAAGGATGGAGGTCTCTTACCTATCCGAAGGCAGAGGTGGGGCTTTTACAGAGCTGGTCCGAGGTACCGAGGTCGCGGGTGGGTCTCTTCAAGAAGTCAGGGAAAGGGGCTAGGGGACACGACTCCCAAAGGAGTTCCCCTATCCCGGATTTCAGCATCAAATGTGTGTTATGGCACAGTCTGGATTGAAGAGAAAACCCAAGCAGGCTTTGTGTGAGCTCGCACCCAAGTGAATAAATAGCCTCACTGCTCACACAAAGCCTGCTTGGGTCGTCTCTTCAATCCAGACTACACCATAACACAAAGTAAGGTTCCTCTTTCATCTCTGCTGCTCTCTTATCTTCTAGCCATTGAATGGGAGATCTATACTGGAATATGCCTGACAATTTCCACCAAAACATTTTGATGAACAATTGGAATATGACTTTGTTAATATAGTGGAATATATTTGAGCTTGCATCATGGGTAAGTGAAGAGCTATTATGGTTTTTGAGTGGCCACATCACCCTTATTTGTCTTGTAATAGCAGCATTCCAATTTAGTGAAATAAAAGACACTAAAATCATGCTTCCCTAATATTATCTCTATTGAATAAACTAGTAAGCATATCATACTAATATCTACTATAATAATTTGGTAGTAAATTTTCTTTCACATTGGATAAAATACCTAAGTATAAATAATTTTAGTGTACTAGTCATAATGTACGTAGGATTTTAAAATATTGTCTGTAACCATAATTCAATTAAAACACTTTATGTTTTGAAAGTATGAATAACAATATTAAAATGACTAAGGGATTCATTCAAAGTAAATATTGTGGCCTTATATTTATACTAGTGTAGAAAATACTGTTCAATTGATATGAATGCAGTTTGTCTACAAATGCTACACCCAACTATGCTAATTGTGCTGAAGTAATAAATAGAAACCAAAGAACAACTACATACTCCACTGTTCAGTTCACACACTGAACCTCGCTTTTGCAATGTAAGTATTTTAGCCTGCAAATAGTAGATAATTATGTTGGATAATCCATTTTCTGTCAAAGGAATTTACTCAGCATTTTTTAGTCCTCATTATTCAGTACTGCTAAATTTAATACTATCTTTGTGCTCAACTTTTGTGTGCTCTTAAAATGAGTTTTGATTTAAACAAATCTGTGTCTACTTTAAAAGATTAAAAAATTTTAAAAAATTTGCCAAAGCAAAAACAAAGCAATAAACCTGAGGTCTCAGATAAAGACAATCCCAAATCAAGAACAATGACCAAAAATTTATTTAGCTATTAATATAATTTATGTATCGTTCAAAACAACAAAGACAAAAATCTACGTATAATTTAAATCCTTTAAGAAAAAAGAGATTAGCAAAATATCCTCCCTTATTTTTCACATAGGAGAATAAAGCCTCTTATTTCTAATTTTTATTTTCTCCTACAACAGACAGGTCTCTGGACATGTTTTTGAACTCCTGGACATCCTTTTTTTTTTTTTTTTTTTTTTTTTTTTTGAGACAGAGTCTCGCTCTGTCGCCCAGGCTGGAGTGCAGTGGCTTGATCTTGGCTCACTGCAAGCCCTGCCTCGCGGGTTCACACCATTCTCCTGCCTCAGCCTCCCAAGTAGCTGGGTCTATAGGCACCCACTACCACGCCCGTCTAATTTTTTGTATTTTTAGTAGAGACAGGGTTTCACCGTGTTAGCCAGGATGGTCTCGATCTCCTGATCTCATGATCTGCCCGCCTCGGCCTCCCAAAGTGCTGGGATTACAGGCGTGAGCCACCACACCTAGCCGAACTCTTGGACATCTTAATTTTGCACACTGTATGCAACTGAAAGAATGTTATCAGAAAAAAAAATAGAAGAGAGAAAGGTGTTATAAAAAAAAATCCAGCGAGGTGCGGTGGCTCATGCCTGTAATCCCAGCACTTTGAGAGGCCAAGGCGGGTGGATCACCTAAGGTCATGAGTTCGAGACCAGCCTGACCAACATGGCAAAACCCCGTCTCTACTAAAAATACAAAAATTTGCCAGGCATGGTGATGCATGCCTGTAATCCCAGCTACTTGGGAAGCTGAGGCAGGTGAATGGCTTGAACCTGGGAGACGGAGGTTGCAGTGAGCCAAAATCATGCCACTGCACTCCAGCCTGGGCAACAAGAGTGAAACTCCATCTCAAAAAAAAAAAAAATCCATGGGTATGTTAATCAAGAAAAATGACAAGACAAATCTCAATCATTTTAGGAGGTTTTTTGCCAAAGTTAAGGATGTGTGCCCTGGAGACAAGTCTATGTCTTTCTTCCAAGATCATTTTGAGGACTTCATATTTAAAAGGAAAAGGGTGGGATGTTGGTAAGTATACAATTTTCATGTAAGAAGAGGATAGAAAAATACAGTCATTCATGCCTTTGTCTGGCTCAGTGAATCTGCATTTTTTTTAACATAAGATGACACAGACAAATAGGGCAGAAGAAAAATGCAGGGAACCTGAATTTTTACATAAGATAACATAGACAAAATGGGGCAGAGGAACAGATAGGCATCTGTGTCCGATGGAAAGGGGAGTGACTGAACCTATAAACTATCAATTTACATTTCTATGATAAAATTTTAACAGAAACACCTTGGGGTAAAGATCTGCAGCTCACTAGGAATTTTATTGTGGACACATATGGGGGGAGGTATGCAGCTTTTCATCTTTTAACCATCTTATTTAGGAACCAAAAGGGAAAGGCAGGTTTGTGTGACCCAGTTCTCAGATTAACTTCTCTCTTTGGCTTAATGAGTTTGGAGTCCCAAGATTTAATTTGCTTTCACAGGTGCACATGAATAAAGCAATTTCTTAGAGATTTATAAAGAGACTTAGATTCTGACACAATAATAGTGGGAGACTACAACACCCCACAGACACTAATAAATCACTGAGGCAAAAAATTAACAAAGATATCAGGACCTAAATGTAACACTTGACCAAATAGTCCTAATAGACAGCTACAGAACTCTTCATCTACAAACTACATAATATACATTTTTCTCATCACCATATGGCACATACTGTAAAACTGACCACAATCAGAAATAAAACAATTCTCAGCAAATTCAAACATCCCAAAATTATACCAACCACAAACTTAGATCATAGCCTGATAAAAATATAATTGAATACAAAGAAAACCACTTGAAACCATACAATTACATACAAATTAAATAACCTGGGCTGGGCATGGTGGCTCATGCCTGTAGTCCCAGCACTTTGGGAGGAAGAGGCAGGCAGATCACTTGAGGTCAGGAGTTTGAGACCAGCCTGACCAACATGGTGAAACCCTGCCTCTATTAAATATACAAAAATTAGCCGGGCGTGGTGGTGCATGCCTGTAATCCCAGCTACTCGGGAGGCTGAGGCACAGAATCACTTGGGCCCGGGAGGCAGAGGTTGCGGTGAGCCGAGATTGTGCCACTGCACTCCAGACTGGGTGACAGAGTGAGACTCTGTCTCACAAAACAAACAAACACCTGCACCTGAATGACTTTTTAGTAAATAATAAAATTAAGGGAGAAATCAAGAAATTCTTTGGAACAAATGAGAACAAAGTACTGCAACACAGCTGACACAGTGTTAAGAGGGAAATTTATAGCACCAAATGTTCACATTAAAAAGTTAAAAAGATCTCAATTTAACAAACTAACATTATAAATAAAAGCATGAGAGCAGCAAGAGGAAACCAACTTCTAAACTAGCAGAAGGCAAGAAATAACCAAAATCACATCTGTACCAAAGGAAATTTAGACATGAAAAACTATACAAAAGATCAAGAAACCTAGGAGTTAAATCTTTGAAAAAATTAATAAGTTAAATAAACCACTAGTTAATGACAAAGACAAGATCCAAATAAACACAATTAGAAATGACAAAAGAAGCATTACCACTGACCCCACAAAAACACAAATAACTGTTGAAGTCTGCTATGAACACCTCTATGCACACAAACTAGAAAATCTAAAAGAAATGGATAAATTCCTGAACAAATACATCCTCCCAAGACTGAGCAGAAAAAGAAATTGAATCCCTGAATAGACCAATAACAAGCTCCAAAACTAAATTACTAATAAATAGCCAAGCAACCAAAAAAGGCTCAGGACCAGAGAGATTTACAGCTGAATTTTACCAGATGTACAAAGAAGAGCTGGTACCATTTCTTCTAAAACTATTCCAGAAAATTGAGAAGGCACCCTTCCCAACTCATTATATAAGAACAGTATCATATGATACCAAAACCTGACAGAGATATAACAAAAAAAGAAAACTTCAGGTCAATATCCTTGATGACCATTTATGCAAAAATCATCAGCAAAATACCGGCAAATTGAATCCAGCAGCACATCATAAAAGCTAATCCACTATGATCAAGTAGACTTTATCCCTGGCATATAAGGTTGGTTCAACATACACAAATCAATAAATGTGATTCATCACATAAACAGAAATACAGACAAAAACCACAAGATCATCGCAATAGATGCAGAAGAAGCTTTCAATAAAATTCAACATCCTTCGCATTAAAGTAATTAAAGGCCCTCAACAAAGTAGGCACTGAAGCTACATACTTCAAAATAATGAGTTATCTATGAGGAATCCACAACCAACATATGGAATGGACAAAGCTAGAAGCATTTCTCCATGAAAACTGGCACAAGACTAGGATGCTTTCTCTCACCACTCCTATTCAACATAGAATTGGTAGTCCTCACTAGAGCAATCAGGCAAGCGACAAAAATAAAAGGCATCCAAATAGTAAGCAATCAAGTGAAACTATCCCTGTTTGCAGACAACATATCTAGAAAAGCCTATAGTCCTCACAGAAAAGCTCTTTAAACTGAAAAATAACTGAAGCAAAATTTCAGAATACAAAATAAATGCACAAAAATCAGTAGCATCCCTCTACATCAACAACATCCAAGATGAAAACCAAATCAAAAACACAATCTCATTCACAATTGCTACAAAAAGAATATTTAGGAATACAGCTAACCAGGAAAGTGAAAGATCTCTACAACAACAATTACAAAACACTGCTTAAAGAAGTTAGATATGACACAAATAAATGGAAAATCATTTTATGCTCTTGGATAGAAAAGATCAAAATTATTAAAATGGCCATACTGCCCAAAGAAATGTACAGATCTAATATTATTCCCATCAAACTCCCAAAAACATTCTTAGCAGAACTTAAAAAAAAAAAACACCTATTTTAAAATTCATATGGAACAACAAAGAGCTCAAATAGCCAAGGCAATTCCAAGCAAAAAGAACAAAGCTGGAGGCACTGCATTACCTGAATTCAAACTATACTTCAGGGCTACAGTAACCAAAGAAGCATGGTAGTGGTAAAAAATAAATAAATAAAAAACAACAACAACAACAACAACAAAAAACAGACCAATAGACCAGTGCAACACAATAGAGCCCAGAAATAATGCCACACACCTACAGCCATTTGGTCTTCTCACAAAGCTGACATGAGGAATGCGGGAAGAATTCCGTATTTAATAAACGATGCTAGAATAACTAGCTAACACTATGTAGAACATTGAAAGTGGATACCTTTCCTACACCATATATAAAAATCACTCAACATGAGTTATAGATTTAAATGTAAAACTTAAAATTATAAAATACCCTGGAAGACTAACCTAGGAAATACCATTCTAACATAGAAACTGACAGAGATTTCATGATGAAGATGCCAAAAGCAATTGCAACAAAAGCTAAAACTGACAAATAGGATGTAATTAAACTAGCTATTTCACAGCAATGGAAACTATCAACAGACAAACTACAGAATAAAATAAAATATTTGCAAACTATGCTTCTGACAAAGGTCTAATATCCAGCATCCATAAGAAACAAACAAATTTGTAAGAAAAACACAAACAACCTTATTAAAAAGTAGGCAAAAAACATGAACAGATGCTTTTCAAAAGAAGACATACATGTGGCTAAAAAGTAAATTTTAAAAATGCTCTGTCAGGCGCGGTGGCTCATGCCTATAATCCCAGCACTTTGGGAGGCCAAGGCGGGTGGATCACGAGGTCAGGAGTTTGAGACCAGCCTGACCAAGATGGTGAAACCCCATCTCTACTAAAAATACAAAAATTAGCCAGGCACGGTGGCAGGCACCTGTAATCCCAGCTACTCGGGAGGCTGAGGCAGAAGAATCGCTTGAACTCAGGCGGGAGAGGTTGCAGTGAGTCAAGATCATGCCACTGCACTCCAGCCTGGGCGACAGAGTGTGACTCCATCTCAAATAAATAAATAAATAAATAAATGCTCATCACTAATCATTAGAGAAATGCAGAGAAAAACTACAATGAGATACCATCTCATACCAGTCAGAATGGCTGTTAATAACAGATGCTGGCAAGGTTGAAGGGAAAAGGGAATGCTTGTACACTGCCTGTGGGAGTGTAAATTAGTTCAACCATTGTGAAAAGCAGTGTGGTGATTCCTCACAGAACTAGAAACAGAATTACCATTTGACCCAGACACCTCATAATTGGGTTTATACCCAAAGAAATATAAATTATTCTACCACAGAGACACATGCACATGCATGTTCACTGCAGCACTATTCACATAGCAAAGATATGGAATCAACCAAATACCTATCGATGGTAGACTGGATAAAGAAAATATGGTATGGTAGGGCACGGTGGCTCACACCTGTAACCACAGCACTTTCGTAAGCTGAGGCATGCAGATTTGCGGAACTCAAAAGTTCAAAACCAGACTGAGCAATGTGGAAGAACCACGTCTTTACAAAAAATACAAAAAGAAAAATTAGCCGGGCATAATGATACACATCTGTAGTTCCAGCTACTTGGAGGGCTTAGGTAGGAGGATTGCTTGAGCCAGGGAGGTTGAGGCTGCAGTGAGCCAAGATCACACCACTGCACTTCAGCCTGTGCGACAAGATGAGACCCTGTCTCCAAAAATAATTATAATAAAAATAAAATAAAACAAAATATTTAATACAAACAAAATATGATACATAAACATCATGGAATACCATGTGGCCATAAAAAAGAACAAGAGCACGTCCTTTGCAGCAACATGGATAAAGCTGGAGACCATTAGCCATAGAAAACTAATGCAGAATAGAAAACCAAATATATTTTCTCATGTATAAGAGCTAAATAATAAGAACACGTGGACACAAAGAGGGGAACAACAGAGGCTTAGCTGAGGGTGGACGGTGAAAGAACAAAAAGGGTCGCCAGCCGGCGCGGTGGCTCACTCCTGTAATCCCAGCACTTTGAGAGGCCGAGGCGGGTGGATCACAAGGTCAGGAGATCGAGACCATCCTGGTTAACACGGTGAAACCCCATCTCTACTAAAAAATACAAAAAAAAATTTAGCTGGGCTTGGTGGCGGGCACCTGTAGTCCCAGCTACTCGGGAGGCTGAGGAAGGAGAATGGCCTGAACCCGGGAGGCGGAGCTTGCAGTGAGCAGAGATCGCGCAGCTGCACTCCAGCCTGGGCAACAGAGCGAGACTCTGCCTCAACAACAACAAAAAAAAAAGAACAAAAAGGATCAAAAAAATACTTGTTTGGTGCTATGCTTAGTATCTCAGCGATAAAATAATCTGCACAAGAAACCACCGACACAATTTTACCTATATAACAAACTGCACGTGTACCCCAAAACAGAAATAAAAGTTAAAAGGAAAAAAATCCATGGGTGGGGGAGAATGCCATGTAGGTGGGAGGAATGGTCTGTGCTACAGATAGTGGCCCAGATGGGGCTGTCCTCTGATTTATTTGCGTCCATGCAGGCAGATGAGATTATGAACAGGTGGTCCAGAATCCTTGGCTGGTGGAGAGAGCAGGCTGCTGCTGCAGATTCAGTGTCTGGGAATAGGAATATGTCAGGAGACTTGTAGACACTTTGGTGGGTTTTTGGCAAAAAACACTAGAATAAAAAAATGCTGTAGTGAAATTCCTAAGGGCGGTGCCTAGTCCTGGGAGGGGTGTGGACACATCAATGTATAATGGGTATGTTTGTGAGTGGGTGGAAATTCTGGGATGGCAGCTGCGAGAAAAGGGGGTCTATAATCAGACCTCCTTTCCTCTAAGTTTTCAGTCCTCTCTCACCACGGAAGGAGACCTGGAATCACAGGACAATGGGCAGTGTGACAGTCTGTGTACAGGAGAGTAGAGCGTCGCATTCCCAGACACCCAGAGTTCCACTCCAGGCCAGACCTCTGTGATATCTTTCTTTTGGCACCAAATCTGTAAAGTTTGCTTAACACCAAGCAATTCTCCAAAACTAACACATTGTTTAACATTTGAATTCTGACCCCAGAGTCAGCAGACCCTGATTCAGGGCTCAGTCCCACAACACTGTCCTCACTGCAGATGCCAGTCAAAAACCATATGGGCCCATCTGTGCTTCTAAACTACTGTTTGAAAATTTAGAATTCCCATAACTCCCTCAAGTTCAATAATTTGATAAAGCTACTCACAGAACTCTGCAAAACACTGTGGTTATGTCGACCAGTTTACTATACAAGATACAACCCAGGAAAATTCAAATGGAAAAAATGTATAGGACAAAGAAAAGAGATGGGGAAAGATGAAGCACATAGATAATCCTGGTAAATAGCTGTGATTAATAAAAGTCCCCATCCTTTGTGTTCTCCAGGAACAGTTTATGAAAAGAAACACCCTTCCCATTATGACTTAGATGGTACTCTTTTTCTTAACTGTTTAATAACCAAACACTCACTCTGCATATTTTCTTTTTCATATTAAAAAATTAGCTGAATTTTTCTTCAGTGGTCAAAAGAAAGTTCTTCTTAATCAAACTTCACTTAAGTTTATCTCCTTTCCACAGGCTCCTGAACTTTGAGGTACCCTCAGTCTGAGCCAACATACAACCCCATTTTTTGTCCCTCCTAAAGACTTGATGACTTCAGGATAAAAGTGTTCTAATCTAGTATTTGATTTTTTTCACCCTCCATTTGCCATTCCCCTGTGACCTTCTTTCTAAACTTCTTTGCTCCTCCCTAAAAAAAAAAGTCTTTGTCTGCCTTAAACTTTGCAATTCTTAAAGATCTTTTAGTTGGTATTTCCTTCTGTTGCAATACTCCTTTAAAATTCAGAATTTTTTTTTACAGAAACCTCATTCTGTTTTTACAAAAAGTAAAATACTGCCTCAAAACGATAACAACTTCATCTTTAGTAAGACTCTCTCATTCCCCTTCCATCTTAACGTTAACTGCATCTGCCTGTGGGTCCCCCGACGTCCAGGGCTCTGAAGCTTCTCTCAGAATAAAGGCTTCTTCCATGGCTGGGGTGAGCAGGGGAGGCTTCCAAGAAAGAACTAACTGGGCCTTTAATAACCTCCCTTCCCTTTGCAGGCTCAATATTAGCCTTAGCTTGGAATCACTGGGCACAAGCTTTAATTTCCATGTCAAGGTTATTCACTTGGGTTTTGAAACTGCTTTAAAAATTTGGCAAAATTATGCACAGTATTTATATATGGGAAGGAAATTTTTTTTTTCTTTTTTTTTGAGACAGAGTCTCGCTCTGTTGCCCAGCCTGGAGTGCAGTGGTACACTCTTGGCTCACTGCAACCTCTGCCTCCCAGATTCAAGTGATTCTCCTGCCTCAGCCTACCGAGTAGCTAAGACTACAGGTGCCTGTCACCCACACCTGGCTAATTTTTCAGTAGAGACGGGGCTTCACCATGTTGGCCAGGCTGGTCTTGAACTCTTGACCTCAGGTGATCCGCCTGCCTCAGCCTCCCAAAGTGCTGGGATTACAGGCGTGAGCCACTGCACCCAACCAAGGGAAGGAAATTTTAAGGTGCTTACATTTCATACCTCAGTAAGAAATGCAAAGTATTTATTTCTTTCAGATGATAAATGTATTATTCTATTATTTTCATTAAAAATTAGGTAGTAATCAATTAGTCATATGGGATTAGTAATCAAGAAGTCATACTTCTAGGAGGTACCAACTTTCATCTCATAAAATTTAGCATTAACCAGCTGGGTGCAGTGGCTCATGCCTGTAATCCCTTGGGAGACCAAGGCGGGCGGATCACTTGAGGTCAGGAGTTCAAGGCCAGCCTGCCCAACATGGTGAAACCCCGTGTCTAATAAAACTACAAAAATTACCTGGGCATGGTGGTGCATGCCTGTAATCCCAGCTACTTGGGAGGTTGAGGCAGGAGAATTGCTTGAGCCCGGAAGGCAGAGGTTTCAGTGAGCCGAGATCGCACCACTGCCCTTCAGCCTGGGCAACATCTCAAAAAAAAAAAAAAATTAGCGTTATCCTCACAAATCAAGATGATAGGATATAGAACAGAGGTATTCACTGTAACAAAAGTACCCTGCAAAAAGAGGAACTGATGCTTTCATAAATCTATGTAACTCATCAATTATCTACCACATTTTCTTGTAAAAATGTATTCATTTTCTACAGTCAAAATGGAAGAGAGGTTTTTTTCCTTTTTGTTTCCCTGCTAGCACTCTAAAAACTAAGCCTTGGAATACCGTTGGACATCACCCAGCCATAAAAAACACACCTGAGTAAATTCCTAAACTAAGTCTGGGAAAGAAAAAGGTAAATGAGAATTCTTAATAAATGGAATATATGATTAGATATTATTTTTCTCTGAAACTCACCTCTTTTATGCTCTGTAAATATTTTCTTAACTTTTAAATCATACTAATAAAATGCAAGTTATAGTTATAAAACTGAAATCAAAATAAGTGAACAAATCTTTTCAAGGTGACAAACCCAGGGAGTGGCGGGGCTGATTAGAAAACAGATGGGTCTGATGAGTTCATGTCCTTTGCAGGGACATGGACAAAGCTGGAAACCATCATTCTCAGCAAGGACAAAAAACCAAACACCGCATGTTCTCACTTATAGGTGGGAATTGAACAATGAGAACACATGGACACAGGAAGGGGAACATCACACACTGGGGCCTGCTGTGGGGTGGGGGGAGCGGGGGAGGGATAGCATTAGGAGATATACCTAATGCTAAATGACGAGTTACTGGGTGCAGCACACCAACATGGCACATGTGTACATATGTAACAAACCTGCACGTTATGCACATGTACCCTAAAACTTAAAGTATAATAAAAAAAAAAAAAAAAAAAGATG
This sequence comes from Pan paniscus, assembly GCF_029289425.2. Lineage (NCBI taxonomy): Eukaryota > Metazoa > Chordata > Mammalia > Primates > Hominidae > Pan > Pan paniscus. Next base: position 79,850,356 of record NC_073255.2, on the reverse strand, counting down.
TGTCTGACTCATGTGTCAAGTCAGGCCACCCAAACACTAGATTCTCCTACCCCATCCTGCTCACTTAAGTGCTCAATGACCACCCTCTCTGTAGACACTGCCCTATGCCTCAGTGACTACTCCAAGTGCATTTCATTTTGCAAGTTCTTGTACCATCTCACTGGGGTCAAGTTTGATTTTTTTTTTTTTTTTTTGTCTTCTGGAATACTATTTTTTCTTTCGCAAATCTTAGAGAATCCAGGGGGCAGAAATTATTTCTGAGTTTTCCTCTCAATACCAGCATCTGATTGGCTGACCAGCAATGTACCTCTGAGAAATGGAAGTCGGGTTGAGTGAACACAATCTTAATGCCTCAAAGGGTTAGCTTTCCAAAGGAAGGGTATACCAGGAGATTCCTCTCAGCCCCAGGGCATCCACCTGCTCCCTTGAGAGGCTACACTCCAACCTCAGATTGTCCTATGTCTCCCATTCCCAGCTACCCAGAGTTCCATTCCAGGCCAGGAGCTGAAATTTACTAGAGATTCTAGCATACACAGCCACAGTTGATATCTTGATTTATCCCCAGACAGTACTGAAACCCAAGACCAGGAGAAAACTGAAAGGTGGCTGAGGACACATCACCCTGTAAAGTTTCCAAAGGGAAACCTTGACCCAAAAACATTCTGATAAGATCTCTGCGCCTAGGGAAGATAAAAGGAAAATAGGCACAGACTTTTTTTTACAATACAGTGTCAGGGGATTATTTTTTGTTTTCTTCTCATTGTAAATATTTTCAAATAGCAAACAATTTGTTTAAAGTGCCACCCAATAATTTGTCAACAATGATTAATTAAAATACAGTATCTAAAATGTACACTAAAGGACAAATAGTTGATAATGTGAATTAGGGAGGGGAAGCTGGCATTTGGGAATGTCAAAGGAAACTGGAAATTTAGCATTTTACTGAAAGTCAGTTAGGCTAAAAGAACGGGGAATAGGGAGTAGTCTTGAGACCCTGCTTGAGACACGTGAAAGTTGCAGGGGAAAATCTGTCCCCTGTGGAGTGTGAAAATAACTAAATGGCAGGCAATTAGACTGAGGTGGCTCTAGTCCCAGGGTTTTTACTTTTTAAAAAATCTAACTCAAATGCTTTTTTTTGTAAATTACTACATTGGGGAAAACAAAATTTAGACTTAATCAACCATGAACTGCCAATTAAGCTCTGATTACGTGACCAGAAAATTTCCACCTTCATCTAAAACTAAGAAACTACGTAACTCTACCTAACCAATTATTGAGTTTGCTTTCCTTCATCATGCACCTTATAAAAGTCTTTTCTTCAAGCCCCTCCCATGGAAAATAAACTACAAACCACAGCTGGGTGCTCTATAATTCTTCAATTACTCTTTGATTAAATTCTTTAATATTTTTGTGGTGACTTCCATAGATTTTTAAGAGAAAAAAGATGGACTAGGAACCCCACAGACTAAAGCTTTTCCCATTCATGAACCCCGCATCCCGAGTCAGGATTCTCCCCTGATGACCCTCCCGGCATCCCTGCACAATCGGGGAGAGATGCCGCGCTGCGGGTGCAAAGCCGCCCGGAGAGGGCTCCAGGCCAGGGCACAGTCACTGCGCAGGGAGGAGACAGGACGCCCAGGGTCCCGGCTGTCAGCCCAGCCGCCATCTTACGGCTGAAGGGGACTGAGGACCGAGCTGCGCCAAGGAGAACTCGGGGCCGCGGGGGACTGAGGGCCGAGCTGCGCCAAGGAGAACTTGGGGCCGCGGACTTTGGAGGCCCGAGTCCAGCCACAGCCACTTCCGATCGGTTCCAACCAGCCCCTCCCCCTCTCTCGGGATGTCGGACCCAGCACTCTCACCATTTCTAGGTTTCCAGGGAGTCCCGGCGTCTTAGCTGTGGATCTCCCAATATCTGCAGGTCACAGGGACACAGAGGCTGGGCCTCTAGGAGCAGAGGACACTGAGCAGTGAAGAGGAGAGCAGGAGCTCCGGCTGCAGCCAGAGACAAAGGCCCCGCCAAATCCCGGAAGCCGTCCTGTCCGCTCCAGCTGCATGCCTGATTGGACGGTTCCCAGCCCAGCAGTCCTGATTGGATAACGTTTGCTGCCCTGCTCCCTCAGGCCCTGAGTGACAGAAGCTGTGCTCAGATGCTGGGCTGGAAGAAGATAAAGTGAAACCTAAGCTGCAGGCTTTTCAGGCAGGGCTCCTCCCTGAGTTGAGCCAGGTCCACCCCAGAAGGCATTTGCATTTAACCTGTATATAAAGTCATATGCATTTATAAATAATATATTATGTGGCTATTCACACATGAAAATAATATAACAATTATTTTAAAATTCCAGATTTTATGCCCTTTCTGAATTCTGGTCCTTTGAGCAGGCCGATTGAGAGTTTAAAAAGGAGGCAATCCTCTGAAATAAAACGTGAGCCACATGTGTATTCTAAATTTTCTAGCAGTCAAACTTCAAGAAGGAAGAAGAAGGCCAGGCGCGGTGGCTCACGCCTGTAATCCCAGCACTTTGGGAGGCCGTGGTGGGCGGATCACGAGGTCAGGAGATCGAGACCATCCTGGCTAACACGGTGAAATCCCGTCTCTACTAAAAATACAAAAAATTAGCCCGGCGCGGTGGCGGGCGCCTGTAGTCCCAGCTACTCGGGAGGCTGAGGCAGGAGAATGGTGTGAACCCAGGAGGCAGAGCTCGCAGTGAACCGAGATAGTGCCACTGCACTCCAGCCTGGACGACGGAGTGAGACTCCGTCTCAAAAAAAAAAAAAAAAAGGAAGGAAGAAGAAACAGGTGGAATTCATTCTAACCATTTAATTAACCCACTATATCAGAAATATTATATTAATATCTGAGCAATATGTAATTATTAATAAAGTGTGTATATTTTTGGAACTAAATCTTTAGCTCTGTATTTTACCTTTCTAGCACATCGCAGTTCTGACCAGCCACATTCCGGACACCCAGTAGCCATACATGGCCAATAGCTGTCACATTAAAATGCAGCTTTGACAACAGGGGTTTGAAGGGCCTGAACATTCCTTTTCTGCCAGAGGTGAGGGAAGAGCCTCTCCCTACCAACATCTCTCTTCAGTTCTGAGGTGGAACAGACCGTGGCCATAAAAAGAGCAGAGGACAGCAGGAATAAAATAACCTAAGGTTGTTAAGAATTAATGTAATTAATATGTATATAATTAAAACTACTAGATGTATGAAAAACAATTCTGCATAGAGAATGTATAAACAAAAGCAAAATATGCTTTTAATGAAGAAAGTTAGAAACATTTTATCTAGTTTGAAATTACTTAATGATTGTTTCAAATTGAAAAAAGAAAAAACCAAAAATATAATATAAAAAGTTGAAAAATTTATTATAATAGACTATAAAATATTTATGAAAATCTACAGTAGCCAAAAATGACACATTTGATGGATTTATTTATAAGGTTTTATTAAAATTAGCTTTAGTATTAATAATACAGTAATACAAAAGTAAAAGTTGATTTTCTTTTGAACAAAAATTTTACATATCAATATGACATAGTACAATATTTTTGTCCACCTTTTGAATAAATTTTAAAATAAAGAAAGTAAAAAAGAGATAGAATTTTTCTCATGCTGTCTTTCTCAGGTTTTTTGACTGGAAAACTGAATCTCCTGTATCAAACAGTAAATGATTTTGTTTTTAAAATCTTTTAATTATCACTTTGGATAAATAAATGACTATTATTTTATGGTGATCTGTGGTCCTATTTTAGTGAAGTGTTTTAACCCTATGACATATTTGACAGGCTTCCCAACATCAAATTTTGCTTTAAAAGTGTCTTTTTTTTTACACCCCAAACTTTTGGATGCTATAGAGTGTCAATGCAGCATGCAAAAGAGTGATAAACAGGCAGGGGGAGGCGGGCAGATCACCAGGTCAAGAGATGGAGACCATCCTGGCCAACATGATGAAACCCTGTCTCTACTAAAAATACAAAAATTAGCTGGGCATGGTGGTGAGCGCCTGTAATCTGAGCTACTCAGGAGGCTGAGGCTGGAGAATGACTTGAACCTGGGAGGCAGAGGTTGCAGTGAGCCAAGATCGCTCCATTGCACTCCAGCCTGGGCAACAAGAGCAAAACTTCGACTGAAAAAAAAAAAAAGTTAACTTACATGGAAGCATTATCAAAATAAAAATAATGTTTGCCAGGCGTGGTAGCTTATGCCTGTAATCCCAGGACTTTGGGAGGCTGAGGCAGATGGATCACCTGAGGTCAGGAATTCAAGATCAGCCTTGCCAACATGGCAAAACCCTGTCTCTACTAAAAATACAAAAATTAAGCCAGACGTGGTGGTGGGTGCCTGTAATCCCAGCAACTCAGGAGTCTGAGGCAGAAGAATCGCTTGAATCCAGGAGGCAGAGGTTCCAGTGAGCTGAGATTGTGACATTACTCTCTAGCCTGGGTGACAGAGCGAGATTCTGTCTTAAAACTATATATATATATTTGACCTCCTTCGACTTATATTTTAATAAATATGTTATTAATATTTTTGTCAAAATTGTATGAAATTTCTAAAACTCTAATGTATCTGAGTATATGCTCTTATTCATAATTATGGTTATTATGATAAATTATTGTAGGTAACAGATATAATCAATTTCTTTTAATTTGTTTCTTTATAACCATGTAAAGTCATTTCCACAGTTAATGGCTTAATTCTGATGTAGTTTCTAAAAACTTTAAAAGCATGAAAAATCCTAGAGTACTGTGTATTCAAGGAGGTTCATGAAAAGATGGAAAAGGCCCAGATGAGTTGAGCACAGATTTCTGATAACGTTAGAATTATATTGTTTGAATTAGGTAAAGATTGTGAGAATTTGGCCAGGCACGGTGGCTCATGCCTGTAGTTCCGGCACCTTGCATTTCTGTGGGATCAGTCGTGATATCCCCTTTATCATTTTTTATTTCAACTATTTGATTCTTCTCTCTTTTCTTCTTTATTAGTCTGGCTAGCAGCCTATCGATTTTGTTGGTCTTTTCAAAAACACCAGTTCCTGGATTCATTGATTTTTTGAAGGGTTTTTTGTGTCTCTATCTCCTTCAGTTCTACTCTGATCTTAATTATTTCTTGTCTTCTGCTAGCTTTTGAATTTGTTTGCTCTTGCTTCTCTAGTACTTTTAATTTTGAGGTTAGGGTGTTGATTTTAGATCTTTCCTGCTTTCTCTTGTGGGCATTTAGTGCTATAAATTTCCCTCTACACACTGCTTTAAATGTGTTCCAGAGATTCTGGTACATCGTGTCTTTGTTCTCACTGGTTTCAAAGAACATCTTTATTTCTGCCTTCATTTCGTTATTTACCCAGTAGTCATTTAGGAGCAGGTTGTTCAGTTTCCATGTAGTTGAGCGGTTTTGAGTGAGTTTCTTAATCCTGAGTTCTAATTTGATTGCACTGTGGTCTGAGAGACTGTTTGTTGTGATTTCCATTCTTTTGTATTTGCTGAGGAGTGCTTTACTTCCAATAATGTGGTCAATTTTAGAATAAGTGCAATGAGGTGCTGAGAAGAATGTATATTCTGTTGGTTTAGGGTGGAGAGTTCTGTAGATGTCTTTTAGGTCCACTTGGTCCAGAGCTGAGTTCAAGGCCTGAATATCCTTGTTAATTTTCTGTCTCGTTGACCTGTCTAATATTGACAGCGGGGTGTTAAAGTCTCCCACTATTATTGTGTGGAAGTCTAAATCTCTTTGTAGGTCTCTAAGAACTTGCTTTATGAATCTGGGTGCTCCTGTATTGGGTGCATTTATATTTGGGATAGTTAGCTCTTCTTGATGCATCGATCCCTTTACCATTACATAATGGCCTTCTTTGTCTCTTTTGATCTTTATTGGTTTCAAGTCTGTTTTATCAGAGATTAGGATTGCAACTCCTGCTTTTTTTTGCTTTCCATTTGCTTGGTAAATATTCCTCCATCCCTTTATTTTGAGCCTACGTGTGTCTTTGCACGTGAGATGGGCCTCCTGAATACAGCACACTGATGGGTCTTGACTCTTTATCCAATTTGCCAGTCTGTGTCTTTTAATTGGGGCATTTAGCCCATTCACATTTAAGGTTAATATTGTTATATGTGAATTTGATTCTGTCATTATGATGCTAGCTGGTTATTTTGCCCATTAGTTGATGCAATTTCTTCATAGTGTCGATGGTCTTTACAATTTGGTATGTTTTTGCAGTGGCTGGTGCCTGTTGTTCCTTTCCATATTTAGTGCTTCCTTCAGGAGCTCTTGTAAGGCAGGCCTGGTGGTGACAAAATCTCTTAGCCTTTGTTTGTCTGTAAAGGATTTTCTTTCTCTTTCACTTATGAAGCTTAGTTTGGCTGGATATGAAATTCTGGGTCGAAAATTCTTTTCTTTAAGAATGTTGAATATTGACCCCCATTCTCTTTTGGCTTGTAGGGTTTCTGCAGAGAGATCCACTGTTAGTCTGATGGGCTTCCCTGTGTGGGTAACCCGACCTTTCTCTCTGGCTGCCCTTAACATTTTTTCCTTCATTTCAACCTTGGTGAATCTAACGATTATGCGTCTTCGGGTTGCTCTTCTCGAGGAGTATCTTTCTGGTGTTTTCCGTATTTCCTGAATTTGAATATTGGCCTATTTTGCTAGGTTGAGGAAGTTCTGGATAATCTCCTGAAAACTGTTTTCCAACTTGGTTCCATTCTCCCCGTTGCTTTCAGGTACACCAGTCAAATGTAGATTTGGTGTTTTCACATAGTCCCATATTTCTTAGAGGCTTTGTTCATTCCTTTTTTATTCTTTTTTCTCTAATCTTGTCTACTTGCTCTATTTCAGTAAGTTGAACTTCAATCTCTGATATCCTTTCTTCTCATTGATTGATTCGGCTATTGATACTTGTGTATGCTTCATGAAGTTCTTGTGCTGTGTTTTTCAGCTCCATCAGGTCATTTATGTTCTCTAAACTGGTTATTCTAGTTAGCAAATTGGCTAACATTTTTTCAAGGTTCTTAGCTTCCTTCCATTGGGTTAGAACATGCTCCTTTAGCTCAAAGGAGTTTGTTATTACCCACTTTTTGAAGCCTACTTCTGTCAATTCATCAAACTCATTCTCTGTCCAGTTTTGTTCCCTTGCTGGTGAGGAGTTGTGATCCTTTGGAGGAGAAGAGGCGTTACGGTTTTTGGAATTTTCAGTCTTTTTACGCTAGTTTCTCCCCATCTTTGTGGATTTATCTACCTTTGGTCTTTGATGTTGGTGACCTTCGGATGGGGTCTCTGTGTGGACGTGCTAGTCCTTTCTGTTTGTTAGTTTTCCTTCTAACAGTCAGGCCCCTCTGCTGCAGGTCTACTGGAGTTTGCTGGAGGGTCCACTCCAGACCCTGTTTGCCTGGGTATCGCTAGAGGAGGCTACAGAACAGCAAAGATTGCTGCCTGTTCTTTCCTCTGGAAGCACCCAGAGGGGCAACTGCCAGATGCCAGCCAGAGCTCTCCTGTATGAGGTGTCTGTCAGCCCCTACTGGGAGGTGTCTCCCAGTCAGGATACATGGGGGTCAGGGACCCACATGAGGAGGCAGTCTGACTCTTAGCAGAGCTCAAACGCTGAGCTGGGAGGTCCGCTGCACCCTTCAAAGCTGTCAGGCAGGGATGTTTAAGTCTGCTGAAGCTGCGCTAAAATTTTTTAGTATGCCATTTGAATAAACTCTGTGGTCCAAGTCAAATCACCTATAAGAACCCCTCATTTATCTGTCCTATGCACCTAATTTGGAGACACAAACTTCGTACTTAAGAGGACATAAATTTAATGTTCAGTGTGGACCCATGAAGAACCTAGACAGCCAACAGCCAGTTGTTCATTCCTGAGTTCTTAAAGCTTCTATTATTAAAAAGTTGTGCATTCCATTATCATTATAGAAGAGATAAAATAATCTACATAAAATATAAATTAGGCCGGGTGCAGTGGCTTACGCCTGTATTCCCAGTACTTTGGGAGGCTGAGGTAGGTGGATCACGTGGTCAAAAGATCAAGACCATCCTGGCCAACATGCCGAAACCCCATCTCTACTAAAAATACAAAATTAGCCGGGTATAGTGGCACACGTCTGTAATCCCAGCTATTCAGGAGGCTGAGGCAGAAGAATCACTTGAACCTGGGAGGTAGAGGTTGCAGTGAGCCAAGATCACACCATTGCACTCCAGCCTGGGCAACAAGAGCGAAACTCCATCTCAAAAAAAAAAAAAAAGAAAGAAAAAGAAAAGAAAATAGTCACATCATCTACATGTTGAGGCCACAGATATGTATATATATTGATATGTATCAATAACCCTTGTGGGCAGGGACCAGACAGAAGAACCACATCACCTGTGTGCTGGGCTCTGTGATAAGTCACCCTTTATCTGTGGGTATGGCCCAGGCAGAAAGGGCAAGCCAAATCACCTGGTGCAGGGCCCAGAGATATGTCACAATGTCTTCTATAGGCAAAGGCCAGGGAACAGAGGAGAGTCACATCAAATAGTTGATGGACCCAGAGATATGTCACAATGTCCCTGTAATCAGGGTCTAGGTAAGAGACTCAAATCACCTTTGTTCTGGGCCCAGCAATATGTCACAATGCTTTCTCCATAGCTGTCATACAAAGAGGAGACCCAGGCTCTTACCTAATTCACTAAGCCTAGCTATGACAGTATCTCTTACATTGGCTGGCTTGTAGGAAGAGGGTCGTCAGCTCTCCTGTGAGCTGGACCAAGATATATGTCATAATCCAGTAGAGAGCAAGCATGAGAGTCACATAACCTGGGTGCTGGGCAAGGGATATGTTACAATCTTCCCTGAGGACAGGGACCAGACAGGAGAGTCACATTAGCAGGAGAGTCACATTACCTGGGTGCTCAGGGAGGGATCTTATTTGACAATCCCCTCCTGAAAGCAAGGCACAGAATGCATAGTCACGTCACATGGGTTCTGGGCCCAGTAATATCTTACGATGCTCAGTATGAGCAACACCCTCTCAGGAGAGGCAGATTACCTTAATGGTGGACCCAGCAATATGTCACAATCTTCTTTGTGGGCAGGATGCAGGAAGAACAAAAGTCACATCTTCTAGGTGATGGATGCAGGGAGATGTAAACAGTCCCTCTGTGGAAAGGGCCAAGGCAGAAGCCTCCAATTCTATAAATGTAGGGCCCAGTGATTTGTTACAATACCTAACATATGCAAAGCCCAGGCAAATAGGAGAGTTATATCACTTAGCTCCTGGGTCAAGTAATATGTCCCAATCCTCCCTTTTGACGTGGCCCAGGCAGCAGAAGAAAGTGACATCATCTAGGTAATGAATAAAGAGATATGTCATAATACACCTGTGGACAGGGCCAAGGCAAGAGTCACATCACTTAGATGTTGGTCCCAGCCATATGTCAAAATACACAAAGTATACTGGACCCAGGAAGGAGAGGAGAGTCATGTCACCTAGGTTCTGGGCCCAGGCATACATCACAATCCCTACTTGGGCAGAGCCCAAGCAGTAGAAGGGAATTACATCACCTAGATACCGGGTCAAGAAATATGTCATGATACTTTCTGAGGGAAAGAATGAGGCAGGAGATTCACATCACCTAGGTGAGGGGCCCAGAGATATGTCACAATGACCTTTGTTAGTAGAGCTCAGGGAAAAAAAGTTACATAACACAGGTGCTGGGCCAAATGATATGTCACAATTCTAACCATAGATAGATCCCAGTAAGAAGAAAGTCAAATCATCTATAAGATGGGCCCAAAGATAAGTCAAAATTACCTCTGTGGGCAGGGACCAGGCAGAAGAATCACGTCACCTGTGTACTGGTGATAAGCCACTTTATTTTGTAGGCATGGCCCAGGTAAGAGAAGAGAGTCACATCACCTAGGTTCTCAGCCTAAAAATATGTCACAATCTCTTTTATGAGCAAAGCCAAGGTAAGAGAGGAGAATGACATCAAATAGTTGATGGGCTAGAAGACATGCCGCAATGCCACCTGTGGGCAGGGTTTACAGCGAGACTCACATCACCTTGGTGCTAGGTTCAGCAATATGTCACAATGCCTTTTGAGGGCAGGGCTGAGCAAAAGAGTAACTTCAGCTCTTTTTTTTTTTTTGAGACGGAGTCTTGCTCTGTTGCCCAGGCTAAAGTGCAGTGGCGCAATCTCAGCTTACACAAGCACCACCTCCCAGGTTCAAGCAATTCTCCTGCCTCAGCCTCCCAAGTAGCTGAGATTACAGGCACCTGCCACTGCGCCTGGCTAATTTTGTATTTTTGTAATTTTTAATTTTGTATTTTTAGTAGAGACAGGGTTTCACCATCTTGGCCAGGCTGGTCTAGAACTCCTGACTTCATGATCCACCCTCCTCAGCCTCCCAAAATGCTGGGATTACAGGCATGGGTCACCACGCCCAGCCAGTAATGTCAGCTTTTTGTTGGGCCCAGCAATATGACACAATCTCCTCTCTTGGCAGGACCTAGGAAGACAAAAAGAGTCACATCAACTAAGTACTGGGCCCAGTGAAAGATCACAATCACCTCTGTTAGAAGGCATAGTCACAACACCTGGGTAATGGGTGCAGAGATACATCACAATGCCCCCTGTAGGAAGAGCCCAGCAGCAACATAACACTGGTAATGGACCCAGCAGTATGTTACAATGGCCAAGGTGGCCAGGGCATGGCAGAAGAGTCACATAACTTGGGTGAAGGGCCAAGTTATATGTCACAACATTCTTCTGTGACCAGCACCAAGGCAGGAGAGGAGACTCAAATCCCCTGTGTGCAGAGCCCAGCAATGTTTCAAAATGCCTCCTGTGAGCAGCATCAAATGCAGGAGAATAGTGTCACATTAAGTAGATGGTGGGTCCAGCCATATGTCACTATTCCGTCTCCAGGCTGGGCCTAGGCAGAAGAGTCATTCACTCAGGTGCTGAGCAGAGGTATATTTCACAATCACACCTGCAGGAAAGTCCAGGGACGAGACTAACAATTCCACACATGTCGTGGTTGTAGGTGTGAGTATTAACACTTTCTGTGCTTTTTGTCTAACTACACGAGTTACAATCTCATTGGTAAACTGTATCTGCGCATGACAGCCTCAATCCCTTCTGCAGATTTGTGTTGCTTTAGTGGAGTCACAGCCTCACGGGTGTGCTGAATTTGTTTCTGACAGTACCAACTAACCTGGAGATCAGATCCAGGTATGAGAAGAAATTTTAAAACTTTTAACTGCTTAAGGGTCTGAAATTTAGAACCTCAATAGTGGGCTGTGTTCATGTGAAAGATGACAAGTTTTACTGTCAACTTAGTGTGCATACCAGTGTCACAATCTCACCTGTGTGCTGGGCCTTGTTAGGACACTCTCTATACCACTCGAGGGCTTTATATAACATACACATGAGTCACAATATGCTCTGATACCTTCATGCTGGTACAGACCAATGATTGTAGCTGTGATCCTAGGCCCAGGTATGAGAGTCAGCATCTTTTCAATTGGCTGTGTGAAAATAATAGAGTCATCACCTGCCCATGTGGTAAGTTTAGAAGTGAGTCACCATTCAAACTGTGGCCAGATGTTAACAAATGACAATCACAATTCCAATTGTGAACTATGTCTCCGTGTAAGATTCAGGACCTCACTAGTGGGATCTGTCCATGTTTGAGGGTGACAATCCTTATGGTTGGTGGTGTGTGCATATGAGAAACACAATCTCACCTGTGTGCTGGGCTCTGGAATGTCACACTCTACCACCCAAGGGCTTTATGTGATATGCAAGAGAGCAGTAGTCTTGAATAACCTTCATACAAAGAGAAGACCGAGGATCTTACCCGTTTTTCTAAGCTAGCTATGAGTAATAGTATCTCTCCTATTGGCTGATTTGAGAGTCATCACTGTACTTGTGACCTGGCCCCAGATATATGTCACAATCCCACCTGTAGGAAGTGAGCAAAATAAGAGTGTCGCATTACTTGGGTGCTGGGCTAGGCCTATGTCACTATCTCCCCTGAGGACAGGGACAAAACCCAGAAAACATCTGGGTTTTTGGCCAGGGATATTTTGCAATCCCCTCCTGAAAGCAGGACACAGGCCAGCAGTGTCACATCACCTGGGTGCTGGGCCCAGTGATATTTCACAAAGTTCCCTGTGAGAAAGATCAAGGCAGGAGAGACACACCACCTGGTTATTGGGTCTAGTGACATGTCACAATCTTTCTTGTGGACAGGGTACATGCAGAAAAGGAGAGTCAGATTCTCTGGGTGACAGATGCAGAGATATTTCACAAGGTTCTAGGTCAGCAGAACACAGGCAGGAGTCTTTTATTCCCTACATGTTGGGTCCAGTGATATGTCATAATTCCCAATATATGCATTGCCTGGGGAAAAAGGCAAGTCATGGCACCTAGGTGCTGAGTATAGTGATATGTCATCATTTCCTCTTTTGGCAAGATTCAAGCAGAAGGGGGGGTCACATCGCCTAGGCGATGAATGAAAAGTTGTGTCATAATACCCCGGTGGGCAGAGCCAATGCAAGAGAGTAGCATTACCTAGGTTTATGATCGAGCCCCATGTCACAATACACAATTTATGCCGGGCCCAGGCAAGAGAAGAGAGTTACATTACCTAGGTGCTGGGTTCAGCAATCCATCACAATTTTCTCATGAGCAGAGCCCAAGCAGTAGAGAAGAGTCACATCACCTATTTGCTGGGCCCAGAGATATTTCATAGTCTCTTCTGTGAGCAAAGTCCATGTAAGAGAAGAGAGTTACATCAAATAGTTGATGGGCCCAGAGATATGTCACAATGCCCCATGTTGGCAGAGTCTACTAAGAAGACACATCGTTTTGATGCTGAGCTAAGAAATATGTCACAATGTCTTCAAGGGTGGGTGCAAGGCAAAAGTGTCACATCACCTTCATTTTGAGGACAGCAATAAGTCAAAATCTCCCTTGTGGGCAGAACCTAAGAAGAAGAAAAAAGTCACAATAGCTAGGTGCAGGGTTCAGCAATAGGTAAAAAGCCCCTTGTGAGCAGAAACCAGGCAGGAAAAGGGAGTCAGAACACCTGAGTGATGAGTGCTGAGATATGTCACAACGCTCCCTGTAAAAAGGGCCCAGGCAGAGGAGTCACATCACCTGGGTCTTGGACACTGCAATATGTCAAAATGGTCAATGTGGGCAGGGCACAGGCAGAAGAGTCACATAACCTGGGCTCAGAGGCCAAGCAATATGTCACAAATGTCCTCTCTGTGGGCAGCTCCAAGGCAGGAGTATAGATCACATCACCTGAGTTTTGGGCCCAGAGAAATATTAAAATTCCATCTGTGGGCGTGCCCTAGGAAGGGAAGTCAAATCAGTCAGATACTAGGCACAGGCATGTGTCAGAACCACACCTGTAGGAAAGTCCAGGGATGAGATGAACAATCCCACACATGTTCCAGCTTTAGGTGTGAGAGTCAACACCTTGTGTGTGATTGGTCTAAGCACATGAGTAAAAATCTTTAAAAAATTTTTTTTATTTTAGTTTTATTTATTTATTTATTGAGATGGAGTCTTACTCTGTCACCCAGGCTGAAGTGCAATGGCACGATCTCGGCTCACTGCAACCTCCGCCTCCCAGGTTCAAGTGATTCTCCCGCCTCAGCCTCCTGAGTAGCTGGGATTACAGGCACTCACCACTACGTCCGGCTAATTTTTGTATTCTTAGTAGAGACAGGGTTTCACCATGTTAGTCAGGCTGGTCTCGAACTCCTGACCTCAGGTGATCTGCCCGCCTCTGCCTCCCAAAGTGTTGGTTTACAGGCGTGAGCCACTGCATCCGGCTATGAGTAAGAATCTTAATGGTAAACTTAATCTCTGCATGAGAGTCTCAATTCCTCCTGTGACCTCCTTAGTAGAGTCACAGCCTCACACGTGCTGAATCTTGGTCTGAGGGTCACCGACTCACATGTGGACCAAATCCATGTGTGAGTCAATTTTCAGCTGGACATGGTGGCTCATGTCTATAATCCAAGCACTTTGAGAGGCCAAGGTGGGTGGATCATTTGAGGCCAGGAGTTTGAGACCAGCCTGGCCAACATGGTAAACCTCCCTCTCTACTAAAAATACAGAAATTAGCCGGGTGTGGTGGCATATGCTTGTAATCACAGCTACTTGGGTGGCTAAGGCACAAGAATCGCTTGACCCTGGGAGGCAGAGTTCGCACTGAGCTGAGACCGTGCCAGTGCACTCCAGCCTGGATGAGAGAACAAGACTCTGTCTCAAAAAGAGAGAGAGAGAGAGAGTCAATTCTCCAGATTTTGACTGTTTCTGGGTGGAAGATTCAGAACCTCAAAAATGGGTTGTGTTCATGTGGAAGGATGCCAGTTTTTACTACAGTGTAGCTGTACAGGAGTGTCACAGTCTCAACTCTGTGCTGAGCTCTGTGAGAACACTCCCTTTATCACCCAAGAGCTTTATACAGAATGCATGAGAGTTGTAATTTGGTCTGAGATCTTTGTGCAGGCCCCATGATCATACCTGTGGCTCTAAGCCCATGTATAAGAGTAAATACCTTTCCAATTGGCTAGTTTCTTTTTCTTTGTTTCTTTGTTTCTTTCTTTCTTTTTTTTTCTGGGTTGGGGGGTGGTGGGGATAGAGTCTTACTCTATCACCCAGGCTGGAGTACATCTCAGCTCACTGCAACCTCCGTCTCCTGGGTTCAAGCAACTCTCCAGCCTCAGCCTCCTGAGTAGCTGTGATTACAGGCACATGCCACTATGCCCAGCTAATTTTTGTGTTTTTAGTAGAGATGGGTTTTTGCCACATTAGCCTGGCTGGTCTCAAACTCCTGACCTCTGGTGATCTGCCCACCTCGGCCTCTCAAAGTGCTGGGATTACAGGTGTGAGCCACCATGCCCAGCCTAATTAGCTAGCTTCTGATAAAAGAGTTCACACTTACCTATGACCTGGATTTAAAAATAAGTTGCCATTTCAACTGTGGCTGGATGTTCACATGTGAGAGTCAAAAATTCAGCTGCATACTGCATCTATGTGTGAGATTCAAGACTTAACCAATTTGTTCTTTTCATGTGTGAGGGTGACAATCCTAATATTCAGCTGGGTGTGCATGCAAAAAAGACAATCTCACCTTTGTGCTTGGCCCTGTGATGACACTCTCTGTATCGCTGAAGGGCATTATGTAACATGTGAGAGTGGTAATCCCGTATAACTTTTTTTTTTTTAAAGATGAAGTTTCACTCTGTTGCCAGGCTGGAGTGCAGTGGCGCGATCTTGGCTCCCTGCAATCTCCACCTCCCAGGTCCAAGCGATTCTGCTGCCTCAGCTTCCCAAGTAGCTGGGACTACAGGCATGTGCCACCATGCCCAGCTAATTTTTATATTTTTAGTAGAGACGGGGTTTCACCATTTTGGCCAGGACGGTTTTGATCTCTTGACCTCAGGAGATTGCCCGTATCGGTCTCCCAAAGTACTGGGATTACAAGCGTGAGCCACTGCGCCCAGCTCCCATAACCTTTTTTTTTTTTCTTGAGATGGAGTCTCGCTCTGTCGCCCAGGCGGGAGTGCAGTGGTGCAATCTCAGCTCACTGCAACCTCCGCCTTCCGGGTTCAAGAAATTCTCTGCCTCAACCTCCCAAATAGCTGGGATTACATGCGCCCGCCACCACGCCCAGCTAATTTTTGTATTTTTATTAGAGATGGGGTTTCACCATCTTGGCCAGGCTGGTTTTGAACTCCTGACCTCATGATCCACCCGCCTTGGCCTCCCAAAGTGCTGGGATTACAGACCTGAGCCACCGCGCCAGGCTGCCCATAACTTTTATATAAAGAGGAGACCCAGGGTCTTACCCGTTACACTAAGCCTCAGTACAAGAGACAGCATTGCTCATATTGGCAGGCTCAAGGAACAAAAGTCATCATCATACCTCTGAGCTTGGACAAGATATATATCAGAATTCCAGCTGTGGGTAGAGAGTAAGCAGGAGAGTAAGTTTACCTGGGTGCTGGGAAAAAGACGTGTTACAATATTCCCTGAGGACTGGCACCAGGAGAGTCACATCATCTGGGTACCAGGCCAGGGAAATGTCACAATTCCTTCTGGAAATCAGGGCAAAGAAAGCAGAGTCACAATACCTGCATGCTGGGCCCAGTGATATGTCACAATGCTCCCTGTAGGCAATACCCAGGCAGGAAAGACACATTGTCTCAATCGTGGACCCAGCAATATGTCACAATCTTCCTTATAGGCAGGATGCAGGCAGAACAGGAGAGTCACATCTCAGTGACAGATGCAGGGATACTTTACAATGCCCCCTGTTGGCAGGGCCAAGGCAGGAGTCTTAAATCCCATTCATGTAGGGCTCAGCCATAGGACTCAATACCCGATATATGCAAGGTGCAGGCAAATAAGACAGTCACATCACCCCTAGGTGTTGGATCAAGTGACACGCTCCAATCCCCTTTTTTGTCAGGGCCCAGGCAGAAGGAAAGAGTCACATCACCTAGGTGATGAACAAAATAACATGTCATAATACCCTTGCGGGCAAAGCACAGGCAAAAGAGTTGCATCACCTAGGTTTTGATCCCAGCCATATGTCACAATGTAAAATGTATGCAGGGCCCAGGCAGGAGAGGAGAGTCACATCACCTAGCCTCTTGGCCCAGTGATACATCACAATCCCTTGGACAGAACCCAAGCAGTAGAAGAGAGTCACATCATCACCTAGGTGCTGGGTCCAGCAATATGTCACAATACACCCTAAGGGGAGGGCCCAGGCAGGAGAGTCACATCACCTAGGTGAGAGGCCCAGAGGTATATCACAATGCATCCTGCATTAAGGCTAAGGAAGAAGAAAAAGAAAGTCATAAAGCCTATGGGATAGGCCAAGTTATATTTCACAATCACCCTAGTGAGCATGGTTGAGGCATGAGTGGACAGTCACATGATGTAGGTGCTGAGCCAAGTAATTTGTCACAATCCCCTCTGTGATTAGGGACCAGGTAGGAGAAAAAAGTCAAATCACCTGGGTGATGGATGCAGAGATATGTCACAATATGCCCTGTAGGCAGGGCTCTGACAAGAGAGTAACATCACTTTCGTGTTGGATTCAGAAATATGTCACAATGCCCCATGTAAGCACGGCACAAGCAGGAGAGTCAGAAAAATTGAATGCGAGGCCTGGTGATATTTTATAATTTCCACTGTGGACAGGTTCAAAGAAGAAAAGGAGACTCACATAATCTAGGCTATGGGCCCAGTGATATATCACCATTAGCTCTATTGACAGGAACCAGGCAAGAGTATCACATCACCTTTGTGCTAGGTCACTTCACCTAGGAGATGAACAGCAATATATTACTCTTTCTTCTCTGGGCATGGCCCAGGCAAGAGAGGAGCATCACATTACTTAGGTACTGGGCCCAGAGATATGTCATCATATTTCTTTTTTTTTGAGACGGAGTCTCGCTCTGTCGCCCAGACGGGAGTGCGGTGGCAAGATCTCGACTCACTGCAACCTCTGCCTTCCAGGTTCAAGCGATTCTTCTGCCTCAGCCTCCTGAGTAGCTGGGACTACAGGCGCACGACACCACACCAGGCTAATTTTTGTATTTTCAGTAGAGACGGGGTTTCACCATGTTGGCCAGGGTGGTCTCAATCTCCTGACCTTGTGATCCACCTGCCTCAGCCTCCCAAAGTGCTGGGATTACAGGCTTGAGCCACCGCACCAGGCCAACACCACATTTCTTATGAGCAAAGACATGGTAAGCAGGGAGAGTCAAATTAAATAGTTGATGGTCCCGGAGATATGCCACAATGCCCCCAGGTGGGCAGGGTTCAAATATGAGACACACGTCACCTTGGTGCTGGTAACACTAATATGTTACAATGCCTTCTGAGGGCGATGCTTAGGAAAAAGAGTAACATTATGATCATGTTGGGCCCAGCATGATGTCACAATCTCCCCAGCAAGCAAAACCTCAGAAGAGAAAAGAGTCACATCAGCTAGGTACTGGACCAAGCCATATGTTACATTTTCCCCTGTGAGCCAGGACCAGATAGTCACATCAGTTGGGTGATAGGCCCATGATATGTCACAATTTTTGTATAGGCAGGGCTTAGGCAAGAAAGTTAAATCAAATAGGCATAGGACCAAGTGATATGTTACAGTGCAGTATCAAGGCGTGAGAGGAGACACATCACCCGGGTGCAAGTCTCAATGAAGTCAAAATGCCCTCTGTGGGCAGTGCTACGGAAGGAAAATAGAGTCACATGACCTAGGTTCTGTGTCCAGTTACATGTCACAATCTCATACATGGGCTGGGTCAAGGCAGTAGAGTCAAATCACTCAGGTGTTGCACTGGGGCCTATGTAGCAATAACACCTGCAGGAAGGTCCAGGGATGAGATTAACAATTTCACATGTGTCACAGTTCTATGTATAAGAGTTAACATCTCCTGTATGGTGGTTCTAAGTGCACGAGTTACAATTTCAATGGCTGACAGAATCCATGCTTGAGAGCCCCATTTTGTCCTGTGCACTGTGTCTTTTTAGTGGAGACGCAGCTTCACAGGTGTGCTGAATCTTAATCTGAGTGTCATAAACCCATCTGTGGAACAGATCCAAGTCTAAGAGTCAATTTTCCAACTTTCAACCACCTCAGGGTGTGAGATTTAGGACCTCAACAGTGGGCTGTGTTCATTTGGGAGAAAGACAATCTTTACAGTCACCTAAGTGTGGATATGAGTGTCAAAATCTCACTTGTGTGCTGGGCCCTATTAGAATACTTTCTGTACCAACTGAGGGCTTTATACAACATGCATGAGAGTCCACTTTTGCTCTGATTCCTGCATGCTGGAAAGGACCCATGACTGTACCTGCGGCCCTAAGCCCAATTATGAGAGTCAATATCTTTCCTATTGACTGTGTCCAGAAAGGAGAGTCCTCACCTGCTTATAAGCCTAAACCCAACTTATAGGCAGGTGAGGACTCTCCTATCTGGACACAGTCAACAGGAAAAGAGTAACCATTCCAATTGTGGCTTGTTTTCCAGATATGACAGTTACAATTCAAACTGTGGACTGTGTTCATGTGTGAGTTTCAGGACCTCAGCAGTAGGCTATGTTTATGTCTGAGGGTAAAAATTCTAATGGCTGGTGAAATGCACATATAATAACACAATCTCACTTGTGTTCTGGGATCTGCAAGAACACTGTAGTACCCAAATGTTCTATATGATATAGGAGAGTGGTAACTTATTATGACCTTTCTACAAAGAGGAGACCCATGATCGTACTCATTTCCCTAAGCCTAAATATAATAGAAGGTATTTCTCCTGTTGGTTGGTTCAAGGTATAATAGTCATTATTGCACCTGTGGGCTGAAACAAGATATATGTCACAATCCCTCCCCTCAGTAAGAAGTGAGCAGGACAGCCACATCACCTAGGTGCTAGGCCATGAATATTTCACAGCCTTTCCTGAAAGCAGGGACCAGACAGGAGAGTCACATCATTTGTATGTGTGGCAGAGAATACTTTAAAATCTCTTGTTGAAAGAAATGCAAGGATACCTAGGAATTGAACTCAGCTCTGCACCAAGCAGACCTAATAGACATCTACAGAACTCTCCACCCCAAATTAACAAAATATACACTTTTTTCAGCACCACACCACACCTATTCCAAAATTGACCACATAGTTGGAAGTAAAGCACTCCTCAGCAAATATAAAAGAACAGAAATTATAACAAACTGTCTCTCAGACCACAGTGCAATCAAACTAGAACTCAGGATTAAGAAACTCACTCAAAACCGCTCAACTACATGGAAACTGAACAACTTGCTCCTGAATGACTACTGGGTACATAACGAAATGAAGGCAGAAATAAAGATGTTCTTTGAGACCAACGAGAACAAAGACACAACATACCAGAATCTCTGGGGCACATTCAAAGCAGTGCGTAGAGGGAAATTTATAGCACTAAATGCCCACAAGAGAAGGCAGGAAAGATCCAAAATTGACACCCTAACATCACAATTAAAAGAACTGGAAAAGCAAGAGCAAACACATTCAAAAGCTAGCAGAAGGCAAGAAATAACTAAAATCAGAGCAGAACTGAAGGAAATAGAGACACAAAAAACCCTTCAAAAAATTAATGAATCCAGGAGCTGGTTTTTTGAAAAGATCAACAAAATTGATAGACCGCTAGCAAGACTAATAAGGAAGAAAAGAGAGAAGAATCAAATAGATGCAATAAAAAATGATAAAGGGGATATCACCACCGATCCCACAGAAATACAAACTACCATCAGAGAATACTACAAACACCTCTATGCAAATAAACTAGAAAATCTAGAAGAAATGGATAAATTCCTCAACACATACACCCTCCCAAGACTGAACCAGGAAGAAGTTGAATCTCTGAATAGACCAATAACAGGCTCTGAAATTGTGGCAATAATCAATAGCTTATCAACAAAAAAGAGTCCAGGACCAGATGGATTCACAGCCGAATTCTACCAGAGGTACAAGGAGGAACTGGTACCATTCCTTCTGAAACTATTCCAATCAATAGAAAAAGAGGGAATCCTCCCTAACTCATTTTATGAGGCCAGCATCATCGTGATACCAAAGCCGGGCAGAGACACAACCAAAAAAGAGAATTTTAGACCAATATCCTTGATGAACATTGATGCAAAAATCCTCAATAAAATACTGGCAAACCGAATCCAGCAGCACATCAAAAAGCTTATTCACCATGATCAAGTGGGCTTCATCCCTGGGATGCAAGGCTGGTTCAATATACTCAAATCAATAAATGTAATCCAGCATATAAACAGAACCAAAGACAAAAACCACATGATTAACTCAATAGATGCAGAAAAGGCCTTTGACAAAATTCAACGACCCTTCATGCTAAAAACTCTCAATAAATTAGGTATTGATGGGATGTAACTCAAAATAATAAGAGCTATCTATGACAAACCCACAGCCAATATCATACTGAATGGGCAAAAACTGGAAGCATTCTCTTTGAAAACTGGCACAAGACAGGGATGCCCTCTCTCACTACTCCTATTCAACACAGTGTTGGAAGTTCTGGCCAGGGCAATTAGGCAGGAGAAGGAAATAAAGGGTATTCAGTTAGGAAAAGAAGAAGTCAAATTGTCCCTGTTTGCAGATGACACGATTGTATATCTAGAAAACCCCATTGTCTCAGCCCAAAATCTCCTTAAGCTGATAAGCAACTTCAGCAAAGTCTCAGGATATAAAATCAATGTGCAAAAATCACAAGCATTCTTATACACCAATAACAGACAGAGAGCCAAATCATGAGTGAACTCCCATTCACAATTGCTTCAAAGAGAATAAAATACCTAGGAATCCAACTTACAAGGGATGTGAAGGACCTCTTCAAGGAGAGCTACAAACCACTGCTCAATGAAATAAAAGAGGATACAAAGAAATGGAAGAACATTCCATGCTCATGGGTAGGAAGAATCAATATCGTGAAAATGGCCATACTGCCCAAGGTAATTTATAGATTCAATGCCATCCCCATCAAGCTACCAATGACTTTCTTCACAGAATTGGAGAAAACTACTTTAAAGTTCATATGGAACCAAAAAAGAGCCCGCATCACCAAGTCAATCCTAAGCCAAAAGAACAAAGCTGGAGGCATCATGCTACCTGACTTCAAACTATACTACAAGGCTACAGTAACCAAAACAGCATGGTACTGGTACCAAAACAGAGATACAGATCAATGGAACAGAACAGAGCCCTCAGAAAGAATGCTGCATATCTACAACTATCTAATCTTTGACAAACCTGACAAAAACAAGCAATGGGGAAAGGATTCCCTATTTAATAAATGGTGCTGGGAAAACTGGCTAGCCATATGTAGAAAGCTGAAACTAGATCCCTTCCTTACACCTTATACAAAAATTAATTCAAGATGGATTAAAGACTTAAATGTTAGATCTAAAACCATAAAAACCCTAGAAGAAAACCTAGGCAATACCATTCAGGACATAGGCGTGGGCAAGGACTTCATGTCTAAAACACCAAAAGCAATGGCAACAAAAGACAAAATTGACAAATGGGATCTAATTAAAGAGCTTCTGCACAGCAAAAGAAACTACCATCAGAGTGAACAGGCAGCCTACAAAATGGGAGAAAATTTTCGCAACCTACTCATCTGACAAAGGGCTAATATCCAGA
The DNA here is from genome assembly GCF_029289425.2 of Pan paniscus. Lineage (NCBI taxonomy): Eukaryota > Metazoa > Chordata > Mammalia > Primates > Hominidae > Pan > Pan paniscus. The sequence continues at coordinate 79,828,130 of NC_073255.2, read as the reverse complement.
ATCTACAATGAACTCAAACAAATTTACAAGAAAAAAACAAACAACCCCATCAAAAAGTGGGTGAGGGACATGAACAGACACTTCTCAAAAGAAGACATTTATGCAGCCAAAAAACACATGAAAAAGTGCTCACCATCACTGGCCATCAGAGAAATGCAAATCAAAACCACAATGAGATACCATCTCACACCAGTTAGAATGGCAATCATTAAAAAGTCAGGAAACAACAGGTGCTGGAGAGGATGTGGAGAAATAGGAACACTTTTACACTGTTGGTGGGACTGTAAACTAGTTCAACCATTGTGGAAGTCAGTGTGGCGATTCCTCAGGGATCTAGAACTAGAAATACCATTTGACCCAGCCATCCCATTACTGGGTATATACCCAAAGGACTATAAATCATGCTGCTAGAAAGACACATGCACATGTATGTTTATTGCGGCACTATTCACAATAGCAAAGACTTGGAACCAACCCAAATGTCCAACAATGATAGAATGGATTAAGAAAATGTGGCACATATACACCATGGAATACTATGCAGCCATAAAAAAAGATGAGTTCATGTCCTTTGTAGGGACATGGATGAAATTGGAAATCATCATTCTCAGTAAACTATCGCAAGGACAAAAAACCAAACACCACATGTTCTCACTCATAGGTGGGAATTGAACAGTGAGAACACGTGGACACAGGAAGGGGAACATCACACTCTGGGGACTGTTGGGGGGTGGGGGGAGGGGGGAGGGATAGCATTAGGATATATACCTAATGCTAAATGACGAGTTAATGGGTGCAGCACACCAGCATGGCACATGTATACATATGTAACTAACCTGCACGTTGTGCACATGTACCCTAAAACTTAAAGTATAATAATAATAAAATTAAAAAAAAATAAAGAAAGCAACGCAGAAGAAGCAGAATCATTTCATCTGGGTGCTGGGCCCAGCAATATGTCACAGTGCTCCCTTTAGGAAAGGCCCAGGCAGGAGAGATACGTCTATTGGTTGCTGCATGCAGAAATGTGTCAGAATTTTTCTTGTTGGCAAAATGCAGGCAGAAATGAAGAGTCACAATTTTTAGGTGATGGATGCAATTTTTAGGGGATGGATGGATTTCACAAGGCTCCCTGCAGGTAGGGCTCAAGCAGGAGACTCACATTCCCTAGGTTCTGGGTCTAGCAATATGTCATAGTACCAAAAATATGTCAGGCAAAGCAAAAAGAGGGGAGTTACATCATCTAGGATTTTGGTCCACCAATATGTCAAAGATATTGTTTGGCTCTGTGTCTCCATCCAAGTCTCATCTTGAAGTGTAATCTTTATAATTCCCATACGTCAAGGGAGGGACCAGGTGGAGGTAATTAAATGAGGGGGTGGTTTTTTCCATGCTGTCCTCATGATAGTGAGTTCTCACAAGATCTGATGGTTTTATAAGGGGCTCTTCCTTCTTTGCTCAGAATTTCTCCTTCCTGCCAACTTGTAAAGAAGGTGCCTTGCTTTTCCTTTGCCTTCCACCATAATTGTAAATTTCCTGAGGCCTCTCCAGTCATGCTGAAATGTGAGTCAATTCAACCTCTTTCCTTTATAAATTACCTAGTTTTGGGCAGTTCTTTATAGCAGTATGAGAATGGACTAATAAAGTCACAATCCCCTTTTGGCCATGCCCAGGTAAAAGAGAAGAGTCACATCTTCTAGGTGATGAACAAAAATATATGACAGAATGCCCCTGTGTGTAGGCCCCATGCAGAAAAGTCACAAAACCTAGGTGTTGGCCTCAGTCCTATATCACAATATGCAATGTATGCAAGGTTCAGGCAGTAAAAGAGAGTCACATCACCTGGATCTGAGCCCAGTAATATGTCAAAATCCCTCATTGGATAAAGCCCAAACAATAGAAGAGTCATATTACCTTGGTGGTGTGCCTAATGATATGTCACAATTCTTTCTTGGTCAGAGCCCAATCAGTAGAAGAGAGTCAATTCACACAGATTCTGGGTTCAGCAACATGTCACAATACCCTTTGAGGAGAGGGCTCATGCAGGACAGTCACATTACCTGAGTGACAGGCCCAGATATATGTCACAATTTCCCCTTTGGGGAGGGCTCAGAAACAAAGGGAGAGTCACATAACCTAGGGGCTGGGCCCAGCTATATGTCACAATCACCCCAGTTGGCAGAGCCCAGGCATAACAGAAATGTCATATCATGTAGTTGCTTACCCAAGAGATGTGTCACAATTTTCACTGTGAATAGGTCCCAAGAAGAGTCACATTATCCAGGTGATGGATCCAGAGATATGTTACAATGTTCCCTGTTGGTAGAACTCAGAAAAAGAGGAAAATTATGTAACATAAAGGCTGAGTTTAGTTATGTCAGTTATCTCAGTGGGCAGGCCCAAGGCATGAGAGAAAAATCACATCATTAGTAAGTGCAAGGCCCGGTGAAATGTCACAATACTTACCATGTACAGGACACAGGAAGAAGAGGAGAGTCACGTCATTTAGGTGATGGGCCCAGAGTTAAGTCACAATGAGTTTTGTGGGCAGGGACCAGGCAGAAGAATCACATCACCTCTCTGCTGGGCCCAGAAATAAGTCACTTTCTCTTCTGTAAGCACCATCCAGGCAGAAAAGGGAGTCACATCACCTAGGTGCTGGGCCCAGAGTTATGTCCCGCCTTGGTCTCCCAAAGTGCTGGGATTTGCCTCTCCTACAGGCAAAGCCAAGGTAAGAGAAGAGAGTAACATCAAATAGTAAATGGGCCCAGAGATATATCACAATAGCCCCTGTGTGCAGGCTCCAGGCAGGAGACTCACATCACCTTGGTGCTGGGCCCAGCAGTACGTCACAGTGAACTTCAGAGTTCAGGGCCAAGGCAAAAGTGTAACTACACCTTGGTGTTAGGCCCAGTGATATGTCACAATCTTCCCTGTTGGTAGAACCTAGGAAAAAGAGAAGAGTCACATCAGCTAGGTGCTGGGCCCAGCAGTAGGTCACAATCTCCTCTGTAAGGACCAGGCAGGGGAAGAGAGTCACGTTGCCTGAGTGACAGGTGCAGAGGTATGTAACATGATGCCCCCATTAAGCAGGACTGAGGCAGGAAAGTTACATCATTTGGGTGTTGAACGTAGCAATATGTCACAATTTTTTTTTTTTTTTGAGACAGAGCCTTGCTCTGTTGCCCAGGCTGGAGTGAGGTGGCACGATCTCAACTCACTGCAACCTCCGCCTCCTGGGTTCAAGCAATTCTCCTTCCTCAGCCTCTTGAGTAGCTGGGATTACAGGTGCGTGCCACCATGCCCAGTTAATTTTTGTATTTTTAGTAGAGACGGAGTTTCACCATGTTGGCAAGGCTGGTCTCAAACTCCTGACATTTTGATCCACCCACCTCGGCCTCCCAAAGTGCTGGGATTACAGGCATGAGCCACTGCACCCAGCCAATATTTTACAATTATTCCTGGGGACAGGGCACAGGCAGAAGCCATCTAGTACCAAGATGCAGAACCCAGCAACATGTCACAATACCCCTGTTAGCAGTGCCAAAGCAGGAGGGGAGGCCCACATAACCTTGGTGCAAAGCCCAGAGATATAGCAAAATGCCCCTGTGGGCAATACCAAGGCAGGAGAATAATGACACATCACGTAGGTTCTGAGTTAAGCAATATGTTGCAATTCCACCTGTTGTGCCCAGCTAGGAAAGTCAAATCACTCAGGTATTGGGCAAAGAAATATTTTACAATCACACCTGCATAAAGGTCCAGGGATAAAATTAACAATTATGTACATGTCCCGGTCCTAGGTATTAGAGTCGATACCTCCTGTATGTAAGGTCCAAGTACATGAGTCACAATTTCAACAGGTGACTGGATCCATGCTTGGGAGCCACAGTCCCTCAAGTCCACTGTATGTTCTTCATAGAGTCACAGCCTCACAGGTTCGCTGAATCTTGGCCTGAGAGTCACAAACCCACCTGTGGACCAGATCCATGTATGGGAGTCAATTTTCCAACTTTTGAGTGCCTCTGGTTGTGAGATTCAGGACCCCAACATTGGCTGTGTTTATGTGGTTGAATGACAGTCTTTATTGTTGGCCATGTGTGCATACAAGTGTCACAATTTTACTTGTGTGCTGGATACTGTAGGGACCCTCTCTGTTTTACTAAGGACATCACACAGTATGCATGAGAGTTGCAATCTGCTCTGAAACCTTTGTACTTGGATCCAGAGATATGTCACAATGCTCTAGGTTTATAACTGTATTTGGGCTTATAACCACTATCTTACCTGTGGTTGTAAGCACAGATATGAGACTGAATGTCTCTTAAAATGACTGGCTTTAGATAGGAGGGTCTTCACCTGCCTATAAGCTCGGTTTAGAAATGAGTAACCATGGGCTGGGTGTGGTGGCTCACACCTGTAATGCCAGCACTTTGGGAGGCTGAGGCAAGTGGATTGCCTGAGGTCAGGAGTTCGAGACCAGCCTGGCTAACATGGTGAAACACCATTTCTACTAAAAATACAAAAATTAGCCAGATGTGGGGGCAGGTGGCTGTAATCCCAGCTACTGGGGAGACTGAGGCAGGAAAATTGCTTGAACCCAGGAGGTGAAGGGTGCAGTGAGCCAAGATTGCGCCATTGCACTCCGGCTGGGGTGACAAGAGCGAGACTTCGTCTCAAAAAAAAAAAAAAAAGAGAAAAAGAAATGAGTAAACATTCCAACTGTGGCCAGATGTTCAGATGTTCACATATGCAATCACAAATCTAACTGTGGACTGCATCCATAAGTTGGATTGAGGATGTCACCATTGGGCTCTCTTCATGTGTCAAGGTGACAGTGCTAATAGTTGGCTGGGTGTGCCTATGAAAAGAAAAATTTCCCCTGAATTTACGCTCTCTGTATCACCCAAGGGCTTTATACAATGTGGGAGAAAGTGGTAATTCTTTATGATCTTTGTACAAAGAGGAGACCCAGCATCTTACCTGTTTCCCTCAGCCTAGCTATAAGAGAGAGTATTTATTTTTACTAGCTAATTTGAGGAATGAGAGTCATCATCACACATATAAGTTAGGCCAAGATATATGTCACAATCTCATTTGTTGGTAAGGATTGAGCAGGAGAGTCACATCAACCGGGGGCTGGGAGAGGAATATGTCACAATCTTCCATGTGGACAGAATGCAGGCTGAAGAGGGGAGTTACATCTCCTTGGTGACAGACGCAGATATATACCACAAGGCCCTATGTGTGACAATGCAGATATTTATCACAAGGCAGTGCCCAGGCAGGAACTTTCCATTCTGAAAGTTTTGGACCCAGCAATATGTCACAATATCCAAAGTATGTGGATTTTGAGAAAAAAGGAGAGTCAAATCACAGAGGTGCTTGGTCCACTGATATGTGAGGCCCAGGAAGAAGAGGAGACTCACATCACCTAGGTGATGAATAAAAAAATGTTTCATAATACCCCTGTGGCCAGAGCCCATGCAGAAGAGTCTCAATGGACCAAGCCATAGGTCACAATACACAATATATAGAGTACCCAGGCAGAAGATGCAAGTCATGTCACCTAGGTGCTAGGCCCAGTGGTACATCATAGTCCCTTTCAGGGCATAGCTCAAGCAATAGAAAAGAGTCACATAAACTAGGTGCTGAGTTTGGCAATTTGTCACAATACCCTTTGAGGGTAGGCCCCAAGAAAAAAATTCACATCGCCTAAATAAGGGGGGCAAAGAAACCCCATCCATACTAAAAATACAAAATTGCTGGGTGTGGTGGTAGGCGCCTGTAATCCCAGCTACTTGGGAGGCTGAGGCAGGAGAATCACTTGCACCCTGGAGGCGGAGGTAGCGGTGAGCCAAGATGACACCATTGCACTCCGTCCTGGAAAACAAATTCCATCTCAAAAAAAAGGAAAAAAAAAAGGTAGGTGCTGGGCCAAGCCATATGTCACCATCCCTGCCATGGACAGGTCCCAGAAAGAAGAGAAGAGTCTCATTATCTAGGTAATTGGCCCAGAGACATGTCACAATAACTCCTGTGGGCAGTGATCAGGCAGAAGAATCACATCACCTGTATGCTGAGCCCAGGAATAAGTCATTCCCTCTTCTGTGGAAATTGCCCAGACAAGAACAGCAAGTCATATCACCTAGGTCCTATGCCCAGAGATATGTCACAATCTTTCCTATGGGCAAGTCCCAGGCAAGAGAGGAGAGACACATTAAATAGTTGGTTGGCCCAGAGATAGGTCACAATGACCCTGTGGGCAGGTTTCAGGCAGGTTCACCTTGGTCTGGGCTCGGCTATTTGTCACAATGTCTTCTGAGGGCAGGGCCAAGGCAAAAGAGTAACGTCACCTTGGTGCTGGGCACAGTGATATGTCACCATTTCCCTTGTGGGCAGAACCTAGAAAAAAGAGGAGAGTCACATCAGCTGGATTCTGGGCATAGCAATATGTCACAATACCCGCTGTGAGCAAAGACCAGGTAGAAGAAGACAGTGACATCATGGAGCCTCCTGCAGGCAGGGCCATGACAAGACAGTTACATTACCTGAGTGCAAGGCCTGGTGATATGTAACAATGTCTACTTTGGGCAGTGCCAAAGCAGAAGAGAAGACTCACATCACCTGGGTGCAAGGCCCGGTGATATGTCACAATGCCCACTGTGGGCAGTGCTGAGACAGGAGACTAGATCACATTACCTAGGGGCCAGGTCCAGCAACATGGCACATTTTGAACTGTGGGCCGGACCCAGGCAAGAGAGTCAAATCACTTAAGAGCTGGGCAGAGACTTATTTAACTATCACACCTGTAGGAAGGTGCAGGGATGGTATTAACAAGCCCACACATGTCCGGGTTCTAGGTATGAAAGTCAGCACCTCTTGTATGTTGGGTTTAAGTACATGAGTCATCATCTCAGCAGTGGACTGGATCAGTGCATGGGAGCCTCAATCTTTTCTGCAGACCGTCTCACCTTAGTAGAGTCACAGCCTCACAGGTTTGCTGAATCTTAGCCCGAGAGTCACCAAAACACTTGTGGACCTGATCCACATATGAGAGTCAAATTTCCAACTTTTGACTGCCTCCAGGTGTGAGTTTCAGAATCTCAACAGTGGGCTGTGTTCATGGGAAATGATAACAATCTTTACTGTCAGCAGGGTGTGATATGAGTGTACGGTCAATCCTCTTGGGAGAGATGGACCCAACATACAAGATATGTTGACACTCCCACCTAGAACTAGGACATGTGTGGGATTGTGATCTTATTCCTGGACCTTCCTGCAAGTGTGATTGTGACATACACCTTTACCCAGCACCTAAGTGGTTCGACTTTGCTGCCTGCAGTGAACTCACAGATAAAATTGTGACATATTGCTCGACCCTGCACCTTGGTGGTGTGACTCTACTCTCAAGCCTTGTCATTGCCCACATGAAGAATTATGACATATTGCTGGGTCTTGCACCCAAGTTATGTGAGTCTTTTCTTCTGCCTTGGTGTTGTATACAGGGAGCATTATGATATATTGCTGCACCCTGTGTCAAGGATTTGTGGCTCTTCTGCCTGTGCCTTGCCCACATGGGCCAATGGGACATACTGCTGAGTCTAACACTTAGGTAATGTAACTCTCCTGCCTGGGCACTGCTTACAGGAAACATTGTGACATATTTGTGTACCTATCAACCAGGTTACATAAATCTCTTCACCTTCCTGATTCCTGACACTTAGGTAATGAAACTTCCCTGCCTGGGAACTTCTTACAGAGGACATTGTGATATATGTGTGTACCCATCAACCAGGTTACATAAATCTCTTCCCCTTCCTGATTCATGCTAACAGAGGGGATTGTGGCTCTTCTATTGTTTTTAGGTTCTGTCTTCAGGGAAAATTGTGACATACCACTGGACCCAACACTAACAGGATGTTACCGTTTTGCTTTGGCCCTGACCTGGAAAGGCATTCAGCCCTATTGCTGGGCCTAGCACCAAAATCATGTGGCTCTTTTGCCTGGAGACACATTGTGACATATCTCAAAGCTTATCAACTATTTGATGTGACTCTCTATTCTTACTTGCACTTTGCTTTTGAAAGATTCTGACATATCTCTGTCTCTGGGTCCTCTCCTTCTGGACAAACCCCCTCAGAAAAAAAAAAAAAGTGACTTATTGCTGACCTCAGCACACAAGTGATGTAATTCTTCTGCCTGGTCCCTGCCCACAGAGAGCACTGCAACGTATTTTTTAGTCCATAAACTTTTGATGTAACTTTCCTCTTTTACCTTAATCCTCCACGTGGTCCCTGCCCACCCAGGGCATTTTGACATATCTCTAAGCCCCTCAACTATTGGATATGATGCTCTTTTCACATCTGAGCTTTGCCAAAAAGTGAGATTCTGATATATACCTGTGGGCTCAGCACCTAAATAATATGACTCTCCTCCTTTGCCTGGGTCCTGTATTCATTGTGTGTTATGACATATGGCTGAGTCCAATACCTACATGATGTGACTCTCCTGCCTGAGTTTTGCCCACAGGGTACTTTAAAATATCTTTTTCTTTATTACCTAGGTGATGTGACTCTCTTATTCCACCAGAGCCCTGCCAAATAGAAGGATTGTGACATATCACTGAACACAGCACCTAGGTGATGTGACTCTCTCCTTTTGCCTGGGCCTCACATATTTTGGGTGTTGTAACAAATTGCTGGGCCCCACCACTAGGAGATGGGAGGCTTGTGCATGGATCCTGCCTATGTGGGGACCTTTTGATACTTATCTGCATCTATCATTTAGAAGATATGACTTTCCTACCTGCACCCTGCCCGCAAGGAAGATTGGGAACTATTACTAGGCCATGCGTCCAGGTTATGTAACTCGGCTGCCTGTGTTCTGCTTTCAGGAAGGAATTGTCACAATCTCTTCTACAGGCAATGCCCAGGTAAGAGTAGAGAGTTACATCAAGTAGTTGACAGGCCCAGAGATATGTCACAATGTCCCCTGTGGACAGAGTTCAGGAAAGAGACTCACATCACGTTGGTGCTGGGTCCAGCAATATGTCACAATGCCTTCTGAGGGCAAGGCCAAGCCAAAGAGAAAAGAGCAATGTCACTTTGGTGCTTGGCCCAGTGGTATTTTACAATCCCCCACATGAGCAGTGATCAGGCAAAACGAGAGTGTCATATCACCTGGGAGATGTGCATAGAGATATGGCACAGTGCCCCCTGTAGTCAGGGTCTAAGCAGGAGAGTTACATTACCTGGGTTTTGGACTAAATAATATGTTATAATGCCTTATGTGGGCAGGGAACAGGCAGAAGAATCACATACCTTGGGTGTGGAGCCCAGTGATATGTCACAGTGCCCCCTATGGGCAGTGCCTAGGTAGGAGAGGAAATTCACATCACCTGGTTAGTGGCCTAAAAAATCTGTCACAATTTTTTTTTTTCGTGGCCAGGGTTCAGGCAGAATGAAGAGTTACATCTCCTAGGTGATAAATGCAGAAATATGTCAAAAGGCCCCCTGTGGACAGGGCCCAAGCAGAAGCCTCCCAGCCCCTGGGTGTTGGGCTAAGAGATATATCACAGTACCCAAAATATGCTGAGGCCAGTAAAACAAGAACAGTCATATTACCGAGGTGCTGGGTCCAGTTATATGTCACAATCCCCACTTCTGGCAAAGCTCTGGCAGAAAAGGAGAGTCACATAACTTAGGCAATGAATAAAAAGATACCCCTAAGGGCAGGGCCCATCAAGGAGAGTTGCATAACCTAGGTGTTGGACCTGACCCTATGTCTCAATACACAATGTATGAAGAACTCAGGTAGGAGGGGAGGGTCACACTGCCTAGGTGTTAAGCCCAGCAATACAACTAAATCCTTTTTTTAGGCAGATCCCTAGCAACAGAAAAGAGTCAGATCACCTAGATGCTAGGTCCAGCAATATGGCACGATATTCCTTGAGGAAAGAGCCGAGGTAAGATAGTAACATCATCTAGGTGAAAGGCCTAGCAATATTTCACAATCTTCTCTGGAGACAGAACCCAGAAATAAAAGGAGTCACATCAGCTAGGTGCTCGGCACAGTGAAACGTCATGTTGGGTATAACTACATGAGTCACAGTCTCAATGGTGGACTGGATCCAAGCATGAGAGCCTCAATCCATCCTGTGGACTGTGTCTTCTTAGTAGAGTGATGGCCTCACAGGTTTGCTAAATGTTGATTTGAGAGTCACAAACCCAAATGTGAACCAAATCTACATATGAGAGTCGATTTCCCCACTTCACTGCCTTTGGGTGTGAGATTAAGAACCTCAACAGTGGGCTGTTTATGTGGAAGGAAAGAAGTTTATACTGTTGGCTGGGCATGCATATGAGTGTCACAATCTCAGCTGTGTGCAGTGCCCAGGCATAGAAGAAGAGTCCAATCGCCTAGGTGTAGAATTAAGAGATTTTAATCTCTCTCTTTTTTTTTTTTTTTCCAGACAGAGTCTCGCTCTGTCACCCAGGCTGGAGTGCAGTGGCTTGATCTCAGCTCACTGCAAGCTCCGCCTCCCAGGTTCATACCATTCTCCTGCCTCAGCCTCCCGAGTAGCTGGGACTACAGGCGCCTGCCACCACACCCGGCTAATTTTTTGTATTTTTTAGTAGAGACGGAGTTTCACCGTGTTAGCCAGGATGGTCTCGATCTCCTGACCTCATGATCCGCCTGCCTCGGCTTCCCAAAGTTCTGGGATTACAGGCATGAGCCACCATGCCCGGCCTTAATCTCTTTTTTAATCTCTTCTGATACTTCTGTGGGCAAAGTCCATTGAGGAGAGCCACATCATCTATGTTTTGGACCCAGCCATACATCACATTGCACAATGTATTCAGGGCCCAGGCAGAAGAGGGGAGTCAAATAACCTGGGTACTGGGCCCAGTGATACGTCAAAATACCTCCTTGGACAGGGCCTAAGCAAAGGAGGAGAGTCACATCACATCAGTGTGTGTGCAAAAATATGTCACAATACCCCTCTGAGTGAATGGCTTAGTCATGAAAGCCATGCCACCTAGGTGAGGGGCTCGATAATATGTTGCAATTTTCTCCATGTGTAAGGCTCAGTAAGAAAAGAAGAGTCACATAACCTAGGGGCTGGGCCCAGCTTCACGTCACAATCATTCTAGTTGGAAGAGCCAGAGAATGAGAGGAGTGTTACATCACACAGGCACTGGGCTCAGCAATAGGTCACAATTCCTGCTGTGGACAGGTCTCATGAAGAAAAGGAGAGTTACATCATCTAGCTGATAGGCCCAGAGATATGTCTTAATGACTCCTGTCAGCAAGAACCAGGCAGAAGAATCACATCTCCTATGTGCTGGTCATAAGTTACTCTCACTTCTGTGGGCATGGCTAGGCAAGAGAGGAGAGAGTCATATCACCTAGGGAGGGGCCCAGTTCTAATTTTTTCTTTGTGTAGGGCTCAGAAAAAAAGGAGAGTCACAAAACCAAGGGTTTGGGCCCAGTTATATGTCACAATCACCACAGTGGGCATGACCCCAGTATGAGAAGAAAGTCACATCATGTAGGTGCTGGGTCTACCGATATGTCACAATCTTCACTGTGGACAGGTCCCAGGAAGAAAACGAGTGCCATGTAATCTAGGTGATGGGCCCAGAGATACATCACAATATCTCCAATGGGAAAAGCCCAAGCAAGAGAAGAGCACTCCACCAAATAGTTGATGGGTGCAGAGATATGGCACAATGCTTCCTGCAGCCAGGATCCAGGTAGGAGACTCACAGCACCTTGGTTCTGGGTCCACCAATATGTCCCAATGCTTTCTTTTGGTAGGGCCAAGGCAGAAAACTTACATCACCTTTGTGTTCGGCCCAGCAATACATCAAAATCTCTCCTGTGGACACAACCTTGAAAAAAGAGAAGAGTCACATCAGCTAGGTGCTAGGCCTAGTGATATGTCACAATCCCCACTGTGAACAGGGATAAGGTAGGAGAAGAGAGTCATAACACCTGGGTGATTGGCATAGAGATATGTCATAATGTCCCCTGTAGGTGGGACTCAGGCAGGAGAGTTAAATTGCCTTTATGTTGAACCCAGCAATAGGCCCCAGTGAGCCATGTGTTTGATGTTAGACCCAGCAATATGTCCCAGTGATCCATGTGGGCAAGGCACAGGCTGGAGAGTCACACAACCTGGGTGTGGGGGCCAGCAATATGTCACAATGCTGCCAGTGGGCCATGCTAAGAAAGGAGGGGAGAGTCACATCACCTGGGTGCAAGGTCAAGCTATGTGTCACAATACTCACTGTGGGCAGTACCAAGGCAGGAAAATAAAGTCACATCTCCTAGGTGCCGGGTTCAGCAACATGTCATAATGCTATCTGTGGACTGGGCCAAGGCAGGAGAGTCGAATCACTCAGGTGCTGGGGAGAGGCATATTTCACAATCACACTTGCAGAAAGATCAAGGGATTAGATTAACAATTCAATCTAGGTGATGAAAGAAAATTTATGCAATAATACTTCTGTGGGAAGAGGCCATTCAAGAGTCAGATCACTTCAGTGTTGACCCATCCAAATGTCACCATACACAATGTATCCAGGGTCCAGAAAAGAGAGGAGAGTCACGTTACAAATTGCTGGGTCTAATGACAATTCTTTTTTTTTGGCAGAACCAAGGCAGATATTAATAGTCACATCGCATAGTTGATGGATGAAGAAACGTGTCACAAGACCCCCTGTGATCAGGACTCAGGCAGGAGCCTCCCATCCTTTAGGTGTTTTGCCCAGTAATATGTCACAATACATAAAATATGCTAAACTGAGGCAAAAGACCAGGGTCACATCACCTAGGTGCTGGGTCCAATGATATGTCACAATCTCCAATTTTGGGAGAGCAAGGGCAGAGTTTTCATATCACCTAGGTGATGAATGAAAAGACACATAATACCCCTGTGGGCAGGGTGTTGGACCTAGTGGTATGTCACGATAACCAACAAATGCGGGTCCCAGGAAGGAGAGAACAGGTACATACCTGAGTGCTTCACTAGCAATAAATCACACTCTGCCTGGAAAGAGCTCTAGCATTATAGGAGGGTTACATCGCTGAGGTGCTGGGTCAAGCCATATGACACAATACCACCAGAGGTGATGGCCCAGGCAGGAGTCACAATACCTAAGTGAGGGGTCCAGAAATATGTCCCAATTTTCTTCATGGGTAAGGTTTAGGGTAGAAGAGAGTAGCATAAACTATGGAATCGGGTCTTGGGCAAAGCAATATGTCACAACAACCACTGTGGACAGGTCCCAGGAAAAAGAGGAGTGTCACATTATCAAGATGATAGCCCCAAGGTATACAAGGTATGTCATGATGACCTCTGTGAGCAGGGACCAGACAGAAGTATCATATCATCTGTGTGTTGGGCCTAGAGATAAAGTCACTCTCACTTCAGTGGGCGTGGCCCAGGCAGGACAGAAGAGTCACATCACCTAGGTGCTGGACCTAGAGATATGCCATAATCTTTCCTATGGGCAAATACCAGGTAAAAAAGGAGAGTCACATCAAATAGTAGATGGGCCCCGAGATATGTCACAATGCTTCATGTGACCAAGGTCAAGACAGAAGACTCATATCACCTTGGTGCTTGGCCCAGCATTATTTCACAATACCTTCTGAGGGCAAAGTAAAAGAGTAATGTCACTTTAGTGATGGGCCCAGCAATATGTCACAATCTCTTTTGAGGGCAGAAATTATCAAGAAGAGAAGAATCATTTCGACTAGTTGCTGAACCAAATAATATGGCACAATATGCCCCTCGGAGCTGAGATCAGGTAGAAAAGAAGTCACATAACCTGCATGATGGATGCAGAGATGTCACAATGCTCTCTCTAGGTAGAACCCAGGCAGGAGAGTTACATTACCTAAGTGTTGGACCCAGCCAAATGTCACAATGGCCCACATGGGCAGAACACTGGCAAGAGAGTCACATAAGCTGGTGGTGTGGCCCAGTAATATGTCACAGTTCCCTCTGTGGGAAGCACCAAGGCAGGAGAGAAAAGTCGTCTTATCTAAGTGAAAGGCCCAGCAATATGTCACAATGCCTTCTGAAAGCAGGGCCAGTGCAGCAGAGTAATGTAACCTTGGTGCTGGGCAAAGTGATATGTCACCGTCTTCCCTGTGGGCAGAACCCAGTAAGATGCAAATAATAAAATCACCTCAGTGCTGGACCCAGTGATAGGTCACAATTACCCCTGTGAGTGGAAACCAGACAGGAGGAGAGACTCACATCACCTTGGTGATGGCTGCAGTGATATATCACAATGTCCTATGTAGCCAGGAACCAGGCAGGAGAGTAATATCACCTGGGTTCTGAACCCAGAAATATATCACAATTGCCCATGTGGGCAGGGCACAGGCAAGAGAGTCACATAAAATCCATAACAACCCCATTTGTTGGTTGAGGCAGGCAAGAGTATTAAGTCACTCAAATGCTGAGCAGAGGCATACATCACAATCATACCTGCAGGAAGCTCCAGGGATAAGATGAACAATCTATCTTGCACATGCCCTAGTTCTAGGTATAGGAGTCCCTGTCTCCTGAATGTTAAATCTGTGTGCATGAGCCACAGTCGCAATGGTGAACTGGATCTCTGCATGAGGGCCTCAATCCTTCCTATGGACTGTGTCTCTGTAGTGAAGTCACAGCCTTTATAGGTGTGCTGAACCTTGGTCTGAGAGTCACCAACCTACCTGTAGACCAGATCCACATACAAGTAACAGTTCATTTTCCAACTTTTACCTGCCTCCTGGTGTGAGATTCAGAGCCTCCACAGTGAGCTATGTCTATGTGGAAGAATGACAATCTTTTCTGTCAGCTGGGTGTGAATATAAGTGTCACAATCTCATCTATGTGCTGTTCCCTGTTATGACACTCAACAGCTTTATACAGTATGCATGAGAGTCACAATTTACTCTAGAATCTTCGTGCTGGTATGGAAACATTATTCTACTTGTGGCCCTAAGCCCAAGTATTACAGTCAACATCTCCTTAATTGGCTGGGTCCAGATAGGAGAGTTTTTACCTGCCTGTAAGCTGGGTTGATAAATGAGTCACCATCCAAACTGTGGCCAGATGTTTACATATGGCTGTCAGAATTCCAACTTTGAACTGCGTTCACGTGTGAGATTTAGGAACTCAACAGGAGGCTCTGTGAGAGTGACATTCCTAACAGTTGGAAGGGTGTCCATATGAGAAACAATATCTCACTTGTGTCCTGGGCCCTGTAATGACACTCCCTGTACCACCAGAGGGCTTTACACCATATGTGAGAAAGTGATGATTTTCTATGAGCTCCGTACAAAGAGGAGACCCAGAATCTTACGTATATTTCTAAGCCTAGCTATAAAATACAGTGTCTCTCTCTCTTTTTAAAAAAAAAATTAATAATTTTCTAAGTTCTTGGGTACACGTGCAGAGCGTGCAGGTTTGTTACATAGGTAAATGTTGCCATGGTGATTTGCTGTACTTATCAACCCATAACCTGGATATTAAGCCCAGCATCCATTAGCCATTTTTCCTGATTTTCTCCCTCTACCCACTTCGCCAGACGGGTTCTAGTGTGTGTTGTTTCCCAACTTGTGTCTATGTGTTCACATTGCTCATATCCACTTATAAATGAGAACATGTGGTGTTTAGTTTACTGTGCCTGTATTAGTTTGCTGGGGATAACAGCTTCCAGCTCCATTTATGTCTTTGCAAAGAAAATGACCCTGTTCCTTTTTATGGCTGCATAGCATTCCATGGTGTATATGTACATTTTCTTTATCCAGTCTAACATTGATAGGCATTTGGATTGATTCCATGTCTTTGCTATTGTGAATAGTGCTGCAATGAACATACACATGCATGTATCTTTGTAATAAAATAATTTATATTCCTTTGGGTATATACCCAGTAATGGGATTGCGGGGTCAAATGGTATTTCTGGTTCTAGGTCTTTAAGAAATTGCCAAAGTGTCTTCCACAATGATTGAACTAATTTATATTCCCACTGTGTAAAAACATTCCCATTTATCCACAGCCTTGCTAGCATCTGTTGTTTCTTGACTTTTTAATAACTGCCATTCTGACTGGTATGAGATGGTATCTCATTGCGGTTTGATTTGCAATTCTCTAATGATCAGTGATGTTAAGCTTTTTAAAAAATGTTGGCTACATAAATGTCTTCTTTTGAGAAGTGTCTGTTCATGTCCTTTGCCTAATTATTGATGGAATTTCTTTTTAAAAATTTTTGTTTAAGTTTCTTCTAGATTCTGGATATTAGATCTTTGTCACATGGATAGATTACAAAAGGCTTCTCCCATTCTGTAGGTTGTCTGTTCACCCTGACAATAGTTCCTTTTTCTGTGCAGAAGCTCTTTAGTTTAATTAGATCCCATTTGTCAATGTTTGCTTTTGTTGAAGTTGCTTTTGATGTTTTTGTCATAAAATCTTTGCCCATGCCCATGTCTATGTCCTGAATGGTATTGCCTGGATTTTCTTCTAGGATTTTTTTTTGGGTTTTACATTTAAGTCTTTAATGTATCTTGAGTTAATTTCTGTATAAGGTGTAAAGAAGGGGTCCAGTTTCAATTATATGCTTATGGCTAGCCAGTTCTCCCAGAACCATTTATTAAATAAGTAATCCTTTCCCCATTGCTTATTTTTTTAGGTTTGTCAAAGATCAGATGATTGTAATGTGCAGTCTTATTTCTGAGTTTTCTTTTCTGGTTTCATTGGCCTATGTGTCTGTTTTTCTACCAGTACCATGCTGTTTTGGTTACAAGACACAGTGTCTCTTTTACTGGCTGGTTCAAGGTAACAGAGTCATCATCGCAGCTGTGAACTGGGCCAAGGTGTATTTCACAATCTTACCTGTGAATCGGGAGCATGCAGAAGGGTCACATCAGCTGGGTGTTAGGCCAGGAATATTTCACAATGCTCCCTTTGGGCAAGAACCAAGCAAGAGAGTAACATCGCTCAGTTTCTGGGCCCAGCAATATGTCACAATTTTCTCTGTGGGCAGGGTGCAGGCTAAAGAGCAGAGCCATATCTCCTAGGTGATAGATGGAGAGATATGTCACAAGGTCCCCTGTGGTAAGGGCACAGGCAATATCTTTCTATCTCCTCGGTGTTGGGCCCAATGATATGTCACAAATACTCAAATTATGCAAGGCCAAGGCTAAAGAGGAATGTCACATCACTTAAGTGCTGGGCCCAGCCATATATCACAACACATAATGTATTCAGGGCACAGGCAGGAGGCGAGAATCATATCACCTAGGTGCTGGGCCCAGAAATACATCACAATTCTTTCTTAGGCAGACCCAAGTAGATGAGTAGGTTTATATCACCTATTGCTGGATCCAGTAATATGTCACAATACCTTATGAGGAAGCAGCTTGGGCAGGAGAGTCACATTACCTTGGTGAAGAGCTCAGAGATATGTCACAATACTCCCTTTGGATAGGGCTTAGAAAGAACAGTTACATAACCTAAAGATTATGCCCAGCTCTATGTCATCACTGGCCCAGAGGGCAGGGCTCATGCATAAGAGAAGAGTCACATCACATAGCTGCTGGGCAAAGCAATGTGTGATAATCCCCACTGTGGACAGGTTTAAGAAAAAAGAGGAGAGTCATATTATTTAGGTGATGAGCCTAGAGGTATGTCACAATAATTCCTGTGGGCATAGGCCAGGCAGAAGAGTCACATCATGTGTTTGCTGGACACAGTGATAAGTCACTTTCATTTCTGTAGGCATGGCACAGGCAAGGAGAAGAGTGCCAACATCTCAGTGCTGGACCCAGAGGTATATCACAATCTTTCTTATGGGCAGAGTTCAGGTAATAGAGGAAAGCCACATCAAATAGACAATGGGTCCTTAGGTATGTGTCACAATAACTCCTGTGAACAGCATCCAGGGAGAAGGCTCACATCACCTTGGTACTGTGTCCAGCAATATGTCACAGTGCTTTCTGAGGTCAAGGCCGAGACAAACGAGTAATGTCACTTTGGTGTTGGGCCCAATGATATGTCACAATGTCCTCTGTAGGCAGAACGTAGGAAGAAGAGTCACATCAGTGAAGCGCTATGTTCAGTGATATGTTACAATTCCACTTGTAAACAGAAAAACCAGGCAAATAAAGAGAGTCTCATCACCTGGGCCATGGGTGGAAGATATGTCACAATGCCTTCTATAGGCAGAGCACAGGCTGGGGGATTAAATCCCCCACAGGGGCCCACAGTGGCCCCCGTGGGCAAGGCATAGGGAGGAGAGTCATATAACCTAAGTGTGAAGAACAGTCATATGTCAAAATTCTCCCTGTAGGCAAACCTAAGGCAAAAGAATAAATTCACATCGACTAAGTGCTGGCTGCAGCAATATATAACCATTCAGTCTGTCAGCTGAGCCCAAGCAGGAAAGTAAAATTGCTCAAGTGCTAGGCGGAGGTGTATGTCACAATTGCAGCTGCAGGAAGGTCCAGGCATGAAATTAAGAATGCTGCACATGTCCCAGTTCCAGGTATGAGAGGCACCACCTCCTGTATGTTGGGTCTAAGTGTGTGACCCAGTCTCAACACTTTACTGAATCCATCCACAAGAGCCTCAATCCCTCCTGCAGACTGTGTCCCTCTAATGGAGTCAAAGCCTCATAGATATGCTCGATCTTGGTCTGAAGGTCACTTACCCACCTATGAACCAAAGCAATGTATGAGTTAATTTTTCAACTTCTACTTTTTTTGGATGTGAGATTCAGAACCTCAACAGTGGCCTGTGTTCATGTAGAAGAATGACAATTTTACTGTTGGCTGGGTGTGTATATGAGTGTCATAATCTCACCTGTGTGCCATGCTTTGTTAGGACACCCTCTGTAACACCTGAGGGCTTTATACAATATACATTAAAGTCACAATCTGCTCTAAGATTTTTGTGTTTGTATGAACCCATGATTCTACCTGTGGCCCAAAGCTCAAATATGATAGTCAACATCTCTCCAATTTGATATGTCTACATAGAACAGCTCAAACCTGCCAGAATTAGAAATGAGTTGCCATTTCAACTGTAGCTGGATGTTTACATATGACAGTCACAGTCTGAACTGTGAGCTGTGTCAACATGTGAGACTAAGGACCTCCCCAGTTGGCACTGTCCATATGTGTGAGGTGACAATATTAATAGTTTGTGGGGTGTACATATGAGAAACACAATCTCATTTGTTTACTGTGACACTCTCTCTACCACTTGAGGGCTTTATATGATATGTAAAAGAATGGTAATTTTTTATGACCTTCATACAAAGAGGAGACTCATCATCTTACTTTTTTTCTAAGTCTAGCTATGGAAGACAGTATCTCTTCTATTGGCTGATTTGAAGTATGAGAGTAATCAATATACCTGTGAGCTGGATAAAATATATGTCACAAACCCACCTGTGGGTTGTGAGTGAGAAGTCATACCATGTAGGTTTTTGACCAAGGATATGTCACAGTCTTCCCTTAGGGCAGAAATCAAGCAGGAGAGTCATATCACCTAGGAGCTCAGCCACAGATATGTTACAATCCTCTCCTGAAAACAGACCACACGCAGCAGAGTAATAGTGAAGTGGCTTCATTGTCTGGGGAAATACCCGAAGTTTGTTGTCCTGCACTGAGAAGAGTAATGACTCGAACACACACACGTAATGAGTTTCAGGAGCAGAAAGTTTAATAGACAAAAGACAGAAGAGAGAGAGGGAGAGAGAGAGCTTCCTCCTGCGGAGAAAGTGGGTCACCATAGCAGGTTTCCAGGTTTGGGGCAGAATGTGATCAATTTTATAGAGAGGCTTGAGGAGGCAGTGATTGATTTATATATGGCCCAGGAAATTGGTTTGACCAGGTGTGGCATTTACATAGCACACGAGGAAACTGGCCCTCCCACACTAATCTTATTATGCAAATGTGGACACCCACATGCATGGTGACAAAGTAAAGGGAGAGGGAATCGCCACTTTGAGTGTACTTGGCTTTTAGTATAGCTGCTGGCATTTACATATGCAGACTTCCAGCTTGCTTATCTGTGCTTGCAGTTTGACTTTTCAGGCTGCTTTCTTTTAGAAAAGAGATGGTTTTTTGGCTGCTTTTCATTGAAGGAAAATTCCACCGAGAACTCTTTTACCCTTGCTAACTGCCTAAAATATATTTTTTTAAACTCCTATGTTATTCACCTCTCAGAAGATAGTATTCTAACTGCTGTTGGGGGTGTTGGACGACGAATCTTCCTGGCTACTTCCTGCTGAAAAGGCGTGTCATGTGGGGGAACAGCAGCTGGGGCTCCTCCTGAGGTTTATTTAAGTGTTCTCGGAAGAATGGCATGTCTATGGGTGGTTCTGTTTGCAGCGCCATTTGGAGTTTTTTCCTAGGTAAAAAGATAAATTTTACAAGAAGTTTTAGAATATAGGGTTTTAACATGAGTATTAAGATTATTATTATTAGTGAGAGTACTATAGGCCATAACTATGACAGCAGAGTTTGATACCTGTTACTATTTCAATGAGTTGTAATACAGGTAGACCTCCACTAGATGTCGCTGTAGACTACCAGAAACGTTACTGTAAAAGTAACATTTTTCTTTGAGAAACACATACATTTATCCCCTTGGCTTGCCGTCAGGAGATAATTTTAGGTTCGGGCAATTTTTTATAACTTGTGATGTGATTAAGAGAAATACGTTATTCAGTGACTAAAGTAACTTAAGTGTTAATCTTGGCCATTTCTTTCCTTTATTAAGTTCTTTCATGACTTCCACAGATTATCTTACAACATTCTTAAACTTTCTGACTTGTCCTAAATATCCTTCCTTTAAACAACCAGTCTTTTTAGGACAAGAATTTACCATAAAAGCCTTGCTTATAAAATCTCTTTTATAACCTTCTTTCCACAGCTTGGAGTGCACCATATTGCCAATCTTTAATAAAAAGTCCTGTCAAGCTCAGTGATAGTATAACTTTCATGCTTACTTCTTGTCTGTAACTATTACCCTTGCTATAGGGATAATAATTAAGCAAAACAACCTTGACTAAATTTTTTCTACAATTATTCAATTATTATTCCTCTTATAAAGATGATAATTAGGCAAAGTATTACGGCAATTAGAATTTTACAACTAGAATTCCACACTGTGAGTTCCATAGTGTATAGTTCTACTACAAATAGTAGAGTGAATTTAGCAACTCCCACAAGAGTGATGTAGTAATTTTTATTTATAAATTTTATTTGCCAAGGTATAGAATTTCCCTTTGGGGTTCTATGAAGTTATAAATGCAATCCTATGAATAATTAAAATTTTCTTGTAAATATGTGTTAAAAGAGAAGTTTTAATAGTTGGCGGCAAACTTGGAGAGAAAAAATAGAAATGACAAAAAGTGTCCGATGACGTAGTAGTGAGCAAGATGAGTAGCCCTAAGTTACTTATCTTTTATGATTTTCAGCTTAAGATTTTCTATTTCTTCACACTGATATTCAGGACATTCCTCTGGGCTTGTAAGGGGTTGCTCCCTCAGCTCTTCAGGACTTGACTTGAGTGTGATGTATCCAAGAGTTGATATCTGTAATTTTGTTTTGTTTTGTTTTGTTTTTTGAGATGGAGTCTTGCTCTGTCGCCCAGGCTGAAGTGCAGTGGTGCGATCTTGGCTCACTGCAACCTCAGCCTCCTGGGTTCAAACCATTCTCCTGCCTCAGCCTCCTGAGTAGCTGAAATCACAGCCCCACACCATGCAGCCCAGCTAATTTTTGTATTTTTAGTAGAGACGAGGTTTCACCATGTTGGCCAGGCTTGTCTCAAACTCCTGGCCTCAGGTGATCCGCCCACCTTGGCCTCCCAAAGTGCTGGGATTACAGTCATAAGCCACCACGCCCAGCAAATACCTGTAAATTTTATTGCCAAGGGAAGAGGGGGTTGAAAAAAAACAGTGTAGGGTCCTTCCCAGCTTGGGCTTAGGGAAAGAGAGAGGCATGAGATTTACTGATAGCAAATCTCCTGGGTTAAATAAAGGTGGTCTTATTTCTTGGGGTTGGGCTACTGCTAGTTGTGTTAATTTTTGTTGGAAGTGAGCTAGAGAGGTTACATACTTAACCAAATTAGGTTTTCTGCTTTAATAGAAAAATCGTTGCTAAGAAAAGGCCATTTATAGAGCTTAGACCTAACTTTGTTTTTGTTTGTTTGTTTGAGACAGAGTCCCACTCTGTCTCCCAGGCTGGAGTGCAGTGCCGCGATCTCGGCTCACTGTAAGTTCTGCCTCCCGGGTTCATGCCATTCTCCCACCTCAGCCTCCCTAGTAACTGGGACTACAGGCGCCCGCCACCACACCCGGCTTATTTTGTTTTTATATTTTTAGTAGAGATGGGGTTTCAACGTATTAGCCAGGATGGTCTTGATCTCCTGACCTTGTGATCCACCAGCCTTGGCCTCCCAAAGTGCTAGGATTACAGGCCTGAGCCACCGCACCCAGGTTACACCTAACTTGGAAGGCATATTTCTTACCCATAGTAAGGCCATGGGAAGAAGAGTGACAAGTTTTTTAAGGTGTCTCTTGATAATATCATTTGTTCTATACCTTTACTGAGAATTGGGGTTTTTAAGCACAATGGAGACGATATTCTGTGCCTAGCACATTTGAGACTCCCATGTGACAGCTGCCTTAAATGAGGGGCCATTGTCACTTTGAAGGTATTTAGGTAGACCAAAGCAGGGGGTTTTTTTGTTTGTTTATCTTTTTCTGAAACAGAGTCTCGCTTTGTCACCCAGGCTGGAGTGCAGTGGCATGATCTCAGCTCACTGCAACCTCCGCCTCCCAGGTTCAAGCAATTCTCCTGCCTCAGCCTCCTGAATAGCTAGGTGTGCACCACCATGCCTAATTTTTTTGTATTTTTAGTAGTGACGAAGTTTCACCATGTTGGCCAGGCTGGTCTCGAAATCCTGAACTCGTGATCCGCTCGCCTCGGCCTCCCAAAGTGCTGGGACTACAGGCCTGAGCCACCGCGCCTGGCTGGAGTTATTTTATTAATTAACACTTTTATTACCTCAGAGGTCTTTTCTGTATGGCATGGAAATGCTTCCACCCAGTTAGTAAAAGTATATACCCAAAACAGAAGGTATTGGATACCCTTTGTCTTTGGCATGCGGGTGAAGTCTATCAGCCAGTCCTCCCCCTGGATAGCTTCCTATTTTTTGGGTTTTAGGAGGAAGGAGCCACCTGTTCAGGGGATTATTTTTAAGACAGACTTCACAGGAATTAACAACCTGTTTGACTGTTTTTAGTAAGTTCTCTTCTGAAAACAATCTCTGGGCATAGTGATAAGTTTTATCCTTTCTTAAGTGAAAAACTTGGTGAAAGATTCTAAGGACTTTCCTTTGGCTGAAGGCTGGCGAATGGAGTTTGCCATCCTCTGATTGTAGCCATCCTGAGGGCTAAAAATATACCCTCAAAAAGTGGCCCATTCTATTTCTGCAGGGGAGTACTGAGGCTTAATTTCTCTTATGGAGCCTTCCCAGATTAGAAGGGCTTGAAGTGTGTTGATGCGTCAAGGCTTCCTTGCTGCTGACTTAATTGCCTGATTAGCTAACGTATTTCCTTCGGCTACTTCATCTGTTCCCTTTTGATGTCCCTTACAATGCATCATTGCTATTTTTCATGGAAGAAAAACGGAGAATAATTTTCTGGTGATACTTTAAAAGAGATCCCTTAGCGGTAAGAAAATGTATTTTCTTCCAAATGGCAGCATGAGCATGAAGAACCAAGAAAGCATACTTTTAGTCTGTGTAAATGTTAGCTACCTTTCCTTTGTTTAATTCAAGTCCTCTTGTAAGAGCTATCAGTTCAGCTAATTGAGCGTTTGTGCTGGGGAGAGAGACACACTTTTAATAACGTTGTTTAGAGTGACTACTGAGTATCTTGCCTTATGTATTTTTTGCTTTACTGGCTATTTGTTACCTAAGAGGTCCCCCTAGAGGACAGTAATTGTGTCATGCTATGTGGGGTGTAAGTTAAATTCTCTAGTATAATTAAAGAGAATTATGATTATAATTTCCAGGGTTAATTTGGAGACTTTTCTAAGTAGTAGAGCCACCATGGCAGTGGCTACAGGAAGAGGGGAGACCTGAATTAGAGAACAGAAAAGAGGGAGAATGGCTCTATTGTTTAGAAGGATGATTATCTTCCTTCTTTTAATTTCCAGAATCACCTTGGGATCCTAGGCTATAATGGCAGTTTGAGCTGCTGGAGCTGGGGGTTGGGCCCCTAGGACCCATTATTCCTGCCAAACAATCTGTGAGACTGGTTCTGAATCTAGTGACCTCATCTCTGGGGGCAGTTTGCTCTCTAGTGTCTCTGCCACAGACTGCAGAGGGTTGAGGTGGCTTCTTCTTGATGCTTGGGCACTGCTTCTTAAAGTACCCTGACTTGCCAGACTGATAGCAATGAGCAGATGTACCTTGGAAATCCTGGACATTGCAGGCTTGCAAAGCAACTACTAGAGCTTTTGTCCTTCTCCTGAGTTTCCTCGCTTTCTCTTGGGTTTTCTCCTGGTCCCTATTATAAAAGGCTGAAGTGGCTACCTTCAGGAGGTTCTCTAAGGTGCTATCTGATTCTATAGCCTGCTTTTGTAGTTTCTTTTTTAATATCAAGAGCTTGGCCGGGCGCGGTGGCTCACGCCTGTAATCCCAGCACTTTGGGAGGCCGAGGCGGGCGGATCACGAGGTCAGGAGATGGAGACCATGGTGAAACCCCGTCTCTACTAAAAATACAAAAAATTAGCTGGGTGCAGTGGCGGGCGCCTGTAGTCCCAGCTACTCGGGAGGCTGAGGCAGGAGAATGGTGTGAATCCCGGAGGCGGAGCTTGCATTGAGCTGAGATCGCACCACTGCACTCCAGCCTGAGCCACAGAGCGAGACTCCGTCTCAAAAAAAAAAAAAAAAAAAAAAAAAAAATATCGAGAGCTTCGTGCGTAATAAACCTGTCCTTTAGAATGCACTATTTGTTGATTGGATCAGAAGAAAAGGAGATATGCTCTATTAGTGCCTCTCTCTGCCTTTTCATAAAGGCTGCAAGACTCTTATCTGGCATTTGGTCTATCATGGACAGTTTAGAGTAAGAGATTTGTCCCTATTCATAAACCCTCTAATATGCATATTAAAGTGTTTTTTTTTCCCATTTATCTGCAGAGCTATTGGAGTTCCAACCAGGGTTGTAAAGAGGAACTGCTTCCCTTCCTATTGGGAATGGTGTTTCTGTTATTTCTTCACTTTCTCCTTTTTAAATTTTGGTGCATTATAGGCGACATATTGTTCATTTCTGAAATTCTCTGCTGCCTGTAGAGCTGCCTGCTTTTCAGCTGCAGTTAGGGTTTGGTTTAGGAGCAGCACAACATCCTTCTATGTGAGGTGAAACACCTGAGTCAAATTTTGGAAAGCTTCTATATACCTATTGGGTGTTGTCAGAAAATCAGCCTAAGTCTTCCTTTATTTGGCTAAGGTCTTGTAATAAGAGAACTTGAGATGGCTCTAAATAAGGGGGATTCTCAAATGGCTTCCCTGGAACTTGCTTTTCTAATTCTGGTGAATAATTTTCTATAAGCCTGCCTGATATGACTTTTTAAAAAGCTGGGTTGATCTTACACTACCTGCAAAGGTGTAGTATAAATGTCATGCCCTTGTGCAAAAGAAAATGGTTGCTTTCTTCTTCAAAGTCCAGAGGTTAAAGAAGTTCCAGTGTTACAGAATGCACTCCAGAGGGTTGCAAGCTGAAGTTGGTCTGTTGCCCATCTAGAAAAAGTGAGAATAAAAGGGTCCTTTTAGTCTCCCTTTTATTTGGTATGACCAAGGGTGAAGGGGAAAACAGTGGGAGTGTCACCTATACTCTTTTCTATCCTTGGTTCCTGGGTCCTGTCACCATGTTAAATGTGTCACTCATGGTTGTGGGTGTGACCTCTCCAAGCCATGAAACCAGATGAACTAGGTGATGGGTTTTAGCCACAATTACCCACATAGCCTTATTTGTCCACTTGTGATTTCCCTTTGACTTTCTAGACTTGTGTGATCTGTGTGCCACCCCAAAAAATGGATTTTGGGAAAGAATATGTAATAGTTGCCTTTGGGCAAGGCTCATTTAATGGAGGGATTGTGCTAGATGGAACTCTGTATTCTACTCTTATGCCTCATGCTAAATCATTTACCCTTAGAAAATGATTCTGGTTAACTTTTGGATGTAAAGTTCTCTTACTAATTAAGTACTATTTTAATTAGAGACAGAATAGGTGCCTTAAAGAACAGAAGGGACCTAATGGCATTTTTCCTGCTGATAGGACAGTATTCAAACTAAAATTTAGCTATGGAAGACATTTTACTCTTAATTGTTAAAGGCAGCGTTTTCCCATTCACAGAAGGGCATACAGCCTGATTTTTAGCGGTGCAAAAAGGGAGAATTGGGAAGCTACAGTGTATTGCAAAAGACTGACAATGTGCCTCATGGAGATAATTTCTATTTCCACTAGGTGGTGCTGTTGGCTTAGAAATACCATGTACTCACGGAGGACGTGTAGAGATGTTTATTGGGTTAGTATGGCATTTGCCGATCTTTCCTAACAGAACTGTTCCCCTGAATTGTAAAAATTCCTGCACATTTCATACACAGAGAAGATAAAAGACATGGTGACTGCAGATAGAAAAGGAGAAATTTTGCAACAGGATAGATGGAGATTCTCTTTGCTAACACCTGGATGAGTGGTCAGAAGTTGGCTTTAGTCCAGAAGCCTTTGGATAACACCAGGGTATGCCCTGGCCCGAAATTTTCAGTTGCTCCAAAACCTCTCCCAGCCCCATGTAATGGCTAGGTCCTCCATGAAAGAAAACTGGTTTAAAGCATGGCCAATGTGTGTATTGCGGGGGATTCATCCTCTCCCCAGTAACCCTCACATTTGAGTCTTCAAGAACAGTAGCCATGCTAATCACATTTTTAAATGGCTGTTTGGATGCCCATTATTAATTTGATTTGATTTTATAATAAAGGCCCATAGCCTCAAAATTAAAGGACAGATTCTGAGGTTCACTTCCATACTTATTGCTTTGATGTTTATACCTTTCATTCCATTTCTGATTCTGAAGGAGCCCCCAAATGAAGTGGCTTTGTTCTGTGGGGACATACCTGAGGTTTCTTGTCTCATACAGAGAAGATTAATGACATGGACACGCACACACGGAGTGAGTTTAAGAAGCAGAAAGTTTAATAGAAGAAAGGGAGAGACAGAGCTTCCTCTTTCAGAAAAAGTGGGTCACCCAAGGGGGTTTCTGAGTTTGGGGCAGAATAGATTCAATTTTATAGAGGATTGGATTGAGGAGGCAGTGATTGATTTACACAGGGCCCAGGAGATTGGTTTGACCAGGTGTGCCATTTACATTGCCCACAAAGAAAATGTCCCTTCTACCCTAATCTTTTATTATGTAAATGTAATCTCTACCTGGCCGATGCCATGACACCTGCACACGTGATGACAGAAAAAGGAGGGAAAATTGTCATGTGTGGTGTACCTGGCTTTTAGTATAGCTCCTGGCATTTGCATATGCAAGCTTCCAGCTTGCTGATCTATGCTTACAGCTTCACGTTTTAGGCTGCTTTCTTTTAGGAAAACAAATAGCTTTGGGGCTCCTTTTTATTAAAGAAAAATTCCATTGAGAACGCTTACTCTTACTAACTCCCTAAAATAATTTTGATTTAACTCCTGTATTAATATTGCCTGTATGCTAAGTCCAGTGATGTCAAAATGCTCCCTCTGGGCATGGCCTTAGCAGGAAAGACAAATCACCTGTCATGGCCCAGCAATATGTCACAACATTTTCTATGGGCAGAATACAGGTAAGAGAGAGTCACATTTCCTAGGTGATAAATAAAAAGATATTTTACAAGGTCCCTTGTGGGCAGGGCCCAGGCAGAAGCACCCCATCCCATAGGTATGGGTCCCAGATATGTGTAATAATATCCAAAATATGTGGGGCCCAGGGAAAACAGAAGAGTTTCATCACCTAGATGCTAGGTCCACCTACATGCTAGATGCTACCAGGTTTCATCACCTAGATGCTAGATGCAAAATCAGAGATATGTCACAATCCCTGATTTTGGCAGGGCCCCGGCAGAAGAGGAGAGTGAAATCAATCACCACCTCTTCTCCGTCACCTGGGTGATGAATAAACAGATATGTTCTAATACCTCTGTAGGCCGGGCCCATGCAGATTTGCATCATGAAAGTGTTAGACCCAGCCATATGTCACAATACTCAATGTATGCAGGGCCCAGGCAGGAGAAGGAAGTCACATTACCTAGGTGCTGGGCCCAGTCATATATCACAATCTGTCCTTGGGCAGAGAGATCAAGCAATAGAGGAAAGTCACTTCACCTGGGTGTTAGGGCCAGCAATATTTCACAATTCTCTCTGTGAAAAGTGCTTAGACAAAATTATAGGCTCACATCATCCAGGTGCTAGGTTTAGTCATTTGCCACAATCCCATCTGTAGGGCCCAGGCAGAAGGGTCAAATCACTTAGGTGCTGGGAAAAGGTATATGTCACAATCACATCTGCAAGGTCTAGGGATTATATTAAACATCCCACACACGTCCTGGTTCTAGGTATGAGAGTCAATACCTTCTCTATCTTGGGTCTAATTTCGTGAGTCATAGTCTTAAAGGTGGCTAGATCTGTGTCTGAAAGCCTCAATCCCTCCTGTGAACTATTTTCCCCTAGTGGAGTCAGAGGCTCACAAGAGTGCTGAATCTTTATCTGAGAGTCACCAACCCAGCTGTGGGCCAGATCCACATGATTCAATTTTCCAAATTTCAGCTGGCTTTGTGTGTGAGGTTCAGAACCTCAACAGTGGGTTGTTTATGTGGGTGCAGGACAATCTTTACTGTTGAAAGCGTGTGAATACAAGTGTCATAATCTCACCTGTGTGCTTGGCCCTGTTAGGACACTCTCTGTACTACGTTAGGGCTTTATGTTTTGCATGAGAGTCACAATCTATTCTAAGACATTTGTGCTGGTATGAACCTATAATCATTTTATCTGTGTTCTTAACCCCAGGTATAAGAGTCAACATCTCCCTAATTTTCTGTGTCTAGATAGGAGAGCCCTCACCTTTCTATGAGCTGCATTTAAAAATGTTTTACTATCCCATATCTGGCTGGATGTTCACATATGACAATTCCAAATGTGGACTGCATCCATATGTGAGATTACAAGTAGGGTCTGTCCATCTGTGAGAATTACAATTTTAATGGATAGTAGGGTGTGCATACACACAAGTAAATCTCACCTGTGCACTGGGCTCTGCAATGACACACTGTGTACAACCTGAAGACTTTATACCATATGTGAGAGTGTGATACTCCTTTCTGACCTTTATAAAAACAGAAGACCCAGAATCTTATCCATTTTTCTAAGCCTAGCTATGAGAGACTGTATCAACTATTGGCTGGTTCAATATATGAGAGTCATCATCACACCTATGAGCTGGAACAACATATGTGTAACAAATCCACGTGCAGGTAGGTAATAAGCAGGAGAGTCACATCACCCGGGTGCTGGGCCAAAGATTTGTACAATATTACTTGAGGGCAGGGACCGGGAAGGATAGTAACATCCCTTGGCTGCTGAGCCCAGAGATATGTTACAATGCTCCCTGTGGGCAGGGTTCAGGCAAGAGAGACACATCACCTGGTTGCTAGGTCCAGCAATATGTCACAATCTTCCCTGTAAGCAGGGTGCAAATGGAAGACAATAGTCACATTTCCTAGGTAATGAATGCTGAGACGTCACAAGGCCTTCTGTGAGCAAAGCCCACTCATGTGCCTCCCATCCATCCCCTATATCACAATACCCAAATATGTGAGCCCCAGGCAAAATAGGAGTCACCTCACCTAGGTTCTGGGTCCAGTGATACATTATAATCCTCTTTTTGGCAAGGCCCAGGCAAAAGAGGCACAAAAGAGAAATGGCAGGGGATGAATGAAAAAATATTTCATATCTCCATGGACAGAGCCCATGCAGAAGAGTCACATCAACTAGGTGATGGACCCAGACATATGTTTCATATACAATGTGAACAGGGCCCAAGCATAAGAGAGTTACATCATCTAAGTGCTGGGAATATTGATACATCACAGTCGCTTCTTGGGCAGAGTCTAAGTAGTAGAGGACAGTCATACCACCTATGGGCTGGGTCCAGAAATATGTCTCAATACTTCCTGAGGGGAGAGCCCAGGCAGTATTATCACATCACCTGGGTGCTGGAACAGAGATATGTCATGGTCTTCTCTGAAAGCAAGGACCAGGCAGGAGGCTCATGTCACATTTGGCCAGTGATAAGTCACAATTCCTTTCTAAAAGCAGGGCTTGGGCAGTAGTCACATCACCTAGTTTCTGAGACCAGGTGTCACAGGGGGCTCCACAGGGAGCATTGTAACATATCACTGGGCTCAGAAACCAGCTGTCACAATACTTCTGGTGGGCTAGGCCCAGGCTGGAGACACATCACCTAGTTGTTGTGTTATGTCACCATCTTCCCTGTGGGCAGGTGCAGGCAGAAGAGATGAGAGACGTATGCCCTATGTGATGGATACAGAGTAATGTCAGAAAGCTGCCTGTAGTCAGGGCTGAAGCAAAAATGTCTCATTTCCTAGGTGTTGGGCCCAGCAATATGTCACAATACCAAAAACATGCAAGGTCCAGGCAAAAGAGGAGAGTCACATCACTTAAGTGCTGGGTTCAGTGATAAGTCACTATCATTCTTTCTGGCAGGGCCCAGGCAGGAGAAGTGAGTCACATCACCTAGATGACTAAAAAAATGTGTCATAATACCCCTGTGGGCAGGGTCCATGCAGGACAGTCACATGACCTAGACATTATTCCCAGCCGTATGTCACAAAAACAATGAATGTAGAGCCCAGGCAGCAGAGTCACATAACCTTGGTGCTGGGTCCAGTGATACATCACAGTTTTTTATTGGGCAGAGTCCAAGCTGTAGAGAGAGTCATATCACCTAGTTGCTGTGTGTGACAATATATAACAATACTCCCTGAGAAGTGGGCTCAAGCAGGAGATTCACATCACTTAGGTGAGAGGTTCAGAGATATGTCACAATGCCCCCAGGTGAGTAGCGGTCAGGAAGAAAAGTTACATAAACTAGGGCCAGAGCCCAGCTATATGTCACAATTACCCCAGTGGGGAGCACTCAGGTATGACAGGAGAGTCACATCACATAGGAGCTGGGCCAAGCAATATGTAGCAATCTCCGCTGCAGACAAGTCTGAAAAAAAGAAGGGTCACATCAACTAGGTGATGAATCAGAAATACAGCAAAATGATTCCTGTGGGCAAAGACCGAGCAGAAGAAATTACACCACGTATGTGATGAGCTTAGTAATACATCACTCTCTTTCCTTGGGCATGGTCCAAGCAAAAGAAAAGTCACATTACCTAGCTGTTAGGCCCAGAGTTATGTCACAATCTCTTTTATAACAGAAGCCCAGGTAAAAGGAGAGTCACATCAAATAGATGATGGTCCCAGAAGTATGTCACAATGCCTCTTGTTAGCAGGGTCCAGGCATACCAACTCACATCACCTTGGTGCTGGGTTCAGCAATATGTCACAATGCTTTCTGAGAGCCAGGCCAAAGCAAAAGGGCAACATCACCTTGCTGTTGGGCCCAGTGATATGTCACAATGTTCCTTGTGGGCAAAACCTAGGAAGAGTCACATCAGCTAGGTGCTGGGCCTAGCAATCTGTTTTGATACACCCTGTAAGGAGAAACCAGGCAGAAACTGTCTTATGACCTGTGTGATGAGCAGAAAGATATGTCACAATGCTCTCTGTAAGCAGGGCCTAGGCAAGAGAATTATATCACCTGGGTGTGGACCCAGCAATATGTCACAACAGCCCGTGTGGGCAAGGCACTGGCAGGAGAGCCACATAACCTGGGTGTTGGGTGCAGCAATATGTCACAGGGTTCCCAGTGGGCAGTGCCAAGGCAGGAGAATAGATTTACATTAGTTAGGTCCTGGGTTCAGCAATGTTTCACAATCCAATCTGTGGGCTGAGCCCAGGCAGAAGAATTCAATCACTCAGGTGCTGGGCAGAGGCATATGTCACAATCACAGCTGCAGGAATGTTCATAAATGAGATTAATAATCCTGCACATGTCCAGGTTCCAGGTATGAGAATCAACACCTCTTTTATGTTGGGCCTAAGTACATGATTCACAATCTCAACAGTGGACTAGATCCATGGACGAGAGCCTCAATTCCTCTCACAGACTGTTTTCTTAGTGGAGTCACAGTCTTTCAGGTGTACTGAATCTTGGTCTGAGTGTCAATAACCCACCTGTGGACTGAAATAAACGATGAGTCAATTGTTCAACTTTTGGCACTTTTTTTTTATTGTGGGGTTCTGAATCTCAACAATGGGTTGTGTTCATGTGGGAGGGTGACAATCATTACTGTTGGCTGGCTGTGCTTATGAGTGTCACAATCTCACCTGTGTCCTGAGGTCTATTAGAACATTCTCTGTCCTACTTGAGGGCTTTGTACTGTATGCATGGGAGTGCAATCTTGTCTGAGACCTTCATGCTGGTATGGACCCATGATTCTACTTGCGGCCCTAAGCCCAGGTATGAGAATCAACATGTCTCCAATTGGCTGAGTCCAGAAAGAAGATGCCTTACCTGCCTAGGAGCTGGGTTTAGAAATGTTTCACCATTTCAACTCTGGCTGAATGTTCACATATGACAGTCACAATTTCAACTATGGACTGTGTTTGTGAGATTAAGAACCTCATTAGTGAGTTCCATCCATGTGGGAGGTTGACAATACTAAGGGTTTTTAGGGTGAGCATATGAGAAACACTACCTTACCTGTGTGCTAGGCTCTGTAATGACACTTTCTGTACCATTCAAGACCTTTACACAATATGCAAGAGAATGGCATTTACAATCTTTATAAAGCGGAGGCCCATGAACTCACCTATTTGCCTAAGCCTTGCTAAGAGACACAGGATCTCTGCTATTGGCTGGTTCAAGGTATGAGACTTATGCCATCTGTGAGCTAGGCCAAGATAAATGTGACAATTACACCCGTGGATAGGGAATGATAAGTAGAGTCACATCACCTGTTTTTTGGAGCCAGGAATATGTCAAAATCTTCCTGGAGGCCAGGGACTAGGCAGGAGAGTCACATTACCTGTTTGCTGGGCCCGGGAATATATCACACTGCTTTCTGTCAGCCAGGCCCAGGCAGGAGAGACACATCACCTGGTTGCTAGGCTCAGTAATATGTCACAATTTTCTCTGTGGGCAAGGTGCAGGCAGAAGAGGAGAGACACATTTCCTAGGTGATGGATAAAGAGATATGTCACAAGGCCCCATGTGAGCAGGGCCCAGGTGGTACTCCCATTCCCTACATGTTGGGCCCAGCGATATGTCAGAATACCCAGAATACACAGGGCCCAGGCAATAGAAAAATGTCACATTACCTAGGTACTGGCCCAGCGATACACCACAATTTTTTTTTTTTTTTTTTTGCCAGAGCCTAAGCAGTAGAGGAGAGTCACATCACCCAGTTTCTAGGTCCAGCAACATGTTACCGGACATGGCCCAGGCAAAAAAGTAAAATTATTTATGTGAAAGACCCAGAGATATGCTACATTGTCATCTGTGTGTAGGGCTAAGAGAGAAGAAAAGTGTTACATAACCTAGGTGCTCATGCCACCTGTTTCACAATCACCCCAAATGACAGGGCCCAGTCATGACAGTCACATCACATAGGTTCTGGACCAAGTGATATGTCACAATATTCTCTCTGTACAGTTTACAGGAAGAAGACAGTCACATAATCTAGCTGATGGGCTTAGAGATATGTCAAAATAACCCCTGCGGGCAGGGACCAGACAGGATTACCTCACCTGTGTGCTGGGTTTGGCAATAAGCCATCTTTCTTCTGTGGGCATGACCCTGTCAGAAGAGAGTCACATCACCTAGGTTTTGGTCCCAGAGATATGTCACATTTTTTCTTATGGGCAAAGCCCAGGTAAGATAGGAGAGTCACATCAAATAGTTGATGAAGTCAGAAGTATGTCACAATGCCCTCTGTGAGCAGGGCTCAGGCAGGAGACTCACATCACCTGGGTGCTGGGCCCAGCAATATGTCACAATGTCTTCTGAAAGTAGGGCAAAGGCAACAGATTAATGTCACCTTAGTGTAGGGCAAAGTGAAATGTCACCATCTTCCATGCGGGTGGGCCTTAGAAAGATGGGAAGAGTCCCATCAGCTAGGTGCTGTACCCAGCAATAGGCAAAAATATCCCATCTGAACAGAAACCAGACAGGAGTCACATTACCTGGGTGATGAGTGCAGAGATACATCACAACGCCCATGTAGGCAAGGCTGAGGCTGAAGAGTTATATTACATGGGTGTTACACTAAGCAGTATGTCACAATGGCCCATGTGGGCAGGGAAAAGATAGGAGAATCATATAAGCTGGGTTTTGAGCCCAGAGATACGCCAGTGTCCCCCGTAGGCAGTGCCAATAAAGAAATGGTGACTTACATCACTTGGATGCAAGGCCCAGTGATATTCCACCATCTCCCCTGTGGGCAGCACCAAGGCAGGAGTATGGAGTCACATGTGCTGGTTCAGTGATATGTCGCAATTGTGCCTATAGACTGGGCCCAGACAGGAGAGTCAAATCACTCAAGTACTGAGCAGAGACATATGCCAAAATCACACCTGCAGGATGGCTTAGAGATTAGATTAACAATCTCACACATGTCCCAGTTCTAAATTTGAGTCAACACCTCCTGTATGTTGGGTCTAACTAAGAGACTCACAATCTCAATGGTGCACTCGATTTGTTTATGAGAGCCTGAAGTCTTCCTGCAGACTGTGTACCCTTACTGGAGTCACAGACTCACAGATGTGCTAAATATTGTGAAATGCATCCACATATAAGAGTCAAGTTTCCAGGCTGGGGGTGGTGCCTGATGTCTGTAATCCCAGCACTTTGGGAGGTCGAGGCAGGCCTGGATCACTTGAGGCCAGGAGTTTGAGAGCAGTCTGGGAAACATGGTGAAACCCTGTCTGTAGAAAATATACAAAAATTAGCTGGGTGTGGTGGCACATGCCTGTAATTCCAGCTACGCAGGAGGTTGAGGCACGAGAATTGCTTGAACCCAGAAAGTGGAGGTTGCAGGAGCTGAGATTGCACCACTGCAGTCTAGCCTGTGTGTCAGAGTGGGTGAGACTCTAAAAAAAAAAAAATAATAAAGTCAATTTTCCAACTTTTGACTGTTTTCATGAGGGAGACTCAGGACCTCAACAGTGGGCTGTGTTCATGTGGAAAGATAACAATTTTTACTGTTGGCTGGGTGGGTGTATGAGTGTCACAATTTTGTCTGTGTTCTAGGCTCTCTCAGTACCACACGAGAGATTTCTACAGTATTAACGAGAGTTGCAAACCACTCTATGACCTTCATGTTGAAGGTATAGACCCATGATTGTACCTGTGTCTCTAAGCCCAGGTATGAGAGTCAGCATCTCTATCACTGGCTGGTTCCACGTAAAAGAGGACAGGCATGGTGGCTCACGCCTGTAATCCCAGCACTTTGGGAGGCCGAGGCAGGTGGATCACTTTAGGTTGGGAGTTCAAGACCAGCCTGGCCAACATGGTGAAACCCCATCTCTACTAAAAATACAAAAATTAGCCCGGTGTGGTGGTGCACATCTGTAATCCCAGCTACCCAGGAGGCTGAGGCAGGAGAATTGATTAAAGCCAGGAGGTGGAGGTTGCAGTGAGCCGTTATTAAACTACTGCACTCCAGCCTGGGTGACAGAGTGAGATACTGTCTCCAAAAAAATAAAAATAAATAAAATAAAAATGAAAAATAAGAGTCCTCACCTGCCTAGGAGCTAGATTAGAAATGAGTCACCATCCCAACTGCAGCCAGATGTTCACAAATAACAGTCACAATTTCAATTCCAACCACGTGTGAGATTCAAGACCTTACCAGTAGGCTCTGTCCATGTGTGAGGGCAAAAATCCTAATGGCTGATAGTGTGCATATGAAAAACACAATCTCACCTGGGTCCTGGGTCCTGTGATGAGACTGTCTGTACCACTTGAAAAATTTATATATGTGAGAGGCTGGTAATCAACTATGATATTCATACAGAGGAGATCCAGGACCTTACTCATTTTCCTAAGCCTAGCTTCAAAAAATAGTATCTCTCCTATTGGCTGGTTTGAGGCATGAGAGTTATCATCTCACCCACGAGCTGAACAAGGATATATTTTACAATCCCACCTGTCGATAGAGAGTGAGCAGGAGAGTGACATCACCTGGTCGCTAGGACAGGAATATGTCACAATCTTCCCTGATGGCAGGAACCAGGCAGAAGAGTAACATCACCTGGGTGATCAGCCAGGGATATGTTACAATCCTGTTCTGAAAGCAGGGCATGGGCAGCAGAGTCACAGCACCTGGGTGCTGAGCCCAGTGACATGTCACAATGCTCCCTGGGAGCAAGGCCCAGGAAAAGGAAGCACATCACCCTGTTGCTGAGTCAATGTTATTGTCACAATCTTCCCTGTGGGCCAGGTGCAGGCAGCAGCAGAGGAGTCACATCTCCTTGGTGAGGAATACAGAGATATGTCACAAGGCTCTTGAGCGTTGTAGGGCTAGAGCCCTGTTTGCAGGGCATAGGCAGGCACCTCCCAACTTCTACATGTTTGGCCCAGTGATATGTCACAGTACTCATATGTGGGGCCCATGAAAGAGGAGAGTCACATCACCTAGGTGCTAGGTCCAGTGATACATCACCATCCTACATTTTGGCAGAGACCAGGCAGAAGAAGAAGGCCACATCACCTAAATCATGAATGTAAAAATATATCATAATACCCCTGTGGGCAGGACCCATGCAGGAGAGTCACCTCACCTAGGTATTGGACCCAGCCATATGTCACAAAACAAATGCATGCAGTGTGACAGTAGGTAGCTAGTCCAGCATAGCAGGGCAAGAAAGGGCGCCCCACTCCACACACATCAGAAATGTCAGGCAGCAATCAGGTAATGGCCAGGCAGTGAACTATCTCTCTAAAGTAATAATTGGTGACAGCTGTTGCCAGGGACAGGCAGTCTCCTAATAAATACGAAACACCTAAAACTGGTCATCAGTAGCTTCCCAGTGAGATCTCAAGAGTTGGGTGGGTTAGGAGAAGTAATGCAAGACCCCGGAAGTATGCCAACACATAAAATCCCAAGAGGAGAAGAGAGTCACATCACGACAGTAATGGCAACAGAGATATGACACAATGACCCTGTAGGCAGGGCCCAGGCAGGAGAGTTACATCAACTGGGTGTTGGACCAAGTAAAATGTTACAATGGCTCATGTGGGCAGGGCACAGGCAGGAGAGTCACATAACCCGGGTGTGCTGCCCAACGATGTGTCACAGTGTTCCCTGTGGAAAGCACAAAGGCAGCAGAGGAGACTCACATCACTTGGGTGCAAGGCCCAGCGATCTGTCAAGATGCTCCTGTGGGAAGTACCAAGGAAAAAGAATAGAGTCACATCACCTAGGTTAGGGTCCAGCAATATGTCACAATTTCCACTTGTGGGCTGGGCGCAAGCAAGAGTCTAATCATTCAGGCGCTAAGAAGAGGCATATGTCATAATCACACCTGCAAAAACGTCTAGGGATGAGATTAACAATCTTCAATTCCCCATGGACTGTGTACCTGTAGCAGAGTCACAGCCTCACAAATGTGCTAAATCTTGGTCCTGAGTCACCCATCATTCTGTGAATGGAATTTATGTAGGGGAGTCAATTTTCCAACTTTCCACCACCTTCAGATGTGATATTCAGAACCTGAGCACATTCAGAACCTGAGCACCTATAAACATAGTTCATAAAAGATGACAATCTTTACAATTGGCTGGGTATGTATACAAGTAACACAATCTGACCTGTGTGCTGGGCCCTGTTAAAAACACACTCAGTACCACCCAAGGGCTTTAGAATGTGGCAATTTGTTGGCCAGGCGTGGTGGCTCACACCTGTAATCCCAGCACTTTGGGAGGCCGAGGTGGGTAGATCACGAGGTCAAGAGTTCAAGACCAGCCTGGCCAAGATGGTGAAACCCCATCTCTACTAAAAATACAAAAATTAGCCAGGTGTGGTGGCACACGCCTGTAGTCCCAGCTACTCAGGAGGCTGAGGCAGAAGAATTGCTTGAACCCGGAAGGCGGTGGTTTCAGTGAGCCAAGATTACGCCACTACACTCTAGCCTGGGTAACAGAGACTCTGTCTCAAAAAAAAAAATAATAAAAAAACAAAAAAATAAATTTAGTATGAGACCTTCATGCTGGTATGGACCCATGATTGTACCTGTGGACCTAAGAGCAAGTACAAGAGTTAACATCCCTTCAATTGGCTGGGTCCAGATATGAGAGTTCTCACCTACCTATGAGCTGGGTTTATAAATGAGTCACCGTCTCAACTGTAGCAGGATGTTGATATTTGACAATCACAATTTCAACTGTAGACCTCATACATGTGTGTAGTTTAGAACCTCACCAGTGAGCTCTTTCAATGTGTGAGGGTGACAATCCTAACAGTTGGCAGGGTATGCATAGAAAAAACACAATCTCACCTGTGTGCTGGGCCCTGTAATTACACTGTCTGTAACATTTGAGGGCTTTATAAGGTATGTGAGTGACCTCACATACCTTATAAAGTAAGGTATCTTTATAAGGTATCTTTATGACCTTCATACAAAGAGGAGACCCAGAATCTTACCTATTACCCTAAGCCTAGCTACAAGAGACAGTATCTCTCCTATTTGCTGACTCAAGTTACAATAGTTACTATTGCACCTTGATCTGGATCATATATTTTATATATATCACAATATTTCCTGAGGGCAATATATATATATATCACAATATTTCCTGAGGGCAGGCACCAGGCAAGAGAGTCACATCACCTAGATGCTCAGCCAGATATGCTACAATCCCTTCCTGAAAGCAGGGTACAGGCAGCAGAGTCAAATCATAGAAGTGCTAGGCCCAGCAATATGTCTCAATACCTTCTGTGGGCAGTGCCAAAGCAGGAGGATAGTCATATTACCAAGGTGCTGGGTCCAGTGATATGTCACAATCTCATTTGTAAGCTGGACTCAGGCAGGAGAGTCAAATCACTCAGGTGCTGAGGAGAGGTGTATGTCAAAATCACACCTGCAGGAGGTCCAGGGATGAGACTACCAATCTCACACCTTTCCTGGCTCTTGGTATGAGAGTCACTGCTCACTGTAGGTTGGGTATAAGTGAAGTAAGAAATTAAGAAAATAACAAAATAATAGCGTAAGTAATAATAGTAAAGATTATAGTAATAGTAAGACAAATAATAATAGCTCATAGAATGAACTGCTGTATTAACCAAGGCTGAAAGAAATTTAAGTAGCCCCCCACGAAGTTAAAGTTAAAAAAAAAATTAACTGCCTGTCCCAAGAAACATTAACCATATCCACTCTCCACATATTTTGTAGGCTCTATAAGCTCCTGTTCCTTTCTTCCTTGCACAGCTGCAAGGTCACAAAACAAATAAGCATAAGCTACAAACCAAGTTTTCCCAAAGATGTAAGACATGTCGCAAAAATATCACAGCAGCCTTTGTTCTTGCTTCTGTAAGCCTGCTTCCTGCTTCACATAGTGCCCGCCTCAAAATAATTAAAAGGAACTCATTTTCTTTGTTCGGGGCTCAGACTTTCAGGACACATGTCCACTGAGCCAGTGTACACCTTAAATAAACACTTCCTGCCCTCCATTCGGTCTCTCCGGTTCCTTAATTTCCCGCAACGTAAGTACACAAGTCACAATCTCATTGGTGGACTAGACATGTGTTTGGGAGCCTAAACTTCTCCTGCAGACTTTATCTCCTCCGTGGATTCACAACATCATGGGTGTGCTAAATCTTGGTCTGAAAGTCAGCAACCCACCTGTGGACTGAGTCCACGTATGACAGTCATCCATGTATACAGTCAGTTTTCCAACTTTCGACTGACTTTGAGTGTGAGATTCAGAAACGCAACAGTGGACTGTTAATGTAGAATGATGACAATCTTTGCTGTCTGTTGGGTGTACATCTAAATGTCACAATGTCACCTGTATGCTGAGCTCAGCACTCAGCACTATTCAAGTGTTTTATACAGTATGCATAAGAGCCGCAGTCTTCTTTGCAACCTTTGTGATGATATAGACAAATAATCATACCAATGGTTCTAAGCCTAGATATGCGAATCAATATGTCTCCAACTGGATGGATCTAGATTGGAGAGTCCTCACCTGCCTATAAGCTGGGTTTAGAAATGAGTCACCATCCCGGGCCGGGCGTGGTGGCTCACGCCTGTAATCCCAGCACTTTGGGAGGCTGAGATGGGCGGATCACAAGGTCAGGAGATGAAGACCATCTTGGCCAACATGGTGAAACCCCGTCTCTACTAAAATACAAAAAATTAGCTGGGGGTGGT
Organism: Pan paniscus; assembly: GCF_029289425.2. Lineage (NCBI taxonomy): Eukaryota > Metazoa > Chordata > Mammalia > Primates > Hominidae > Pan > Pan paniscus. The sequence continues at coordinate 79,787,501 of NC_073255.2, read as the reverse complement.
GGCACGTGCCTGTAATCCCAGATACTGTCCACAGAGAGCCAACAGAAGAGTCACATCACTTCAGTGATAGGCCAGAGTTATGTCACAATCTTTCCAGAGGGCAGGGGTGAGGCAGGAGGGGTCACATTACCTGGGTGCTCGACCAGAGATATGTTACAATTTCTTCCTGAAAGCAAGTCACATGAAGCAGAGTCCCATCACCAGTGTGATTGGCTCAGGAGTATGTCACAATGCTCTCTATTGGCAAGTCACAAGCAGGAGAGACACATACCTGGTTGCTGAGCCCAGCGATATGTGACAATCTTCCCTTTGGGCAGAGTGAAGGTAGAAAAGAAGAGTCACATCTCCCAGATGATTGATGCAAAATTATGTCACAGGGCAACTGTGAGCCAGGCCCAGGCAAGAGCCTCCAACTGCCAAGGTGTTAAGCTCAGCAGTATGTCACACTACCAAAATTCTAAGTCCCAATCGTAAGAGGAGAGTCACATCACCTGGGTGCTGGGTGAAATGTCACAATCCCCTTTTTGGCAGGACAAAGGCAAACAAAAAGAGTCACATCATGTAGGTGATGAATAGAAAGATATATTATAACCCTGATGGCAGGGGCTGTGCTGGAGGGCAAAATCACCTAGGTGCTGGACCCAGAAATATGTCACAGTACACAATATATGCACGGCCCAGGCAGAATAGGAGAGTCACATTACCTAGGTGCTAGATACAGGTATATATCATAATATACCCTGAGTGAAGGCCCAGAAAAGAGTCACATCACCTAGGTGATGGGCCCAGAGATATGTCACAATGCCCATTGTGGATAGGGCTCAGAAAAAAAGAGGAGAGTCACATAACCTAAGGGCTAAGCCCAGCTGTATTTCACAATCACCTCAGTGGGCAAGGCCCAGGAAAAAAAAATTGTATCATTTAGGCGATGGCCTCAAAAATATGTCACAATGACTTCTTTGGAAAGAAATCAGTCAGAATAATTACATTTGTGTGCTGGTTCAGGCGATAAGTCACTCTCCATCTCTGGTCATGGCTCACGCAGCAGAAGAGAGTCAAATCACCTAGGTGCTGGGCCCAAAGATATGTCAAAATCTCTTTTATTAAAAAAACTCAGATAAGAGTAGAGTCACATCAAATAGTTGATGGGCCCAGAGATATGTCACAATGTCTTCTGTGGGTAGGTTTTAGTCAGAAGACTTAACATCACCTTGGTTCTGGGCCCAGCAGTATGTTATAATGTCTTCTGAGAGCAAGGCCAAGTCAAAAAAGTAATGCCACCTTGAAGTTGGGCCCAGCATTATGTTACAATCTTTTCTACAGGCAGAACCTAAGAAGAAGAGAAAACTTACATTAGCTAGGTGCTGGGCTTAGCGATACATCAAAATCCCCCCTGTGAGCAGAGACCTGGCAAGAAGAGAGTCAAATCACCAGAATTATGAGTGCAGAGATATTTCACAATGCCCCCCTGGACTCAAGGCAGGACTCAAGCAGGAGAGTTACATCACCTGGGTGTTGGACCCAGCAATATGTCACAATAATCCATGTAGGCAGGGCACAGACAGGAGAGTCACGGAACCTGGGTGCAGAGATTAGTGATATGTTACAATGTGTTTTGGGGGCAGCCCCAAGGCAGGGGAATAGGTTTACATCACCTGGGTGCAATTCCCAGCAACATGTCACAATGCCCCTTGCCACACAGCACCAAGGCAGACAAATGGAGTCACATTACTTAAATGCTAGGTCCAGTGATGTCACAGTCCCATCTGTTGTCTGGTCCCAGGCAGAAGAGTCAAATCAGGTGATGGGCAGAGGTATATGTTACAATCTCATCTGCACAAATGTCCACAGATGAGATTAACACTCCCAGACACATCCCAGTTTTCAATATGAGAGTAAACACCACCTGCATATTGAGACTAAGTACAAGAGTCACAGTTTCAGTAGTGGACTGGATCTGTGAATTAGTGCCTTAATTTTTTTGTGCAGACTGTTTTAGTGGAGTCACAGGCTCACAGGTATGCTGAGTGTTGGACTCAGGGACACCAATCCATCTATGGATGAAATCCATGTACAAGAGTCAATTTTCCAACTTCTGACTCTTTCTGGGTGTCACATTCCAAACCTCAATAGGGGGCTGCATTCATGTGTGAGGATAACAATCTTTACTGTTGCCTGGGTGTGCATACAAGTGTCACAATGTTGCCTGTGTGTGGGGCCCTGTTAAGACACTCTCTGTATTATCTGAGGGCTTTATATGGTATGCATGAGAGTTGGAAATCCACCGAGACCTTCTTGCTGGTATGGACCCATGTTTGAACCTGTGGCACTAAGCCCAAGTATGAGAGTCAACATCCCTCCAATTGGCTGGGTCTAGATATGAGAGTCCTTGCCTGCCTATGATCTAGAAATGAGTCACCATCCCAACTTTAGCCAGATGATTACTTATGACAGTCACTATTCCAACTATGGACTGTGCCCACGTGTGAGATTAAGGACCTCACCAGTGGTTTCTTTCCATGTTTAAAGGGTGACAATCCTAACACTTGGTGGAGTGTGCATACTAAAACCTCAGTCTCATATTTTTGCTGGGCTCTGTGATAACATTCTGTGCACAAAACGAAGGTTGTATACAATATGCAGAAGAGTGGTAATCCTCTATGACCTTAGTATAAAGAGAAGACCCAGAATTTTACCCATTTCCTTAAGGTTACCTAACATAGATGGTATCACTCTTATTGGCTGGCTCAAGGTATGAGAGTCCTCATTGCATATGTGAGTGGGGCTAAGATGTATTTCACAATCCCATCTGTGAGCATGGAGCAAGCAGAGACACATCGACTGCCTCTCTGCCAGGGATATGTCACAATCTTCCCTGAAAGCATGAACCCAGATGGAGAGTCCCATCACCCAGGTGCTTGGCCAAAGATATGTTATGACCCCCTTCTGAGAGCAGGGAACTGGCAGCAGAAGAGTCAAATCCCCTGGATACTGGGCCCAGCAATATATTCCAATGCTCCCTGTGGGCAAGGCCAAATGAGAAGAGACACATCACCTGGTTGCTGGGCCTTGCGATATACTGCAATCTTCCATTTGGGCAGCATGCATGAAAAAGAGGGAAATCACATCCCCAAGGTGATAGATGCAGACATATGTCACATGGGCTACTGTAGACAGGGCCCAGGAAAAGTCTCTCATCCCTTGGGTGTTCAGCTCAGCAATATGTCGTAATACCCAAAATATGCAGGCTCCAGGCCAAAAAAAAAAAAAAAAAAAGCACCAAGGTGCTGGATCCAGTGCTATGTCACTATTCTCTTTTTGGTTAGGGTCCAGGCAAATAAAGAGAGTCACTTTGCCTAGGTGATAAATAAAAGGATATGTCATAACACCCCTTTGGGCAGGGCCCATATAGAAGAATCTTATTACCTAGCTGCTAGACTCAGCAATACATCAAAATTTCACTCTGAGCAGAGCACTAGCAATAGAGGAGAGACACATTACCTAGGTGCTGGGTCCAGAGATATTTCACTGTCTTCCTTTTGAGCAAAGCCCAGGTCAGAGAGGAGAGTTCTCATCAAACAGTTGATGAACGCAGAGATATGTCACAAACCCCTAAGAATAAAGCCCAGGCAGAAGAGTCACATCAGCTGGGTGCTGGGTTCAGCAATATGTCACAACCAGGCAGGAAGGTCACAATTACTTGGATGCTAGGTCCAGCAATATGTCACAATGTCCTTTGTGGACTAGGCCCAGGCAGGAGAAGAGTCACATCACCTAGGTACTGGACCAGGCAATTATGTCACAATCCTCCCAGAAAGCAGGGCAAAATAGGACAGTCAAATCACTTAGTTGCTGGGTCCAGTAATATATTGTAATATCTCCTGAGGGCAAGGCCCAGGCAGAAGAGGAGTTACATCATGTAGGTACTGGGTCCAGCCATATGTCACATCTCTTCTGTGGGCAGAATATAGGAAAAATGGAAGAGTCACATCAGCTGGTGCTGGGCCAATGATATTTCCAAATCGCTTCTGTGACCAAAAACAAGCAGTAAAAGAGAATCACATCACCTGAGTAATAGGCATAGAGATATGTCACAATGCCCGCTGTAGAAAGGTCTCAAAGAAGAGAGTTACATCCCCTCGGTGATAGACTTATCAATATGTCACAATGCCTCTGTAAGCAGGGTCCTTGCAGGAAAGTTGCATTACCTAAATGTTGAACCCAGCGATATATCCCAGGCAAGAGGGGGAAGAGTTAAATCCCTTTGGTCAGCCAAGCACGGTGGCTCACGCCTGTAATCTCAGCACTTTGGGAGGCCAAGGCAGGCAGATCACCTGAGGTCAGGAGTTTGAGACCAGCCTGGCCAACATGGTGAAACCCCATCTCTATTAAATACAAAAATTAGCCAGGCTGTGGCAGTGGGTGCCTGTAATCCCAGCTACCCAGGAGGCTGAGGCATGAGAACTGCTTGAGCCCGGGAGGCGGGGGTTGCAGTGAGCTACGATCCCACCACGGCACTCCAGCCTGGGTGACAGAGGGAGACCCTGTCTCAAACAAACAAACAAACAAAAAAGTTGGCAATCATCAGTGATAATGTATTGTGAGACCTTTGTATCTTGTAAATTCTTTTTGAAAAAATAAATAAAAATTAGGCCCTAAATCTCAACAAACCACAAAAAAAGGAAAAGTCACATTAACCTGATTGTCAGCTCAGCATTATGTCACAATGTGCTTAGAAAATAAGACCCACGCAGAAGAGAAGAGTCACATCACGTAGGGGGCTGGGATCAGCAATCTTTCACAATCATCCCTGTGGGCAGGGCCTATGCAGGAGAGTTGTATTACCTGCGTGCTGGGCCCAGTGATAGATCACAATTCCTTCTGTGGAAAGAAGCCAAGCGGTAGAGGAGAGTGACATCACACAGGTGTTGGGACAAGCAAATTGTCACAATACTCCCTAAGGGGGTCCCAGGTAGGAAGGTCACATCATCCAGGTGAGAAAAGCAGAGATATGTCACAATGCCTTCTGTTTATAGGGCTCAAATCAAAGCAGAGAGTCACATAACTTAGAAGATGGGTTCAGCTATATGTTACAATTGCTTTATTGGGCAGGGTCCAGGCATGAGAAAAGGGTCACACCATTTAGGTGCTTGATCAGGCAGTATGTCACAATCCCCATCATGGATAGGGCCTAGGCAGAGAAGGAGAGTCACATCAACTAGGTGATGGGCCCAGAAACATGTCACAATGACTCCTGTGGGCAGAGCCCAGGTCAGAGAAGAGAGTCATATCAAATAGTTGATGGGTGCAGAGATATGTTACAATGCCCTTTGTGGGAAGGGTCCAGAGAGGATACTTACATTCCCTTGAAGCTGGGACCACCAACATATCACAATGCCTTCTGAGGGCAGTGAGAAGGCAAAAAGTAACATCACCGTGGTGTTGCAACCAGCAATATGTCACAATCTTCTTTGCAGGCAGAACCTAGGAAGAAAAAGGTCACATCAGCTAGGTGCTGAGCTCAGTGATATGTCACAATTACCTTTTGGGACATGGAATTGTCAGAAGAGAGTCAAATCACCTTGGTGATGTTTGCAGAGGTGTGTCACAATGCCCTCTGCAGGCTGGGCCAAGGCAGAAGAGTTACATCACCTGGGTTTCGGAGTCAGCAATATGTCACAATGGCCACTATGAGCAGGGCCCAGGAATGGAGAGTTACATAATGTGGGTTATGGGTGTAGAGCCCAATGATAAGTCACAATGCCCCCTATAAGCAGTGCCAAGGCAGAAGAGACTGACATCACCTGAGTTTAAGGACAAGCAATATATCCTATGCCCCCTTTAGACAGTGCCAAGGAAGGAGAATAGAGTCACAATACCTAGTTGTGCGGTCTAGTGACATATCACAATCCCATAGGTGGGCTGGTCTGAGGCAGAAAAGTCAAATAAGTCAAAGGCTGGGCAGAGGTTTATTTCTCAGTCACACCTGCAGGGAAGTCCAGGGATAAAATGAACAATCCTGTACATTTCCCAGTTATAGGTATGAGGCAACACTTCCTATATGTTGGGTCTCAGTATATGACTCACAATCTCAACAGTGGACTGGATCCACGCATGACAGCCTCAGTCCCTCCTGCAGACTGTGTACCCTTAGTGAAGTCACAGCCTCACAGCTGTGCTGAATCTTGGTCTGAGAGTCACCAACCCACCTGTGGACAGGATTCACCTATGAGAGGCAATTTTCCAACTTTTGTCAGCTTCCTAATGTGAGATTCAGAGCCTCAGTGGTGGGCTGTGTTACTGTTAAAGAATGACAATCTTTACTGTCATCTGGGTGTGCAACAGTCACAATATCACCTCTGTGCCATATTTCATTAGGTGTCAACATTTAGCATGAAAATTATAAAACTATAAACCCAGCTCAAGGCAGAATAATCTTTTTGTGATTTTTAATAAATGAGACATTTAATACGGTGCATTTAAAAAGCTACACATTCTGAGTTATCAACAAAATGTCCGTGTATTTAACTTAAAGGTTTTTACATAAACACCTAATGTTCTCAAGCTTTAAAATGGTTAACAAATAACTTTAAATAATAACTACCTTTGTGTAATATCTGTTTTCAGAAGTAGTCTAAATAAATGGCTAAAAATGAAAAAATTGGGTACATAGATAAGATAAAAAATAGTATTTTGAAAATCTGTTTCAAAATTGTGGAATGGTCCTCATCTATGAAATGCTCATATCTGATGGGCAGTTCACAAATTTTTGCTTCATAGGTTTATATTAAATGTGCCAAAAAGATAGGTTCTCATTGAAAAATGAATAATTTTGTCTAATTCAAGAGTTATCTAAAAGTTAACTCAAATTATGAATTTAAAAAGATTATTGTATTCATGCAACTCTCTGTATTGCCTGAAAAATCCTTGTGCTGTTAAGTTCCAGGGATTCAACTCTTGGGTCTAAAAAGTGCACATAATTGTTTTATTTCACATATATATATAAACCCATATGTATACATACATGTATACATATACACATACACACACATATACACATACATATACACATACACACACATATATACATGCATATATACACACATACACATATATACATACATTGTGTATATATATTCATATATACACATTCATACATATATACGCATATACATATTTATACATATGTACATATGTGTGTGTATATATACGTATATATATTATTTGAGACAGTCTCGCTCTGTCACCCAGGCGTCCAGTGGCGTGATCTCAGCTCACTGCAACTTCTGCCTCCCTAGTAGCTGGGATTACAGGCATGCGCCACCATGCCCAGCTAATTTTTGCATTTTTAGTAGAGACGGGGTTTCGCCATGTTGCCCAGGCTGGTCTCAAACTTCTGACATCAGGTGATCCACCCTCCTCGGCCTCCCAAAGTGCTGGGATTACAGGCATGAGCCACAGACCCCAGCCTAATTTTGTATTTTTAGTAGAAATGGGGTTTCACCATGTTGGCCAGGCTGGTCTTGAACTCCTGACCTCAAGTGATCCACCCACCTCAGCCTCTCAAAGTGCTGGAATTACAGGCATGAGCCACCACACCTGGCCAGTTCTATTTCTTTAAGCCTATACATTTGCACTTGTTGAAAGTATTTGAACATACAATTATCCAGCTTCATGCTTTCACTAAGTCTTCATAATGTGGCATTTTAATGATGTGAGCAAGCCAGGAGCTTTGAGCTTTCTGTGCCAGGTAAGGATGCTAAGCCCAGAGACAAAGAAGCCAAGGCTAGGGTTTGGGAACAGGCAGAACCTGGGTTCACCCCGGTCATGGAGGTTTGCTTGAAGCAGAAATAGTGAGGATTCAGTCAGAATGGTGACTATTAAAAAGTCAAGAAATAAAAGATGCTGGCAAGGCTGTGGAGAAATAGGGATGCTTTTACACTGTTGATGGGAGTGTAAATTAGTTCAACCATTGTGGAAGACAGTGCGGTAATTCCTCAAGGATCTAGAACCAGAAATACCATTTGACCCAGCAATCCCATTACTGGATATATACTCAAAGGAATATAAATGATTCTAATATAAAGACACATGCACATGTATGTTTATTGCAGCACTTTACAATAGCAAAGACATGGAACCAACCCAATGCCCATCAATGATAGACTGGATAAAGAAAATGTGATACATATACACCATGGAATACTATGTAGCCATAAAAATGAGATCATGTTTTTTGCAGGGACATGGATGAAGCTGGAAGCCATCATCCTCAGCAAACAAAACACCACATGTTCTCACTCATAAGTGGGAGTTGAACAGTGAGAACACATGGACACAGGGAGGAGAACAACACACACCAGGGCCTGTCGGGGGAGTCGGGGGCAATGGGAGGAAGAGCATTAGGACAAATACCTAATGCATGTGGGGCTTAAAACCTAGATGACGGGTTGATCAGTGCACCAAAGCACCATGGCATATGTATACCTATGTAACAAACCTGCACGTTCTGCACGTGTATCCGGGAACTTAAAGTAAAATAAGATTTAAAACAAAAAGAAAATGCACTAAGGCCACAAGAAACATTTATTGCCAGGTCAAGGCTGACCACTCTAATTCTGGTGAACACAGAACTAAAGATAAAGTAGCTTCAGCTTAAAAGCTCTCCCTCAAATTTGAAAGTGCTAGAAATTTTTCTTTACAGCTTTCATCAGTATAGGGTATCTGTTTTTTTGAAAATGTGACATAGGAATAGCATATCATATTTATGTGGGATTCTTTGGCTGGAAAAGTGAATTATGGGGTAAAAAAGAAAAGCCAAGAGTTGTTACTTAAAGATAGACTATGATATTAAAAGCACATTTCAGTTTATTTTGGAAGCTTTACTCTATGGATTTAGATACAGTATAAAAATGTAGATAGGTTAAAAATACAAACACACAGGGTTATATAAATATGTCTATTATGTCTTGTAATAAAGCCTTGAAATAAAACTGAGTCAGATGTGAACTCTCTACTCATCCCACCCACTCAGTACTTGTAAATCCAACTAGCTAATTAGCTCAGGTCAGTTGGTTGTTTTTTTGGGGGGAAGTGGGAGGGTGGCGCAGGGGGAAGGGAACGGAGTCTGGCTCTGTCGCCCAGGCTGGAGTGCAGTGGTGTGATCTCAGCTCATTGTAACCTCCACCTCCTGGGTTCAAGTGACCTCCTGAGTAGCTCGGATTACAGGCGTGCGCCACCACACCTGGCTAATTTTTGTATTTTTAGTAGAGATGGGGTTTCACCATGTTGGCCAGGCTGGTCTCAAACTCCTGACCTCAGGTGATCCACCCACCTCGGCCTCACAAAGCTCTAGGATTACAGGAGTGAGCCACAGCGCCCAGCCAGGACAGTTTTTCTAAAATTAGCAAATTATCTCAGCCCAGATGATTCCAATCAGCAAATTATAAAATTAGGTTCTTTCAGAGGGGGGCGAGGTGGCTCACACCTGTAATCCCAGCACTTTGGAAGGCCGAGGTGGGCGGATTGTAGCAGGACGAGTCACAGACAAAACTCCTCAGGCACCGGATTAAAGGAAGAGGTTTTTTATGTGGCCAGGAGCATCGGCAGACTCGCGTCTTAAGAGCCGAGCTCCCCGAAAAAGAGATTCCTAGCCCTTTTAAGGGGTTACAACTCTAAGGGGTCTACGTGAAAGTCATAATAGATCAAGTAAGGTGAGCAACGTGACTGGGGGCTACATACATCAGCTAACGGAACAAAAAGTTTTACAGTGCTTTTGCATACAATGTCTGGAATTTACAGATAACACCAGTAGTTTTGGTCAGGGGTTAATATTATTATTATTATTTTAACCACCAGGGCCAGGTGGTGACGCCAAGGGTGTCTAGCTATTTATCTTACTTCTGTTTCTTTCCAACTTTTTGCTTTCTCCCTTTTCTCCTGTCTTATAAGCTAGGGAAAAGGGGAGGTTGGGGAGAAACTGGGAAGGACAACAGGAGAAGTGGTGGTCTCATTCCATAGGATGATGAGGTCAGGAGTTCAAGACCAGCCTAGCCAAAGTGGTGAAACCCCGTTTCTACTAAAAAAAAAAAAAAAAAAAAAAAAAAAAAAATACAAAAGTTAGCTGGGTGTGGCGGTGGGCACCTGTAATCCCAGGTACTCAGGAGGCTGAGGCAGGAGAATGGCTTGAACCCAGGAGGCGGAGGCTGCAGTGAGCTGAAACCACGCCATTGCACTCCAGCTTGGGTGACAGAATGAGACTCCATCACACACACACACAAAAAAAATTAGGTTTTTTTTTTTTTCCCCAGAGCAGGAGTGGGCAAGAAGGAAAGTGCACTTGGGAGAAACCCAAGTGGGCGCCTGACGTTTAAAGGGAGTAAAATTAGGTGATTTCAACTAGCCAGTTACCTCAGCCCAGGTGTATCTAATTAGCCAATTAGCTCACCTTAGATGATTTCTATCAGCCAATCAGCTCAGCCTAGGTGGGTACATCCAGTCAATTATCTAAATAGGAACTGCAGATTCCTCAACTCAGGCTCCAAATGCTAGATGTGAATAGCATCCTATTCACATAGTTCTAGGAATAGGTCCTAGAAAGAAAGCAGGACCCTGAAGTGTTAACCTGGACATAAAGCAATACATTTCTGTACTGGCAGCTTCCTTTCCAGACCTTACCCTTGAAGGTGAAGTTTGCTTATGTTTTTTACAAATTGTGTTTCATTCTGGGATGCTATCGTGCCATAGAGTAGAATGGTAAGTATACATCTGCATTTTTAGTATATAGTTGGGTATTGAAAATGTCTTTTGGATACATGCTTTCTATACATAAATATTTATATAGACATACCCACATAATCCTGTTTGTGTTTATCTACTTAAATATGTTTATATGCAGATGTATTTGATGCAATTTTGTATCCATATTTATACAGAGTAAAGATATAGGTGGTAGAAGTATTGATACTGAAATTTAAAAAACTTTCATGCAGGTATAAACTTCTATACCCTAAAAATTATATCTACAATAGTACAACATCCTGTTGCATTTAATATATATAAAGGAAGCATTGGTCTTTTTTGCTCAATTTTGTGACACTAAAATGGGAATTATGTGAGACTAAAATTGAAATTAAAAGGTCATGGGAATCATTCACTGCCAGGTCAAGGTTGACTCTTCTTTTCTGGTAAAAATGGGCTCGCATATGAACCAGCCTCAGTATAAAAGCACTCACCCAAATTTCAGAATGCTTATTTCTTCTTATAGCTTCTGTCAAGATAGGGGTTAATTTGTTTCTATGAGTGTGGGATGTAAAAGTACACTTTTGTATTTACATCTTTGTGGCTAGAGTAGGGTCTTCATGGTAAAGAAAAGAAAGTCTAGGTCTGTTTTCAGAAGATATACTGTGATACTAAAAGTAAAATTATGGTAGATGGTAACTGACCACTTTTTTTTTTTTTTCCTGAGACAGAGTCTCACTCTGTCACCCAGGCTAGAGTACAATGGCATGACCTTGACTCACTGCAACCTCTGCCTCCCAGGTTCAAGCGATTCTCCTGCCTCGGCCTCCCAAGTAGCTGGGATCACAGGTGTGCACCACCATGCTCAGCTAATTTTTATATTTTTAGTAGAAACGGGGTTTCACCATGTTGGCCAGGCTGGTCTCGAACTCCTGACCTCAGTTTACCCACGTGCCTCCACCTCTCAAAGTGCTGGGATTACAGGCGTGAGCCACAGTGCCCAGCCTACCTGACCACATTTCTACCAGGTAATAGTGAACATGTGCTGAAGTGTCAAAGGTGGATTTTATTAAGCAGGCCAGAGCTTGTTTGTGACAAAGTCTAGGCCCACTGTTGTTAGGCATCTCTGACTGTTTATAGATGAATGGTTAGAACCACAAGTGGGCTCGTTTAATGAAAAACTAAATTTAAAACACCTTGGAGCCAGTATCAAGGACATTTTCACATTAAAAAATGTGGTTTAGTGTTTGGCTTGGATTAGATAAATCTTCACAAAGTGAGTTGGCTGATTGGATTCACCTGGCCTGGAGGTAAAGGCTACGGAAAGAACCTCTGACCTAGTTATTCGTGGGGGATTTTTAAATTTACATTTAAATATAAGATTGTGGATAAACATATACACACTGGCTGGGCACTGGCTCACGCCTGTAATTCCAGCACTTTGGGAGGCCAAGGCGGGTGGATCACCTGAGGTCAGGGGTTCAAAACCAGCCTGACCAACATGGTGAAACCCTATCTCTATTTAAAATACAAAAATTGGTTGGGCGTGGTTGCGGGCGTCCTGTAACAATCTCTTCAGCACATAGCACCTGCTTAATAAACATTACATTAGTACATGTGAAAATGTTGTTTTCCCAATGCAGATTTATTCAGACATGGCTACTTTTTGTTTGTTCTGTAAACTTTAAAGAGCCAGCAAAAAATATGAAAATCAGTTGTCTTCATTTTTCCTAAAGTTGGCTTATTGAATTCTGCCTTGGTTGGGAAGAGACATGACCTCTGATCTACTTTTCTTCTGAGGCTTTATTACCAAACATGCATATATGGGCATTACCTAAACAAACCCATGAAACACATTCTGTGTGTATATGTCTTTATTTTTTGGGCGCCTGTAATCCCAGCTACTTGGGAGGCTGAGGCAGGAGAATCGCTTGAACCTGGAAGGTGGAGGTTGCACCATTACATTCCAGCCTGAGCAACAAGAGTGAAACTCTATCTAAAAAAAAAAAAAGATATAGGAGTCATTGGCTAGGCGCGGTGGCTCACGCCTGTAATCCCAGCACTTTGGGAGGCCGAGGCAGATGGATCACCTGAGGTCGGGAGTTCAAGACCAGCCTGACCAACATGGAGAAACCCTGTCTCTACTAAAAATACAAAATTAGCCAGGCATGGTGGTGCATGCCTGTAATCCCAGCTACTTGGGAGGCTAAGGCAGGAGAATTGCTTGAATCCAGGAGTCGGAGGTTGCAGTGAGCTGAGATTGCACCATTGTACTCCAGCCTGGGCAACAAGAGTGAAACTCCTCTTAAAAAAAAAAAAAAAAAAAAAAAGATATAGGATTCATTGAAAGAGGTAAAACGGTTGACTGGTGCCTAATGAAGTGTGTAGAAATCTAGTCTAACCTCTCCAGATGTGACTGTAGAGGACTATAGATACCAAATAGGCAGAGAAACAATTCTGCCTGCACATTTAGGAAACAAAATCCACTGTGCAGCACAATTGTGAGTTGACTGGAAGCCTGAGAGAGAAAGGCCCCTCTAGAGTAAACCTTGGTTGTCACCTTACATGTTTATATTACGTCTGGTAATTCTAGACAGTGTTTGGGAAATATAATTAAAATAAAAATTTTCCCCAGCCCCAGAGTAACTTCACAATGATAGAATAGAAAAAAAAAAACCTGTTTTACTACACAATTAAATCAGAATGTGACATGCATCAGTCAATCTCCTTAAGAGATTGTAAAGAGAAAAATATGGTCACCATAATTAATCCACAAGCAGAAGAATCTGCACACCATGTCATACATAGTTTATCCTGAATTCACCTGTCAATTGGGGGAGGCCATGCATGTGTGCTAATTGATATAATCAATGACAAAATAAACTCACATCTTCATGACAAGTGGTAATTTTACAACTTGAATCCAGGTGCATGCTGAAGGTAGGCTCTCACTCTTTTACAAAAATGATTGAAAAGGGCACTATCTTTTTGATCATTTACATTTTAAAGCAACGGCTGTCTACTCCCTGAGCACTGGGCTGTATGTAGCACACCTACCTGCCTTCTACTGGTGGCTGGTGTCATCTTTTGACCCCTACCATCTGCTACTGAGGCACAGCCCACAGCATACAGCTCACATATTACATGGACACCAATTGCCACAACATCACTCCAGTGCCACATCAGAGAGTGAGGCCTGAGCTGCAGGAGAGCCTGCAGGCCTCCTGGGTAGGACTGCACCTTCGCAAGAATGGAAACGGGAGCAGTGTTTCAGCCTCACTTTCTAGGTGACATGAAAAAATACTGCTGGATTTCCAAGACAAGTCCAGATAGAGATAGCTCCAAGGGTTTTCACTATGATAGCCCACCTCATTCATAGACACCATGGGATATTAATAGGGCTTCTGAAACAGAAACCCAAAGCATTGGAAGAAAAACAGCTCTCAGTCTGAGCAAGATTATATTGAGAAAAAGAAGTTAAAAGCATTCTTTAAAAAACTCAGATTAAAGATTGATCAAGTTTACCAGAAAATATTCCCCTAAACGAAATTTCTAAACACTCAAAGTGCACAGCTACTCTCAGCATGAGAAACATGAGTGTTATGAAGAAAGGGGGCATATTCTCAGCAGAATTTAGTAAGGTTTCTCTCCCATCTCTGGGGCTCTCATCTCCTAGCCATTGAATAGGGGATTTATATTGAAATACATCTGACAACTTCCATCAGCACTTTTTGATGAAGAATTGAAATATGACTTTGTTCATACAGTGGAATATATTTGAGTTTGCAACATGGCTAACTAAAGAGGTATTATGGTTTTTGGGTGCCCATATTGCCCTTGTTTATTTGTCCTGTAATAGCAGCATTCCAATTTAGTGAAATGAAAGACACTAAAATCATGCTTACCTATAATTATGCCTTTGGATAAATTAATAAGCATGTGAGACTAATATCTACTGTAACAATTTGGTAGTGAATTTTCTTTGGATATTAGATGTAAATATCTAAGTATAATTTGTGTACTAGCCATAATGTACATAAAAATTTTTTTAAGTTGTCTGTAACCATAATTCAATTAAAACCCTTTATATTTCAGAAGTATGAATAACGATTTAAAATGACTATTTAAGGGATCTATTCAAAGTAAATACTGTGGCTTTATATTCATACTATTGTAGAAAATACTGTTTAATTTTTTCTACAAACACTACGCATAACTATTCTTACTGTTCTGAAGAAATAAACAGAAATCAAAGTACAACTACAGACTTCACTTTTCATACACTGAACCTTTTGCAGTGTTAAGTACTTCAGCCTGCAAATATTGCATAACTACTTTGGATAATCAGTATTTTTTGTCAAAAGAACTTACTCAGTATAGTAAAGTCTATCATTCTGTACTGCTAAATTTAATCCTATCTTTGTGCTCAACTTTTGTGTGTCTTAAAATGAGCTTTAATCTAAACAAATCTGTCTACTTTAAAAGACCAAAAATAAAAAAAACAAAAACAAATAAATCTGAGGTCCTAGATAAAGACAATCTTGAGTCAAAAATAGTAACAAAAGGTTTCTATGGCTGTTACTATGATTTACATATCTTTCAAAACAACAAAGAAAAAATCTACATATAATCTGAATGCTTTAAGAAAAGAGAGATTGGCAAAATATCCTCTCTTATTTTTAACAAAGGAGAATAAAGACTCGTTTCTTTTTTTTTGCGACATAGTCTTGCTCTGTAGTCCAGGAAGGAGTGCAGTGGCCTGATCTTGGCTCACTGCAACCTCAGCCTCCCGGGATCAAACGATTTGCCTGCCTCAGCTTCCCAAGTAGCTGGGACTACAGGCGCGCACCACCATACCTGGCTAATTTTTGTATTTTCAGTAGAGACGGGGTTTCACCATATTGGCCAGGCTGGTCTCAAACTCCTGACCTTGTGATCCACCCGCCTTGACCTCCCAAAGTGCTGGGATTACAGGCATGAGCCACCACGCCCAGCCAAAGCCTCTTCTTTCTAATTTATATTTTCTCCTACAATAGCCAGGTCTCTGGACATGTTCTTGAACTCCAGGACATCTGAATTTTGCACACTGAAAGAATGTTTGTGGGGAGAAAAGCAGAAGAGAGAAAGGTGTTATTTAAAAAGCAAATTCTTAGAGATTTATGAAGAAACTTGGATTCTCACACAATAACAAGAGACAACACCCCAGAAACACTAATAGATCACTGAGGCAGGAATTTTATGAAGATATTAGGACCCAAACTCATCACTCGAACAAATGGTCCTAATAGACATCCACAGAACTCTCCTAAATAGACATCTACAGAACTTTATTTAAAAACAACATAATATACATTATTCTCCATCACCATGTGGCACATACTCTAAAATACTGACCACACAATCAGAAATAAAACAATTCTTAGCAAATTCAAACATCCCAAAATCATACCAACCACACACTCAGATCACAGCTTGATAAAAATATAATTCAATACAAAGATAACCACTTGAAACCATATAATTACATGGAAATTAAACAAGCTGCACCTGAATGACTTTTGGGTAAATAATGAAATTAAGGCAGAAATCAAAACATTATTTGAAACAAATGAGAACAAAGTACAACATACCAGAATCTCTGCAACACAGCTAAGGCAGTGTTAAGAGGAAAATTTATAGCACTAAATGCTCACATCAAAAAGTTAAAAAGTGGGCCCGGGCGTGGTGGCTCACGCCTGTAATCCCAGCACTTTAGGAGGCTAAGGTGGGCAGATCACGAGGTCAGGAGATCGAGACCATCCTGGCTAACATGGTGAAACCCTGTCTGTATTAAAAATACAAAAAATTAGCTGGGCGTGATGGCGGGTGCCTGTAGTCCCAGCTACTCAGGAGGCTGAGGCAGGAGAATGGCGTGAACCTGGGAGGCAGAGCTTGCAGTGAGCCGAGATCACGCCACTGCATTCCAGCCTGGGAGACAGAGTGAGACTCTGTCTCAAAAAAAAAAAGTTAAAAAGTTCTCAACAACCTAACATAATAAAAGAATGAGAGAAGCAAGAGAAAACCAACCCCTAAGCTAGCAGAAGGCAAATAATAACCAAAATTAGATCTGTACTAAAGGAGATTTAGACATTAAAATACAAATAACTATTGAAATCTACTATGAACACCTCTACGCACACAAACTAGAAAATCTAAAATGAATAAATTTCTGAATACATCCTAACAAGACTGAACAACAACAAAAATTGAATCCCTGAATAGACCAATGACAAGCTTCAAAACTGAATTACTAATAAGTAACCTAGCAACCAAGAAAACCCCAGGACCAGAGAGATTCACAGCTGAATTTTACCAGAGGTACAAAAAAGAGCTGCTACCATTTCTTCTAAAACTGTTCCAAAAAATTAAGAAGGCATTCCTCCCCAACATATTATATAAGAATAGCATCATTCTGATACCAAAACCTAGCAGAGCTAAAACAGAAAAAGAAAACTTCAGGCCAATATTCTTGATGACCACGGATGCAAAAATCTTCAACAAAATACTGGCAAACTGAATCCCGCAGCACATCAAAAAGCCAATCCATAGGCCGGGCCCAGTGGCTCACGCCTGTAATCCCAGCACTTTGGGAGGCTGAGGCAGGCAGATCACGAGGTCAGGAGATCGCGACCATCCTGGCTAACACAGTGAAACCCCATCTCTACTAAAAATACAAACAATTAGCCAGGTGTGGTGGTGGGCACCTGTAGTCCCAGCTACTTGGGAGGCTGAGGCAGGAGGATGGCGTGAACCCAGGAGGCAGAGCTTGCAGTGAGCCAAGATAGTGCCACTGCAGTCTGGCCTGGGTGAAAGAGCGAGACTCTGTCTCAAAAAAAAAAAAAAAGAAATGTACAGATCTAATGTTATTCCTACCAAACTACCAAAAACATGCTCAACAACAACAACAAAACTATTTAAAAATTCACATGGAACCAACAAAGAGCCCAAATAGCCAAGGCACTTCTAAGCAAAAAGAACAAAGCTGGAGACATTACATCACCCGATTTCAAACTATACTAAAGAACTACAGTAATTAAAGCAGCATGGCACTAGTACAAAAACAGATTCATAGACCAATGCAACAGAATAGAGCCCAGAAATAATGCCACACATCTACAACCATCTGATCTTCAACAAAGCTGACAAGGGGAATGTGGGAAGAATTCCCTATTAATAAATAGTGCTGTAATAATTAGCTAACACTATGTAGAAGATTGAAACCAAATGCCTTTATTACACCATGTACCAAAATCAACTCAAGATAAATTAAGGACTTAAATGTGAAACTTAAAATTATAAAATATCCGGCCAGACACGGTGGCTCGTGCCTGTAATCCCAGCACTTTGGGAAGCTGAGGCGGGTGGATCACAAGGTCAGGAGATCGAGACCATCCTGGCTAACACAGTGAAACCCCATCTCTACTAACAATACAACAATTAGCTGGGCATGGTGGCATGCGCCTGTGGTCTCAGCTGCTGGGGAGGCTGAGGCAGGAGAATGGCATGAACCCAGGAGGCAGAGCTTGCAGTGAGCCAAGATCGTGCCGCTGCACTCCAGCCTGGGCGACAGACCGAGACTGAATCTCAAAAAAAAAAAAAAAAAAAAAAAATTATAAAATACCCTGGAAGATAACCTAGGAAATACCATTCTGGACATAGAAACTGGCAATGATTTTATGATGAAGGTAAGAAAAGCAATTGAAACAAAAGCAAAAATTGACAAATGGGACCTAATTAAAGAGGTATTTCACAGCAGAGAAAACTATCAACACAGTAAACAGACAACCTACAAACTAAAAGAAAATATTTGCAAACTATGCTTCTGAGAAAGGTCTAACATCCAGCATCCATAAGGAACATACATAAATTTATAAAAACAACATTATAAAGTAGGCAAAAGACATGAACAGATGCTTTTCAAAAAAGACAAACATGTGGCTAACAAGCATATGAAAAAATGCACATCACTAGTTATTAGAGAAATGCAGAGAAAAACCACAATAGCATCTCACACCAGTCAGAATTGCTATTATTAAAGTCAAAAAATCACAGATGCTGGCAAGGTTGAAGAGAGAAGGGAACGGTATACACTATTAGTGGGAGTATAAATTATTTCAACCACTGTGAAAAGCAGTGTGTTTATCACAAAACTAAAAAGAGAATTACCATTTGACTAAGCAACCTCATAATTGGATATATAACCAAAGTAATATAAATTATTTTATCATAAAGACACATGCACATGGATGTTCACTGCAGCCCTATTCACAATAACAAAAACATGGAATCACCTGGTATACCTATCAATGGTAGACTGGATAAAGAAAATATAATATGGCAGGGTACACTGGATCACACCTGTTTGGGAGGCCAAGGGATGTGGATTGCCTGAGCTCAAAAGTTCGAGACCAGCCTGGGAAATGTGGAAAAACCCCATCTCTACAAAAAATACAAAATGAAAAATTAGGCTGAGCGCGGTGGCTCATGCCTGTAATCCCAGCACTTTGGGGGGCTGAGGCAGGTGGATCATGAGGTCAGGAGTTCAAGACCAGCCTGGCCAACATGGTGAAACCCTGTCTCTATTAAAAATACAAAAATTAGCTGGGTGTCGTGTAGTGTGTCTATAATCCCAGCTACGCAGGAGGCTGAGGCACGAGAATCACTTGAACCCAGAAGGCGGAGGTTGCAGTGAGCCAAGATTGCACCACTGCACTCCAACCTGGCAACAGAGGGAAGCTCTGTCTAAAAAGAAAGAAAGAAAAATTAGCCAGGCATAACGGTGCATGCCTGTAGTCCCAAGTACCTGGGGGGCTGAGGTAGGACGATTTCTTGAGCCCAGGAGGTTGAGGCTGCAGCGAGCCAAGATCACACCACTGCACAGCAGCCTGGACTACAGCATTAGACCCTGCCTCCAAAAATAAATAAAAGGCTTAATAAAAACAAAATATGGTACATAAACATCATGGAATACTGTGTGGCCATAAAAAAGACCAAGATTATTTTCTTTGCAGCAACATGGATAGAGCTGGAGACCATTATCTTTAGAAAATTAATGCAGAAACAAAGCCAAATGCATTTTCTCATTTATAAGAGCTAAATAATAAGAACACATGGACACAAAGAGAGGAACAACAGACACTAAAGCCTAATTCAGGGTGGAGGATGAAAGGACAAAAAGGATCAAATCAATACTTGTTTAGTGCTATGCTTGTACCTCAGCAACAAAATAATCTGCACACCAAAGCCCCGTAACACAGTTTTATCTGTAAAACAATCCTGCACGTGTACCCCTGAATCAAAAATGAAAGTTAAAAGAAAAAAAAAAAATCAACCAGGCATGGTGGCTCACACCTGTAATCCCGCACTTTGGGAGGCCAAGGTGGGCAGATCACCTGAGGTCAGGAGTTCGAGACCAGCCTGGCCAACATGGTGAAACCCATCTCTACTAAAAACACAAAATTAGCTGGGTGTGGTGGCACACACCTGTAATCCCAGTTACTCAAGAAGCTGAGGCAGGAGAATCACTTATCACCTGAACCCAGGAGGTGGAGGTTGCAGTGAGCTAAGATCACACCATTACACTCCAGCCTGGACAAAAAGAGCAAAACTCCATCTCAAAAAAAAAAAAGAAAAGAAAAAAAATCCATGGGTGGGGGACAGTACAATGTAGGTGGAAGGACTGGTCTATGCTACAGATAGTGGCCCAGGTGCCGCTGTCCTCTCATGTATTTGTGTCCATGCAGGCAGATGAGATTATGAACAGATGGTCCAGAATCCCAGGCTGGTGGAGAAAACGGGTTCGTACTGCAGATTCAGTGTCTTGGTATAGGAATATGTCAGGAGCCTTGTGGACACTTTTGAGGGTTTTGGCAAGAAATACCAGGATAAAATATGCTGTGGTGAAATTCCTGGGGATGGTGTCTATTCCTGGGAGGGGTGTGAACGCCTCAATGTCTAGCATCTTTTTTTTTTTTTCCAGAAACTCAAAGTCAGTGATTTATTTTTTATTATGTTAAAGGTGACAAATCTTGGCTTAAGAAAAACTAGATTTGTGACTAAAGGAAACATTTTCTTGGAGCTTTTCATTGTTCTGGCTTAAATTTCCTTTTAAAAAGTAACTTTCCGGCCGGGCGCAGTGGCTCACGCCTGTAATCCCAGCACTTTGGGAGGCCGAGGTGGGCGGATCAGGAGGTCAGGAGATTGAGACCATCCTGGCTAACACAGTGAAACCCCGTCTCTACTAAAAATACAAAGTTAAAGTTAGCACTTTCACAAATACTAGCAGAGTCACTAAATGAAATATCAACATCAAAACAAAAAAACATGATTAACAAAAAAATACTTTATTATTTTGCTGCAAAGCTGTTGCTTCACTGTGTAAAAATAGCATCAGCAAATGCAGTGTATTGCAAAATTAAGATAGTGTTGTTCCTCATCTGACACTGTACGAGCAACAAAAACCTCTTCGCTCCCAGTTATTTCCAATTGAAAGATCATTAAGTATTTCAGGCCAAATCCAGGTATGGATATATGCAAGTTACAATATTATATAAAGCTTAAGAATAACAACGTTATCTTTGAATTATGTAATTTTTATAACCAGTTTTTACCATAGATAATCTCATGAATTCTGAATACCAGAGCCTAGACTAAAAATCATAGGATATTGTGAAAAAGACGTGTATTATATTTATCTATAATCATTAGAAAGTTGAAGGGCATTTTCTTTCATTAGCAGTGTTAACAGTAGTTTTTTCCCCCCCATTGGTAATGCTGAAAGTTGCTGTTCTAAGTCTTCCATCCACCACTAATTTAAGACAACTCTGCTGGGTTATTTCACACTAGTTTATTTAGGGGTTCCATTTTCACTCCTCAATAGATTTTCTCTATCTCTCATATGCTTCTTCACTCATAAGTTCATCTAGTTCTGAAGGGTTACTTAGTGTCATCTTGATCAGCCAACCATCTTCATAACAAGATTTGTTTACAAGTCCTGGATTTTCTCCAAGAGCTTCATTAATTTAAGTTACTTCTCCTGATAAAGGAGAATAGAGTTCACTAGCAGCTTTCACACTTTCCAAAGCACCAAACTCATCTTGTTTGTTCTTTTGTCCCAACTTCAGGCAGACTACAGTAAACAATATCTCCCAACGCTTCCTGTGCAAAACTGCTGATTCCCAGTGTTCCAATATCATTTTCTGTTGACATCCATTCATGTTTCTCTGTGAATTTACGCACCCAGAGCAGAGGTGGTCCCGCGCGCAGCGTCCGAACAGCGCCCACCCCCAGCTGCCAGGGCCTCGGCGGGCAGGGCGCGAGGGGTGACAGGGCCGCGTGAAGGGTGCGCCCGCACACATGCTCCGCGCCACTCGCAGCGCCACTGTCAGCGCCACGTTCGCAGGGGTGCTGGGGGTCGCAGCCCTAAGCCTCAGCCAACGGCGCGGGGAGGCGGGGCGGGGCCTCTAGTAGGTATCTTTGTTAGTGGGTGAAAATCCTGTGGTGGTAGCTGTGGGGAAAAGGGGATCTGTTATCAGCGCTCCTTTCCTTTAAGTTTTCAGTCCTCTCTCACCCTGGGAGGTGACCTGAATCACAGGACAATGGGCAGTGTGACAGCCTGTGTACAGGAGAGCAGAGCCTCCCTTTCCCAGATACCTAGAGTTACATTCCAGGCCAGGCCTCTGAGATATCTTTCTTCTGGCACCAAATCTGTAGTTTGCTGAATATCAAGTAATTCTCCAACACCAACGCACTGTCTAAAACTTGAATTCTGATTGTTAGTCCAAGCTGCACCATTTTGTAAGCCCCCCCCCCACCACCATTTCGCAGAGCATGGTCAGAATGAAACATTCCATGGGGATTCGGGCGGTGCCAAACATCCTGCCCAACCACAGGATTTTCTTATCACACCCGTCTGTGTAACAGTCCAAGCAACCTCCTTATTACATCTTGCCGGATAAAGGGCCAAACTGCCTGACCACAAGAACATCTTATCAACATCCATCCAGGCAGCAAGCCATACTGCCTAGATCCCTCCCACCAGTCTGAGCCAACATACAATTCCATTTTATGTCCTTCCTAAGAACATGCTGACTTCAGGGTACAACATTTCCTAATCCAAAATCTGATATTTTCTCACTCCATTTGCCATTCCCCTTCCACCTTCTTTCTAATCTTGTTTTCTCCTCCCTATGAAAGAAAGCCTTTGTCTGCCTAAACTTTGCAATCCTTAAAGACTTTATAGTTGGTACTTCCTTCTGTTGCAATACTCTTTTAAAATTCAAATGTTTTAATAGAAACCTAATTTTGTTTTATTTTACAAAATCTAGAAACTGCCTCAAAACAATAACAACTTTATTTTCAGTAAGACCCTCCCATTCCTTTTCCATTTTAACTTTAACTGCATCTGCCTGTGGGTCCCCAGCTTTCCAGGGGTCTGTAGCTTCTCTCAGTATAAAGGCTTCTTCCATGGCTGGTGTGAGCAAGCTGGGACATCTGCAGGGGCGGCTCCCCAGAAAGAACTAACTGGGACTTTTAATAACCTCCTTTTGCAGACTCAATATTCGCCTTAGCCTGAAGTCACAGGGCTCAAGCCTTAATTTCCATGTCAGTTATTCATTTGGTTTTTGAAACTAAGTGTTTGAAAAATCCAGCAAAATTACTCAAACTTGGTGTTAATATAAGAGAAGAAATTTTTTTTTTTTCAGACAGAGTCTTGCTCTCTTGCCCAGGCTGGAGCGCAGTGGCACAATCTCGGCTCACTGCAATCTCTGCCTCCCACGTTCAAGAGATTCTCCTCCCTCAGCCTCCTGAGTAGCTGGGATTACAGGCACCCGCCACCACGCCTAGCTAATTTTTGTATATTTAGTAGAGACGGGGTTTCACCATGTTGGCCTGGCTGGTCTTGAACTCCTGACCTCAGGTGATCCGCCTGCCTCGGCCTCCCAAAGTGCTGGGATTACAGGAGTGAGCCACCGCACCCGGCTGACAGTTATATTTTATACCTCAATAAGAAATGCAAAAGTATCTATTCCTTTCAGAAAATAAACCCGTTATTATTTGTTTTGTTTTTTTTTCTTCGAGACGGAGTCTTGCTCTGTCGCCCAGGCTGGAGTGCAGTGGTGCGATCTCGACTCACTGCAAGTTCCGCCTTCCAGGTTCACGCCATTCTCCTCCCTCAGCCTCCTAAGTAGCTGGGACTACAGGCGTCCACCGCCACGCCCAGCTAATTTTTTTGTATTTTTAGTAGAGACGGGGTTTCACGGTGTTAGCCAGGATGGTCTCGATCTCCTGACCTCGTGATCCGCCCGCCTCGGCCTCCCAAAGTGCTGGGATTACAGGCTTGAGCCACTGCGCCCGGCCCCATTATTATTTCTATTAAAAATTATGTAG
Source organism: Pan paniscus (assembly GCF_029289425.2). Taxonomy (NCBI): domain Eukaryota; kingdom Metazoa; phylum Chordata; class Mammalia; order Primates; family Hominidae; genus Pan; species Pan paniscus. The sequence continues at coordinate 79,763,333 of NC_073255.2, read as the reverse complement.
TAGGCCAGGCGTGGTGGCTCACACCTGTGATCCCAGCACTTTGGGAGGCCGAGGCGCGTGGATCACGAGGTCAGGATCACGAGGTCAGGAGACCGAGACCATCCTGGGTAACATGGTGAAATCCCATCTCTACTAAAAATAAAAAAAATTAAAAAAAAAAAAAATTAGCCGGGCATGGTGGCACACACCTGTAGTCCCAGCTACTCGGGAGGCTGAGGCAGGAGAATCACTTCAATGTGGGAGGCAGAGGTTGCAGTGAATCCAGCTTGCGCCACTGCACTCCAGCCTAGGCGACAGAGCGAGATTGTCTCAAAAAAAAAAAAATTATGTAGTAGACAACTAGTCATATGGGAACACCTCTAGGAGTATCAAGTTTCAGCTCATAAAATTTAGCATAAATCTCAGAAATCAAGATGATAGGATATAGAACATAGATAGTGTCACAAATTTACTCTGCCAAAGGAGGAACTGATGTTTTCATAAATCTATGTAACTCACCAATTATTTACCACATTTTCTTGTGGAAATGTATTTATTTTCTGCAGCCAAAATGAAAGAGAGTTTTTTTCTATTCTTTTCCTTGGTAGCATTCTAAAAGCTAAGTCTTGGAATTCTGTTTGTAATCACCCAGCCATTTAAAAAAGACACACACACCTGAGAAAATTCCAGAACTCACTCTGGCCAAGAAAAAGGTAAATGAGAATTGTTAACAAATGGAGTATGAAATTAGGTATTAATTTACTCTGAAACCCACCTCTTTGATACCCTTTGTGAACATTTTCTTACCTTTTAAGTCCCACTAATAAAATGCAAGTTACAGTTTAAAAGCTGAAGTCAAAATAAGTGAACAAATTTTTTCAAGGTAACAAACCTAAAGAGTGGCAGTACTGATGAGAAAACAAATGTGTCTGACTCACGTGTCAAATCAGGCCATCTAATCACTTGAAAGATTCTCCCACCCCATCCTACTTATTTAAGTTCTCAAAGACCACTCTCTCAGGAGACACTGCCCTATGCCTCAGTGAGTGCCCCAGATGCTTTTTACTTTGCAAGTTCTTGCACCATTTCACTGGGGTCATGTTTGGGTTTTTTGTCTTTGGGGATACTACTTTTTCTTTCACAAATCTTAGAGAATACAGGTGGCAGAAATTATTTCTGTGCTTCACCCTCAATGGCAGCATCTGATTGGCTGACCAGCAATGTGTCTCCAAGAAATAAGCTGGGTGGGGCGAAGACAATCTTAATATCTAAAAAAGCCTGGACACGGTAGCTCATGCCTGTAATCCCAGCACTTTGGGAGACCGAGATGGGCAGATTACCTGGGGTCAGGAGTTCGAAACCAGCCTGGCCAACATGACAAAACCCCATCTCTACTAAAAACACAAAAATTAGGCCGGGCGCGGTGGCTCACGCCTGTAATCCCAGCACTTTGGGAGGCCGAGGCAGGCAGATCATGAGGTCAGGAGATCGAGACCATCTTGGCTAACATGGTGAAACCCCATCTCTATGAAAAGTACAAAAAATTAGCCGGGCGTGGTGGCGGGCGCCTGTAGTCCCAGCTACTCGGGAGGCTGAGGCAGGAGGCTAGAGAATGGCATGAATCCGGGAGGCGGAGCTTGCAGTGAGCGGAGATCGCGCCACTACACTCCAGCCTGGGCGACAGAGCGAGACAAACAACAATAACAACAACAAAATTAGCTGGGTGTGGTGGGCGCCTGTAATCCCAGCGACTTGGGAGGCTGAGGCAGAAGAATTGCTTGAAGCTGGGAAGCAGAGGTTGCAGTGAGCCAAGATCGCACCACTCCACTCCAGTTTTCGCGACTCTGTCTCAAAAAAAAAAAAAAAAAAAAAAAAAATCTAAAAAGGTTTGCTTTTCCGAGGAAGACTACACCAGGAGATTCCTCTCAGCCCCAGGGCACCCACCTGCTCCCTTGAGAGGCTACACTCCATACCTCAGGTTGTCTTATGGGAGAAAATGACTCAGGAGCTGATATTCACTAGACACTCTAGCCAACATAGCCACAGTGGATATCTTGATTTATCCCCAGACAGTACTGAAACCCAGGACCAGAAAAAAACTGAAGGGTGGCTAAGGACGCATCACTCCATAAAGTTTCCAAAGGGAAACCTTCACCCAAAAACATTCTGATAAAATCTCTGTGGCTAGGAAAGATAAAAGGAAAGAGGCACAGAGATTTTTTACAATAAAGCGTCAGGGGAATTATTCTCTGCTTTCTTCTCATGGGAAATAATTTCAAACAGAAAACAAAGTGCCATCCAACGCTTTATCAAAAAATGATTAAAATACGAAATATAAAATGCATACTGAATGGCAAAAATTTAAATGCATTCTAAATCTAATGCTTTTTTTTTTTTTTTTTTTGAGACAGTTTTGCTCTTGTTGCCCAGGCTGGAGTGCAATGGCGCAATCTCTGCTCACCGCAACCTCCGCCTCCCAGGTTCAAGCAATTCTCCTGCCTCAGGCTCGCACCTCAGCCTCCCAAGTAGCTGGGATTACAGGCATGTGCCACCACGCCAGCTAATTTTTTTTTTTTTTTTTTTTTTTTTAATTGATCATTCTTGGGTGTTTCTCGCAGAGGGGGATTTGGCAGGGTCATAGGACAATAGTGGAGGGAAGGTCAGCAGATACACAAGTGAACAAAGGTCTCTGGTTTTCCTAGGCAGAGGACCCTGTGGCCCTCCGAGGTGTTTGTGTCCCTGGGTACTTGAGATTAGGGAGTGGTGATGACTCTTAACGAGCATGCTGCCTTCAAACATCTGTTTAACAAAGCACATCTTGCACCGCCCTTAATCCATTTAACCCTGAGTGGACACATCACATGTTTCAGAGAGCACAGGGTTGGGGGTAAGGTCATAGATCAACATGATCCCAAGGCAGAAGAATTTTTCCCAGTACAGAACAAAATGAAAAGTCTCCAATGTCTACTTCCTTCTACACATACACAGCAACCATCCGATTTCTCAATCTTTTCCCCACCTTTCCCCCTTTTCTATTCCACAAAACCACCATTGTCATCATGGCCCCTTCTCAATGAGCTGTTGGGTACACCTCCCAGAAGGGATGGTGGCCGGGCAGAGGGGCTCCTCACTTCCCAGAAGGGGCGGCCGGGCAAAGGCGCCCCCCCACCTCCCGGACGGGGCGGCTGGCCGGGCGGGGGCCGACCCCCCACCTCCCTCCCGGACGGGGCGGCTGCTGGGCGGAGACGCTCCTCACTTCCGAGACGGGGCGGCTGCCGGGTGGAGGGGCTCCTCACTTCTCAGACGGGGCGGCTGCCGGGCGGAGGGGCTCCTCACTTCTCAGACAGGGCGGCTGCCAGGCAGAGGGGCTCCTCACTTCTCAGACGGGGCAGCCGGGCAGAGACGCTCCTCACCTCCCAGAGGGGGTCGCGGCCGGGCAGAGGCGCTCCTCACATCCCAGATGGGGAGGCGGGGCAGAGGCGCTCCCCACATCTCAGACGATGGGCGGCCGGGCAGAGACGCTCCTCACTTCCTAGATGGGATGGCAGCCGGGAAGAGGCGCTCCTCACTTCCCAGACTGGGCAGCCAGGCAGAGGGGCTCCTCACATCCCAGACGATGGGTGGCCAGGCAGAGACGCTCCTCACTTCCCAGACGGGGTGGTGGCCGGGCAGAGGCTGCAATCTCGGCACTTTGGGAGGCCAAGGCAGGCGGCTGGGAGGTGGAGGTTGTAGCGAGCCGAGATCACGCCACTGCACTCCAGCCTGGGCGCCATTGAGCACTGAGTGAACGAGACTCCGTCTGCAATCCCGGCACCTCGGGAGGCCGAGGCTGGCGATCACTCGCGGTTAGGAGCTGGAGACCAGCCCGGCCAACACAGCAAAACCCCGTCTCCACCAAAAAAATACGAAAAACCAGTCAGGCGTGGCGGCGCGCGCCTGCAATCGCAGGCACTCGGCAGGCTGAGGCAGGAGAATCAGGCAGGGAGGTTGCAGTGAGCCGAGATGGCAGCAGTACAGTCCAGCTTCGGCTCGGCATCAGAGGGAGACCATGGAAAGAGAGGGAGAGGGAGACCGTGGAAAGAGAGGGAGAGGGAGACCGTGGAAAGAGAGGGAGAGGGAGACCGTGGGGAGAGGGAGAGAGAAGGGGAGAGGGAGAGGGAGAGCTAATTTTGTATTTTTAGTAGAGAGGGGGTTTCTCCATGTTGGTCAGGCTGGTCTCGGTGATCCATCCGCCTCGGCCTCCCATTGTGCTGGGATTACAGGCGTGAGCCACCGCGACCGGCAATCTAATGCATTTTTTTTGTAAATTACTCTTTGGGGAAACAAAATTCAGCCTTAACCAACTATAAACTGCCAATTAACCAATGATTACCTAACCAGGAAATGTCCACCTTGATCGTACAAATTAAGAAACTACATAACTCTACTAAATCAGTTATTGAATTTGGGTTTCTCCATCATGCACTTTATATATAAAGTTTTTCTTTTATATTTAAAGTTTTAGGGACATGGATGAAGCTGGAAACCACCATTCTGAGCAAACTATCGCAAGGACAGAAAACCAAACACCGCATGTTCTCACTCATAGGTGGGAATTGAACAATGAGAACACTTGGACACAGGGTGTGGAACATCACACACCGGGGCCTGTCGTGGGGTGGGGGGAGGAGCGAGGGATAGCATTAGGAGATACACCTAATGTAAATGACAAGGTAACGGGTGCAGCACACCAACATGGCACATGTATACATATGTAACAAAGCTGCACGTTGTGCACATGTACCCTAGAACTTAAAGTATAAAAAAAAACCTAAAAAATAAAAAAAGGAATCGTTATAGAAAGTACTATGTAGAGATATAAGAAAAGCAGTAAAATCTCATTATAAATAAAAATAAATAAACTTTTATATATAAAGTTTTTCATGGACCACAAACTACACACCATAGCTGCTAGCTGGGTGCTCTTCAATTCTTGAATTACTCTTTTTTTTTTTTTTTTGAGACGGATTCTCGCTCTGTCGCCCAGGCTGGAGTGCAGTGGCGCAATCTCGGGTCACTGCAAGCTCCACCTCCCAGGTTCACGCCATTCTCCTGCCTCAGCCTCCTGAGTAGCTAGGACTACAGGAGGCTGCCACCACGCCCGGCTAATTTTTGTATGTTTAGTAGAGACGGGGTTTCACCATGTTGACCAGGCTGGTCTTGAACTTCTGACCTCAGGTGATCCACCCGCCTCGGCCTCCCAAAGTGCTGGAATTACCGCGTGAGCCACCGCGCCCGGCCCGACTCCCATAAATTTTTAATCAAAAAAAAAAAAAAAAAAAAGGCGGGGGCACTGGAAACACCACGGCCCAAAGCTCTTCTCATTCATGAACCCCACACCCCGAGTCAGGATTTTCCCTTGACTACCGTCCCGTGGTCCCGGCACAATGGGGAGAGATGCGGCGATGCCGGTGCAGAGCTGCCCAGCGAGAGCTCCAGGCCATGGCACAGTCACCGCGCAGGGAGGAGACAGGACGCCCGGGGTCCCGGCTGTCAGCTCAGCCGCCATCTTATGGCTAAAGGGGACTGAGGGCCGAGCTGTACCAAGGACAACTCTGGCCAAGGATTTTGGAGCCGACAGCGGGGAGGCCGGAGTCCCGCCACAGCCACTTCAGACTGGTTCCAACCAGCCCCTCCCCCTCTCTCAGGGTGTCGGACCCAGCAGACTCACTATTTTTCTAGGCTTCCCAGGGGGTTCTGGCATCTTAGCTGTGGATCTCCCAATGTCTACAGGTCACAGGGACACCGAAGCTGGGCCTCTAGGAGCAGAAGACACAGAACAGAGAAGAAAAGACCTGGAGCTACGACTGCAGCCAGAGACAAAGGCCGCGCCAAATCTCGAAAGCCGTCCTGTCCACTCCAGCTGCGTGCCTGATTGGATGGATCCCAGCCCAGAGTCCCTGATTGGATAACGTTTAACACCACACCCCTTCAGGCCCTGAGTGACAGAAGACGTGCTCAGGTGCACGGCGGAATGAAAATAGAGTTGCAGCTTTTTCAGGCAGGGCTTCCTCCCTGAGCTGAGCCAGGCCTGCCTCAGAGGGCATTTGCATTTAACCATGTGTAAAAGATCATATGTGCATCTATAAATAATATATTATATGGCTATTCACAAGTGAAGATAATGTAATAACAATTATTTTAAAATTCCAGATTTTATTACCTTCCCGGCTTCTGGTCCTTTGAGCAGGCAGCCTGAGATTTTAAAAAGAAGGCAATCCTCTGAAATAAAATGTGGGCCACATGTGAATACTAAATTTTCTAGTAGTCAAATTTTAAGAAGAAAGAAGCAACAGGTGGAATAAATGGTAACCATTTAATTAACCCAATATATCCAACATACTATCATTTTAATATGTGAGCAATATGTAATTATTAATGAAATATATATAATTTTTACTCTAATTTAACTTTCTAGCACATCGCAGTTCAGACCAGCCACATTCCAAGCACCCAGAAGCACCATATACCCAATAACTGTCACATTGAAGTGCAGCTGTGATGTCAGGGTGGGCAAAGGGCCTGAAAATCCCTTTTCTGCCAGAGGCAAAGGAAGAGCCTCTTCCTACCAACATCTCTCTTTCGTTCCGAGGGTGCAAAAGATAGTGACCATAGAAAGAGCAGAGGGCAGCCGGACACAGCAGCTCATGCCTATAATCCCAGCACTTTGGGAGGCTGAGGCGGGTGAATCACTTGAGGTCAGGAGTTCGAGACCAGCCTGGCTATCACGGCGAAACCCCATCTCTACTAAAAGTACTAAAATTAGATGGGCATGGTGGCAGATGCCTGTAATCCCAATTACTTGGGAGGCTGAGGCAGAAGAATTGCTCGAGCCCCGGAGGTGGAGGTTCTAGTGAGCGAGATCATGCCACTACACTCCAGCCCAGGTAACAGAGCAAGACTCTGTCTCCAAAAAAAAGAAAGAAAAAAAAGAAAGAACAGAGGCCAGCGGAAATAAAATAACCCCAGGTAGACCACTGCTGCCAACGTGTTTTCCATTTTTGTTCCAGAGATCAGACAGTAAACAAAGGACGATGGGTCCACAGGAGAAGAAAACTCTATGTCTTCAGATATGTCCACAGTCTTGACCTCCAGTGTATAAATATAGAGAAAACAGATTAAAGGTAAACTTATTTTGCCATTTGGCCTTGGCCCTAATGGTCAGGCTGTGGTTATCTGTTTTCTCCTGTGGTTTATGGGAATGTGTGAGTATAAGCACCAATCACATGCATACATGTCTACATGTATTTATTCATTTCTCAGTATTACAAAACATCTAACTTTAAATCAGGGAAAAAAGTCAGCACTTTTAGGGTGCCCACTGTTAGAAGGTAATTAGTAATCAACTTGCCATTAATTTTTGGCATCCTATCTGCACTGGGTGCACGTATTAGTTAGCTCTTACAGCATAACAAACCATCCAAAACTTCTTAGTTCACAATTGCGATGGTCAGCCATTTAGGCTGGGCTTGGTGGGGCCATTCTTCTGGTCTCAGCTGAGCCTGTCAACTAGGCAGCTGTGCTTCTGGGCATGAGCTTCTGCTTCTGGGATTGTCAACAAGGGGCACCTTGCTTCTCCTCCCTGTTGTATCTTATCCTCCAGCTGGCGAACATGGGCTTTTTTCATGGAGATGGCAGCATTCTAAAAAACAATTAGAAGCATTTAAAACCACTTGAGCCTAGGCCTCAAACTAGCACACTGTCATGTTCACAGGTGTCTACCACCCTGAACAAATAAGGCCAGCCAGATCTGGGGTTTGGAAAACAGATTCTGGATCTCCATGGGAACACCTGTAAAAGCACCTGGCAATGAGCATGGAACAGGGAGAACAAAAAATTGCTACCATTTATGCAATCAGAATCATTCTGTTTTTCGGCTTTTTGTTTTGTTTTGCTTTGTTTTTGGATATATGTGGCTTATAGAACTCTTCCACATCAAGAAATTGCCCAAACACCCACAGCTATTAAGTGACTGGGCTGAGACTCACTCTCCAGGGCTCTAAATCCTGGAGAGTAACGCTTCTAAAATAGAAGCCAGATTCCTTTTAGATTTGTGCCCAAATAGTACTGTTTATTATTGGAAATAATCTCAATAAATTGCATAAGCACATGGTGGCTCATACCTGTAATCGTAGCACTTTGGCAGGCTGAGATGAGAGAATTATTTGATATCAGGAGTTAAAGTGCAGCCTGGGTAACATAGTAAGATCCTGTCTCCATGAAAAAGACATTATCCAGGCATGACAATGCATGCCTGTATTCCCAGCTACTCGGGTGGCTGGGGCAGGAGGATTGCTTGAGCCTGGAAGGTTAAGACTGCAGTGAGCCATGATTGGTTACACCACTGCACTTTAGCCTGGGTAATGGAGTGAGACCTTGTCTCAAAAGAAAATAAAATAGCTGGGCGTGGTGGCTCACGACTGTAATCCCAGCACTTTTGGAGGCTGAGGTGGGCAGATCACCTGAGGTCGGGAGTTGGAGACCAGCCTGACCAACATGGAGAAACCCCGTCTCTACTAAAAATAAAAAATTAGCTGGGAGTGTTGGCACATGTTCGTAATCCCAACTACTCAGGAGGCTGGGGCAGGAGAATCGCTTGAACCTGGGAGGCAGAGGTTGCAGTGAGCCGAGATCGTACCATTGCACTCCAGCCTGGGCAACAAGAGCAAAACTCTGTCTCAAAACAAATAAATTAATTGGCCTGGCGTGGTGGCTCATGCCTGTAATCCCAGTACTTTGGGAGGCCAAGGCGGGTAGATCACAAGGTCAGGAGATCGAGACCATCCTGGCTAAGATGGTGAAACCCCGTCTCTACTAAAAATACAAAAAATTAGCCAGGTGCGGTGGTGGGGGCCTGTAGTCCCAACTACTCGGGAGGCTGAGGCAGGAGAATGGCGTGAACCCAGGAGGTGGAGTTTGCAGTGAGCCGAGATTGCGCCACTGTACTCCAGCCTGGGCGACAGAGTGAGACTCCATCTCAAAAAAAAAAAAAAAAGACATAGAATAATGTGGAGAAAACAGCTGAGAGATGAGTTTAGAAATCAAAGTCCAACAACACATTACTTATTTTTTCATAGAAAAAAATTTGAAAACGTTTCAAAGAAAAAAGCTTTTAGAGAAATTAAATTTTACAGAGTTTAATTGAGCAAAGTATTATTTGCAAATCAGGCAATCTGTGGGCCCAGAGTAGGCTCAGACTTCAACACAGCCACATAGTAAAAAAAGATTTATAGACAGAAACAGCAAAGTAACATACAGAAAAAGAAAGTGAGGTACAGAAACAGCCAGATTGATTACAGCTTGAGATATGTCTTATTTGAACATAGTTTGAAAAGTTGATGTCCTTTTATTGGCATAAACACAGTAGTTGGTACAAGAATGGGTTACAGTCTATTTATATATCCAGTTAGGTTCAGTTTACTATGGTACTATGTACTATGGCAATTAGCAATTGCCATAACAGAATTAAATAAATATTTCTTATGGTCATCTGCTACAAGCTAATTAATTAGAAAAATTGGATAATGACTTTATGCTTTATTACATGTTAATTGTAAATGGTTCCAATCAGCATAAATATACTAAAGTATTTTCAACTTTGAAAGATCCAAGAATGATTAAATCCTTCTGAATAAGTGTTTATAATAACTAAGATTATAGCCCTGTAGCTACAAAAATAATAGAAAAAATAAAGTTGTTATCTATGAGAACAACATTCTTCAAATTATTTGAAGTTTAAAGGCACTGGGAAAAGGGATTACTAGAGATGTCATTTTACTATGTTACCCAATAATGTATTATTACCATTTGTTACCTGCAGCCTTGATTAAGGTAGGATAGGTTACAGATGGTGACAGGATATACTTCATTCAATGCACAACAATTTAAACATACTAAAGCCACTTTTGTTTGATTTTAAAAATTATGGGTCGCGCCCCCCAGCCCCCTCCCCCGACCCCGGGCCGGTGCAGCCGCAGGCGGGGTCCCCCTCCCCCTTCCCCCTCCCCCTTGCCCCTCTACCCCCAGGCCTCGCGCGCCCCGGACCGGCCCCCCCTTTCCCCTCCCCCTCCGTGCCGCCTCTGCAGCGATGCCCCCCGCTGCTCCCGGGGCCCGGCTCCGGCTTCTCGCCGCCGCCGCCCTGGCCGGCTTGGCCGTCATCAGCCGAGGGCTGCTCTCCCAGAGCCTGGAGTTCAACTCTCCTGCCGACAACTACACAGTGTGTGAAGGTGACAACGCCACCCTCAGCTGCTTCATGGACGAGCATGTGACCCGCGTGGCCTGGCTGAACCGCTCCAACATCCTGTACGCCGGCAACGACCGCAGGACCAGCGACCCGCGGGTGCGGCTGCTCATCAACACCCCCGAAGAGTTCTCCATCCTCATCACCGAGGTGGGGCTCGGCGACGAGGGCCTCTACACCTGCTCCTTCCAGACCCGCCACCAGCCGTACACCACTCAGGTCTACCTCATTGTCCACGTCCCTGCCCGCGTTGTAAACATCTCGTCGCCTGTGACGGTGAATGAGGGGGGTAATGTGAACCTGCTTTGCCTGGCCGTGGGGCGGCCAGAGCCCACGGTCACCTGGAGACAGCTCCGAGACGGCTTCACCTCGGAGGGAGAGATCCTGGAGATCTCTGACATCCAGCGGGGCCAGGCCGGGGAGTATGAGTGCGTGACTCACAACGGGGTTAACTCGGCGTCCGACAGCCGCCGCGTGCTGGTCACAGTCAACTATCCTCCGACCATCACGGACGTGACCAGCGCCCGCACCGCGCTGGGCCGGGCCGCCTACTGCGCTGCGAAGCCATGGCGGTTTCCCCCGCGGATTTCCAGTGGTATAAGGATGACAGACTGCTGAGCAGCGGCACGGTCGAGGGCCTGAAGGTGCAGACGGAGCGCACTCGCTCGATGCTTCTCTTTGCCAACATGAGCGCCCGGCATTACGGCAACTATACGTGTTGCGCCGCCAACCGGCTGGGAGCGTCCAGCGCCTCCACGCGGCTCCTGTGCCCAGGATCCCTGGAGAACTCAGCCCTGAGGCCCCCAGGGCCCCTGGCCCTCCTCTCCGCCCTGGGCTGGCTGTGGTGGAGAATGTAGGCGCAACCCAATGGAGCTCGCCTCCCCCTGCAGGAGGCCTCAGGCCAAGAGTGAGAGAAAAGGGGGAGCAAGAGCCCTGGGTCTCGTGGGGGCAGAAGGGCTCTCGGCCACCAAGGAAGAAGAGAAGAGGAGAAAGAGGAGGAGGCAGAGGAAGAAAGATCTTTAGAGAACCCATCACTGTGAGGGGTAACGCAAAGTTATGTATCTTTCTACAGCCATTCTCGCTACCCGTTCACGTTTCCGATTGTGACCCACTCCCGCCACCCCATACCCCTCTCTCTTAGCTCAGGCTGTCAACTGGCTTGTGTGGGTGTGGGTGTGTGAGTGTAAGCCTGTATGCGTGTGTAGGTGTCTGTGTCTCTGTGTGTGTGTGTGTGTGTGTGTGTGGGCTGGGGGAAAGGACTCAACCGTCCTCCCACCCCCGAAACCCCCATGTCCACTGTCCCCAACCCTACTGCCTCTCACCTCTGGCTAGAGGTAGGTATGAGGATCTGCAGTGGAAGCTGTGAAGAGAGGCTTACCAGGCTCCCTGCTTCCCCAATATATGCAGGCACACTGACCCCTCCCCCTGTCGAAAGGACAACTCCTGGCAGGTTGGGAGTGAGGAGGGGCATCGCACTCACCTGTCAAGCTGTCATTCAGCCTTTGCGAGTAAGTGGGGGACCTCCATCTGGGTTCTGGGCTTCCCTGCTGTCAACCACCAGCTTCCTGTAGCCAGAGGCTCCATCGCTGGCTCAGTGGCCTGAGACCTTCCCACTTTTCCTGTCCCTCCCTACCCTGGATTTTCTGGCCCCCTCCTGGGCCAATCGGTGCTTCCATCCAATTGTCAGACTGGTGGCAGGAGTCACCTGTCTGTTTCAGTGCTTTGCCCTACCCCTGCCACCACTCCCCTTGGCCTTGATTTCCCCACCTGTGGCACCAGCCAGCTGCCCTTGGGGCCGTTGCAGCTGGCCCACAGGTGTGGGCTTGCTGGTCTATCACTTCCTGGCCTCTCCACCAACTGTACCTCCCAAAGGCTACCTGACTGCCCTCACACACACTCAGACGCACCACACACACACACACCAGCGACTGTGACCAGCAATAGCCCCCTGGCTCCAGCTGTCCTGTAGCTGGTGACTAGCTGTATTTCCCCCTGGGTAGGCATCTGTTGTCAGGAAGGGACGCTGAGAGGCTGCAGCCTCAGCTCTGATTGTAGGAATACTCCACACTGGTACACCACACCACACAAAGTGGGGGACAGAGAGGCATCACACAGACATCCTGAGCCCAGATAAAGATGCCATGTCACCAACTGCGACTCCCAGGAGACCCTCTATATAAACACCCACCCCAAACCACACCACTCAGAGTCTGGTGGAGAAGAGGAGAGGGCAAGGCTCAGTGACTGTACCTCAGACGGGGGCATGGGCCCCATCCCACATTGTCTTCCATTCCCAGGGTCCAGGGGATGGGGTGGGACTGGGGAGGGATTCTAGGGAGGGGGTGGGAGGCCCTGGGGGCCGTGCGTTCCAATTCATGGGGATTGTTGAGACCACCACACCAATAAACGCCTTTTTCCAAAAAAAAAAAAAAAAATATGTTCACGGCCAGGTGCGGTGGCTCACACCTGTAATCCCAGCACTTTGGGAGGCCGAGACGGGCAGATCACGAGGTCAGGAGATAGAGACCATCCTGGCTAACACGGTGGAACCTCGTCTCTACTAAAAATACAAAAAATTAGCCGGGCGTGGTGGCGGGCACCTGTAGTCCCAGCTACTCAGGAGGCTGAGGCAGGAGAACGGTGGGAACCCGGGAGGCAGAGCTTGCAGTGAGCCGAGATTGCGCCACTGCACTCCAGCCTGGGCGACAAAGGGAGACTCCATCTCAAAAAAAAAAAAGAAAAAAATTATGTTCACACAGGCTAGATGTGGCTTGCATTCCAATGGTTGAGACTCTTTCACCTGAGACTGAGACTTGGTGGTCTTCAGTTCACTGTCTTCTAGTTGCAGTGATGAGTGCATGTGTAAGATCAAGATTCAGAGGAAGAGGAGATGGTCAAGAGGAATCTGATTTGGTTGCATTCATGGCTTCCCAGAAGCACCGTGAATCTCAATAAAAGAAACCACTGGCTGGTGCGGTGGCTCACGCCTGTAATCCCAGCACTTTGGGAGGCCGAGGTGGGTGGATCACCTGAGGTAAGGAGTTCGAGACCAGCCTGACCAACATAGAGAAACCCTGTCTCTACTAAAAATATTTAAAAAAAATTATCCGGGCGTGGTGGTGCATGCCTGTAATCCCAGCTACTTGGGAGGCTGAGGCAGGAGAATTGCTTGAACCCAGTAGGTGGAGGTTGTAGTGGGCCGAGATTATGCCATTGCACTCCAGCCTGGGCAACAAGAGCGAAACCCAATCTCAAAAAAAAAAAAAAAAAAAAGAACACTAACTGAGAATTAGGATATTAAACCTGGACAAGAGAAAGAATAAACACCTGTGATTGAGCAACGTAAATTGGAAGCTGATTGCTGGAAATTGCATCTGGAAAAGACTGGGAGTAAGTGCAAAGATGGCCCTGATGTAAAAGAGAAGACTCCACCTAATCTGAAGCGTGCTAAGATTATAGAAGCAGGAGATGGGCAGCCATAAATTAAAAGAAGATGAAGTGGTTGGTCGCAGTGGCTCACGCCTGTAATCCCAGCACTTTGGGAGACCAAGGCGGGTAGATCACGAGGTCAAGAGTTCAAGACCAGCCTGGTAAAGATGGTGAAACCCAGTCTCTACTAAAAATACAAAAGTTAGCCCAGCTTGATGGCGAGCATCTGTAATCCCAGCTACTTGGGAGGCTGAGGCAGAGAATTGCTTAAACCCATGAGGCGGAGGTAGCAGTGAGCCGAGATCGTGCCACCACACTCCAGCCTGGGTGACAGAGTGAGACTCTGCCAAAAAAAAAAAAAAAAAAAAAAAAAGAAGACACACACACACAGAGATGATGTCACATTGAAAATTTGACTGAAATTTTGAAAACACTGTCAATTAAGTTTGAGTTTTCACTGAAGCAAAAAATAAAACAAGCATCTTAGAATTAACTGTATTTTATTGTCTTAATGTGCAATTGGTAAAACCAATTTACTTCTTTAAACTTCAAATTTTTCTGACTATAATGCAGTAGACTATGACTCTAAACATTTCCCTCATGCATTTTGTGGGTATTATGACTTATCATAGAGTCAATCACAAAGAGAGTCTACACTTAAATTTTCTCCTTGCATCTTAAATTTCAGTATCTATAATCCTCCATAAAAAAGTATATGAGAGGCTGGGCATGGTGGCTCACGCCTGTAATCCCACCATTTTGGGAGGCCGAGGCTGGTGGATCACCTGAGGTCAGGAGTTCGAGACAAGCCTGGCTAATGTAGTGAAACTCTGTCTCTAGTAAAAATACAAAAATTAGCCGGGCGTGGTGGCAGGTGCCTGTAATCCCAGCTACTCAGGAGGCTGAAGCAGGAGAATCGCTTGAACCCAGGAGACGGAGGTTGCAGTGAGCTGAGATGGCGCGATTGCACTCCAGCCTGGGTGACAAGAGCGAAACTCCATCTCAAAAAAAAAAAAAAAAAAAAAATGAGGCCGGGCGTGGTGATTCACACCTGTAATCCCAGCACTTTGGGAGGCCGAGGCAGGTGGATCACCTGAGGTCAGGAGTTCAAGACCAGCCTAGCCAACATGGTGAAACCCAATCTGTACTGAAAATACAAAAATTATCTGGGCATGGTGGTGTGCGCTTGTGGCCCCAGCTACTCGGGGGGCTGAGGCAGGAGAATTGCTTGAATCTGGGAGGCAGAGGTTGCAGTGAGTCTAGATTACTCCACTGCACGCCAGCCTGGGTGACTGAGCAAGACTCCATCTCATAAATAAATAAATAAATAAATAAATAAAGCAAATCTAACATAGAAGCATTTTTCATAGTTTTAATGCAGCCAACAATTGATCAAATGCTTTTCTATAAATGCTACAAACGAAGGCATAACATCAAGTGATTTGAGAGTTAAATTACCTCAACATTCATATTTTGAAAATTTAAAATTCTTTCCATGCAAAATAAGAAAAGTCAAATATAACTATAACGCCTCAAAAGATCAAATCCTTGCTTCTTTTAGTCTTACACAAAAGTAAATGATATATTTTAACTTTGGATTACTCTGTATAATAAACACTGTTTAGAGTAATGTCTAAAGTGTTAGTGTCTTAGAGTTTTCTACTGCGAATTACCTGATGATTACTTCTACTTGATTTCTAATTTTTTTTACATTTACTGAATTTGAAGAATATTATTTAATGTGAACACTCTGGTGTTTTCTAAGGTATACTTCTTAGAACAAATGGTTTTTCTCTATTTATTATATTATTCATAGGGTCTGTCTAAAATACAAATTTCCTAAAGTTGAAGAAAGTGTCAACAACTGTTTGAGGGTTTCTCTCCAGTATAAATTCTCCTGTGTACAATAAGATATAAGTGAAGATATTAAACTCAACTTTTCAAAATCCGGAAATGTAACATTAAAAAATGAGGTGAATCTTAATAACATAAATAAAGTATACAATCACAACAGATACTGTCTGAATCCACTTACATGAGATAGCTAGAAACAGAAACCAAAATGATATTTTGAAAAAGATAAATAATAGGTAATTGGGCAGTTGTTTCAGGGGTATTGAGTTTTGTTTAGAAGATAAAAATGTTTTCCAGGCGTGGTGGCTCATGCCTGTAATCCCAGCACTTTGGGAGGCCAAGGCGGGCAGATCACCTGAGGTTGGGAGTTCGAGACAACCCTGACCAACATGGAGAAACCCCATCTCTACTAAAAATACAAAATTAGCCAGGTTTGGTGGCACATGCCTGTAATCCCAGCTATTCGGGAGGCTGAGGCACTAGAATCACTTGAACCCGGGAGGTAGAGGTTGCAGTGAGTTGAGATCACGCCATTGCACTCCAGCCTGGGTGACAAGAGCAAAACTCTGTCTCAAAAAAGAAAAAAAGAAAAAGAAAGACCAGGGAGGGATCTGTAGACATAGAGCATTCTTCTTCTGTGGCCCCATCGTTCTTTGTTCACTGTCTGATCTCTGGAAGAACGGTGGGCAACAGGTGGTCTTCCTGTTGTTATTTTATTCCTGCTGTCCTCTGCTCTTTCTATGGCCACTATCTGTTCTACCCTTGGAACTGAAGAGAGGTGTTGGTAGGGAAAGACTTTCCCCTTATTTATGGCAGAAAAAGGATGTTCAAGCCCAGTGTGGTGGCTCATGGCTGTAATCCCAGCACTTTGGGAGGATGAGACAGAAGGATTACTTAAGGTCAGGGGTTCAAGTCCAGCCTGGCTGACATGGCAAAATTCCATTTCTACTAAAAATACAAAAATAAGCCAGGCATGGTGGCACATGCCTGTAATCACAGCTACTCTGGGGAAAATAAGGCAGGAGAATTGCTTGAATCCGGAATGTGGAGATGGCAGTGAGCCGAGATTGCACCACTGCACTCCAGCCTGGACATAAGAGCAAGACTCTGTTTGAAAAGAAAAGAAGAGAAGAGAAAGGAAAAGAAAGAAAAGAAGAGAAGAGAAAGGAAATAAAAGAAAGGAAGAAAAGAAAAGAAAAAAGAAAAGGGATGTTCAGGATTTCATCTTCTCCCATCAGAGCTGTACTTCAATGTGGCAGCTATTGGCCACCTGTGGCTACTGGGTGCGTGGAATGTGGCTGGTCTGAACTGCGATGTGGTAGAAAGGTAAAATACATAGTTTTAATTTTTTTTCCAAAATATATATACTTTGTTAATAATTACATACTGGTCACATATTGGGTTAATTAAATTTCTACAATGAATTTCTCCTGTTTTTTTTCTTTTTAAAATTTTCCTTCTAGAAAATTTAGAATTCACATGTGGCTCACATTCAATTTCAGAGGACTGCCTTTTTAAAAAAAAAATGTCAGGCTACCCGCTCAAAGGACAAGAAGCCAGGGAGCTCATAAAATTGGAAAATTTTAAATAATTGTTATTGCATTATTTTCATGTGTGAATAGCCACATAATATATTATTTATAAAGGCATACGACCTTATACGCAGGGTTATATGCAAATACTCTCTGGTGTGAGCCTGGTCCGCTCAGGGAGGAAGCCCTTCCTGAGAACCCTGCAGCTTGGATTTCACTCTTTCTACGTTCAGCCCAGCCGCTGAGCACATATTCTGTCACTCAGGGCATTAGGGGGTGGCGCCCTAAACATTATCCAATCAGGGACGCTGGGCTGGGACCCGTCCAATCAGGCACGCAGCTGGAGCGGACAGGACGGCTTCCGGGATTTGGCGGGGCCTTTGTCTCTAGCTGCTGCGGGAGCTCCAGGTCTAGTCTTTACTGCTCTGTGTATTCTGCTCCTAGAGGCCCAGCCTCTGTGGCTCCGTTATCTGCAGGTATTGAGAGATGCACAGCTAAGATGCCAGGACCACCTGGAAGCCTAGAAATGGTGAGAGTGCGGTCCGACACCCCGAGAGAGGGGGAGGGGCTGGTTGGAACCGGTCGGAAGTGGCTGTGGCAGGACTCCAGGCTCCAAGCACTGGGCTCCAAAATCCGCGGCCCGAGTTGTCCTTGGCGCAGCTCGGCCCTCAGTCCCCTTCAGCCATAAGATGGCGGCTGGGCTGACAGCCGGACCCCGGGCGTCATGTCTCCTCCCTGCGCAGTGACTGTGCCTTGGCCTGGAGCCCTCGCTGGGCAGCTCTGCACCCGCAGTGCCGCATCTCTGCCGATAACTCGGGGTGCAGGGTTCATAAATGGGAAGAGCTTTGGTCCATGGGGTCCCAGTCCCTCCTTTTTTCTATTAAAAATTCATGGAAGTCACTGCAAATATATTTAAAAATGTAATAGAAGAGTGGTTCAAAAATCGTAGAGCACCCAGCTATGATTTGTAATTTGTGGTCCATGGGAGGGGCTTGAAGGAAAGACTTTTAAGTGGTGTATGATGAATAAAACCAAATTCAATAATCGGTTAGGTACAGTTACATAACTTCTTAATTTGTAAGATCAAAGTGGAAATTTTCTGGTTATGTAATCGGAGGGTACTTGGCAGTTTATAGTTGGTTAAGCAAGAATTTTATTTCCCCCAATGTAGTACTTTACAAAAAACAATGTATTTGAGTTAGATTTTTTTTTTTTTTTGAAACGGAGTCTCGCTCTGTCGCCCAGGCTGAAGTGCAGTGGCACGATCTCGGCTCACTACAACCTCTGCCTCCCGGGTTCAAGTGATTCTCCTGTCTCAGGCTCCCGAGTAGCTGAGATTACAGGCGCTCGCCACCACGCCCGGCTAATTTTTGTATTTTTAGTAGAGACGGGTTTCACCATGTTGGACAGGCTGGTCTTGAACTCCTGACCTTGTGATCTGCCTGCCTCGGCCTCTCAAAGTGCTGGGATTACAGGCGTGAGCCACGGTGCCTAATGTAAATTTTTTTTTTTTTTTTTTTTTTTTTTGAGACGGAGTCTCGCTCTGTCGCCCAGGCTGGAGTGCAGTGGCGCGATCTCGGCTCACTGCAAGCTCCGCCTCCTGGGTTGACGCCATTCTCCTGCCTCAGCCTCCCGAGTAGCTGGGACTACAGGCGCCCGCCACCACGCCTGGCTAATTTTTTTGTATTTTTAGTAGGGACAGGGTTTCACCAAGTTAGCCAGGATGGTCTTGATCTCCTGACCTCGTAATTCACCCGCCTCGGCCTCCCAAAGTGCTGGGATTACAGGCGTCAGCCACCGCCCCCGGCCCTAGTGTACATTTTTGATACTGTATTTTAATTAATCATTTTTTGAGAAATCATTGGATGGTACTTTTTAAAAGATTTGTTTTCCGTTTGTAAAAATTTTCTGTAAGAAGAAAGCAAAGAGTAATCCCCGGACACTATTGTAAAAAATCTCTGCGCCTCTTTTCCTTTTATCTTCCCTAGGCACAGAGATCTTATCAGAATTTTGGGGGGTCACAGTTTCCCTTTGGAAACTTTATGGGGTGATGTGTCCTCAGCTACCCTTCAGATTTTTCCTGGTCCTGGGTTTCAGTACTGTCTGGGAATAAACCATGATACCCACCATGACTATGTCTGCTAGAGTGCCTAATGAATATCAGCTCCTGGGTCATTTTCTCCCACAGGACTGCCTGAGGTACAAAGTGTAGCCTCTCGAGGGAGCAGGTGGATGCCCTGGAGCTGAGAGAAATCTCCTGGTGTACTCTTTCTTGGAAAGGCTGACACCTTGAGACATTAAGATTGTCTTCACCCAACTCAGCTTCCGTTTCTTTGGGACACATTGCTGGTCAATCAGATGCTGGTATTGAGGGAAAAACATAGAAATAATTTCTGGATTCTCTAAGGGGGCAGAAAAATAGTGAAAAAAAATGATGAAAAAAGAGTGAAAGACAAATAGTGAAAAATTTGTAAAGGAAATTAAAAGGTAAAATATTTACGAATGGTGTAAAAGAGGTTAGTTTCAGAAAAAAATTAATATCTACGTATATTCCATTTGTTAAAAATTCTCATTTACTATTTTGTTTTCCAGACTGAGTTTAGTAATTGTCACAGGTAGTTTTTTTATGGCTGGGTAATTTTTTTTTTTTTTTTGAGACAGTCTCATTCTGTCACCCAGGCTGGGGTGCAGTCACATGATCTTGGCTCACTGCAACCTCTGTCTCTTGGGTTCAAGCGATTCTCCTCCCTCAGCCTCCTGAGTAGCTGAGACTACAGGCGCTAGCCACCACACTCAGCTAATTTTTGTATTTTTAGTAGGGATGAGGTTTCACCATGTTGGCCAGTCTGGTCTCAAACTCTTGATCTCAGGTGATCCACCCGCCTTGGCCTCCCAAAGTATTGGGATTACAGGCATGAGACACCGCACCCAGCCTAGCTGGGTAATTTCAAACAGAATTCCAAGCCTTAACTTTTAGAATGCTAGCTATCTAGGGAAAAAATAGAGAAAATCTCTTCTCCATTTTGGCTTTAGAAAATGAATACATTTCCGGCCGAGTGCAGTGGCACACGCCTGTAATCCTAGCACTTTAGGATGCCAAGAGGGGTGGATCACCTGAGGTCAGGAATTCGAGGCCAGCCTGGCCAACATGGTGAAGCCTTGTCGCTACTAAAAATACAAAAATTAGCCGGGCGTGGTGGCACATGCCTGTAATTCCAGCTACTTGGGAGGCTGAAGCAGGAAAATTGCTTGAACCCGGGGGGCGGAGGTTGCAGTGAGCCAAGATTGTGCTACTTCATTCCAGCCTGGGCGAAAGAGTGAAACTTCATCTCAAAAAAAAAAAAAAAAAAACAGAAAAGAAAAGAAAATGAATACATTTCCACCAGAAAATGTGGTAGGTAATTGGTGAAGTTACAGAGATTCTTGAAAACATTAGTACCTCTTTTTGCATGGTAAATTTGTGACAGTGAATATTTCTAGTCTATACCCTGTTATCTTGATTTCTGAGTTTTATGCTAAATTTTATGAGATGAAACTTGGTACCTCCTAGAAGTGTTTCCAAATGAATAATTGTTTACTACATAATTTTTAATGGAAATAATAAAATAATACATTTATTATCTAAAAGGAATACTTTTGCTTTTCTTATTGAGATGTAAAATGTTAAGCATCTTCAAAAAAGTCCTCCCTGGCCAGGCACAGTGGCTCAAGCCTGTAATCCCAGCACTTTGGGAGGCCAAGGTGGGTGGATCACTTGAGGTGAGGAGTTTGAGACCAGCCTGGACAACATGGTGAAACCCCGTCTCTACCAGAAATATAAAAAATTAGCCACATGTGGTAGTGGGCACCTGTAATCCCAGCTACTCAGGAGGCTGAGGCAGGAGAATTGCTTGAACCCAGGAGGTAGAGGTTGCAGTGAGCTGAGATCACACCACTGCACTCCAGCCTGGGTGACAGGGCGAGACTCTGTCTCAAAAACAACAGCAAAAAAAAAAAACCTAAACAAACAAATAAAACAAAAAGTGGATTTATACGCCTGTGCTCCAGACTTGCTGAGTCACTCTGGCCCGGCTGTCTGCCTCGGCCTGTTTCTGACCAAAGCATATCCATGTACCTTACAGCCCCCCAAATGAATAAAGCCTTTCCTAGAAGTTGCCAACTTCCTAATGAAAACTTTGCCCTTGACTTTGGTAATATCAAAAATTGCAGATATATGTGGAAGGAAAATAAACTCTTGGGACCCTGAACTCACTATGCCAAAAGTAAAGCTGGGAACTGGGTCATGCAAAGATTGGCTTCCTTTTATTCCCAAACAGCTGTAATTTCACATGCTTACTTTATCTTGTATAAAATGTAGAGTTACTGAGGGAGAGAGAGAAGGGGGAATGCATGATTGACTTCTCCGACCCCTTTCTTTCTACATGTAAAATATAGATTCACTGAGTGCTAATCAGAGCCTCATGGGAATGTAGCCAATAGCCTCATCACCTACACTCCCTCTTGCTTCCCCCACCCGGCCTTTTTTCTTCCCCTCCCACTTGCTCTTTCCTCTTTAAATACTGAAGTTCCCAAAACATTCTTTGGAAAAAACACAGGACACAGATCCTATTGCGACTTGTGTTTCTTTCTCCCCGGTGTGTCCTCAACATTAACAAAATAAATCTCAAAATTGATTGGAAAAAAAAAAAAGCCACCCCTTTTCTGCCTAAACTTTGCAATCTTTAAAGATTTATAGTTGGTGCTTCCTCCTTTGGAATTCAAATTTTTATTACATAAATCTGTGTTTTATTTTACAAAGTCTAGAAACTGCCTCAAAACAGTAACAACTTCATCTTCAGTAAGACCCTCCCAATCCCCTTCCGTCTTAACCTTAACTACATCTGCCTGTGGGTCCCCAGATTTCCAGGGCCCTGTAGCTTTTCTCAGTATAAAGGCTTCTTCCATGGCTGGGGTGAGCAGCCTGAGACATCTGCAGGGGAGGCTCCCTAGAAAGAGCTGGGTCTTTAATAATCTCCTCCCAGGGTGAGAGAGGACTGAAAACTTACAGGAAATTAGCTCTGATAACAGACCCCCTTTTCCCACAGCTGCCACCCCAGGATTCCCACCCACTCACAAACATACCCATAAATTGATGTGTCCACACTCCTCCCAGGACTAGGCACCACCATCAGGAATTTCACCACAGCATTTTTGATCCTAGTGTTTTTTTTTGCCAAAAATCCACAGAAGTGTTTATAGTCTCCTGCATATCCCCACCCCCAGACACTGAATCTGCAGCAGCAACCTTTTTCCTCCACCAACCAACGGTTCTGTACCACCTGTTCATAATCTCATCTGCCTGCCCGGACACAGAAATAAACAAGTACAGCCCCACCTGGGCCACTATCTGTAGGGCAAACTAGTCCTTCCACCTACATTGCACTATCCTCCACCTGTGGATTTTATTCCTTTTAACTTTTATTTTTGTTTCAGGGTCGGGGGTAAACGTGCGAGTTGTTATATAAGCAAAATTGTGGCATAGGGGTTTGGTGTAGATTATTTTGTTAATGAGGTACTATGCATAGCATAAACAAGTATTTTTTCTAGTCCTTTCTGTCCTCCTACCCACCACCCTCAACTAGGCCTATGTCTGTTTTTCCTCTCTTTGTCCTCCGCCTCCTGGGTTCAAGCAATTCTGCCTCAGCCTTCTGAGTAACTGGAACTACAGGTGCATGCAACCACGGCTGGCTAATTTTTGTATTCTTAGTAGAGACAGGGGTTTCACCACATTGGCCAGGCTGGTCTCAAACTCCTGACCTCAAGTGATCTGCCTGCCTCAGCCTCCCAAAGTGCTGGGATTGCAGGCATGAGCCATTGCACCCGGTCTTTTTGGTAAGTTTTTTTTGTTTTGTTTTGTTTGTTTTTTTGTTTTTTTTGAGACGGACCCTTGCTCTGTCACCCAGGCTGGAGTGCAGTGGCACGATCTTGGCTCACTGCAACCTCTGCCTCCCGGATTCAAGCGATTCTCCAGCCTCAGCCTCCTGAGTAGCTGGGATTACAGGTGTGTGCCAACACACGTGGCTACTTTTTGTATTTTTAGTAGAGACGGGGTTTCACCATGTTGGTCAGGCTGGTCTCGAATTCCTGACCTTGTGATCTGCCTGCCTCAGCCTCCCAAAGTGCTAAGATTACAGGTATGAACCACTGCGCCTGGCCTTATGGTAAATTTTTTTTTTTTTTGAGACAGTGTCTCGCTCTGTCGCCCGGTCTGGAGTGCAGTGGCGCGATCTTGGCTCACTGCAAGCTCCATCTCCCAGGTTCACGCCATTCTCCTGCCTCAGCCTCCGGAGTAGCTGGGACTACAGGTGACTGCCACTACGCCTGGCTAATTTTTTTGTATTTTTAGTAGAGACGGGGTTTCACCATGTTTGCCAGGATGGTCTCAATCTCCTGACCTCGTGATCCACCCGCCTTGGCCTCCCAAAGTGCTCGGATTACAGGCGTGAGCCACTGTACCCAGCCCGCCTTATGGTAAAATTTTTAAAATTCCTTACAAATTTTGAATAATAGACCTTTGTCAGAAGCATATTTTACAAATATTTTCTTTTTATTGTGTAGGTTGTTTGTTTACTCTATTGATAGTTTGCTTTGCTGTGAAGAAGCTCTTTAGTTTATTTAGGTCCCATTTATCAAGTTTTGCTTTTGTTGCAATTGCTTTTGGTATCTTCATCATAAAATCTTTGCCAGTTCCTATGTCAATAATATTTTCTTTATCCAATTGACATAGGTATTTTTTAGATTTTCTTTCAGGGTTTTTTACAATTTTATGTTCTACATTTAG
Source organism: Pan paniscus (assembly GCF_029289425.2). Classification (NCBI taxonomy): domain Eukaryota; kingdom Metazoa; phylum Chordata; class Mammalia; order Primates; family Hominidae; genus Pan; species Pan paniscus. The sequence goes on along the minus strand of NC_073255.2, from coordinate 79,739,440 downwards.
GTCTTTAATCACCTGGAGTTGATTTTTTTTTATATGGTGTAAGGAAAGCATCCAGTTTCAGTCTTTTACATAGTGCTAGCTGGTTATTCCAGCACCATTTATTAAATAGGGAATTCTTCCTGCATTGCTCTTGTGACCTTTGTGGAAGATCAGATGGTTGTAGGTGTGTGGCATGATTTCTGGGCTCTCTTATTCTGTTCCATTGTTCTGTAGTCTGTGTTTGTACCAGTATCACGCTGCTTTGGTTACTCTGTTGTATAATTTGAAGTCAGGTAATGTAATGCCACCTGCTTTGTTCTTTTTGCTTGTGATTGCCTTAGCTATTCAGGTTTTTGGTTTTTTTTCGGTTTCATATAAATTTTAAAATACTTTTTTTTTTTTTTTTTTTTTTAGTTCCATGAAGAATGTTGTTGGTAGTTTGATAGAAATAGCATTAATTCTGTAAATTTCATTTGGCAGTATGGCCATTTTAATGATATCAGTCTTTTCTATCCATGAGCATAAAATGGCTGCCCATTGGCTTGTGTCATCTCTGACTTCTTTAAGAAGCATTTTGTAATTTTTGTTTTAGAGATTTTTCACCTCCCTGATTAGGTGTATTCCTAGACATTTTATTATTTTTGTGGTTATTGTGAATGGGATTTTTTTTGATTTGGCCTTAGGTTGAATGTTGTTGATGTTCAGAGATGTTACTGATTTTTGTACACTTATTTTGTATCCTGAAACTTCTATTTTCTAGTTTGTGTGCATAGATTTTCTAGTTCATGTGCATAGAAGTGTTCATAGTAGACTTCAATAGTTATTTGTATTTCTGTGGGGTCAGTGGTAGTCATTTCTAATTGTGTTTATTTGGACCTTCTCTTATTTCTTTATTATTGTAGCTAGTGGTTTATCTTATTATATGTATTTTTTTTTTTTTTACAAAGGTTTAACTCCTGGATTTTTTGGTCTCGTATTTTTTTTCTGTTTAAATCTTCAGTTCAGATCTGATTTTGGTTGTTTCTTGTCTTTTCCTAGCTTAGGGGTTGGTTTGCTCTTGCTTTCTCTCATTCTTTTATTCATGATGTTAGGTTGTTAAATTGAGATCTTTGTAACTTTTGGATGTGAGCTTTTAGTGCTATAAATTTCTCTTTAACACTGCCTTAGCTGTGTTGCAGAGATTCTGGTATGTTGTATCTTTGTTCTCATTTTTTGCAATGAACTTGATTTCTGCTTTAATTTCATTATTTACTCAAAAGTCATTTAGGCTCAGGTGGCATAATTTCCATGTATTTGTATCCCTTCAAGTGTTTTTTTTTTTTTGGTATTGAATTATATTTTTATCAAGCTGTGCTCTGTGTGTGTGGTTGGTGTAATTTTGGAATTTGCTGAGGGTTGTTTTATTTCTGATTGTGTGGTCAATTTTGGAGTATGTGCCACATGGTAATGAGAAGAATGTATAGTATGTTGTTTTTAGATTAAGAGTTTTGTAGGACTGTTTGTCCAAGTGTTGAGTTTAGATCCTGAGTTCTTTGTAAATTTTCTGCCCTAATAATCTAACAGGGTCTGTGGGGTGTTGTATCCCACTATTATTGTGTCAGAATCTAAGTCTCTTCATAGGTCTCTGAGAACTTGCTTTATTCATGTACATCCACAGATTTTTTTAAAAAAATTTTTTAGTATTTATTGATCATTCTTGGGTGTTTCTCGGAGAGGGGGATTTGGCAGGGTCATAGGACAATAGTAGAGGGAAGGTCAGCAGATAAACATGTGAACAAAGGTCTCTGGTTTTCCTAGGCAGAGGGCCCCGCCGCCTTCCGCAGTGTTTGTGTCCCTGGGTACTTGAGATTAGGGAGTGGTGATGACTCTTAACGAGCATGCTGCCTTCAAGCATCTGTTTAACAAAACACATCTTGCACCGCCCTTAATCCATTTAACCCTTAGTGGACACAGCACATGTTTCAGAGAGCACGGGGTTGGGGGCAAGGTTATAGATTAACAGCATCCCAAGGCAGAAGAATCTTTCCCAGTACAGAACAAAATGGAGTCTCCCATGTCCACCTCTTTCCACACACAGTAACAATCCGATCTCTCTTTCTTTTCCCCACATTTCCCCCTTTTCTATTCGACAAACCGCCATCGTCATCATGGCCCGTTCTCAATGAGCTGTTGGGTACACCTCCCAGACGGGGCAGCCGGGCAGAGGCGCCCCCCCACCTCCCAGACGGGGCAGCGGCCGGGTGGGGGCTGCCCCCCACCTCCTGGACGGGGCGGCTGCCGAGCGGAGGAGCTCCTCACTTCCCAGACGGGGCGGCCGGTCAGAGACGCTCCTCACCTCCCAGACGGCGTGGTGGCAGGGCAGAGACACTCCTCAGTTCCCAGACGGGGTTGCGGCCGGGCAGAGGCGCTCTTCACATCTCAGACAGGGCGGCGGAGCAGAGGCGCTCCCCACATCCCAGACGATGGGCGGCCGGGCAGAGACGCTCCTCACTTCCTAGATGGGATGACGGCTGGGAAGAGGCGCTCCTCACTTCCCAGACTGGGCGGCCGGGCAGAGGGGCTCCTCACATCCCAGAGGGTGGGCGGCCAGGCAGAGACGCTCTTCACTTCCTAGACGGGGTGGCGGCCGGGCAGAGGCTGCAATCTCGGCACTTTGGGAGGCCAAGGCAGGCGGCTGGGAGGTGGAGGTTGTAGCGAGCCGAGATCACGCCACTGCACTCCAGCCTGGGCAACATTGAGCACTGAGTGAGCGAGACTCCGTCTGCAATCCTGGCACCTCGGGAGGCCATGGCGGGCAGATCACTTGAGGTCAGGAGCTGGAGACCAGCCCGGCCAACACAGCAAAACCCCGTCTCCACCAAAAAATGCGAAAACCAGTCTGGCGTGGCGGCGCGCGCCTGCAATCCCAGGCACTTGGCAGGCTGAGGCAGGAGAATCAGGCAGGGAGGTTGCAGTGAGCCGAGATGGCGGCAGTACAGTCCAGCCTCGGCTTGGCATCAGAGGGAGACAGGAGAGGGAGAGGGCACAGATTTTTTTTTTATAACACCTTTCTGTATTCTGCTTTTTCTCTCTGTAAACATTCTTTCAAGTGCACACAGTGTGCCCAAGGCCACTCCTTGGATGCCTGAATCCAGTGTCTACTGAAATTCAGATGTCCAAGACTTCAAGAGCATGTCTAAAGACTTGGCTGTTATAGGAGAAAATAAAAATAAGAGGCTCTATTCTCCTACCTGAAAATAAGGAAGGCTATTAAGGCTATTATCCTCATCTCTCTTTTCTTAAAGCATTTGGATTATGTGTACTTTTTTTCTCTGCTTTATTGAAATACATGTAAATCATATAAATCATATTAATCTAGGTGTAGCTAAATAAACGATTCAGTATATAATAGTGGAGTTGGAGTTGAACCTTGGCTTCTATTTATTACTTCAGAACAATTAGCATTGTCACATGAAGCATTGGTAGACAACCTACAATCATATACTTTTTTTTTTTTTTTTTTGAGATAGAGTGTTACTTTGTCTCCCAGGCTGGAGTGCAGTGGCGCAGTCTCAGCTCACTGCAACTCCATTTCCCAGGTTCAAGCAATTCTCCTGCCTCATCCTCCCAAGTAGCTGGGACTACAGGCATGTGCTACCACGCCTGGCTAGTTTTTGTATTTTTAGTAGAGACAGGATTTTGCCATGTTGGCCAGGCTGGTCTTGAACTCCTGACCTCAGGTGATCTGCCCATCTTGACCTCCCAAAGTGCTGGGATTACTGGCGTGAGCCACCGTGCCTGGTCAACATTCATATAAATTAAAGAGTATTTTCTACAATAATATAAATATAAGGCCACAACATTTACTTTGAATGAAACCGTTAGTCATTTTAATATTGTTATTTCTACTTTTTAAATATAAAGTGTTTTAACTGAATTATGGTTAAAGAAAATTTTCACAAATCCTACATACATTATGACCAGTACATTAAAATTATTTATATTTAGATACTTATCTCTAATATCCAAATAAAACTTATTACCAAATTATTACAGTAGATACTAGTCTTACATACTTATTACCTTATCCGGTAGGGATAACTATAAGTAAGCATGAATTTAGTGTCTTTATTTCAGTAAGTTAGAATGCTGCTATTAAAGGACAAATAAACACAAATGATGTGACCACCAGAAAACTATAATAGCTCTCCTCTTAGCTGTGTTGCAAGCTCAAATATGTTCCACCATATAAACAAAATCAGATTCTAATTTTTCATCAAAAAGTGCTGGTGGTGACCGAGCACAGTGGCTCACGCCTGTAATCACAGCACTTAGGGAGGCCAACGCGGGTGGATCACTTGAGGTCAGGAGTTGGAGACCAGAATGGCCAACACAGTGAAACCTGTCTCTACTAAAAATACAAAAATTAGCCGGATATGGTGGCAGGTGCCTGTAATTCCATCTACTCTGGAGGCTGAGGCAGGAGAATTGCTTTAACCTGGGAGGCGGAGGGTGCAGTGAGCTGAGATCATGCCACGGCACTCTAGCCTGAGTGACAGAACGAGACTCCATTTCAGAAAAAAAAGTGCTGGTGGATGTAGTGTGATGTATTCCAATAGAATCCCCCTTTCAATGGCTAAAAGATGAGAGAGCAGCAGAGATGGAGGAATCTTATAAAATTCTGCTGAGAATATGCTCCCTTTTTCATAATGCTCATGTTTCTCATGCTGAGAGTAGCTGTGTAATTTGGGTATTTAGAGAGAAATATTTTATAGGGAAATATTTTCTGGTTGACTTCCTCAATCTTACATGTAATCTGAGTTTTTTCTCAAGATACATTTAACTTATTTTTTCTCTCAATATAGTCTTTCTGAGACTGAGAGCTGTTTTTCTCTCCAATGCTTTGAGTGTCTGTTTCAGAAGCCATTTTAGCATTTCACAGTGTCCGTGAATGAGGTGGGCTGTCACAATGGAACTCTTGGAGCTATCTCTTTACAGACTCATGCTGGAAATCCAGCAGAATGTTTTCCATGTCACCATTATAAATAGAAACTGAGCCTGAAACAGTGTTCCCGTTCTCATTATTGTGAAGGTGCATTCCTACCCAGGAGGCCTGCAGGCTCTCCTCCTGCAGCTCAGGCTTCACTCTCCGATGTGGCGCTGGAGTGCTGCTGTGGCAATTGGGGTTCATGTGAGATGTGACCTCCTGGCTGTTCACCCTGTATTGTGGGCTGTACCTCAGTGGCAGGAGGTAGGAGTCAAGAGAAAACTCCAGCCACCAGGAGAGGGCAAGCAGAAGTGCTGTAGTCCAACGCTTGGGGAGTAGAGAGCCATTGCTTCAAAATGTAAATAGCCAAAATGATAGCACATTATTCAAATGTTTCTGTAGGAGACTGAGAGCCTACCTTTAGCAGGCACCTGGTTTTATATTGCACAACTACCCTCTGTCATGAAGATCTTAAAAGTTTATTTTGTAATTATATATAACAAATTAACATACACGGATGGCCTCCCCAATTACCAGGTGAATTTAGAGTGAACTATGCATGACATGGTGCTGTAAGTTTTTCTACTCATGGGCTAATTATGGTGACCATCTTTCTGTCTTTGCAATCTGTTAAGCAGATTGACCTTGATGCATGTCAAATTCTGGTTTAATTGTGTAATATAACAGTTTTATTTCTGTTCAGTCATTGTGGAGTTGCTCTAGGGCTGGAGAAAATTTGTCTTTTAATTATATTTCCCAAGAACTGTCTAGAATTACCAGACATGACATAAACATATAAGGCGCCAACCAAGCTTTACTCTAGAGGGGCCTTTCCCTCTCAGGCTTCCAGTCAGCTCACAGTTGTGCTGCAGAATGCATACTCTCCCCTAAATATGCAGGCAGAATTGTTTCTCTGCTTGTTTGATAATCTGTAGTCCTCTATAGTCACTTTTAAAGAGGTTAGACCAAATTTCACAGGGCAGCAATCAACCATTTTACCTCTTTCAGTGATTCTTGTATTTTCAGACCTGAAACTGATTCAGAGACCATAAGGCTCACAAACTTAGAGTAACGTGTGCATTGAGTAGAAATGAGAATCTCTGCTTTCTCTTTCCTCGTGTTGCTAAAATGTCCATAAATCTGCAGGTGACACCTGCTACTACTCCATTTATTCAGGACCTAAATCTGCAGCTCCAGATTCTGAATCGGGATCTTGAGATTTTGGGAAAAAATAAAACATTTTATCTGAGAAATGCATGTTCATTTAGTTATAAGACTCAAAGATACATTAAAATGAGACCACAATTATGTCTTTCTTCCTTCTTTTAGCTATTGATTTATCTCTTAAAACTGCTTACTATAGCCATAAGTAGCTATAAATTAAACTAATAATTCCACACTGGACACTATAACCCACACCCTATAGCTTAACAATGTATAGCCAATTAGTAATCGATTTTATTTTTGTAAATAAATAAGAATTTCTAACAACTTTGTATCAGTCCACTCTCTGTCCCTCTATTTTTGCCTTTACAAATCCACTTGTAACTGCTGCTAAGCAAAGTGTAGATTTTTGACAATTTGAATCTTTGCTCTCAAGTTAACAATCCTCAAGCTTGACCCAAATAAACTGTCTACTTATATTCATGTTGCCTCAGTTTTTTGTTTTTGTTTTTTTTGAGAGGGAGTCTTGTTCTTGTCGCCCAGGCTGGAGTGCAATGGTGCGATCTCTGCTCACTGCAGCCTCTGCCTCCTGGGCTCAACCGATTCTCCTGCCTTAGCCTCACAAGTATCTGGGATTACAGGCACGTGCCACCACGCCCAGCTGATTTTTTTTTGCACTGTAAGTAGACACGGGGTTTCACTATGTTGGCCAGGCTGGTCTCAAACTCCTGACCTCAGGTGATCTACCTGCCTCGGCCTCCCAAAGTGCTGGGATTACAGGTGTGAGCCACTGCGTCCAGTGTCTCAGTTTTTTTTTTTTTTTAGGTAGACATATCATTTAGAATGTGCTAGAGCATCCTCTATAAGGGGATCTCTCCTTTGGTTGTACCCCATTTGCTGTAACACCCAAGAATGCAGAGCTAGGTTGATCCCACCTAGAATCTGCACATAAGGTTTGGCCTCTGCCTGGGATTTACAATACAGGGCCAGACTTAGGATTGAGAATGTACAGAAAACCAACAGGAGGCATGTTCTGCATTGTGAGTTGTCAACATAGACATCTTAAAGTTCCCTTTTGAGAGTATGGCTTCTTGAGCTTTTCAGATCTTGTTCAGTGACCTGCTACAGTTATGTGAGAGGTACCAGGTATACATAGAATCTCATGGGAGAATCCCTAAGTGTAAACAAGCATCTTAGGAGTGAGAGATCAAGGCCACAGAGTATCCAAAGCCATGACCACAGCTGTATCTACCTGTAAAATGTGGTACTGGAGTATTCTTGTCCTTCCTCTTACCCAAGAGCTGGCTCATCAGGACAGGTGATCCAAATTCTGGAGCTCCACCAGGGCAGTTTCATTGTTTTTTTTTTTTTTTTCTTTTTTTGAGGCGGAGTCTCACCCTATTGCCCAGGCTGGAGTGCAATGGCGTGATCTCAGCTCACTGCAACCTCTGCCTCCCGGGTTCAAGCGATTCTCCTGCCTCAGCCTCCTGAGTAGCTGGGATTACAGGCACATGCCACCACGCAGGCTAATTTTTGTATTTTTAGTAGAGACAGGGTTTCACCATGTTGGCCAGGCTGGTCTCAAACTCCTGACCTCGTGATCCGCCCACCTCGGCCTCCCAAAGCGCTTGGATTACAAGCATGAGCCACCGCGCCCGGCCAGTTTCATTTTTTATATAGGATCACCCTGAGTCTCTCCTGCTTGGCACATCATTGGGTCATCAGCCCAGGGTCATTGGGAACCCTCTCACAATCACCTAGGCATCTTTGAGACATTTGAGGTTGTCCAGAGCAGAACTGTGTCAGGCTGACAAGAGTGGTTAATTATGCTTCTGTCTCAGTGTAAGACAAATGAGTCAGTCTGCATTTGTTCCTCCCCTCATACAAGAGATGTCTTGGTTGGTACCCAGATGAGAGTTTCTTAAGTTTCCTGGTGCTTGGGTGAAAAAAAAGGAAAGGGTCTGGAGACTCAAATAGATAAACTAATTGCTTCCATTTTATGTGGCCATTAGAAAATAGTTGAAGCAGTCAGGGTTCCTACCATGCAGGAACTTTAAGTCTAGACTAGTAACTGGATAAATGGTTGAAGCATTATATGGTTGGTACAATGTATAGATGTGTGGAAAAGAAAAAAACTTGGCCTTTGGCCACTTTCTTTACATTGTTGTGACTTCTGATGTCATCACCTGAAAGGATATTTATGAACAGAAGAGTTGTTATTGTTTGTATTCTTTTTTACTTTCCTATTAATACATATTTATGTCCTAATAAATTACCCTAGAAAACCTTAAGGAATTTGTTTAAATTATTTATTAGTATACATTATAAAATTGACATGGCAGTGGCTAAAAGAAATTAGTTAACACAAACTCTGTAATGTAAGTTTCTCTTAGGTAAGCTTAGAAAAATCAGAACTGGAAATACCTCAGTGGCATAGAGAGCAGAATTCTACATAGGGTCCACTCTCTGCCCCAGTTCTGCTAAGATTCACTCTTTTTGGAGGCCTTATTTAGGTCTGACCCCACTGTGGAGTCTTGCCTCACCAAACTGATTAGAAGAAATTAGTTTTGGCTGGTGAGTCCTGCAGCCTTTTTAGAACTGGTGCCCATAATTCTTTGAAACTCAGAAGCAGATTAATGGGAAAAATATTTATTTTAGGGCCTTAATTTTTTATTTTTTATTTTTATAAAAACCAGTACTTGCTGAAATGTTCCATGTAGCAACTTGTTTTCTATTACTGCAGATTTAGTAGTTGCTCCATAAGCCACAAAAAAGTAAATATAAACACAATAAAAATTTTTTCTAAATTACATTAAGCTTTTCGGTATCCCTCTCATCTGTCTATATTTAGCTTTTATTTTATACATCTTCAAGAAAAAATCAATGACAGAGAAACAGAAGAAATAAAAATCCTGGGCTCTTTATCCTGAGATTTATTGAACACCTCATACCAACTCCCAGGGTGTTATGAGGATTAAATCAAATAGTGTATTTTTCCCAGCACAATGCTGTGTAACACTTGAGGACATAGTACCTGCTTAATAAACGTTACGCTAGTACATGTGTACGTGTTGTTTTCCAAATGCAGACTCATTCAAACATTGCTCCCTTTTGTTTCCTCTGTAAACTTTAAAGGACCAGCAAAGAATATGATACTTGAGAATGGAGATTGGTTGTCTTTATTTGTGTTGTGACAAGAGTGCTGAGTTTAAGGGAGTCTGTGCTGTGCCTGCTTTCTCCAACTAATGCTAATAATGAGCCCAGGAAGAGCAACATCAGCATTGACAGAGGATTTGTTTAAAACACCTATTCATGGACCCTTTCCAAACCTGCAGAATCACATTACATAGAGTGAGACCAAAATTATCAAGTGATTTATAAGCTCATTAAAGCTTGAGAGACAATGCTTAGCTAAGTGGTTATCAGCCCAGTCTTCTAATTAGGATTACATGGCCAATTTAAAAAATCTTACTTGTGTCTTTTCCACAGGTTCTGTTAATTGTTCTTGGTGGAAGCATCCGTATTGTTTTAAGTAAGGGCCTCATGTGACTCAAAATGAGGACAGAGTCAAGTATGAGGGGTTCAGGATACATTCATGAGAGTTAAGTTCCACCTTTGCATTGAAGGTTGATCACAGGGCCTGTTCTGTTCGGGTTTGGTAGAGACAGGTCAGTGTGGCCCATATTGCCATTATTGTAGCAGAAATTGCTGGTGTCTGTGCCTGGGGAGGGCACCTGAGAACAGGAAAAGAGAAACATATATTTAAGAGATGGAGTCTCACTCTGTCGCCCAAACTGGAGTGCAGTGGTGCTATCTCGGCTCACTGCAACCTCTGCCTTCCAGGTTCTAGCAATTCTCCTGCCTCCGCCTCCTGAATAGCTGGGATTACAGGCTCATGCTGCCATGCCTAGCTAATTTTTTTGTATTTTAATAGAGATGGGGTTTCACCATGTTTGCCCAGGCTGGTCTCGAATTCCTGAGCTCGGGCAATCCACCTGCCTCGGCCTCCCGGTATGCTAGGATTACTGGCCTGAGCCACTGTGCCTGGCCGAGAAACTTGTATTTTTATCTTCATGGAGCGTCTCATTGTTCCCGAATCTCTTCTTGTATAAAGGACAGAAGTGGGTGGACTTTTCTCCAGGTTTTGGTTTTTCTGCCTGTGGGTGTGGTGGTAGCAGGTAAACAGGGGGTGCTGACACCTTTAGAGGCATATTCTCAAGATACAAGTGTAATTTGTCCAGAGAATCTCATCTGAGAAGGAATTCCAAAAAAGGAGAAAGAGGAAGAATTGGTTCTTTTTTTTACTTAAACCTGTCTCAGATCAAGAGCTGTGTCCACTCTTCCTCCTGGAATGCCATGTGTTTAGTACTTGCAAACCTTTACTTCTCTACTCAATCTTTTCCTCCCTAATGAGCTAGTTTCAATTACTTTAAAAATTCATTGTAATAGTCAAGGGTCTCAGAAAAATATTTTTCCTGTGTACCAGAGCCTTCTTTACATTCTCTGCATCATGGCTTCTTATGTGCCATGCAGAATTCTCATTATGAATTTAGAATCTGCAATATTAAAAATATTTCCTTTGTAGCTGTTGAATTATGGGAACGTGTGGATACTCAAGATTTCTACTGTGGAAAAGCTGGGGTCTTTAGTAAAGAAAAAGAACATGTAATGTTGAGGATCCATCTGTGTTCTCTATTAGCTCTATACAGAAAAGGATCAAGAAAATGCTTATTTAAACAGAATGGCATTTATCACCCATGAAGTTCTGAAAAAAATTTTAGGAGATTCCTGCTTTCTAGGGTGCTGAAGAAAGACTACTTAAAATCACTATTTAATAGTACAGTAAATAGGAGATACCTGTATTTTGAACTTTGCATAAAAGTGATGTTTCTTTATGGTTAAATTTAGATTATAATTTACTTTTTGGGGGCAGTATTCCAGCAGTGATGCTGTGTTCTTTGTGCATCAGCACATCATAAAAATTTGTTCCTAGTGCAGTTGATGTTAATGATTCACTTGGCTAAAGAGCTGTCTGACAAGTTTTTTTTATAGTTAATTACTTTTCATTAGTAAGTATCTTTATGCAGCTGATGTGCATAAATTATCACATTTGATTTGGCAGCTGCCTTTCTTCCTTAGGTTTTATTTGCATATATGTCTTTGGAAGATGAAGGCTCTCATCTTTATTTACAGAAAAACTGGGAAAACACAGGATCTTTTTTTTTTTTTTTTTTGAGATGGAGTCTCATTCTGTTGCCCAGGCTAGAATGCACTGGCGCAGTCTCAGTTCACTGCAACCTCCGCCTCCCAGGTTCAAGCAATTCTCCTGCCTCAGCCTCCCAAGTAGCTGGAATTACAGACGCACATCATCGTGCCCAGCTAATTTTTGTATTTTTTTTTTAGTAGAGATGGGGTTTTGCCATGTTGGCCAGGCTGATTTCGAACTCGTGACCTCAGGTGATCCGCCTGCCTCGGCCTCCCAGAGTGCTGGGATTACAGGTGTGAGCCACCGTGCCTGGCCAACACAGGCTCTTTTACTTAGTGGATGTTTGACAAAATACTCTTCTTGGGCCAAAAACATTGGCATTACTGGTGAGCTTGTTAGAAATTCAGAAATTCAAACTTTATTCCAGATTTTCTAAAAACAGTCCGCATAATAAGATCTTCAGTTTATTGTACACATTTGAGATGTACCTTCTAACTCAACATGTCTTTTCTATCTGAAAAATGTACACAACTCATTGTGTATGATGTAAATATAGCACTCAAAAATTTACATGTTTGTATTCATGTCCTGTTATAGTTTTTCTTCAAAAAAGTATATATACACTGATGTTGTGGATCTTATGCTGTTCTCTTATCTGAGTTAATATATTAGAGAATATTTCTGCATTGAAATTTATTTTATTGTATAATTTGACTCACTCCTATAAGTCAGAATCAGTTTTCTATACTGTCTTACTTTGCCTTGAGCCAAAATAAAAATTCTGCCCATGGTCATTTAGTAAATATATAAGTGTGTGTGTGTGTGTGTGTGTGTGTGTGTTTTTCAGGGACCACTGACATTTAGGGATGTGGCCATAGAATTCTCTCTGGAGGAGTGGCAATGCCTGAACACTGCACAACGGAATTTATATAGGAAAGTGATGTTTGAGAACTACAGAAACCTGGTCTTCCTGGGTGAGGATAACTTCAACACACAATTCCTAATATGCCCTAAAGGTTTTATTTCTCTTTTTTTGCATAACTTGTGGTAATTTGTGCTTTGCATAAATGAGTTTCAGATCCCTGTTTTCAAGAAAATCTTTGAGCTTTGTCCGTGTAGAAAAAAATTTCTTCAGTACGTTTCATCTTGACCTGAACTTTCCACATTCCTGAGCTGATGTATATCCTTCACTCTAGATTAGTGGTAATTACAGAAATTTGATGGCATAAAATGTTGTTGCCCACACCTTAAAATTTAATTGCCCCCACCAATTTTTGATTCAGTAGTACTGGGTAGTGAAATTAAAGACCTAAAAATTTAAAGTATTTTCTAAATATTTAGAAATGTCTGTTATAAATTAGTAATTTGGGATTAATTTACTAGAATATGCTATGACATTCTCTTTACTGAGCACATTAGTAGTTTGGTAATTGGAGAATATGAGCAAGATTCATGTTATTTATTTTTAATAAAACAGGTATTGCTGTCTCTAAGCCTCACCTGATAACCTGTTTGGAGCAAGGAAAAGAGCCCTGGAATAGGAAGAGACAGGAGATGGTAGCCAAACCCCCAGGTAGGTGAGAGTGATAGTGAATACAACAGATGACACAGATGAGAGGTCCAGATGTCAAAGAGAAAGTCAGTTCTTGACATGGGATTTGGGAAGCTATGTTCCAGAGAAAATAGTTTTTGGGAAGCTCAGTTTCTTTTCTCTTGCTCTCACATAGGGGCATCTTCTTTATGCTCTTAAATTCTCTAAAAATTCTACTTTCCCATCAGTGATCTTCCTTCAAGTTTACTGTAAGCCAAAGTCCTCTTCATGGCTTATAAGAGACTGCACAATCTGACTGATGTTCCATTGTTTTAGGGACACACAAATATCTGCAAAATTTTGAGAAACTGTTATTTTTTAAGTTCTCTTTCTACATCACGTCTGAAATGTGTGTGATTAGTGGTTTCTTTTCCTTTTTTTGGTTCATTTTTCTGCACATTTCATCTTTTTATTATTATAGTCTTTTTTTGATAGTCGAAATATAGTTCGAAATTACAAAGTATAATGTCCTTCTTTGTTCTTTTTCCTCCAGATTGCTTTGACTATTCAAAGTTTATTGTAGTTTCATATAAATTTTAGGATTTTATTTTTCATTGCTGTAAAAAAATGCCACTGGAATTTCGATAGGGAGTTCATTGAATCCATAGATTATTTTGGATAATATGGCACTGTAACAATATTTATGCTTTCAATCCATAGACATAAAATACTTTAAAATTTATTTGCGTTGGCCAGGCACAGTAGCTCACACTTGTAATCCCAGCACTTTGGGAGGCCAAGGCAGGGAGATCACTTGAGGTCAGGAGTTTGAGACCAGCCTGGCCATCAGGGTGAAATCCCATCTCAACTAAAAATACAAAAATTAGCCTGGCATGGTGGCAGGTTCCTGTAATCCCAGCTACCCAAAAGGCTGAGGCAGGAGAATTGCTTTAACCCAGGAGGTGGAGGCTGCAGTGAGCTGAGATTGTACCACTGCACTCCAGCCTGTGTGACAGAGACTCTGTCTCAAAAAATAATTATTTGCCTCTTCTCTAATTTATTTCATTAATATATTTTTATTGTAAAGATTTTTTTACCTCCTTGTTTAAATTTGTTCTCAGAAATTATTTTAATGCTACTGTAAATAAGATTGTTTTCTTAATAATCAGTTTGCTTTAAGTGTATGGAACCATAACTTAAACTTGTATGTTAATTTTATATTTTGCTAATTTACTGAATGTATTTATTAATTTAAACAGGTTTTAGTATACTGTTTATAATTTTTTATATATACGAGCATATGATCGATAAGCAGCAAGTTTTTACTCATTTGTCTTCAATTTCAGTGAGTTTAAAAACTTTTTTTGACTAATTCTTCTGCCACATACTTGCAGTTCTATGTTAAAATAAAGTATTTACAGTGGGTACAATATAGTTTTGCATTGGTGTCTGAATTTAAAGGAGCAAACACCTCTTTAAGTTTTTATAAACTGGTTTAGAAGGTAAAGTTTTTTTTTGTTGGGTTCTCAGGGTGATGGGATGTCCTCTGGGTTTGTAGTGGAGAGGGGCGTAGCTTGGTCACAAGGCTGCTGGGTCTGCACTAGGGCTCACCTTTAGTTGGCTTAACAGGGGCTTGGGTAATTGTAATTTTCATTATATTTTGGGACAGACTAAATATTTTTCTGGATGTTGCTCTGTAGGGCAGACAGTAGGGCAGGTTTTTGTAATTGGGTCTATATATGGTGGGCCTTATATCAGAATGTGGATGAGTATGGCTTTCACTGAGTATCAGAGAGAATTTTTTCAGGTCACTGTGTGGGTTCCTTTATAGGCAGAACTGGCCGTGAACTGTGGCTCAGGGAGCTGGAACTGAGTCATCGAACTGCTTCAGAAACCACGGTATAAAGGACAAGGTCTGCAGGCCTGCCTGCGTGGCTATAAATGGCTGTCTTCCTCCAGGCCTCTGGAAGGGCACGGTCTCTCCCAGACTGTGGCTGGGAGGAGTTTGGGATGATTAGAGAGTAAGTTCAGAATTCTCAGTGGGACCAAATTTGGTGGGCCATTTCCTGGTCTGCAGCCTAGAACAGGGGTCCTGTATTTTTCCACCTGAATGAGGACCTGCCTTCTGAAAAGAACACTCCTTAATCTTAGACTGTAGCAGTTTCACAACACCCTCTCTGGATCTCAAAACTCTCTTAAAGGCACTTATTTTTGAGATGGGTTTTGGCTTCATAACCCAGGTTGGTCTTGAAATCCTGGCCTGAAGCAGTTCCCCAACCTGAATGTACCATGTAGCTGTCATTACAGGTGTGAGCCATGGCTCACATAAATGCATTTTTGACAGGGATGGCTGATAAATTTTCTTGCTGTGGGATGATAAGCAAATAAGGAACCTTTTATTTTTCCATCTTACTGATGTCACTCTCCCTATACATTTTTACTTTCTATTTTCTATTTCAAATTTTTCTGTACTTTAGGTTCAGACATTTAGGACAATATGCTAGAATTTACATGATATGGCTGATGTTACTTATAAATTTAAGTTTGCTTCAGGCAAACAGGAATTATAGGATTTTCACCCACTTAAGCATATATCTAAATAACAACATAACTAATTTCTAAATATTTGTTTTATATATAAGAAGTGCTAACCATATTCTGCAAAATGTATAATTTTTAAATTTAGCAATGCAAGACTATTGTTTTGCTTCTAAAGTTGGATTACAGTAGTTTTATTTTGTGTAAGAATAGCATATATTTAAAACATAAATACTAATTTCTTATAAATTTTTGTTTATTATAAATTTATTGTTAGAATCTTTTATTTATAATTATACTGTTTTTTTCTGAAATTTTATTGCAACACAGCGCATGCCAATGATTTGAAATACCTGCTTTCCATGAGTACACATAGTCAAATATTGTAATTATCTAGACAAATTTTTTAATGGCACATAAATATTGCAAAGCAGATTTTGTGAGTAAACATTTCTTTAGTTATTGTTTTGCAGTTCCATATTAGTGTTTTATTTAGTGTACGTTTTTAAACATCAGTTTATTGTGATTTTTTGTTTTACTTATATATTTAGACATTTTGCAATTCTGTTTGTAAACTTTAAGTCAACATGGGGTTTAATTAAAAGATAAATCAGCCGGGCTCAGTGGCTCACGCCTGTAATCCCAGCACTTTGGGAGCCCAAGGCAGGTGGATCAGAAGGTCAGGAGTTCGAGACCAGCCTGGCCAATATGGTGAAGCCCCATCTCTACTAAAAACACAAAAATTAGCCTGGTGTGGTAGCGGGTGCCTGTAGTCCCAGCTACTTGGGAGGCTGAGGCAGGGGAATCTCTTGAACCTGGGAGGCAGAGGTTACAGTGAGCTGAGATTGCACTACTGTACTCCAGCCTGGGCGACAGAGCGAGCCTCCATCTCAAAAAAAAAAAAAAAAAAGGATAAATCAGCCATATGTCTATCACAATCAGTTTGTATATGTGTGTGCTTTTATCTACAAATATGACCTCAATTTTGGTAATGGCTTATTTTGTAGGTATTCTTTCTTAGCTGATTTTCAATGGTTGTCCGATCATATCTAAATGAGTAGTCATGGAAATCGCCTTCTTTTCACCATGTGTTTAATGATGAATATATATTTCTTTTGCATGAGAGAAACACGTTTGTGATTTGAAGATAATTTTTGAAAAGATTTATAAATCTTTATTTTTTCAGTTTTTCTTTTAAAAAATTAATTGTGAAAATATAACATAAAATTTACCATCTTAAATTCATTGAAGTGTACATTTCAGGGCCAGGCATGGTGGTGGCTTACATCTGTAATCCAGGGATTTTGAGAGGCCAAGACAGGAGTATCACTTGAGCCCAAAATTTGGAGACCAGCTTGGGCAACATATAAAGACCCAGTCTACAAAAAAAACTATTTTTAAAGACAGGCATGGTGGTGTGCACTTGTGGTTTCAGCTACTTGGGAGATTGATGGGGGAGGATTTACTTCAGCCTGGTTAAGGCTATAGTAAGCCATAATTGTGCCACTGCACTCCAGCTTGGGTGACAGAGTGAGATCCTGTCTGAATAAAAGTTGTACATTTCAAGCATGTTAAGTGTATTCACACTGTTAGACAAAATACTTCTAAAAGTTTTACATCTTGTAAAACTAAAACTCAGTACACATTAAGTAACAACTGCCCATTTTACCCTCTCTTCAGCCCTTGACAGACACGCTTCCACTTTCTGTTTTTATGAGTGTGACTACTTAAGATATCTCATAAGTGGAATCATACAGTACCCATCATTTTGTTACTGGCTCATTTTAGGTGACATAATTCTCAACATTTATATTAAAATGGGACAAGATTTTCTCTTTTTTTTTTTGTTTTTTTTTTTTTGAGACGAAGTTTTGCTCTTGTTGCCCAGGCTGGAGCGCAGTGGTGCCATCTTGGCTCACCTCTACCTCCCAGGTTCAAGCAATTCTCCTCCCTCAGCTTCCCAAAAATTTTTTTTAAGGCTGAATAATATTCCATTGTATGCATATGTTACTTTTTTATGTATTTATAAATCAACATCTGGATTGCTTCAGCATTTTGGCTTTTTTTTTTTTTTTTTTTTTTTTTGGAGATGGAGTCTTGCTCTGCCTCCCAGGCTAGAGTGCAATGGCACAATCTTGGCTCACTGCAGTCTCCGCCTCCCAGGTTCAAATGATTCTCCTGCCTCAGCCTCCTGAGTAGCTGGGATTACAGGCACCCACCACCACACCTGGCTAAATTTTGTATATTTAGTAGAGACAAGGTTTCACCATGTCGGCAAAGCTGGTCTCAAACTGCTGACCTCAGGTGATCCACCCGCCTCCGCCTTCCAAAGTGCTGGGATTACAGGTGTGAGCCACTGTGCCTGGCCGCGTTTTGGCTTTTGTGATGCTGGTACAAGAAACATAAATGTTCAAATATGTCTTCCAGGTCCTGTGTTGCATAGTTTGGATGTAGATCCATAAGTGGGATTGCTGTATTTAATAATTCCATTTTTAATTATTTGAGGAACATTTATAACATTTGTAAATAATGGTTGCATCCTTGTTTTGCACCAACAATTAACGTGTTTTTGTTGCAAATTTTCATTGCATCATCAACTGATTTGATGTTTTCTAGAAAACTTATAGTGGCTATTATAATGGGTGTGAGAGGATTCTGTTTTTCATTGTGATTTTCATGCATTTGTCTACAAATTAGTATTTTGTGTATCCTTTCAAATGCTTTTTTGCATTTGTATCAATTTGATGAAAATTTAGTTCAATTATTTGCCCACTTCTAAGTCGTTATTCAACTTTATAATTCAGTTTTAATAGTTGTTTATATATTCTGAATATTAACTCCTATCACATGTGATTTGCAAATATTTTCACCCATTTCCTAGGAGGCATCATTACTCTTTTGAGTGTTTTCTTTGATATGCAGAAATTTTGAAGTACTGTGTAGTTCAGTTATTCTGTTCTTCTCTCTGTTGCTCATGCATTTAATGTTGTATCTAAGAAAATGGTGCCAATACCAATGTCATGTTTTTTTCCTATATTTTTTCTAAGAGATTGTTATTTTTTAAATTTCTAAATATTTTATTTCAAATATTCTTTGTATATAGTTCAAGGAAAGAATTCAGCTTTATCAGTGTAGATAACCTGATTTCAACGTTATTTTTTTGAAAAGATTATCTTTTCTCTATCATGTGTTAATGGTGACTTAGTGAAAGATCATTTGATCATACACAAAAGGGTTCTTTTCTGGGCTCTCTATTCTGTTTTTGTTTGTTTTTTTGTGTTTTTTTGGAGATGGAGTCTTGCTGTGTCACCCAGTCTGGAGTGCAGTGGTGCTATCTCAGCTCACTGCAAGCTCTGCCTCCCGGGTTCACGTCATTCTCCTGCCTCAGCCTCCCGAATAGCTGGGACTACAGGCGCCCGCCACCACGCCCGGCTAATTGTTTTTGTATTTTTAGTAGAGACAGGGTTTCACTGTGTTAGCCAGGATGGTCTCGATCTCCTGACCTTGTGATCTGCCCGCCTTGGCCTCCCAAAGTGCTGGGATTACAGGCGTGAGCCAGCGCACCTGGCCGTCTATTCTGTTTTTTATCTCTTTATATGTCATTGTGTCAGTACCACATTGTTTTTGCTGTTGTAGCTTTTAATATGTTTTTCAATCAGGAAGTATAATGCTTTTTTTTCATGGTTGTTTAGCTAGTTATGGTCATAATCAAATTAAAAAATTTTAAACATTTCTGTAAAAAAAACTGTGCTATTGGGATTTTTATAGAGATCATATTGAATTTTTTTACCACTTTAGGTTATATTGACATCTTAACAAAATTAAATTTTTTGACCCTTGAGCAAAACTATGTCAAAGAGTATGTTTTATTTTATTTTAAATTAAATTAAATTTAAAGACAGGGTCTCACCTTGTTGCCCAGGCTACTTTCAAACTCCTAGGCACAGGTAATCCTTCTGCCTTGGCCTCCTGAAGTTCTAAGTTTACACATTTGAGCCACTACACCCAGCCTGTGTGTTTCATTTTCATATATATTTGGATTTGCCAATTTTACCTTTGCTTTTAATTCCTAGTTTTATTAAGTTTTTGTCAGAAAACACACAGTGTATGATTTTGGTGTTCTTAGATTTATTCATCATTGTTGTTTTGAGACAGGATTTTACTGTCACTCAGGCTGGAGTGCAGTGGCATAATTTTGGCTCACTGCAGCCTCAGCCTCCTGGGCTCAAGTGATCCTTCCACCTCAGCTCCCCGTGTAGCTGAAACTACAGACATGCACTATCATGTCTGGCTATTTTTTTTTATTATTTGTAGGGACAGGGCCTCACTGTGTTACCTAGGCTGGCCTCAAACTTCTTGTCCCAAATGATACTCCCACCTTGGTCTCCCAAAGTGTTGGAATTATAGGCATGAGCCACTGCACCCAGTTGTTATTGTTAAATTTAATAAGACCCATGATGTGTTTTAACAGAATACACTAGGTGCAAATAAGAATATCATATATTCTGTTGCTTTTGACTGAGAAGTTTTTTATGAGTCTGTTAAGCCTAGTTGTTCTATGCTATGGTTTGGATGTCCGTGTTCTCCAGACCTCATGTTGCAATGTAATCCTTAATGTTGGATGTGGGACCTGGTGGGAGGTGTTTGGGTCATGGGGGCAAATTCCTCATGGATGGCATGACGCCATCCTCGTGGTAATCAGAAAGTTTACACTCTATTAATTCAAATGAAAGCTGCTTCATTAAAACAACGTGTTTCCTTCACCTCACACTTGCTCTGTCTCTTACCATGTGATATGTCCAGTTACTCTTTGCCTTCCTCCATGATCGTAAGCTTCCTGAGACCCTCACCAGAAGCAGATGCTGGCACACACTTCTTGTACAGTCTGCCAAAGTGTGAGCCAAATAAACATGTTTCTTTATAAATCATCCACTCTTAGCTATTCCTCTATATGCAAAATAATCAATACAGTCTATAATGTCTAAGTTTTCTGTTTTCTTATTAATCTTTTCTCTTAATTTTTTATTACTGAAAATGGGGTCTTGATATCTACAATTATTATGTTGCTATGTATTTCTTTCTTCACCTTTGTCAATATTTGCTTTATATATTTTGGAGACCTGATGTTATTAATACACATACATATAGATAGATAAATATGATAGTTATAGATTCCTGGTAAATTGACCCATTTTACTTACTATTATATAATATCAATCTTTGATTAATGCTACTACTTGACTTATTTGTTTGTTTGTGTTTTTGTTTTTTTGAGACAGAATCTCATTCTGTCGCCCAGGCTGGAGTGCAGTGGTGTGATCTCGACTCACTGCAACCTCTGCCTCCCGAGTTCAAGCAATTCTCTTGCCTCAGCCTCTCGAGTAGCTGGAATTACAGGTGTGTGCTACGATGCCTGGCTACTTTTTGTATTTTGGGTAGAGATGGGGTTTCATCATTTTGTCCAGGCTGGTCTCGAACTCCTGACCTCAAGTGATTCACCTGCTTCGGACTCCCAAAGTGCTGGGATTACAGGCATGAGCCACCGTGCCTGGCCAAGTACTTGACTTAAAGTATATTATATCTAATATAATGATGACCATCCCACCCAATCGTGGTTACTATTGGCATGAAATAAGATTTTTTTCATTTTGTTACTTTCAGCCTATTTGACTCAATGCTAAAATGAGTCTCGTATAGAGAACATATTGTATGCTTTTTTACTTAAGCCATTCAGGCGTCTTATTTCTTTTTCTCTTTCTCTCTCTCTGTCTCTGTCTCTCTCTCCCTCCCTCCCTCCCTTCCTTCTTTCCTTCTTTCCTTCCTTCCTTCCTTTCTTTCTTTTGTTCTTTCTTGTGGCCTCGCTCTGTCAACCAGGCTGGTTTGCAGTGGCGTGATACTTAATGACCCACTGCATCCTCAACTTTCTAAACTTAGAAAATTCTCTAACTTAAGCGTCTCCAGTAGCTGGGTTACAAATATGCACCATCACATCCAGTTAGTTTTTTTGTATTTTTCATAGAGACAATGTTGTCCAGACTGGTCTCAAATTCTCTTTTATTTTTTAAATTTTATTTTTCTATAGGGTGTTTGGTTCCATGAGTAAGTTCTTTAGTGGTAATTTTTTAGATTTTGGTGCACCCATCACGTAAGCAGTATTCACTACACCCTATTTGTAGCCTTTTATCTCTTGCCCCCTCCCACCCGAGCCCCCCCAAGTCCCCAAAGTTTATTGTATCGTTCTTATGCCTTTGCATCCTCATAGCTTAGTTCCCACATATCAGTGAGAACATGCAATGTTTGGTTTTCCATTCCTGAGTTACTTCACTTAGAATAATAGTCTCCAATCTCATCCAGGTCACTGCAAATGACATTGATTCATTCCTTCTTATGGCTGAGTAGTATCCTATATATATACCACAGTTTCTTTATCCCATTGTTGATTGATGGGCATTTGGGTTGGTTCCATGATTTTGCAATTGCAAATTGTGCTGCTATAAACATGCGTGTGCAAGTATCTTTTTCAGATAGTAACTTCTTTTCCTGTGGGTAGATACCCAATAGTGGGATTGCTGGGTCAAATGGTAGTTCTACCTTTAGTTCTTTAAGGAATCTCCACACTGTTTTCCATAGTGGTTGTACTAGTTTACATTCCCACCAGCAGTGTAGAAGTGTTCCCTGATCACCGCATCTGTGCCAGCATCTACTGTTTTACGATTTTTTGATTATGATCATTCTTGCAAAAGTAAGGTGGTACTGCATTACGGTTTTGATATGCATTTCCCTGATCATTAGTGATGTGGAGCATTTTTTCATATTTTTGTTGGCCATTTGTATATCTTCTTTTGAGAAATGTTTATTTGTGTCCTTAGCCCACTTTTCGATGGGATTGTTTGTTTTTTTCTTGCTGATTTGAGTTCATTGTAGATTCTGGATATTAGTACTTTGTCAGATGTATAAATTGTGAAGATCCTTTCCCACTCTGTGGGTTGTCTGTTTACTCTGCTGACTGTTCCTTTTGCTGTGCAAAAGCTCTTTTGTTTAATTAAGTTCCAGCTATTTATCTTTGTTTTTATTGCATTTGCTTTTGGGTTCTTGGTCATGAAATCCTTGCCTAAGCCAATGTTTAGAAGGGTTTTTCCAATGTTATCTTACAGAATTTTTATAGTTTCAGGTCTTAGATTTAAGTCCTTAATCTGTCTTGAGTTTATTTTTGTATAAGGTGAGAGATAAAGATCCAGTTTTATTCTCCTACATGTGGCTAGCCAATTTTCCCAGCACCTTTTGTTGAAAAGGGTTTCCTTTTCCCACTTATGTTTTTGTTTGCTTTCTGAAAGATCAGTTGGCTGTAAGTACTTGAGTTTATTTCTGGGTTCGCTATTCTGTTCCGTTGTTCTATGTGCCGATTTTTATAATAGTAACATGCTGTTCTGGTAACTATGGCTTATAGTATAGTTTGAAATCAGGTAGTCTGATGCCTCCAGATTTATTCTTTTTGCTTAGTCTTGCTTTGGCTATGTGGGCTCTTTTTTCGTTCTGTATACATTTTAGAATTGTTTTTTCTAATTCTGTGAAGAATTATGGTAGTATTTTGATGGGGATTGTATTGAGTTTGTTTATTGCTTTTTGCAGTATGGTCATTTTCCACAAGATTAATTCTACCTATCCATAAGCATAAAATGTGTTTCCATTTGTTTGTGTTGTCTATGATTTTTTTCAGCAGTGTTTTGTAGTTTTCCTTGTAGAGGTCTTTCATGTAATCGATTAGGTATATTTCTAAGTATTTTATTATTTTTGCAGCTACTGTAAAAGGGGTTGAGTTCTTGATTTGATTCTCCACTAGGTCACTGTTGGTGTATAGAAGAGCTACTGGTTTGTGTACATTAATCCTATACCTGGAAACTTTGCTCAATTCTTTTATCAGTTCTAGGAGTTTTTTGGAGGAGTCTTTGGGGTTTTCAAGATAAAAGATCATATCACCAGCAAACAGTGACAGTTTGACTTTCTCTTTACTGATTTGGATGCCCTTTATTTCTCTTGTCTGATTGCTCTGGCTAGGACTTCCAGTGCTATGTTGAAGAAGAGTTGTGAGAGTGGGCATCCTTGTCTTGTTCCAAAGGGAATGCTTTCAACTTTTTTCCCATTCAGTATTATGTTGGCTGTGGGTTTGTCATAGATGACTTTTATTACGTGGAGGTATGTCCCTTGTATGCCAATTTTGCTGAGAGTTTTACTCATAAAGAGATGCTGGATTTTGTCAAATGCTTTTTCTGCATCTATTGAGATGATCATGTGAGTTTTAACTCTGTTTATGTGGTGTATCACACTTATTGACTTGCATATATTAAACCATCTCTGCATCCCTGGTATGAAACTCACTTGATCATGATGGATTATCTTTTTGATATGTTGTTGGATTCAGTTAGCTGGTATTTTGTTAAGGATTTTAGCATCTATGTTCATCAGGGATATAAGTCTGTAGTTTTCTTTTTTGATCATGTCCTTTTCTGGTTTTGATATTAGCATGATGTTGGCTTCATAGAATGAATTAGGGAGGGTTCCCTCTTACTCTGTCTTCTGGAATAGTGTCAATAGGATTGGTACCAATTCTTCTTTGAGTGTCTGGTAGAATTCTGCTGTGAATCTGTCTGGTCTTGGACTTTTTTTGTTGGTAATTCTAAAATTACCATTTTAAAAGCTACTTGCTTTTGGTCTGTTCAGGGTAGGAGGGTTTTATTTTTACAGGAATTTATTCATCTCTTCTAGGTTTTCGAGTTTATGTGTGTATTCATCGTAGCCTTGAATGATCTTTTGTATTAATGTGGTATCAGTTGTAATATCTCCCATTTTGTTTCTTATTGAGGTTATTTAGATTTTCTCTCTTCTTTTCTTTTTTTTTTTGAGTCTCTCTCTGTTGCCCAGGCTGGAGTGCAGTGGTACGATCTCGGCTCACTGCAAGCTCTGCCTCCCAGGTTCAGGCCATTCTCCTGCCTCAGCCTCCCGAGTAGCTGGGACGACAGGTGCCCACCACCATGCCCGGCTAATTTTTTGTATTTTTAGTAGAGATGGGGTTTCCCCGTGTTAGCTAGGATGGTCTCAGTCGCCTGACCTTGTGATCTGCCCCCCTGGGCCTCCCAAAGTACTGGGATTACAGGCGTGAGCCACCGTGCCTGGCCTATTTATGTTTTCAAAGAAACAGCTTTTTGTTTCATTTATCTTTTGTATTTTTTTGCTTCAGTTTCATTTAGTTTTGCTCTAATCTTGATTATTTCCTTTCTTCTGTTGCATTTGGATTTGGTTTTTTCTCGTTTCTCTAGTTTCTTGAAGTGTGACCTTACAGTCTCAGTTTGTGCTCTATCAGTCTTTTTGATGTAGGCGTTTAGGGCTATTATGAACTTTCCTCTTAGCACTACCTTTGCTGTATCCCAGAGGTTTTCATAGGTTGGGTCATTATTGTCATTCAGTTAGACAAATTTTTAAATTTTCATCTTGGTTTCATTTTTGACCCAATGATCATTCAGAAGCAGGTTATTTAATTTCCATGTATTTGCATGGTTTTGAAGGTTTTTTTGGAGTTGATTTCTAGGTGTTTTTTTTTTTTTTTGAGACGGAGTCTCACTGTGTTGCCCAGGCTGGAGTGCAGTGGCACGATCTTGGCTCACTGCAAGCTCCACCTCCTGAGTTCACGCCATTCTCCTGCCTCAACCACCTGAGTAGCTGGGACTACAGGCACCCGCCACCATGCCTGGCTAATTTTTTTGTATTTTTTAGTAGAGACAGGGTTTCCCCATGTTAGCCAGGGTGGTCTCGATCTCCTGACCTCGTGATCTGCCCACCTCGGCCTTCCAAAGTGCTGGGATTACAGGCGTGAGTCACTGCGCCTGGCCGATTTCTAGTTTTATTCCACTGTAGTCTGAGAGAGTGTTTGATATAATTTCAATATTCTTTAACTTATTGAGGCTTGTTTTGTGGCCTATCATATGGTCTATCTTGGAGAAAGTTTCACCCGCTGTTGAGTAGAATGTGCATTCTGCGGTTGTTGGATGGAATGTTTTGTATATATCTGTTAAGTCCATTTGTTTCAAGGTATAGTTTAAGTCCATTGTTTCTTTGTTAATTTTCTGTCTTGATCTGTCTAGTTCTGTCAGTGGACTATTGAAGTTCCCCACTCTTACTGTGTTTATCACATTTTTTAGGTCTATTAGTAATTGTTTTATAAATTTAGAAGCTCCAATGTTAGGTGCATGAATGTTTAGGTTTGTGATGTTTTTCTGTTGGACAAGGCCTTTTATTATTATTATTATTATTACTATTATTAATTTTTTTTTTAAATTTTTTTTTTTTGAGATGGAGTCTCGCTCTGTTGCCCAGGCTGGAGTGCAGTGGCACGATCTTGGCTCACTGCAACCTCCGCCTCCTGGGTTCAAGCAGTTCTCCTCCTCAGCCTCCCGAGTAGCTGGGATTACAGGTGCCCGCCACCACACCCGGCTAATTTTTGTATTTTTAGTAGAGATGGAGTTTCTCCATTTTGGCCAGGCTGGTCTTGAACTCCTGATCTTGTGATCCACCTGCCTCAGCCTCCCAAAGTGCTGGGATTGAACCAGACAAGGCCTTTTATTGTTCTATAATGTCCCTCTTTGTCTTTTTAAACTGCAGCTGCTTTAAAGTTTGTTTTGTCTGATACAAGAATAGCTACTCCTGCTCACTTTTGGTGTCCATTTGCATGAAATGTTTTTTTCCACCCCTTTACTTTAATTTTATGTGAGTTCTTATGTGTTAAGTTAGTCTCTTGAAGGCATCAGATGGTTGGTTAATTCTTATCCATTCTGTATCTTTTAAGTGGCAGATTTAGGCCACTTAACATTCAATGTTAGTATTTAGATGTGAGATACCATTTCATTTATCGTGCCATTTGTTGCCTGTGTACCTTGGTTTTTGTTTTTTTGTTTTTGCTTTTTAAATTGTATTTTTGTTCTATAGGTCCTGTGAGATTTATGCTTTAAAGAGGTTCTGTTTTGGTGTATTTCCAAAATTTGTTTCAAGATTTGGAGCTCTTTTAGCAGTTCTTGTAGTAGTGGCTTGGTAATGATGAATTATCACAGAATTTGTTTGTCTGAAAAAGACTATATCTTTCCTTCATATGTGATGCTTAGTTTCACTGGATACAGAATTCTTGGCTGATAATTGTTTTGTTTGAGGAGGCTGAAGATAGATAGGGCCCCAGTCCCTTCTAGCTTGTAGGATTTCTGCTGAGAAATCTGCTGTTAATCTGATAGTTTTTACTTTATAGGTTACCTGGTGCTTTTGTCTGACAACTCTTAAGATGTTTTTCCTTGTCTTAACTTTAGATAACCTGATGGCAGTGTGCCTAGGTGATACTCTTTTTGTGATAAATTTCTCAGGTGTTCTTTGTGCATCTTGTATTTGGATGTCTAGGTCTCTAGTAAGGCTGAGGAAGCTTTTCTCAGTTATCAACCCAAATGTGTTTTCCAAACTTTTAGATTTCTCTTCTTTCTCACAAATGCCAATTATTCTTAGGTGTGGTCATTTAACATAATCCCAGACTTCTTGGAGGCTTTGTTCATATTTTCTTATTATTTTTTCTTTGTCTTTGTTGGATTGGGTTAATTTGAAGACCTTGTCTTTGAGCTCTGAATTTCTTTCTTCTATTCATTCAGTTCTATTGCTGAGACTTTACTGTAAGTGTGTCCAGTGTTTCCTGAAGTTTTGATTGTTTTTTCTTTATGTTATCTATTTTCTTGAATATTTCTCCCTTTGTTTTGTGTATTGTTCTTTGAATTTCCTTGCACTGGGCTTCGCCTTTCTCTGATGCCTTTCTTATTAGCCTAGTAACTAACCTCCTGAATTCTTTTTCAGGTAAAACAGGGATTCCTTCTTGGTTTGGATTTATTGCTGGTTAGCTAGTGTGATAATTTGGGGGTGTTAAAGAGCCTTGTTTTGTCATATTACCAGAGTTGGTTTTTTGGTTCCTTCGCAGTGGCGTAGGCTCTGTCAGAAGGAAGGTCTAGGGCTGAAGGCTGTTTTTCAGATTCTTTTGTTCCCTTTATTTGGTATTCTCCCCTTTTCCTGTGGATGTGGCTTCCTGAGAGCCGAGCTGTATTGATTGTTGTCTCTCTTCTAGGTATAGCCACCCAGCAAATCTACCAAACTTTGGGCTGGAACTAAGGGTTGTCTGCCCAGAGTTCTGTGTTGTGAACTGTTTATGGGTTTCTCAGCTGTGGATACCAGCACCTGTTTCAGTGGAGGTGGTAGCGGGGGTGAAATGGACTCTTCCAGTGTTCTTAGCACTGGTGATTTAATGCTCTCTTATTGTGCTGATTTGCCTCCTTCTGGGAAGTGGTGCTTTCCAGAGAGCATCAGCTGTGGTAGTGTGGAGAAGAACCCAGTGGGTGGGGCCTTACAACTTCTTAGAGTATATGCCCTTTGTGTTCAGATACGAGGGTGGGTAGGGAAGGACCACTGGGTAGGGGCAGGGCTAGGTGTGTCTGAACTCAGACTCTCCTTGGGTACATACTGCTTTGGCTGCTTTTGAGGATGGGGGGTGAAGTTCCCAGGTCAATGGATTTATGTACCTAGGAGGATAATGGCTGCTTCTGCCAAGTCATGCAGGTTGTCAGGGAAGTGGGGAAAAGCTGGCAGTCACCTGCCTCACCCAACTTCTACACAATCCAAAGGGCTGGTCTTTACTCCTACTGTGCCCCACCTAACAGCACCAAGACTGTTTTCACGCAGTTAGCAAGCAGGGCTAAGAACTTGCCCCAGGCTACCCACCTCCTAGCTGTGAAAGAAAAGGGCATTAGTTCTTCCCCGGCCCTGTGACCTGTGACCTGTGACCTGTGACCTGTGGAGTCTGCAGGATGGATTTGATGGATTCTCGCCCTTTGCCGAGTTCTGGCCCGGAGGCTTCTCAGCTGGTTCAAATTGTCACAAAGTTCAGCTGGAGGTTTTCTTCTCCCTGTGGTGTTTTTCTCATGCCTGTAGCTGCCCTCCAAAAAGATCCTTGTGATGCCAGGAAGGAATGGCCTGCTTGGGGACCCAGTGAGCTCCTAGGGCCTTTTCTGCTGCTTCTTCCACCCCCATATTTCACTTGGCTCTCAATTGACTCACCTCCAGGTAAGGTCGGCATCTTCTCCCACAAACTAGACCTTCAGTTTCCCCAGTGGGGGTGCATGTTCAGAGGTGAAGGATCTCCCTTTTCCACTTCTGCAGTTTGGATACTCACAGTATTTGGGGTGTCTCCTGAGTCCTGTAGGAGCAGTCTGCTTCATTCAGAGGATCTGTGGGTCATTTCAGGTTTCCTGATTTATTCCTGCAGTTATTCTGAAGCTAAAATTTATGACGCAAGCCTTCACACACTGCTTTGTTCGCCTGAGTTGGAGCTGCAATCTAGTCCTGCCTCCCATCCACCATGATGCCCCCAGATTTGTCCTCAAATTCTTGAGATCAACTGATCAGCCCACCTTGGCTTCTCAAAGTCCTGGGATCACTTTTTTTTTTTTTTTTTTGAGACAGAGTTTTGCTGTTGTTGCTCAGGCCGGAGTGCAATGGTGCCATCTCGGCTCACCACAACCTCCGCCTCCTGGGTTCAAGTGATTCTCCTGCCTCAGCTGCCCTGGTAGCTGGGATTATAGGCCTGTGCCACCATGCCCGGCTAATTTTGTATTTTTAGTAGAGACGGGGATTCTCCATGTTGGTCAGGCTGGTCTCGAACTTCTGACCTCAGGTGATCCACCCTCCTCGGCCTCCCAAACTGCTGGGATTACAGGCGTGAGCCACTGTGCCCAGCACCTTTTTTTATTAATTAGTTTAATTAATGTATTTTTTAAATGATTGCTTAAAGAAAGTTACTATTATCAGTTTATTGTTATTGTTTTATGTGTTTCTTGTAGATATGTTTTCTTTTTCATTGTTCATTTTAGTGCTTATTTTTGTTTGTTTATTTATTTATTCATTTGAGACAGAATCTTGCTCTTATTGCCCAGGCTGGAGTGCAATGGCGTGATCTCGGCTCACTGCAGCCTCCGCCTCCTGGGTTCAAGTGATTCTCCTGCCCCAACCTCCTGAGTAGCTGGAATTACCGGCACCTGCCACCACACCCAGTTAATTTTTGTACTTTTAGTAGAGAAGGGGTTTCGCCATGTTGGCCAGGATGGCCTCGAACTCCCGACCTCAGGTGATCGGCCCACCTCGGCCTCCCAAAATGCAGGGATTACAGGTGTGAGCCACCTTGCCCTGCCAATTTTTGTTTAAGTTTGTTGTGACATACTTTGATTATTTTAAAATTTGTTTCACATACTTTCTGGAAATACAATGTAATTATCTTGAAAAGTGGAGATTACATAAAACATCTTAAAGTTAAAACAATATATTTTAATTTCATAACAACTTCAATTTAATGCAAAAACTAATATGTTTTCCAGTTTTTTGTTGATGTTAAAAACTATTATTTTTTATTGGGTATCGACAGATTTATGCAGATTTATTTTTAGTTTCTCATATAGAATAACTTTAAAGGTTTTATGCTCCATCATTATGAGAGCAAAGAATTGTATGTGTGTGTGTATATTTACATTTAATAGCTTTATATTTATATATAGTTTTATGATGCTGTCCAGCATCATTTTTTTTTTTTTAAATAATGGACTCATTTTAGCATTTCTGTTTGTTTATATGCAGAGTCTTACTATGTTGCTCAGGCTGATCTTGAACTCCTGGTCTCAAGTTATCTTACTGCCTTAGCCTCCCTAAAGATGTGGGATTACAGAAATAATCCACTTTACCAGGCTACTATGTAGCCCTTCATGTAGAACTGTGCTAGTCATAATGAATCGTAACACTGTCACCTTTTATTTTGAAAAGTCTTTATTTTTATCTGTTTTTAAAGTACACTAATCTTGAATCAAGTATTCTTGGTTAGGAATTTTATTACTACATCAAAATTTAGGAAGTTCTTAGCCTTTTTCATCTACAAGTAACCTCTACATTACTTTTTCCCTACATTCTTCTTCTAAGAGTTTTTTAATGAATATATTGATGTACTTGATGGTGTCCAATAAGTTTTACATTTCATGTTTTAATTTTCTTTTGGAATTTTATATTTTTGTGTTATATATTTTAGGATATGCCACCTCACATGAGTTAATTGTTTTGGTTTTTTAGTTTATATTATAATTGAGTATGCCAGTATTTAACTCTGTAAAATTTAAGACAGTGTGGAACAAAGTCAAATATTAATCAGCCATATGTCTACTACCAATATAACGATCTGTGTGTTTACCTGTATAAATCTTTTCCCTGTTCTTTTTATGACTTGTATATTTCTGGTATAGGTTTATTGCGAATGGTTATTTAATCTTGACTAGGTGAGAAGTCATAGAAATTCTCCTAATTTCAACATCTATTTATTCATGGATCTATATTATTTTTGTGTGGGAGAAAAACTTTTCTATTTAAAGATAATTTACAAACGATCATAATCTCTTTTAGGTATGTCTATTTTTACTTGTCAAAAACACATAATATTTACAATAGAATATTTTAAAATGTTTATTTTAGTCCTATTATATTGACATTGTTATGCAACATATTCCTAAAATGTTTTTATCTTGCAAAGCTAAATATCAATACCCATTGAAAAACTGGGTATTTCCTGGCACTTTTCAAACACCACTCTGTTTTCTCTAAGAGTGTAACTGCTTCATATATCTCATACAATCTGTGTCTTTTTGTGACTGGCTCATTTTATTTTGCACAATATCATCAAGCTTTATAGTTGTTAGAATATTTTCTGCTTTTTAAATACTGGGTGATATTTAAGTATTTTGTATTTTAGATTATATCTACTGAGTAATTTGGTGACAAATTTGCACTGCTTTTACCTATTGGCTTTCAGTAACAATGCTGCTATAATTACAGGTATGCAAATGACCTATATGATCATATATGTGTAAGTTTATATATGTGCCGCATTCTGTTCTACTAGTGTACGTTTTTGCCTTTGTACTCATACCAAATTGTTACAATTCTGTAGCTCTGTAATGTGTTTCAAAATCAGAAACTGTAATGCCTTCAAAATTGTTTATTTTATTGCAGATTTTTGGGTACTTTATTATCTCTTAAGACTTTATATACTTTGGGGGTTGCTGTTTCTATTTCTTCAAAAATGCGTGAGAAATTTGAACAACATTGCCTTAAATCTGTAAATTACATTGAGCAGGATGGACATCTTCACAAGATTAATTATTTTAACATTTCAACAAGCATGCTCAAGAGTGTATTGTTTTAATTTCTATATATTTGTGAATTTTTCAGTTTTTTCTTCTTACTGTTCTATACTCATTTCATTTTGGTCATAGAAAGTAATCCATAAAAATTTAGTTTTAAATAATTTGTTAAGACTTCTTTTTTGGTTTACCAGGTTTTCTATCAAGGAGAATTTCGTATGAGGTATTGAGAAGGCTGTTTATCATTATGTTGTTGAGTGTTCTTTATGCCTCTGTTATTAATAATTGTTTTATACTCCCTTCAAGTCCAGTTTCTTCACCAATATTTTGTCTTTTTAAAATCTTTATTACAGAAAGTGAAGCATTAAAATATTCTACTATAGTTATATTGCTCTGTATGTGTTTCTTTCATTCTGACAGTATTTGCTTTATATATTTGGAAACTTAATGTGAGATACACACACACTGCTATATACAAATTTGTCATTGGTTCCCAGTAAATGAATCTATTACTGTTTAATATTCTTCTTTGTGAGCCAGGCGTGGTGGCTCATGCCTATAATCCCAGCACTTAGGGAGGCTGAGGTGGGTGGATTGCCTGAGGTCAGGAGTTTGAGTGAAACCTCGTCTCTACTAAAAATACAAAAAATTAGCTGGGTATGGTGGTGGGTGCCTGTAATCCCAGCTACTAGGGAGGCTGAGGCAGGAGAATCGCTTGAACCCGGAAGGCAGAGGTTGCAGTGAGCTGACATCTCACCATTGCACTCCAGCCTAGGCAACAAGAGCGAAACTCCATCTCAAAAAAAAAAATTCTTCTTTGTCTCTTTGGAGTTTGACTTCAAGTATATTTCATAAAATATGACAGTTTTTGACTTAAGATGTATTTTGTGTAATATTTTGACCTCTTCTTCTCTCATTTGATTAATATTTACATGAAATGTGTACTTTTGTCTTGCTACTTTCAGTCTGTTTATCATTAGATCTATCCTGGCCCTTGTAAAAAGGCATGTTGGATCTTGGTTTTTAAAATTCTTTTTTTTTTTTTTGAGATGGAGTCTCGCTCTGTCGCCCAGTCTGGAGCGCAGTGGCGCGATCTCAGCTCACTGCCAGCTCCGCCTCTTGGGTTCACACCATTCTCCTGCCTCAGCCTCCCAAGTAGCTGGGACTACAGGCGCCCACCACCATGCCCAGCTAATTTTTTGTATTTTTAGTAGAGACAGGGTTTCACCATGTTAGCCAGGATGGTCTCAATCTTCTGACCTCGTGATCCGCCCGCCTCGGCCTCCCAAAGTGCTGGGATTATAGGTGTGAGCCACCGCGCCCGGCCTTAAAATTCTTTTAATAAATCCCTTTAATGAAAGTATATCTCTTGATTGGAAAGTTAATTTTACATATATATTTTACATATATATATATTTGGATAATTTTCTGAAAGAGAAAGAATGTTATTTTATGTTTTATTTGATTCTTTTACTTTTGTCTCTGATTTTCTCTCTGTCATCCTTGGTGTCTTGTTGATTTTTGTATTGAAATGCTTTCACTTCCTTCCTATTTTCTTTTGTATATCTATACAGATATACAAAATACTTTCTTTGTGGTACCTTGGGGATTACATAAAACCTCTAAAGGATACAATAATACATTATAATCTGGTAGAAAAATTAACTTCCCTTGCATATAAAAGTTCTATTTCATTACATCTGCCCTGAACTTTGTTATTAATGTTGCTAATTATTTCTTTTTATGTTGTATATTTATTAATAGACATTTATAATACTTTCTATGATTTTATCTTTCAAATTTTAGAGAATAATTAACATTTTGTGCACCATTATAATGTTAAGGAATTCTATTTGTATGTGCATATCTTTTTCATAAAGTTATGTATTTTTATATAATAATGTGTTGTTTTCTGTCATGTTATTTTCAGTGGAAGAAACTGCTTTCAGCATCTTTTATATGTAGGGAATTTGCAGTGCCAATATACTTTTTCAGAATTTGGTTATTTTGGAAGTTTTTTCTTTTTTTTTTCCATTTTGTAGGACAGATTTGCTGATGGTATTATTCTCATTTGATATCTATTTTTTTCATGACTTTGACTATATCACACACTTCTTTTCTTGCCTACAAAATTTTCTTGACAAATTCACTGGTTATTTAAAAAGACTATGCTTGTAAATGACATATCATTTTTATACTGCAATTCACAAGATTATCTTCTTGTCTGTGACTTTTGAAATTGTGTTTATATATGTGTTTGTTATAAATATCATTGTGTGTATCCTAATTTGTTGAGCTTCTTCATTTGTACATAACTTTTTTTTTTTTTACTTTTAGGATTTTTTAGTTATTTATTTTTGTATTTTGCTTATGTAGTTTGTGTAATTTTATAAATTTGATTTGTAAAATATATTCATCTGAGTCTAGGAAGTGGCGTAATTTGTTACTTTTGTGTCTTTCAGTTATATATTCTTATTTCACTGAAGACCTTTGGCCAGAGCATAGCATAAAAGATTCTTTTCAAAAAGTGATACTGAGAGGATACGGAAAATGTGGACATGAGAATTTACAATTAAGAATAAGTTGTAAAAGTGTGGATGAGTCTAAGGTGTTCAAAGAAGGTTATAATGAACTTAACCAATGTTTGACAACTACCCAGAGCAAAATATTTCAATGTGATAAATACGTGAAAGTCTTTCATAAATTTTCAAATTCAAACAGTCATAAGAAAAGAAATACTGGAAAGAAGTTTTTCAAATGTAAAGAATGTGGCAAATCATTTTGCATGCTTTCACATCTAACACAACATATAAGAATTCACACTAGAGAGAATTCTTACAAATGTGAGGAATGTGGCAAAGTTCTTAACTGGTTCTCAGAGCTTATTAAACATAAGGGAATTCATATGGGAGAGAAACCCTACAAATGTGAGGAATGTGGCAAAGCCTTTAACCAATCCTCAACCCTTATTAAACATAAGAAAATTCATATTGAAGAGAAACCCTTCAAATGTGAAGAATGTGGCAAAGCCTTTAGTTTATTCTCAATCCTTAGTAAACATAAGATAATTCATACTGGAGACAAACCTTACAAATGTGATGAATGTCACAAAGCCTTTAACTGGTTTGCAACCCTTACTAACCATAAGAGAATTCATACTGGAGAGAAACCCTTCAAATGTGAAGAATGTGGCAAAGACTTTAACCAGTTTTCAAACCTTACTAAACATAAGAAAATTCATACTGGAGAGAAACCCTACAAATGTGAAGAATGTGGCAAAGCTTTTAACCAGTTTGCAAACCTTACTAGACATAAGAAAATTCATACTGGAGAGAAATCCTACAAATGTGAAGAATGCGGCAAAGCTTTTATACAGTCCTCAAACCTTACTGAACATATGAGAATTCATACTGGAGAGAAACCCTACAAATGTGAAGAATGTGGCAAAGCTTTTAATGGGTGCTCCAGCCTTACTCGACATAAGAGAATTCACACTAGAGAGAATACCTACAAATGTGAAGAATGTGGCAAAGGCTTTACTTTATTTTCAACCCTTACTAACCATAAAGTAATTCATACTGGAGAGAAATCCTACAAATGTGATGAATGTGGCAATGTTTTTAACTGGCCTGCAACTCTTGCTAATCATAAGAGAATTCATGCTAGAGAGAAACCCTACAAATGTGAAGAATGTGGCAAAGCTTTTAACCGGTCCTCACACCTTACTAGACATAAGAAAATTCATACTGGTGGGAAACTCTACAAACCTGAAAAATGCGACAGTAATTTTGATAACACCTAAAACTTTTCTAAACATAAAAGACACCATCCTGTTGAGAAACCCTAAAAATGTGAAGAATTTGACAAAGCCTTCCAATGATTGTTACACTTGCTTGTAGGTAAGATAATTTATATTGGAGAAAACTTTATAAGTGTAAAGAATGTGACAAAACTTAACCAATACTCACATCTTATTGCACAGGAAAGCATTTTTACTTGAGAAAGATTGTACAAGTATAAAGAATGTGAAAAAGTCATTGATATCTTTTCACATCTTACTCAACACCAGAGTTTATACTTATTAAAAGCATTATAAATGCAATTACTGTCAAAAGAAATTTCAGAAAATATAACACTTTAAAGTGAAGAAGCATGTTTATTTTGAAGACAAACATAACAAATATAAGGAGCATAGGAGGGTTGTAGTACCTTTACTTGTATTACAAATCTTATTGTACACATTTTGTACTAGAGAAAAACACCGAAGCAGTTGCTCAAACTTTGTTCAACATCAGGGAATTTATATTGGAGAAAAATCCTGCAAATGTAATGAATTTGGAAAAACATTTTTTTTCAAAAACTACGGCGTAGAAAACACGAGTTTATATTGAAATGTGTTTTTGCAGATGCAGTAAGTATGAAAAATATTTAATCCAAAATTGAGTCTATGTAAATATTAAATAATTTACAGTAGAAATAAGTAAGGCACTGACACTTTAGACATTACACTAAAACAGAGTGTTGAGTATAAAAAAATCTATAAGTTGTTAGATTATTTGTAAAGAACTTTAAAAGGAGTAGAAGATTCTTTGGAGAGTTATAATTACATTGAAAGTATACTTTTTTTCTTGAAAAAATTATAGCTTATTTGAAAAGTAAATAATGATGAAATTCAACTCTCAAATTACTTTATTTCATTCCTATTGTATTCACATGTGAAAGCATGTGATAAATTGTTGCTGTGTCAGATATAGGAGAGATTCTTTTTTATTAGATGGGCATTATTTATGGTTTTTTCTGTGGAAGAGTATGGGTATTAAAATGTAAGGTTTATGATGAAAATCTAAGTGGAGAGGCCCTTGTTAGTTTACTTTTCATATTAAGTGATGCATGAGGTAGGTGTTCAGAGTAATGTTCTGCATCATAGAGAAAAGCATTTTTAACTTTAAATTAAATGTAATTAAATTACTAGTGAATCATTTTACTAATTGTACTTTTATGCTATAAATACAGTACATTTGAAAATTTTTAGATTATGTATAAGCTTAATTTTGTAATTAAACATTTCTTTAACATTTTAAGACTATTGTGCATTCAATGAAGCGTTATTATGCCATTAACTTTAACCTTTTTCACTTTACTCAAGGAGGGAGGTAAAAGAGAGTAACAATATGTTATTTGGTCATGAGATGTTAATCTTTCTGTGCCTGGCTTATTTCAACTAATATGCTGTCCTCCAGGTTAACTGATGTGATCAAAAATAATAAAATTTTCTTTTAGATTCCACATAGCAAAAGCAAGAGTAAGAGAAAAGAACAAATCTGGAGGCATCACATTACCTGACTTTAAACTATACTATAAAGCTTTAGTCATTGAAACAGCATGGTGCTGGTATACAAATAGGCACATAGACTATAAACGTGTGTGCAAGTATCTTTTTTCATATAATGCCTTTTTTTCCTCTGGATAGATACCCAGTAGTGGGATTGCTAGATCAAATGATAGATCAACTTTTAGTTCTTTAAAAAAATCTCCACACTATTTTTCATAATGGTGCTAATTTACATTCACACCAGAAGTGTAAAATTGTTCCCTTTGCACCACATCCCCACCAACACCTCTTATTTTTTTTTTATTTTTTAATTATGGCCATTCTTGCAGGAGTGAGGTGGTATCATATTGTGATTTTCATTTGCATTACTCTGATAATTAGAGATGTTGAGCAAGTTTCCATATGTTTCTTGGCCATTCGTATATCTTCTTTTGAGAATTGTCTATTCATATCCTTAGCCTACTTTTAAATGAGATTGTTTTTATTTCTTGCTGGTTTGTATGAGTTTTTTGTAGATTCTGGATCTTAGTCCTTTGACAGATGTATGGATTGTGAATATTTTATCTCACTCTGTGTGTTGTCTGTTAACTCTGCTGATTATTTTTGCTCTGCAGAAGCTTTGTAGTTTAATTAAGCCCCATCTGTTTATATTTGTTTTCGTTGCATTTACTTTTGGGTTCTTATTCATGAAGTCTTTGCCTAAGCAAATGTCTAGAAACATTTTTCCAATGTTATCTTCTAGAATTTTTACTGTTTTAGGTCTTAGATTTATGTCTTATGTCTATCTTGAGTTTATTTTTGTATAAGTTGTGAGATGAGTTTCCAGTTTTATTCTTCTACATGTGGCTTGCTAAACATCCCTCCATTATTTGTTCAATAGGGTTTCCTTTCCCTACTTTATGTTTTTGTTTGCTTTGTCAAAAATCTGTTGGCTGTAAGTATTTGGTTTTATTTCTGGGTTCTCTATTCTGTTCCATTGGTCTATATGCCTATTTTTATATCAGTACCATGCTGTTTTTGTGACTATGGCTTTATAGTATAAAGTTATGTAAACTTTAGGATTGTCTTTTCTCATTCTGTGAAGAATGATGTTGCTATTTTGATGGGAGCTACATTGAATTTCTAGATTGCTTTTGGCAATGTAGTCATTTTCACAATAGTGATTCTACCAATCCATGAGTATGGGATGTGTTTCCATTCGTTTGTGTCGTCCGTGATTTCTTTTAGCAGTGTTTTGTGGTTTTCCTTGTAGAGGTCTTTCATGTCATTGTTTAGGTATATTTTTAAGTATTTTTTTTTCCAGCTATTGTAAAAAAAAGTTGCATTCTTGATTTAATTCTCAACCCAGTCACTGTTGGTGTATAGCAGAGTGACTGATTTGTGTACATAAATTTTGTATCTAGAAACTTTGCTGAATTCACTTGTCAGTTCTGGGAGATTTTTGGAGGAGTCTTTATGGTTCTTTAGGTATACAATCATATCATCAACAAATAGTGACAGCTTAAATTCCTCTTTGGATGCCCTTTATTTCTTTCTCCTATTTGAGTGCTCTGGCTAGGACTTCAGTGCTATGTTAAATAAAAATGGTGAAAGTACACATCCTGGTCTTGTTCCTGTTTTCAGAGAGAATGCTTTCAACTTTTCCCTGTTCAGTGTTATGTAGGCTGTGTGTTTGACATAGATGGCTTTTATTACATTGAGATATGTCCTTTGTATGCAGATTTTGCTGAGGGTTTTAATTATAAAGGAATGCCGGATTGTGTCAAATGCTTTTTCTGTGTTTATTGAGATGATCATTGTTTATAATTCTGTTTATTGGTGTATCACATTTATTGACTTGTATATGTTAAATCATCCCTGCATCCCTGATACAAAACCCACTTGATCATAGTGGATTACCTTTTTGATACGTTGTTGGATTCAGTTAGCTAATTTTTTTTTTTAAAGGATTTTAGCCTCTGTGTTCATTAGGTCAGTCTGTAGTCTTCTTTTTTGGCTATGTCCTTTTCTGGTTTTGGTATTAGGGTGATGCTAGCTTCATACAATGAATTATGGAGGTTCCCTCTTACCCTGTCGTGTGGAATAGTGTCAATAGGATTGGTACCAATTTTCCTTTTAATGTTGGGTAGAATTCTGCTGTGAGTCTGTCTGGTCTTGGACTTCTTTTGTTGTTAATTTTTTAAATTACGATTTTAATCTCACTGCTTGTTATTGGTCTGTTCAGGGTTTCTGATTTTTCCCGATTTAAGCTAGGAGGGTTGTACATTTGCAGGAATTAATTTATCTCCTCTAGATTTTCGTGTTTATGTGTGTAAAGGTGTTCATAGTAGCCTTGAATGATCTTTTGTATTTCTGTGATGTCAGTTGTAATATTTCCTGTTTTGTTTCTAATTAAGCTTAATTGAATATTCTCTCTTTTTTTCTTAATCTTGCTAATGATCCATCAATGTTATTTATCCTTTAAAAAACCAGGTTTATGTTTCATTTGTCTTTTTTCTTTTTAATCTTATTTAGTTCTGCACTGATCTTGGTTGTTTCCTTTCTTCTGCTGGGTTTGGGTTTGGTTTGTTCTTGTTTCTCTAGTTCCTTGAGGTGTGACCTTAGTATATTGTGCTCTTTCAGACTTTTTGATGTAGACATTTAAAGCTATGGACTTTCCTCTTAGCACGGCCTTTGCTGTATCTCAGAGGTTTTGATAGGTTTTGTCACTATATCATTCCATTAAAATTTTTAAATATTTTTGTCTTGATTTTATTGCTGACCCAATGATCATTCAGAAGCAGTTTATTTAATTTCCATGTATTTGAATGGTTTTAAAGGTTTTTGTTGTTAACTTTCAATTTTATTCCACTGTGTTCAGAGAAAGTACTTGATATCATTTCAATTTTCTTAAATTTATTGAGACTTGTTTTTTGGCCTATCATATGTTCTGTCTTGGAGAAAGTTTCATGTCCTGATTAATAAAATGCATAGTTTGTGGTTTTTGGCTAGAATGTTCTGTAAACAGCTGTTAAGCCCATTTGTTCCAGGGTGTAGTTTAAATCCATTTTTTCTTTATTGACTTTCTATCTTGATGACCTGTCTAGTACTGTCAGTGGAGTATTGAAGTCCCCCACACTATTTTTATGTTTCTGTCTATTTAATTTCTTAGGTCTAATAGTTATTGTTTTATAAATTTGGGAGCTTATAAAGCCCCATTTTCCACTTTTACAGTTTGGGCACTCAGAATATTTGGGCTGTCTCCCAGGTCCTACAGGAGCTATTTGCTTCTTTTAAAGGGACTGTGAATTATCCTGCCTTTCCTGGTATATTCCTAGAGTAGTTCTATGTAGTTTTAGCAATGCAACAAGATTTAACAGGTTTTCTTTTGTTTGAGATAACACTTAGAGTTTTTTGTTTTATTTTTATGAAAATTAAAAAGTATGAACACAAAAGTGAGGTTGGAGTGAAAGTTTAATAAGCAAAAGAAGAAAGCTTTTTGCTAGCAGAGAGGGGTTTCTGAATAGGAGTTCCCCCTGTGAGGCTGGGGTTCAGGGTTATTATGGACTAGGAATAAAAAGAAATGTGCTTAGTTTGTGGGCTGTTTTGGAGATCTTGTGACTTAGCTTGGCCTGGGACTAATTAGAAAGCTTGGGCTGAGATCTTGGCCCAGGACCAATTAGAAGCTGAAATGATGATATATAGATGCTGCTTAGCTTGGCCCAGGACCTATTAGAAGCTGAAGTGAAAGCTTGGCCTGGGACCAATTAGGGTCTGAAATGATGATTTATAGGAGCCACTGTGTAGTTTAAATAAAGGTGAGTGCCCACTGGAGCCCACTGTGTTTATGCCCACAAAAGGAGAAGAAACTTTTTGTGGAGCCCTCTGATTATATAAAGGATAAAGGCATTTTATACCAGGCCTTGTTTTTTATTTGAGTGAGCTAGAGGTTTGTGCAAGTTTTTATGTAAATAGGCTGGAGGGTTTTTTTATTTGTGCAGTTGTGGGCATGTTTTTAGGCACAATACTTTGTGCCTGTTTTTTTATTGGTGCCTGCAGCTTGAATTTTTTTTTCCAGGCTGCGTTTTACATTATGTGGGGTGGAGGCAATGACTCATGGGCTGGGGACTTTTCAGGGACCTTTCTGTTGCTATTTACCTAAGGCAAGCAAACTTCTTTCAGTCTCCACTCAGGAGTGGAAACCCTAACTATTTTTATAGAGATTAGGCATTGGATTTTTTTGGACTGCTTTTTGCTTGAAAGGGGCATTGTGTAGGGAACAGTAGCTAGGATTTTTTGGGGGGTGGGGTGCTAGTTTAAGGGTTTTTGGAAGAGGTGCACATTTATGTGTGTGTGTGTGTGTGTTGCACTGATGCAAACAACTATATTGTTGTAAGTCAAGAATAATTTAACTAGTTTTTAGATTTTAGAGGAGCTAGGCTGAGAGAAAGAAATGCATTTTAAATTTTATTTACAGGAGTGTACCTTGCTTGTTAAAAGGTTTTAAGAAATTCTTACTTACTTTGAAAAGCAAAATAAAGATTAGCAATTTGTGTGTGGGGGTGTGTGTGTGTGTGTGTGTGTGTGTGTGACAGAGTTTTGCTCTTGTTGCCCAGGCTGGAGTGCAATGGCGCGATCTTGGCTCACTGCAACCTCCGCCTCCCAGGTTCAAGCGATTCTCCTGCCTCAACCTCCCAAGTAGCTAGTATTACAAGCATGCGCGACCACGCCCGGCTAATTTTGTATTTTTAGTAGAAACTGGGTTTCTCCATGTTGGTCAGACTGGTCTTGAATTCCCGACCTCAGGTGATCCATCTGCCATGGCCTCCCAAAGTGCTGGGATTATAGGCATGAGCCACCACACCCAGCCAAGATTAGCAATGGTTTAAGCAAAAGTTAAAAACATTGCTTTTGTTTTTTATTAGTTTAGTTTATTTTGTTAACTTTTGTTTTGCTTGATATTTATAAATATGAGTTTTTATTATGAGTTTTATTATTATAGAATTTTTTTATTATGAGCTATTTATGAGTTTTGTTTTGTTATGAGAAACCTGCATTGGAGAACATTTGTTAAAGTTTTACAGCTAATTGTAAACCATTTTTTGAAGAAAATTAAAATAACAATTGTTTATAAATGACAAAATGTTTAGGGTGGTTACAGTTAGCAGCACAACTGACAAAGAAATGTGGTTATTTTTGTGGCTTATAATAACATAACCTTAATTGTGATTGATGGTGCACATTTAGACATTAGAATCTTAGATATTTTATATGGTTTTGGAACATATGTTAATGATACTTACTAAAATATAACCTGAAGAAGATTAGATATTAATTTGGCAATTTTATATTGCCTAAACTTGTTAAATAATTTTGTTAACCTCTGTTTTGGATGCCCCAGGAGCCCCTTGCAGAACTCAAGAGCTAGACATTAGAAAAGACAACTTTGAAACTGAAATTTGATTTTGTGAAGTTTGTTGAAGATGTTGGAGGTTTAAAACACTTGATATTCTGAAATAAAATTTTAAATTACCGTAAGTTATTTGTTTTGCTAAAATGATGACTTAAAATTTGAAAAAGCAAAACCTTTTACTAGCTCTTATTATTACATAAAAATTTTGATTGGCCAGGTGTGGTGGCTCACGCCTGTAATCCCAGCACTTTGGGAGGCCTAGGAGGGTGGATCATGAGGTCAGGAAATCAAGACCATCCTAGCAAACATGGTGAAATCCCGTCTCTACTAAAAATAAAAAAAGTAGCTGGGTGTGGTGGCAAGCACCTGTAGTCCCAGCTACGCAGGAGGCTGAGGCAGGAGAATAGCTTGAACCCAGGAGGTGGAGGTTGCAGTGAGCTGAGATCACGCCACTGCACTCCAGCCTGGGTGACAGAGCGAGACTCTATCTTAAAATATATATATAATAATTGTCTTTAATTAAAAGAAAGAAAGCTAAATTTTACTTTTGCATACTGTTAATGTTAACCCCAATTTTAATGAAACCTTATAAACAATTTTCTTCAATTTTAACTAATTAGACCATGAGGTGAGAGTTTTATAAACCTTTTATAACCCTTTACAAATTTTGCTAAGAGTTGATTAGTGCTTTAATAAAACCTTGTGTTTGTATTTTAATGCTTAATTTGAAAAACTATATAATATCCTTTTGAATTTTAGTTGATATGTTTACATACAGAATTTTTTTGCAAGATTAATTTTTACAATTTTTTTTACAATTTGCTTAAAGTTTTTGCCTTAAGACTTTTTTTATTTTAGGCAAAACGTACTTTTAAAAAAGATTTTACTAAAAACACATTTTACTGCTTTTGCCTATCTTGCATGTAAATTTTTTTTTAGTAGTTTTAATTATATGTTATAATGATAACTTTCAGCAATTTTTAACTTGAATGTAAAACCTGGTAAATTGTTTTAGTTATGTTCTAGGTGCAGATGAATTTTGACTTTTTTTAGCATAGTTAGGGGCACATAC
The DNA here is from genome assembly GCF_029289425.2 of Pan paniscus. NCBI lineage: Eukaryota > Metazoa > Chordata > Mammalia > Primates > Hominidae > Pan > Pan paniscus. The sequence continues at coordinate 79,696,019 of NC_073255.2, read as the reverse complement.
GCTTTTTGGCCTTACTCATTGTGAAGCAGGCAAATAGAACGATTTTTAAAGGCCAAAGGAGCAGTTTACAACCTTAAAACATTTCGCAAATTTAATATTTGGCCAGAATAATTTTGATTACCTATTTACATTTTGAAGACATTTATACTTTATTAATAAGTTTTAAGGCTGATTTTATTTTTTAAAGATTAAAGTTACATAAACTGAAAGGTACCACAGCCTTCATTTAAAAAAAATTGATTTAAGCACTTATTTTTAATTAGAGCTTTTTAAAATAGACATTACACACACAACACATGTATAACCACACAGAAAAAAAAAGATTTAGTAGTTACAAGATTTTTTACTTGCCAGTTTTTAACTGGATTATTGGCCTCTGGGTAAAGCCCTTTAGGAACAAGGCTAGAAATACAGTTTTTATTTACAGGGCTAGGAATACAGTTTTTAGGGATTTTATGAGAAAAATTTTTTTTAAATGAGATTTGTGGTGTTCTTGTTTTTAAGAAGTTTTGGGCCACCAGAAATTATTTTAGGACCTTTTATGAATGGACCAAGAATGGCAAGGCACAGTGGAGAAAAGTCATTTAGTTGACTGAGAAGAAATTTTTTTTTTTTTTTTTTTTTGTTGGAGACGGAGTTTTGCTCTTGTTGCCCAGGCTGGAGTGCAATGGTGCGATCTCGGCTCACTGCAACCTCTGCCTCCCGGGTTCAAACGATTTTCCTGCCTCAGCCTCCTGAGTAGCTGGGACTACAGGCGCACGCCACCAAGCCCAGCTAATTTTTGTATTTTTTTTTTAGTAGAGAAGGGGTTTCACCATCTTGGCCAGGATGATCTCGATCTCTTGACCTTGTGATCCACCTGCCTTGACCTCCCAAAGTGCTGGGATTACAGGCATGAGCCACTGTGCCCAGCCCCTTAAGAAACTTTTTTTAGAAAAGATTTATGAAGAGAAAAACATGAAGCCTTTTAAAATATATTTATAGCTTGGATATTTATTTTTAATAGTGCTTTCTTTTTTTTGGAGACCAAGTCTTGCTCTTGTCTTCTGGGCTGAAGTGCAATGGCGCGATCTTGGCTCACTGCAACCTCCGCCTCCCAGGGTCAAGTGATTCTCCTGCCTCAGCCTCCCGAGTAGCTGGGATTACAGGTGCCCACCACCATGCCTGGCTAATTTTTGTATTTTTAGTAGAGACGGGGTTTCACCATGTTGGCCAGGCTGGTCTCAAACTACTGACCTCAGGTGATCTGCCTGCCTTGGCCTCCCAAAGTGCTGGGATTACAGGCGTGAGCCGCTGTGCCTAGCCAATAATGCTTTTTAAGAATTTTTTTTTTATTAATTAAAACTTCACAGAGAATATAAACAGTAATTTTACCATTTTTTCCCTAGTTTGCACCACTACCTGTTTACAATTATGTTTAGGTTTTTTTAGAGGGTTTTTTTGAAGAAAGTGTCTGGGTTTGGGCAAGGGCAAGGTGTTTTTTTTTGTTTGTTTGTTTTACTAAAGATTTTTTTTAGCAGCAAAGCTTGATATTTGAGGCAGTGATGGCCAGAGACTATTTTTTAGAGGACAACAGTTTTGCAGTACTGTGTGAGGTGTAAACAGTTAAGTTATTTTCCATGGTTAGCCCACTTGCTGTTGAGTCAGACCTTGAGCCTTAGCCAAAACTTTTAGGGCTATTTTCTTTTTTCTTTTGATACATAGAAATTAAATACCTGAGGGCATCAGCCCTCAGTCTTCCCATAGAGACTGTGCTTTAAAAGTTTTTGTGTTTTAGGTTTTGTGTTTTGTGTTTTAGGTTAAAAGTTTTTGTGTTTTAGGTTTTATTTTATTTTTTTGAGACGGTGTCTTGCTCTGTCACCCAGGCTAGAGTGCAGTGGCCCAATCTTGGCTCACTGCAACCTCTGCCTCCTGCGTTTCAGCAATTCTCCTGCCTTAGCCTCCCAAGTAGCTGGGATTACAGGCACCTGCCACAGTGCCTAGGTAATTTTTGTATTTTTAGTAGAGATGGGGTTTCACTGCATTGACCAGGCTGGTCTCGAACTCCTGACCTCATGATCCACCCGCCTTGGCCTCCCAAAGTGCTGGGATTACAGGCATGAGCCACCGTGCCTGGCCTGTGTTTTAGGTTTTTAAGTTAGGAAGTGAGTTTTAGCTGTTTACATTTTTGTTTGTTTGTTTGTTTTTTATGAGGTGATACAAAGGATGAGCTATTTTACCATACCCAGGTATTTATAATTTACAAAAACCTGTAATGCCTTAAAATTCTTTTAGCTCTTTGAGGGTTTTGGGAAAGAGGAAAGAAGGAAATAGGCTTATTTATTTATTTATTTTGCTTCATGCTTTAGTTTTTGTTTTTTGTTTTTTTTTCTTTGAGATGGAGTCTCACTCTGTTGCCTAGGCTGGAGTGCAGTCGCGTGATCTTGGCTCACCACAACTCCACCTCCCAGGTTCAAGCAATTCTCCTGCCTCAGCCTCCCGAGTAGCTGGGACTACAGGCACACACCACCATGCCAGGCTAATTTTTGTATTTTAGTAGAGACAGGGTTTGACTATGTTGGTCAGGCTGGTCTCGAACTCCTGACCTTGTGATCCGCCCGCCTCGGCCTGTCAAAGTGCTGGGATTATAGGCGTGAGCCACCGCGCCTGTCTGCTTTAGTTTTTTTTTTTACAAGACTGGACTTAAGTACCTTACTGAAGTTTGAACTGAGCTTTAGATTTGGATATTTTATATTTTTTACCTGCTAGAAAATTAAAAAGAACCTTAGTGCCTTTTTGAAAGACCCCCTCAGTTGGGGCACAGAGGAGAGTGTTATTTACATACTGCAAAGTTTTAAATTGAGGCTGAGCAAAATTAGATTTTTGGAAACAGCCTGTTTTTGCAACTTTTTTTTTTTTTTTTTAATATTAAGGGCTGCCTGAATAATAAACCTGTTTTTTTTATTGAGTTGGGATACAGGTAGGTGTTTTTACTAAAGCTTTTTTTAGGCTATTTAAAAAGGTGGCGGGGCGGGGGTGTGTTATTTGGTTTTTGATTTAGCAAGGACAGTTTAGAGTTACTAAGAGGTTTGGTTTTGGTTTTTTGCAAGCTTTTTAAAATGCATATTAGAAAGTTTTTTTTTTATTATGTATTTATGGGATCACCAAGACTTTAATTAGGTTTTTAAGGGGCATTGTTTTATTTTAATTGGGAATGGGGATCTTGTTCTACCCTTTTTTCCTTGGGGCTTTTTTGTTGTTGTTGTTTTTTGACTGGCTAGGTCTCCAATTTGTAAGATGGCTGTGCCCTTATGAAAGAGAATATGTCTTTTTTTTTTTTTTTTTTTTTTTTTAGAGTTTTACGGTTAAAGGAGCTTTAGTAATTTAGAATACACTTGAGGGGAGTATAGACTGCAGATGGTCTGTTGCCCATCTAGAACAAGAGGGAGAAACAAAGCTTTCCTTAGTTCCTTTTCTCCCTTTTGTGTGACCCAGGGTGGAGAGCAAGAGAGAAGGGGCATCCTCTTTCTCCTCCTTCTCTCTCTCCTTTGGGTTCAGGCTACCATGATAGGTGCTGCAACATGGATACAAGCATGACCTTTACCCATGTTCCTGGAGAAGCTAGTCGGCAGGATTTAGTTACACTTACCTGCTTAAAATTCTAGCCTTTTGCCCTGCTGGATTTCTAGACCCACTCAGCCCAAAAGGCTCCCAGGGTACCCCAGATGTTGGAAGAAAGTATGTAGTAGTTGGATTTGGGCAAGATTTTTTAATGAAGGGAAGGTTTTAATACTATTTTTGGCTTTCCTTGCTATGGCCCCAGTGAAGAATTAAAAAAGCACAAAGTAAGACTGATTAACTTTTATACATAAAATTTCTGTCTCGTTTGAATGCCAATGTAATTGAATGCAGAACAGATGCCTTAAAAGTGTAAAAATTGAATGGCTGCCTTTCTTTGTTGGGGACAGTATTGAAGCTAAGATTTGTCTTATTAGGATGGCTTCCTCCTGGCTGTTGAAAGTGGAGTTTTTCTGTTTACACGTAGGATGTGGGGCCTGATTACTGATAGACATAAAAGGGAAAAGAATGGAAGATGAGAGGTTTTGGGCAAAGGGCTGACAAGGCTCCCCATGGAGAAAAATTCTATTCCATTATGTGGCACTGCAGGATTAGAAGTGTTAGGTAAAAACTCTGACTCCAAATTCTTTTTAGGCAAAAGTTAGGTTTGGGTTTGGATAGGCTATTATTATAGTATGCCCCCCAGCATAAGAAAATCAACTGTTCAAACTCATTGGACAATGCTGAACTTTTACATGGAGGGAAGAAACAAATGGAGAGGGGGAGGGTATTTACATGAGGTGACCTTCCCCTATACAGTGCCATAAATGTCTATTACTGGGGACAAAACGCCCTTACTAGAAAATTTAGACTGAAATCCCAAAGTCCCCCTATCTCAAGGAATCACAAAAATGGCATTTTTTTTAAGTTACATTCCTAAGACACTGACTAACTCTACCCAACAAGATTATATCTTTAGGTTGCAGAAACATCCATGACATTGTATACAAAGAAGGGATAGGAGGCATAATAGCCACCATAGAAAAGGAAAATGCAATAGGAAAAGACTGGAAGTCCTTGTGCTGACACCCTGACAGGCTGTTGGGGACTAGAGTTAGTCCAAAGGCCTTTAGATAACACTGAGGTATAGCCCAAGCCAGAAAATTTTAGTTGCCCTAGGACCCCCTTTTAATTCCATGTGATGGCTTAGGTCCTCTGTGAAAAGTAGCTAGATTGGAATAGACAAGAAGTCCTAAAAGTGAAAGTAAAGGGTTCAAGTTAAACCACGTTGTAAGTGACTGATTAGTAATTCCCGTCTGTTTCATTTTTAGTCACGTAGCGAGTGTACAGGAAATTTATTAGCTCTCATTTTTTATTCTGTTAGATCATGATTAGTGTTAAGCCTGAAAACAAGCTGGCCACATCAGTAGTTCGTAACCCATGTTAATTCTAATCAGTCAATCTGGGGCTATAATAGTAGTTAAATGTTTTTAATACTATCCTTGGCAGATTCACATACAGCATAAATATAAATATTATGGTAACATTTCTCATTGAGTACTGTTCTTTAGCACTCCAGTAAATTTAAATGTAGTTTAAAAATACATATTCATGCTTGAACCCAGGAGGCGGAGTTTGCAGTGAGCTGAGATTGCATGACTGCACTCCAGCCTGGGCAACAGAGCAAGACTCTGTCTCAAAAAAAAAAAAAAAAAGTATGTGTATATATATATATATATACACATTTTTAAATATATATATATTCAAATAACTTGTTTCTCTAACAAGTGAAGGAAATAATTTACTTAGACATTTAGAGAGAATTTTACTCAAAACAGTAGCTTTAGAGCCTTTTAAAGTATTTTATTATTTTGAACATTAAAAATCAAGAAAATTTATTCTTGAGTGTTGGGTTCATACTTTTCATAACATTAAAAGTTTACTAACCTACATCACTAAATTAGCAAACCAGTCGAAATAAAAAAAAAATATGTGTGTGTGTGTGTGTGTTTCCTGGAATTTTAAGATGAAAACACGTTTTTCTCTGGCCCAGTTCTTAAAGTTTATTGCTCTCTTTTTTTCTAAGAAAAGTATTAATAGTATTTTTAAATGGCAAATCAGAGTTGTATACATTTATGGGGTACAATGTGATATTTTAATATACCTATATAATATGGATGGCTCACGCCTGTAATCCCAGCTACTCGGGAGGCTGAGGCAGGAGAATCACGTGAACCCGGGAGACAGAGGTTGCGGTGAGCCATTGCACTCCAGCCTGGGTGACAAGAGCGAAACTCCGTCTCAAAAAAAAAAAAATAGAATAATTAAGTTGAGTTGAATAACATATGTATATCAACTCACCTATCCTTTGTGGTGAGACATTTGAAATTTACTCTGTTATTTTGAAATACACAATATATTGTTGTTTATGATACACAATATATTATTGTTTACTATAGTCCCTGCTGTGCGATAGATCTCAAAACCTATTTACCCTATTTGAAACTTTGTACCCTTTGATGAACAACTCTCTATTTCCTTCCAACCACCCCCAGTCTCTGGTAACCATTACTCCACTTCCTACTTTTTTGAGTTAAACTTTATTAAATTCTACATATAAACGAGATTATGCACTATTTGTCTTTCTGTGTCTGGCTTATTTCATCTAGCATAGTGTCTTCTAAATTTATCTTGTTTCAAATAATGGGATTTACCCTTTCTTGACGCTGAATAGTATTTCATTGTTTATACCACATTTTTAAAAGAATTAATATAAATATATATTTGTCTATTGGTTGAAAAAGTCATGTCTTAGGGAAAAATATTTCTGTGTTAAAGCATGTATTAATGTAATTCAGCATATAATTATCTTATTAAAATTACCTAATTTCTACTGAGTACTGACCATAACACTATATATGTGTTAATAAATTTAATTCTCACAGTAACTTAATAACATAGGTATCATTATTACCCTCATTTTACCAGAGGAAGAAACAGAGCTACTGAGAGAAATGACTTGCTCACAATAGCAGAGCCAATATTAAACCACAGGCAACTTTGTCTGCACAGAGGTAACACTCTTGAGTACAACAATAAAAAACTTCAAACAGAAAATAATTATTTTAAACTCATTTTAAATAAAAAATTTTTAGAAATTGAATAATTGGATACATTTGCATTGTTATATCTGTGCATGAATGTATAAAATGGTATATTAAAGAGAAATAATTTAAGCCAGAAAAAAAATTAGTTAATATTTGTTGTGAATAAAATTGGAAAGTAATTATTATTTGCAGGTATTATCTTTGTTTACTTAGATAACAAAAGAAACTAAAAGACTAGGCTGGGTGTGGTGGCTCACGCCTGTAATCCCAGCACTTTGGGAGGCCGAGGCAGGTGGATTACAAGGTCAGGAGATCGAGACCATCCTGGCTAACACGGTGAAACCCTGTCTCTACTAAAAATACGAAAAATAGCTGGGCACCTGTAGTCCCAGCTACTGGGGAGGCCGAGGCAGGAGAATGGCGTGAACCCGGGAGGCGGAGCTTGCAGTAGCCGAGATGGCGCCGGCGCCACTGCACTCAAGCCTGGGCAACAGAGCGAGACTCCGTCTCAAAAAAAAAAAAAAAAAAAAAAATCTAAAAGACTATTTTAAAAGTCTATTCAGGTGGGTGGGCAAAATTCTAACATGATCCTCAAGATTCCAAGCCTGTTTCACACCTGCTGTGTAATCCTTTCCTCTTGAGTGTAAAAAAACTGTAACTGTGGTGTGAAATTACTCATAAAATTAGGTCACTAATGTGTTGCCTTTGTGGCCATCAAAAGGGAGATTATCCTGATTGGGCTAAACTGAATCAGAGGTGCTTTTAAGAGAAAGGGACACAAAAACACTTCAGCTGGCCTGGAAGTAAGTGATTTCTACGTGGGCCATGCTGTAAGCTGCTTATGGTGGCCACATGGCAGGAAATATATTTGTATATTGTCATCATTCCTGCCTCCCACATGGTGCTTCCAGTAGAGAGGACAGAAGGATCTCATGGCAGAGGAAAAAAAAAAAGGAGTCTAATTTATGCAAAAAGAAAAAAAATCACCTCTCATCTGAGATAGCCTAAGATAAACAGAGGAGACAACACTGATGACGTCAATGGGAGGAAGAAACAACCTGGATGAAAGGGTCACTGGCACTATGGAATGACATTTAGCCGTAGTGAATGATCAGCCTCTGGAGCATCAATAGCCTACCAACAAGGGATCTCATTCTTACTATAATTAAATCAGCATGTCTGCACCATTCTGGTAGCCCAGTTTTACACTACTCATTACAAAAATACCATGGAGACTAGTGTGTACCCTCCTAGAATTGAACTTATTATGAAAAAGCATACCTAATTATTTGTTTTTACAATTGAAATACCTTGAAGACATAATAAATTTATTAATAATTGACATCTAATTACAGAGGGTTTTACTATACTGTAATACAATATTGAGCTTTAAACAGTATGATTATGTCTAGAATGCATGGAGTTATATATGTAGTTTTTCTTAGTTTAACATGATAAAAGTAACAATTAGATGAAACATTTGAAGTAGAATAAAATTAATCAAAACCACATTTTTTCAATGGCTTGGCATAATTGCCATGCTTTTTTGAAATGGCCTGATTACTAACACGGAGCAAAGACATGATTTTGGCTTTGCTCGATCATTATGTTCTTGACCTTTTAAAATCTAAAATTCTGGCTAAAGGATTTTCAAAGGGAGTATTATTTAGATGGCTCCCTCGGGTTTCCAAGGCAATACAAGAATTTTGATAGGCAGAAAAATGCATGCTACATAACACATTGCTCTTATCTGATTTGCCTTAACACTGAAAGATTGAAGATTGCAAATCTAGTCTCTCAATTTAGAGTAAATTGACAAAAAATTTATTTCCCAGCCACACAAATCATCATATAAAACTAATGGGTAAAAGATGCCATTAGCTGCCAAAAACTTGTATGACTAGATTCAGGAAGCATCTGGACATGCAAATAACAGCCGATTAAATTAAGACCCTAATAGGTGCATGTGGAAAGCATTTATGTGCAATGTGGTGTACTTCCTCTTGGCACCTTTTTCTGTGTCTTTGCAGAGATACCAGTTTTTTCTGAGTGACTCAGGGTGAATACTGGGCACTGAGAATGCTGTATTCAGAGTCATTACTGTGAACATGGTTAACACATTTCTTCCATATTATAAAAAGTATGAATCTTACTCTGCCTCACAAAGGCTTTTAGTAAAAGATTGTTTATAGTACTCAATTTGGATTCATGGCAAATTTTCACATTCCAGATAAATCAGAAACAGTTAAACGTAAACCAAATTCCATAAAACATATGAATGAGATAAAATCTTCTTAGCTAAAAAATTGTATATTATCAATAAATTTAGGGAAAAATAGAAAACCAGTACTTTAAGCCAAATAACAGTGTTTGGCACGTGAATACCACCCAAACAAGTGCTCTTCATCATCATCGTTAAATAGCGATAGCAGCACGTTCTTTCCTGGCACCAGCTAGCCTGTTTTCCACTGATATAAACGGAAGAAGGCATTGAAATAGTGAAAGAGGGTAATATAAATGGAATAATTATATAAAATGCAACTTTTAATAAAAAGCATTTGGTATTGCATAACTATAGATGAGACTATTAGTATGAGGTCATAATAGTATTCTATTGACAGAATAACTTCACAATATTCTTATTTAAAATAATATTTTTGTGCTGTATATTTGCTATCTTTTGGCCAAATATTACCCGAGCTCAATAGAAATAAAAGTAATATTTTACCACAAGCACTTTATTATTGATGCATATACTTATTTTGTTTAAAATATGTTAGCTTTTTAAAGAAGATTTATAATTTTTTTAGTGTGTTTTTATTGCTAGGAAGTGGCTGTCCTGCCAGGAAACTGCTATTCTCAGCTCTACCCACATTGACTAGTAGTGAGTGGAAGTGATGTGTGGATAAGACGCAAATATGTCTTCTCTGCATCTTGTTTTCATCCATTGGCTAAAGAAAAAGGAGGATGCAGATAGAAAATGAAAGAAGATACAATCCCTGAAAGATTAAGTCTTCTTAAGCAGACAAAAGACTCACAGATGGCCAGGTGCAGTGGCTCACGCCTGTAATCCCAGCACTTTGCAAGGCAAGGTAGGCGGATCGCCTGAGGTCGGGAGTTCGAGACCAGCCTGACCAACATGGTGAAACCCCATCTCTCCTAAAAATACAAAAATTAGCTGGGTGTGGTAGCGTGTGCCTATAATCCCAGCTACTCAGGAGGCTGAGGCAGGAGAATCGCTTGAACCCAGGAGGCAGAGGTTACAGTGAGCCGAGATCGCGCTGTTGCACTCCAGCCTGGGTGACAGGTGAAACTCCTTCTCAAAAAAAAAAAAAAAAAAAAAAGCCTTCCAGTTGATTTCTTAGGTAATAGCAGAATCTGTTTTTTCTGTAGCTTAAGAATTCTTGATTTACCACTTTTAGAGGTACTGAACAAAACTGTATATGTGTGCTGAAATATGGATTTATTTATAAGCTCATTAGAGACTAAGTCATGGCAACACATTATAGTTCATTATTTTTGTCTAAATTCTTGTTGAGCCGCATCCATCTATATATAATACTAAGTTGCTAACAGCTTCTTTATACTAAGCCACAACTCATTTTACCTGGTGGTTTCATTTGAAATGTATGAGCCGTATTATGTAACATTCAAATAAGTAATAATTTAATTCAACGACTATGGAAAGAAGAGTCATACAGGCACACTGATAGTGAATTGGAATCTGGCACCTGACACTGATTAACAGGTTGAGCAGATTCAACTAGACCTAGTGCCACTGCACTCCAGCCTGGGAGACAGAGCGAGACTCCATCTCAAAAAAAAAAAAGTTCACAGACGATGGGGATGTGAGCAAAAACTATATTATTCTAAGCATGTGAAATTTTAGTGTACAACCTGCATTGCCTTAACAGATATATTATTCGGTTTTGATTCTTCAGGATATGATTCAATCCTCTGGTGAATCAAAACTGAGAGGAGAATAACTTATGTGTTAAGGTGGGAAATGTAGGGAAGACACTGTTTTTTTCCTCCAAATTTCTGGTTTAATAAAGACTTGTTTATTTTGAGAAAAATAGGTCCCAAACATCAGGCTGTTAACAAAATAACCCACAGTATCAACCTTAAAAAGCAAATCTTAACACTATAACACTCTTTTTCTAGAGGATGCATTTAACATGGCAACTCATTCACAAAAATACGTTGTTATATTTGTGTTGAACTGCCCCACAAATCACACCTATGTGGGGGTGTAACACACATACTTCTAACTCAGCTGCTTTTAGGAGCTATGCAACTAAATGAGATTTTAGGGAGGCGACTACTGAAACTATGTATGAATAAAAAAACTGTACTTTCTGCACAATGAGAGAATTTTGGAGACGGTTGATAAAAACCGTATATCCGGCCGGGCACGGTGGCTCATGCCTGTAATCTAAGCACTTTGAGAGGCCGAGGCGGGTGGATCACGAGGTCAGAAGTTCAAGACCAGCCTGGCCAACATGGTGAAACACCGTCTCTACTTAAAATACAAAAATAAATAAAATTACCCGGGCGTGGTGGCACGCGCCTGCAATCCTAGCTACTCCGGAGGCTGAGGCAGGAGAATTACTTAATCCGGGAAGTGGAGGTTGCAGTGAAGCAAGATTGCACCACTGCACTCCAGCCTGGGCAACAGAGCAAGACTCCATCTCAGAAAAAAAAAAAAAAAAAAAAGAAATACATCCTTTTTATTGTTAAGTCATAAAGAGGTTTCAAAATTAAAAGCAAAAACTACAGGGTAAGACTTAACAAAACTACTAGGAGTGTCAAAGGAGGTGAAATGGGACCTAGGTGCAGGGCAATATGAATTAACATGGGAAAGACAAGGACAATGAGCATGTGCTGAAGATACTAGAGAAGAAGGTAAAAAAAATGTGATCTTAGAGAAGCACCTAGGTAAACAAATATTGGGATAAGATTTCTAACCCCCACTATGTGCTTAACAGTCATTTTTGCCATTGGCGCTGTCTCTGTCATCCTCTCCTTCCTCAGCCTCTTTTTCATCCTTGGTCAGCTCCAGCTGGCCATCCCCCACCTTCATTATCATCATCATCCAGTAGATCCCCCTCCTCAGCAGAGTCATCTGCGCCCCCCTCAGACTTCACATTAATCTCATTTTTCTTCACTGAGCTCCTGCTCTGTTCCTCTTCTCACTTACCATTCTTCATCTCTACTGCTTGTTTGCTCTGTTCCTTTTAAATTTTTCCAGGTTTTCCAGGGTTGAATCCACCTTTTGTTTTATCTGGGTCAGTTCCTTCTTAATGGCCTAAAGGTCATCTCCTTTCAACTTTCCAGACTTGGAAGATCCCTGCTGTCCACTCTTAGAATTGAAGCCACTTTTGCCCCTTCATGAGGTGTTTTCTGAAACATGCTGACGTTTCGAGGGCACTACAGCCTAAGCAATAGGAGGAGGAGGATGAGGAGGAGGAGGAGGAAAATGTGCGGGGCAACTGTACATCCTTTCACAATAATCCCGTTGAAAGTCATAGTCCAAGTCAAGAGAGGAGCTGAATAGAGGCGATGGAGAAGGGTGTTCTGTTACTGACCCATACATCGCTGCAGATCATTTCACACCTGCTTTTCCTCCGTTCACTTTTGGCTCTGCAGCCAGGTTAATATCTAAAACCTGGCCAGCAATTATTCTGCCCTTCTCTCTTCTACAGCAGCCGGGGCATTTCTCTCATTCACCTGTTGAACAAAGGCAAAGCCCTTATGAACCGAGCAACCCACAATTTTGCTGCACATCGAAAAGATTGCCTCCACATCACACTTCTTGACCACAAGAGTGTTGAGATTTCCAGTGAACACATGGGAGTTCATGGAGCGAGGATCTGTTCTGTTGGTAACATTGCTGGCCATTGTGTTTGATAAGGTTTCCACAAAGCCAAAAACAGGAGGAAGGAGGGAGAAGAGATTCGATTCTGAGTCTCCTACTCCCAGGTTCTACGTGGAGAAGCCAACTGCTGCTCGAGGTCGGCAACGTGGCCACAACCGCTCAGTCTTCGTCTCTTCACAAAATCAGCCCCATTACTTCTGACCAACATCTCCTCCACTCCCAGCCCCAGACAATCATCATTCTACTCTATGCTTCTATGAGTTTAAACCTTTTCATACTCTACATAGAAATGATATTATGAAAGTTTTTTTCTGTGCCGTCTTATTTAGCATCATGTCCTCCAGTTTCATCAATGTTGTTGCAAATAACAAGAGTTCCTTTTTTTTCCCCATAGGGCTGAGTAGCATTCCATTGTGTAAATATATCACATTTTCTTTATTTATTAACCTGTTGATGGACACTTAGGTTGCTTCCATACCTTAGATATTGTGAGTAATCCATTTCCTTCCTTTTCTCTCATTTGTTTTTATATCTTTTTTCCTTTTTTTATATCCAGGAGTATTTTATTTTTAAAATATAAATTATGAATGTTAAATGCCTTCATTTGAGCTTCATTTGGGTCATTAGCTGTGTTCCCAGGGGAAATTATTTTACATCCTTGGTATAAGAATTAAAGAGAAGAGAAACACGAAGGGTGGCTTGACAGTCAACAGGGACAGGTTTATTTTGAATAAACCTAGGGGGGCAGCTGGCCGAGTTAGGTCAGAGCCACACTCTTTTACAGACTAAAAATTTTTAAGGATTCAGGGTGGGAGAGTTTATCGGAGGCTTGGACTGCTTCTGTGTCTCTTCGTTGTGCTTATCTGGGAGGGAGAGTTGTGTGTCTGTTCCCATACATCTTTCTGCAGCTGCAGGCACAGCCCCCCAGTCTGCTTTTAGCTTCCCAATCTTAGTGCACCCGAAGGGAAAAGAATGTGCCTATTAAGGCCCACTGTTTTACTGGGGCCCATTGTATGAGGGTGAAGATTGGCAGTTACTCAAGAGACTTTCCTTCCACCTCCCTCTGTGCCCGAGCTGGCTGTTTTTTGTTTGTTTTGTTTTTTTGAGACGGAGTCTCGCTGTGTCACCCAGGCTGGAGTGCAATGGCGTGGTCTCCGCTCACTGCAACCTCCACCTCCTTGGTTCAAGCAATTCCCCTGCCTCAGCCTCCCGAGCAGGCACGCGCACCACACCTGGTTAATTTTTTGTGTTTTTGGTAGAGATGGGGTTTCGCTATGATGGCCAGGCTGGTCTCGAACTCCTGACCTCGTGATCTGCCCGCTTCGGCCTCCCAAAATGTTGGGATTACAGGCGTGAGCCACCGTGCCCACCTGAGCTGTCTTACCTGTATTTTACTGTCTGCTCTTTCTGGATGCTTGTAATTAGAAGAGAAGTGATTTCCTTGAAATGCATGAGGCTAGAAAGGGAGCTAGAACTTAAAGTGGCAGTGTTTGTCTGAGTTGATGGTGCTCCTGCTCTATCACTTGGAGCTTCAATCTTCATTATTAATAAAAAATACTATTTCCCCCAGGGCTGTTTTAATTCATACATGGTAGCTGTAAGTATTTTTCACTGAAAGCCTTGTCTGAATATAGTACAGTAAATATTTAAAAATAAGAACAAAATCATTTATATTTCAAAGATCCTTTATTATAGTTTAGTGGGTATATTTTGTTATATTTAATGTATTTATTCTTTCCAAAAAATGCCGAAATAAAAATGTTATTATTTTTTCTGGAATAACAGACTAAGAGTTTCTACATTGTGACTTTGCTAATTTTTGCATATGGTGTTAACTGCTACCTTTGAATTTAGGTTGAATTTTAAACCCACTTGTTTACTTTGTGTAATATTTGTTTCTTTTGGGGAATCAAATATATTAGATATGGACTGTTTGGGGTAACCTAATTTCTGGGCTTAATTTCTGCTTTCTTTCTGTTATTAAATCTGGAATTTTAGAAATTACTAGGATTCAAATAAAGTTGGTTTGGAATCCAGCAACAGAAAATCCCAGAAAAAAGTGAAGGACACAGCTACTGGATAGTGCCTTTCAGTGAGATATATACATGCAACAGAGTTCAGTGAAATTTATAAAATTATTGCAAGTTTGTTGAATTTAGAAACTAATTGCCTACAATATATTAGGCACTTAGTTTGTCTGTGGCATCCTTAGCTTGAGAAAGCTGACATTACTGAAAAGAATATTGCTACTGTAATAAACTTTGGAACAAATATTTATGTGCTAGTAAACATTTGCCTTACTTCTTAAATACATGTCATTCTGGCTCAGTCCTTTTGGCACAACTGTTTATAATTCCAGAGACTTTCACCAATGTTCATTTTATGTTTATTTTTACATAGTAAACTTCACAGTTGGCATCATTATACTGGGATGCCCCAGGCAATTCCTGAGCCTCAGAGCTGACCATCCTACCTCATCCTTATTTCACGTGCTCTGTTGTTGTATTTCTCTCACTCCATATTTGAGCCTTAATGAGGCCTCAGTTTGGAGAAACCAGGGAATGGGTTGCTATATATGTTGGGTTGAGAATCAGGATCCTCTTGAGGATAAAGACTGACATTTATTACTCATAGTACAAAGTAGAATTTTTAAGATGCAGACATGTTGTTTTTGTTTTTTTGAGGCGGAGTCTTGCTCTGTCGCCCACGCTGGAGTGCATTGGCATGATCTCGGCTCACTGCAGCCTTTGCCTCCTGGGTTCCAGCGATTCTCCTGCCTCAGTCTCCCGAGTAGACTAGCTGGGATTACAGGCGCGCACCACCATGCCTGGCTAATTTTTGTATTTTTTTTTTTTTTAGTAGAGACAGGTTTTCACCATGTTAGCCAGGCTGTTCTTGATCTCCTGACCTCAGGTGATCCGCCCACCTCGGCCTCCCAAAGTGCTGATATTATAGGCGTGAGCCACCGCGCCCTGCCAACATGTTTTATTCAAATTAAATACAGATGATTTTATCAGTATGCCCATATGGTAAAAATAACTGTATCAAGTCCATCAAATGTTCTGCTTTAGACTCTCCCAATGCAAAGATCAATATGTATGAATTGGATGTTAGTTTTGTTTTGTTTTTTAGTGTAGGCTATTGTTTTTAAGATTTTTTTTTCTACTTTATGCTGATGTTAAGCTACACAAAGCTTACCAAAAGATTTATTTTATCATATTTATTTTTTACCCAAAGTTACAACACTTAAATATTTAAAGTGACATTCTGGATTCCCATTTTCCAGGTGATGTAGTTTGCATTTATTAGTACTACCTTTCAGTTTTTCCTTATGTGGTGCAAGATTATAAAAATGCCTTCCAGCTGATTTCTTAGGTAACAGCAGAATCTGTTTTCTCAGACAGTAGCATAAGAATTGTTGATTTACCACCTTTAGAGGTATTGAACACACTGGATAAATGTGGTGAAATCTGGATTTATCTATAAACTCATTAGAGGCTGACTCATGGCAACACATGTTATAGTTCAATATTTTTGTTTAAATCGTTGAGCCACATCCATCTATATATGTAACACTAAGATTGTAACAGCTCCTTTACACTAAGCCCGAATTCATTTTACCTGGTGATTTGATTTGAAATGTATGAGCTGTATTATATAACTTTCAAATAAGTAATACAAATTCAAAGAATATGGAAAGAAGAGTCATACAGGCACACTGACAGTGAATTGTAATCTGGCAGGTGACAATGATTAACAGGTTGTGCGGATTCAACTAGACCTAAATCCCTGAAACAATATTAAAAGACAGAATTTTTAAATTAAAAACATTGACAATATAATAGGCCTATAATATTTAAAAAAATGTTTACCCATCATCAGTTGATATTAAGTTAAACTAGAAAATTTGGAACACACTATACAAAAAAAATGAAATAAGTCAACTATCCCCAGGCTTACTCTGATCAAAATAAGACTTCGGCATATTTGAAAACACCAAATTATTATGAAAAATATTCATTTTGAACAGATCTTTTATATATATTACTTCTAAATAAACCTAATACTAATAGGTTTGATTTATGAAATATTTGTTTATGTCTATCGCTGTAGTTAAAAATTGAGATATTATATAAACATAGTTTAAATAATTTTGATTAAAATATTTGGTGTTTTAATTGAGTACCAGTATTCATACAGTATGGCAAATTCAGGCTTATTGTATAAAATGGCAAAATAGTATTTTACTTTTTGTAAAATGCAATATGGTATTTTACATTTTTTGACTATTTTGGCATTTTATAAAATAAGCCTACATTTTTGGAGACATTTTTAAAGAAGCCAATCTTTTCTAAAATAAAATTAATACATCAAAAACTAGAGACATAAATGTCATATACATCGTTTACTGAATCCTACAGTAATCTGTAAAGTTTGTTTGTGTACATCAATGTTAGATTACCTAAAACATAATAAAGTTTCTATTTTACGTTATATTTAATATACAAAAGTCCAAAATATATCCAGACAGACAAAAATTGTGGCTGCCACTTTAAAAAACAATGTTTGTCTGGCCATGGTGGCTCATGCCTGTAAGCCCAGCACTTTGGAAGGCCGAGGCAGGCGGATCACTTGAGGTCAGTAGTTTGAGACCAGCCTGGCCAACATGATGAAACCCTGTGTCTACTAAAAGTACAAAAATTAGCTGGGAGTGGTGGCAAGCACCAGTAATCCCACCTACTCGGAAGGCTGAGGCAGGAGAATCGCTTGAACCCGAGAGGCGAGGTTGCAGTGAGCCGAGATCGCATCACTGCAGTCCAGCCAGGGCAATAGGGCAACAACTCCATCCCAAATTAAATTAAATTAAAAAAAAACAAAGGTTTTAGCACGATAAAGAACGTTAAAATGTAAACTAAACTATGACAGTTTAGATTATGATGAATGACTTTTTATTTGCACTTATGTTAAGAATCACCTTTATTTATTTTTTTGAAACACACAGGAAATGCTGTGGTGGTAACTTGCTGGGTGATGACTGGGATGGTATTTACTATCCTAGGGATGGTGGGGTCCAGTGGACCAGAATCCTCAGCACCTGACCATGTTCACTGCTGTCCTTTCTCTCCCTAAGATTCGTTTCTCAGACTCCATCATCAACTCTGTTTCTATCGTGGCGTGAACGGTTTTTCGCTGCTTTAGCATCTAACTTTGATTTCTGCTAATTTTCGTTGATAGTTTGTTTTTCTTGTCCATCTCTGGTGCTGGCTTTGCTGTTCCACTTTGAGGAGTTCCGGCAGCTTCACCCTCAGCTACTCCAACATTCCATCCCTTTGGCTCAAACTCTTGCAGTTTCTTTCGGTTCTTCTGTTCCTGGCGTCTGAGATTTGTCAGCAGAGCCTGTTTTTCAGGGAACATGGATACCACCTCCTCCCTCCTGCGGGGTGGCTCCTGCACGTCTAGTGGGCGCTAGTCCCAGCCGCGGCCCAGCCAAGCACAGCGGGAACGGCAGCAGCAGCCGGAGTGCCAGCCCCCGGGGTCGCCCAGGCCAGGGACGCCACGGCTCTAACCCTGGGTCGAGGCCCAGATCGGTGCACAGAAAGCCGATGTCAAGTGGAGCATTTCCCACAGCTGGGCGAGCCCTCCTCAGCCTGCGGAGCCAGTTCCTGCCACCAGCTTCATGCTGCCACTGCCCCCTTTCATTAGAGGGACGCACAGGAAGGCACAGGGGCACAGAGACATCGTGGAAGTGTCCAGGGGAAGGAGGAGGGGCGGGGCCCGTCAGTCTCAGGCCCAGGGCATTGCGGCGCGCCTCAGGCCTGAGCAAACATCAGCCACTGTCACCGCGGGGAGGACAGAGGGGCCCAGGCTCCCCCAGCCAGCCTTCCTACTGTGCCAGGAGAGGAGACAACTTTCCTAAAAAGCAGCACAGGGTAGAACCTGCAGATCTGACCCAATTAAGTTTTCGTCCTTTTTAACTCTTTTCTCTTGTTTTGCCTTTTCCTTTCAAATTATGCTCACCTGAAGTCAGATTTCATGTTCCATCTTCATGTGGCAATTTACATGTAATCATAATGGTCACAACTTTAAAAACTTTTTTTGTTTTTTTAATTTGGAGACGGAGTCTCACACTGTCGCCCAGCCTGGTGTACAGTGTCGCGATCTCAGCTCACTGCAACCTCCGACTCCCGGGTTCAAGCAATTCTCAGGCTTCAGCCTCCTGAGTAGCTGGGATTACAGGCATGCGCCACCACGCCCGGCTAATTTTTGTATTTTTAGTAGAGATGGGGTTTTGCCATGTTGTTCAGGCTGGTCTCAAATTCCTGGCCTCAAGTGAGCCGCCCAGCTTGGCCTCCCAAAGTGCTAGGATTACAGAAAAATTTTAATTTATTTTACCCAACAGTGCTGGGTTAACTTTAAACTTTTAATAGTGCTTTCTGAATGCTACAGTTTATTACCTTTTATTTGATTCTATTAACTAAGCTATAGTAACTAATAATAAAGTCTCAATTTGCATACCTTGACAGTTTACAAAGGGCATGTATTTATTCATTTAACCAATAAATGTGTGTTGAGCATACACAATGTGCCATACTTTTTGCTAGGCTTAGGAAATAAAATGAAGAAAAGAAAGTATTGGTCTCTACTCTCATAAAACTTTCAGTCTGGCTTCATGAAACTCTCACACACTCCTGAGAAGTGGATACCTCTGAAGTCTCTTATTAACCTCCTACCCAAAGTAACCACCATCTGAATTTTGTGTTATTCTTTAATTTATGCAATTTTATCTATAAACCATATACATTTTAGTGTTGCCTGTTTTTTGCGTTTATATAAATTTTACCATTTTATATCTGGGACTTGCTTTTTTATTTATAATTTTTTTATTATTTCATGTTGCTTAGCATAGCTGTAGTTGTCCATTTTCACTGCTGCATAGTGTAAATATACATCAATTTATAAATCAATCTTATTGCCAGTGGATATTTGTGAATTCCAATTACTCCATATTTTTACCAACTTAGAATTACTAGACATAATTTTTGACAAAATGGTGAATTAGAAAAGTGTATCATTTATAGTTTTAATTAGCATTTTCATAGTTACTAATGAAGTTGGAATTTTTCATGTTTATTGATCTAATAAGATCTAAGACTTTCCATCTCTCCTATATTTAATGTCTTTTTCTTATTTATTCATAATAGTCTAATAAATAATAGTTATATATATATATATATATATATATATAAACTTTTTTTTTTTTTGAGATGAAGTTTCTCTCCTGTTGCCCAGGCTGGAGTGCAATGGTGTGATCTTGGCTCACTGCAACCTCAGCCTCCTGGGTTCAAGTGATTCTTCTGCCTCAGCCTCCCAAGTAGCTGGGATTACAGACACGCACCACCACACCTGGCTAATTTTTTTGTATTTTTAGTAGAGATGGGGTTTCAACATGTTGGCCAGCTGGTCTTGAACTCCTGATTTCAGGTGATCCACTCGCCTCAGCCTCCCAAAGTGCTGGGATTACAGGTGTAAGCCACAGCGCCGGTCTGTAATATATATATTTTTAAATATCAATCTTTTGTAGTATGTCTTTTAAAAACATTTTCTCCCAATTTTGCTTTGCCTTTGCATTATCTGTAGTAAAACATGTTTTTATACATTATTAATAATCAAAAGTTTAAAATTGATAGTCTAATTTATAAATATTTTTATGCATTATTTTTATCTTGTGCCATGTTTAGAAAATTTTTACCCCAGTTATAATATTTTCCTGTATTTTCTCCTAAAAGTTTTAATTTCTTAATCTATGTGAACAAGTTTTTTGTGTGAGTTGCTTTTCAGGTATCCAATCTACCTAGGTAGAACCAATTGTTTAGGTACTAGTTTATTGACTAATTCTTCTTTGCAAGTATAATTGTATATCTCATTTCTCATTTTAATCTGTTGACTGGAACCACAGATGCAATAGTTAACAAAAATGTTTACAGCAGCATCATTATCATGTTTATGACATTAAAAAGCAAGCTTTTAATAGTTTATTATGTGTATTTGCTGTAGTTTATTTTAGATACCTTGTATATTTACAATATAAAATAACATCTTTTATTTCTAGTTTGCTGGAAGGCTTTTACCGAGCTCTTTTCTGTGCCTATTTTATATACACGTATAGATTTTAGTGTTCAACTTATCCTGTACTCCTGAGATAATCTTAGTCATGGTTTTACTTATTTTATACAGAATGTGAAAGGAAATTAAATTTTGGGACCCCAAACTCATTTAGTTGAAGGGAAATGTCAAGCTGGAAACTGGGTCTCACAAATCTGTCTCCCCCTTTTGGTTCCTAAATAAGATGGTTACAAGATGAAAGGCTACACACCTCCCCCATATTTTGCACACAAGAAAATTCCTGGTGAGATGTTAAAACTTCACCATGGCAATGCAACTTGATAGCTTATCTTTACAGGTGCAGTCACCCTGGCCCGCCGGACACAAATGCATATCTGATTTTTTTCCTACCCCATTTTGTCTGTTATGTAAAATGCAGATTCCCCACATTTTTCTTCTGCCCCCTTTTATGTAAAAACTGTGTGCTTCTCAATATCCCACCCTTTCCCCTTTAAATTTGGAGCCCTCAAAATCATCTTCAGAAAAAGGCATAGACCTGTCTCCTGGGTGTGTCCTTAACTTTGGCAAATAAATTTCCTAAAATGACTGAGATGTGTCTCGTTGTTTACTTCGACTGACATCTGGTAACCACAGAGGGATCCTGACTGAAAGTGACTTACCTGGCTTGTGGCAGTTCACCTTTCAGTGCTTGGTACCGGCTTGGGCACCTTATGGCCTGAACCGACAGGAAATTTACGGAAGTCTGGGACCCCTTTTCTCCAGGGATCCCTGATTTTCCGCGTTTTTCAGCTGGGGGTCGGAGGTTTATTTGCTGTTAAAAAGACTCTTTTGCTTCTGCGTCGGCAGAGAGTCTTCTCCAGCATGGGCCCCATCAGTAGGTAAGAAACTGGTTTGGGATTCTGCCTTGCAAATTCTTCTCTTTCCTTTTTTTTTTTTTTGTTGTTGTTGTTGTTCTTGTTTTTGAGACTGAGTCTCACTCTATTGCCCAGGCTTGAGTGCAGTGGGGCAATCTGGGCTCACTGCAATCTCCGCCTCCCAGGTTCAAGAGATTCTCCTGCCTCAACCCCCCCAGTAGCTGGAATTACAGGTGCATGCCATCACGCCTGGCTAATTTTTCTTTTTTTTTTTTGAGACGGAGTCTCGCTCTGTTGCCCAGCCTGGAGTGCAGTGGTGCAATCTTGGCTAACTGCAACCTCCGCCTCCCAGGTTCAAGCAATTCTCCTGCTTCAGCCTCCCGAGTAGCTGGGATTACAGGCGCACAACACCATGCCCGGATAATTTTTGTATTTTTTTTTAGTAGAGACAGGTTTCACCATGTTGGTCAAGCTGGTCTCAAACGCCCGACCCTGTGATCTGCCCGCCTCAGCCTCTCAAAGTGCTGGGATTACAGGCGTAAGCCACTGCACCCGGCCTAATTTTTGTATTTTTAGTAGAGATGGGGTTTCACCATGTTGACCAGGATGGTCTCAATCTCTTGACCTCGTAATCTGCCCACCTCAGCCTCCCAAACTGCTGGGATTACAGTCATGAGCCACCACACCCACGTGCAAATTCTTTTAAATGACTGAAATAGCATAATAGCATTAACTAGCTGTTGTTAATTTCCTGCCTACACTTAGAGCACTCAGAAACTGTATATTTTGTGTGATTGTTGTTATGCTTAACGTTTTTGTTTTTGTTTTTTGGTGTGTGTGTGTGTTGTGTATGTGTGTGTTTTGGTCCTTTCCCTTATCAGATTTGACCAACTTTGAACCCTGTAGCTCATGAGTTTGTAATCTTCCACTCTGAAGAAATACAGCACCTTGCTCCCCTCAGCCTTTTGGGGCATTCTCAGATGACTGGGAATCATGTGAGGGTGTCTAGGAGAAATGCTCCCTAAAACGTGCAGATGTTCTAAATAGGTTTCCCCTTTCAGAAGAACATATTTAGAATCCAATCTCATCTAGCAGGGGCATATAACGAGCCAAACCCTACTGCACCTTGAGCCCCTGACACATTTGTGCCAAGTAGCTTCGACACAGGTGGATTGAACCGGTTCAGGGGGTAACGGCCCTGAAAAGCTAGGTCTGAAAGCAGCACATTTTGGGTTTG
Organism: Pan paniscus; assembly: GCF_029289425.2. NCBI lineage: Eukaryota > Metazoa > Chordata > Mammalia > Primates > Hominidae > Pan > Pan paniscus. The sequence continues at coordinate 79,673,282 of NC_073255.2, read as the reverse complement.
ACACATGTCCCTACTTGATCACATCTGAAGAGGAGCTCTAAATTATGGGGAACAAGGCCTCTAAGACCCCGGGTGCTGCAGAAAATAAGGTTCTGCCTTTGGAAACTCCGCTGGGTATATGCAAAATGCTTATGGTAAATCATCATGCAAATATTTAACTAAGTGGACCACTATAACTAAAGCAGATTCTAAATTCCAATGGCCTAAATTGGGATCTTTTGAGATGCCTAAATTAGTGTACCTGTGAACCAGGATGAAAAATTCAGGCACAAATCTAAGCGGCCAGAATGGGAGAGTTATTTTTAGCGGTATTTGGAGAGTAGCAAACGGGGCAAAGACTGCCTCACCTCCCTACAGGAGGTGAACAAGCAACTTAGAACTACTCATCAGGAACTCTCTAATCTTATATCTCTCAAAAAATACTCAAAATCCCTTACTTCCCCCTTCGCACCACCCTCACCTCCACCTACAGCACCACTCTACCCTGTCCTCTCTGAACTTCCCAGACCAGACCTGTGCCCTTTCACACTCGCTCAACAGAAGACAGTCCAGAATCTGACTTAAAAAAGGCCTCACCCACTGACAGTTCCCTTAAAGCCCCAATGGCAGTGTCTCATCTGGAAGATGTAAAAAAGAAGGACCATCTCTCATGATTGCCCCATTTCAGGAACAAAAAGTAACAGGTAGGGGAACCCAGGTTATTTTCTACTAACCTTGGTCAAAGACTGAATTATGAAGCATAATTTAAAAAATTCCTGCTAGGGTGTGGTGGTTCATGCCTGTAATCCCAGCACTTTGGGAGGCTGAGATGGGTGGATCACCTGAGCTCGGGAGTTCGAGACCACCCTAGGCAACATGGTGAAATCTTATCTCTACTAAAATACAAAAAATTAGCTGGGCTTGGTGGTGTGTGCCTGTAGTCCCAGCTGCTCAGGAGGCTGAGGCATGAGAATCGCTTGAGCCCAGGAGGTGGAGGTGGCAGTGAGCTGAGATCGCTCCACTGCACTCCTGCTTGGGCTATAGAGTAAGACTCCATCTCAAAAAAAAAAAAAAAAAAAAAAAAAAAAAGTCCTGACTCCCATAAAGTTCCAATCAGGTGTACCCAAGAATTTGAGCTCATTATCAGAACCTATGACCCAGGTCATTCAGACCTTTATCTGCTAGTTCACATGTTGGTCTCAGAAGCTAAAGGTAAAGAATGGCTGGAAAAAAGCACAATGGTCAGACCCTATAGCTGATTTAGCCCCTGAAGGTCCAATAGAGCCACAACAATCAGCCCCCAAAATCCAGAAGACAGGTGTAAAGATGCATGGGAATGAGCGATTGCTCTGTTAAATGTTATTCCTTCAGTGTTCCAAAGGGTTGTGGATTGGAAAAAAATCCAACAATGCCACCAGAACCCAAATAAATCAGTTTTAGATTATTTCACACATTTTGATAAAACTTTAAGACAATATTGTGGGATGTGAGCTGATTGCTTTGAAAACAATAAAATGATACATTATTAAATGTAAATTTCTTAAATGGAGTAGATGATGATTTAGCCAGCCTTGTAAAATGCCACATAACAAACTGGGCCACAGTAAGAACTAGTAAACTAGTTAACTTAGCTGACCAATTATCCTACACTATGATAAAAAAAGAAAAGCAGAAGAGTGCCCACTTACAGCTAAAGCAATTAAGTTCTCAAACCTGTCAGCCGTAGAAAGGTTTTAAGCTCCCTTGGTCTGAGAACTCTTTCCCTCCCAGTCTGTTATTACTGTAAAGGATCAGGACACCTTAAAAGGGATTCTCTCAGGCTGAAATGAAAGAAAAGGCAGGAAAATGCAATTCAGGAAGACTAGGGGTGCTCTGAGGAAGTACAGAAGTTTCACCTCTCCAAATATTCTATCCTGACGAACAAATTGAGAGAGATTAATTTAATAAACCATGAGCTTAAAACTGTTACAGGAAAGGTGTCCTGATCCAGATCCTGAAACAGGGTTCTTGGATCTCGCGCAAGAAAGGATTAAGGGAGAGTCTGCAATGCAAAGTGAAAGCAAGTTTATTAAAAAAGTAAAGGAATAAAAGAATGGCTACTCCATAGAGCAGCCCTGAGGGCTGCTGGTTGTCCATTTTTATGGTTATTTCTTGATGATATGCTAAACAAGGGGTGGATTATTCATGCCTCCCCTTTTTAGACCATATAGGGTAACTTCCTGATGTTGCTATGGCATTTGTAAACTGTAATGGCACTGGTGGGAGTGTAGCAGTGAGGACCAGAGGTCACTCTTGTTGCTATTTTGGTTTTGGTGAATTATGGCTGGCTCCTTTACTGCAATCTGTTTTACCAGCAAGGTATGTATGACCTGTATTTTGTGGTGACCTCCTATCTCATCCTGTGACTTAGAATGCCTTAACCATCTGGGAATACAGCCCAGTAGGTTTCAGCCTCATTTTACCCAGCTCCTATTCAAGATGGAGTTGCTCTGGTTCACACACCTCTGATATTTCCCCCCTCCCTTTTATAAGAGAACCATTAGCCCTAAGAGTTTCAGAGGGATGAAGAGCCATCTTCTGTAACTTCTTCAGGATGAATAGGGGTGATAATATTCCTGCCTAGCTATGAGGGTCTCTTGCATTCAGGGTAGAGAGGAGCTCAGTAAGAAAGTATCAGTATGGTAAGGTCCCTTTATAACTCTTGAGTTTCAACAAAAGGTGGTATCTGGAACATTAAGGAGTGTTTAGTTTAAGGAAACATTCAGTAAGCTTGTCCTGTATTTCTACACAGAGTATAACAGCAATACATTTCACAAGAGTGAGACAAAATAAGTAAAGTTATTCAAAGTAAACTAAATTAGAAGGCTTTCTGTGAACTGGGCAACTGTTGAAACCAAGATGATATGGGGTTGCTAGCTGATTGCAATGTGCCCAGAATAAGAATATTGATCCAGATTTTTATATTACCTATCCCTCTTGTTTCTTCTGAGCAGCAGTCAGAGATCACTGGTTGGTTCACAGGAATAAGCAGGGTTAGCCTAAATTGCAGAAACAAACTTAAAAACAACTAATGAGACTAGAATCTAATAACAAGTATACTGTAGTTTTTGAAACATAATATCCCTCTCTCCAGTTTCCCATTTTTACTAATGGCAAATCATGGTAAGACAAATTTCTTTATTATACTTGGCCTGATTATTTGTATAAAGTGCAGTAAGAATAATTATTTTTCACATCAGCTCTTTTTAAATTGGCTTTGATGGAATTCTGTTCCATAGAAGGAATCTTATATAAGACTTTTTAAAGCCAAGCTCAGCCATCAGTTTGTACCCTCCAATAACTATGAGTTGAGTAAATTCTTCTCCTCTTGGGGTCCCAAGATAACTTGGGGCTTCTGGACCTGTCAGAAAGTGACATTATTTACTTACCACAGATAAGAAACCATGTACAGGGACTGTTGTAGGCAAGGTATGAGCCCAGTTCCCCAAAGGGCTTTTACTGGCTCTACAAGTCAAGTTTGATTCCTTAAAGGAAAGCACAACATTCCAGTCAAAGCCTTGGTAAAATAACCAGTTTCTCCAATTGTGTCCTGTTGTAAAAGAAAACAGATTCTTATTGCCCTTATGCAGATAACTATATTGCTGTAAGTTAAGAACATTCAAAACTAGTTTCCAAATTCTGAAGAAATCAGGTAGAGAGAAATAAATATGTTCCAAATTTTGTTCATACGAGTACCTCAACTGTTAAAAGCTGTAACTAGCTCAAAAGAAAAGTTTCCTTGACTCTGAAAAACAAAACAAAAGATCAGAAGTGTTTTAATCAACGTTAAAAAGATTACTTCAGTTTTCTATTGGTTCAGTTAATTCAGTTAACTCCTGTTAACTCAACATTCCATTCATGAACACTCCACCTCTTAATGAGAGTTCTAAAAGTTGTTTCCTTTATTCCAATGTTACAATTTCCAAAGTTATTAGAAACCTGCATTTAAGAACACCTGCTAGTTCTATAGTTGATTATAAGCCATCTTCTAAAGAGGATTAAACAACTATCTATGGGTAATAAAAAGTTTTAGGATAGCCACTATTAAAGCCACAATTGATAAGGAAATTTGGTTACCTCTGTGGCACACAAAATTTTACATAACAATGATAATTATTAATAACATACACTGTCATATTAGAATAGAAGTTTCCCATAACTTTGGAACATATACCAATAACAAATTTATGCAAATATAGTCCAAAAAAAGGAAAACACCATTTCAAATTTGATGCGTCCTGTAAGATTTTTATACCACATAAGCCAAATTTCATCTTTACATTAATGTACTATTAATGTCAAACTCAATAAAACCTAATAGACATATTTACCCAATTTTAATGTTTAACCATAAGGTAAGATTCTTATAAACCTTTTATAAACCTTTACATTGATTGGTGTGAAAGAGCAGATCAGTACTTTTAGAAAAACCTATTGTGCTTTTATTCCAATGTTTAATTTATGGAAAACTGAACAATACCCCTTTAACTTTAGCCAATATGTCCACACACAGGATCTCTTACAATTAATTTTATAAACCTTCCACAACTTGTTTAAACCTTTAGATTTTTTTCTTACTTAAAACAATCTTTTAACACTTCAATCTAGGCAGAAAAAAATCCACATTTCCATGACCTCTTATAATCTTTCACCAAAAACACCTTGTATGTAGAATTGTTTCTTTAGTAGTTTCAATTACATGTTATAATGTTAACTCTTAGGAACTTTTATTTTTGGTGAAAACCTTCGTAAGTAAGGGATTTTAATTGTGTACTAGGTGTGGATCCTAGCCTAGGACACACCAGGCAGAAGTGCAAATAAGGGTTGACTCTCCAGCATAGCTAGGGGGCGTGGCTAACTCCACATGTCCCTAGGCCTTATCTCAATTAAGCAGGCAAGTTGTACAGTAAGAGTTATACTGGCATTTTATGAAGCATTTAGGAGGCCTAACAACCTTTGAATTGTACAACATTTTTTTGCATAAATTCCCTTTCACAAATCCTTTCACGAGTTACACAGACCATTTGAGGCATTCTTGGATTTTTTGACTTGCCCTAAACATCCCTCCTTTTAAACAACCAGTCATTTTACTTTAGGACAAGAATTTACTATACAAGATCCTTTCTTATAAAATCTCTTTCTTTATAATCTTCTTTGTATAGCTAGGAGGAATGGGTAATTCCACATGTTCCCAGGCCTTATCTAGAACATGTTCCCAGGCCTTATCTAGAATCTAGTGGCTTTAGGGTAAGTAAATTGAACAATTTTTAAAAGTTAAAGAAGCAGTTGATAACCTTAAAGCATTTAACAAACTTAATATCTGACCGGCATAATTTAGTCTAAATGTTTTTATCTTATCAATAACTTTTATTTATCAATAATTTTTTTTCCCCAAAAAAATTTGAGGCCAGGCATGGTGGTTCACGCCTGTAATCCCAGCACTTTGGGAGGCTGAGGTGGGTGGATCACCTGAGGTCAGAAGTTTGAGACCAGCCTGGCCAACATGGTGAAACTCTGTCTCTACTAAAATCCCAAAAATCAGCTGGGCATGGTGGTGCATGCCTGTAGTCCCAACTACTCAGGAGGCTGAGGCAGGAGAATTGCTTGAACCAGGGAGGTGTAGGTTGCAGTGAGTGGAGATCGCTCCATTGCACTCCAGCCTGGGCAACAAGAATGAAACTCTGTCTCAAAAAACAAAAACAAAAACAAAAATTTGGGAAATTTTTATTTCCCAAAGATTACTAAAGTTACATGAACTAAAAGACATTACAGTTTTTATTTTGCTTTTATAATATTGCATTTAAGCACTTATTTTTGTTTCAACCACTTAATTAGAGCCCTTTTATATAAACATTATACACAACACATCTATAGCTACCCAGAAGGACAGAAGAAGATTACTACAGTAGTTGTAAGATTTTTCATTTGCCAGTTTTTAAGTCTTAATTGGATTACTGACTTTAGGGTGGAGCCCTTGGAAGAACAGGGCCAGGAAAGGGGTCTCTGGTGCCTCCTGTTTTTCCCAAGGAGTCCAGGCTGTTAAAGCTTGAACATTCACTTTTAATTAAACTGATTTTAATCATAGTACTCTTTAATAAAGTCCTTTTAGGATTTTTTATGCCAAATGGCTGATATTTCTGGCTTTTTAAACTGAACCAAAGATAACTGCCCAGGTGCTTAGAGAAAGAAAAATTTAAGACAGTCTGCAGAGAAGAAGAGAATAGACAAGGTCACGCAGATATTAAACCAAAAACGACTTACTTCCTAAGTGGGGAATCAAACCTGGACCGCCACTGTGAAAGTGCAAAAACCTTAGCTACTGAGCTACAGCATAAGACAGTCTTCATTTCCTTTCCTAGGAGCCTAGAGTAGTTAATTTTGAGCTTGCAAAGGCTTTTTAACTATTTAATATGATTTTTAGAGCTAACTATGACATGAACCCTAAAATTCCTGTTCCCTGGAAGGTTGAGATCAAGAGAAAGTACCACCACGTGATTAAAAGGTCAAGCTCCCAAGGACATAAAACAAGTTGGAGACTTCATCCAGTTTTTTGTTTGTTTCAGGGACCTGCAGCCAAGTTTGTTACTAACCAGCTTGCTGGGATGTCTTGAGAAGCAGCTTACAGTCCAGGCGTGGTGGCTCACGGACTTTGAAAGGCCGAGGCAGGTGGATCACGAGGTCAGAAGTTCAAGACCAGCCTGGCCAAGTTGGTGAAACTCCATCTCTACTAAAAAAAAAAATTAGCTGGGCATGGTGGCGGGCGCCTGTAATCCCAGCTACTCAGGAGGCTAAGGCAGGAGAATTGCTTGAACCCGGGAGGTGGAGGCTGCAGCGAGCTGAGATTGTGCCACTGCACTCCAGCCTGGGAGACAGAGTGAAACTCCATCTCAAAAAGAAAAAAAAAAAAAAAAAAGGCAGCTTCCAGGTGTTCTAAGCCTGTTTTATCCTGAAGTACCCCTTGACACAGAAAAATGAATTTGTAGCACAAAATATACCAGCTTAAGACTACCCTTAGAATTCTTTTTTGCATTAGTCAAAGCTTTACAGAGAAGATAAACACTTATCTTATTTATTTATTTTTTTGAGACGGAGTTTTGCTCTTGTTGCCCAGGCTGGAGTGCAATGGCGCAATCTCGGCTCGCTGCAACCTCTGCCTGTGGGTTCAAGCTATTCTCCTGCCTCAGCCTCCTGAGTAGCTGGGATTACAGGCATGCGCCACCACGCCTGGCTAATTTTGTATTTTTAGTAGAGACAGGGTTTCTCCATGTTGATCAGGCTGGTCTTGAACTCCCAACCTCAGGTGATCCACCGGCCTTAACCTCCCTAAGTGCTGGGATTACAGGCATGAGCCACCGCACCTGGCCACACTTATTTTTAATTTTTATTTTTAACCATTCATTCAACCATTTGCGCAGAGAGAGAGAAGCCAGAAATCTGACTACTAAGAAATTTTTACCCTTTTGACGGCATGCCAGGCTTCTGGGTTCCTTTACCCTGAGTGGCCCCAGTGATCAGGCTTGTGGCACCATTGCCCTGGGGGCCAAGTCACATCATAAAGGAAAATTATTTTTTTTCATTCTGGCCAGAGCAAAATACGTGTGATAAAACACAGACATAAGCTACTCTGCTTAGTGCCCAATATCAACTGACAAGGCTTAAATTTGCCTCCAGATGGGCCTCATCATCTTTAATTCAACCTCCAACTTGGAGTTTCAACACGTGGTCTCTGGGCAATAAGGTTGCCCTGAGTAACAGAAAAGATAAAAAAGGAAAAGTAGAGAAGGAAAGTATTGCCTGTGGCAGGGTGGGGAAGGTGAAATGCTTAGGGAGGCCAGAGAAAAGACCCACTCATGTGGGTCGACAATGAAAAGTTCAGGCAGCCGCTTGTTGGTAGCAAGGGGATGTTTTCCAGCAGTCCCATCAGCTCTCAAGTTTCCCCTTTTAGGGACGAAAAAGCTCCCTATGTCCCACAATCCTGTACATGCCTAACCCTGTCACCCACAGCCATCAGCAAAGACTGCAAGAAAGTTTAATCCAAAGAGAATAGCAGTTGCCAAACCTGTTCTTACCTGTTCTTACTTTACTGAAAGGGACCTCTAACTCCCTAAATCTTAGAAGGGACTCTAACCCTCCTAAGTCAGGCCTCTAACCTGAGGTCAGTCAAGCATCCTTGCCTTTCAAGAGGGTCCTCTAACCCACTGTGTATTAGGGGAGACTCTAACTCCCCTAAGTTGGGCCTCTAACCCAATCCCATTCTTTATGCGGGTAACCCAAAGTCATCCAATCAGTGCTGCAGTCTATTTCCTTCCCAACCCAAAGAGTTCCTTCAGTATTGTCCCTTCCAGGTTTGCCAGAAAGATGTTACAGGACCCCAACACTTACCTAAAGGTAGCCATTGGGTCCGGGTTTCTGCAATATAGTCTGTTCTGTGGTCACCAGAAATATGTTCCAGGAAAAAAGTCCCAATCCAGATCCCAAGAGAGAACTCTTGGATCTTGCACAATAAAGAATTCAGGGAGAGTCCACAGTGCAAAGTGAAAGCAAGTTTGTTAAGAAAGTAAAGGAATAAAAGAATGGCTACTCCATAGACAGAGCAGCCCCGAGGACTGGTGGTTGTCCATTTTTATGGTTATTTCTTGATGATATGCTAAACTAGGGGTGGATTATTCATGCCTCCCCTTTTTAGACCATATAGGGTAACTTCCTGAAGTTGCCATGGCATTTGTAAACTGTAATGGCACTGGTGGGAGTGTAGCTGTGAGGACCAGAGGTCACTCTTGTCGCTATTTTGGTTTTGGTGAATTATGGCTGGCTCCTTTACTGCAATCTGTTTTACCAGCAAGGTATGTATGACCTGTATTTTGTGGTGACCTCCTATCTCATCCAGTGACTGAGAATGCCTTAACCACCTGGGAATGCAGCCCAGTAGGTTTCAGCCTCATTTTACCCAGCTCCTATTAAAGATGAAGTTGTTCTGGTTCACAGGCCTTTGACACAACTGCCTTAATTGACACTGGCATGACTGTATCTCTGATAAATCCCACCTTATTAAAAAACCCCATTCCTTGGATAATGAAAGAATTAACATGGTAGGTATGTCTAATAAAAGGATCTTATGTTTTAAGTCGAAACCTATACCTTATCATTTCATGGGGTTCAGATTCCTTACAGCAGGCTCTAAGTGTGACGTGCTCAGTAGGTCCCATATGTTTCTTATATGCCCTGCGGCCTCTGTCAATCTTTTGGGCTATGATCTTCTCAACACCCATGATGCCTATATCTCTTTTTCATCAAAAGGTAAACTTTTTTTATAATTGGAGCCAGGGGACCAAAAATATCAAATTAAAAAATGTCCTGACAATGTACCACAATTTAGTACTAGTAATGTTAAAACATCATCTTGTGACCAGGCAAATAAAATGGAGACAGAGGAGAAAATACTAGGGGAGAAGAGAAAATATGGGAATAAAGAGCAGGAAACAATAAAACTCCTTTCAGCTTCTCTAATTTTTCTGTTAACCCCAGAAGTGGAACACTTGCTCAAGGATGTCCCCTCCCACTTATGGTCTCAGTCAAATACAGATAAAGAAAAAAGTATTCTCAGCCACTCCAATAAAGGTAGAGATAAACCCCCCAAAACCCCTACCCAACCTTAAACAGTATCCTCTATGAAAAGAAGCCATAGATGGACATGCCCCTATAATACACGATTATCTGAAATAGGGGCTCATTATTCCCTGCACAAGCCCCTGCAACAACCCTATATTCCCAATTAAAAAAAAAAAAGTGGGAGAGGATGGAGATTTGTGCAGGACTAGAGGTCAATAAACAATGTCGTATTACCCAGGCACCCAATAGTCTGCAACCACATACCTTCTATCAGTTATACCCACTACCAGCCAGTGTTTCTCAGTGTGGATCGCTGTAGTGCCTTTTTCAGTATTCCTGTAGATCCAGACAGCCAGTATTTGTTGCCTTTACTTGGAAAGACCCAGGGCTCAACACTCATTCAGTAGATGACCTTCTCCTTTGTTCAGACACACTTTCTTTCTCCCAGGAAGATAGCCTATATTTACTCAAAGAGTTAGCCACCAAGGAACACAAAGTGCCTGAAGACAAACTTTAGCTATGCTTATCGCAAGTTAAATATTTGGGGCATATAATCTGGGTCAAAGGACTGATTATTAACCTGACAGAGTGAGAGGAATTTTAGTTTTCCCAATGTCCATCACTAAGAAACAACTTAGAGGAATTTTCGGCCTGTCAGGCTATTGAAGAAACTGGATACTAAATAGACAATCTAAGGTCACATCTCAAGAAATCAGAGAAACGAGAACAAACCAAACCCAAACTCAACAAAAGAAAGAAAATAACCACGATCAGAGCAGAACTAAATAAAACTGAAACAAAAAAAATTCAAAAGATAAATGAAGGCCAGGCGCGGTGGCTCATGCCTGTAATCCCGGCACTTTGGAAGGCAGAGGCAGGCAGATCACGAGGTCAGGAGATCGAGACCATCCTGGCTAATACGATGAAACCCTGTCTCTACTAAAAATACAAAAAAAAAAAAAAAAATAGCCGGGCGTGGTGTTGGGTGCCTGTGGGTCCCGGCTACTTGGGAGGCTGAGGCAGGAGAATGGCGTGAACCTGGGAGGCGGAGCTTGCGGTGAGCAGAGATCGCGCCACGGCACTCCTGCCTAGGTGACAGAGCAAGACTCTGTCTCGAAAAAAAAAAAAAAAAAGAAACAAAAAGCTGGTTCTTTGAAAAGATAAGTAAAATTAATAGGACATTAGCAAGATTAACCAAGAAGAGATAAAAATCCAAATAAGTGCAATCAGAAATGAAAAAGGAGACATTACAACTGACACCACAAAAATGCAAAAGATTATTCAAGGCTACTATGAACACCTTTACATACATAAACTAGAAAATCTAGGGGAAATGGATAAATTCCTGGAAAAATACAACCCTCCTAGGTTTAATCAGGAAGAATTAGAAACCCTGAAGAGACCAATAACAAGCAACAAGATTGATGGTAATTAAACAATTACCAACAAAAAAATAGTACAGGAGCAGATGAATTCACAGCTGAATTCTACCAGACATTCAAAGAAGAATTGATATAAATTCTTTTGACAATATTTCAAAAGATAGAGAAAGAGGGAATTTTCTAAGTCATTCTATGAAGCCCATATCACCCCAATACCAAAACCAGAAAAGAACATAACCAAATAAGCAAACTACAGACCAATATTCTTGATGAATGTAGATACAAAAATTCTTAACAAAATATTAGCTAACTTAATTCAACAGCATATCAAAAAGATAATCCACCATAATCATGAAGGTTTTATATCAGAAACGCAGGTATTATTTAACATATGCAAGTCAATAAATGTGATATACCACATCAACAGAATTAAAAACAAAAATCACATAATTAATAGATGCAGAAAAATCATTTGACAAAATTTAGCATCACTTTATAATTAAAACCTTCAGCAAAACTGGCATACATGGGACATACCTCAATGTAATAAAAGCAATTTATGACAACCACACACTCAACATAATACTGAATGAGAAAAAGTTGAAAACATTCTTTGAGAACTGGAACAAGACAAGGATGTCTACTCTCACCATTTCTCTTTAACATAGTACTGGAAGTCCTAGCCAGAGCAGACAGGAAGAAGAAATAAAAGGTATCCAAAGCAGCAAAGAGAAAGTTAAACTGTTGCTGTTTGCTGATGATATGGTCAGATACCTAGAGAACCCTAAAGACTCTTCCAAAAAGTTTCTAGAAGTGATAAATGAATTCAATGAAGTTTCAGGATACAAAATTAATGTACACAAATTAGTAGCTCTGCTATATACCAACAGCGACCAAACTGAGAATCAAATCAAGAATGCAACACTTTTTATAATAGCTGCAAAAAAACAAACAAAAAAACTTAGAAATATACCTAAACAAAAACATGAAATACCTTACAAGAAAAATTACAAAACCCTGCTGAGAGAAATCATAGATGACACAAACAAATGACAACACATCCCATTCTCATGGATGGGTAGAATCAATATTGTGAAAATGACTATACTGCCAAAAGCAATATAAAAATTCAATGCAGTTCCCATGAAAATATCAACATCATTCTTCACAGAACTAGAACAATCATAAAATTCATATAGAACCAAAAAGGAGCTCACATAGTGAAAGCAAGACTGAACAAAAAGAACAATCTGGAGGCATCATATTGCCTGACAGCAAACTATACTACAAACCCATAGTCACCAAAACAGCACTGTACTGTTATAAAAATAGGCACACAGACCAATAGAACAGAATAGAGAACCCAGAAATAAACCCAAATACTTACAGTAAACTGACAAGGCAAACAAAAACATAAAGTGCGGAAAGGACACCCTATTCAACAAATAATGCTGGGATAATTGGCAAGCCACATGTAGAAGAATAAAACTGAAAACTCATCTCTCACCTTATACAAAAATCAACTCAAGAGGGACAAAAGAAATAAATCTAAGACGTGAAACTATAAAAATTCTAGAAGATAACATTGGAAAATTTTTCTAGACATTGGCTTACTCAAAGACTTTATGACCAAGAACCTAAAAGAAAATGCAACAAAAACAAAGATAAATAAATGGGGCTTAATTAAACTGAACACCTTCTGAAAAGCAAAATAAATAATCAGCTGAGTTAACAGATAACCCACAGAGTGAGAGAAAATCTTCACAATCTATACATCTGACAAAAGACTAATATCTATACATCTGACAAAAGACTAATATCCAGAATCTACAGAAAACTCATACGAATCCACAAAAAAAAAAAAAAAAAAATTCCATGAAAAAGTGGGCTAAGAACATAAACAGACAATTCTCAAAAGAAGATATACAAATGGCCAACAGGCGTATGGAAACATGCTCAATATACCTAATTATCAGAGAAATGCAAATCAAAACCACAATGTGATACCACCTCACTCCTGCAATAATGATCATAATCAAAAAATAAAAAAATAGGACATGTTGCCAGGGATGTGGCGAAAAAGGAATGATTTTACACTTTTGGTGTGAATGTAAACTAGCCCAACCACTATGAAAAACAGTGTGAAAATTTTTTAAAGAACTTAAAGTAGATCTTCTGTTTGATCCAGCAATCCCACTACTAGGTATCTATCCAGAGGAAAAGAAGTCATTATATGAAAAAAGATACTTACACACACGTTTATTGTCTATGTGCCTATTTGTATATCCGCACCATGCTGTTTTGGTGACAATAGCCTTATAGTCAATATAGACAACAGCCTTATAGTTTGAAGTAAGGTAATGTGATGCCTCCAGATTTGTTCTTTTTGCTTAGTCTTGCTTTGGCTATGTGGACTCTAAGAGAATACAATTTTGTTATTTTCAATCACATGGCTAAACCTGGCAGACAGTATATTAGCTGAAATTAGCCAGGCACAGAAGGATAAATATCTCATGATTTCACTTAGACATAGATTCTAAATAACTTAATCTCATTGAAGTAGAGAGTAACATGGTGACAACCAGATGCTAAGATATTTAGAAAAAAGGGGTTGGAAAGTTATCTGTTAAAGAATACATAATTATAGTTTGTTAGGAGGAATGAGTTTAAGAGATTTATTTTGCAGGCTGGTGACTTTAATTCATAATAACGTATTTTTGAAAAATGTGAAGACAAGATTCTCTCACTAGAAAAATGTTAACTATGTGAGGTAAAGCAATTAAGAATTAAGCATTTGACAATGTATACATACTTCAAAACATGTTTGGCCAGGCATGGTGGCTCATCTCTGTAATCCCAGCACTTTGGGAGGCCAAGGCAGGTGGATCACAAGGTCTAGAGACCAAGGCCAGCCTGGCCAACATGGTGAAACCCCATCTCTATTAAAATGACAAAAATTAGCTGGGCGTGGTGGCACACGCCTATAGTCCCAGCTACTTGGGAGGCTGAGGCAGGAGAACTGCTTGAACCCGGGAGGTGGAGGTTGCAGTGAGTCGAGATTGCACCACTGTACTCCAGCCTGGCGACAGAGTGAGACTCTGTCTCAAGAAAAATAAAATAAAATAAAATAAAATAATTATGTTTTACCAAATAAATACACATTTTATCTGTCATGTTAAAAATATATTTTTAAACATTATAAGAGGATAACAATGTTTCAAATACTGTGTTTTTGTCATAAACTTGGTTGAATGATACCAAAAATATGTAATTTTTGTGCTGTTTTTGTCACTTAATTTGTCAGTCATAAGCATAAGAACTTTGATACTTAACTGCATGTTCTGGACCCAGCACAGTATATAGGAGAAGCCAATGTACTTTAGGGCTTTTACTTAAAGCTTGGGAAACCTGGAATTTCTGGTGCAGATTTTAATAATATGGAAAACACTAAAAGGTCAGGTGTTGCTTATGGTTCCATGACTACCCACACAGTAAACAAGTTCACTTACAAATTAACAGAAAATATTTTAATCCAAAAGCTGCCATGATCCCAAAATTTTTCCAGAGAAAATGACAAGGGAGTTGGCTACAGTTAGGTGACTAAGAATGAACACTGTAGACTGAACTTTACACCCCCTAAAAATTTTACATAGAATAAGAGAAAAATTTCTCCAAATTGTAACATCAACATGGAAAAAAATATTATTCCAAATTTCAAACCCATAGAGTTCCTTTTATTATTTTGCAACACTTCACATTTACACATAAAATTAAAAAAAAACTGCATGGAAACATAAGATGCGCTATAAGTGTATCATAAAAAATTTAATTTAAAATTCTTCACTCACCATTAACTCTTAAGAATTTCTAAGATATATTTTCTAGCAAATTTTATATATGCCACAATTTGTGTAAGAAACTAATAAAATTTTCCTTTTACACACATAGGAAAACAATGCTAACTGATTTAATCCTCTCATCTGTCGACAGTGTATGCCTATTATGTTAATTAACTGATCTGAAAGTTATATTAATAAACTCTCCAGTTAAAACCAATTTTTTAGTGCATTAAAAAATACCAACTTTCTCATCAGAACCTACAAAGTACCACGTGAAATGACACGGCATGAAGACAACAGTGAGTAAACTGTAATCACAACACAGAAAAAGGAGACGGGCTGTAATGCATACATAGTTGGAATACAATAAAATGACAAAACTGAAGATAATTAGAATGTAACAGAAGCAGAATTTGTTTAAATTCAGCAAAATTCAGCTTTGCAGCCTGTAATAAATGTTCTCTTCACATGAATAGTTAGTTATTTCTTCACAATTCATATTTTCCATCTCTGACTTGAAGTTACAAACTAACTCCAGCAGAAATATTTATGGCTTATTATGGAGCATCTGTTATACAGCAAGCACTTTCATGTTTTTTGCTACATTTATATTTTAAAAAATCCTCATGACTTATAAAGCCTGTACTTACCTGAAAAACTGGTTCAATAAATAAATTTACTTGTGTCAATTATAAACATGAAAGAAACAATAACTAAAGAATAGTAGGCTTGGCCAGGCGCGGTGGCTCATGCCTGTAATCCTAGCACTTTGGGATTGCCTGAGGTCAAGAGTTTGAGACCAGCCTGTACAACATGGTGAAATCCCATCTCTACTAAAAATATAAAAAGTTAGCCAGGTGTGGTGGCACATGCCTGTGATCCCAGCTACTTGGGAGGCTGAGGCAGGAGAATCACTTGAATCTGGGAGGCGGAGGTTGCAGTGAGCTGAGATCACGCCATCGCACTCCAGCCTGGGCAACAAGAGTGAAACTCCGTCTCACACAAAAAAAGAAAAAGAAAAAAGAAAACAAGAATAGTATGCTTATATAGGGTTCTGCAATTAAATGGAATATTCTAACTGAAAACATAATACACTAATTTTGGAATTACATCTAAAAATTATTTTGTGTGCACTACTAGATTTTATTAAAATCATTCATATAATCCCTTACCAGCTCATATAATGAGTACTTTATATACTATATAACAAAGAAATTATAACATACAAGATAATTATAAGTCTAGCATGAGTACCAGGCAAGTAAAAAAAAATTGCATGAGGAGATTCTGAACCATAAGCCTTAATATTTTACAGTAATGAATTCAACATAAAGCAGAGATCATAGATTTGTTTCCAGCATTTTTGAAGTTTTTAGTTTTCTAGTAAATTAGTCAGCTTATTAAAATAATGCTTTGTTTCAATATCGCTTTTTACTCTGAAAATAAGTACAAACTCATACTTACACACACACTTACTTCATAATTTACTTTCACCTAACAGTTATCTTTATAGTAATATGTTTGTGTAAATAAAAATTAAAAGTCTGTGTTTCCAGGAAGAGAGGGCACATGTTCATAGAAAAATATAATAAAACTTGAAAAATATTTAGGACTCAGAAATGTATAAATTTATGTATATGTCTATGTAATTTTTATTATGACCTAAAATGACCTGGTAGTCACTAACAGTTTAACTGTACATTTTAATATAACTAGAAGTGTACAATTGGATTGTTTGTAATACAAAGGATAAATGCTAGAGGTGATGGATACCTGATTCACCCAGATGTGATTATTACAGATTGTATGCCTGTGTCAAAACATAACATAGGACAGGCGCGGTGGCTCACCCCTGTAATCCCAGCACTTTGGGAGGCTGAGGCGTGTGGATCACCTGAGGTCAGGAGTTCGAGACCAGCCTGGCCAACATGATGAAACCTCATCTCTACTAAAAATACAAAAAAATTAGCCAGGCGTGGTGGCATATGCCTGTAGTCCCAGCTACTTGGGAGACTGAGGCAGGAGAATCACTTGAACCCCAGAGGTGTAGGTTGCAGTGAACTGAGATCATGCCACTGAACTCCAGCCTAGGTGACAGAGTGAAAAACAAAAACTAAAACTAAAAAACATAACATATATGGCATAAATATATGCACATACCCTGTACCCACAAAAATTAAGAAATATAAATTTAAATAAAAAGAAAAGAAATAAAAATTTAAGTGATGGGAACAATGTTCTTTAACTTATTTGCAGTTTAAAGCCACTGGCAAAAGAGATTACTGGAGATATTATTCCACTATTTTACCAAATCACATACTGTTACTATCTTTTACCTACACTCTTGAGTAAGGTGGAATAGGTGAATGTTAGTGGTATAACACTTTATTGAATGCACAATAGTCTTAACATGTTAAAAAATGTACAATTAAAAAATTAAGTTCACACATAATCTAAAAATTTTTAAATGTACTGCATTTTACTGCATAAAAGTACAATTAGTAAATTGGTAATTTAATTTTTTTTTTTTTTTTTGAGATGGAGTCTTGCTCTGTCACCCAGTGGGGAATGCAGTGGCACGATCTTGGTTAACTGCAGCCTCTGTCCCCCAGGTTCCAGTGATTCTCCTGCCTCAGCATCCCCAGAGCCTGGGATTACAGGCACACACCACCATGCCTGGCTAATTTTTGTATTTTTAATAGAGGCAGGGTTTCACCATGTTGGCCAGGCTTGTCTCGAACTCCTGACCTCAGATGATCCACCCACATTGGCCTCCCAAAGTGTTGGGATTACAGGCATGAGCCACTGTGCCCAGCCCCTTTAATTTAAACTAAAATTAAAAATGCTTTTCTCTCACTATAATGCAGAAGAATATTACTCTGAACACCTACCTCATCACTCAGTATTATAAGTTAACCACCAAGAACCTACTTAGATTTTCATTATAAATCTTACGCTTTAATGCCCTTACTCTTCTATAGAAAAAAATCAGTGTTCACCTAATAAAAAAGAATCTCGTATCTCTGACACAGCAACAATTCGTTACATGCTTTCACATGTGAATACAATAGGAATGAAAGAACATAATAATGTAATTTGAGAGTTGAATTCATCATTATCTGCTTTTCAAATAATCTGCAATCTTTTTAAAAGTATACTTTGAATGTAATTATAACTCTCCTAAAAATCTTCTACTCCTGTTTTTGTTTTTTTTTTTTTCTTTTTTTGAGATGGAGTTTTGCTCCTGTTGCTCAGGCTGGAGTGCAATGGCGTGATCTTGGCTCACCACAACCTCTTCCTTCCGGGTTCAAACAATTCTCCTGCCTCAGCCTCCTGAGTAGCTGGGATTACAGGCATGCGCCACCACACCCGGCTAATTTTGTTTTTCCAAGTTGATCAGGCTGGTCTCAAACTCCTGACCTCAGTTCAGGCTCCCAAAGTGCTGAGATTACAGGCATGAGCCACTGCATCCGGCCTTACTCCTTTTATAGTCATATACAAATCATCTAACAACTTGAGTTATATTTTCTATACTGAACACTCTGATTTAGTGTAATATCTAAAGTGTCAGTAACTTATTTCTACTGTAAATTCTGATATTTACATAGACTGTGAATTAAATATTTTTCATACTTACTTCATCTGCAAAAATATATTTCAGTATAAATTCTCTGTTTTCTAGGCTATGGTTTTTTAAAAAATGTGTTTCCAAATTTATTACATTTGCAAGATTTTTGTCCAATATAAATTATCTGATTTTGAACAAAGTTTGAGCAACTGCTTCAGGGTTTTCCTCTAGTATAAAATGTGTACAATAAGATTTGTGATACAAGTAAAGGTACTACACCATCCTTATATTTGTAATATTTGTCTTCAGCATAAACATGCTTTTTACTTTAAGGGTTATAGTTTCTGAAAGATCTTTTGACAGTAATTGCATTTATAATGCTCCTAATTAAGTAAAAATTCTGATGTTGAGTAAGATGTGAGCAGACATCAATGACATTTTTATATTCTTTATATTTGTACAATCTTTCTCAAGTATAAATGTTTTCCTGTGCAATAAGGTGTGGATATTGCTTCACAGTTTTGCCACATTCTTTACTTATAAAGTTTTCTCCAGTATAAATTATCTTACCTATAATCAAGTGTGACAACCACTTGAAGGTTTTGTCACATTCTTCACATTTTTTTAATTTATTTTTTATTATTTTTTTTAGACAGAGTCTTGCTCTGTAGCCCAGGCTGGAGTGCAGTGGCGCAATCTCGGCTCACTGCAAGCTCTGCCTCCCGGGTTAACACCATTCTCCTGCCTCAACCTCCCAAGTAGCTGGGACTACAGGCGCCCGCCACCACACCCGGCTAATTTTTTGTATTTTTAGTAGAGATGGGGTTTCACCGTGTTAGCCAGGATGGTCTCGATCTCCTGACCTCATGATCCGTCCACCTCAGCCTCCCAAAGTGCTGGGATTACAGGCGTGAGCCACCGTGCCCGGCCACACATTCTTCACATTTTAAAGGTTTTTCACCAGGATGATTTTTTGTATATTTAGAAAAGTTGGAGGTGTTGTCAAAATCATTGTCATATCTTTTAGGTTTGTAGAGTTTCTCATCAGTATGAATTTTTTTTATGTCTAGTAAGGTTTGAGGAGCAGTTAAAAGCTTTGCCACATTTGTCACATTTGTGGGGTTTTTCTCCTGTATGAATTTTCTTATGATCAGCAAGAGTTGCAGCCTAGTTAAAATCGTTGCCACATTCAACATATTTGTAAGATTTCTCTCCAGTATTAATTGCTTTATGATTAGTAAAGGTTGAGAATACACTAAAGCTTTTGCCACATTCTTCACATTTGTAGGTATTCTTTCTAGTATGAATTATCTTATGTCAGGTAAGGTAGGAGGGCCCATTAAAACATTTGCCACATTCTTCACATTTGTAGGGTTTCTCTCCTGTATGATTTCTCATGTGTTCAGTAAGGTCTGAGGACTGGGTAAAAGCTTTGCATCATTCTTCATATTGTAGGATTTCTCTCCGGTATGAATTCTTTTATGTTTAATAAGGTTTGCAAACTGGTTAAAAGCTTTGCCACATTCTTCACATTTGTAGGATTTCTTTCCAGTATGAGTTTTCTTATGTTTAGTAAGGTGTGAAAACTGGTTAAAACCTTTGCCACATTCTTTACATTTGTAGGGTTTCTCTCCAGTATGAGTTTTCTTATGTTTAGTAAGGTGTGAAAACTGGTTAAAACCTTTCCCACATTCTTTACGTTTGTAGGATTTCTCTCCAGTATGAATTCTCTTACAGTTGGTAAGGGTTGAGAACTGGTTAAAGGCTTTGTGACATTCATCACCTTTGAAGGGTTTGTCTCCAGTATGAATTATCTTAAGTTTACTAAGGATTGAGAATACACTAAAACCTTTGCCACATAATAACATTTGTAGGATTTCTCTTTATTATGAATTTTCTTATGTCTAATAAGGGTTGAGGATTGGTTAAAGGCTTTGCCACATTCTTCTCATTTGTAGGGTTTCTCTTCTGTATGAATTCTTTTACGTTTAATAAGCTGTGATAACCAGTTAAAAACTTTAGCACACACCTCACATTTGTAGGAATTATCTCTAGTATGAATGCTTTTATGTCATGTTAGGTGTGAAAACATGCAAAATGATTTGCCACATTCTTTACATTTGAAAGGTTTCTTGTCAGGATGTCTTATGACAATTTGAATTTAAAAATATATGAAAGACTTTCATATATTTATCACATTGAAATATTCTGCTCTGAGTAGTTGTCAAACATTTGTTAAGTTCATTATAACCTCTTTTGTGCACCTTATACTCATCCACACTTTTACAGTTTATTCTTTACTGTAAATTTTTATGTCCACATTTTCCATATCTTCTCAGTATCACTTTTTGGAAAGAAGCCTTTATGCTTTGTTCTAGCCAAAGATCTTGGGCACAATGAGAATACTTAACTGAAAGAAATAAAAATAAAATATTTCTCCACTTGCTAGAGTCAGATGAATATACTTTACAAATCTAATGTATAGGCTGAGTATGGTGGCTCATGCCTATAATCACAGCACTCTGGGAGGCTGAGGTGGGTGAATGACTTGAGGTCAGGAGTTTGAGACCAGCCTGGCCAACATGGTGAAACCCTGTCTCTACTAAAAATACAAAAATTAGCTGGGCATGGTGGTGGGCACCTGTAATCCCAGCTACTCAGGAGGCCGAGGCAGGAGAATTGCTTGAACCCAGGAGGCAGAGGTTGCAGTGAGCCAAGATTGTGCCACTGTGCTCCAGCCTGGGCAACAGAGCAAGACTCTGTCTCAAAAAATAAAATAAGTCAAATAGAAGAAATGTATAGAACAAAAAAAGGGGTGGGGAAAGATGAAGCACATAGACAATCCTGGTAAACAGCTGTGATTAATAAAATTATCCATCTTTTGTGTTCTCCAGGAACAGTTTACAGAAAAAAACACCCTTTCCATTTGACTTAGATGGTGTAAGTACTCTCTTATCTTACTTATCACATAGCCAAACATGAACTCTCCACATCTTCTTTTTCTCATTAAGAAATCAGTTGGATTTGTCTTCAGTGGTCAGAATAAAATACTTCTTAATCAAAGTTTATCTCCTTCCCACAAGCTTCTGAACTTTGAGCTACCCTCAGTCTGAGCCAACATAGAACCCCATTTTATGTCCCTTTTAAGAACATGCTGAGTTCAGGGTAAAAAATGTTCTGATCTAAAATATAATTATTTTCACCCTCCATTTGCCATCCCCCCCCACCTCCTTTTTATTTTATTTTATTTTAGTTTTTTTGAGACGGAGTCTCGCTGTCGCCCAGGCTGGAGTGCAGTGGCGCGATCTCAGCTCACTGCAAGCTCCACCTCCCAGGTTCACGCCATTCTCCTGCCTCAGCCTCCCGAGTAGCTGGGACTATAGGCGCCCGCCACCACGCCCAGCTAATTTTTTGTATTTTTAGTAGAGATGGGGTTTCACCGTGTTAGCCAGGATGGTCTCGATCTCCTGACCTTGTGATCCGCCCGTCTCAGCCTCCCAACCTGCTGGGATTACAGGCGTGAGCCACCGCGCCCGGTCCCCATCTCCTTTTTAATCTTGTTTGCTCCTCCCTATGAAAAAAGGCCCTTGTCTGCCTAGACTTTGCAGTCCTTAAAGATCTTATAGTTGGTACTTCCTCCTGTTGCAATGCTTGTTTGGTATTCAAATTTTTTACATAAATCTAACTTTATTTTACAATGTTTAGAAACTGCCTCAAAACAATAACAACTTCATCTTCAGTAAAACCCTCCCAATCTCCTTCCTTCTTAACCTTAACTGCATCTGCCTGTGGGTCCCCAGCTTTCTAGGGCTCTGTAGCCTCAGTATAAAGGATTCTTTCATGGCTGGGGTGCACAGGCTGGGACACCTGCAGGGGAGGCTCCCTAGAAAGAATTAACTGGACCTTTAATAACATCCTTTTGCAGGCTCAATATTAGCCCTAGCTTGGAGTCACCAGGCTAAAGATTTGATTTCTATGTCAAAGGTATTCACTTGGTTTTTGAAAGTAACTGTTTGAAAAATCCAGCACAATTACTCAAACATGGTGTTACTGTAAGGAAAGGAATTTATACGCTGCTTACACTTCACACCTCAATAAGAAAAGTAAAAGTATTTATTCCTTTCAGATAATAAATGTATTATTTTATTATTTCCATTAATAATCATGTAGTAAACAACTAGTCATATGGGAACACTTCTAAGTGGTACCAAGTTTCACCTCATAAAATTTAGCATGAAACTCAGAAATCAGGCCGGGCGTCGTGGCTCACGCCTGTAATCCCAGCACTTTGGGAGGCTGAGGCGGGCGGATCACGAGGTCAGGAGATCGAGACCATCCTGGCTAACACGGTGAAACCCCGTCTCTACAAAAAAAAAATATAAAAAATTAGCCAGGCGTGGTGGCGGGCGCCTGTAGTCCCAGCTACTTGGGAGGCTGAGGCAGGAGAATGGCGTGAACCTGGGAGGTGGAGCTTGCAGTGAGCTGAGATTGTGCCACTGCACTCCAGCCTGGGCAACAGGGCAAGACTCCGTCTAAAAAAAAAAAAAAAAAAAAAAAAAAGAAACTCAGAAATCAAAATAACGGGATCTAGAACAGAGATAGTGTCACAAACTTACCCTGCAAAAAAAGAAACTGATGTTTTCATGAATCTATGTAACTCACCAATTAGCTACAACATTTTCTTGTGGAAATGTATTCATTTTCTAAAACCAAAATAAAAGAGTGATTTTCCCTATAATTTTCCTTGGTAGCTAGTAATCTAAAAGCTAAGCCTTGAAATTCTGTTTGAAATCACTCAGCCATAAAAAATACACCTGAGAAAATTGTTAAACTCACTCTGGGAAAGAAAAAAGTAAATGAGAATTATTAACAAATGGAATATATGATTACATATTAATTTTTTTAACCCATCTCTTTTATGTCCTTTTTAATTATTTTTTTCTACCTGTCAAGCCCTACTTAATAAAATGCAATTTACATTTTAAAAACTGAGGTCAGGCTGGGTACCATGGTTCACGCCTGTAATCCCAGCACTTTGGGAGGCTGAGGCGGGTGGAACACCTGAGGTCAGGAGTTTGAGACCAACCTGGCCAACATGGTGAAACCCAGTCTCTACTAAAAATACAAAAATTAGCTGGGCGTGGTGGTGTGCGCCTGTAATCTCAGCTACTCCGGAGGCTGAGGCAGAAGAATCACTTGAACCCAGGAGGTGGAGGTTGCTGTGAGCTGAGAGCGCACCACTGCACTCTAGCCTGGGCAA
The DNA here is from genome assembly GCF_029289425.2 of Pan paniscus. NCBI lineage: Eukaryota > Metazoa > Chordata > Mammalia > Primates > Hominidae > Pan > Pan paniscus. Next base: position 79,649,606 of record NC_073255.2, on the reverse strand, counting down.
TAGAGCAAGACTCGGTCTTGGTTAAAAAAATAAAATAAAATAACTGAGGTCAAAATAAGTAAACAAATATTTTCACAGTGACAAATTTATGGTGTGGCAGTGCTGGTTAAAAAACAGATGTGCCTGACTCATGTGTCAAGTCAGGCCATCCAATCGCTTAAGAGATTCTCACCCCCCATCCTGCTCACTTAAGTGCTCAATAACCTGTCTCTCAGGAGACATTGCACTATGCCCCAGTGCGTGCCCCAGGTGCATTTTACTTTGCACCTGGGGTTAAGTTATTGAACCATCTCACTGGGGTCAGTTTTTGTTTGTTTTTTTGGAATACTATTTTTTCTTTCACAATTTTTTCACTATTTGTCTTTCACTATTTTTCCTCTGTTGTACTTCTTTCACAATTTTTCCTCTGTTGTATTTCTTTCACAATTTTTCTGCCCCTATACAGAATCCAGGGAGCAAAAATTATTTCTGTGTTTTCCCCTCAATACCAGCATCTGATTATCTGATCAGCAATGTGTCTACAAGAAATGGAATCTGGCTTGAAGACAATCTTAATGTCTCATGGGGTTAACTTTTCAAAAAAAATAGTACACCAGGAGATTCCTCTCAGCCCTAGGGCATTCATCTGCTCTTTCAAGAGGCTACACTCCATACCTCCAGTTTTCCTATTGGAGAAAATGACCCAGGAGCTGAGAGTCACTAGACATTATAGCAGACAGCCATGGTGGGTATCTTGGTTCATCCCCAGACAGTACTGAAACCCAGGACCAGTAAAAAACTAAATGATGGCTGAGAACACATCACCCCATAAAGTTTCCAAAGGGAAACCATGACCCAAAAACATTCTGACAAGATCTCTGTGCCTAGGGAAGATAAAAGAAAAAGAGGCACAGACTTTTTTACAATAGAGTGTCTGTGGAACTTTCTTCTTATGGGAAATATTTACAAACAGAAAACAAATGTTTTAAAAAGTGCCATCCAATACTTTGTCATAATGATTAATAATGATTAATTAAAATGCAGTATCAAAAATGTATACTAAAGAACAAATAGTTGATCATGCAAATTAGGGAGGGGAAGTTGGCATTTGGGAATGTCACAAGGAACTGGAAATTTAGTATTTTACTGCAAGCCAGAGTTAGACTGAAGGATTAGGGGGTGGGGGGTAGACTTGAGACCCTGTTTGGGACACATGTGAAAAATGCAGGGTAAAATCTGTCCCCTGTGGAGTGTGAACATAATTAAATGGCAGGCAATTAGACTGAGGTGGCTCTAGCCCCTGCATTCCTACTTAAAAAAACAAAAATCTAACTCAAGTGCATTTTTTTGTCAATTACTATATTGGAGAAAGCAAAATTTAGGCAACTATAAACTGCCAATTAACCGCTGATTACATTATCAGGAAATTTTTCACCTCGATCATACAAGTTGAGAAACTACGTAACTGTACCTAACCACTGATTTTCTTCATCATGCACCTTAAAATGACTTTTTTTTTTTTTGAAATGAAGTCTCGCTCTTGTCTCCCAGGCTGCAGTGCGATGGCGTGATCTCAGCTTACTGCAACCTCCGCCTCCCGGGTTCAAGGGATTCTCCTGCCTCGGCCCCCTGAGTAGCTGGGATTACAGGCGCCTGCCACCACCTCCGTCTAATTTTTGTATTTTTAGTTGAGACAGGGTTTCACCATGTTGGTCAGGCTGGTCTCGAACTCTTGACCTCAGGTGATCCACCCGCCTTGGTCTCCCAAAATGCTGGGATTACAGGCGTAAGCCACCGCGCCTGGCCTAAAATGACTTTTCTTTAAGTCCACCTGATGGAACATAAACTAGAAACCATAGCTTGGTGCTCTACAATTTTTGAATCACTCTTTGATTAAATTCTTTAATATTTTTCTGGTGACTCCCATAAATACTTAACAGGAGAAAAGAGTGACTGGGAACCCCACGGATCAAAGCTCTTCCCATTCATAAACCCCGCACCCCGAGTCAGGATTCTCCCCTGACTACCTTCTCGCGGTCCCTGCACAATCGGGGAGGGATGCGGCGCTGTAGGTGCAGAGCTGCCCAGAGAGGACTCCAGGCCAGGGCACAGTCACTGCGCAGGGAGGAGACAGGACGCCCGGGGTCACTGCTGTGAGCCGGGCCGCCATCTTATGGCTAAAGGGGGCTGAGGGCCGAGCTGAGCCAAGGAGAACTCAGTGGGGACGGGGGAGGTCCGTGGAATTTGGAGCCGACTTCGGGGAGGCCCGAGTCCCGCCACAGCCACTTCCTACCGGTTCCAACCAGCCCCCTCCCTCTCTCTCGGGATGTCGGACCCGTCACTCTCACCACTTCTAGGCTTCCAGGGGGTCCTGGCGTCTTAGCTGTGGATCTCCCAATACCTACAGGTCACAGGGACACAGATGTTGGGCCTCTAGGAGCAGAGGACACAGAAAAGCGAAGAGAAGACCTGCAGGTCCAATGGTAGCGAGACAAAAGCCGCGCCAAATCCCGGAAGCCGTCCTGTCCGCTCCAGCTACGTGCCTGATTGGACGGTTCCCAGCCCAGCGATCCTGATTGGATAATGTTTAGGGCCCCACCCACTCAGGCCCTGAGTAGCGGAAGATGTGCTCAGATGCTGGGCTGAATGAAGACAGAGTGAAACCTAAGCTGCCGCCTTTTCAGGCAGGGCTTTTTCCTGAGCTGAGCCAGGCCCGCCCCAGAGGGCATTTGCATTTAACCATGCGTATAAGGTCATATGCATTTATAAATAATATATTATATGGCTATTCACAAATGCAAAGAATATAATAACCATTATTTAACAAATTCAGATTTTATGACCTTCCTGGCTTCTGGTTGTTGAGCAGGCAGCCTGGGATTTTAAAACGGAGGCAATCCTCTGAAATAAAATGTGAGCCACATGTGAATTTTACATTTTCTGGTAGCCAAACTTTAAAAAAAAGAAACAGGTGGAATTGATTGTAGCAATTTAATTAACTCACTATATTCAAAATATTATCATTTCAATATGTAAGAAATATTTATTACTAATAAAGTGTATATATATATATATATATATGGAAATAAATCTTTGAAACTAACTCTGTATTTTACCTTTCTAGAACATCGCAGTTCAGACCAGCCACATACCAGGCACTCAGTAGCCACACTTGGTCAATAGCTGCTACATTAAAGTGTAGCTTCGACGACAGGGGATGAAGATCCTGAAAAAATCTTTTCCGCCAGAGGTGAAGGAAGAGCCTCTCCCTACCAACATCTCTCTTCAGTTCCGAGGGTGGAACAGATACCGTCCATGTAAAAAGCAGAGGGCAGCAGGAATAAAATAATCACAGGTACATCATTGCTGGCCCACCTGTTGGTGTACCTGTGATTATTTTATTCCTAAGTTATAAACTAAAGATCTCTACATTGTAAGCTAAAGACTGTTGAAGTAAGAAAATAAATAATACACAAATACTTGCAAAGATATTTATTTGTAAATTGGCATAATTAATATTGTTAAATGTCTGTATTACACAAAATGATCTGCAGAATAATACAACCTTTATCAAAAACCAAAGACTTTCTTCACAGAAACATTTAAAAACAATTCCAAAATTTATACAGTACTAGAAAAGACTCTCACTATGCAATAAAAAAAAATAAAAAAAAAACAAACCCACAGCTGAGAACATTACCCTACCAGACTTCAAAATATCCTGCAAAGGTATAGTAGCCAAAACTGTATGGTACTGGCTTAAAAATTAACTCATAGGTTAATGAAGCAGAATAGAGAGACCAGAAGTAAATCCATGCATTTACAATTAATTGATTTTAGATGAAGGTGACAAGTTATTAAAAAAAGAGAGTCTCTTCAATAAATGATGTTGGGAAAGCTTTATATCCACATGAAAACAATAAAATAAGACCCTCATCTCATACCATGTATAGAACTCATCTAAAATGAATTAGAAACTTGAATTTAAGACTTGAAACTCTGAAACTACTACAAGAAAAAATATTGTTAAAGCTTTATAACATGAGTCCGGGCAATGATGTTTTGGATTTAACCTCAAAATCCTAGAGAACAAATGTAAACATAGATAAATCAGATTATTTCAAATTAAAAAGCTATTACACATCAGCATTTGCAATCAAGAGAATAATAAGACAACTAAAATGTGTGAGAAAATATTTCCAAATTTTACATCTGACAAGAGGTTAAATATCAAAAATATATAAGAAACTCAAATGACTATACAACAAAGAAGACAACTATTAAAAATGAGCAAAAGGCCAAAATAGACATTTTTCAAAAAAGGACATACACATGACAAACATATCTTTAAAAAAAAGGTTCAATGTCAGTTATCTTCAGGGAAAGGCAAGCCAAAACATTGATAAGATATCAATTCACTCTTGCTAGAATGACTCTTATTAAAAAGAAAAAGATAACAAGTATTAGTAAATAGGGGAAAGAGAATGCTTAAACGCTGTTGGTGTGAATATAAATCAGTAAAGCCATTATAAAAAACAGAATGAAGATTTCTCAAAAAAATTAACATAGAACTACCATATGATGCTGCAATTGCACTATTGGGTCTAAATCCCAAAACAAATAAAATACGTATGTTGAAGAGAAATCTGCACTACTATATTTATTGCAGAACTCTTCACAGATTCATAGTATAGAATCAATCTAAGTGTCTATCATCCAATAAGTGAATAAAGACAATGTGGTATATATTTTTTGTTTGTATGTATTTTTTGTATAAACATATATATAATATATATGTATATTTTGGGTTATATTTATAGTATATATATTTATATATATTGTGTATATACATATTTTGTGTATATGTATATACACAAAATAAGAAAATCCTGTCATTTGCAATCATATGGATGAACCTAGAGGAAATTATATTTGTTAAAGTAAGTCAAGCACAGAAAGATTAACACCTCATCATTTCACTGTTGTTCACTTATCTAAACAACTTGATGTTATTAAAGTAGAGAGTTTTGTGGTGGTTACCAGATTCTAATGTAATTAGAAGAAAGAAATGTATGTGGAGATGTCTGTGAAAAGATATATAATTACAGTTGGCTAGGAAAAATAAGTTCAAAAGGACTATTGTACAAAATAGTGACTATAGTTAGTAATGATATATTGCACTTTTAAAAAATGCTAGGACAGTCAATTTTATATGCTCTTGTCACAAAAGTGTCAATGATGTGAGATAAAGCATTTGTTAATTACCTAGAATTAAGCATTGACAATGTATATATACTTTAAAACATCATGTTTTATGGATAAATACAGATTTTATGCATCAATTTAAAAACATATTTTTAAAAACATAGAAAAATAAAAGTGTTTCAAATGCTCTCTTTGTCATAAACTTAACTAAATCATATCAAAAGTATATAGTTTTAGTTTAGTTTTTTTTGTTGTTGTTTTTTTGTTTTGTTTTTTTTTTGAGATGGAGTCTCATTCTGTCACGCAGGCTGGAGGGCAGTGTGCAATCTCGGCTCACTGCAACCTCCACCTCCCAAGTTCAAGCGATTCTCCTGCTTCAGCCTCCCAAGTAGTTGGGACTACAGGTGTGTGCCACCATGGCTGGCTAATTTTTTGTATTTTTAGTAGAAGCAGGGTTTCACCATGTTAGCCAGGCTGGTCTTGATCTCCTGACCTTGTGATCCACCCACCTCAGCCTCCCAAGGTGCTGGGATTACAGGCGTTTTTGTTTTTTAAATTTTCCCAACCAGTTTTGTTTTTTAAATTTAATAACTATAGAAACTCTAATATTTACCAGCATATTCTAGACCCAGCACAGAACATGGGAAGAGCCAATGTACTCTAGGGCTTTTACTTTAAGCTTGAGGCATCTTGGAGTTTCTAGTGCTGGTAATGAGGCAGAAATTTAAAAATAAATATGCGTTCATTCACTCTAAGAAAAGTAACAGGCAAAGCAAGGGTTAAAAAGAAAACAATAACTGTTCCTCTGCTTAGCAGCTCACTTCAAGGACAGTTATAAGATAATGCTGTCTGGAAAGCCAAGGCCAAAGGAATGGGCTTCAGACACCACCCCCCTACCCGCTACCAGAACAACGTTGAAGGGAAAAAAAGAAGAGAAAGACAAATTCTTTTACTGTTACTCCTTTCCCTGGTTTCTTAAGCATGATTATGTTTTACGAATGTCTGTATTTAGCCAGTTCTTGTTTTTCTTTTGATGCAGCTACAAGGTCACTAGCTATGCAAGGCCACAAGTTATGCTAAGTCAACAGTTATGCTATAGATTACGTGACCTGTCACTCTATGATTAACTGCTTTTGTTTTGCCTCTGTAAGTTTGCTTATAAAAACCCTGCTCTGTATTTGTTCAAGACTCAGCTTTTTGAATGCAAATCCACTGAGCCAGTGCATACCTAAAATAAACAATCCTCCTGTTCTCCATATCGGTCTCACCATTCCTCAGTTTCCCGCAACAGTAATAGTATGAAAGACATTAAAAGGGCAGGTCTCATAATTAACTATTCTGTAAACACATTAAATAAATTTGCACCCAAAATCAGTGAGAAAATGTTTTAATTGAAAAGCTGCCACGATCTCCAATCTTGGCTACAGTTAGGTAACTAAAAACTGTAGGCCATAAGCTGCACCCAGTAAAATAAAAAAAATTGTAAGAGAAATTCTTCAAGATTGTAATCTCAACCTGGAAAGGAAAGATCATTTCAGATTTTAAATCCACAAGGTTATTCTATTATTTTTCCACACTTAACATTCACACTCAGACAGAAGATTTTACATGGAAAAATAAGCTGTGGTATATGTGTGTCACCAAAATCTTAATTTAGAATTACTCACTTACCATTAAGTATCCTGAAAATGTTATTTGTAAGATACATTTTCTCGTAAGAGATTTCAAAATTCTGATTTGTTTCTTTCTATGGTGCTTACAATACGCAACCTACTCACGTTCATGCTTTACCTATTCTAACTAATGTTATATTTACCACATTTTGTGTTGGAATCTCATAAAAACGAGACAAAGACAAACAATGCTAACAGCCTGATTTATGCCTTTTATCTCAATTAAATGATTTAACCATTGCATTGATAAGCTGTAAAGAACCTCAAACCCTTCAGTTAAAAAACAGGTTTTCATCACATTAAATAATTTCAGACTTCTCATCAGGACCTAGAAAGTACATGTGAAATGACATGGCATGGAGAAAACAGTGAAAAAACTGTAGCCATAAAACAGTCCTCTTTTGAACTGTAGTTTTGGCTGTAAAATGACCATGTAAAGCTTTACTTTTTGTTGTATAACTTGCACTATCAAGTAAGCATCTTTTCTTACCTTGAAAAGTCTATGCCTTGAAAAATTGTCATTTTGTTTTCAAAGTCTGAATAAATTTCTTAACACTTTATACTTTGTGCTTTCAATATTACCAAATATTTGTGAGTTTCTATAATATAAAGGTTTTTCTCAGTACTCCTTTTTTAAAGGATTTTAATCTTTTTTACTACCTCTGTTTTTCATGTTGATAATTTTGTTTTCCATTAAGACATTTGGCTATGAATATCCAGATATTCTCAAATATCAACAGTGTAAAGATTCTTCGGACTATTTTTTTCTATTAACTCCACTTAGGTTTGATTCAAAGTTGACAGCTATTTTAAGCACTTTTTATTTCTTTTCTGCATGTTTATATTAATGGGTCAATTCTCACTATGGATTATCCATTGTTTATATACTATTAGTCTGGGTTTATCAATCTTAAGTCAAAAAGGGCAATACATTTACAACTTTTCTACTTGAAAATAAATAACAGGTTTCCAATTACCAATCACCAGCAGAACTTGAAGACAGTGATGTGATGTGTCTTGGTGCAATGATATTAATCAGAATGAAAAAAAAGATTAAAACTCTGGACAAATTCAAGCATGGGCAAATAGGGCAATAACATTAAACAGAAACCTAATGACTCAACAGTTCTTCCTATGAGAATATACTTACAGAAATTCTATTAAAGAACACATGAAGCTCTATACCATTCCCTTCACTGAAGAAGGATTTGTAATAGCCTGAAACTAACAATACTTTTAGTGTCTGTGATGGTTTATTCTATGTGTCAACATGGCTAAGCTTTGGTACTAAGTTTTTTTGTTTGTGAAACACCAGTCTAGATGTTGGTGTAAAGGTATCTTTTTGATGAGATTAACATTTAAATACTTAGCATTTTCTTCAGTTGAACAAAGCATGCTACCCTCATAACATGGCAGAAACTCATTTTACCCATTGGAGGCTTTAAGAGGAAATATTGAGTTCTCCCAAGGAAAAATATCCTACTTACATAATAGCTTTAGACTTGAGACTAAAACATCAACACTTCCCTAAGTATCCAGTGCCACTGTATTCTTCAGATTTAGCATTGTCAGCCTCAATAATTGAGTGAGTCAATTTTTAAAAATAAGTCCTTTTTTTTCTAAGGAGGTAATGTCAGAAAGACAGCATACTAGGAAGTTTCAGGCCCTCAGTTCCCTGTGGAAATAAGAAATTAACAACAACATATGCACAAAATATCTTTGTGGCAACTCTAGCAATCAATTGAGAAACTGTAGCAACCAACCGAATGCTTAGTTATGAAAAAAACTGCACCTCAAATGCTAGAAAATTCGGCGGCATTTTTCATGTGCTTTTTCTCTATCCTGATCTGGTGCAGTGTACTGTAATCTGAAGGAAGGCAACCAATTCACAATTTCTACCTCATATAAAATGGAATAACTAGAAATAACTTGGATCATTGTAGCTAATTGCTGTACTAACTGAGGTAGTGGCTCCTGTTTTATTCAACTGGAAACACTGATATAAATGAAGCAAAATTTAGATAACAGAATGGAGGCCGTGAAAATCAGCAGCAGGCACCGTGTTGTGTTAGATTTGCAGAAATTCTATAGTAATCCAGTGACCTGAAGGCAGCAAGTTACAGTCAGAGAAACAAAACAGAAACCCCAGGCTTTTGAGACAAAACTGGCTGAAACTCTTGGGTAAATTGAGACATGAGAAGTATATTTATCAGAAACTGGAATAAAAATATACACTAAAAACCCAGGAAGCTTTTGTGAGTTTCTAGCATCTCTACACCACACTGATTAGTGACAGTTTATTCCTGCAGTAAGCCTGTCTATAAACAGTGAATAAAGTGCCTGGGGTTTTTATTTTTTCTGCAAATTGTTAACTCTCATAAAAAGATTATAAGGCATATAAAACAGGGAAACATGGCTCAATCAATAGAACAAAATAAACCTTCAGAAAACAAGCCTAAAGAAACATAGATTTATGTCTTGCTTTATGAATAATTTAAAACAACTGTGTAGTCCCAGGTACTTGGAAGGCTGAGGTGGAAGGATCACTTGGGACCAAGAATTCAGTGCTGCAGTGAGCTATGATCTTGCTGCTGCACTTTATCCTAGATGACAGAGAGACATTCTGTTTCAAAAATAAAAAAAAGAATACTGTACCCCCCAAAGCTAGCCTTCAAACACAAAAAATAAATAAAGACTTTTCCAGACAAATGAAAGCTGAGGGAATTTCTTGACACCAGATGTGTCTTACAGAAAATGCTAAGGACAATTCTTTAATCTAAAAGAAATAAACATTGACATGTAACAAAGAAACATCTAAAATTATAAAACTCACGGGTAGAAGTCTTAATAGGAATACAGAAAAACTCAGAATAATGCTATAATCGTGGTAGGTAAACTGCTTATATTTTAAGTATGGACATAATACAAAAGTACTAGCCACAAGAATAATTATGACAATTGGCTAAGAGATACGTAATATAAGAAGATGTAATTTAAAATATCAAAAAGTAAGAGTGTGAGGGAGATGGTGTTAAAGTGCAGCGTTTTATATTACTTGTATTTGTAATTAAAGTTGTTATTAATTTAAAAGACTATGCTATAACCATAAGGAGTTTTTGTTAAGCATTCATTACGTTATCTACAAAACAAAAATCTATAGATACATTAAAAGAAATAGCATAAAATCATAATACGCTACTAGAGAAAATCACTTAACCACAAAGGAAGACAGTAAGAGACGAAGAAAGAAAAAGATTTACAAAACAACCAGAAAAGAAGTAACAAAATGGTAGTAGAAAAAACCCTTTCCTGTAAATAATAACCTGGAATGTAAGTGGATTATATTATTCGATTAAAAAATGAAGTGTGGCTGAATGGGTTAAAAAAAGGACCAAATACATGCTTTTTATAAAAATGTCACTTAATCTACAAAGACACATAGACTTAAAGCGATGGGAAAAGGTATACCATGAAATGAAAACTCAGAAAGAGCAAGAGTAGATACACTTATATTAGATAAAATTGACTTTAAATCAAGAATGGTAAAATGCCATTATAAAATAATAAAAAGGTCAATACTACAAGAGTTTATAACAGTTGTAAATAAATATGTCTTAAACACTGAGGCATCAAAATATATAAAGCAAATATTAATAAGGTTAGAGGGAGAAATTAACTATAATACAATAATAATAGGAAATTTCAACACCACATTTTCAGCAATAAAAAAGTCATCCAGACAGAAAATAAAGAAACAGAAAAATAGAGTTAAACTGCATTCTATGCAAAATATACCTAAGGGACATTTACAGAGCATTTTCTCCAGCATCAGCAAAATATAAAATTTTCTGGACAGGACATGGATATTCTTTAGGATAGATCATATGTTAAGTCACAATAAAGGTCTTAATAAATCTATAAAGATTGAAATTATATTAACTATATTTTCTGACCAAAACATAAGAAAACTAAAAATGAATAACAGAAGGAATGGTAAAATCTATACAAATTTATAGAAATTAAATGACATGCCCTGGAAAAATGAGTGGTTAAGTAAAAAAAATTAAAAATGATAAGTTTCTTGAGACAAATGAAAATGAAAACACCACATATCAAAAAAAATTTGAGATACAGCAAAAGCAATTGTAAGAGAAGAGTTTATAACAATAAACACCTACATGAAAAAGAGATATTTCAAATAAACAACCTAATAATACATCTCAAAGAACCAGAAAAACAAGACAAAACAAATCTCAAAAAAGTAGAAGGGAAGAAATACCAAAAATCAAAGTAAAAATAAACAAAATAGAGAATTAAAAATAGAAAATATGAAAGATGCAGTTGGTTTTTTGAAATAATAAAATCAACACTTCCTAGTAAACTAAGAAAATAACAGAGAAGACTCAAATAAATAAAACTAGAAATAAAAAGAGGGAAATCACAACTGCTACCACAGACATACAAAGGATCACAAGACACTACTAAGATCAACTGTATGTCAATAAAATGAAAAACTGAGAAAAAATAGATAAATCTGTGGAGACATACTACTTACCAAGATTAAATCATGAAAAATTAGCAAACATAAAAAGACAAATAATTAGTAACAAGATCAAACTGGAAGTAAAGACTCTCCTCTCAAGGAAAAGCCCAGGGACTAATGGCTTTACTGTCAAAGTCTGACACACATTTAAAGAAGAATTAATACAAATACTTCTCAAATCTTTACAAAATATGAAAGAGACAAGCTACAGAATGGGAGCAAACATTTGTAAACTATACAAATATCCAGAGTATATAAAGGATTCAAACAACTAACCAGCAAACAAACAACAAAACAAAACAAATAATTCAATTTAAAAATAAAAAAAACCTTAATAGACAATTTTCCCAAAAAAGTGTACAAACGGCTGGCAGGTTAAAAACAAAATGCTCAACATTACTAACTATAAGGGAAATGACTTTTTTTTTTTTTTTTGAGATGGAGTCTCCCTGTATCACCCAGGCTGGAGTGCAGTGGCACAATCTCCGCTCACTGCAACCTCCGCCTCCCGGGTTCAAGCGATTCTCCTGCCTCAGCCTCCTAAGTAGCTGGGACTACAGGCACGCGCCACCACGCTCAGCTAATTTTTGTATTTTTAGTAGAGACGGGGTTTCACCATGTTGGCCAGGATGGTCTCGAGCTCTTGACCTTGTCATCTGCCTACCTCGGCCTCCCAAAGTACTGGGATTACAGGTGTGAGCCACAGTGCCCAGCCGGGAAATGAAAATTAAAGCTACAATGAGATACCATCCCACCCTAGTAACAATGGCTAGTATAAAGAAGACAAAATATAACAAATACAAGTGAGGACAGAGTGAGAGGAAAACTCTTTGACACTGTTGGTGGGGATGTAGCTTAGTAAATCATTATTTAAAAAGTATGGTGATTTCTCAAAAAGTTAAAAATAGAGCTAATGTACGGTTCATTATTGAACTACTGGTATATAGCCAAAGTAACTAAAATCAGTATGTCAAAAAGATATTTGCACTATGATGTTTATTCCAGCACCATTCACAGTAGCCAAGAGATGAAATCAAAATGTGCCCATCAATAAATAAATAGATAAATAAAATGTGGTATATATACACAATGGAATACTATTTGCTATGGAAAGAAACAAAATACTGTCATCTGTAGCAATATGTGTGAGCCTAGATAATATAATGTTCAATGAAATAAACCATAGATTGAAAGACAAATATTGCATGAGCTCACTAATAAGTGGAATATAGGGAAGTTGATCTTGCAGAAGTTAAGCACAGACTGGTGGTTACCAGAGTCTGGGGAGGGGTCTGGGAAGAAAAAGATTAAGGGAGGTCATTCACTGGGTTCAAAGCTACAGTGAGATAGAAAAAATAAGTTCTGGTGTTCTATTACACAGTTGGGTGACTATAACAACTATGGTATAATAACAACATATATATTTTATAATAGCTAGAAAACAGTAACTTGAAAGTTATTACCATGAAGAAATGATAATGGTTTGAGATGATGAACATGCTAATTACCCGAATTTTATCATAACACAATGTACATATATTTTAAAACATTATGCTATACCCTATAAATATGTGAAATTATGTCAGTTATAGAATAACTTAGTAACCTAAATAAATAAATTTACCAATGCCAAAAATTTCAAGTTCTTGAAGCTGTGTTCTGTGTGTCTCTTGTAGAATACCTTTTCCACTTAACCAGAACGTTTTCAACTTGGCCTTCCCCTTTATTTTCTGCTTGTCCAGAGATTGAAGGTCAAACAGACGTCAGAAATTAGGATCATTCTAGGTCTTTTCTGAGCCTGCAGCTGGCCCTAATCCTATACACTGCCTGGTAGATTCTCTTAACTATGTGGACACTTTTCAAAGATCTTATTCCCAAAGAATTGCACTCTCCATTATCTCCTGTTAGGCATTTCAGTATGACTACTTTTTGTTCCAAAGAAATCCCTTTGCCTAAGGTTATTGATTTGAAATGCCTTTGTTCATGAAGAAATTAACTGCTACAAATACCCTTTGGACACCATGTTTGCTGCATCTTGCATGTTTTGTTGAGTAAACCTTTTTATTCATCTGAAATGTTTTCCAATTTTTAAATTTTTTCTTTGACACTTTGGCTATTTAGAATTTCATTGCGTAATTTTCACATACCTGTGACTTACCCAAATTTCCTGATGTAATTAATTTTTAATTTTATTCCATTGCAGTGAGAGAAAATACTTTGCATTTACACAATTCTTTTAATTTTTGTTTGTTTGTTTTTTGAGACAGAGTTTCACTCTTGCTGCCCAGGCTGGAGTGCAACGGCACGATCTTGGCTCACTGCAACCTCTGCTTCCCTGATTCAAGCTATTCTCCTGCCTCAGCCTCCCGAGTAGCTGGGATTACAGGTGCCCGCCACTACGCGTGGCTAATTTTGTATTTTTAGTAGAGACGGGGCTTCTCCATGTTGCCCAGGCTGGTCTTGAACTCCTGACCTCAGGTGATCTGCCCACCTCATCCTCCCAAAATGGTGGGATTACAGGTGTGGCCACCACGCCCGGCCAATTCTTTTAATTTTATTGTGTATTTAATTATCTAGAGTATAGTTTATTCTAAAAAACATTCCATATATACTTAGTAAAAATGCATAGTCTATTCCTGTTATGTGGAAAGAACTATATATATCTGCTAGATCTCAGTGGTTTTGTTTTCTTCAAGTCTGTTGACTCTTTGACTTGTTGACTGTGTTTTAATTCATTATTGAGCATGAAGTATTTAAATCTCTAACTGTTATTTTTGGATTATCTCTTTCTTGCTTTATTTTTGTCAATTTTTTTTTTTTTTTAGACAGAGTCTCACTCTGTCACCCAGGCTGGAGTGCCTGCTCTGTTCTTGGCTCACTGCAACCTCCGCCTCCTGGGTTCAAGCGATTCTCCTGCCTCAGCCTCCTGAGTAGCAGGGATTCTTATTTTTGTATTCTGTCTAACAATCTTAGTTTTTCTTATTTAATTAATTAATCTTTTTTATATTTAGTATTATTCATATAGTTGGATTTATTTTTTCTGTATTATTTTTGTTTTCTACATATCATGTGTATTTTATTTCTTTTTCTACTATTTTGCCTTATTTTGCATTAAGAAAGCATTTTTATATAACATTACAATTTTAAAAATAATTTTTAATATATATTTGGAGCTATCTCTTGTTCTTTTAGGGCTTCTGATATACATCTTCATTCCTCAGAATCTGTTTTACATTTATAATAACAATACTGATGAGTTATACAAACGTTAGTTCTATGTATTTCTATTTCTGCTTCTCATTTTGTGATATAAATTTTACACTTATTATATCGACATGCTATAAACTTATTATTTTACACATATTATTTTATATAATTTCAATTTTAAAAATGAGATAAAATAGAAAAAAGAGCAAAGATATATCTACAAATTGTTTGAAATTAACTTTTTATTTCCCATTTCTGAATTTTCTCATTTGTTCCAGAATATTCAGCTAATTTTTATTGCAAAACATGCTATCACTCACCTGTTTTGTTTAGTTATTGGTAAGTATATTACATGTAATTGGTCCAACAATACAATTTTATTTATATTGTTATGCACTCATTTTTAAAAATAATATAAGAAATAAAAAATATGCATGATGTCTTTTATAATGACATGATTATCTTTACCGGTGCTTTTGTCATTTCATGTAGATTCAAATTGTTCTCTTTGGTTATTTGATTATCTCTCTCTTTCTTTCTCTCTTTCTTTCTTTTTTTCCTCGGAGTCTCCCTCTGTCGCCCAGGCTGGAGTGCAGTGGCATGATCTTGGCTCACTGCAAGCTCCACCTCCTGGGTTCAAGCGATTCTCCTGCCTCAGCCTCCCAAGTAGCTGGGACTAGAGGCACCCGCCACCACACCCAGGTAATTTTTGTATTTTTACCTAGTTGAAATCAACTCAGTTTTTGTTTACCTGGAAAGGCCTTATGTTGCCTTTATTTTTTATTGATAGCTTTCACATTCAGAAGATTATTTCTTGACAGTTTTTCTTCGATGAGTAGACACAAAGATTTAAATGAAATTGAAAGGCTTCCAAAAGGCGACTAAATTATGATCTAAAAAAATGGATTTGAAATTGTTTTTAAATTGAATTGAAAATAAAATTATATTGATGGCAGCTGATGATACGTTAGACTGGGATGCAGAGAGCAGGAAGAATTAAACTTACGGACAATAGAAGTCTGTGAGTTGTTTGGTCCTGACTTAGGCCAAATGGAGGACATGCTTTTTAGAGAATTAAAGATGGATGCATGAGAGCACAGCCATGCTGAAACTAAAAAGGCTGAGTGCCTGCACTGTGCTAAGACCCACAGGTTTATTGAAATAAAAGTCACTATTTTAACATACAACAATTTAACATACAATATTAGACTAAGAAAGCAAATAGGCAGTGATAATTATGATTAATGTTAACTTTAGTTTTAATAGAATCGTGTTTGATGGGTGTCACAGAAGCAAAAATATGGCCTTTGCTATAAAATGTGTGCTCTACTACTGAGTGTGTAAAGCACTCCTGTGAGTGGAAGCCACAAAGAAACCTGAGGGTCAAGGTGGTAGAATAACCCTTTGATACTTCATATCTAAAAAAAAAATTTCTTGGCATGGAGAGTTTGTATCCAAACATTCGCTGCTTGAAATAGATGTGCATTTCTGTACTCTATAAATGTACCTGGACAAATTAATGAGAGGTATAAAGCAGCCTACATTTTGCTCCCATGTCTAGTGCCCTGACTCAGAACTGTGTCCTCAGGAAAATGGAGCACTTTACCCATTTAGGTGTGATAGAGGTGGGATTTTTCCAATTCTCACAAAGGTGCTTTTGGGCTACTTCTGACCATGAAAATCAGAGATTGCTGGGGAACATTGATGAGGGCAACCATGAATTACTTGAACCTGTAGTAATGCAGTGGAAAATCTGACATTGTGTGCTACTAATTTTGAAGGTTGGGTAATTGGGAGACTACTCTTTTTTTTTTTTTATAAGAACAGACACCATACAATCCACTGGGCTGAATATACCTGGGGAAATAAGCTTACACATGGAAAAGTTGGAGCACAGCTGTTTCTAATGTATTTTCTAGCAATCAAAAAGTTTAATTTTCCCTTGGTGGTTCCCTTTCTTAAAATCACAAAACCAGAGCTTGTACTATCTTTATAGTTGACGTGAAAATTATAGGCCTTGAGGGGATGGGCTGATGGCGTTGCTTCCTTATAACCACATATTGTGAGCCTTATCTTACAAACATGAACTCACTCCAAAAACCCAGCTGGGTGACTGTCTGTCTGTCAGCATTATTAACAGTGAGAGCTCAAGACTCAGGTGAGTGGTGGGATGAGGCAGAATTTTTTCAATTAAGAGCTAGGATCATTGTCTTTTCCTAATTTCAGTCATGTCTCAGTGAATCATATCTAAGTACAATAGATGATTCCAAATGAAAAATGCAACTTTGTGAATACTGAGGTCATAACATACTGATCTTATACTTTGTTAATTTTGTAATATTGCATTTGAATTGTAATTGTATTTTATTTCTTACTATATTAGCTTTTTCTCAGTTTAACTTACTGTATATACCTAGGTAAAATTTTATATTTTGAAACACAAGAAATCTGAACTAATTCTTAAGAATTTAGTCGTACTTCTTTGTTCTTTTAAATTTGAAAACACTTAAGTATATAATAATTTTTAGAGTCATCTCAAAACGTGATTATTATTTAATATTTTACATTAATTAGCTTTCAGTGAATGACCATAAAATTATTTTGTTTTATTTTGGTATAGTTATTGCACATACAGGATTTAGTTCTGGTTACTATGAAACTGTAAACAAATACCTCTTTTTGTCATTTATCACATTTTGTAGAGTTAATCACTACATCACATATATAAAAGCTTATAATATTAAGCATGATTACAAATTTGTAAAACAAATTCAGCTTTAGTGTATTACATTTTATTAATATAAACAGCTAATATAATAAATATTTTATTAATAAGTTAAAACTTATAAAATGTTCTATATGTTAGTTTGGGTAAGATTTTCAATAATGAAGAGAATAATATTCTTCAAAATTTGAGGAAAATAGCATTTCCTTATTACAAAAAATTCTCCAAGTTTTGCACTCTTACAGCTTCCTCGGTAAGTTTCAAACTTGCAATTTATATATTAAAAATATATTCATGAATGTGGTGGCCAGTATATTTCAATTTTGCTGTTAAAATATATGTTAATTTTGTCTAACTTTATTAGGAAATACTGTTTTCTAGTTCTGCGATTTTTTAACATGTAAGAGAAAGGAATAAGGAGAAGTCAAAACAGAAAAGAAAAAGATAATAATAATGGTTGTCTAATTGTGGCTCATAAGGGTATCAAACCCTCAGGAAAATATAATAGTACAAAATCACTAGGTCTCTGAACATCAAGAAAAAAATAAAGCATTTCTAAGTGCTTCACATATCTGCATTTTATGTATTTAGGGAGAAAGGACCTCAACTGCTCATAGTAAGTGTACATGATGAATAGAAGATGAGGTTTTCCAAATTGCAATTTTCAACTTGGAAATATTTCTCCAAATTCAATATTTGACACATTTGGTAAGACTCTTATCTACACTGTGATACACAGGGGCATGATTGTACAACACGTTTCAAAGTTTTAGGAAAAAGTTAGTGTTACACTTAGCTGGTATCTCCTCAGTTGAAATAACTGGAAAGAAACACTCTTCCAAAAGGATTTTAGGCTTTTCAAAATTGGTAGCATAGAATTTGTGATCAAGTCCCTCCAGTATTTTTCCATTGCCCACATTTAAAGTAATGATTTTCCTGCTTATTTTTTCCTTCAAGGAAGCTGGGAATTAAATGTCTTGAAATTATAAATATCCGTGTCAGCAAGCATTGTGCTTCTAGCTGCAGTCTACACTAATTTCAACTTCCAAAGAGTGGCAAATGCATTACGATCATTCAATGGATCTGATACTTGCCATATTTATTATTTTAGTCTTGGTGTATTTTATAAAACTTCTTTTTAACAGGCCTAATCTTGAGGGAAACATTTTTTCTTTTCTAAATTTGCCGGCTGGATTTTTCAGTTTGCCATTTATTGCCACTTAACAACAAACCCCTTCTCCCTGGCATCTAAAATTCATAGGGCTAACAAGGCTGCTCAATAAATGTTGTAAATGAATGATAAAAATGAGTCTTTTTATCAATCACCATGTTGGCCAGGCTGGTTGCAAACTCCTGACCTCAAGTGGTCAACTACCTCGGCCTCGCAAAGTGCTGGGATTACAGGCATGAGCCACCATACCTGGCCTGTAGTTTGTCTTTTCACTCTGTTGATTACTTTCTGTGCCATGTAGAAGCTTTTACTTTAACATTTTATTAACTTTTTTTTCTGTTTTCTGGCTTTATACAAAGGTGAGACATTTTGCTCTCACTGATTTTATGAGCTTTTTCTTCATGTTGGTGTTATGAAGTTTGACCTTTTTCAAATTAAGGTTTATTTAATTTAAAATTGACATATAATTGTACACATTTATGGGATACAGTGTGATATTTCAGTGCATTTATTCATTGTCTAATAGAACCAGAATAATTAACATAGCCATTGTTTTCAATATTTGTCATTTCTCTGTGCTGATAATATGCAAAATTCTCTCTTCTAGCTAACTTAACCTATATAATAACATATTATTATTAATTATAGTCACCCTACTTTGTGTAATATAACACAAAAATTTATTCTTTCTGTTATTTTTTAATTTAATTTTTTTTTTTTTTTTTTTTTTTTGCGACAGAGTCTCACTCTGTTACCCAGGCTGGAGTGTAGTTGCACAATCTCTGCTCACTATAACCTCCACCTCCAGGGTTCAAGCAATTCTTGTGCCTCAGCCTCCCATGTAGCCGGGATTACAGGCACTCGCCACCATGACCAGCTAATTTTTGTATTTTTTGTAGAGACAGGGATTCACCATGTTGGCCAGGCCGGTCTCGAACTCCTGGCCTCAGGTGATCCACCTGCCTCTGTCTCCCAAAGTGCTAGGATTACAGGTGTGAGCCAACACTCCCGGCCTATTCTTTCTTTTAAATGATAATGTTGCAGTCATTGGCAAACCTGTTCTCATCTCTTCCTCCCCACATCCTTTCCAGCCTCTGGCCATTTTACTCTACTTCCATGAGATCAGCTTTAAATTTTACATAAAAATGATATCGTGTGGGGTTTGTCTTTTTATGCTTGGCATATTTTAATTAACATAATGTCCTCCAGGTAAATCGATGTTGCTGTAAATGACAGATTATTATTCTGTTTTAGGAAAAACAGTATGTAGATTCTTCCAAAAATTAAAAATAGAACTACCCTATGATTCAGCAATTTCAATACTGGGTGTATATCAAAAGGAAATAAAATCAGTATGTCAAAGAGGCAACATTACTACCATGTTTATTGCATCACTAATCGTAATAGCCAAACTATTACTTTACTTAAGAATTTTTAAATCTCTTCTTGATACTACATTACACTTCTAAACTTTTAAAGGATTTAAAGGTTTTCAGTTTTAGAAACTATTTAATCACCAATTCTTTAAATATTTCTTTTTTTATATAGTCTAGTAAAGCAATTAGATGTTCATTTCTTCTCAATCCAATCTTCATATATGTATATATTTCATTCTCTATTAATTTGCCTTCTGTAAAATATGTAACTACATCAATTTTGGTTAGTATTCTATTTTATTGGCCTCTCATCAGCTCAGTGTATTTTCATATGTAACCCATATGTTGTACATTACATTGTTTCACCACATTTGTAATAGCTTACTTTCAATTTGCTTTTTTTTCAGATATGACTTGAGAAGCTTATAGTTTTTTTTCTTTGCCCATTACTTTGGTTTTCTGTTTTTTCATTGTATTGAGAAATATTTAAACATAAGACAAATATCTGATGTTTATGTACCATATAATTTCTTTTGACTCTTCATCTTGGTAGTTTATCTAATTGTGTGCAACATAATGTATAACTTAGTTTTCACATATGGAAGATATCATACTTGGAATGTCTCCAGTCTGTATGTTTCTTTGCTGATTCCATTTGCCTTGTTGGAAGTTGAACCCACATGAATCTGACGTTCTTGTGATTAGTCCTGTCTGAATAGAGCATGTGCTTCTTAGGTTGACTACTCCACTGGATTATTCCCTTCATTTACTCCTGGTCCTGGGAATTTCTCATATTTTTCTTCAACTATATTTAGCATAATGTGGATTGTTTTAACTTCTTGACAATTTTAATTATCTGTATTAAATATTTAGAATATATACATTATTTTCCTGAAAAGCATAAATAGCAACAGTTGCATACATTAGTAAAATATGTCTCATAGATTGTCTATGACATAAAACGTCATCTTGTGTGAAATCTCAAGTTTCTTCATGTAGAAGACCTCCTTCCTAATACACCATATTGTAATAATTTGTGAAGTGTGATTACTTTTTACTATGTATGTATTACATATGTATTATGCACAAATTTCAGAAACACTCCAATGAATATACAGCTAGAATTACTGTTTTATATCATATAAAGCTAATATGGGTTAAATCATTTACCTTAATTCAGATTTTTTCTACAATTACCATTATTTCTCATTAGCACTTCCCTGATATCAAAAACATAATGCGGATTTAGATTTTTTATTTAATCCAGAAGATGTTGAAAATGGTTCTAAATGGAGTTTACATGTGGCTAGATAATACTTGTTAATTACCTTTAACTTTTTAAATACATTAATTGAGGTATAATTGACAAACTAAAGGTATATATATTTAGGATTTAGAATATGATGTTTTGAGACATGTATACATTTTTTAATTACCTCGGTTAAGCTAGTTAACATATTTATCACTTTACATAGTTACTTTATGTGTCTGTGTGTGAGTGGGTATGTGTGGTGAGATTACTTCAGATTTGATTTCGAAAAAATTTTAAGTATACAGTATTATTAACTATTGTCACCAGTCTATATGTTACATTCCCATCATTTATGTATTTTATAGCTGAAAGTATGTATCTTTTGACTGATACCTTGTCATTTGCTCCCACATCCTAGCCCGTAGTAATTATTATTCTTCTGTTCCTATGACTCTGAGTTATTAAAGATTTCACATAAATACGAAATCACGCGGTACTTGTCTTTTTGTATCTGGCTTATTTCACTTAGCATAATGTCTTCATGGTTCTTCAATGTTGTTGAAAATGGCAGAATTTTCATCTTCATTAAAGATAAATTACATATACATATATTTATCACAGTTTCGTTATGTATTCATCTATATATATAGATATAATTTATCAAATTATCTTTTCCATATTATTCAAATATAATATTGTTTTGCATTTATTATTAAAATTAATTTCCTGTCTTTAAAAAATTTTCATAAAATTTATGGGGTCAATTCAATCTGCCCTCTTGATAAAAGCCAAAGTTACATGTCAGTTTTACTAATTTGGATTAGATTGAGATTTTTATTGCCTCAAATAATAAGTATAAGCATTAAGGATAAAAATATAATTACATTCTTCATCTTACAACAAAGAAAACTTTGGATTATTTATTGGACAAAAGACTTATTCTATATTATTATTTCTATTTTTGTGTTACCTAAACATTTATTACACATAGAATACCACAAAACAGCAATAAATAAATCGGTTGTCACAAATGATGAAAGTAAAATTAAGAAATAAGATATACTTCCCAGAGAATGTTTGTAACAAAAATAAATGAAATATGTTTTAGGTGATGCATATTCTAATTCCCCTGATTTGATTATTACATATTATATGCTTGTATCAAACTATCACATGTACTACATAAAGATGTACAACTATTATGTGTCTGTAACAATTAAAAATAAGAAAGTATATATGAATAGATATGTATATATAAATAATCATGTAATGAGTAAAGTATTAATTAAAAATATTTCCACAAAGAAAAGTTTAGGGCCTGATATCTTATATGTCAAATTCAATGAATATTTAATAAATACTATCAATTGTTTAAAAAAACTTTCAAAAACTGAAAAGAAATTTATACTTTCTAACCCACAACACTAGAGTTATTATACAATAAAATAAAGTACATAATAAAAATTTTAAAAATTCTCCAGATTGAAAAATAACAAAGGTCTTTTTTTGCAGATGATATAATTTTCTATATAAAAATATATAAGGAGTTCAATAAAATATCCCTAGAACTATAAACAAGTTAATTAATGTCACTAAATGAAAGATCAGAAAACAAAATTAAATTGCAGTTATAGACAAAATAAATCAACAATGAAAATGAAATAAAGAAAAAAAATATTTATAATAGCAATAAGCAGAAATATTAAAGTTTTAAAAGGAAGTACAAACATATTACACTCTATTTCTTAATTCAGAAAAATCATAGAACTGAATAAATTAACATGTTAGATAATCAAGTTTTAAATTATCATTTTTAAGATTAGAATATCTCACAGATTGATCTACAGATTCAATAAAATCTCCCCAAATTTTTAACTGTTTCTAATGGAAATTGACAAGTTCTTCCCAAAAACAAATATAGATAAGCTGGGCTTGGTGGCTCATGCCTGTAAACCCAGTGCTTTGGGAGGCCGAGGTTGGAGGACTGCTTGAGGTTGGAGGACTACTTGAGGCCTGGAGTTGAAAAACAGCCTGGGCAACATAGGAAGGTACTGTGTCTAGAAAGATAAAAAAATAAAATTAGCTGGATATGGCAGCGCATGCCTGTAGTCCCACCTACTTGGGAGGCTGAGGTGGTGGAATTGCTTGAGCACAGGAGTTTGAGGTAACAGTGAGCTTTGATTGATCCACCTCACTCCAGCCTGAGTGGCAGAGTGAGACTCTCTCTCTAAAAAAAGATTTAAAAAACAATATAAATGTGCACAGAATACCAAATACACAAAACAGTCTTTAAAAAGAAAAATAAAACAATTTATACTTTTTGATATGAATTCTTATTACCAAGGATAGATTCATGTAATTAATAGAATATATTTGAAGATCCAGCTGGGTGCGGTGGCTCATGTCTGTAATCCCAGCACTTTGGGAGGGTGAGGTGGGTGGATCACTTGAGGTCAGGAGTTCGAGACCAACCTGGCCAACATGGTGAAATTCCATCTCACCTACAAATACAAAAAAATTAGCCGGGCATGGTGATGCATATCTGTAATCCCAGCTACTTGGGAGGCTGAGGCAGGAGAATCGCTTGAACCTGGGAGGCGGAAGTTGCACTGAGCCTAGATCCTGCCACTGCACTCCAGCCTGGGCAACAGAGCAAACGTCTCAAAAAAAAGGAAGATCCATTTAAAAACACATTCATTTATGGCAAATTAACATTCACAAAAGTTCCAAAAAATTTCAATGTGGAAGAAACATCTTTTCCAAGAATTTTTCTAAGAAAATTGGCTATAAACGTTTAAAATAAGAAGTCAGACCCCATCTCAAATCAAATACATACTGAAATACTTAATATGAGCTGTAAAGCTAAATGTAAGAGCTAAAATGACAAACTCCTTACAAGAAACGCAGAAGTAAATTTTTATAATCTTTTATTCAATAACGATTTATTTATTTATTTTTTACATTTAGGTTTGTTTTATTTAAGTTTAATGTTAATTCCATACTGTGTTTCAGTAAGAACAATACAGATTCTGTATCTGTGGCTCCAGTCAGATATCCAGTAGAACAAATTAGCTTCAAGTTACACATACTGAACAAAAGTGATTGAGCTAGAAGAGGGGAGGAGTGAGGGGAAGCAGGTAGGGGGATGGAGAAGGAGTGGAAACAAATAATTGAACACGCATGCAGGCCCTTTTCCATACCACCTGCAACGCTAACCAGCTTCAGTGGGAGAGTAAAAGTAGGCAAGAATGAGCAGCCACGATTGTTGAACTGTTACCAGCACCATGCTTTTCAGCAACATTTCAGTAGAGTTTGAAAAACTTTTTACAGCAAAACCATTTCAAAACTCTCTCCCCAAACAAACTTTAACCATCTCAAGCTAACACCAAGTTACTTTCAAACATTGGTATAAAATACGGTTTAAACAATTAGAAAAACTGAAAAATGATACCACTTTTGCCTCTATAGTGTGATTAATATCTCCCTTAGACGCTTGCATCACCTAGAAGCGTCACCTAATGGCTTTCAAAGGTAATTTCCATTTCTAATGGTAATCTTGCCACATCTGGCACGGAGACAATACAGT
The DNA here is from genome assembly GCF_029289425.2 of Pan paniscus. Classification (NCBI taxonomy): domain Eukaryota; kingdom Metazoa; phylum Chordata; class Mammalia; order Primates; family Hominidae; genus Pan; species Pan paniscus. The sequence continues at coordinate 79,624,889 of NC_073255.2, read as the reverse complement.
AATGCTGAAAAAGCCTCTATGCGGTCCTGTTAGTGTCTTAAAGAACCTAAAAGCTGGGACCAGTAAAATCCACAGAAATTCACTCTTGCCTTTAAGAACTTTTGAAAACTGTTTAAAAAACAAACAAACAAACAAACAAAAAACAGGGCAGGAACCTAAATTCTGAGGCCAAATGTAAAAGTCAGATTTGGTGGTTCTCAGTGACAATGGGGAGTTGCCAAGGGGTGGGATAGGGAAGAGCAGGGTGGTCGGAGATGGTTTTTCTTGTTGGCTTTTATGTCTCACTGATTTTCATCTTCCACCTCCTGCAGCGCTTCTTTATTCTGTTCTTCACCATCACCCTGCATGCCTGAAGTCCATAGTGTCCTCATAGCTTTCTTCACTCAGCGTATCCAGTTCTGCAATTGTATCATTAAAAGCTGCTTTTGCCAACCTGCAGGCATGGTCAGGGGAATTAAGAATTTCGTAGTAGAATACAGAAAAATTTGAGAGCAAGACCTAAGCGAATAGGATGCATTGGTGGAAGTTCTGTCATTGCAATATCACTAGCAGCTTTATAAGCCACTAGGCTGTTCTCCACAGCCTCCTTCCTGTCATTTCCTGTGGCAAATTCTGCCAGATACCTGTGGTAGTCCCCTTTCATTTTATAATAGAAAACTTTGGACTCGCCAGTGTTCGCTGCCGGAATGAGGTTTTTGCCCAGTACATCCAGAATGTCACAGCAGAGTAACTTTAGCTCAGTCTCAATCATTTGCTGATATTCCCAAATCATTTTTAGCTTGTCTTCTCCTTCCTTGTTTTCTTCTTTCTGTTCAATACTGCTGATTATTCTCCAGGAGGCTCTTCTAGCTCCAATTACATTCTTATATGCAACAGATGGGAAGTTTATTTCTTCAACTGTCAGTTCCACATCCATCCCTGCTACTTTCTTCATTGACTACACCATTTCTTGGAAGATACTGCCAGTTCAGTTCCAGAGCACATTGTATTGCTCAGCCTGCTCGGCCAGCTTTACCTGGTACCAGATCCTCTCGATCATCCACAGCGGCAGCCGCTCCCACAGGGTCTGCGCGACCGATGGAAGCGGATAGTGTCTCTGCCTCTCGCTCCGCTTCTGGGCAGCAAAAATGGCGACACCACAATCCGGGACTTTCCCCTGCCCACGCGGAAAACTGCTCAGCTCTGTGGCAACCGCTTCCTGGCAACTAATGATTTCTTAAATAACACAACAAAAAAGCATAATCAAGAAGAAACTGATAAACTTCATCAAATTGAAAAACATTTTTTTCCAAACACCAAGAAGAATATATAATCTAAGCTGCATAATGAGAGACAATATTTCCAATTACATATCTTCTCGGGCTCTAGTATCCGGAATACAAACAAAACCAAAACAAACTCTTGCATGTCAATAATAAAAGGACAAATTACCAATTAAAAATGGTCAAGGGACTTGAATATATGTTTTACCAAAGAAGATATACAAATTGCTAATATGAACATAAAAATATGCTCAATATATTTTGCTATTAGGAAAATAAAAATCAAATCACAATGAGATAATAATGAACACACTATATTGACTATAACAAAGAGACAATAACAAGTGTCGGCAAATGTGGAAAGTATGGAATTTCTATGCATTGCAGCTGGAAAGGTAAAATAATGTAGTCATTTTATAAAACAATTTGGCAATTCTTCAAAATTTTAAACACAGAATTGCCACATGGCTCAGAAATTTTTCTCCACATATGTATGCAAAGGAAATGAAAACCTAAGTCACACAAAGACTTGTATGTGAATGTTCATAGCAGCAATGTTTATAAGAGCCAAAGGGGAATACCATCCAAATATCCATCAGCTAGTGAAAAAATATGTGTCATATTTATGCAATAAAATCCTCAGCAGTCAAAGGGAATTAAGCAATAATCCATGCTACATTGGAAATAAACCTCAAAAATAGTAAACTAAGTGAAACAAACTAGGTTTCAAAAAGATTACATAATTTATAATTCCACATATAAGAAGAGTCCATAAAAAGCTCATTGATAGACAGAAAATAAACTAATGGATGTCTAAGGCCTGGGTGATGGTGGAGAGTGAATGAAAACAAGACAGATTTTACTCTGAGATGATGAACATATTTTAAAGTTAGTTGTGATTATCAATATGTAACTCTGTTATAATATTAAAAACAGGCTGGGCGCGATGGCTCATGTCTGTAATCCCAGCACTTTGGGAGGCCGAGACAGGCGGATCATTTGAGGCCAGGAGTTCGAGACCAGCCTGACCAACGTGGTGAAACTCCATCTCTACTAAAAGTACAAACAAATTAGCCGGGCGTAGTGACGCATGCCTGTAGTCCCAGCTACTCAGGAGGCTGAGGCAGGAGAATCGCTTGAACCGGGAGGCAGAAGTTACAGTGAGCCGAGATCCCGCCACTGCACTCCAGACTGTGCGACAGAGCAAGACTCCGTCTCAAAAAAAAAATCAAAAATAAAAAAATTGATATTTACAATGAAAATGTCATTGTATTATGTAAATTATATCCCATTAAAGCCTATCAAAAATTAACATGCCAAAAGTATTAAAATAGCTTCTGACTTTAAGAAATCCAAGTAACAGACTTTTAACACCAAAGTTATTTCTGCTGATTTAATAAGTATTAAAGAAGAAGAAGATACTTTAAATATCACAAGAGGACACAAGTGCGACCAAAAACATCATAGAGGTTACGTAAGCAAAAAGAAAACAGTTTGTAAGGAGTATTTATGGATAGGAACCATCTGGTTTTACTAGACTAGAAAACTGAAGTCATTTACAGAAGACTACTGTAACTCAATTGTTACAAATAAGTAATGATGTCATCATAGAATGAGGAAAAATTAAAAATTAATTAATTAAAAATATTTGGAGAAGCAATCTAATATAAATTTGGTTGATGGCACCCGTCTCTACAGTTAGAGTAGCCTATTGCTAATGCAAAAGCTGCACATTCATTGCTTCTTCAAAACCAATCTCAATACCCAAATCTGATACTAATCTCTAAATTTATTACTGTAATTTATGAGAAGATATCTGCCTATTTTTTATTACATAACATGGCTAATGTTCAGTATTTGAAGGTTTTATTAAAAATAACTTAAATTTTTTATTTAAAACTTATTATGGCAGTTAAAAATGTAAACAAAAATATGGAAATTATACAAAAATTCCTGATTACCCATCACAAGGCTCCAGCCATTATTTTCTTTCATTTTCAATTATTAACTCCATTTTTTTGTAAAGTGTTAAATATACAAATCTGTGTTGTTAAATTTGTAGAAATTTTGTACCTCTAACAAAAAAAAAATGAAAATATTATTATGATTCCTCATAAATTTTTTTTTTTGAGACAGAATCTTGCTCTGTTGCCCAGGCTGGAGTGCAGTGGTGCGATCTCAGCTCACTGCAACCTTCAGCTCCCAGGTTCAAGGGATTCTCCTGCCTCAGCTTCCCGAGTAGCTGGGACTACAGGCGCCCACCACCACGCCCAGCTAATTTTTTGTATTTTTAGTAGAGATGGGGTTTCACCGTGTTAGCCAGGATGGTGTTGAACTCCTGACCTCGTGATCCGCCCCTGCCTCAGCCTCCCACAGTGCTGGGATTATAAATATCCATAATATATACACAAAAATCCATAAATATATACACAAATATATATTTAAAAATATTTTTGGCCAGGCGGTGTGAGCCACCGCGCCCTGCCAAAAATATTTTAAAATATATATTTGTGTATATATTTATGCAATACATGAGATATGTTGATACAGACATGCAATATATAATAATTACATTATGGAGAATGAAGTATCCATCCTCTCAAGCATTTATTCTTTGTGTTACAAATAATCCAATTATACTCTTAGATATATTAAAATGTACAATTAAATTATTATTGACTATGGTCACCCTGTTGTGTTATATCAGGTCTTTTTCATTTCTTCTAACTACTTTTTGTATCATAAACTATCCCCACTTCTTCCCAACCCCCCCCCACTACCCTCCCCAGCCTGTAATAACCATCCTTCTACTCTCTATCTCCATGAGTTTAATTGTTTTAATTATTAGCTTCCGCAAATAATTGAGAACATGTAATGTTTGCATTTCCTTTCCTGGCTTATTTCACTTATCATAATGTCCTGCAACTCATGTTGTTGCAAATTACTGGATCTCATTCTTCTTTATGGATATGTAGTATTCCATGGTGTATGTACCACATTTTCTTTATCTGGTCTTCTGTTGATGCACATTTAGGTTGATTCCATGATATTGCTATTGTGAATAATGTTGCAATGAACATGTGTGTACGTGTGTCTTTATGATAAAATAATTTATATTTATTTGGTTATGTACCCAATAATGAAATTGCTGGGTCAAATGGTGCTTCTGTTTGTAGTTCTTTGAGAAATCACCACAGTGCTTTCCACAATGTCTGGACTAATTTACATTCCCATCAGCAGTGTACAAGCATTCCATTTCCACCACAACTTTTGCAGCATGTTACTTTTTGTTTGTTTGTTTTTGTTTCTGAGATGGAGTCTCGCTCTGTTGCCAGGCTGGAGTGCAGTGGCACGATCTTGGCTCACTGCAACCTCTGGCTCCCAGGTTCAAGTGATTCTCCTGCCTCAGCCTTCAGAGTAGCTGGGACTACAGGCATGTGCTACCATGCCCAGCTAATTTTTGTATTTTTAGTAGAGATGGGGTTCACCATGTTGGCCAGGATGGTCTCGAATTCCTGACCTCGTGATCAACCCACCTCGGCCTCCCAAAGTGCTGGGATTACAGGTGTGAGCCACCGTGCCCGGCAGCAGCATCTGTTACCTTTTAACTTTTTAATAATAACCTTTATAACTTGTGTGAGATGGTATCTTATCCACTATCTAATATTTTAAATAATGTGCAAAAAAGGAAACAAAATCAGGTTATTCAGTATCAACAGTAACAAAAATTATGCACATTTGTACAACTTGACATCGTTACATTGCATGGTAGTTGTGAAAACATACATGTAGATAAAATATTTAAAAAAGGAAAGGGGCTCAAGATGGTAAACTAGTGACATTGGATGCCAGTTCTCCTTAGAAAGAACAATAAATATTGTGAACTGGTAATTATACCTCAAACAGAATATCAAGGAAAGAACACTAGAACCTAATTGAGAACTCACAGAGAAAACCTGAGGAACCGAAGGAAAAGGAAGCAAGAGGCCAACTCAGCAGATACCTGCTAGGAACCTGGAGGGGCTCAGCATTGCTGAGGACAGGTAAGTAGGAAATGTTTCCACAGCCTACATTTCTCCTGTGGACTGCCACAGTCTGAACTGTGGGAGAGCTCCTTTGTTCTCATGAACCCTGACACTAACATGGCTGTTGACTTCAAGAACCCTTGGAGCATAGCACCAGACTGGGGACTCATACTGTGCTACTCACTTTCTACCAAGATACAAGTGGTTGTGTCAGGATGCCACTGGGAAAATGCAGGTATTAGGGGACTGACTCCAGCCCTGTGAACCTCAGTTCCCCTATCTGCATCTCAGGAGCTACCGCTGACATTGGCCAGTGCCAGCTTGAAGGGCTGCAGTGGCACAGAGCTGGCTGGACCCAGGAATGACACAGTTCCCCAGAATTTTGGCCCTTACAGAGTGCTGCTCCTGGGAAAGTGGAGAGTTCAGTGAACCAAGAAGGCGAAACTGGGACAAAAGACAATCAAAGCATTCTACTTTCAGAGTCCAATAGCTGCCTGCTTGCGGACTGTGAAAAGTAACTTTGCTCTCAACAGGTGCGAAAACTGTCCTCACACTGCAAATGAAGAGTGAAATGCCCTCCCACCAACTGCACAGCCTCTGTGCAGTGGCTCAAGCATGGCGAATGAGACCCCTCTTTTCCCTTCCCACACCACTGCAGGCACAGCCTCTACTACTGCCACAGGAAGTTGGGGTAGGTGAGCATCTTGAGCTGTGAGTGGTGACTGCAACCTGACTGGCAGCATGGACTTCAAGCCTAGGCTTAAAAAAAGGGCAATGGGCCGGACACGGTGGCTCATGCCTGTAATTCCAGCACTTTGGGAGGCCGAGGCGGGCGGATCACTTGAGGTCAGGAGTTCGAGACCAGCCTGGCCAATGTGGTGAAACTCCGTCAATACTAAAAATACAAAAATTAGCTGGGTGTGGTGGCGGGCACCTGTTATCCCAGCTACTCAGGAGACTAAGGCAAGATAATCGCTTGAACCCTGGAGGCGGAGGTTGCAGTGAACTGAGATCATGTCACTGCACTCCAGCCTGCGCATCACAGTGAGACTCTGTCTCAAAAAAAAAACAAAAAAATAAGTTACTAATGAGCTCCCTTCCAAACCAACAGAATCGCATTTTCTTACAGTGAGTGAGATCTGGAATACCAAATAATTTATATGCACATGAAAGCTTGAAAGGCAATGCTTAGCTAAGTGGCTCTCACCCTAAACTTCCATTTAAGAGCGTCTGGCCAGTTTGAAGAAATGCCATCCCCTGTGCCCTCGCCACTGCTTCTACCTATTGTTCTGGGTGGAATCATTCATGTGGTTCTAATTAATTGCCCCATGTGATTCCCAGGTGAGGCCAGGGTAAAGCACAAGGGCTCCCAAATCCTTTCAGGAGAGCTGAAAAGCTTTAAGCTTTTTCCCTGAAGGGAGATCACAGAGGCTCTCTGCTTGCATTTGGTAGGGTGCTAGTCAGTTTGGCCCATATTCCCATTGCTGTAACAGAAATCACTGGAGTCTGTGGCGAGGGAGAGTACTAGAGGGCAGAAAAATGAGAAAATCTTTATATAGCAGGTCATTGTTTCTGAATTCTACAACAGAGGCCAGAAGGAGAGAACATTTTCTGCACTTTAAGGTCCTTCTGCCTGTGGGTGTGGTGGTGCCAGGTAAAAAGTTTGGCCTGATGCCTTCAAGGACACATTCTCAAGATGAAGGTGAGATTTGTTCAGTTAATCTCTCCTGAGAAGGAATCCGAGAAGAGAGAAAAAATGGCTGATTCTCAGATAAGTGTGTCCCAGGTCAAAAACTGTGTCCACTTTTTCTTCTAGAATGTCATGTATCTAGAACTGCAATCATTTCCATTTCTACTTCTGATGTTTCTGCCTAACAAGATTATTTTAACTACCTTTTTTCTTTTCTTCTCATGACAGTGAAAGGACCTCTTTAAAATAATTCTCCCCTCTATATTAGAGCCTTATCTTCATTCCCTCCATCCAGGCTTCTTACATATCACAAATAATTCTCATCTTGAATTTATACTCTGAAATATTGAAAGTATGCCCTTTGTTGACAGATCTGTCTGGGCAGGTGGGGATATAAAACATTCTTTTTGGGGGATGGTGCTGGGTCCTCAGATATCAATGAGTGAGAAAAGTACACTGTTTATGTTCCATCTGGATGCTCCATCAGCTCTATGAGGAACATAACTTTTAAATGCACACTTAAAAAGGATGGAATTAATTGCCTGGGATAATTCAGAAGATAAGAAAAGGAATTAATTTTTTAAAATGTGCCTTCTAGGATGCTAAAGAGGGAGTATTTAAATACACTATTAGAAATTACAAAACATGGGAAACATATGTGGCTTGAATTTTACATAAAACTGATTTTTTATGATTAGATTCTGATTATGGTTTATGTTTTTTGGCCAGTAATCTTCCAGAAGTCATGCTGAATCTTCCCATATGTATCAGCACCTGATACCAATTTGTCTCATTAATTTTATTCACTTGGTTAAGATGCTCTCTAAAGGATTCCTCCACCATAAAGTTACTTTTTCTTTGAACTCTATCATTAGCAGGTATCTTGGAGAGACTTTCTGATCAATGTGCATAAACAATCACATTTAATCTGAAAGTACCCCTTTCTTATTTGTTTCTCTTTGTTTATACCTTGCTTCAGCAAATGAAGGTTGTCATCGTTGTTTACTGGTCTTATACACTGGGATAAAACCCAGCTTCTGTCACTTACTAGATGTTTTACAAAATATTTTTCTTAGCTAGAATCATTGGCATCATTGACGAGTTGTTAGCAATGCAGAAACTCAAGTCTCATCCCAAGTCTCTTGAATTAGAATACGCATTTTAACAAAATCTCCAATTTATTGATGTACACATTAACATATGAGAGGTACCTTCTAACTTATTGTGACTTCTCCATATGAGAACTATATACAACTTACTCTGTAGGATGTAAATATAGCACTCAAAACTGTATATGCTTGTGTTTATGCCATGAATTGTATGCTGCATCATTCAGAAAACTATAGTACCTACACTGGTTTTGTGGATCTTATTTCATTCTCTTTCCTCAGAATGAGGGAATACATTAGAGAATCTTTCTGTATTAAATAGTATCTTATTGGATAATTCAAGTCTCTCGTGTAAAACAGAGCCAACTCTCTTAACTCTCAAACACCTAGAGTCAAATTAAGAATTCTGCCCATGGCCACTTGCTAAATATGTGTGTGTGTTTGTTTTTTTTTAGAAACCGCTAACATTGAAGGATGCAGCCATAGAATTATCTTAGAAGGAGTGGGAATGTCTGAATCCTGCTCAGTGGAATTTGTATAGGGATGTGATGTTAGAAAATTCAGAAAGCTGGTTTCCCTAGGTAAGAATGACATTTCCCCGGAATTCCTAATACACCCTAAGGTTTCTATTTGCTCCCTTTGTAGAATGATTTTGGGAGTTTTTGCTTGCTTAAATTATTTTTAGATCAATACTTTTAAGGGAAACTTGAAGGTTTTTTGGAATAAAGAAAGAAAATCTTCAAGATGTTTTATCTTAACAACAGAAACCTTCCCCTTTCTTGAGCTAATCTGTATCCTTCACTCCAGATTAGTAGAAATCTAGAAATTCAGTGGCATAAAATATTGTTGCCCAAATATTGAAATCCAATATTCATCACCAATTTTAAATTCAATAGTGTTGCATAGTAGAGCTAAGGGCCCGGAAATGTAAAATATGTTTTAAATATTCTAAAGGTTCTGTCAGAAAACAGTACTTTGAAATTAATTTTTTAGAATGTTTTATAATATTCTCTCCTCTCTACTGAACATAATACTAGGTCGGTAATTGGAGAATCCCAGCAAGTCATGTTACTTTTTTCTAACAGGTCTTGCTGTCTGTAACCCTCATCTGATCTCCTGCCTTGAGCAAATAAAAGAGCCCTGGAATGTGAAGAGACATGAGACAGTAGTCAAATACTAAGATAGGTAAGCATGAATGAAGCAGATAACACAGACCAGAAGTACAAAGGTCAAAAAGAATGCCAGACCTTAAAATGTGATATGGGACACTCTGCTTCAATGGAAATGTTTCCTAAAAAGCCACTTTTTCCTCTTGCTCTCAAATAGGAGCATCTTCTTTCCCATACCCTTAAATTCTCTAAAGACTCTACTTCCCATTCTGTGATTTTCCTTTGAGATTACTATCAGAGCCAGAGTCTTCTTTATGGCTTATAAGGTACTGCATGATATGCCTGTTCTTCCATTGCTTTGGGGGGATACAAGAATATCTTTATTTTTGAGGAACTGCATGTTAGATCATTTTTAAAGTTTTCTTTTTCCATCATGTCTGAAATGTGTGAGAGCAGTGGTGATATTAAGATTTGTTTCAGGAATCTCAGGAACATCAATGACAAACGTGGCTTGTTATTTCTCTATTTTTTCTTTCTGATTTTCGCAATCCTAACAGATTTGAAGTGGTAGGTCATTATTGGTTTCATTTGCAACTGCCTGATGGTAGGTGATATTGAGCACTCTTTCATATACCTGTTGGTCATTTGTTGTATATATTCGTTGACAAAATATTTTGTAGTCTTCTGTCTATTTTTCAGCTGGATAATCATCATTATTATTATATTTACCTTTGCTTTGAATTTCTCATATATTTTGAATATTAAACTCTTATCATATATATGGTTTGCTATTGTGAGTATGATGCAATAAACATGCAAATGTATCTATCATTTTAATATAATAAATTCTTTTTTGGGGTAGATTCCCAATGATGAGATTTCTGAATCAAATGGTAGTTCTATTCTTAGTTATTTGAAAAATTTCCATATCGTTCTTTACAGAGGTTACATTAATTTATATGTTTTTGCTGACAGTGTATAGAGTGTTCCCCTTTTTCCACATCTTTGCCAATGTTTATTATGTTTTTTTCTTTTTAATAGTAGCCATTATTGCTAATGCAATATCTCACTGTGGTATTACTTTCTGTTTCTCTGCTAATTAGTGATATTGAGCATTTTTTAAATATGCATGTTGGCTATTTGTATGTCTTTTTTGAAAAATGCCTAGTTATTTGCCCATTTTCAGTGGGATTCTTTGTTTTTATCACTATGATGATTTGAGTTTGAGTTATTTGTAAATTCTGAATATTAGTTCCATGTTGGCACACAGTTTGCAAATATGTTCTTTTATTCTGTAGGTTGCCTGTTTACCCTGTTGATTATTTTTTTTGCTGTGCCAAAATGTTTTACTGTGAGTCCCATTTGTCTATTTTCCTTTACTTTTGTTTATTGCATGTTTGAGGTTTTAGTCATGAATACTTTGCATAAACCAATGCCCAGAAGAGTTTTTCTCACATCTTCTCTTAGCACTTTTATAGCTTCAGGTCTTACTTTAATTCTTTAATTCATCTCGAGTTGATTTTTGTATATGGTGAGTGATAGGGATCTGTTTCTATTCTTCTGTATATGGTAATCCAATTTTCTTAGCACTATTACTGAACAGGGTATTCTTCCTCTAGTGTATCTTGTGATCAGTTTAGTCAAATATCAATTGACTGAAGATATGTGACTTTATTTCTGAGTTTTCTTTTCTTTTCTTTACTTTTTTTTTTTTTTTGAGATGGAGTCTCACTCTGTCACCAGGCTGGAGTGCAGTGGCACCATCTCGGCTCACTGCAACCTCTGCTTCCGGGGTTCAAGCAATTCTTCTGCCTCAGCCTCCCAAGTAGCTGGGACTACATGAGCACGCCACCACACCCAGCTAATTTTTGTATTTTTAGTAGAGACAGGGTTTCTCCATGTTGGCCAGGATGGTCTTGATCTCTTGACTTTGTGATCCACCTGCCTTGGCCTCCCAGAGTGCTGGGGTTACATATTTCTGGGTTTTCTATTCTGTTTCCTTAATCTACATGTCTGTTTTTATACCAGTACCATGCTGCTTTGGTTACTATTGTGTTGCAGTATAATTTGAAGTCAGGTAAGTGATGCCTCCAGCTTTGTTCTTTTTGCATAGGATTGCTTTGGCTCTTTTGGCCCCTTTCTTATGAATCTTATGATAGTTTTTATCTAATTCTGTAAAAAATAATGTGGGTATTTTGATAGAGATTGCAGTAAATCTGTAGATTGCTTTGGGCAGTATGGTTATTTTACCAATATTAATTCTTTCGATCCATGAGCATGAGCCATTTTTCTTTTTGTGGCATTTACATTTTGTCTAATCAATGTTTTGTAGTTTACCTGTAGAGATCTCTCATTTACTTGATTAAATATGTTCCTGTGTATTTTATCTTTTTTGGTAGCTATCGTAAATGAAATTGCCTTCTTGATTTGGTTCCCAGTTGGATCACTGTTTGTGTATAGAAATACTACTAATTTTTGCATATTGATTTTGTATCTTGACACTTCACTCAATTCATTTATCATATTTTAAAGACTTTGGTAGAGTTTTTAGGTCTTTCTAAATATAATATCACATCATCAGTGAACAGGAATAATTTAATTTAATTTTTCTAGTTTAGGTGCCTTTCTTTCTTTCTTTCTTTTGCCTGATTGCTCTAAGACTTCCAATACTATATTAAATAGGAGTGGTAAAAATGGCATCCTTTTCTTGTTTTGGTTCTTAAAAATAATTTTTCTCATTCATTATAATTATAATGTTACTTCTATGTTTAATTTATTGAGGGTTTTCATCATGAAGAAATGGTGAGTTTTATTAAATTCTATTTCTGCATTTGTTGAGATAACCATATGGTTTCTGTCTTTAATTTTGTTCATGTAGCTTATTATGTATACTGCTTTGTGTACTTTGAACCATTATTGCATCCTTGGTATAGAACCCACTAGATCATGGTATATATATATTTTTATTTTATGTTGGATTCAGTTTAGTAGTATTGTGTTGAAAATTCTTGCATTTATGTTCACAAAGATATTGGCTTATAGTTTGTTGTTGTTGTTGTTGTTGTGTGTCCTTGGCTAGTTTTGGTATCAGGGTGATAATGACCTCAGAATTACTTAGAAAGAATTTCATGGCCAGGCGCGGTGGCTCATCCCTGTAATCCCAGCACTTTGGGAGGCCGAGGCGGGCAGATCACGAGATCAGGAGATCAAGACCATCCTGGCTAACACAGTGAAAGGCCGTCTCTACTAAAAATACAAAAAATTAGCCGGGCATGGTGGCGGGCACTTATAGTCCCAGCTACTTGGGAGGCTGAGGTAGGAGAATGGCATGAACGTGGGAGGTGGAGCTTGCAGTGAGCCGAAGATCGCACCAGTGTACTCCAGCCACCAGTGTACTCCAGCCTGGGAGACAGAGCGAGACTCCGTCTCAAAAAAAAAAAAAAAAAAAGAATTTCATTATTCTCAATTTTGGGGAAGAGTTTCAGGAGGATTATTATTAATTCTTTGTACATTTGGTAGAATTTGTGCATTCATCTGGTCCTGAGATTTTCTTTTTCAAGACTTTTTTTATTACTGATTCAATCATGCTACTTATTATTGGTCTTTTCAGGCACTCTGTTTCTGCCTGGTTCTATCTTGGGAGGTTGTATATTTCCAGGAATTTATTCTTTTTTTTTTCTAGGTTTTCAGGTTTGTGAGTGTCTAGTTGTTTTTAATAGTTTTTAGTGATCTTTTTTATTACTGTTGTATCCATTGTATGTCTATTCTTTTACTTCTGATTTTGTTTATTTAGATTTCTCTTATTTTTGCAGTTAGTCTAGCTAGCAATTTATCAATTTTGTCTTTTTGAGGAACTAACTATTCTGTTGATCATTTGTATTGTTTTTGGTCTTTATTTCATTTGATTCTGTTCTTGTTTTTGTTATTTTTTTCTTCTTCTAACTTGGAATTTGGTTTGTTATTAATTTTCTAGTTTCTTGAAGTGTGATGTTAGGTCCTTAATATGTAAGCTTTCTACTTTTTTGATGCAGGCATTTAGTGCTATAAACTGCTGTCTTAGTACTATTTTTGTGGTGTCTCACAGGTTTTATTATATTGTGTCTCTATTTCCAATTTGTTCCCACAAATTTTTACTTTTCATCTTAATTTTTTACTTGAGATGGGGTCTCACTCTGTCACCCAGGCTGGAGTGTAATGGCATGATCTTGGCTCACTGCAATCTCCACCTCCTAGGCTCAAGTGAGCCTCCAACCTCAGCCTCCTGAGTAGCTGGGACCACAGGTGCACATCACCACACCCAGATTTTTTTTTTTTTTTTTTTTTTTTTTGTATTTTCGGTAGACACAGGGTTTTGCCATGTTTCCCAGGCTAGTCTCAAACTCCATACTTCAGGTGATCCACCTGCCTCAGCCTCTCAAAGTGCTGGGGTTACAGGTGTAAGCCACCACCCCCGGCTGACCCTCTTAATTTCTTAATTGACACGGTGACTGTTTAAGAGCATGTTGTTTAATTTCTTCATAATTTTAGTTTCTGAAATTCCTCTTCATATTGATTTGTAGTTTTATTCTACTGTGGTTTAAAAAGGTAGTTGATATAATTTTGACTTTGGGGGGTACTTTGTTGAGACTTGTTTTATTGCCTACCACATGGTCTATGTTGCAGAATGTTCTATGTTTTGATGACAGGAGTGTATATTCTACGATTGAGTGGGAAACATGTTCTGCAGATGTCTTTTAGGTCCATTAGATCTAAAGTCCAATTTAAGTCAAATAATTATTTTTCAGCTTTTCTATTTCAATGATCTCTCTAATGCTGTGAGTAGAATTTTAAATTTCTCCACTATTATTGTATTGCTGTCTATCTTTTTCTATAGGTTTAGTAATTTTTTAAAAAATCTGGGTGCTTTGATGTTGGGTGCATATATATTCAGAATTGTTATATCCTCTTGCTGAATTGAATCTTTATTATTGGATGATTACCTTCTTTATCCTTTTTGTTACTGATTTTTATTTAAAGTCTGTTTTATTTGATGTAAGTATAGATACTCCTGTTTGCTTTTGGTTTCTATTTGTGTTACTATATTCCTCCCTTTACTTTTAGTCTGTATGTGTCTTACAAGTAAGGTGATATTCTTGTAGGCAACATAGTATTGAATCAACTTTTCTTATCCATTTCCTAAATCTGTACCACATGATGTGGAATTTAATTGATTTGTATTCAAGGTTAATATTGACATGTAAGGTTTTGTTTTTGTCATAATGTTGCTTTCTAGTTTTTTTAAACCTATTTATATTTGTGGTTGGATAAAATTCTGTCGTGTTGTGATTTGATATTTATTCTTTTTCTCTTTTTTTTTAAGACCTATTTTATACTTCTACATGTTTTAATGATGGTGAATATCAATCTTTTGTTTTTATATTAGAAATCCTTTGAACATCTCTTGTAGGCCCAGCCTAGTGGTAATTACTTTCCCCAGCATTTATTTGTCAGGGTAAGACTTTATTTCTTCTTCATTTGTGAAGGTTAATCTAGCTTAATGTAAAATTTTTGGCTGGCAGTTTCTTTTCCTTTCATCTTTAAAAGTGCCATCCCATTCTCTTCCGGCCAGTAAAGTTTCTTTTGAGAAGTCTGCTGTTAGTCTGATGTGGTTTCCTTTATAAATGACTAGATGCTATTCTTTTGCTGGTTTTAGAATTATTTCTTTCATTTTGACTTTACATATTCTGATTATCATATGCCATGACGAATTCCTTTTGCAATGTATTTTGCTGTGATTGCTGGGCTTCTTGTATATGGATTTCTAACTCTGTTGCGAGGTTTGGGAAGTTTTCTTAAACTTTGTTTTCAATTATTTTCTTGAATAGGTTTTCTAAAATGTTGATTTTTTTACCCCTCAAAAACACTGATAATCTGTAAGTTTAGTCACTATATTTAGTCCCAAACATCTCAAAGTCTTTGTTCATTCTCTTTTATTCTTTTTGCCTTATTTTTGTCTGAGTAGATTATTTTGAAAGACCTGTTTTCAAGTTCTGAAAATTCATTTTATTCCTGTTCTCATCTATTATTGAGTCTTTAAATGTATTTTCTTTTTCCTTCAATAAACCTCCATAATTTTTGTTTGGATTTCTTTTAAAAGATATCTACCTCCTTGATACATTTCTCATTCATTCTCTGAATTTATTTATTTGTTTATTTTTGTATTGGTTTTCAGATTTCTCTTGCATCTCTTTGAGCTCCTTTAAAACCTACTTTTTAAAAGTCTTTTAAAGTCTGACATTTCGATGAATTTTTTTGTTAGGATACTGGAAAATTATTGTGTTCTTTTGAAAGTGTCATAAACTTTGCTTTTCCATGCTTCCTGTGTCTTTATATTGATTTCTGCACATCTGGAGCAACAGTTTCTTCTTTTTATTTTGAATTTACATTCATTGGAGGAAGCTTATTTTTTGAAGTTATTACCATGATGTTTATTGCATAGGGCCATTTGGCTTTACTTTTAGGTTTGTGCAGTGGGAAAGACTCTGCATACATTTCTTGAGTATAAACAAATATATATATATACACACACACACGTGTATGTGCGTGTGTGTGTACAACAAATACAATGTTTTATTGGCTTAGGAGTCATCTTTTATCTGGGGTTGATTTTTAAAACTGAGTCTCAGAAAACAATTAATGTATCTTTGTTGTGTTGGTCATTGAGGTTCAGCACAGTATGACACCTGACTTAATAGGGTGAGGGGTTAGGATGGGGTAGAAGATGAGAAATTACTTAATGGCTATAATCTACATTATTTGAGTGATGCATGCCCTACAAGCTCTGACCTCACCACTGTGGAATATATGCATGTAATTGAATTATACTTGTACCCCATACATTTGTATAAATAACTTAAAAAGAACCACAAGAGTTTACTATCTTGTTTGTTTATAAATACAAATACATTATGAATGTTTCCCATGACATTAACTATTATTGATGCAGTAGCTAAAAAGAAATTTTAATTTTAATAAAAAGCAGCCCCCAAATTATTTCTTTTCTAACATAGAGCAGTGTGTAAAATTGAGCTGCAGACATAGATAAGCAAGATGGAAGCTTGCACAGATAAACACCGGCAGCTGTGTCAATAAGAAAAGGTGCTACCTGGGGACTAGGCATGTTCAGAATGGTGGCTCTATCTTCCCTTTCCTTTGTAAACCATGTGTACAGTAAGAAGCAGGCAACATGGTGGCAGGCAACATGGCATCAGCCAGGCAAAGACCCCATCTGCATTATAGAAGATTAGGTGGGGGCAGTCAGCTTCCCTGTGCACTGTGTAAACATCACACCTGGCTCAACCAATATTTGGGCCATATGTAAATCAGACACTGCCTCCTCAAGCCGGTCTATAAAATCTGGTGCACTTTGCTGCAGGCCGGAAGTCCACTCAGGTAACCCTCTCCCTCACAGGAGAGAGAGCTATTTTCCTTTCTCTTTCTTTTGCCTATTAAACCTCCACTTCTAAACCTAATTCTTGTGTGTCCACATACTCAATTTCCACGGCATGAGACGACAAAACCCAAGTATTTACCCCAGACAGACGACACTGCTTCATTATGTTATAAGTGGTAAATTTATTAGTTAAAATTGCTATATTAAGAAATATAGCACATTTTAAGGCTGCTGATGCACAGTGCAATAACTGCCATATACAAATAGGCACCAATTATACTTAGAGCCCAGGCACAGAGACTCACACCTGTAATCCCAGCATTTTAGGCTCCCAGGGCAGGTGGATCACTTGAAGTCAGGAGTTTGAGATCAGCCTGACCAAAATGGTGAAACCCCATCTCTACTAAAAATATAAACTTTTTTTTTAGTAGAAAAAACTTTTTTCTATTAGTGGGCATGGTGATGCCCTCCTGTAACCCTGCAAGGGTGAGTTAAGAGAATCGCTTGAACCCAGGAGACAGAGGATGCAGTGAGTTGAGATCACATCACTCCAGCCTGTGTGACAGAGTGAGACCCCGTCTCAAAAAAAAAAAAAAAAAGTATTACAAAGCTCTTGTTTCCCTGCACTTACCATTTATGAATAGTTTAATGAAATATGTTATTTTAAAAAACATTTTCCATTTTGGTATGTAAAAAACTGGCATCTCATTATTTTAATATGCATTTTAGTAACTAGGTAACTTGGTTTTATATATGTTAAGTGCATTACTTTTTGAATTGCCTAGTCATGTCTTCTGCTTATTTTGCTATTCAATTATTTAACATTTTAGTGATTCATATGAGTTCCCCATTATAGTAACCATTTGTCCAAAATTATTATATATCTATATCTCCATTCAGATTCCAGTGTTCATTCTCAATGTTTCTGAGAGAAAAGGACTTCCTCCCCCTAAAGATTTCCACTCTCTAAAGAGCTTAAACAAGTACCAATTACTCAAACACAATTAGGGAAGTTTAAACATTATCTAATTGAACTTTATTTGTGGAAAATAAATGTTCTTACCTTTCCATTATTATTTAACCATGTATAGAAAGGAGCCCATACATTCTAGGCTGATAAATCTCTTTTTAAAAAGAGAAAATGTATTCTGTCGAAGAGGGGACCAAATTCCAAGTTCACACTGCACTTTGCTAAACACATTGCCTTTGTGTTGGCTGTGTTCTCTCTGAAACACAGAGCTGCTCACATCACAGCCCTGTTCCAAAACATTTGATGGCTCATAGCAGCCAACACAACCGACCCCCCATTCATTTTTCCAAGGTCAACACCTCTTATTATCACAACCCTACGCAACACTTCCAAACTCTATTCTCTACTCACACTCCACTTCTTGTCCTACTCGGTCCTCAAGTAAGCCTCATATTTTTATACTCCAAGGCCGATACTTAAACTGTTTTTTTCCTAAATGTACATTTTCCCATTCCCACATCTTTCTTTTCCACATGGCAAACCCTGCACATTTGAGAGCATTACTTTCTCTTTCCACTTGAATGTTCTCCACTTGTTCTTGCTGGTTGTGAGGCACTGGCGAGTTTTAGAACTGGAATCATATTTTATCCATCTTTGCAGTTCTAGAGCCTTGCGCTGGGGTAATTGTCAAAAAATGGTTCCCAATGCAAACTTGCTGATGGTGATATTCAACAGATGAGAAAATGAGCCAGAATGCCTGTCTACTAATCCAGATGGCTTTTCACTATTATTTTGCTAAAACTCCCCCATTGTCATTAGCAAAATAACAATGATAATAATGATACTAGTACTAAATACACAAGATAAGTCAGTTATAATTGAGCTGGTAGCATGCATGACTTAAATTCTCTATTTATTGCTAGTTTCAAGATAGTCCTCATCCACAGATAGGAAAAAACAGGAAACAGACCCTCAAGTGCTTATCACAGTGCAAAATCTTCCAATTCCATAACTTGCTCAGGCACCCTCATAAAATAAACAAGGCACACTGGTGACCCCCATCTCAGACACACTCTAAGAGAGATAGAAGGTCTTCCTCTTTACTGTCCTCCAGTACACTTGACTCCTCCTGCTTCAAAAACAACAATAACAAAATAATATCTCCCAGAGGCTATCACACTTGAACTTGGACAAATTTTTAGATTTGATTAGTAATTAGGTCAATACAGTTGTTGCCCTTACTTGACTCATATCACATGTTATAAACCTCTTGGGATCACCCCAATACAAATTCCGAGGCAAAACCTTGAGTTTCTGTATTATGTAAAATAACAATAACCTCTTATAACATAAAACAATGGACCTGTTCTCAAGGCATTGGCCCTACCCAAAGAAAACTAAATTTCCCAAACACTTATGAAGTTTACAGCTTCAAGTCTCTTCAAAAGTAAGCTACATATGAGTCTTTGAACAGGGCTCAGCACTTTCAGTGAGGTTAAAAGTCAGTGTCCACAAGGAAGGTTTTAAAAGGCAGAAGAGTCCCCCACTCTCCACCACACAGAAGACCATCAGAATGTTAGAGTCCACGCCCACTTCTCCACTTCTAGGACATCTCCCACCATGTGAAAGACCATCTCCATTCCACAGCCTAGCCTTTCCAATAAGAACATGGTAACAATTCAGTCTTTGGCAGGATTTGTCCAAAGTTTCACTCTAGTTTGCCACTGGAGCTCACTCTGTCAACCTTCTGCTTTAGTGTCTTGTTGACCTCCCCTTTTCTAAGGGCACACAAATCCCAGTCAGTTCTTTCATGTACTACCACCACCTCTGCAAGCCCCTCCCTCCGCAAAACATCCCTCTCACTTCCTGACCATCACAGAAGTGAAGGTCTAACTTATATTGTCAAATACTAGCTAGAATGTGCTGTAATCTATTTCTGGAAGCCAGAACCCTGTGCTGGCACACTTCTTTTTCTCTCTTGGTGTGCCCATCTTTTCCCTTGATGTGCCTCACAGGGAGGACTCTGCACAGAGGAGGTTTTCAGTTAATATTTGTTTGGTGAATGGATCATGACTCTATGGCGGGTAGTCTGGAAGGGGTCAGAAGCACAGCCCTAGAGACACACTTAACAGTTTGAGTTCTAATAGCTGGCCACCTCCCTGGGTCTCTATTTCCTCATTTGAATCCTGAGGATAATAATTACATCTACATCTCTGTGTAAAAGAGTTGTTGTGATGAATGAATGAGATGTCACAAGAAAAAAAATTAGGATGCTGGTAGCTAGCGCTCAATAATTGTTAGATCTTCTGACTTCTGCTCCTACTGCTATCATGCTGAGTGTGTTTCTACATAAACTAACAACCAACAAAGGGTAAAAATTAAAGTATAACTTTAGATTCTTGACTTGTCAAACTGGAGACCTATTGGGGTAATAAGTCTAGCACAGGCAGAAGAGAAAATGAAATACTTAATTTCTGGTTTATCTGATTTAAAGCAAATACAGGCAGGTCTGGCTAAGAAATGATTTTCACCAAAATTTGTCTGTAACTTGGATGCTGTAGGTTAAACTTATTTAAAAATAGTCTAGACAGATTCATTTGTAATATAAGCATGTTGTAGTTTCTGATGTTTCAGACTGGATTTCTGTTTGTTTGTTTGTCTATTTATTTATTTTTGAGATGGAGTTTCACTCTGTCCCCCAGGCTGGAGTACAGTAGTGCAATCTTGGCTCGCTGCAACCTCCGTCTCCCAGGTTCAAGCAAGTCTCCTGCCTCAGCCTCCCGAGTAGCTGGGATTACAGGCGCCTGCCACCGTGCTCAGCTGATTTTTGTATTTTTAGTAGAGATGAGGTTTTGGCATGTTGGCCAGGCTGATCTCAAACTCCTGACCTCAGGTGATCTACCTGCCTCAGCCTCCCAAAGTGCTGGGATTACAGGCGTGAGCCACTGTGCCCAGCCAGGATTTCTGTGTTTTTGAAGAGACACAAGAGATAGCAGTAGCTACTATCAGACTTCTTAGAGACAAGCTGGTCCAATGAGATTTTACAAAATTTCATTTACTGCCAGGCATGGTGGCTCATGCCTGTAATCCCAGCACTTTGGGAGGCCGAGGTGGGCAGATCACCTGAAGTTAAGAGCTTGAAACCAGCCTGGCCAACATGGTGAAACCCTGTCTCTACTGAAAATACACAAGTTAGCTAGGCATGGTGGCAGGCGCCTGTAATCACAGCTACTTGGGAGGGTGAGGCAGGAGAATCGCTTGAACATGGGAGGCAGAGGTTTCCCTGAGCCGAGATCACCCCACTGCACTCCAGCCTGGGTGACAGAATGAGACTCGTCTCAAAAAAAAAAATCACTTACTATAAAGGTAATAATGAAATAAATCAGAATCTATAAACATAAGAATTTGATCAGTGCTAACCACTCCACTTTCCCAATATACATATACTTCTCCCTTTTTCTTGAGCATAACGCAAAACAAACACGTGGCCACCCACCATCTACTCTCCAGTGCAGAACAGATAAATGAAGGTACAAAGCAAGCTTCAGAACACACAGACCACCATGCTCACCCCATCTAAATCTAGAGCTGCTTTAAAAAAGAGGCAAAATCAATGAGAAACTGATAAAGTGAGTGGCTATTCTGTTCTCAGCACTTACTGTCACAAGAAGATGAAACATGCACACACACTCTCTCATTCTAAGGCAGAACATCCACTTTTCTGAGGAAAAGGTGATTTTACAGCATGTAACCCAATGCCACATTCTTAGCAAGATGACAGTGGTTGTTTTGTTTTTTTTGTTTTTTTTTTTTTTTTGGAACAGTGTCTCGGTCTGTCACCCAGGCTGGAGTGCAATGATGTGATCTCCACTCACTGCAACCTCCGCCTCCCAGGTTCAATTGATTCTCCTGCCTCAGCCTCCAGAGTAGCCAGGATTACAGGTGCACACCACCATGGCTGGCTAATTTTTTGTATTTTTAGTAGAGATGGGGTTTTGCCATGTTAGTCAGGCTTGTCACGAACTCCTGACCTCAAGTGATTCACCTGCCTTGGCCTCCCAAAGTGCTGGGATTACAGGTGTGAGCCACCGCACCTAACCAACAGTGGTTTTGAGTGTGCAAAGAATGAGCATATCACAGACACCCTTAAGACACATTACATGGCCTGGCTTACCTGATACAATTTTTAATTTCTCTGAAGTAAACTCACTAAAATTCGAAAACATGTATTTCTTTATTCACTTATTTCATTAATTTTCTCAGGGACTTACAGAAAATATATTCAACTTTCATTCACTTAATCTTACCACAATAGATGGTCTAACATATTTAGACGACAGCTGTATGTAACGCATGCCCATACCCCAAAGCATATCAAATTCAACACACCAGGGCCTTGAGGAAGCCAACACTATAATAGTGCAAATACACAAATATTTTTTAAAAATTCATCACCCAACAGACAGCGTGTGTGGTCACCACTATCCTGCATTCTTTAAAATAAGTAGCTATGCATGGCTTATCCAAAAGTTAGCTTATATATGCTCATCACCAAAAATTGGTTCTAAACATACTATTGATTTCAATCTTGGATATTCACAACAAGGCAATTATCTGCTAAGTTATATTTATAAATAACATATAATTAGGCTTCTAAACCCACACATATGGTTGGGTCACAGTGAGGCAAAGCACTCTGAGTTATTTGTAGAGTACCTTAAAATTTAAATTTTCAAAAATCACACTTAAGCTTAGTTTTAGAAGTATTCTCTTTAGCATCTCTTCACCAAGCTATTCCAATTTTAAAAAATGAGGAGTAGGGAGGGCTTTTTAAAGTTTGATTCCTTCCTATTCAGTTTATCTTATCTAATAGAGAGATGAAATAAAGTGTGGTGTCTCTCTTAATAGAATTTATGGTTGTGGTTATTCAGAAATATCCATGCTCCCAAGCAAGAGATGAAAAATCACATTCTCTCCAAAATGGAGAGACCAGTGCTCCCTGGGGCCCAAAGGGATGTTCAGGTTGCATCTGTCAGGATTGACACCACAAAAGAGAACCTTCTTTGGAGCACAGTGGGGGTTACCTGAGGTTTTGGTAAGTTGTTTAGATGACATCAGAGACAAGCATTGCCCAAAATGAGAGTCCCAATAAGACTTCCATGTGAGATTGTCTTAAGAGGATTGTGGCCCAGTTCACACATAAGAGGATGGCTGTGCAGCCCAAGGAGACAGATATCTTCTCTCAGGAGCAGAAATCTTCATGTAAAAGATGTCCACTTGCTGAGTTGAAGCATGCCCCGATAGAATTCTCTGGGGATCAGATTGCACACTGTCTCCTAAGTTGCATAAAGCACAGAACAACATGTCTGCACAATGGCTTCTAGCATGTACCAACTCAGCAGAAAACACATCACAATCTATCTTGTTCCAAAAAGATTTTATTTGCCATGGGAAAGAAAATGAATTAGCCTGGGCGTGGTGGCTTACGCCTGTAATCCCAGCACTTTGGGAGGCCGAGACGGGTGGTTCACAAGGTCAGAAGTTCCAGACCAGTCTGGCCACAATGGTGAAACCCTGTCTCTACTAGAAATACAAAAATTAGCTGGGCATGGTGGCAGGTGCCTGTAATCCCAGCTACTTGGGAGGCTGAGGAAGGAGAATCGCTTGAACCTGGGAGGTGGAGGTTGCAGTGAGCCGAGATTGTGCCACTGCACTCCAGCCTGGGCGACAGAGCGAGACTCTGTCTCAAAAAAAAAAAAAAAAAAAAAAAAAAAGAAGTGAATGAATATAGTAGGAACCCAAGGGCTGTCGAGGTGTAGGTAGTAAGTCTGCCATCACCAAATGTATTTAAATGCTGATTAGACAATCACTCTGTGGGAATAAGTTTCACTCTTTGCAAAAGGGGTAAAATAGATCTTTTTCTTTGGCACCCACAGATCTAGTGAAGATCCTAGCATACAGTAGATACACAGCAACTTTTGTTTACTAAATAAACTTTATTTTCACACAGATTACTGGTAAGCAAAATATTGATATAATGCTAAGACATTAAGGGTATCAGAAGACCACTCATGTTCTTTATGGGGTTTCAATTAAGAAATAAGTTGAAAAATCAGGCAATGAAAGGAGTTCTGATGCTCTTAAGTAGCATAAGATCTACTCTGATGGACTTAAGCCATTGTAAAAGTCCCAGCTTGGTTCCTACCAAAAGCCTCTTTCCATGAATGTTATGCTTACAAGTCAAACAGATAAAGCATCACTAAAGCAAACATAAGCTACAAAGCTCTTAAAATTTAGGTGTACATTTCATTTGAAAATTATTCAAAAGCTCAAGCCATCTATAAGAAATGTCTTCTTTGCCTTTTAGTATCAAGAAATTAAAAAGAAAGAAGAAAAAGGAGAAGTGGGCAGTAGGAAACCATTTAATTATTTTAATAGGTAAGAAAATGACATTGACTTTTCACTGTTACATGAGTACTTTTCATGCTTCATCCATGCCAGGTACATAACTTTTAACCAACTAAAACACATTACAAGAAGAGAAAAAGCTAAAAACATGAAAAACATGTACATAACTCTATAAAGGGTAGAAAACATGCTGTGTTCATAAACATTGCTTAATCCAACATTCCAGTATCAGTGAGGCATCAGCATCCACCCAGCTATAAAAGCCAAGATCGGAAAGTCATCCATCCCTTCCCAACACCATTCTATTGGCAAGCTTTTCCTACCTCTTAAACCTCTATCAAATCCATCTGAGCTCCCATCTTTACTGCCACGATGCTCCAGGCCACCACTAGTTTTCAAAATTTTCATAAACTAGCCTTCTAACTGATCTCCTTCCAAAGAGAAGGCCAATTATTATTTCCTCTTACCAGGGGAAAAATAGTCCCTAACATGCAAATATCATTATGCTGCTTTTTTTTTTTTTTTTTGAGATGGAGGTTCACTCTTGTTGCCCAGGCTGGAGTGCAATGGTGCGATCTTGGCTCACCACAACCTCCGCCTCCCAGATTCAAGTGATTTTCCTGCCTCAGCCTCCCGAGTAGCTAGGATTACAGGTATGTGCCACCACACCCAGCTAATTGTGTATTTTTAGTAGAGACAGGGTTTCTCTATGTTGGTCTGGCTGGTCTCGAACTCCCGACCTCAGGTGATGTGCCTGCCTCGGCCTCCCAAAGTGCTGTGATTACAGGCATGAGCCACCATGCCCAGCTAATCATCATGCTGCTTTTTGGGCCAACACTTTTCACAGCTTTCCACAGTTCTTACAAACCTGGTCACCTCCCTACCTTCCTCACCATTCCTGTCATTTACTTCATTCAGTATTTTTTCTTCTTCCAAACACACTGTACTTCTCTCACTACCCTGGACACATCCACCTTTTCAACCTCAGGGCTTCTGTACCAACTGTTCTCGGAAGCATTCTTTCCCTCCTGTCACCCATCCCTCAGATATTAGTTAAAATGTCACTTCCACGGGATGCCTTCCTTGACCTGCATCCCAGCATCCTCCATTTCTCCCCCCAACACAAAGGCCAAACTTTACTTCATAGGTTCTTGTCATACTTAACTTTTAGCAGTTAACACAGATATAAATAACCTCTTCATGGCTGGCTGAGTCTCTTTCAATGTGACATATCATCTATGAGACTAGCAACAGTCTCTCTTTATACCAGTCTGTGGCCCAGGGGTTGGCGACCCCTGATGTAGGGCAGTTGCATTTATTACCAGCACACCTATGTTGTGTAGTGCCTGGCATAAACCAGGTAGCCAATAAAAAGCTATTGATCAAATGCAGGACTTATAAGGTAAGGTTTATTTTTTCTCTTAAAGGAGAAAAAAATGCTTTAGGTAAAGGTAACATGCTGTACCTGTGTCAGATGCAAATAAGACCTCAGGAATCTGCCTGAAGAAACTTAAAATAAAAGATCCCTTCATCAAAAGGTCACTTGTTGGATGGTTGTAACAAGTTAGGAATGGGTGCACCACCTGTACCAGCTCAGTGAGATACATGTTCCCCATCACATAACAAACACGTGTCTGCCCACTTCTCCTTTTTCTTCTTTCTTTTTAATTTCTTGATACTAAAAGGCAAAGAAGACATTTCTTATAGATGGCTTGAGCTTTTGAATAATTTTCAAATGAAATGTACACCTAAATTTTAAGAGCTTTGTAGTTTGTTTGCTTTAGTGATGCTTTATCTGTTTGACTTGTAAGCATAACATTCATGGAAAGAGGCTTTTGATAGGAACCAAGCTGGGACTTTTACAATGGCTTAAGTCCATCAGAGTAGATCTTATGCTACTTAAGAGCATCAGAACTCCTTTCATTGCCTGATTTTTCAACTTAGAGTCTGAATTTCTGATGAGAAATAAAATGGTATCTAGAAAACCCCAGAGAATGATATTCCATATATCAGTGAGCATCCGTGGCATTTTTAAAAGTATCACACATCCAGCAAATCCCTTGAAAAACAAGATACCCTAATATGCTACCAGTTTAGCCATATTTTTTTTTTTTTGAGCCGGAGTTTCACTCTTGTTGCCCAGGCTGGAGTGCAATGGCGCAATCTTGGCTCACCGCAACCTCCGCCTCCAGGGTTCAAGCGATTCTCCTGCCTCAGCCTCCCGAGTAGCTGGGATTACAGGCATGCACCACCACGCCCAGCTAATTTTGTATTTTTAGTAGAGACAGGGTTTCACCATGTTGGTCAGGCTGGTCTCAAACTCCCGACCTCAGGTGATCCGCCCGCCTAGGCCTCCCAAAGTGCTGGGATTACAGGCATGAGCCAACATGCCCAGCCAGCTGTATTTTCAAGAATGATAAGACAGTGTAACTTTATTTACCTGAAATGGAGCACAGGATCCTTTAGAAGGAATTCATACCCATTCCTGCAAAAGTTCTGTGGCAATTGAATGTAGCACTGAACTAAGCATCTTTTTGTTTTTTCAAAGAGGTTTTAGCCAAGACTTTGGCCTCTAATTTCAGATTCCCTAATTAAAATATGGCTTCAAAACTATACCTGCCTACTTGAAAAAACACAAAATCTAGAGGATGCTTTTCATGAGTGTGAAAAAATGAAAACAAAATCACATCCTTCTCTTGGCAGTTCTCTCCCTCACCTTCCACTTCTATTAAACTTCCTTCAGAATAATCGTGCACAGATTCAGAGACAACTACATATGTAAGGAAAAATAAACCCTTTCACGCACCTGTAGCCTCAGCTACCCGGGAGGCTGAGGCAGGAGAATCGCTTGAACCCGGGAGGCAGAGGTTGCAGTGAGCCGAGATCGTGCCACTGCACTCCAGCCTGGGCGACAGAGTGAGACTCCGTCTCAGAAACAAACAAACAACCAAACAAAACAAATCCTCTCAAATATATGTGGGTGCACTGGAAACTCTGTCTTTGCAGAAATCATTTTAAGGTTTTTAAAGACAGAAATGTCTTTCTATTTCAGCATTCTTATCCAACAGGCACTTTGTTTCCATTGACTTAGAAAGGGCTAAGCTTAAACTCTTAAGAACGAAGGTTTAATTTTCCGTTAATAAAAATCCCAGACAGGTGCTCTGACTTACCAAATCGTTATATTTTTTATTCACCCTTCTATGTCTCTCCGCTACCACGATCATGACCACCCACAAAAGAAGAAGAAAATCCCTCCGATGTTCCCCAAATGTGTGCTGGTGCTAGCCCGGAAGCTGTGTAGAGTTTTGTAATGGAATGTGAATTGCTACCCGGATCTGGGTTCTATCTCCTAACCAGTAAGCAGAGAGGGATGACAAATCGGCTAAGCAGGGAAAATTTCTTTCCTCTTCTACATAACCTCTCACTAATGCAGAGCTGAGGAGGGTCACCAGCGGCCCATGGCGCTTGCCAAGCGGCCCGCTGGCCAGTGCGTTCTGCGCTGGGTGGGATCCCGGTGCCCTCCAGGGCTCCTCTCTGCCTGGAAAGGAAAGTGCCCCGCCGAGCAGTGGGATCAGCCGCCACGCCCCGGCCTCACACTTGGCCAGGGAGTGGGTCACATCCTCGATGCGCCCTTGACCCAGAAAACATGCCGCTTCCTAGGGAGGGGGTCGGTGAGGGGAAGAACCTCCCCTGTGTCTTAGCAAACATCAGGGTAGCAGTTTTCTTTCTTTTTTTTATCTTTACTTATTTATTTTTTTATTATTATTATACTTTAAGTTTTAGGGTACATGTGCACAATGTGCAGGTTTGTTACATATGTATACATGTGCCATGTGGTGTGCTGTACCCATTAACTCGTCATTTACATTAGGTATATCTCCTAATGCTATCCCTCCTCCCCCCCCCACCCCACAACAGTCCCTGGTGTGTCATGTTCCCCTTCCTGTGTCCATGTGTTCTCATTGTTCAATTCCCACCTATGAGTGAGAACATGCGGTGTTTGGTTTTTTGTCCTTGCGATAGTTTGCTGAGAATGATGGTTTCCAGCTTCATCCATGTCCCTACAAAGGACATGAACTCATCTTTTTTATGGCTGCATAGTATTCCATGGTGTATATGTGTGACATTTTCTTAATCCAGTCTATCATTGTTGGACATTTGGGTTGGTTCCAAGTCTTTGCTATTATGAATAGTGCCGCAATAAACATACGTGTGCATGTGTCTTCATAGCAGCATGATTTATAATCCTTTGGGTATATACCCAGTAATGGGATGGCTGGGTTAAATGGTATTTCTACTTCTAGATCCCTGAGGAATCGCCACACCGACTTCCACAATGGTTGAACTAGTTTACAGTCCCACCAACAGTGTAAAAGTGTTCCTATTTCTCCACATCCTCTCCAGCAAGTCAATCCTAAGCCAAAAGAACAAAGCTAGAGGCATCACGCTACCTGACTTCAAACTATACTGCAAGGCTACAGTAATCAAAACAGCATGGTACTGGTACCAAAACAGAGATATAGGCCAATGGAACAGAACAGAGCCCTAAAAAATAATGCC
Source organism: Pan paniscus (assembly GCF_029289425.2). Taxonomy (NCBI): domain Eukaryota; kingdom Metazoa; phylum Chordata; class Mammalia; order Primates; family Hominidae; genus Pan; species Pan paniscus. The sequence continues at coordinate 79,596,324 of NC_073255.2, read as the reverse complement.
GCATATCTACAACTATCTGATCTTTGACAAACCTGACAAAAAGAAGAAATGGGGAAAGGATTCCCTATTTAATAAATGGTGCTGGGAAAACTGGCTAGTCATATGTAGAAAGCTGAAACTGGATCCCTTCCTTACACCTTATACAAAAATTAATTCAAGATGGATTAAAGACTTACATGTTAGACCTAAAACCATAAAAACCCTAGAAGAAAACCTAGGCAATACCATTCAGGACATAGGCATGGGCAAGAACTTCATGTCTAAAACACCAAAAGCAATGGCAACAGAAGCCAAAATTGACAAATGGGATTAATTAAACTAAAGAGCCTCTGCACAGCAAAGGAAACCACCATCAGAGTGAACAGGCAACCTACAGAATGGGAGAAAATTTTTGCAACCTACTCATCTGACAAAGGGCTAATATCTAGAATCTACAATGAACTCAAACAAATTTATAAGAAAAAAACAAACAACCCCATGAAAAAGTGGGCAAAGGATATGAACGGACACTTCTCAAAAGAAGACATTTATGCAGCCAAAAAACACATGAAAAAATGCTCATCATCACTGGCCATCAGAGAAATGCAAATCAAAACCACAATGAGATACCATCTCACACCAGTTAGAATGGCGATCATTAAAAAGTCAGGAAACAACAGGGTAGCAGTTTTCTAAGAGAGGCGAGTGGGGAGGGGGCGAGGGGGCCCTGGCAGAGGCTGTTGCTAGGGGCAGAGGTAGCAACACTAGACTGTGGCCCAGTATGAGAGGAGGAAGGGAAGCCCCAGAACTAGCAACAAATTGTTCCAGCAGGGCCGGGGGCAGTGGCTCAAACCTCTAATCCCAGGACTTTGGGAGGCCGAGGCGGGCGGATCACTTGAGGTCAGGAGTTTGAGCCTGGCCTACATGGTGAAACTCCGTCTCTATTAAAAATACAAGAATTAGCCGGGCGTGGTGGGTGCCTGTAGTCCCAGCTACAGGAGCCTGAGGCAGAAGAATCTCTCGAACCCGGGAGGCAGAGGCTGCAGCGAGCCAAGATCGTGCCACTGCACTCCAGCCTGGGTGACAGAGCGAGACTCCATCTCAAAAAAAAAAAAAAAAAAAATTGTTCCAGTGGGAAAAGGACCCCTGCCTTTTTTTCTGGGTTCACAATTGCACCAGGCATCAAGCCCCCCACCTTGTGCAAGGATGGTGCACTCCACACCGACAGTTTTCAGTAAAACATGTACCCCGCCAATGGAATTTCAAGGAACAATAGGTGCCCCCATGACCAGGCCCTGGCCCCCTTCTTTCCTGGGCACCTTAGATGGTAGTAGGACACACCAGAGCTGCCAGCTAGGAAAGGGCCAGGGTGCAGGGCTGCTTGCTGCCCCCTTGATGCCAGTGTCCTCTGCCCAGGAGGATCAAAGTCCACAGAGCAGAGCACAGCAGATGCTCCTACCAAGCACCCTCGGGAGGGCACCCCAGGAAACCACCTCCTAGCTGGCACCCCCATACTTTGTGGCTGCAGTGGAAAGCAGGCACCCTAGTCTCCAGGCTTCCCTGTTAGGGAGGGACTGGAAAGAACATGAGAAAAGTTCCTCCTTCTGCAAGGGGAAGGATGCCAGGAAAGAGAGGGCACAGGATGGGGAGCAGCGTCAGGAAGATGTCTCTGGACTACAAGACTTGCACCATCGAATCCTGGCGGTGTTACAAAAACATAAATTCGGCCGGGCGCGGTGGCTCAGGCCTGTAATCCTAGCACTCTGGGAGGCCGAGGCAGGCGGATCACGAGGTCAGGAGATCCAGACCATCCTGGCTCACACAGCGAAACCCCGTCTCTGCTAAAAAATACAAAAATCAGCCGGGTGTAGTGGCGGGCGCCTGTAGTCCCAGCTACTCAGGAGGCTGAGGCAGGAGAATGGCTTGAACCCGGGAGGCGGAGCTTGCAGTGAGCCGAGATCGGGCCACTGCACTCCAGCACTCCAGCCTGGGCGACAGAGCAAGACTCTGTCTCAATAAATAAATAAATAAATAATAAATATAAATTCACCCTAGTATTCTGGGAGGCCAGAAAGCCCCTACTTCAACTGAGGGACACAATGACGTTTTGGGTCCCCTGGAATTAACGTCAGCTCAGAGCCAGTGTCCAGTAGTCCCCAAAATGTCTGATCATTTTCCTTTCCCCACTACACAATTACCCTGGTAAAAGGACGGAGGTCTGCTTGGGGAAGGACGGGTAAAAGATTCACTACGTAAATTGTCAGTAATGTAGTGGGGTCCTTCCTCAAGACAATCTGGCCTCCCCTTCCTTCATTCAAGGGGTTCTGGGTCTGTAAACTGGCTCAAGTCTGGAAATTGATTGAGGTGCCATGATTCTCTGTTTTTATAATTTAAATTAGTCTTTTGTCCATTCGACCTAGAAGTTTTCTCCTTATATAAATTAAGTAGGAATGCAGTAGGCATCCTATCAGTTTCATCTCTAGGAACACCGTGATTAATTAGCCAATGACAGAGCTCTGCACAAGTGAGACTATTCTGACTGCCACTTTGCCTCTGCTGTCCATTATGGTAACTACACCCACCTTGCCTTTGATGGCTGAGTGCCGCCACTTGGCCCCTGCCACCTTGGGATCCAATGATTCCCATTGAATTTAAATTTTGTAGCTGAGTGACCGCATTTCCCACCATTAGATCTGACATACAGAGAAGAGCAATTACAGGGCTCTTCAAAGATGCAGGTGCTGCCCCCACACACCTATCACAAACAATATTAGAAGGCATTGGTCAGGGGTATATCTTCTGGACCTTCCCAGCTGGGATGAGTAGGTCTAAAGTGACTAATCCACTCCACCATCCCAATCTCTCTAGGCCTTTGGATACCTTCCTCTACATTAAACCAAGGGAGATCAGGCATTTTCAGCTCACTCACAGAGGGCCATCTTTTAATCCATATTTCAGCTAACCAAGCAAATAAACTATTAGAAACTTTTTCAACTCCCCAAGCTGCAACATTAAAAGCAGAGTCCCTACTTAGTAGGCCCAAATCAGTAAATTCAGCCTTATCCAACTCTATGTTCCTTCCACCATTATCCCTTACCCTTAATATCCATTCCCATGCCCATTCTCCAGATTTCTGTTTATATAAATTAGAGAGCTCAAACGGTTCTTTTTGAGTGTAGCATACCTTCTCAGGGTCACACTCTGAGCCCCACCTCTAGGGCCCACAGGGACTTTAGTCTAGTTATAGGTCTAGAAGCAAATGGGATGTTGGGGGTGGCTCCTGTGGAGAATCAACGTTATCTTGCCTGGCAACTGCCTCAGGGGAGGCCATCTAGAGGAACAGAATATTCTCAGGCAACCCAGGGTTTATCTCCTCAGACAAAGGTGGAAAGGCTGATGGCATGGGTTGGGAAGGGGATGTTGCCACTCCTGGGGATGGGGAAGCTGTTCCTTCTGGTAAAACAGGTTCATCAGAGTTTAAAAATTCGGTGTCCGCAGCTTCATCAGGGTACTCCCACACATCCCTCTTCCAAGTTTCAGGATCTCATTCTTCTCCAATCAATGCCCTCACTTTAATAGTAGACACCTGGAGAGGCTGTGCATGCATCTTCCATTGCAGATCAGCCACTTGCATGGTAAAAGCTTGTGTCTGTTTTTCCACAATTTCAGCTCTTTCTCTACATCAGATAAGACTCTCATTCAGGGCAATCTTAGCAGATTTGAGGCTCAGTATTTGCTTCTGAAGCCAGGAGATGGCATCCCTGATGTCGTCATTTTCTTTCATCACTTTGTCTGCTGAACTTAGGAGCAACCAACAAGCTTCACTATGTTCCATGGTTCTCCACATATGGTCAAAGGTATTATGTGTAGAGTCACTAAACTTCTTGCCCCTCACAAGCAGTAAATCAGGAGCATCAAATGCATTTATTTTGCATAACTCTCTAAACAGTTCATGCCAAGGACTATCAGTGTTCTTCATACTATTAGAAGTAGACTCCTTAGCATTTTGGGGTCTAATCATATTAAGCAGCCAACTCCAGAAACCCCAAAACCAATAAAATAACTCCATCCTTAATATTGTGTTAGAACCAATACTGGTACCAAAATCTGTATTAGAGTTCTCTAGGGGGGCAGAACTAACAGACTATACACACACACACACACACACACACACACACACACACACACACACACACATATATAAATTAATATAAAATATTATATATATAAAATAAACTCCCATATATATGGGAGTTAGTTTATTATTAACTTACATGATCACAAGGTCCAACAACAGGCTGTCAGCAAGCTGAGGAGCAAGGAAAGCCAGTCCGAGTCCCAAAACTGAAGAACTTGGAATCCGATGTTTGAGGGCAGGAAGCATCTAGCACAAGAGAAAGATGTCAGCTGGAAGGCTAGGCCAGTCTCGCCTTTTCACATTTTTCTACCTGCTTTATATTCACTGGCAGGTGATTAGATGGTGCCCGCCAGATTAAGGGTGGGTCTGCCTTTCCCAGCCTACTGACTCAAATGTTAATCTCCTTTGGCAACACCCTCACAGACACACCCAGAATCAATACTTTGCATTCTTCAGTATAATCAAGTTGACATGCAGTATTAACCATCACACCAGGCAAAAGAGTAACATCACCTAGGTGCAGGTTCCACCCTTATTTCACAATGTTCCATGTGGGCAAGGCCCAAGCAGAAAGTCACATCACCTAGGTGATAGGCCCAGAGATATGTCACAACGTCCTCCTTGAAACATGGCCCTGGCAAAAGAGTACCAACACTTGTGTGCTTGATCTAGCAGTATGTCACAATGCCCACTCTAGGCAAGCCCTAAGAAGGAGGGTCACATAAACTGGGTGCTGGACCCAGCAATGTGACAGACTAATACATGTGGAATAAACACAGATGAGGCATGAGAGCCAAAACACCTAAAGGATGGGTCTGAGACAGGCCAAAATACCTTCTGTGGCTCTGGAACAGGCAGAAGAGTCACATCATCAGGGTGCTGGGCCCAGCAATATGCCATAATTCCATCTTAATTCAGGACTTAGGCAGAAGAGTAACATCATTTGGGTTCTGGGCCCTGCAATAGATCAAAATTTCCCCTTGTGTGCATGATTCAGAAAAATGAGGATAGTCATATTACCTAAGGGCTGGGCTCAGAAATATGTCACAATCCCCCCATTGTAAAGATCCAGGCAAGAGAAGAAAGTCATATCAGTTATGTCATGGGCTCAGAGATGTGTTCCAATTTCCCCAGTATGCAGGCTTGAGGTAGAAAAAAAGAATCTTATCACCTAGGTGCTTCCCTATATATTTGTCACAGTCTAACATGTGGGCAGAAACTGGGCAGAAGAACCACATAAACTGAGTGCTGGGTCCTGAGATATGTCATAAGGCTCCCTTAAAACCCAGGCAAGCGGGTTACATCACCTAGGTGCAGGTTCCACCCATATGTCACAATGCTCCATGTGGTCAGGACCCAAGAAGAAAGTCACATCACCTAGGTGATAGGCCCAGAGATGTGTCACAATGTCCTATGTGAAGCATGGCCCTGGCAAAAAAGTACCATCACCTGTGAGCATGGCCTAGCAATATGTCAGTATCCCCACCCATATGCAGGGCCCATTCCAGAGAGGAGAGTCATGTCAACTAAGTGGTGGACACAGTGACATATCACAGTAATTTCTGTGGTCATGGTGCATGCAAGAATGTAACATCACCTGGGTGCTTGATCCAGATATATGTCACAATCCTTAGTGAGAGCAGGCCCCAGGCAGAGTAGTCACATCACAAGAGGTTAGCCCAGATAGACATCACAGTCCCATATATGGGCTGGAAACAATCTGGAGAGTCAAATCACACAGGTCCTTGGCAAAGATATATATCACAATCACAATGGCAGAGAATTCCAGGGATGAGATTTGCAATGCCACATATGTCCTGTTTTCATGTGTGAGAGTTGGCTTCATACATGTGAGACAGTGACAGTTCTTACTGTCAGCTGGGTGTGCATACGAGACTCAGAATTTCACTTGTGTGCTGGGCCATGTTATGACACTCTCTGTACAACACAGGTCTTTATGTAACATGTGTGAGTATTGTAATCTTCTGTGACCTTTATACTAGAAGGAGACTGAGGACATTACTAGTGTCCCTAAACCTAGTCATGAGAGTAAAAATTTCTCTTATTGGCTGGGTCCACATATGAGAGTCATTATCATGCCTGTGAGCTGTACCTAGCTATATGTCACAATCCCCTCTGTGGTTTTGACAGGCAGCCCAGCCACATCACCTAAATGCTTTTCCAGAAATATTCCAATATTCTCCTTGTAGGCAGTGTCCTGAGAGAAAAGTCACAAAACTTGGGGACTAGGCCCAGCTCTATGGCACAATGCCCCTTTTGGGCACACCCAGGCAGGAGAGTAGAGTCATATCACATAAATGATGGGCCTAGAGATATTTCACAATGTCTCCTGTAAACACCACCCAAGCAAAAGAGTCGTATTGTTTGGTTGCAGTGCTGAGAAATGCTACAATGCTGACTGAAGGCAGGGTCCAGGCAAAAGGGGGGACATGTAACCTAGATAATGGGTCCAGAGATGTGTCACAATCCCTTCTGAGGACATTGTTAAGACAGGAGAGTCAAACTATCAAAGTGCTTGGCCCAAGTATATGTAAAAATCTGTCAAACTTATGCTTTGATTCAGCAAATTCGAAACACTTTTTTTTTGTAGAAATTATGAAGTTATGTATTGTGAAAACACTTTGTGATGTCCTGTTTTACATCACAGAATTGAACTTCATTTTAATGAAACATGTTCTAAATGCTCTTTCTGTAGAAACTATGATGTGACCTTTCTGAACTTATTGAGCTTTTATAGGAATATATCAATATCTAGCCCTTAATAATAGAAACAAACTATCTGTGAAAATGCTTTGTAATGTGCAGTTTTACATCACAAAAGGGAAACTCTGTTTTGATTCAACAAGTTCTAAACACACTTTTCCTGGAATCTAAAAAGTAAAGTTTCCAAAGCTATTGAGCCTTTATTAGAAAATATAAATATTCAGCCCTAAAAACTAAAAAAAAACTATCTGTAAAAACGCTTTCTGATGTGCGGTTTTCTATCACAGAATTTAAACTGTGTTTTGATGAAAAAGGTTCCAAACACTCTTTTTGTAGAATCTAAAAAGTGGCATTCCAAATTTGAGTCCTTAAAAGAAAATATGAATATCCAGTCCTAAAACTTAGAAACAAGCTATCTGTAAAAATGCTTTGTGATGTGCTGTTTTATTTCACATGATTAAACCCGCATTTTGATGAAACAAGTGGAAAACAATCTTTTTGTAGAATCTAAGCAGTGACATTTCCAAACTTATTTAGGCTTTATGAGAAAATTCAAATATTCAGCCCTAAAAACTATGAACAACGTATCTGTGAAAATGCTTAGGGATTTGCTGTTGTATATCACAGAACTGATCCTGCATTTTTATAAAACAGCGTTCAAAACATTCTTTTTGTAGAGTCTAAAAAGTTACATTTCTGAGCCTACTGGGCCCTTATAAGAATATGCAAATATTCAGTCCCAAGAACTACAAAAAAGCCATCTGTGAAAATGCTTTGTCGTGTGCTGTTTTATATCACAGAATGGTACATGTGTTCTGATTCAACAAGTTACAAACACTCTTCTTGTAAAATCTGAGAAGTGACATTTCTTACCCCATTGAGTCCTTATGGGAAAATATGAATATCCAGCCATAAAAACTAGAAACAAGCTATCTGTGAAAATGCTTTGTGATGTGCTGTTTTATATCACAGAATACAACCTGTGTTTTGATTCAACAAGTTCAAAACACTCTTTTGTAGACTCTACGAAGTGTTATTTCTGAAGCCATTGAGCCCCTATAAGAAAATACAAAAATCATGCCTTAAAAACTAGAAACAGGCCGGGCGCAGCGGCTCACACCTGTAATCCCAGCACTTTGGGAGGCTGAGGCGGATGGATCACGAGGTCAGGAGATCGAGACCATACTGGCTAACATGGTGAAACTAAAAAATACAAAAAATTAGCTGGACATGGTGGCGGGCGCCTGTAGTCCCAGCTACTTGGGAGGCTGGGGCAAGAGAATGGCATGAACCCAGGAGGCGGAGCTTGCAGTGAGCTGAGATCACTCCACTGCACTCCAGCCTGGGTGACAGAGTGAGACTCCATCTCCAAAAAAATAAAAATAAAAAAAAAACTATCTGTGAAAATGATTTGTGATATGCTGTTTTATATCATTGAATTGAATCAGTGTTTCTATGAATAGGTTTCAAATGCTTTTTTTTTAAAAATGTAAGAAGTGACATTACTGAACCTATTGAACTCTTATAGGAACATAAGAATATCCAGTCCTAAAAACTAAAACTAGAGACAAGCTTCTGTAAAAACACTTTGTGATGAGCTGTTTTATGTCACAGAATGGAAGCTTTGTTTTGATTCAACAAGTTCAAAACACTCTATGTGGAATCTAAGTAGTGCTATTTGTGAATCTATTAAGACCTAACAAGAAAGTACAAATATCCACCCAAAATCCTAGAAACAAGTTATTTGTGAAAACGCTTTGTGTTGTGCTGTTTTATATTACAGCATTGAACCTGTGTTTTGATTCAGCAACTTTCAAACAGTCTATTTGTAGGATCTAAAACGTTGTGTTTCTGAACCTATTGAGCATTATGAAAAAATACAAATATCCAGTCCTAAAAACAAGAAACAAGCTGTACATAAAAACGCCTTGTAATGTGCTGTTTTACATCACAGAAAAGAACCTGTGTTTTTATTCAACGAGTTGAAAATACTCTTCTGTAGAATCTAAGAGGTGACATTTCCAAACCTATTGAACCCCTATAAGAAAATTAGAATATCAAGCCCTAAAACCTAGAAACAAGCTATTTGTAAAAATGCTTTTGATGCAGTGTTTTATATCCCCAAGTTGAATCAGTGTTTTAATGAAATAGTTTCCAAACACTCTTTTTTTTAGAATTGAAAGAGTGACATTACTGAGCCTACTTAGCTCTTATAGGAACATAAGAAGATCCAGTCCTAAAAAATGGGAACAAGCTATCTGTAAAAACGCTTTGTGATGTGCTGTTTTATACGACAGAATGGAGCCTGTATTTTGGTTCAACAAGTTTGAAACACTCTTTTTGTAGAATCTAAGTGGTACCAGTTCCAAACTTAATAAGACCTTATTAAAAAGTACAGATGTACACATGAAAAACTAGAAACAAGCTATATGTGAAAACGTTTTGTGATCTGCTGTTCTGTCTCACAGATTGAACATGCATTTTGATGAAACATGTTTGAAACACTCTTTTTGGGGATTCTAGGAATTGACGTATCTGAATCTATTGAGCACTTATAGGAACATAAAAATACCCAACCCTGAAAACTAGAAACAAGCTATCTGTGAAAACACTTTATAATGTGCTGTTCTATATCACAAAATGAAATCTGTGTTTTTATTCAACAAGGATGAAACACCCTTTTTTATAGAATCTAAAAGTGATGTTTCCAAACTATTGAGTCCTTATAAGAAAATATGAATTTCCAGTCCTAAAAACTAGAAACAATCTATCTGTAAAAATACTTTGTAATGTGCTGTTCTGCATCACAGAATTGAACCTGCATTTTCGTGAAACAGATTACAAACACTCTTTGTGTAGATGCCAATGAGTGACATTTCCAAGCCTATTGAGCCCTTATAGAAACATATGAATACCCAGCCCTAAAAACTTGAAACAACCTACTTGTGAAAATACTTTGTGATGTGCTGTTTTATATCATGAAATTGAAACTGCATCTTGATTAAATAAGTTTCAAACACTCTTTTTGTGGAATCTAAGCAGTGACATTTCCAAGACTAATGAGCACTTCTAGGACCATACAAATATCCAGTTTTATAAACTAGAAACAAGACATCTGTGAAAATGCTTTGTGATGTGCTATTTTATATCCAAGAATTCAACCTGCATTTTGATGAAACAGGTTCCAAATAATCTTTTTGTAGAATCTAAGAAGTGACGTTTCCCTGCCTAGTGAGCCCTTATAAAAACATACAAATATCGTCTTAAAAATTAGAAACAAGCTATCTGTGAAAACTCTTTGTGATGTGCTGTTTTATATCACAGAATTGAACCTGTGTTTTAGTGAAACAGGTTCCAAGCAAAAATTACATAGAATCTAAAAGTGACATTTCCTTGCCTATTGAGTTTTTATGAGAACATACGAATATCCAGCTCTACAAACTAGAAACAAGCCCTCTATGAAAACATTTTGTGATGTGCTCTTTTTAAACACAGAATTGAACGTGCGTTTTGATGAAATAGGTGCCAAACACTCTTTTTGTAGATGCTAAAAAGTGACATTTCCAAGCCCAATGAGCCCTTATAGGAACACATGAATATTCAGTCCTAAAATCTAGAAACAACCTATTTGTGAAAACCTTTTGTGATTTGCTGTTTTATATCACCAAATGGATCCTCCATTTTGATAAAACATGTTCCAAACACTCTCTTTGCACGATCAAAGAAGTGACATTTCCAAGCCTATTAAGCCCTTATAGGAACAAGTGAATATTCAGTCCTAAAAACTAGAAAAAAGCTATTTGTGAAAATGCTTTGTGATGTGCTGTTTTATATTTCAGAAGCGAACCTGCATTTTGATGAAACAGGTTCCAAACACTCTTTTGGTAGAAATTAAAAATGGCATTTCTGAGCCTATTGAGCCCTTATAGGAACATAAAAATATCCAGTCCTAAAAACTAGAAACAATCTATCTGTGAAAACAATTTCTGATGTGCTATTTTATAGCACAGCATCGAACTTGTGTTTTGACAAATCAGGTTCCAAACAGCCTTTCTGTAGAATCTTAGAAGTGACATTACTGAGCCTATTGAGCCCCTGTAGTAATATATTAATATCCAGTTCTATAAACTAGAAACAAGCTATATGTAAAAATGCTTTGTGATGTGGTATTTATATCACAGAATGGAACCTGTGTTTTGATTCAACAAGTTCAAAACACTCTTTTTGTGAAATCCAAGAAGTGACGGTTCCAAACCTATTGAGTGTTTGGAAGAAAATAGGTATATCCAGCTTTAAAAACTAGAAACAAGCTATCTGTGAGAACACTGTGTGATGTGCTGTATTATGTCACAGAATGGAACCCGTGTTTTGATTCAACAAGTCTGAAAGTCTTTTTGTAGAATCTAATATGTGATGTTACTAAATCTATTGAGCCCTTATAAGAAAATACAAATATCCAGCCCTAAAAAGTAGAAACAAGCTATCTGTGAAAACGCTTGTGTTCCGCTGTTTTGTTTCAAGAATGTAACCTTTTTTTATTCAACAAGTTTGAAATACTTTTTTGTAGAATCTATGAAGTGATGATTAGGAACCTATCGAGCTCATATAATAAAATACAAATATCCAGCCCTAAAAACTAGAATCAAGCTATCCCTGAATATGCTTTGTGATGTGCTGTTTTATATCACAGAATTCAATCCATGTTTTGATAAAACAGATTTTAAACCCTTTTTTGTAGAATCTAAAAACTGACAGTTCTGAGCCTATTGAGCTTTTATAAGAAAATACGAGTATCTAGCAATATAAACCAGAAACAATCTATCTGTGAAATATTTTTGTGATGTGCTATTTTTTTTTTCACAGAATGGGACTTGTGTTTTGATACAAGTTAGAAACACTATATTTGTAGAACCTAAGAATTAATTTTCTGAGCCTATTCAGGTTTTATAAGAAAGTAGGAATATCCAGCACTAAATACTAGAGACAAGCTATCTGTAAAAATGTTTTGTTATTTGGTATTTTACACCACAGAATTGAACTTGCATTTTGATGAAACAGGTTCCAAACGTTCTTTTTGTAGAATTCAAAAAGTAACAATTTTGAGCCTATTGAGCCTTTATAGGAACACATGAATATCCAATCCTAAAAACTAGAAACAAGCTATCTGTGAAGACGCTTTGTGATGTGCTGTTTTATATCACAGAATGGAATCTATGTTTTGATTCAACAAGTTCAGAACTCTCTTTTTGTAGAATCTAAAAAGTGACATTTCTGAACCTATTGAACCCTTATAAGAAAATACTAATATCTAGCAGTAAAAACTAGAAACAAGTTATCTGTGAAAATACTTTGGGATGTGCTGTTTTTTATTACTTAATTAAACGTGTATTTTGATGAAACATGTTCCAAACATTCTTTTTGTAGAAACTGAGAAGTGACTTTTTTAAGCTAATTTAGCCCTTATAGTAACATATGAATATCCTGCCCTTAAAATTAGAAACAAGCTCTGTATGAAAACACATTGTGATGTGCTGTTTTGTACTACAGAATGGAACCTGTGATTTGATTCACAAGTTCAAAACACTCTTTTTGTAGAATCTAAGAAGAGACATAGTTGAGCTTATTGAGCTTTTGTACGAACATGCAAATATCCAGTCCAAAAAACTAGAAACAAGCTGTGAGAATGCTTTGTGATGTGCTGTTTTATATCACAGAATGGAAACTATGTTTTGATTAAATAAGTCTGAAACTGTTTTTTGTAGAATCTAGGATGTGACATTTCTGAATCTATTGAGCCCTTACAAGAAAATACAAATATCCAGCCCTAAAAACTAGAAAATAGCTATCTGTGAAAATGCTTTGTGTTTTGCTGTTTTTTCTTTTTTATCACAGAATGGAACCTGCGTTTTGATTCAACAAGATTGAAACACTCTTTTTATAGAATCTAAAAAGTGACATTTCTAAACCTATTGAGCCCTTATAAGAAAATACAAATATACAGTCCTAAAAACTAGAAACAAGCTATCTGTGAAAACTCTTTGTTATGTGCTGTTTTATATGACAGAATTGAACCTGAATTTTGATAAAACAGGTCCCAAACACTCTTCTTGTAGAATCTAAGAAGGAACATTTCCTATTAATTTGTTATAGGAACTTATGAATATCCAGTCCTAAAAACTAGAAACAAGCTATCTGTGAAAATGCTTTGTAATGTTCTATTTTATATCACAGAATAGAACCTGTGTTTTGATTCAATAAGGTCAAAATATGATTCTTGTAGAATCTAAGAAGTGACATTTCTGACCTATTGAGCCCTGATAAGAAAATATGAATATCCAGGCCTAAAAACTAGTAACAAGCTATCTGTTAAAGTGTTTTGTGATATGTTGTATTACGTCACAGGATTGAACCTGCATTTTGACAAAACAGGTTCCAAATGCTTTTTTGGTAGAATCTAAAAAGTGACATATTTAAGTGTATTGAGTCCTTATAGCAACATACAAAAATCCAGCCCTGAAAACTAGAAACAAGCTATGTGTGAAAACACTTTGTTATTTCCTATTTTATATAACACAATTGTACCTGTTTTGATTCAACAAGTTCAAAACACTCTTTTTATAGATTCTAAAAAGTTATGTTTCTGAACCTATTGAGCCCTTATAAAAAATATGAATATCTAGCCCTAAAGCCCAAACAATCTATCTGTAAAAACGTTTTGTGATGTGCTGTTTTATATTACAGAATTAAACCTGCATTTTGATGAAACAAGTTTCAAATACTTCTTTTGTAGAATCTAAGTGACATTTCAAAGCCTATTGAACATTTACAGAGACATATGAATATCCAGTTCTAAGAGCGAGTAATAATCTATTTGTGAAAATGCTTTGGGGTATGCTATTTTATATTACAGAATGGAACCTGTTTTGATTCAGCAAGTTTGTAACAGGCTTCTTGTAGAATCTAAGAAGTGATGTTTCTGAACCTATTAAGCTTTTGCATGAAAATAGAAATATCCAGCCCTAAAAACTAGAAATAAGCTATTTGTGAAAACACTTTGTGATGTATTGTTTATATCACAGAATTGAACATGCCTTTTGATAAAACAAGTTCCAAATACTCTTTTTGTAGAATTTAAGAAGTGGCATGTCTGAGCCCATTGAGCTTTCATGGGTACATACAAATATCCAGTCCTAAAAGCTAGAAACAACTATCTGAGTAAATGCTTTGTGATGTGCTACCTTATATCAAAGAAAAAACCCATGTTTTGATTCAACAAGTTCAGAACACTTTTTTGTAGTATTTAACAAGTTCACAACCAACTCAGTCAAAATGGAGCATCTGGGAGGCAGGAGATCGCTCTTGTCTGACTCTTCTTGATCCCTGTCTGACTCCTCCCTTGGGAGACAGGATTCTTCGAGAGCCTTTCTTGCAGAAGGCATGATATGAAAAAGCCAACACATGAAAAATCACATGTTGAGAGAGTCCAAGTGTCGTGGAATCATCTGCATCAGCACTGAAAGATTCCGTAACTGTGGGGAGGAAGGCTTCTTAACTCGCATCTATAGTAGTCCTCTACCTGCTGCCACAGCTCTTGCATGTCTTAAATCATTTTCCTATGATTTAGAATCACTTTCATCAGATAAAGCACCATTTTCAGTATGATTTTAAATAATCTGTAATGTTCCTGTTATCCCCATAACTGTACCCTATATAAATCTATACATAGAAAACGTTTTTCACATGGTTATAAAAGTACAGTATGATCAAAAGTGTTGCTATAATGATTCCTCCTGCTTTACTTAATGCCTGATGGTTTCTGAGTTGACAATTTTCTTACCTATTCTCAGTATGTCCCTAATTCATCCTTCACTTGTCATCTTTTATCATAAAGCTCCATTCTCCTTGTATTAATGTTTTTGCCATATTTCACAGGGCAGAAAAGGCTGGGCTTCTCAACAGGCACAGTCAGTTTGAAGAATGCGGCTGATCCTACAACAACGTGCTTTTCTAAGGATGACAAAAACTCACACAATCCCTAGAAAGGCTGGTATGAACCTAGATTCCACACAGCCTGACCTGCATTGGGGTCAGGAGATGTTTTGCTACTTCACATGTTTTGGTCACTGTTAAATCTTAAGGTACTTTGTTCTCCCTTGTGTGAATTCTCTCTTTAGATATGTCTTCTGACCATTTGTTTCTATTTCTGTGTTAACTGGGTCTAAACATTGTACAAAAGTTGAAAACAAAACACTCCAATGGAAGTTTCCCAAGAGGCTGGTGTTCAATTTCTGAACTCACATGTAGATGTCTATTTTTTCCATAATCAATTTTACATTTTCCTCTGCCTCTGACATCTGTCTCTTCTTTTCTGCTCACTCACGTTCTTTCATTCTCAGCTTCCTGAGGTGAGAAGGGAAATACATGCACACGATTCACTAGCCCATGTGGGATTCTCTCTTCCCTTCTGACGTCTGAAGGCCATGATTCAAAGGTCCTCTGCCAACCTTCCCATAAGTGAAGCAACTGATCCTCACAACTGGAGGAAGAATTGACACCTCCCATTGAGGGACAAAGAAAAATCACTCTGGCCTGCTAGCAAGTAACCTGTTATTTCCAGCTCATCTTAATAGGTCTATAGTCCTATTCTTTAGTAAGTAAAGACTATTACAAGCTTCTGTGAGATGCACTATGTCTGCTTCTGGGGTCAGCCTTGTGCTTGACACGGCAAAAGCTCATTTTAGTTTAGTGTGGAAAACCAGACCTCACCAAATCATCAAAACTAACTCCATCAGGATGGAGTAGGAATCGCTACTCATCTTTCTCCTCCCGTGGCAGATCTGATTCTCTATCAGAGGCTAATGTCAGAATCCTGACAATCAGTCTTAGAGAGATCCTTCCAGAACATGGTGTCATTAACCCTGCAGTTCACCACTGTACATTTCCATAATTGAGGAATGGAACTCTCATCATCGACTTTAAAGCTCCTTATTGAGAGATAAGGCTAATTTGAGTGCTGGGCATATATACTGAATTAGAAATGATCTAAATGGCTCCTTAGTCAGAGTGTTATGTCCTGAAAATTGGTGACAACTGCATATCATCCACCCTGCTGTTGAGCAACTTTAACAAGGTTCAGTTCATAGAGAGTGAGTGCAGAAAAAGAAAATGGCCTAAAAAGGTAGGTTTGCTGTGTTGCCTTCACACTACTTGATTCATGGTTCTGACTCCAAGGATCTCACTTGATACTTGATTTCATATGGAGGACATGTAAAATTCCAATAACTCTAGGAAACAGGAACAAAAACTCTTCAAAGAGAAAGTTAATGCACTTGTTTCTGACCACCCAGGCCATCCTTCAACACATGCTGCCTGGAGTGACCTCAAGCAAGGAGTGTGCTGTGAGGTGCTAAAGCTGAAATGGGAGCAGGTTCCTGTCCTCACCCTAAATGAGGTCACAGTTTAGTGCAAGTGAAAAGCTAGTGAGGACATCACTACTCCTGCTGTGCCCTTGGAAACTAAAAAACACAAAACCTGAGTCTGGAAGGAATCTAAGGAAGGATTCTGCTCTTGAGTAGACACGAGTGCATCTGAGGTTTCTGATCTCCTATGAGAACAATGGGAAACACCAGACAGTATATAAAACCCATAATTTAATTCATCAAATTGCTAACACAGAAGTAAACGGACATGAGGCTGAGATGGAGAAGAAGAAAACTCAGGAAGAAGGTCAGTCTCACATTTGGAGCCCATTTCCCTGAGTTTCATCATTGGATTCTGAAAGGGACTATTGAGATGCAAAGAAGCAGAGCAGCTTTTGCACACATGCATGGGATTAGATGGAAAAGAAGTGGATTGAGGGTCTGCCAATGAAGGTGACCCCTACTGAAGTCCACTGGCTTTGGTTGGAACCCAGAAGAATCACACACCAGCAATAGAGATGGACAGGAAATACCCTGGCCTTTGTAGGGGCTGAGCCTGCACTGATGACCTCAATTGCTGAGTATATAGAGGGCTGACTATATAAAGGGCATCCAGGTGTGCTAGGAACCCTGACCATAACCCAGAAGTAGACTCCCATCTTTTCTGCAGCAAGATAAAATGCTAGTAGGCTTCGTTTCATTGCTAAAGGTTATTAATCAGCATCTCACAATTAATTTAAATAGAGTATTCATATGGCAGAAAAATACAACGTAATATGACCAAAAGCTAAGACTGTGATAATGAATCCAGAGGTGACCCAAGCATTAAACTGAACAATGCCAGTACCAGTACCTCCTCTTCCCCCTAAAAAATTACAAACGAGAATGTAGGAAGGAAAAGAAAATATGAAGATTGAACTAATAAAGCATGAAGAAAAAACTCAATTTTATGCCCACTAAATTTGCCACAAATATTGCAGAAAATATTCTTAAGGACATTAGAGTTGTCTACTTTCATTGGGACATGGTTCATACAACAGCATTTGTGTCAATGAATATCTTACTCTTCCTTGGCAGTCTTTCTTTATCTATAGATTTTGTAATTGCCGAGCTTCATCGTCACCTTTTGGACTTCAGCTTCTACAGATCTCCATGAAGTAAAGACGTCTTGCAGGTCAATTTTAATTCCTGGAAAAGATAAACCCCTTTTCTTTGTATGCATACAAGTGGACCTGAATCGTTGGTTCAGGTGGGAAGAGAAGAAGGTGAGAAAGCTGAGGGCAAAAAGCTGTTTTTTCCCTTTCCAGGGCGAACTCATTTTCATGCTATGGGGACTCTGACAGATAGCATATGTTCCTGGCTAAGGCTATTGGACCTCCAGGCTTTCCACTGTTAATCCATGGCTTCATCATTTACATTTTATGACTTTAAGAAAGATTTGAGAGAACACATTTAGCAAATAATAATTGAGCAATGACATGAATATACTTCAAATAACTGAACTGTAGACTTCAACGTGGTTAGATGGTAATTATCATGTTATGAATATTTTACCACAGGTTAAAGTGTTTCACAATTTGAAAAGGAAGTAATTACCTTCAGTTCTCTGAGTTCTAGAATTTGTAACATTTCACCCCTTGCTTTTTCCTGACCTGCAGCAGAGCATCTTTCTTCTGTTTCTGCTCTGTTCAAAGTCCACTTTCCCTTCCCTGACACCAGCTTCACTGAGGCTGGTTTAAACCTAACAAAACATTCTCACCAACTAATGAATTATCACAAGGAATTCCATATAGAGATTGTATGATCTTAATCTCCTAAGACATGAAATATTTGTTTTCATCATAGCCAAGATGCAATGTAAATCCTATGACAGATATGGGTTATATGCTTCTGAAATTCCTGAGCTATTTATTGAAATAGCATCTTTCAAGTTCTTTGTAGAAATTTTTTTTCTGATTTTTGCACCTAGAATAGAAACAAAAACTGTAGTAGGATTTTGATAGAAACAATAGGTGATCTAAAAAGATGAAAGAGCAACCACATTTATCCCACAGCCACTGCTTGGTTTCATGGGAAAAGTAGCTGGCACAGTTCAGAGCTAGGAGAAATGTCAAACACATGAAGAAATGAGAAGTGAAGAAACATTGTGAGCCACCCGCAACCTCCCTGCTTAGGAGATGATGCAGAAGTGTGCATCACGAATGCATGAGAAGGTGCAAAGATGTCCAAGTCAAACAGCTCGACGGAACTTTTCTTAATGGAATATTTAAAAAGTGGTTCAATAAAAAACTTTCTCCAATTTACATTGAAAATTCTCTGTTCAAGACTAAGCGGGGTAGGGACTGTTTAATGTGCTTAGATATCTTCATAACTTATATATTTTCTGTTTTCTACATATCTTGAAGGGCAGTGCTGAATGATGTGTAATTATCTGGGTTGTAAAAATAAAACATACTTTCTCTTTTCTCGAATATAAACAATTATTGTGGTATTAGCATTTTTTATAGATCATTGTTCAGAAGAAGGTTCAGCCCCTAGACACCTAGACACTTTTACTATAATGAATAGCAAGTGAAAATGTAGAGCTCAGTTTACCCAATAAATAAAAAGGCTTAAAAGCTAAATTATGGCACAACTTAGCAGCCAAATTCTTATCAAGTACAGACTTTTGACATACTGATCTCTCTCCAGTTGCAACCGGGAACATGCACTTTGAATGATGTCATTTGAAATGACAACTTATGACCCTGTCCAGACACACTTCTTATTTGTTATTTGGAGGGTTTTCTCTTCCTCATGAGATGCAGTGCAGTTCTTTTTTTCACCTTCCTGCAGTTTGTCGCCTCTTCCCTACAATCTCAGAGGAATTTTGTGTCAGGACAATTGTTTGTTCCTTGAGCTCTTTCATTTCCCCTAAAAATCATGTGGTGCCCCTCTAAATTACCTACATCTCCATCTCCCTCTCCCCTGAGAAGAGGGTGCTCTTTAATCATCAAGAATCTGGCTCTTCTTGCAGTCTCATTTTTTGGCTGGTTCCCATGTTTATGTCTGTTAATAAGGTTGTATGTTTTTCTTCTTCTGTTAAGCTGTCTGTTGTCAGATTATTTCTGCAGTGAACATTTAGAGAGGAAAGTAGAAGCTTTCCTTCCACCCATAGAACTATAAGGCAGAAAAGTGTAGAAATAATTTTCTATTTAAGTGGTGAAACTTCATACTTTATTTCTGATAAAGAACACAATGGTAAAAAAAACCTTATTTTTGACTGGAAGCTCTGTTGACATTCTATTAAATGAACATCAAACTATTTAATTTTCA
This sequence comes from Pan paniscus, assembly GCF_029289425.2. Lineage (NCBI taxonomy): Eukaryota > Metazoa > Chordata > Mammalia > Primates > Hominidae > Pan > Pan paniscus. The sequence continues at coordinate 79,576,749 of NC_073255.2, read as the reverse complement.
TAATGTTAATGGCAGATTTTTTATAATTCTTATGCTAATAAATCTTTTCCCTGAATTTTTTTTGTAAAACACAATATCCATAATGATAATGGCTTCTGATAAGATTCTTACATAGATTGTTCAGGATTCAGCTGTATGTTCTTGAAAACATCTTAATTTTAAATATTTCTTTCAAGATGGTGAATTAAACAGAGACAGCCATTCAACAGGTAGGACTACACATATGCTGAGTCCTAAATGGAAAGAATTGAATTAGAAATCCATGCAACAATGGGAATAATTTCAGAAACATTGTGTTGAGCAGAATAAGGCAGACACAAAAGAGTACCTATGGCATGGCCTGCATCTATATACATGAAATTCTAGATTAAGCAAAATTAACCTATGATGAGAAAGAGATTGGCTGGGAAGAGAGACAGTTTCCTTTCTGGGGTGACATAATATTGTAGATCTTGAAAGGGGGTGGGAGTGTGCTGGTTTCAAAGTTAGTAAACTCACACTTAGGATTTGTATATTTTCTTCTATATCACTGTTCCTTAGAAGAAAATTTTATTAAAAAATACTGAATTTCAGTTAACGTTAGTCTTGCTAAACCATTCAGTGTGAAGTATGTTGATATCTCCAATTTAGTTGGAAATACATCTAAAATAAGATGAGGTGATGAGTGGATGGAGGAATGGAAAGGTGGGTAGATATGCATTAAGTCATGTTCATTAAAATGTTAACAAATCAATGCTGTATGTATGAACATTTTTATAATAAAATGTTGATGGTAATTGCAAAAATCACTTGTCTCAGGTCAGTGATTTTTCCTTTCAAGAAGAGTTCCAAAATAATTATTATTTATGTTCTATATGTTTGAACAATTTTAAACACAATATCAATTGGACGTTTTCCCTGTCAGTTGATCATGGAATTGCAAAATGCAAGGATACACAGAGAAATCTTGCAAAGGGGCTGCTTTCTGGGTTTTGGTTTTCAGGACAAAGACCAAATGGAAAAATTAAGCCTCATGTCTCTTTCTAAGGTAGAGGATAGACACACTGTCACATGACTATACAAAGGAATTTTACTTAGTAACGAAAAAGAACAAACCATTAACATTTAAAATGATATGGATCAATGTGAAAATGATTCTTCTGACTTTACAGAATCCAGAACAACAAAAATACCTGTCCTGTACGATTCCATTACATGAAGTGGCAGCTCAGGGGAAGAATAATAGAATGGAGGGAGAAGGACAGATGAATTAGAAAGAGGGAGGAGAAAACTTTGGAGAGGGAGGAATGTGTTTATTATCTTGAATCTGGAATGTGGTGATGCTTTCATTGCTGTATCCTTGTGTAAAAGTCAGCAAATTGTATTCTTTAGAAAGATGCTATTTACTATACAGGACATTACAAAACTTAAACTGTAGGAAGGAAATCTGATACCCAAACTATTAGTTTTTATTTATCTGACAAAAACATTGCAAATATTTTTGAAAAAATAATTACAGAACTTTACACAGAAATTTATAATTCAGTTTAAAATGGAGATAAAAAATACAAATTTACACTGGTCAGGAAGCCAAGGTCTTTTAAATATTTAGAATTTTGTCATACATTTTGTGTAATATATCCAAAAATATGCCAGCACTGTTTGGAAAAATAAGAAAAATATAAGAAAAAATCTTAAAGTTATAGATAAAATTATTACATAAAAATATGTTTATATATACACAAAACTGACAGTGGGCAGCTGCTATAATAATACCTGGGTTATATTCCAACAACAATAATCAGATTGTTGTTTAGCAGAAGTTTCTAAAAACACTAACCTATAAAAATTAATGTTTACTTGCTGCTGAAACAGGGGACTTTATGTCAGATTTTCAAAGTCCATAAATATTATCATAAAATAGTCTTCTTGGAATTATGATTAATACTGTGAGAATTGAAGTTAGTTAAAAACACAATACCAGGTCACCAATCACAAAAGTTCACCTTCATATGTTAGAGCATTGCACCCAAAGCAATCAGTAGCAACTTGAAAATCCATATGGAAAGCAATACGAACTTTCTGGAATGAATGGCCAGCACCAAAAAAGGCACAGATATTATTTTACAAACACCAGATTTACAAGTATTGGGAGAGAAAATAAATTCAAAATGTAATTTAGACCAATCCACACACCAAGACTCAGTTTTGTGCATATAAAACCTCTGTATAAAGCAGCCTCTGAGCTCTGTAGCACTTTTGTCTTTAGCTTCACAGAGGAGGTGAGTAAAGCCTGGGCTCCTGGGAGAAATGCACTTTCTGTACCCTCTGTCTGAAAGGAAGCAGGGGCTCTGAACACAATTGTTAAAGATGTGAATCAGATGCACATGAAAGACAAGCGCCATCATAAGAGGTGGTGAAAGTCACAATCTTAACGTTTAGCTGGGCCCTGTTATGAAACTCTCTGTACCACCCCAAAAGTTCATACAATACACATTCATGTTTTAAACTACGTGAGCTTTGTACAAATATGCAACTCAGAACCTTACCTATTGCCCTAAGCCTAGCTATGAGAGGCAAATATCTCTTATTGTTTGAATCTCAGTATAAGCTTAATTGTCAAGTCTGAGAATGGAAGCGCGGTATATGTCATAATCCCATTTGTGGGCAAAAAACTAGGCAGGGGGTGGGCAAAAAACTAGGCAGGGGGGTAATATCCTTTAGGTGCTGTGCCAAGCAACATGTTACAATGCCCTCTCTAGGCAGGCCCTAGGAAGGAGGGTAACATTAACTTGGTGCTGGACCTAGCAATAGGACACAATTCCACATGTGGAAAAAACCCAGCCAAGAGATAAAAGACAAAACACCTATAGAACGGGCCCAAGATATGTCAAAATACCTTCTGTGGCTCCAGCACATGCAGGAGAGTCACATCATCAGGGTGCTGGGGCCAGCAGTGTGTCATAATTCCCTCTTTATGCAGGACCCAGGCAGAAGAGTGACATCATCTGGGTGCTGGGCCCAGCAATATGTTAAAATTCCCTTTTTGTGGGCATGGTTCAGAAAAGAGGAGAGTCATATTACCTAAGTGCTGGACTCAGCAATATGTCACAATTCCCCCATTGTAAAGGCCCAGGCAGAAGAAGAAAGTCACATCACTTAGGTCATGGGCTCAGAGATATGTCCCAATGTCCCCAATAGGCAGGGCTCAGAAGAAAAGGAAAATCATATCACCTAGATGCTTCTCGAGGTGTATATCACAATGTAACATGTGGGCAGAAACCAGGCAGAAGAGCCACATCACCTGGGTGCTGGGTCTTCGATATGTCACAAGCTACCTTAGGACAAGACCCAGGCAAGAGAGTTAGATCACCTAAGTGCAGGTTCCACCCTTATGTCACAATGCTCCATGTGGACAGGGCCCAAGCAGGGTGTCACATCACCTAGGTAATATGCTCAGAGATATGTCACAATACCCTCCTTGGGGAATGGCCCAGGCAAAAGAGTACCATCATCTCTCTGCCTGGATACACATATGTCATTATTCTCCCTGTGTGCAGGGCTTATTCAAGAGAGGAGAGTTACATCACCTAAGTGGTGGACACAGTGATATGTCACAATGATTTCTGTCACGACGGTGCAGGCAAAAATGTAACATCACCTGGGTGCTAGATCCAGTGATATGTCACAATCTTTACTGAGAGAAGGGGCCAGCAAAAAAAGTTACATCACGTAGAGGTTGGCCCAGGTAAATAATATCACAATCCCATATGTGGGCTGGAACTAGTCTGGAGAGTCAAATTACACAAGCACTTGGCAAAAACTTATATGACAATCACACTGGCAGAAAATTTCAGGAATGAGATTTACTATACCATACATGTCCTGTTTTTATGTATGACAGTTGGCTTCATTCATGTAAGACAGTGACAGTCTTTACTGTCAGCTGGGTGTGCATATGAGACTCAAAATTTCACCTGTGTGTTGGGCTTTGTTATGACACTCTCTGTACAATCCAAAAGGTTTGTAAAATATGTGTGGGTGTTGTAGGCTTCTGTGAACTTTTTAGCAGAAAAAGATCCAGGACATCACTCCTGTCCCTAAACCTAGTTACGAGCGTCAAAATTTCCCTACTGGCTGGGTTCACATATTAGAGTCGTTATCATGCCTGTGAGCTGTGCCTAGGTACATGTCACAATCCCCTCTGTGGTTTTGAGACAGACAGAACAGCCACATCACCTAAATGCTGGGCCAGAAAAATTCCACTATTACCCTTGTAGGCAAGGCCCTGGCAGAAAATTCACATAACTTGAGTGCTAGGCCCAGCTCTGTGGCACAATGCCTCTTGTGGGCAGTGTCTAGGCAAGGGAGGGGATTCATATCACCTAAACGATGGGCCCAGAGGTATGTCACAATGCTTTGTGTGGACAGGGTTCAGGCAAGAGTCATATCATTTGAAAGCAGTGCTTGAAAATGCTACAATCTCCACAGGAAGCAGGGTTCAGGCAGGAGAGGAGAATCATGTAACCTAGATGCTGGGTATAAAGGTATGCTATAATCCCCCCTGAGGACACTGTTAAGACAGGAGAGTCAAATCATTACGGAGTGTGGCCCTGGTATATATCAAAATCTCGTGTGTGAACTAGACCTAGGAAGGGTTATTAAATCACTCAGGAGCTGGGCAAAGGTATATGTCACAAAAACACCTGTGGAAAGGTCCAGAGATGAGAGTCACCATTCTGCACATGTCCTGGCTTCAGGTATAAGAGGACTGGTCTCAGGTATATGGCACAATATCACCTGTGGGCAGGGAGAAGGTAGAAAAACCACATTGCCTGGGTGGGTGTGGGTCCAGTGAGATGTCACAATCCTCTTTATCGGGGAACCTGCCCCGATAGTCACATAGGTTCTTTTCTATTTTCGCTACGTGTCGGCCAGTATGAGAAATAAAGGGACAGCGTACAAAAGAGAGAAATTTTAAAGCTGGGCATCCGGGGGAGACATCACATGTCGGTAGGTTCCATGATGCCCCACAAGCCGCAAAACCAGCAAGTTTTTATTAGGGACTTTCAAAAGGGGAGGGAGTATGGGTGTGGGTCACAGACATCAAGTACTTCACAAGGTAATAGAATATCACAAGGCAAATGGAGGCAGGGCGAGATCACTGGACCACAGGACCTGGGCAAAATTAAAATTGCTAATGAAGTTTTGGGTACCATTGTCATTGATAACATCTTATCAGGAGACAGGGTTTTGAGAGCAACTGGTCTGACCAAAATTTATTAGGCAGGAATTTCCTCTTCCTAGTAAGCCTGGGAGCACTATGGGAGACTGGGGTCTATTTCACCCCTACAGTCTACAGACCATAAAAGACGGCCACGCCTTGGGGGCCATCTATAGACCTACCCCCAGGCGTGTATTCTCTTTCCCAGGGATGTTCCTTGCTGAGAAAAAGAATTCAGCGATATTTCTCCCATTAGCTTTTGAAAGAAGAGAAATATAGCTCTGTTCCACCCAGCTCACCGGTGGTCAGAGTTTAAGGTTGTCTCTCTTATTCCCTGAACAATTGCTGTTATCCTGTCCTTTTTTCAAGGTGCCCAGATTTCATATTGTTTAAACACACATGCTCTATAATTTGTGCAGTTAATGCAATTATCACAGGGTCCTGAGGCAACATATATCCTCCTCAGCTGACAGGATTAAGAGATTAAAGTAAAGACAGGCATAGGAAATCACAAGGGTATTGATTGGGAAGTGATAAGTGTCCATGAAATCTTTACAATTTAGAGATTGCAGTAAAGACAGACATAAGAAATTATAAAAGTATTAATTTGGGGAACTAATAAATGTCCATGAAATCTTCACAATCCATGTTCTTCTGCCATGGCTTCAGCCGGTCCCTCTGTTTGGGGTCCCTGACTTCCCTCAACACCTCTTTATGGGCAGGAACCTGCCCATAGTTTTAAATTGCTTAGATGCTTGTTCCACGTATCACACAATTTCATCTGTGGTCTGGGTTTAGGAAGGAGAGTCAAATCACTCAGGGGCTGGGCAAAGTTATATGTCCCAGTCACACACTTGGAAAGGTTAAGAAGTAAATTCCTGCGCATGAAGAGTCACATCACCTGGATGCTGGTTTCAGTGATATATCTAAGTCCCCCCTTTGCACAGGGCTTAGGCAAGAAGGGGGACTCACTTCACCTAGGCAATTGGCCTAGATATATGTCACAATAGCTCTTATGTGCAGTACCAAGGCAGAAGAGTGCCCTCTCATTGGTGCTGGGCTGAGCAATATGTCAAAATCTCCCCTGTGGTCAAGGCCCCGGCAAGAGAGGAGAAACATCACCTAGGTGCTGAGCCAAGTGATATGCTACAAAGCTTCCTGTTGGCAGAGCTCAAAAAGGAGAGTCATGTCACCTGGGTGCAGTACCCAGTTATGTGTCATAATGCACCACAAGTGCAGGGACAAGGCAGTAGAAGGGAGTCACATCACTTACGTGATGGATCTATATATAAGCCACAATGCTCTTTGAAGGCAGGGTTCAGGCACAAAATTCACATCACCTGGGTGCTGGTCCCAGTGATTTGTAAAATTTCTCTTTGTAGGTAGAACCTAAGAAGGAGTTTTATATTGCTTAGGTGCTTGTTCCACGTATCACACAATTTCACCTGTGGTCTGAGTTTAGGAAGGAGAGTCAAATCACTCAGGTGCTGGGCAAGGTTATATGTCCCAGTCACACACTTGGAAAGGTTAAGAAATAAGTTTCACACTCCCACACAGGTCTTGGCTTCGGGTATGAGAGTCAACACCTCCTGTGAGTTTGGTAGAAGTACAGGAGTCACAGTCTCAACAATGGGAAAGATCCATGTGTAAGAGCCTCAATCCTAGTTGAAGATTGTGTTCCAGTAGAAGAGTCACAGCCTCACAGATGTGCTGAATCATAGTTCAAACGTCACAAAACCTACTGTGGATCAGATCCATGTATGAGTAACAATTTCAACCTTCAACTGCTTTTGGTGTGTGAGATTTAGTACCTCACTCATAGGCTCTGTTTATGTGTGAGAATGACAACCGTGTCAGCTGGATGTGCATCCGAGAGTCACAATCTCACTTGGTTGCTGGTCCCTGTTATGACACTCTTTGTACCACTCAGGCTTTATATAATATGCCTGTGTCATAATCCTCTGTGAACTTTATACAAGTGGAAGAACCAGGATTTTACCCTTGACCGTAAGATTGGCTATGAGAGTCAAAATATCTCTACTGGCTGGGTCCAGGTATAAGAGTTATTATTGTGCATGTGAGCTGAACCCAGGCATATGGCACAATTTCTCCTGTGGGCAGGAACAAGGCAGAAGAGTCACATCACCTGGGTAAAGTCTCAAGTAGTATGTCACCAATCCTATTATAGAAAGGGTTTAAGAAAAAGAGAAGAGTCACACTACCTAGTTGCTGGGCTCATAAATATGTAATAATCCCCTCTCTTGGCAGAGTCCAGAATAGAAAGGAGACACATACAACCCAGGGCACAAGCTGGAGAGACACATCATCTAGCTCATAGGCCCAGAGATATGTGATAATATCCCCTGTTGACAGGGCCCAGGCAGAAGAGTCACATTCCTATGATTCTGACGCAGTGATATGTAACGATGCACCCATGGAAAGGAATTTGAGGAATAAAGTCTCAACACCTAGGTACTAGGCCCAGTGATATGACACAATCTCATCATCTTTGAGGGTGACACCTTTAACTTTTAGCTGAGTGTGTATATTAGAGTCACAATCTCACATGTGTGCTGGGCCAATGTATAACGCTCTCTATGACATCTGAGGGCTTTATAAAACCTGCATGAGAGTTGCAAACCTCTCTGAGGCCCACATGCTCGTATGGACTCACAATCTTACATATTGCCCTAAACCCAGGTTTGATAGTCAACATCTCTCCTTTAGGCAGGGTTAAGGGAGAAGACCTATTATTATGCCTGTGGGCCGGGTCCAGAAATGCATCACCATCCCACCTGTGGCCAGATCCACGTATAAAAGTCACAATTCCAACTTTGTGCTGTATTCCCCTGTTAGACTCAGGACCTCAAGAGTGGGCACTGTAAACGTGGGATGGTGACAACTTTTAATTTCAACTGGGTGTGTAATTGACAGTCCCAATCTGAACTTTTTGCTGGACCCTGTTAAGAAACTCTCTACCACCAAAGAGTTTATACAATATAAGTTAGTGTTGTAAGCTTTTGTGACCTTGGTACAAATATGCAACTCAGGACCTTACCTATTGCCCTAAGCGTAATGATGAGAGGCAAAATATCTCCTATTTGCTGAATCCCAATTTAAGTTTAATCATCATGCCTGTGAACTGAAGTAAGGTATATGTCATAATCCCATTTGTGGGCAAAAACTGGGCAGGAGGGTAACATCACTTAGGTGCTGGGCCAAGCAACATGTCACAATGCTTTCTCTAGGCAGGGTATAGGAAATTGGGCCACATTAACTGGGTGCTGGACCCAGCAATATGACACCATCTCACGTGGAAAAACCCAGCCAAGTTATAAGAGCCAAAACACCTACATAATGGGCCCAAGATATGTCAAAATACATTCGGTGGCTCCAGCACAGGCAGGAGAGTCACATCATAAGAATGCTGGGCCAAGAAATATGCAATATGCCACAATTTCCTCTTTTGCAGAACCCAGGCAGAAGAGTAACATCATCTCGATGCTGGGCCCTGCAATAGGTCCAAATTCCTTTTTTGTGGGCATGGTTCAGGAAAAAGAGGAGAGTAACATATTCTGAGTGCTGGGCTCAGCATTGTGTCAAAATCCTCCTATTGTGAAGGCTGAGGCAGAAAAAGAGGGTCACATCATCTAGGTCATGGGCTCAGAGATATGTCCCAATGTCCCCAGCAGGCAGGGCTCAGGCAGACAAGGAGAGTTATATCACATAGATGCTTCCCTAGGAATATGTCACAATGTAACATGTGGGCAGAGACCAGGCAGAAGAGCCACATCATTTGGGTGCTGGGTCCTGAGACAGGTCACAAGGCTCTCTTAGGACAGCACCCAGCCAAGAGAGTTACATCACCTGGGTACAGGTTCTCTGCTCATGCTACAATGCTCCATGTGGGTAGGGTCCAAGGAGGGAATCACTTCACCTAGGTGATAGGCCCAGAGATATGTCACAATGTCCTCCATGAAGCATAGCCCTGGTAAAAGAGTACCATCACCTGTGTGCCTGGCCTAGAAATATGTCACTCTCCAGATTGGCAGGGCCCAAGCAGGAGAGTCATATAACCTAGGTGATACGCCCAGAAATATGTCACAATGCCCTGCTTTGGGCATGGCTCTGACAAAAGAGTACTCTCACCTCTGTGCCTGGCCTTGCAATATGTCACTATCCTTCCTTTGTGCATGGCCCATTCCAGAGAGGAGAGTTACATAACCTATGAGGTGGACACATACCCTAAACCCAGGTATGACAGTCAACATCTCTCCTTTGGGTTGGCTTCAGGGATGAGAACATTATTATGCCTATGAGCTGGGTCCAGAAATGAGTCACCATCCCAACTGTGACCAGAATCACTTAAGAAAGTCACAATTCCAACTTTGTGCTGTCTTCACTTGTTAGACTCAGGACCTCAACAATGGGCTTTGTAAATGTAGGATGGTAACAACTTTTACTTTCACCTGAGTGTGTAGTTGAGAGTCACAATCTTAACTTTTTGCTGGGCCCTGTTATGAAACTCTCTGTACCACCCAAAAAGTTTTTATGATATGAGTTAATGTTGTAAATTTCTGTGAGCTTTGTACAAATATGCAATGAAGGACCTTACCTATTGACATAAACCTAGTGGTGGGGGGCAAAATATCTCCTATTGGCTGAATCCCAATATAAGCTTGATAATCATGCTTTTGAACTCAAGCAAGGTATATGTCATAATCCCATCTGTGGGCAAAAAAACTAGGCAGAATGTTAACATCACTTAGGTGCTTTGCCAAGGAATATGTCACAATGCTCTCTCTAGGCAGGGCCTAGGAAAGAGGCTCACATTAACTGATGGCTTGAGCCAGCAATATGATACAACCACACGTGGAAGAAACCCAGCAAACTGATGAGAGCCAAAACACCTACAAAGTGGGCCAAAGATATGCCAAAATACCTTCTGTGGCTCTGGCACAGGCAAGAGAGTCACATCATTAGGGGGCTGGGCCAAGCAATATGCCATAATTCCCTCTTTATGCATGACCTGTTTATGCAGAAGAGTAACATCAACTGGGTGCTGGGCTCTGAAATACGGCAAAAGTCCTGTTCACGGGCATTGTTCAGCAACAAGACGAGAGTCACAATACCGAAGTGCTGGGCTCATCAACATGTCACAATCTTCCCATTGTAAAGGCCCAGACAGAAGAGAGTCCCATCACTTAGGTCAGGGGCTCAGAGATATGGTCCGATGTCACCAGTAGGCAGGGCTCAGGCAGAAGGAGACAGTCATATCATATAGGTGCTTCTTTAAGTATATGTCACAATTTAATATGTGGGCAGAACCCAGGCTGCAGAGCCACATCACCTGGTCCTGGGTCCAGAGATATTCACCAGTCCCCCTTAGAAAAGGATCCAAGCAAGAGAGTTCCATCACCTAGGTGCAGGTTCCACCCTTATGTCACAATGCTCGATGTGGGCAGGGCCAAGCAGGAAGTCACATCACCTAGGTGATAGGCCCAGAGATATGTCACAAAGCCTTCCTTAAAGCATGGCCCTGGCAAAAGAGTACCATCACCTTTTTGCATAGCCTAGCAATATGTCACTATTCAAGTGGTAGGTCCCAAGAAGAGCCATATCACCTACATGATAGGCCCTCTGATATGTCAAAATGTTCTCTTTTGGGCATGGCCCTGGCAAAAAAGTATCATCACCTGTGTGCCTGGCCTAGGAATATGTCACTATCCTGCCCTGTGTGCAGGGCCTGTTCCAGAGAGGAGAGTTACATCTTCTAAGTGATGGACACAGAGATATGTCACGATGATGTCTGTGGGCATGGTGCAGCTGGGTGCTGGATCCAGTGATGTCACAATTCTTACTGAGAGTAGGGCCCAGGCAGAAGAGTTCTTTAACACTTCAAGGTTGGCCCAGGTAGATATCAAAATCCCATATGTAGGCTGGAACCAGTCTGAAGAGTGAAATCTCACAGGTGCTTGGCAAAGATTTATATCACATGAAATTTGTATCACATGACTATCACGATGAAATAAAATTTTAGGGATTAGATTTACAATACCACACATGATCTGTTTTCATGTAGGACAGTTGCCTTCATCCGTCTGTGATGGTGAAAGTCCTTACTGTCAGGTGGGTGTGCATATGAGACTCACAATTTTCTCCATGTGCTAGGCCCTGTTCTGACACTCTCTATACAACCCAAGGGTGTTATAAAATATGTGTGTGTTATAATCTTCTGTGACCTTTTTACCAGAAGGAGACCCTTTACATCACTCATGTCCCTAAACCTAGTTATGAGTCAAAATTTCTCCTATTGGCTGGGTCCACATATGAGTCATTATCATGCCCGTTAGCTGTGCCTAGGTATGTGTCACCATCCCCTCTGTAGTTATTAAACAGGCAGGACAACCACATCACCTAAATCCTAAGCCAGAAATATTCCAATATTCTCTTTGTAGGCAGGGCCCTAACAGAAAAGTCACAAAACTTGGGTGCTAGGCTCAGCTCTATGGCATAATGCCTCTTGTGGAGAACATCCAGGCAGGAAAGGAGAGTCGCATCACCTAAGTGATGGGCCTAGAGATATGTCACAATAACTCCTGTTAAAAGGGCCCAGGCAGGAGAGTCATGTCATTTGGATGCAGTGCTTAGAAATGCTACACTCTTCACTGGAAGCAGGGTTCAGGTAGGAGAGGAGAGTCACATAACCTAGATGATGGGTCCAGAGATATGTGACGGTCCCTTCTGAGGACACTGTTAAGATATGAGAGTCAAATCACCAAGGTTCTTGGCCCAGGTATACGTCAATATGTCATCTGTGGGCTATAACTAGGCAGGATTATTTAATCACTCAGGAGGTGGGCACAGGTATATGTCACAATAACACCTGTGGAAATGTTCAGGGATGAGAGTCACCATCCTGCACAAGTCCTGGCTCCAGGTACAAGAGTCGTTATTAGGCCTTTGATCTGGTCTCTGGTATATGGCACAATATTACCTGTAGGCGGAGAGAAGAAAGGAAAGTTGCATCAGCTGAGTGGGTGCTGTTCCAGTGAAATGCCACAATCCTCCTTGTAGGCAGGACTCTGGAAGAAGAGTCACATCACCTGTATGCTGGTTTCACTGATATATCTAAATCCCCCCCTGTGGGCAGGGCTTAGGCAGGAGAGGAGTCAAACTTCACCTTGGCAATTGGCCTGGATATATGTCACAATGGCCCTTACATGCAGAACAAAGGCAGGAGAGTGACCTCACCTTGGTGCTGGGTTCAGCAATATGTCACAATCTCTCTGGTGGTCAGGGCCAAGGCAAGAGAGAAGAAACTTCACCTAGGTGCTGAGCCTAGTGATATGTTACAAAGCTTCCTATTGACAGAACCCCCGCCCCCCCCACCAAAAAAGACTCACATCACCTGGGTGCAGTACCCAGTTATGTGTCACAATGCACCATAAGTGCAGGGCCAAGGCAATAGAAGGAAGTCACATCACTTACATGATGAATCTAGATAAAAGCCGCAATGCTCTGTAGGCAGAGTTCCGGCCAAGATTTCACATCAGCTGGGTGCTGGTCCCAGTGATATGTAAAAGTGCCCTTTGTCGCACTGCCAAAGAAGGTGTTATACATTGCTTAGGTGCTTGGTCCCCGTATGTCACAATTTCAACTGTGCTCTAGGCCTAGAAAGGAGAGTCCAAACACTCAGATGCTGGGCAAAGTCATACTTCCCAATCACACACTTGAAAATGTTCAGAAATAAGTTTCCCAGTGCCACACAAGTCCTGGCTTCAGGTATGAAAGTCAACACCTCCTATGAGTTGGGTCGAAGCACAGGAGTCACAGTCTCAACAATGGGCAAGATCCATGCATAAGAGTCCCAATCCCACTTGAAGACTGTGTTCCAGTAGGAGAGTCAAAGCACCACAGGTCTGCTAAATCATTGTTCAAACATCACCAAACCCCCTGTGGATCAGATTCATGTATGAGAGTAACAATTTCAAGCTTCGACTGCTTATGTGTGTGAGATTTAGTACCTCATTTGTAGGCTGTCTTCATGTGTGAGAATGATAATCGTGTCAGCTGGGTATGCATCCAAGAGTCACAATAGCACCTGGTTGCTGGTGCCTGTTATGACACTCTTTGTACTACTCAGGCTTTATATGATATGCTTGAGCAGCATACTTTCCTGCAAATTCTTACAGGTGGGAGATCTAGGACTTTACCCATGGCCGTAAGACTGGCTATGAGAGTTGAAATATCACCCCTGGCTGGGTCTAGGTATGGGAGTTATGATTGTGCATATGAGCTGAATCCAGGTATATGTCACAATTTCACCTTTGGACAGAGACAAGACAGAAGAGTTACATCATCTGGGTGCTGAGCCAGGGATACAGTATAATCTCCTTTATAGACAGGACCCAGTCAGAAGAGTCATATCAGTTGGGTACAGTCTCAAATAATATGTCATCATGCCCACTGTATGCAGGATTGAAAAAATAGTGGATAGTCACATTCCCTAGATGCTGGGCTCAGCAATGTTATAATTCCCTCTCCTGGCAGAGTCCAGGATAAAGAGGAGAGTCACATCACCTAGGTTTTGCACTCAGAGGTATGTCACAATTTCTTCAGTGGGCAGGATCCAGGCAGAAGCAGATAGTCACATTAGCTACATGCCATATCTACTGATATGTGTCCCCTGTGAGCAGGGCACTGGCAAGAGAGACACATTGCCCAGCTGATAGGCCCAGAGATATGTGATAGTATCCCCTGTTGGCTGGGTCCAAGCAGAAGAGTAACATTATTATGATTCTGACCCAGCAATATTTCCCAATGCACCTGTGGGAAAGAGTTTAAGCCAAAGTCTCAACACAGGGGTACTAGGCCTAGTGATATGACACAATCTCCTCATCTCTTAGGGTGACATCTTTAACTGTTAGCTTGGTGTGTATATAAGAGTTACAATCTCATGTGTTTTCTGGGTCATTGTATGACACACTCTACAACATCTGAAAGCTTTATACAACATGCATAAGAGTTGCAAACCACTCTGAGGCCTGCATGGTCATATTGACTCGCAAACTTACATATTGCCCTAAACCCCGTTATGATAGTCAACATCTCTCTTATAGGCTGGGTTCAGACAGGAGACCCATTATTATGCCTGTGATCTGGGTCCAGAAATAAGTCACCATCTCACCCGTAGTAAGATCCACATATGAAAGTCACAATTTTATCTTTGTATTTTATTTACTTGTTAGATTCAGGACTTCAACAGTGGGCTTTTTAAATGTGGGATGGTGACTTTTGCTCTCACCTGCATGTGTAATCAAAAGTCATGATCTTAACCTTTTGCTGGACCCTCTTATGAAACTCTGTGTACCACCCAAGGAGTTTTCAGAATATGAGTTAGTGTTGTAACCTTCTGTGAGCTTTCTACAATATGCAACTCATAACCTTACCTATTGCCCTAAGCATAGCGATGAGAGGCAAAATTTCTACTCTTGGTGGAATTCCAATTTAACTTTGATCATCATGCCTGTGAACTGACGCAATGTAAATTTCAAAATCCCATTTGTAGAAAAAAAAAAGTGGCAGGAGGGTAGCACAACTTAGGTGCTGTGGCAAGCAATATGTCACAATGCCCTCTCTAAGCAGGGTCTACATTAACTGGGTGCTGGACCCAGCAATATGACACAATCCCAAATGTGAAAAAAAACCCCAGACAAATGATGAGAGCAAAAACACCTACAGAATGAGCCCAAGATATGTAAAAATACTTTCTGCTTCTCTGGCACAGGCAGGAGAGTTACATCATCAGGTGGGGGCCCAGCAATATGCTATAATTCTCTCTTATGCAGGACCCAGGCAGAAGAGGAACAGCATCTGGGTGCTGGGCCCTGCAATACATCAAAATTCCTTTTCACGGGCATGGTTTGAGACAAAAAGAAGAGTCATATTACCTAAGTATTGGGCTTAGCAATATGTCATATCACCCCATTGTAAAGGCTCAGGCAGAAGAAAAGAGTCACATCACTTAGGACCCAGGCTCAGCTATATGGCCCAATGTCCCAACTAGGCAGGGCTCGGGCAGAAGAGAAGAGTCATATCGCCTAGGTGCTTCCCTAGGTATATAACATAATCTAACACGAGAGGTGAAAGCAAGCAGAAGAGCCACATCATCTTGATGCTGGGTCCTGAGATGTGTCACAAGGCTCCCTTAGGATAGGTCCCAGGCAAGAGAATTATAACAAATAGGTGCAGGTTCTACCCTTATGTCACAATGCTCCAGGTGGGCAGGGCTTGAACAGGGAGTCACATCACCTAGGTGACAGGCCCAGAGATATGTCACAATGTCCTCCTTGAGGCATGGCCCTGGCAAAAGAGTACCAACATCTGTGTGCCTGGCCTAGCAATATGTCACTATCCAGGTAAGCAGGACCCAAGCAGGAGAGCAACATCACCTAGGTGATAGGTTCAGAGATTTGTCACAATGCCCTCTTTAGGGCATGGCCCTAGCAAAAGTGTACCTGTGCGCCTGACCCAGCCATATGTTAATATCCCCCACTGGGTGCAGGGCCCATTCTAATGAGGAGAATTACATCACCTAAGTGGTTGACACAGTGATATGTCACAATGATTTCTGTGGGCATGGCTCAGGAGAAAATGTAACATGACCTGGGTGCTGGATCTAGTGATATGTCACAATTCTTACTGAAAGCAGGGCCCAGGCAAGAGAGTCACATCACCTAGAGGTTGGCCCAGGTAGAGATCACAATAACATATGTGGGCTGGACCCAGTCTGGAGAGTCAAATCACACAAGTGCTCGGCAAAGATTTATACGACAATCACAATGGCAGAACATTTCCAGGATAAGATTTACAATACCACATGTCCTGTTTTCATGACTGACAGTTGGCTTCATATATGTGAGATGGTGACAGTCCTTACTGTCAGCTGGGTGTGCATATGAGACTCACAATTGGCCGGGTGTGGTGGCTCATGCCTGTAATCCCAGCACTACAGGAGGCCGAGGCGGGCGGATCACAAGGTCAGGAGAACAAGACCATCCTGGCTAACACGGTGAAACCCCATCTCTACTAAAAAATACAAAAAATTAGCTGGGCATGGTGGTGAGCACCTGTAGTCCCAGCTACTTGGGAGGCTGAGGCAGGAGAATGGCGTGAACCCAGGAGGCAGAACTTGCAGTGAGCCGAGGTCGCGCCACTGCACTCCAGCCTGGGTGACAGAGCAATACTATGTCTCAAAAAAAAAAAAAAAAAAAAAAAAAAAAAGAGACTCACTATTTCACCTTTCTGCTGGGTTGTTATGACACGCTCTGTACAAGCCAAGGGCTTTATAAAATATCTGAGGCTGTTATAATCTTCTTTGTCCTTTTCCTTTTTTTTTTTTTAACAGAAAGAGATTTAATCACTTGTGTTTCTAAAGAAAGTTATGAGAGTCAAAATTAATCCTATTTGTGGCATCCACATATGAGAGTCATTATCATGCCTGTGAGCTGTGCCTAGGTGTATGTCACAATTTACTCTACGGTAATGAAACAGGCACGACAGCTAAGTAACATAAATGCTGAGCCTGAAATTTTCCAATATTCTCCATATAGGCCTGTTCCTGGCAGAAAAGTTGCATAACTTGGGGGTTACCTCCAGATGTATGGCACAATGCCCCTTGTGGGCAGTGTCCAGAAAGGAGACTCTTATCACCTACATGATAGGCCCAGAGATATGTCACAATGTCTCCTGTTGAAAGGCAAGAGAATCATATTATTTGGACGCAGTGCTTAGAAATGCTACAATCCCTAGTGCAAGCAGGGTCCAGGCAGGAGAGGAGAGTCAGGTAACCTAGATGGTTAAGTCCAGAGACATGTTACAATTCTTCCTGAGGATATTGTTAACACAGGAGAGTCAAATCACCAAGATGCTCAGCTGAGGTAATTTTCCAAATCTCATTGTGGGCTACACTTAGGCAGGATTATTAAATCACTCAGGAGCTAGGCAAAGGTATATGTCACAATAACACTGGTGGAAAGTTCCAGGAATGGGAGTCACCATTTTGCATATGACCTGGCTCCACATTTAAGAGTCAGGATTAGTTCTCTTATCTGGCCTCAGGTATATGGCACAATATCACCTGTGAACAGAGAACAAGCAGGAAGGTCACATCATCTGCGTGGGTGCTGGTCCAGTGAGATGTTACAATCTTTCTGTGAGCAGGACCCTGGAAGAAGAGTCACATCACCTGGATGCTGGTTTTAGTGATATATCAAAATTCCCCCTGTGGGCAGGTCTTAGTAAGGTGAGGACACTGACTTCACCTAGGCAATTGGCCTAGATCTGTGTCACAATGGCCGCTATGTGCAAAACCAAGATATGAAAGTGACCTCACCTTGGCACTGGGTTTAGCAATATGTCACAATCTCCTCTGTGGTCAGGGCAAGGCAAGAGAGGAGAAAAATCACCTTGGTGCTGAACAAAGCTTCCTGTTGGCACAACCCAAAGCACAGAGTCATATCACCTGGGTGCAGTACCCAGTTATGTGTCACAATGCACCATAAGTGCAGGGCCAAGGCAGTAGAAGGGAGTCACTTCACTTACATGATGGACCTAGATATAAGCCACAATGCTTTTTTTTTTTTTTTTTTCCGAGATGGAGTTTCACTCTTGTTGCCAGGCTGGAGTGCAATGGTGCAATCTCGGCTCACTGCAAACCTCCGCCTCCTGGGTTCAAATGATTCTCCTGCCTCAGCCTCTGGAGTAGCTGGGATTACAGGTGCCCACCACCATGCCTGGCTAATGTTTTGTGTTTTTAGTAGAGACGGGGTTTCACCATGTTGGCCAGGATGGTCCTGAACTCCTGACCTCAGGTGATCCACCCGCCTTGCCTCCCAAAGTGCTCGGATTACAGGCATAAGCCACTGCGCCCGGCCAGCCACAATGCTTTTTATAGGCAGGGATCAGGTAAAGAATTCTCATCACTTGGGTGCTGGTCCCAGTGATTCGTAAAATTGCCCTTGGTAGGCAGGCCCAGGCACCTTTGCTTAGGTGTATGGTCTACATATGTCACAGTTTCATCTGTGGTCATGGCCTGAAAAGAAGAGTCGTTATTCAGGAGCTGGGCTTTTATGGTCTAATTACAAACTACGAAATATTCAGAAATAAGTTTCACAGTCCCACTCAAGTCCTGGCTCTGTGTATGTGAGTCAACACCTCCTGTGAGTTTGGTCGAAGCAGAGGACTCACAGTCTCAACAATGGGCAAGATCCATGTATAAGATGCCCAATCCCACCTGAAGATTGTGTTCCAGTAGGGGAGTCCCAGCCTCACAGGTGTGCTAAATCATGCATCACCAAACCACAAGACAATGATGTCTACTTTTACCACTTTTATTCAATAGAGTACTGGAAGTCCCAGTCAGATCATTTATGCAAGAGAAATAAATAAAAGACATCCAAATAAAAAAGGTGAAAGTCAAATTGTCTCTGTTTGCAGATCACATAATTGTCTATATAGCAAAAGTTAAATACTACACTAAAAATCATTAGAATTAATAAAGAAATTCAGTAAAGTGGCAGAATACCAAACTAACATACAAAAATTAGTAGGAACATTTTTACATGACAAGAATAAGCCATCTGAAAAAAAATTCAAGAAAAAATCACTTACTACAGCTGTAAAAAATAAGTCCTACTTCATTCTAAGTTCATGCTTGTGGTAAGGTTCACCTTTATTCTTTGTCATTTGGATATTCAGTATTCTCCAACCCATTTGTTAAAAAGACTGTTCCTTTCTCATTTTGAGTGATAGAGACAGTAGATAGCCAAGGGACCTTTTCCTATTTTGAGTCAGAGACAGGAGACAGTCAAAGGTCCTGGGCGAAACTCCACCTTCAAGCCTAAAAAACAGCCTGAAGGCTGAAAAACTGGACTGCTGGTTTCAGATGAAGCCCGCCCTTTCCTGACTGTTTCTCTCTGAATAATGCTCACCTGTGCACTGGGAAAAGAAGTTGGAGCCATAGAAATTCACACCTTTTGGCAGGGGAGGAGACTGGACTCTTCAGTTGCTATGTGGTGACCTGGTGTTCATCAATATGTGAGGTGGGGGCCCGTTAACAGGAGTCCCTCTCACTTTGCTGACAGTTTTTTTTCTTTTTCCTTTTTGCCCAATAAACTTTACTCCTCACCCTTCAGTATGTCTGTTAGCCTATTCGTTCCTGTTCATGTGATAAGATCCTAGTTTTAGACGAACTACGGAAAAAGTTCTACATTTCGGTGTCTAGATGTGGGGCTTGAGGAAGGGTAAGATGTAAACCAAAATATCTTTTTCTACTTTGCTTGTAAGCCTTTTTATCCTTGGACTTCTCCGAGGGTAGAGGAAACTGTGCACCACCCCAACAGCCCCAGGCATATGCGGGATGGACAGGTGAATGGCGGCTCCTCACCCCCATCTCCTCTGGGCTGGAAAATGCCAGGCATTCATGGTGTCTTCCCCTTCACCGGCCAAGCGATCCAGCCTCATCCAATAACAATTAAGTTTTTCCCTCTGTTGAAGGAATCATTTGCATAAGAATGAAAATGTTCTTCCCTGCCCTACACTTAAGCCTTTTTCCCCCCTTTTATTCACCCTGTCAGCAGTGTACTTTTAAGCAACAGGCTTTCTTCTTCTTCTCTTCTTCTTCTTCCTTCTTCTTCTTCATCTCCTTCTCCTCCTCCTCCTCTTCTTCTTCTCCTCCTTCTTCTCCTCCTCCTTCTCCTCCTCTTCTCCTCCTCCTTCTTCTTCCTCTTCTTAGAAACTGTTTTGCTGGTCTAGGACCTCAATGGTCACTGCTTATATTTTTTGTAGAGTTTTAATAGTGAAAGGGTATTTGTGAAGTTGGTCTTGAGCTGTGGCCAATCTGGTGTGCTTTGTATGTCATTCTCTATGGTTGTCAGGAAATTTTGCTGTAGGCCTCTATCTTGTTTTATGTTTTCAGGAGCATGACCTGTAACCACGTGGCAATGTTCTGTTTTGGTCTCTGCCATTTTACAATGGTAGCCCAGGTTTAAGCCTGGCTTAGGGAATAAGTCCCTTCTGGTTTCCTATCAGCATGTAAATTTTGCCATTTGCAGATTCTCTTCCCCTTCACAAACTGCCTTTTTTGTTTTTCCACTGAGCACCTCGTAAGTTACCTTTGATAAAGTTTGAAAGCCAGAAATACTGGCTACTTGGCACTGCTAGAGTCAGGTAATAAGGAATTTAAAAGGATTTTCTTAAAGAGTGCTCAACTTAATTAAAAGTGGATATCCAAATTATAGGTATATTTAAAAAACCTTTATGTTTTTCTCTTCTGGGATCTTGTTTTGCTGGGGAAAGGTTTTTTTCTCAGCCAATTGAATTCTTTTTATTTTGTCTTGCCACTGTAATGCATGCATGAGAGGCCAGTAATTCAATCAGGAAATTGGCAAATAAAAAAATCTTATGGCTACTGGGTTTTCTTCTGCCTGTCTGTGTAGTTATGTATGTGTTGTGTGTGTGATGTCTATAAAAAAGAGCTCTAATAAATTTACTTAAAGAATGATAAGCACTTGGATCAAATTTTTTTGAAGGGAAGAAAAAAGCTGTGTACCTTTTAGTTCACATGACTGTTACTCTTTGAGAAATGAAAACAGCCTTAAAGATTATTGGCAAAACACAAATGTCATCAATATATGAGTAGGTGAACTAAATTATGCAGGTCAGATACTAAGTTTGCTATATGTTTTAAGGTTATAAACTGCTTTTTTGGTTTTTTGGAACAGTTCAACTTTGCTTCACAATTGTAAGACCGGAAGACAAATGGAATTAACCACACCCTTAATTATGCTGAAAGCAGCCAAACCCTTGGCTGCACCTAGCACATAATGAAAACAATTTACCTGGTTTTACATTAAAGTAGAAATTGCTAGAAGTTACCATTGTAACATGTAATTGAAACCACTGGAAGTAGATTTACACACAAGGTGTGTAAGAACAGTCAAATGTGTTTTAAATAAAAGATTGTAAGAAGGCATGGAAATATAAATTATTGCCTAGAGTCAAACAATTGTTTTGAATTACACAAGATAAAGCTAAAAGTTCAAACAAGTTGTAGAAGGACTGTAAAAATAAATCTTGCCAAAAAAATTCTGTGTGAATATTAATTAAATTCAAAAAGGTATTATATGGGTTTTTTATAAATTGAGCATTGATATAAAAGCACAACAAGGTACACTTAAGGCACTAATCTGCTCTTTAGCAACATTTGTAAAGAATTTAAAATTAAAAGTTTTTGCTTTTTACATTTCTAAGTCATCATTTTGGTTAAATAAGTAATTTATGGTAATCTGAAATTTTATTTCATAACATCAAGTGTTTTAAACCCCTAACATGTAACATCCTTCTCAAAATCAAACTCTAGTTACAAAATTGTCTTTCCTAATTCCTGGCTTTTTGATGCTAAAGAGGGCTCCTGGAGTACCCACAACAGAGGTAAACAGGATTATATGACAGGTTTAGTTACACAGAATCGCCAAAATGGTGTTCAATATTCTTTAGATGATACTATGGTGAATAATACTAATACGTGTTCCAAAATTGTATGGGATTTCTAAAATTCTAATGTCTGAAGTATATGCTATCAACCACAATTAAGTTATTGTAAACCACAGAAATAACCAAAATTTTTTGTCAATCATGTTTCTGACTAACTACCCTGGACATTTTGTTATACACAGACAACTGTTGTCTTGTTTTGATTTTTTTCAAAAAAATCATTTTTAATCAGCTATAGAACTTTGACAGGTGCTCTCAAATGCATGCTTCTGATAACTTTGGAGCTTGTGACATTGGCATATAGGAAAAACATACAGGACTCATGAAGAGCTAAAATGTTTATGAATATCAAACACAACAAGAGTTAACCGAATGGACTGGACTAATAGAAAACTGAAGTAATCTTTCTGACTTTTGCTTGTAACATTATTGATCCTTGTATTGTTTACCAGCATCAAAGAAACTTATTTTGAGCTATTTACAGCCTTTAATATTTGACTAAGGTGTACTCCTGTGAACAAAATTTGGAGCATGTTTGTCTCTCTCTGCCTGGCTTCTCCAGAATTTGAAAAATAGTGTGAGTATTCTTAACCTATGGCAATATAGCTGTTTGCATTGGGTATGCTTCCCTTTATGGAGTCAAGCTCAACTTGCAGAGCCAATAAAAGCCCCTTGGAAAAACTGGCCTCATACCTCATCTACACAGTCCTTGTGCAGGGTTCCGTTCCTGATCTGTGGTAAGTAAAGAATGACACTTTCTGATAGGCCCAGGAGCCCCAAGTTTATCTTGGGACCACAAGAGGAGAGGATCACCCAACTCATAAGTATTTGATAGTAGAAACCCATGGCTGGGCTTGACTTCAGAAAGTCCTATCTAAAATTTCTTGTGGAACAGAGTTCCATCAAAGCCAGTGTAAAAGACCTATGTAAAAATAATTATTCTTGCTGCACTTTATGCAAATAATCAGGCCAAGTATAAGACTAACGTTTATTTCACAAATAACTCAGTCCTGTCATGATTCGTTTTTAACAGAAAAGAGGACTGGATAAAGATTATGTTTCAAAACGTATTATACAATTGTCATTAAATTCTAAACTCATTAGTTTTGAGTTTTTGCCTACATTTTAGACCAATCCTGCTTATTCCTGTGAACCACCTGGTGATCTTCAACTGCAGCTCAGAAGAAACAAAAAGGGATGGGTAATGTAAAAATCTGGATTAATATTCT
This sequence comes from Pan paniscus, assembly GCF_029289425.2. Lineage (NCBI taxonomy): Eukaryota > Metazoa > Chordata > Mammalia > Primates > Hominidae > Pan > Pan paniscus. The sequence continues at coordinate 79,553,760 of NC_073255.2, read as the reverse complement.
ACTTCTGGGCAATTATTCTGCAAATCCTGCAGAGGAATGGGAATAAATAGGGTGCCCATCCCAATCTCAGCAAGCATAACTATAGCCACTAGTTATCTGGGTGTGTCAAAAGACATTCTTTTCTCTCCCTTGTGGAAAGAGGACTTAATTCCACAGTTTCATCTTAGCATTCAGCTCATGGTAAGGAGTCTATGCAATCCCCTGAGACATATTTTTGTCCCAACCTCAATTCCAAGCTTCAAGTTGAAGCCTTAGGAGAGAATACTGGATCTGAGAAATCCACAGGCAGATAATGGAGGTTAAAAGGCACAGTGCAGGTGAGCATGACTAATTCCAGCCGATTAAGCCAAGCCTCCCATTTCATAGATAAATATCATGCTAGGATCTGTGGAATAAATGAGGTCTAGTGAACTCCAGAACCACTGACAGAAGGGGAGATAGGATAAGAGCAAATATTTCCACCCCCCTAGGCCTCCCTGTTAACCAGGGTGGAAGCTGCTTGGACACCAATGGGTGGCACCCTGTCACAATCACTGGGACTTGGGGATACAAGGATGGAAGGGGAAAAGAGAACATTCTTTCTTCTGTCAACATACCTGGGTATATGCTAGGATGGAAGGGGAAAAGAGAACATTCTTTCTTCTGTCAACATACCTGGGTATTTGCTAGGATGAAAAAGGAACCAGGAACACCTGCTCCTCTCTTTCTAGATGAGTAACCATTCATTCATCTTCAGTCTATATCCTTTTTGAATGCATCCTGAACCCTTGGGACTCCTTTGAAAACATGCTTTTTTCCTTTTATTCCCTCTGTCTTCTCTTTACAGATAGGTAATCATGTCTTCATACTATGGGATGGTCCCCTCAGATGCATCCTCCAAGCTTGGAAGAATTAATTTTCCAAACCTTAGACTGGGTGGCTTAGAATTGGACTCAAGACAAAACAACCCAGAAGCCTGACATGCTGGCAAAAGGGTAAAAGGTGTTTTTTTTTCTTTCTTTCCCCCGTTGGGCTTTTGGTCTCCCTTTCCCTATGCAAACTGGTAAAAGACCTTGGGATTTTTTAGCTTTCCTTGCCACCTTCCCCTTGTTTCGTTTTAATACATGTTTTTAAATAACCCAGTTTGATTCTTCCCACCTTCAGACTACCAAACTTCAAAGAGTCACACAACCAGAGCCTTGGACAATGGCCCCTTTCACAGGGAACGCTTAGATAGGCCTCTTAGGGAGATCTGACTGCCATTTTTCCAAAACAGTGCCCCCTGTCAGCAGGAAGCAGTTAAAAATGGTTTTTGTCCTTATCTTTATTTTGATTCTAACAGCAGTTAGATGTGCTTCTTTAGAGAGGGAAATAACAGAGTTAGAAAACAGCCAAGGGTCCTGGGTGAAACCCCGTCTTCAAGCCTAAAACAGCCTGAAGACTAAAAAATCAGACTGCTGGTCCCAGATGAAGCCTGCCTTTTTCTAACTGATTATGAATAATTTTCTAACTGAATAATGTCCACCTGCACACTGGGAGGAAGGGAGTGGAGCCATGGAAAGTTTACCCCTTGTGCAGGGAGGAGGAGCCTGGCCTCTTCAGTTTCTGTGTGATGGTCTGGTGTTCACCAATCTAGGAGGTGGGGGCCTTTAAACAGGACTCTGACTCACTTTTTTTTTTTTCTGGTTTTTAACCCAATCAACTCTACTCCTCATCCTTCAGAGTGTCTCTGAGCCTAATCTTTCCTAGTCATGTGACAAGAACCCAATTTTGCTGAAGGAAAGTTCTGCAACATGAAGATTTGGAACCCTCATTTAAGATAAGCTTAGTATACGCATGTGGGTCTCTTTCTGGCTTCTATCTGTTTCAACATTTTTCTGTCTTTATGCCAACACCACAGTATTTTGATTACTGTAAATTTGCAATATATTTTTAAACAAAAAAAGAATTATGCCTCTGAGTTTATTATTTATTTCCAGGTTGTTTGGCTACTTGTGGGTTTTTTTGAGTGTTTATAGAAATTATAGGGCAATATTTTGGTGGCTTACTCCTGTGATCTCAGAACTTTGGGAAGCCAAGGCAGGTGGATTGCTTGAGCCCAGGAGTTTGAGACCAGCTTGGGCAATATGGTGAAACTCTGTCTCTACAAAAAATACAAAAACTTGCTGAGCCTGGTGGCATGCATCTGCAGTCCCAGTTACTTGTAAGGCTGAGGTGAGAAAATCAATTGAGCTTGAGAGGTCAAGGCTACACTGAGCCATGATTATGACACTGCACTGCAGCCTGGGTGACACAGCTAAATATTGACTCAAACATTTTAGAATATTTTAGTACTTCTGCAAAAAGTACCACTGGTTTTTTTGAAAGAGATCTCATTGATTTGTAGATCATTTTGAATACCATTAACATCTAAAGAAACTTGCATGTTCTAACTCTTGAAAAATAGTATGCTAAAGAATTTGTCGAGTTTTCATATATATGCAGGCATGCTAGTTTTCTTTTGGCTTTTAACTTCCAGTTATATTTCATTGTAGTCAGAAATAATATTTTTATGATTACCATTTGTTTACGCTAAAACTTGCATTCCAGCTTAGAAGTTTGCCGATCTTAGAATACGTGCCATATGCAATTAGAAATATTATGTATTATGCTATTGTCAGGTGAAATGTTTTGTAGACTATTCCCAGGTCTTATTTTTCTTTTTAACCTTTTATTTCTCTCTGCATTTGCCTTTATCTTTATTTTCTTTTTTATTTACTTTCTTTCTATTAATTTTATTTCTATTTTTTTTCTCATTACATTCTCTTAATTTCAAATTTTCTAGAATTTTTGTCATGTTTTAATTTATTTCCATTCATATCCCCTATTATTTTTCTCCATGTTTCTTTTTCCATTTCTCATTTCTTAAAATTTTATTTTATTGCAAATTATTGCATTTGTTTACTTCTCGTTTTTATTGTAATTAGTATCTTCATTTTATTTTCACTGATCTTAATTACGTTTGTTTTTCTTTGTTTGTCCTTACTATTTTTCAATTACTTTAAATTTATTTTTAAATTTTATTTTCTTTCTCTTGATTTCATTTGTTTCACTTTATTTTTCTGTATTTTGCTTTGTAAAACAGAAGGGATGACCTATTTTACATTGGCCTAGCCATAGTGGTCAAGACTCATTTGCTGAGGCTCTCTGGCAGCCACTCTACCCCAGGAGTCTCCAACCCAGGGTACAGTCAGGGCCTCCTAGGAAGATTGCTAAGATCCCTCGGCAGATCTTTCATTGTTACAGGCCCATCTGGCACTCAGTGTCATGGGCCATTTCTGCTGCTTTCTGAAGCCCCCTGGAAGTCTTAGTGTTGCCAGGCCAAGACCCTGACTGCCTCTTTGTGTCCCAATGGATCCCCCACACATAATCCAGGGCACTGACTTCTTTCCCACGAGAGGGCCACACCCACTCCACTGCACCAGGGCATGTCTGGACAATATGTGTGTCTTTTCTTTGTTATAAAAGAATTTTTTTGTTTTTTGAGATGGAGTCTTGCTCTGTCACCCAGGGGGGAGTGCAGTGACGTGATCTCAGCTCACTGCAACCTGCAACCTGCGCCTCCCAGGTTCGAGTGATTTTCCTGCCTCAGCCTCCCAAGCAGCTGGTATTACAGGTGTGTGCCACCACACCCAGCTAACTTTTTTTTTTTTTTTTTTTTTTTGTATTTTTAGTAGAGACAGGGTTTCACCATGTTGGCCAGGCTGGTTTCAAACTCCCAACCTCAGGTGATCCACCCGCCTCAGCCTCCAAAAGTGCTGGGATTACACGTGTGAGCCACTGTGCCCAGTCGAGAAAAAAAATTTTTTTTAACTTGACATATAACTGACTTATTATGAAAATGTCAGCTTTAGGGGTAGATACACATGCAAATATGTGCAAAAATGCTAATCATGTGAGAAGATGAACATTTCTACATTGTATTTAATGATTTCATAGGGTTGCTATTTTACCCTTTCCTGTCTTTATATGTTCAATGGGAAAATCCTCAGTGAAGACTCCTCAGTATGACAGACAAAATGTTGTGCAATCTAATCACTGATAGATGCAGTGAAGTAACTTCTGGTTTTCATTCGGAGCTCTCACAGCTAGGATTAAAAACTCTTAGTTGCAAACTCACATGATGAGGAGTTATAGTATGCTGTCCTCTTCTGCACATTTGTCTGCCATCATAATTTTTTCAACTTGCCAAGGGAAAAAGTGGGAAATTGTTTCCCTCAGACCTACTCATCTCCCTTCCATAGGTTTTCAGGTTGTATATTGTCCAGATTGCTTAGAAGCTCATGATCACAGAGGTGATATTTGTCAAGAGAAAGCTTTGTTGCAGGATTAAGTGAAGGTGTTTACCACTCAGGGCCTACGGTTCCTCCAGAGGCAGGATGAACTTAAAAATCATTCCTGAATCCAGAAAGTAATGACAGAAGTCAGGGGCTACCCACAGGAGAAAGAAAAATGCTCCCTTTTGCTTCCCAAGTGGTCACTGCTTATTCTGGCATTAATCATGCTTCTGACCATGATGTGTTTCTTAGTCATCTTTCTCAGTATTCCACTGATTGTGCATCTAAGGAAAAGAGGCCTGGATGAGAGTGGTAAAGAGAACAACTGCATCCTTCCATAGCTGATGCCTTGGTGAGCTTTGAAGCACACTGAGCAGAGTCTGAAACTCTTCCTCACTATGGGTAAGTTGCGTCAAATTCGACTCCCATGGAAATGGCACCAGGTTCAAGGTGTCAAAGAGACTCAGAGCCAGTGAATGAGATGGAGTTTTACTGGGGACTTACATAGAGAGGAGAAGGTCCAGTGTCAGTGGGATTAGCAGGATAACCATGCCCACTTGCAAAAATTATGCAGTTTGTATAGCATTTTTATTTAGCACTTTTTTTCTGAACAACCTTTCACCTGTCAGACTTCATTTAACAAAAAAGGAATGGCCTCAATCCCCTGTGTGGCCTGTGTTCCACGCCACAGGATGGGACAGACCAGGGCTAAGATATTCCTCATAAATAAAAAATAATCACCAGATTGGCCCCTACTAGACTTTTTAGCTTAAAACTGAACATTCAGAAGCATTTTTTTATACATGGTCAGTCTCCAGGTATGCCCAAGTCAAGTTAATACTGTCAGTTGCATCCATCATACAGGCTGGTTCAGGTACTAGAGGTTCTTCTTCCTGAGACTCTAGATTCAAAAAGTTTTTGCTTTTTCTTTAATCATGGGGTTGACAGTTTACTAAAAGGCCTGATGTGTGTGCACATTGCTGGTACAGTTGTCTAAGTTAATGAGATGGCTTCACAGTTGGTAGGGCCTGTTCCTGTTACAGGTGTGACTGGGTGTGTACAGGCTGCTGACGTGCCTCTTCTCTAGACTTTCACTGGACCATAACATTCTGGGGCCCCAGTTCCACTATTTTCCAAGGTGGGACATGCTGAGCCAGACCCTGGAATTGTGGTTCAAGGTGACCAGGCTGAGGCTGCTCTTTAAAAGGCAGAACTGTCAGGTCTGTGTCTTATTTTCCTTGTCATTCTAATGTATCTTTTGGTATGGAGAGCAGAGTAGAGTCTGTGACAGCCCTCCTGCTAGGGTTGGTACTATTTATACATGACTCTTAAGTGTCAAGGTAGATTGAGAGATCTCTCTTCCTGGCACAGCCTGAGTAGGCTAGAGCACTGTGACCCTTAAAGCTTGGTTCATACAGTCTTCAGAGGAATTTCAAAAACCATAGGATGTGGGGGGCAGAGAAAGAGCTGGTACAAATGACAAGTTGCAGGTCAAATAATTGGAGGCAGGAAGAGAATGGGACCTGCTTGGGACGGTACACACACTGCCTGGGTGCAGCTGAACAGTCAAGCCAGTTCTCTTATCAATGGGTCACTTAATGTGCCAAGATGGGTGTGGGCCTTGACACTCTTGATCTCCTTCCTCTAGTGGGGCTGCATTGGCGGTTGCCATCCTGATTTCTTGGTGGAAAAACCTAGCAGGTGAGGCAGGACTCAAGGGCCAGGGACAGGACAGAGCACCTTGGCTGGCCTCACCCAGGGCCCTCTGAGGCTCCTGCAGGCAGGAGGACTCCATGGAGCCCCAGACCCCTTTTCTAGGATGGTGCCCAGAGCCCCTTCCTGGACCTTCAAGAAGGGCCTACTCTTTCTGCAACCTGCACCTACTGGTCTCTAGAAGATGAGCATTCATTTCTCTTTGTGGACATGGCTTCTGCTTCATTTCCATAAGAAATGCCTAGGGAATCCTGGGCCTGTGCTGGAGGTTCTCTAAGTGCCAAAGTCAGTAAGAGTCTCAAGAATATAATTAATAGTATTTCCTGCACATTACTATCTCAGGGTTACTTTTGCCCAAAAATGTGTAAAAACAAATATTAAGATTTTTATCCTTTACATTACCTTAATTAGGTCATCACACAAGCCTTTTATTTTCCTCCCAATCATTGAATTTTTGTTTTCTTCTTTGTTCAAATTGTTACCTGCTTTAGAGGCAAAAACTTAAAAAAAAATGCTACACAAATACTAACAGGTAACAGCAATTTATTTAAAATGTAATTAGATTTCTTAAATAAGTAAATAATTTAAGTAAACTTAGTTTATATTACTTGTATAAATTATTTTACATATTATCCTCAATCTTAAAAAAAATTTAGCTAGGTATGCAATTCAAAATTGATATTTTTAAAATAGGCAACTTAAAAACATTTTATTGGACAAGTTGGGTAATATTAATTCTCAAATATTTTATCTTAGAAATCAACACACTTGACAATTGATATTCACAGTATCTATGAAAGTGACATTCTGAATGTGCTTTTATACTTGCCAAAAATTTAAGAGAAAAAAATCTATTCTGGCCTTCAGTAGTAAAACTTAAAGATTAAAGAAATAAGATTAAATTACTGGCTAAATTACCCACAAAAACTGAAATAGATTCATTTACTTGTTCTTTATCTTTCAGCATCTGATAATGAACAGATTTTAAGACGTTCAGAATCTGCTTCAGTATAGAAATAAGGCCAAACAGCTCTTGTGAAAGAATCATTAAAATATACAGAACAAACCTATTATTTATATTACTTTAAAAAATCACCCAATTCATAGTCCAAAAGAATACCAATCTTATGGATTTTACTACTGGCAGAAGGTGGGTTTTCTTAGGACCTGATGCAGCATAACCACTCTATATATCATCCAATTGCCCCCAAATCAACCCAGAACTGAAGGCTGATCCTGCCAGGTCCTAAGAAGACAATCTTGACACACACCTAATTTTCATTTAGGCTTGTTTCCCACCTCTACCTTCCAGTAATGTCTGTCAGAACTACACTTCTGAGAGCCCAGGAAAGCAGGGCAGAAATAAAATCTCCTTGGGTTATAACATACGTTTGGTTTCGTTCTTCCATAAACAGCTTTTCTATCCTCGGAGACAATAAGTTGAGGATGTGCTGTGTCAAGATCTAAAATCAAGGACAGGCGCGGTGGCTCACATGTGCATTCCCAGCACTTTGGAAGGCTGAGGTGTGTGGATCATGAGGTCAGGAGATCAAGACCATCCTGGCTAACATGGTGAAACCCCATCCCTACTAAAAATACAAAAAATTAGCTGGGCCTGGTGGTGGGCACCTGTAGTCTCAGCTATTTGGGAGGGTGAGGCAGGAGAATTGCTTGAACCTGGGAGGTGGTGGCTGCAGCGAGCCAAGATCACACCACTGCACACCAGTTTGGGTGACAGAGCAAGACTCCGTCTCAAAAAAAGAAAAAAAAAAGATCTAGAATTAAATCTACTTGAAATGGCTTGATAGTTCTGTCTAAGCCAGAATATAGAGGAGGAAGACTAAAACCATATTTTATATTTTGTTAATCTATATGAAAAGAGTTCAGGGCATTTTAGGTTTCAATACCTGTGGTGCATATTCTTAACCTGTGTCAGCAATTCCAGGTTTGACTGCATAGAATTGGCCTCTGCCTCCCCCAGTAGATGTTTAAATGTAGAAACATAATCTGAAAATTTTACAAGGTTTTCACTTAGTTTTGCTAAAATGTCCATCTCTTCATCTTGTTTCAATTGTGAGTCAATTGTGTGGCATGGGTACAATTATGCTCTCTTCATATGTAGAATGTCATTTTTTTTACTATAGATATTTTCCATTTTTCACCTGAGACCACAGGCTAATTTCAAAAAGAATATTTACTTCTAATTATGTAGCGTCTATTACATAGCTAGTATTGTCTTTGTTTACTTCATGTATATGCCAAAAAGACCTCACGACTTATGAAACGTTCAACTGTTTACTTAAATTGGCCCAATAAATTTAATAAACTCAATTATGTAAATTTTATAAAGTAAAATGAACAGTAACTAAACAAAAATTGGATTCAATAGCATTCTCTAATTGAAACAAAATATAAAATACACTAAATAACATACAATACACAGACTATGAAATTACTCACGTGAAAATTATTTTGTGAACACCATTAAATTTTATCAAAGTCACTTTCATAATCTCTGAGGTGATTATACAAAGAATGTTTTATGAAAAGAAAATTATGTATTATGTCTATGGTGAGCAACAGGCAAACAGACAAACAACAAAAAAAGAGAATTTGCACAAGATGATTCTAAGCCAGGAGCAATAACATTTTAGATAAATGAATTTAATACACAGCAGAGAAAATAGATTTGCTTTCAAAATCTTTGAAGTTTCTGGTTTGCTGGTAAGTGATCAACACTTGTAAAATTATCTGTTCATTCTAATATTTTTCTTTTCTTCTCAAAGTAGGTACACAACCATAAACAAATATGATTACTTTCTCTATAAATCTGTTACACCTGAAGTTTATTTTACAGTGATATATCTATATATTTAAATCCATGTAAACCAAAACTAAAGGTCTGTATGTGTTTAGCAGACCAGAGAAGTCATATGTTCAACAGAAAAAAGTAGGATAAAATTTTATAAATAGTTGTTCAGAATTCAGAAACATATAGCTCCAATTATACTCATAATCTTCGTTACAACCATCATAATAACCTGTAGTTACAAGAAAACAAAAATGTAAGTTGTAGAAACCATATTCTCTAAATTATTTTAAGTTAAAGACCACTGACAAAGGGATCACTAGAGTTGTTAGTCCACTGTCACCCAATAGTATATTGTTACCTACAACCTTGGGTAAGATGGGATAAATTAACATCAGTGGCAAGATACACATTCAATGTAAAATAGCCTTAACACAATAACAACAATTTTGGTTTATTAAAACAAATTAAGTTCACACATTGTCATTAAAAAGGCATTTTGAAATTCACTGTATTTTAATTACCTTAATTTGCAAATGGTAAGGCAATTTCCTTCTAAAATTCAAATTGTTTCTCTTACTAAGCAGATTATTATCCTGATCACTTACCACACTCCTATCATCCTGTCACTTACGATACCGCTGTAAACTAACTACTAAGTGGCCTTTCCACTTAGAATTTCTTCGTGTATCTTAGGTTTCAGTTTACTTAATCTTCCATGGAAAAGTATATAAATCTGTTCATCTAATATAGAAGAACCTCTCATAACTCTGGTGCAGCAACCACTGACCATGTTCTTTCACATAAATTCTAGAAATGAAGACACAGCATCAAATGTAAGAGTTAAATTACATCGAAATTTGCTTTTGAAAAATATTGAATCCTTTTAATATAAAAAAGTAGGTTCCCTTTAGAGAAAAGTGATCGAGATTGCTGACTAGAAGCAGCTAGACTGTGCAGTTCTCATAGACAGGAATGCAAGGTATACATAAATACAGCACCTGCAACTGAAACATCCAGGTACTTGCATTGGGAATAATCAAAGAAACAATCTATGGAGAATGGAATAAAGCAAGGCAGGACAATGGGCCACCTGGGAACAACATGGAGCCAAGGGAACCTCCCCACCCAGTAAAGCAGTGAGTGCATGTGTGACCCTAGAAACCCATGATTCTCCCACAGATCTCTACAACCTTCAGGTGAGGAGATACCCTCATGAACCCACTTCACCAAGGCCTTCAGTTTAACACACAGAGCTACATGGAGTCTCAGCAGAGCAGCCACTTAGGCCTGCGCAGATTCAAGAGCCTTAGATACTGGCTTTCCAGGCTTCCCAGAAAAAGTAGCTGCAACTCGAGCAAAGCAGGTTACACCCCTGAACATACCCATAGGAAAGAGGCAGAATCCAGGGGGCTGATAGTGATGGTCTGTAGGACCCACTTCAACAATGCCTCACATGGTAAGACCTACTGGCTTAGATTCCAGCCAATCATTGGTAGCAGCACTGCACCTCCCTGGGATGGAGCTACCAGAAAGAGGAGTGGGCCACCATCTTTGCTGCTTGAGCAACTTAGCCATTCCAGCCTTCAGGCTTTGAAGAGCCCAAGCTGACCGGGGGGCGGAAAGGATCTCCTAGCACAGTACAGGTGCTCTAAAAAGACATGGCCAGACTGCCTGTTAAAGCAGGTCCCCCGTTTCATTCCTTCTCACTGGAAAGTACTTCCCAATGAGGGTCTCCAGCTACCACCACCAGCGCTCTTTGGTTGATGGAGTTTTGAAACCTCTTTGGGATACAGTTCCTAGAGGGAGAGGTGAGCTGCCATTTTTGCTGTTTGTGTGAGTTAGCTGTTCCAGCCTTCTGGCTTTGGAGAATCCAAATAAACTGGGGGTGGAAGTGGTACCTCTGAATAGCAGAGCTGTCCTACAAAAATATGGCTAGACTGCTTTCTTAAGTGGGTCCCCAATCATGTTTTCCTCACTGGGGAGGACCTTCAACAGGGGCTTCCAGCTACCTCCTAGAGGTGCTTTTGGGCTGGCAACAGGTCTATACCTCCCTGGGATGGCGCTCCCAGAGAACAGGGCATGCTGCCATTGTTGCTGTTTTGCAGCATTCAGTGGTGATAACTTTCAGTACTGGAAAACCTGAGGTGACTAGAAACTGCAGTGGACACCCAGCATACTGCAGCAGCCCTTCAGAAGTGGTCAGACTGTTACGTGAGTGCCTGTTCTCATATATTCTCACGAGGCAGGTTCTCCAGGCCTGGGCCACTAGCCAATCATTGCCAGAGCTATTGAGCCAGCAGCAACTTAGCAACTCCCTGGACAGAGCCTCCAGGGGCCTCTGCAGTACAACTGTCCTTGCTACCCTCAGACTAATAAAAAATCCCAAACCCTAAGTGCCTTATTCACACCTCAAACTGCAGTTTACCCAAGGAGAGGAAGCCAGCCCATCCTCCATGGGTCCCACAAACTACCCACTGCTCCTCAGCAGACAGTAAACCCCTAACTTGGCCAAAAGGAAAGATCCTCCATCCTGGGCTGGCTGCACTGAGTAACTGCTGACCTACATCTCTCTGAGATGCAGCCCCCAGAAGACAGGCAAAGAGATAATGCAGCAAGCCAGCTCATGTGGTGGCCAGAGGGTTTGGTGCAAGAGCATCTGTAGTAGAGTGTGGCCAGTGATGGCCATTTCTCTAGGCTCAACTTTCTCCCATAGGAGACTTTAGCCCTAGGGGAACTGTTGGGCCTAATTTCTGCAGGATGGTCTTGCAAATCAGAAGAAGCTGGTCCAACTAAGCACTCCTTGGTCTGCTGGCCTCTCCCAGGGACCCAGTCTGGCCACAGCTGCTTACAGGGCAGTCTCAGGTACCCTGGAAGCTCATACCAGAGCATCTGCACTGGAGGGACATGCCTGACTCACGAAGAGCTCCAGCAAGGCAGCCCCTATGACTGCACCAGCCCACATTTCTTCCCCATACTGCAGCTTCCCGTGACACCATGGCAACTCCTGATATTTCTTTGCTGGCACATGTCTGCAAAGGCAGGTTTGGCTTTGCTTGCCCCACCAGCAAATGGGAATGCAATATGCCCCGCCACCCCCAGCAACTGCCATTGTAGATGAAACTTTGGTGGGCAGAGAGCCAGAAAACTCCACCCCTGCCTTTGTGCTAACACTGTGCAGAGAACAGGGTATCCTCCCACACTCTGAACAATCACTCTTTCTTGGGTGGCACAGAGAAGGCATCAAAACCTTTACTGGCCAGTATCCTGCCCCAAGCCAACACCACCTTTAGTGCAACAGCACACAGTCTCCAGCAGGTATCCCCCACTCCCCTCCCAGCTGCTTTGCTCCTGCCACTGAGGTGAATACCCAAAGACAGGCAGAAACCCCATATCCACTAGCACTCTGCTCCAGCTATGGCACCTTAGTCCCACAAAATCGCAAACTCCAAATCTCAAGGAGCCAGAGAACACAGTTGGGGCTCAAAACAAGTCCCCCGGAGTTAGAGTATGCAGCCTCTGAGTTGTGAGCTGAGCATTGCCCACCCACCACCACCACCAAACAAAACAAAACAAAACAAAAAAAACCTCCCAGGAACAAAGCCTGTTGGCTGCATCCATCTTATACCACAATCAAATACTCAAGACCATCAAATAGGATTTTTAAAAAAAACCCATTCAAAGGTCAGCAACCTCAAAGATATGCCCACAAAGATGAGACACAATCAGTGCAAAGATAAAAACACAAAAAGCCAGAGTGACTTCTTTCATCCAAATGACCAAATTACGTTTCCAGCAAGGCCTAAGATGACAGAAGTAGAATTCAGAATATGGGTAGAAACAAACTTCACTGAGTTACAAAAGTAATTTGCAACCCAATGCAAGGAAGGAAAAAAAATTGCAGGAACTGACGGAAAAAACAGCCAGTCTGGAGAAAAAATGTGGCCAACCTGATAGAACTGAAAAACACAATACACAACCTTTATAATGTAATCACAAATATTAACAGCAGAATAGGCCAAGCAGAGGAAAGAATCTCAGGGCTTCAAGACTGGCTTTCTGAAATCAGACAGACAAGAATAGTGAAAAAAGAATAAAGAGGAATGAACAAAACCTCTAAGAAATATGGGATTATGTAAAGAAACCACATCTATGATGCAAGAGATTGCCTGAAAGTGATGGGGAGAATGAAAACAACTTGAAATACGTATTTCAGGATACCATCCATGAGAACTTCCCCAACCTAGAGAGGCCAACATTCAAATGCAGGAAATGTGGAGAACCCAAGTAAGATACCCCACGAGAAGGTCATCCTCAAGATACATAATCATGAGATTCTCCAGGGTCAAAATGAAAGAAAAAATATGTTAAAGGCAGCTAGAGAGAAAGGCCAGGTCACCTCTAAAAAGAAGCTCATCAGGAAAACAACGAATCTTTCAGCTGAAATCCTACAAGTCAAAAGAGATTAGGGGCCAATATTCAACATTCTTAAAAAAAGAATTCCAACACAGAATTTCATATCTGACCAAGGTAAGCTTCAGAAGTAAAAAATATATATGATCCTATTCAGATAAGCAAATGCTGAGAAAATGTTACCACAGGATCTGTCTTAAAAGAGCTTCTGAAGAAAGCATTAAATAAGAAAAAGACTATTACCAGTCACTACAAAAGCACACTAAAGTATACAAACTGCGGACACTATAAAGCAACCACAGAAACAAATGTGCAAAATAGCCAGCTAAGATCCTAATAACAGAATCCAATCCACACATATGAATACTAACCTTAAATGTAAATGGGCTAAATACCCAAATTAAAACACAGATGGCAAGCTGAAAAAAGAATCAAGATCTAATGGTATGCTTTAATCAAGACACCCATCTCAAATAAGCTCAAAATAAAGGGAAAAAGAAAAGCCTACCAAGCAAATAGAAAACAGGAAAAGAAGCAGGGGTTGCAATCCTAGTTTCTGACAAAACAGACTTGAAATTAACATAGATTAAACCAAAAAAAGGGCATTACATAATAGCAAAGGGCTATATATGCACCCAACATATAAGCAACCAGATTATAAAGTAAGTTCTTAGAGACCCTCTAAGATGATAAATGTTCTTCCACTCTCATTACATTTATACTGCATTTGTTCAGTATTAAATTTCAGATGTTGAACACAGTATGAGGACTTGGTAAAGGCTTTTCCACATTTTTAACACTTGTGGAGCTTCTCTCTAGTATGAATTCTCTTATGTCTGATGAGGTGTGAGAACCAGCTCGATGCTTTGCCACATTCTTCACATTTGTAGGGTTTCTCTCCAGTGTGAATTCTCTTATGATTAGTCAGGTCTGAGACGCACTTAAAGGTTTTGCCGCATTCTTCACATTTGTAAGGTCTCTCTTCCATATGAATTCTCTTGTGGTTAAAAAGGGTTGAGGAGCGGGTAAAGGCTTTGCCACATTCTTCACAGATGTAGGGTTTCTCTCCAGTATGAATTCTCTTATGTTTACTAAGGGCCGAGAACCACTTAAAAGCTTTTCCACATTCATTGCATTTGTAGGGTTTGTCTCCAGTATGAATTATCTTATGTTTAGCAAGGTCTGAGAACCACCTATAGGCTTTGTTACATTCTTCACATTTGTAGGGTTTCTCTCCAGTATGAATTCTCTTATGATTAGTAAGGTCTGAGAAGCACTTAAAGGCTTTGCCACATTCTTCACATTTGTAGGGTCTGTCTCCAGTATGATTTCTCTTGTGTTTAACAAGGGTTGAGGAGCAGGTAAAAGTTTTGCCACATCCTTCACATTTGTAAGGTTTCTCTCCAGTATGAACTCTCTTATGTTCAGTAAGGTTTGAAAACTTTTTAAACGCTTTGCCACATTCTTCACATTTGTAGCATCTCTCTACAGTATGAATTTTCTTATGTCTAGTAAAATCTGAGAACAACCTACAGTCTTTGCCACATTCTTCACATTTGTGGCATTTCTCTCTGCTAAAAATGTCTTTATGTGCAGTGAAGATTGAGCACAACTGAAAAGCTCTGCCACATTTATTACACTGACAGGTTTTGCTATGGGTAGTTGACAAACATTGATGAAGGCCATTATAACTGCTTTTCTGCCCCTTGCAATTACCCACACTTTGGTAGTCTTTCTTTAAATGTAAATTATTAAGGTCACAGCTCCCATATTTTCTCAGAATCACTTTTTGAAATGAATCTTTTATGTCATGATCCGGCAATATCTCTGCAGTAAAATGAAAAGAGCCAGCTGGAGAAAAAAAATAAAATAAAATTCTCCCTCATTAGACTCAGGTGAATATACTTCACAAATATATAATTATACAAAGCACATTAACAAAATGACAATAAAATACCACAGGCTCTATATTCTTATAGACATATAAACCTAACAGAAATATACTGACCAAAATGCCTTTGTGAGAAGTCTAAGAACCAGTTAAGCATTTGTGGCACACCAAGTGAGCAAAATGCCAAGAACCACATAGAAGTGTAATAAAAGTATTTCATATTTACCCACCACAGCCATTCTTCATCCTGTGATGACTCTAACTATCGACTCCAAACTCCTATCTTCCCCCTCCAAAAATAAATAAAATAGTGGCACATGTGTCCATGCTTCTGGCTTATTGAGACCTTACCAAAGACTAATTTCTATATTCCATGACAGTGTTGAAAGGAAAGGTGGTATACACTGACAGTTTCGGACAGCTGAGACCAAAGGTAAATGACTGTTACAAGAGAAGAAAGACTTCAGTATCATAGACAACGGGTATAGCAAGTGACTAAGGGATCTCAATAAGAAACACAGGGAATGGCCAGGAGTGGTGGCTCACACCTGTAATCCCAGCACTTTGGGAGGCTGAGGCAGGCGGACCACCTGAGGTCAGATGTTCAAGACCAGACAGGCCAACATGGTGAAACCTTCTCTCAACTAAAAATACAAAAATTAGCAGGGCGTGGTGGCAGGTGCCTGTAATCCCAGCTACTTGGGAGGCTGAGGCAGAAGAAAGGAGAATCACTTGAACTCAGGAGGTGGAGGTTGCAATGAGCCAAGCTCGTAACATTGCACTCCAGTCTGGGCAACAAGAGTAACACTCAAAAAAAAAAAAAAAAAAAAAAAAAGGCGAATATTTTTTAACTAAAAAACACACAAGCTCAGAGAAAACATCCATAGAACAGGCTTGAGAGACTCCAAGACTCTCTAGCCTAAAAAATTGGTATCATATTCCCTCAGACAAAAGTCACTTAATACAGATTTTGACATGTGGCTTTTTATTATACAAATTGCAATATTACAACATATATAAAACATCAAGATAATATGGCTCAAAGATAAAAAAGAATATCCAGAAATCAATTATTAAAAAAAGGAGATGTAAAAATTACGTGAGACAATTTGAATTAAAGTCTTGATCTATTTTTTAAAAGAAAAAAAATAAATTACCCTAGAAAATCAAAATTACATTTCAATGATGCTCAATGAGTAAAATGGAAATTAAAAAAACAAAATGAAATAACAAAAATGAAACCAAAAAAAAGATAAAAAGCACAGAAAGAAATAAAAATTGGGTAGTAGAACTACAAAAAAAGACTAATATGCACTTCAACATTAGTAAAAAATATAAGAAAATCAAGAAGCTCAGCAAATTTCAACTAAGATAACAAAGAGATTTCTAACAAGACATAACACAAGCAATGTTTTAAAAGTTGCAGACAAGAAGAGAATCTGGAATTCAGGAAGAAGAAAGAGACGTATTATTTATATGCATGCTTCTGCAAGATTACGAGTAAATTTAAGAACATAAATCTTTCAGGCAAGAAGGGAGTAGGATGACATAGTTAAAGTACTGGGAAAAAAAAAGTCTAAGCAAGAATACTATATCCAGCAAAAGTATTCTTCAAAATGAAAAAAAAAAATCTAACTATATCATGACATATATCAAGATCTACATCAAGATCTAACTATATCATGTCTTCAAGAGATGCACTTTAGATCTAATAAAAAAAAAGACTGAAAATGGCAGGATGAAAAATACATTTTACGCAAGTGTTAACCAAATGAGAGAAGAGGCAACAATTTATTAAGTTGAAAACGGTCATATTTCATATAATTTACTTTAAGTCAAAATTCACAAGAGACAAAGTAGGACATTCAATTATAATAAGAGGGTTCATTCACTGAGAACCTATAAATACAAGACAGTTTTCCCAAACACATAAAGCAAACATTGACGGAACTGAAGCAAAAATAGACAGCAATATAATAATGGAAGGATACATCAACATCCCACTTTCACTAATACATAAAGCAAGACAGAATATCAATGAGGGAACAAAAAACTTGAATGCACTATAAAATAATTATACCTAACAAATGTATACAGACAGCAGAATACACATTCTTTTCAATAGCTCATGAAACATTTTCCTAGATGGATGACCTGTGACACCACAAAACAAGTCTTAACAATTTTTTTAATTGAAATTTTACGGACAATTATTTATGGTCCAAATGGAATGAAACTAGAAATCAGTAACAGAAGAAAAGCTGAAAAATTCAAAAAACATAAAAATTAAACAACACACCTTTTTTTTTTTTTTTTTTTTTTAAGATGGAGTATTGCTCTGTCACCAGGCTGGAGTGCAGTGGCACGATCTCGGCTCACTGCAACCTCCACCTCCTGGGTTCATGTGATTCCCCTGCCTCAGCCTCCTCTCCCGAGTAGCTGGGACTACAGGCATGCACCACCACGCCCAGCTAATTTTTTGTATTTTAGTAGAGACAAGGTTTCACCATGTTGGCCAGGATGGTCTCGATCTCCTTACCTTATGATGTGCCCACCTCGGCCTCCCAAAGTGCTGGGATGACAGGCATGAGCCACCGCACCCAACCAACAACACACTTTTGAGCATGCTCTTTTTCAAGGGTTGGAAGACATAACATTGTGAAGATGTCCATGCTGCTTAAAGTGACCCACATATTCAACACACCCCTTTTTCAATTTTCAATTTTACTTTTCCTGGCCAGGCGCAGTGGCTCACGCCTGTAATCCCATCACTTTGGGAGGCCAAGGTGGGCGGATCATGAGATCAGGAGATCGAGACCATCCTGGCTAACATGGTGAAACCCCGTCTCTACTAGAAAAAAAAAAAATTAGCCAGGTGCGGTGGCGAGCACCTGTAGCCCCAGCTACTCTGGAGGCGTAGGCAGAAGAATGGTGTGAACCCGGGAGGCAGAGCTTGCAGTGAGCCGAGATCGCGCCACTGCACTCCAGCCTGGGTGACAGAGCGAGACTCCATCTCAAAAAAAATAAATAAATAAAAAATAAAATAAATTTTACTTTTCCAAAAAGAAAAAAAAAACCCACAAAATTACGTAAGATCTCAAGGGAACATGAAAAGCCTGACAATCTTTAAAAAGAAGAAAAATATTGGAAGCATTATGCTTAACAATTTCCAAACACAAAACAAACCTACATCAATCAAAGCACTTTGGTACTGGTATAAAGGTAGAACACCAAAGTAATGAAAAACAATGCAGCACAGACATAAACTCCTGAATATATGGTCAAGTGAGTTATTTGTACACCATATTGAAGCATTATCCACAAAAGCCAATAGGTAAAAGCAATTTAAACTTTCCTTACCAAATGAATCGATAAATATAATTTAAAATACAAAAAAGGGAATATTAATCAGCTTTTTAAAAGCAGGAAATCTTCTAATATCTATTATAAAGACAAATTTTGAAGACAACATGCTAAATTAGTAAGCCAGCCACACACACAAAAATACTGTATGAATCTACTTATATGAAATATCTAAAATAGTTACATCCTTAAAAACAGAAAATAGAATGAAGTTTGTAAAGGGCCAGACAATGGGAAAAATGAGTAGTGGATTCATGTGTATAGCATATTTCTTTTACAAAAAAGATATGTTGCTAAAAATGTCAATATACTTAACAAAGCTGAACTATATAACTGAAAATATTAAAGAGTATACATTTTTTAATTTTTTTAATTTTTATTTTTTAGACAGAGTTTTGCTCTTGAAGCCCAGGCTGGAGTGCAGTGGTGCCGTCTTGGCTCACTGCAACCTCTGCCTCCCAGGTTCAAGTGATTCTTCTGCCTCAGCCTCTGCAGGAGCTGGGATTATAGGTGCGCACCACCACACCTGGCTAATTTTATATTTTTACTAGAGACGGGGTTTTGCCATGTTGGCCAGGCTGGTCTTGAACTTCTGACCTCAGGTGATCTGCCCGCCTTCGCCTCCCAAAGTGCAGGGATTACAGGTGTGAGCCACCATGCTCGGCCCTTGTATTTCTTACAATTAAGAATAAAACAATCATTGACTACTAACAAAAAAATAAAAAAAAAAAAGCAAATATACAAGTCATAAAATAGGGGTAATATTTACACAGGCAAACACAGAAATAATTATATTGGCAACGTTATGTATGACTGATCAATATCTGACTTTTGTCCAAACATTGTTTTAATGTGTACAGAGTTGAATTATTGTCATATAAAATTATGATACATAAATAAAAACTAAAAACACAATTAATTAATGTGACATAGCCTACTGTAAAACATAAGCCACTAAAATATAAAATGGTGGAACAAAATTTAACAAAAAAATTAACCAAAAAATATTGAATCAACATAGTGTACTACCAAACAATAATTATTCTAGAGAGCCATGCATTTTAACTGTGACTGCACATTTATAAAGAGCACATATTTTGGTATTTTTGTTTAATTTCAACTTTTCCTATAGGTTCAGAGGCCACATGTCTAGGTTTGTTACATGGGTATATTATGTATTGCTAAGGTTTGGGATAACTGCTCCTACTACTCAGATAGATAGCACAGTACCCCATAGGTAGCTTTCAGGCCTTGTCTCTTTCTTCCCTTCCTCCTCTAGTGGTCCCCAGTGTCTATTGTTTTCATTTTTATATCCATGTATACTCAATATTTGGCTCGCACTTATAAGTAAGAACATGCAGTATTTGTCTTTCTGGTTTTTTTCCATTAACTTACTTAAGATAAGGGCTTTCAGCTGCATCAGTGTTGCTACAAAGAACACAATTTTTTTTGGCTGTGTAGTATTTCAATGTGTATATAGGTACCACATATTCTTTATCCAATCCACCACTGATGGGCAACTAGAGTGATTTCATGTCATTGCTGTTGAAGACAATAAAGTTTGAATCACTAGTATACAGTGAAAGCAATAACATTTTATAGAAAATGCATTATAATCATTCATAAAAAGCTTTGATGAGAAAATATGAATAGGCACTTAAATAATACTAGACATACTTATGATGTCATTAATGTACAGCTGCTATTTTTGCACAAAACGTAAAGGCAAGGCGACCTTTGGAAGCAAAGCATTATATTACTAAAATAATATAAACAACATAAATACAGTACAATATGGAATAAAATAAAATAATTAGAAATAAATTTATACAATCACATAGACAAAGTTTGAGAAAAGTTGATGAAAATGCTAGTATCTTTTTGTATGCAGTAAACTTACACATATAAATCAAAGATTATAATATATGGTGTGCCTGTTATCAAGTTCACCTTTTATACAACATATACATTTGAGCACATTACTTCAGAACTTGTGAAATTACAGGCATAGTTGTTACACACAAATCAGAAAGAAAAACATATATATAAGACACAGCCCTAGTAGTCTTCATAGTAAAGATAAAATTATAAAATAATAGTTATTAAGAAATAGGTAACAATTTGGAATTTATTATGTTTATTATGTCCTGGACAGTGTTCTAAGTAACCTATGGTATTAGTGTTTTTAGGAATTCTGTGAGGTGAGTAGATAAAATCAACTATTCCACAGTAGAGGCAATTGTCATATAGAATTTAAATTTCTAAGTTTAGTTCCTACTAAGAAAAATATACTTTTGAAGTGAAATAGATGTTTAGATTTTCTGCAGATGCTTTGTGCTCTGATAAAAGTTCTCACTTTCATTTTCTGTATGATCAACTGACTGGAAATTATAAAGCAGAAACATATGACATCTGTTCCGGGCCTCTCTCAAATCTCTTAACCAAATCTCCCTACTCCTCTCTAACATAACGCACAGATTTTTAAAAACACCTCCAAAAATTTGGACAAATTTTCCAGATCCCTCAAAGCAATAGAAGAGCAGTTAGATTATTTAGATCCTTACAGCATAAAAAGGAGTTGTCTCTCACTGTGAATGCACCAGCAGATTAAATGGATAGAAGACTTAAAGAATTCAAAAGCTTAATAAGCATACATCAAAAAATTGTCCTCCATGACAGTAAGAGGCTTTTCAAGAATCAATTCCATTGGAGAATAGCCTCCCAATCCACATTTTAAACTCTTGTTTTCTCCTTCACCTTTGGACCTTTCACATGTGTTATCTGCTAAATCATTCACACCTATCTGAGTGTATGGCTATTCTTTCCACTCGTTTCACATTCCAGTAATACTTTCTATGCTGCAGAAGGTAACCAGGTCTAGCTTAAAGACTTTCCAACACAACCTTTCTTTCCTTCAACAGCAATTGGTCTAAGTAAAACACAATCAACTCCCAGTATTATCCTCAAGAGAAATCTAAAACAACAGGTCTGTTTAAAGTTCTGATTAATAGAGTCTGTCTCCCTTAACATGAAAATGATGGAGTAATGAGAATTACAGTTTGTATCTGCTAGAAGGTGAATGTTGTTATAATACTAGAGGAACTGCCATGCTACAGTCATCTAAGGAAGCAAAAGATTATAGAATCTGACAAGAAAATGAGGAAAAATCTCTTTAACTTAGAAATTACACACAAAAGTTCAAAGACATAACTGAGAACATGTTTGTGAAGCACTAAAAAATCTATAGCCTGGCTCATTGCTACAGCCATTCTTTAAGCAAGTCTTTAAATATTAGATTAGATGGCTGTTTTTAAGTTTTCAAATTTCATAAAAGGACCACGTAACATAAAAAAAAAAAAGACAGAAAACGTACACCACTTGAAGAAATAAATTTCCAAAACTCAATCCTTAAGAAAAGAAGATCTTTGCATTATCTGACAAAGATGTCAAAATAATGATACTAAGTATGCTCAATAACAAAAATAGAACAAAGATTTTAAAAAAAGAACCCAGTAGAAATCGTGGCAGAAAAATAATTGTTGAAAATTTTTGTAGAGTCACAACAGAATGATCAGAAAACAAAAATCAGAAAACTAAAGACATATTATTTATAAACATTGAGTCACGAAAAAAATAAAACAAGTTGAAAAACATCAACATGGAATATGTAACTAATTTATTAGATATGATTAAGGAGACCAATGTATTCATGAAAGGAATCTTTGAAGAAGAATGCAGGAGAAAAGTCATAGAGAGGTTATTTGAAGAAAAAAGGGACTCACTAAGAACTTCCTAAATTTCAAAGTGATGAAAAAAAATTCTAGCAACCAAGGATACTTAATCTGGGAGAAATTTACTTTAAAAATAAGACAAAAATAAAGACTTTCTAACATGAACCAAAGGTAAGGGTGTTCATTACCCCTAGAAAGGTCTTATAAGAACTACTACATGGAGTCCATTATGTTGACAGATATGGTGGTTCACACCTGTAATCCTAGCAACTTTGTAGGCCGAGGCAGAAGAAGAATCATTTTAGGCCGGGAGTTTGAGACCAGCCTGGGTGATATAGTGAGACTCCTTCTCAAAGAAGAGACCTTTAAAATAATTTTGTTTTTCAGGGAGAGGGTTTTAAAACCTGCTAGAACTAAAGATTGATTGAAGTCATTTTGAAAAGGCAGGTCCTCATATAGGTGGCAAACTTGAAAACCCTTGGTCTGTGGCTACAGGTCAAGAAATGGTTCAACTATTTTGACTTGACTTAAAATTCTGTAGTGACTCCATAACCATCTCCAGCTCCTTCCAGCCATAGCCTAGGAGTGGTTCTGCATATCCAGAGACCCAGAGAAAGATGCCTGTTTGTGGTTACAGCAGTAGGTCTGCAGACCTTGGCCTTTACTGTGCTCTCTGAAACAGTTCAGTGACTCAGTTTCAGCATTATTTGTGAAAAAATTCGCGTTACTGAGATTATATGTGTGTCATACACATGCGTATATAAATGTGTTTATATATATATACATATGAATGACACAATCACAGTAAGCTTCATACTAAATAAAACCACAAAATGATGTCGTTTAAAATAAAGTTAAAATTGAGAGTTTAATATGTACTCAGCAGGCCGGGCACAGTGGCTCATACCTATAATCCCAGCACTTTGGGAGGCCAAGGCAGGCAGATGACCTGAGGTTGGGAGTTCGAGACCAGCCTGACCAATATGGAGAAACCTCGTCTCTACTAAAAATACAAAATTAGCCAGGTGTGGTGGCACATGCCTGTAATCCCAGCTACTAGGGAGGCTGAGGCAGAAGAATCGCTTGAACCTGGGAGGCGGAGGTTGCAGGGAGCCGAGATCGTGCCATTGCACTCCAGCTTGGGCAACAAGAGCAAAACTGTGTCTCAGAAAAAACAAAAAACAAAAAACAAAAAAACAAAAAAAATACTCAGCAATGTTTTAAGCTCCCCAATGACATAGTATATTTAATAAACGTATGAAGTAGATACACTGAACTATATTACATACAGTTGAGGAATTTGGCCATATTTACCAACATTTGTTTATATGAAAAGAGTAACATTTGAAGTAACACAATTTTAGAGTTTGTTTCATTTAGGGAGATGCTTAGTGTTTTGATATAATTACTGAGTATAAATTTCC
The DNA here is from genome assembly GCF_029289425.2 of Pan paniscus. Taxonomy (NCBI): domain Eukaryota; kingdom Metazoa; phylum Chordata; class Mammalia; order Primates; family Hominidae; genus Pan; species Pan paniscus. The sequence goes on along the minus strand of NC_073255.2, from coordinate 79,530,121 downwards.
GTAAAATCACATTTGAAGGTTCCATAGAATAGAAAATTATAAAGCAGGAAGCACACATCTTTTTGTGGTGTTCCTGGGATTTCTGATCCAAATTGTAATATCACCAAAACTTATATATTTAGACATTATCCAAAAACAGAACTTAAAAAAATGGTTTAATATAGAGTTTCTCAAAAATACAGATATTGCTGTTTCCCCAAAGCAATGGAAAAGCAGTCAAATCACACATTTTGTCAAGCCATGAAAGACTTTCATTATTGCTGTAAACTAAAAACAAAAAACAAAACAAAACACACACACACACCACACACTACTGAAGGGGAAGTACAGTGCTTGGAAAATTCACAAGAATGGGACAAAAAATGTCCCTATGTTAAAGCAAGAGAAAGAAATGAAGGTTTCTCAGAAACCATTTCCACTGGAGCAGAGCTTCTGGAAGCATGTTTAAAGGTCTGGCTTCCTCCTTGACATTGGGATCCGTCATTTGTGTCATCTGCTTCATTCACTCCCACCTACCTGGGTGTTTGGCTACTGCCTCCTGTCTCTTCACTTTCCAAGGCTCTTTTCTTTGCTCCAGACAGGTCATCAAGTCTGGCTTAAAGATAGCAAGACCTGTTTTATTAGAAAAAAATAACATGACTCTTGCTAGGATAATCTGATTACTAATCTAGTACTATGCTCAGTAGAGAAGAGAGAACATTATAGAAGACTCTAGAAAATTAATTTCAATATACTGTTTCCTAACAGAAACTTTACAATATTTAGAAAGTATTTTAAATTTGTGGTTCTTAGCTCTATTACCCAGTAATACTGAATCAAAAATCAGCTGTGAAAATTGCATTTTTAGGTGTGGGTAACAATATTTTATGCTACTAAATTTCTGATATTACCACTAATTTAGACTGAAGTATACAGATGAGCTCAAAAAAGGGAAAGATTAATGTTAAGATGAAACATCTTGAAGATTATATTTTCTACCTCAACAGATACCCATTTTTTTCTTTTTGAAGCAGGATTCTGAAACTCATTTATGCAAAGCAGAACCTCCAAAAAAACCAGAAGAAAATAAAATATTTAATGTAGAATATGAGTTGTATATTGAAGTTCTTCTCACCCAAGGAGACCAGGTTTCCATAGTTCTCTAACATCACATCCCTATACAAACGCTGCTGAGCAGAGTCCAGGCATTCCCACTCTTCTGGGGAGAATTCTACAGCCACATCCCTGAATGTCAACACTCCCTGGAAAACAAAACATATTTACCAAGTGACCATAGAAAGAATTCTTGATTTGACATCAGGTAAAATGAGAATAAAGAGAGCTGGTTCTGACTTATATGAGTTACTGGAGTTATCCAGTAGGATACTTTCTAGCACAGAAATATTCTCTAGTGTATTTTTAACTCTGAGAAAAGATGGCATAAGATCATGAAACCAGTGTATGTGCAATACTTTTCTTGATGATACAGTATAAAATAAAGGACATTAACACAGGCATGTACATTTCTTAATGCTACATTTACATAATACAAGAAAAGTTGTCTATAGTTCCCATATGGAAACTTCATGGTGAGTTAAAAGAATACTTCTCAAATCTTATTGTGTATAGCAATGAACAGGAGATCTTGTTAAAACCTAGATTTTGACTCTGAAGATCTAGCGTAAAGCTTGAGTTTCCAAATTTGTAAGAAGTTTGCCAGTGGTATCGTTGCTTCTGGTCCAAGGAGAATATTTTGTCAAAAATTCAGTAAGTGGCACAGCCTAGGTTTTTAGTTTATTTGACCAGTAAAGAAAGACGAGAGCCTTCATTTTCCATAGCAAGCGATATGCAAAGGTAGGAAGAAAGAAGAGCTGTCAGATTAAACATGGTTTAATCTTGTTTTTGCACATCACTTGATAAACTCCCCAAGGTACCTATTAATAGAGAAAAATAATTAACTGTAGAGTGAAAAATATCTGTCAGAAAGCGTATTTACCAAGTAAATAAATTAAGATCAACTATATTAAAAGAAATTTGTATCAGGTGCTGATTAACAAAGAAGGATACAAGACTACTGTGCTATTATTAACATTAACACAAAAAAGGGTCAACTTAATCTGAGTCTAGTCATGAAGAAACATCAGTTTTAGGCAAAATGTAAGCTACAAATGTCTCCCATGTTCTGTAATCTCTAATTTTTGGCTAAACTTTTTTTTTTTTAAACTTTAAGTTCTGGGATACATGTGCAGAATGTGCAGGTTTGTTACATAGGTATACATGTGTCATGGTGGATTGCTGCACCTATCAACCCGTCATCTAGGTTTTAAGCCCCACATGCATTAGGTATTTGTCCTATTGCTCTCCCTCCCCTTGCCCCCATCTGCTGACAGGCCCTGGTGTGTGATGTTTCCCTCCCTGTGTCCATGTGTTCTCACTGTTCGAATCCTACTTATGAGTGAGAACATGCAGTGTTTGGTTTTCTGTTCCTGTGTTAGTTTGCTAGTTTGCTGAGAATGATGGTTCCAGCTTCATCCATGTCCCAGCAAAGGATGTGAACTCACTCTTTTTTATGGCTGCATAGTATTCCATGGTGTATATGTGCCACATTTTCTTTATCCAGTCTATCATTGATGGGCATTTGGGTTGGCTGCAAGTCTTTGCTATTGTAAATAGTGCTGCGATAAACATACGTGTGCATGTGTCTTTATAGTAGAATGATTTACAATCCTTTGGGCATATACCCAGTAATGAGATTGCTGGGTCAAATGGTATTTCTGGTTCTAGATCCTTGAGGAATCACCACACTGTCTTCCACAATGGTTGAACTAATTTACACTCCTACCAACAGTGTAAAAGCGTTCCTATTTTTCCACATCCTCGCCAGTATCTGTTTCCTGACTTTTTAATGCTCGCCATTCTAACTGGTGTGAGATAGTATCTCATTGTGGTTTTGATTTGCATTCCTCTAATGACCAGTGATGATGAACTTTTTTTTATGTTTGTTGGCTGCATAAATATCTTCTTTTGAGAAGTGTCTGTTCACATCCTTCACCCACTTTTTGATGGGATTGCTTTTTTCTTGTAAATTTATTTAAGTTCCTTGTAGATTCTGGGTATTTGCCCTTTGTCTGATGCATAGATTGCAAAAATTTTCTCCCATTCTGTAGGCTGCCTGTTCACTGATGACAGTTTGTTTTGCTATGCAGAAGCTCTTTAGTTTAATTAGATCCCATTTGTCAATTTTGGCTTTTGTTGCCATTGCCTTTGGTGTTTTAGTCATGAAGTCTTTGCCCGTGCCTATGTCCTAAACGGTACTACCTAGGTTTTCTTCTAGAGTTTTTATGGTTTTAGGTTTTACATTTAAGTCTTTAATCCATCTTGAGTTAATTTTTGTATAAGGTGTAAGGAAGGGTGGTCCAGTTTCTGTTTTCTGCATATGGCTAGCCAGTTTTCCAAGCACCATTTATTAAATAGGGAATCCATTCCCCATTGCTTATTTTTGTCAGGTTTGTCAAAGATAAGATGGTTGTATATGTGTGGTGTTATTTCTGAGGTCTCTGTTCTGTTACATTGGTCTATATATCTGTTTTGGTACCAGTACCATGCTGTTTTGGTTACTGTAGCCTTGTAGTATAGTTTCAAGTCAGGTAGCATGATGCCTCCAGCTCTGTTCTTTTTGCTTAGGACTGTATTGACTATATGGGCTCTTTTTTGGTTCCATATAAAATTTAAAGTATTTTTTCTAATTCTGCGAAGAAAATCAATGGTAGCCTGATGGGAATAGCATCGAATCTATAAATTATTTTGGGTAGTATTGCCATTTTCATGATATTGATTCTTCCTATCCATGAGCACAGATTTTTTTTTTTTCCATTTGTGTCCTCTTTTATTTCCTTGCTTTAGCATCCTAGAGAGGAAGTCTCTTCTATTTTTCATTCAGAACTTTCTGAGTTATCCTGGGCAATAAAGACCATTCTCATTAAATGTGCATTTTTATAAGCAGTTTTGCATAGATTTAATGGAAGCTAAACAGTACATGGTCTCCTTCTTCACTGATAACCAAAGACTTGATCCCATCTCAAACAGGAATCTTGGGCCTCCACACCTTTCCATGTTCGACAGCCACAAAAGAAACATTTGTAATGTTGCAGGTATAAATTCATGGTGACAATTTTTTCACGGCTTATTAAAAGCTGGGATGTAGGGAATAAGGAGAAGGCTCTGGTATATAAGGAAAAAGTATTTCTCAGAGCCCCTTGACTATCATGAGAATAAAAAGTGAAAAAGGAGTTAAACTGATAAGGCAAAGCATCACAAGTAGCATGTTGCAGGAAGTCAGGGACCCTGAATGGAGGGAACAGCTGGGGCCACGGCAGAGGAACATGAATTGTGAAAATTTCATGGACATTTATCAGTTCCCAAATAATACTTTTGTAATTTCTTATGCCTGTCTTTACTTTAATCTCTTAATCTGTTATCTTCGTAAGCTGAGGATGTATGCCACCTCAGGACCACTGTAATAATTGTGTTAACTGTACAAATTGATTGTAGAACATGTGTGTTTAAACAATATGAAATCACTGCACCTTGAAGAAGAACAGAATAACAGTGATTTTTAGGGAACAAGGGAAGACAACCATAAGGTCTGAGTACCTGCGGGGTCGGGCAAAAAGAGCCATATTTTTCTTCTTGCAGAGAGCCTATAAACGGGCATGCAAGTAGGAGAGATATTGCTAAATTCTTTTCCTAACAAGGAATATTAATATTAATACCCTGGGAAAGGAATGCACTCCTGGGGGGAGGTCAATAAATCGCAGCTCTGGGAGTGTCTGTCTTGTGTGGTTGAGATAAGGACTGAGATACACCTGGTCTCCTGCAGTACCCTCAGGCTTATTAGGGTGGGGAAAAACTCCGCCCTGGTAAATTTGTGGTCAGACGGGTTCTCTGCTCTTGAAACCTGTTTTCTGTTGTTTAAGATGTTTATCAAGACAATACATGCACAGCTGAACCCAGACCCTTATCAGTTCTGTTTTGCCTTTTGTCCTGTTCCCTCAGAAGCATGTTATCTTCGTTCTGCTTTTTGCCCTTTGAAGCATGTGATCTTTGTACCTACTCCCTGTTTTACACCCCCTCCCCTTTTGGAACCCTTAATAAAAACTTGCTAGTCTGAGACTCAGGTGGGTATTACAGTCCTACCAATATGTGATGTCACCCCTGGTGGCCCAGTAAAATTCCTCTTTTTGTACCCTTTCTCTTTATTTCTCAGCCGGCCGACACTTATGGAAAATAGAACCTATGTTGAAATATTGGGGGCAGCTTCCCCTGATAGTAGAGAAGTAAACATTTGCAAGTTCTACACACATATTTCAGAAGAAAAAGTGGACACAGTCTCTGACCTGAGACACATTCACCTCAGAATAAGCCATTTCTTTCTTTTCCTCCTTCTCTGTGATCCCTTCCAAGGTGTGATTATCTGCACAAATTACACCTGTTTCTTGAGAATATGCCTTTGAAGCATGAGCAAAACTCCCTCCCCTGAAACCACCACACCCACAGGCAGAAGGACCTAGAATTGCAGATAAAGTCTGCCTTTGCTCTTTATCACGAGAGGTTCAGAACCAGTAAAGTCCTACATAAAAACCAAAATGTGAGTTTCCCCTTTCCAACACTCAGTTGCCTTTTTCTGCCACAGATGCCAGAAATTTCTACTGCCGCAATGGGAATATGGGCCACACTGACCTGCCCCTACCAAATCCAAGCAGAGCAGTCTCTATGATCTTCATTTGGAACTAAAGCTAAACTCACCTCTCGTGAATGTATCTGAAAGCACTCGTGATTGACCCCGGGCTCACCTTAGCCTCATATGTGGCACTTAATTCAAACAACATGGCTGCAAGGGAAGTGGAGCAAGATGACTAAATAGCATCCTCCAGCAATCATCCCCCAGAAAAAACACCAAATAGAATGACTGTCCAAATAAGAAGCATCTTCATAAGAGCAAAAAACTCTGAGGAGTGATCACAGGACCTAGTTTTAGCATCAAATCAAAGAGGCAGTGAAGAGGGTAAGAAAGAAAGCTGTTAATTACCAACAGCAGCCCTCCTCCATTCCCTGGGAGTGCAGCTCGGCAGAGAGAGAAAATCCATGTGCTTACAGAAGGGAGAGTGCGGTGATTGTGAGACTGTGCAGTAAAACTCAGTGCTGCCTGTCATAGCAGAAAGCAGCATGGGGCAGAATTCAGCCAGAGCCTACAGAGGGAGCACTCAGACTAGCCCTAGTCACAAAGGAATTGTCCATTTCAGTAATCAAAACCTGAGTTTCAGGTAGCCCCACCACCATGGGCTAAAGCACTACGGGGTTCTAAATAAACTTGAAAGGCAGTCTAAGCCACTGGGACTGCAACTCCTGGGCAAATCCTGGTGCTTTGCTAGGCTCAGAGCCAGAAAACTTGAAGTGCATGTGACCTTGTGAGATGCCAACTGGGATGGCCGAGAAAGTGCCTGCATTACCCTTACCCTAGGCACAGGCAGTGCAGTTCACAGCTCCAGGAGAAAATCTTTCTTTCTACTTGAGGAAAGGGGAGAGAAGAGTTAATAAAAACTTTGTCCTGCAACTGGGACATCATCTCAGCCACAGTAGAATACGGCATCAGAAAAAGCCCTGAGGCTCCTATTCTAGGACTTAGTTCCTGAGTGACGGTTCTAGACATACCCTAGGCCAGAAGAGAACACACTGCCTTGAAGGGAAGGTACCAGTTCTGGCAGCATTCATCACCTGCTGAGCAAAGAGCCCTTGGGCCTTGAATAAACATCAGCAGTAACCAGTTAGCAGTAACTTACTGCAGCCCTTCGGCGGGTGAGACCCAGTACTGTGCAATCCAAGCTGCCGCAGCCATGTGGAGAGACTCCTGCTTGAGGAAAAGAGAGGGAAGAAGAAGAGACTTTGTCTTGAAGCTTGATTACCAGCTCAGCCATAGTGGAGTGGCCGTAACAAGGTAGCTCCTGAGGTCTCTGATTTCAGGCCTTGGCTCCTGGATGACATTTCTGGAACCACCCTAGGTCAGGAAAAAAACCCACTTCCCAGCCAGTCGCGGTGGCTCAGGCCTGTAATCCCAGCACTTTGGGAGGCCGAGGCGGGTGGATCACGAGGTCAGGAGATGGAGACCATCCTGGCTAACACAGTGAAACCCCGTCTCTACTAAAAAATACAAAAAAATTAGCCGGGGCGGTAGTGGGCACCTGTAGTCCCAGCTACTTGGGAGGCTGAGGCAGGAGAATGGCGGGAACCCGGGAGGCGGAGCTTGCAGTGAGCCAAGATCGCTCCACTGCACTCCAGCCTGGGCTACAGAGCGAGACTCCGTCTCAAAAACAAAACCCCACTTCCCTGAAGCAAAAGAAGCAGGCCTGGCAGAGATCACCACAAGCTGACCGAAGACCCCTTAGGTCTTCAGTGGATATCAGCAGTAGCCTAGCAGTACTTGTTGTGGACTCTGGGTGGTGGTGGCCATGGGGAGTGGCTTCTTATGCTTGATAAAAGAGAAAAAAGAGTAGGAAGGATGTTGTCTCATGGCCTCGGTGCCAGCTAAGCCACAACAGAATAGGGCACCAAGTAGATTCCTAAGGTTTCTGACTCCATGTTCTTGCTACCAAAGGCATTTTGCTACCCCCAGCCCAGAGCTCACTGCCCTGAAGGAAAGGACATGAGCCTGGCTGGATTCACCACCTACTGAAGAGAACTTGGGTCTTGAGTGAACATCAGGTCACTGTGGGCCTTATGTGAGAGCCAGTCCTGTGCTAGCTTTGGGTCTGACTTAGTGTAGTCCTAGTGATGGTGGCCACAGGGGTGCTTGTGTTACACCCACCCCAGCTCCAGGTAGCTCAGCATGCAGAGAGAGAGAGAGATTCCATTTATTTGGCAGAATGTAAAAAAAATAGAAAAAGAGTCTGCCTGGTAACCCAGAGACTCTCTTGGATCTTACCTATGACCACCAAAGTGGTACCTCTACAAGTCTGCAAGCATCACAGTGTTATTCAAATTGGGGTGCCCCCAATGCAGATACGACTGCAATGATCAAAGACTTAGATTACAATACTCAGTTCCCTTTGAATACTTGGAAAGCCTTTCTAAGAAAGACAGGTATTAAAAAGCCCAGAATGCAAAAACTAAAATAAATACCTAACTCATTAATGCCCAGACTTCAATGAACATTCACAAAAATTAACACTATTCAGGAAAACACAACCTCATTAAATGAGCTAAATAAGGCACTAGTGTGCAAATCTTGAGACAGAGATATGTAACCTTTCAGACAGGAAATTCAAAAAAGCTCAGCAAAATTCAAAATAACAAAAAAAAAAAAGAAGAAAAAAATTCAGAATCTGTATTCAATAAAATTGATAACTTGATTAAAATCATTTTGAAGAATCTAGCAAAAATTCTGGTGCTGAAAATTCAAAAGACATTGAAGAATTCATTAGAGTCTCTCAACAGCAGAACTGATCAAGCAGAACAATTAGTGAGTTTGAACACAGGTTATTTGAACAGATACAGTCAGATGAGACCAAAAAAAAAAAAATAGCCTCAAGAGGGCAACTCTAAGAAATATGGCCTTAAAGAGGAGGTAGAGAAAAAGTTCTGGGTAGAAAGTTTATTCAAAGGGATAACTAGAACTTCCCATACCTAAAAAAAAAGTATTAATATTCAAGTACAAGAAGGTTATAGAATACCAAGCACAATTCACTTAAATAAGACTACCTGAAGTTTTTTTTTTTTTTTTAGACAGAGTCTTGCTCTGTCGCCCAGACTGGAGTGCAGTGGCACAATCTCGGCTCACTGCAAGCTCCACCTCCTGGGTTCACGCCATTCTCCTGCCTCAGCCTCCCAAGTAGCTGGGACTACAGGCGCCCGCCACCACGCCCAGCTAATTTTTTTTATTTTTTAAGTAGAGACGGGGTTTCACCATGTTAGCCAGGATGGTTTCAATCTCCTGACCTTGTGATCCGCCCGACTCAGACTCCCAAAGTGCTGGGATTACAGGCGTGAGCCACCGCGCCCGGCCGACTACCTGAAGATCTTTAATAAAACTCTCAAAGGTCAAAGATAAAGGATTCTAAAAGCAGCAGAGAAAAGAAATAAATAACATTCAAACAAGCACCAATATGTTTGACAGTGGACTCATCAGTGGAAATCTTACAGGCCAGAACTTTTATCCTAGAATAATACATCCAGCAAAAATATCCTTCTACCATAAAAAAAAAAAAACAACTGACAAACAAGCTGAGAGATTTTATTAACACCCCCAGACCTGTCCCACAAAAAATGCTAAAGGCAGTTCTTCAATCTAAATGAATAGGACATTAATGAGCAATATGAAAACATGTGGTACAAAACTCACTGGTAATATGAAGGACACAGACAAAGACAAAATTTTTAGTACTATAAATGTGGTGTGTAAACTATTCATATTTTGAGAAGACTAAAAGATTAGTCTATAACTACTTGTAATTATGAAAAGTAATAACTCTCTACCTCCTTAAGGCCATAACTCATATTTCCACTTTTGAGGCAGTTATAGTTATTAAAAATACTAACCACAACAAGTTTAAGACATAGACAGTATAAGATATAAATACAAACAATAAAATGTTAAAAAGTTGGGAGATAAACTGTAGTTTTTATTAGTTTTCTCTTTGCTTTTTTGTTTGTTCATTTTTACAATATGTGTTAAATTGCCATCCGTTTAAAATAATGGGTTATAAGATGTTATTTGCAAGCCTCATGGTAACCTCAAATAAAAAACCTGTAACAGACACACATACATAAAATCTAAAAATTAAAACGTACCACTAGAAAAAATCATCTTTACTAAAAGAAAGGATGAATGGGAGAGTGAAAAGGAGAGAGAAAGGACCACAAAACAGCAAGAAAGCAGATAACAGAATGGCAGGTGTAAGTCTTTATTTATTAATAACAACACTGAATATAAATTAACTCCCCAATCAAAAGACACAAATTGGCCAAATGAGTTAAAACAAACAAACAAACAAAAAAAAACCCAAGACCCGACAATTTGTTTCTTACAAGACACACACTTCACCTATGAAGACACAGAAAGACTGAAAATAAAGGGATAGAAAAAGATATTTCATGCAAATGGAAACCAAAAAAGAGGAGGAATAGCTACGTTAAACAAAACAGACTTTAAGACAAAAACTATAAAAAGAGACAACAAAAGTTATTATAATAAAGTGGCCAATTCAGCAAGAAAATACAACAACTGCAAATTTATATGCACCTAACATTGGAGAACTCAGATATATGAAGCAAATATTAGAGCTAAAGAGACAGAGATCAACTCCAGTACAACAGAGACTTTCAACAGTAGACAGATCATCCAGATAGTAAAATCAACAAATAAACATTGAACTTAATCTGCACTATGAACCAAATAGACCTAATAGAAATTTACAAAGCATTTCATCAAAAAGCTACAGAATACAAATGCTACACTTCAGCCCCTGGATTATTCTCAAGGATGGACCACAAGCTAGGTCACAAAATAACTCTTAAAATAATCTCCCCCCAAATAAGATGATATCAAGTATTTTCTCTGATGATAATAGAATAAAACTAGTAATCACTAACAGAAAAAACTTTCGAAACTATACAAACACAGAGAAATTAAAATATGCTCCTGAATGACTAGTAGGCCAATAAGGAATTTAAGAAAAAAATTTAAAATGTTCTTGAAACAAATGAAAATGAAAACATAACAAAACTATGAATACAATGAAAGAAGTACTAAGAAGGTTTATAGCAGTAAGTGCCTACATGAAAAAAAGGTAAAAAAAATCTCCAAATAAACTATTGATATATCATACAGAACTAGAAAAGAGCAAACCAAACCCAAAATTAGAAGGAAAAAATAAAAACTATAGCAGAAATAAATATAAAAACAAAAATTCAAAAGAAACATAATGAAAAGTTAGTTTTTTTAAAAGATAAAATTTACAAAACATTAGCCCATTGGCTAAAGATTTGGGATTCAGGGTCCCATGATGTTTGAATTACTTTCAGGTCTGAAGGTGCCAAGTGCATTGAAAGATGGGGCTGGAATGGCTGATTGCTCTGCTGTGAAGCTATTTTTCTACAAATCTGGCTGAACTGCTCTGGAAGGGACTGTGTATTAAAAATAGGCAGATAAATATTCTGCCTGCAGATTTTGGGGCAAGCCAAAGAGAGAAAAGCCTCTCTGAACTAAAGCCTTGTGTGTACCTCCTGTGTTTATATCCTGTCTGGTAATTCTTTCTGTACAGTGTTTGGAAAACATAATTAAAAACAAAATTATCTCCAAATTCAGAGACACTCTAAAATGGTACAAGAGAAAGAAAATTTTTTTTTACATAATTAAACCACAATGTGATATCCATCATAGGCAATCTGCTGAGATTACAAAAGCAGAAATAAAAATCACCATATTTAGTCTTTAAGTAGAAGACTTAACAGCATAATTTGTCATATATAGTTCATCTTAAATGAACCAGGTAATTGAGAAGCCTATATGTATATTGGGTATATTCAATGAAAATTTAAATTGGCTATATTCAAAAGCAAAATAAGATTTCCTTGGCTTCATAATATTTTATGAAGTTACCTACTGTAGGACAGAAAGGTAATCCATTTACATTTCAATGCAATGGTTTCCAGGTCCTGGAGAAAGACATTTCTAAGTTAAAAAGGCTGACAAAGTCCTATTTACCTATTTAAATGATGTACATATATTTAATAGAGACACAAAATAAATTTACCTATAAAATTTTTCTAAAATTATTTTTTAAAAGGAGAGTAAAATGTCTTCTTTTATCTTCAAGTTGGATAATTAAGTCTGGTATTTCTAATTTGTATTTGCCCTTACAACAGCCAAGTTTCTAACGCCATGACCTTGAACTCATGGACATCTGATTTCCAGTAGGCATTTGAATCAGGCACCCGAGGAGTGGCATTGGGTACAATTTGTTCACATGAAAGAGGGTTTAGTCAGGAAGTAAAGGCAGAAGAAAGATGCTATGAAGGACTGTTAATCTGAAATAATCTGAATAATCAATAAAGCCTCAAAATCCAATTTTAGAGTTTATTCAAGTGAAAAGCTAGAAATAGTCATCCAGGAGACAAAAGCTCTAGTGAAATGAGATGAGTGCTTCATAGGTGAAAGTTAAGTTCTTATTTCTACAGGCGAAAAACAAATTTAACAAGACTACAACAGTTTCTATACAAGGCTGGCTTAAGATTTACAAAAAATTAATTGGTTACAATGTATTTTTCCAACTTTTTTTTTTTTTTTTTACCACTGGTTTTTCTTTCCTTTTCAACCTAAGTGTGTATTTAACATTTCATCTTAAGACAATGCAATAGCCATAGGTAAGAGGGAGGTTAATCTATAACGGAAGTCAATAGTGAAGGGTAAAGAGGTCTTCCATGGAGCACTTCGGCCATTGACAACACCTGACAAAAGAATGCAGATGTAGAAGTAGGTGTAATCCATAAACAGAAAAACAAAGGTTACAGCTGCCTTGTTACTGCTGCCTGTCATATTACCCAGATTTTGTACTTACATTCCTTTAAGACCCAGAATAATTTAGAGTATCAAACAGCTTAAATTTTGAATTATTTAGTTTCATAGGACCTATGGGCAGGGGAAAGTCCAGAGTTAGTGGAAAGACTAATTTGTGCTACAGATAGTGGCTCAGAAAGGGTTAGGCTCTGCCTTATTTCTGTGTCTATGCAGGTAGATGAGACTATGATCAGGTGACTCAGAAGCCCAGTTGACTGGATGGAGCAGATTGTTGCCACAGATTTAGGGTCTGAGGACAGGGATAAGTCTAAAGTCCTCTAGGCACTTGTATCTGGCTGAAAACTCTAGGAGCAAAGAAAATGTGGATGCAATTTGTGAGCATGGAGATTTGTCCTAAGAGGGTTGTGAGCACATTCTTATACAGTGTGCATGTGTCCGGGGGGGCAAAATCACATACTGGTAGCTAAATGGGAGAAGAAGTCTGCCTTCTTAACTCACTTCCTATCACTTCCTATGTGTCCTCAGTTCCTGTTGACCTTGGGAGAAACATGGCATCACAGAACAATTTACAGTGTGACAGTCTGTGTGCACTAGAGCAGAACCTCCCTTTTCTGAGACACCTGGAGTCTCCCTTCAGCCCAGGGCCTGCCTGACACTTGCTGAGTGATTCACAGGCACGCACATGTCCTTGGCTCCTCTTATGTTATTTGTTGATGATTGACTCAAGTGTCAAAAACATGAGAAAAACAACTCCATTTTCTTTTGAGTAACCCACGGCATATTGTGAGAAGTTATTATAGCATGAGCATGAAGATGTTTTTAACCCAGCTTTGTTGGAAAATGAACAAATCAAAAACAAAAAAAGAAAATGAACAAAATCAGCAAAAATGGATATGTGATAGGAATAGATGGAAGCCTTTGACAATTATGCCATGAATCCATATTTTATAATATGTAAGTAATAAAGCAGAATATAACTGCATTAAGAGATAAGATTATGTTTTCAAATAGTTTGTATGTGTTTACTATGAATTTTTGTACCACAAATACCCCCTGCTTTTAGGTATTTATTTTTTTACTTTTTAAAAAAAATCAACTTTTAAGTTCCTGGGTACATATGCAGGATGTGCAGGTTTGTTACACCGGTAAATGTGTGTCATGGTACTTTGCTGCACAGATCAACCCATCACCCAGGTATTAAGCTCAGCACCCATTAGCTGGTCTTCCTGATGCTTTCCCCGCCCCCTGACAGGCCCCAGGGTGTGTTGTTCCCCCAAGGTGTCCATGTATCTCATCATTCAGCTTCCACTTATTAGTATGAGAGCATGCAGCGTTTGGTTTTCTGTTCCTGTGTTAGTTTGCTGAGAATAGCGGCTTCCAGCTCCATCCATGTCCCTGTCAAGGACATGATCTTTTTCCTTCTTATGCCTGCATAGTATTCCATGGTATATATCTACCACATTTTCTTTATCCAGTCTACTGTTGAAAGCAATGCGGGTTAATTCCATGTCTTTGCTATTGTGAATAGTATTTTTTTTTGTTTTACTTTTAAAAACAATATACTGCTTAAGGTTAATTGAAAAAAATAAATTTTTAAAACATACTTTGAGAGCACGGAACCTATTGAAATGTAATCACAAGTGTTTCATGCTCAATAAGCAACTGTAGTTTAATATTTGTTATGAATATTTGTTGGCTGTGTTTCAAAATTTCTTATCTGGTATTTTAAAAAAATGTTTATTACTTCAAAGGAGTGCCCATAATATGGTAAAGATACAAGAGATTTCAAATAAAAAAGAACTCACAGAATTTACGTGTTTCGAGGAAAATGTCACAGCTGTAATTGGTTAGAATTTACATAAAGGCAGACGTCTTTATACAAACACATAAGACAGAAAAGCAGAGCAAAACTGTGGTTTGCACCAGGCAAGATAAGGAAAAAAAGAAGGCGCTAAAGAAGGGAATCCTGATAAACAGTGTGGTTAAAGACTGTAAGTTTAGGTGGCCCTAGAAAGGCCTTACTAAGAATTAGGAGGTTTTAGTAATTAAGTAATAGAGAGTGACTAAGTAGTTTTGTAAAGAGTAAACAGAAAGACATACATTTTTTATAGAATTAAAATGTTGATGGTCCTATTAAACTATTATCTAATCTATTCCAATAATTGACATATTCTTATTACTGTTATCTCAGTTAATTACACTAATAAATATTTTAATTTTCAAGTCAGGATATTACTTCTGTCTCTTAACATACTCAACAATAAATAATCTGTTATTATTATTTGTTTCACAAATAAGAGCTGTGAGACACAAAGAGGCTGTGTAACTTATAAAAGCTGACTTTTTAATTGTGAGAATAGGTTTCAGGTCCTTTTTAAAGCGAACTTTCTTCTCTATTAGATGTCTTTGTCACATTCTCAGCCGTAATTTTAGAAAAGTCTGTATCTTCACTCCTGCTCACACTGTATTTTGATGTTACTATCTTAACACTTCTTAGAACAGTGCTTGGCATATTGTACATAGCATTATCAAACATGATTCCCAAAGGAAAAAAATAAAAACATAATTTCTATTTGTAGATGATATACTATACCTAGAAACTCAAGAGATTTGACAAATACCAAGATTTAGCATAGTGGCAGCATAAAAAATAAAACTGTTTATAAAATAAATATAAAAATTGATGTTCTATCATATTGAGATACCACTTCACACACGAGAATGGCTATTATACGAAAAACAACAGCATAATCCCTAAAAGAACAAGCGGTGAAAAGAAGAGGGAGAAATTAGAATGATTTTTAACTCCTGGTGCAAATGTAAAATGGTGTAGCCACTATAAAAAACAATGTGGACGTTTCTTGAAAAAAAAAAAAAAAACCATAAAATGTACCTTCTTCTATGTTTAGAACATAGAATTATATGATCCAGCTATTTCATTGCTAAATTCATAGACTGTAGTTCAACAACATACAGCTTATCACTAATCAATGTTATTTCTGCAAACTAACGAGAATTCCTGACAATGGCTGACTACTTATTCTGCTTCTTACTTTATAAACCGTATTAAAAAGGCCAAAGTTCATATCTTAGGTAACATGCATCTGAGTCTTCCAGGCAGCTGTCCTCACCTTGGCTGAAGTAAATTCTTTAAAATTTTATTTTTTTGCCCCTGCTTCTTCCTTTGGATTGATATTTCTGGTGCTGTGAGCAGGATTCAGAGGGACGCTCCCAACCATCCAACATCCCCCTCTTGAACTCAGAAACTAGCCAATGAGAACCCCTTGTATTCTTCCAGCTCCCAGCACATTGTTGAGTGTAAGGGGTGAGTCCTCCTGAATTCAGATCTCCCTACTATTTTGTGAGGTCAAGACTTTGCTTGAGCTGTTCTTTTCAACCCTCACTTTCTAGAAAAAATATTTCCATTTTTGGCTAAAGTCAGAAGATTTTAATTTCAATATTTTTAACTGCTTTCTCTGCTTCTGTCTCAAGACAGAAAATCTGGGTCATAATACTGGCAGTCTAGCCCTGGTGGTTTTACTTCTTTTGTTCTAAAATTAGATAACATGCTTTAAAAAACACAGCTGTTTTCTATTGCTTCTAATTTGAACTTGATTTTTTGGGATCTTCGAATCAAAAGGTGCATGGGAGTGAATTCTCTCATCCCAAAGATAAAAGGCAATTTCTTTAACTGACTCATTTGGGTGCTCTAGGTAACTAGAGACTTTGTAGAGGTGTTAGGATGATTTTCAATGCTTTGTACCAGTCTCACAGGGTCCTCCCAAAAGAAAAACACCTGCAGAGACTTTTAACTAAGCTGGAAGGTAAACATAAGCATTGCTCACCCAGCACTATAATCAGCAATTCTTGGGTGACACCTTGAGGAGTGATGCTCATACACTGCACACTTAGACCTGGTACACTGCTCTGGCCATGATCACCTTTGAAAAGTTTCTAAATTATGGAAAACTGATCATCAAAACCATTCTTTTCCTTCTAGGTAACATGCCTTAGAAACATAAGCTGAACTTATGTATAATACCTATGGAGCTTCATCTTGCAAATGCCTGGGTAAATGGACCGACATGACTTCAGATGAGCCCAAAATGCAATGACAAAAATGAAGGTCTTATGACATTTCTAAATTAATATCTTTCCATGCACAATTGGAAACGGCAGGTTTTAGAATGAAATTTAATGAAAGGCCTTCTTTCTGTTTTGCCTGGCTACATTCTAATAAGAGATTTCAAAGTACATTTTAAGAGGGCTCTTTCACTTCCTCAAAAAAAAAAAAAAACCTTTTAAATGTTCAAACTGCCTGTTTGATTGCTGCAGGATTTACAATACATACTTTAACTTTTTCCAGTCTTTTCTCAGTCTCTCGGAGATGTAAATCTTACCGTGTATTTGAAATGTTAACATCCAGAGAATTAGCAAAACAGCATTCTAGCTGAGATCAAATTGGAGAAAAAAAAATTGAAGTTTTTTTAGACCAAACCTCAAAATTTTATTTCTCAATGAATTATCTCTAGCTTAGGCAAAAAACATTACATACATAATAATTAATTACTAATGTATTTGTTTTTATTATTTGATTTTTGCTCTTGACCTTCTGGAGTCCACATTTGTAAACTTGTCTACTCCCATAGACAGCTTTCATTCTCCTGTTTTACCAACCATTTCTTAAAATCTTGTGTCTGGCCTTTGTGGGTAGATGGTAAACTGAGAAGCTGAGATACTAAAAAATGTGGCCTGAAAATATAGATTGCAACCCACTTGCAGTAAGCTGTTCTTAGGAGAAGTTTTGATTACAGAAGAGCTACAATTTTTTTGTTATTTCTCTGAAGTTTTAAAGTCATACAGGATTTCTTGGATTTGGCCTCATGAATGTTGGTGTTGGTTTTTAGTCACTAATTCAGGTATCCCTTTAATTTAAAATTTCAGTTTATATTTAGAGTGTAATAGAAACTTTTGTTGTTTTGTTTGTTTAGTCTTCTCTCTGGAACTAAATAAAACCATATACTGTGGTTTGGAAAAAAGAAAAATTTCAAAGAGAAACAGCTTTGAATAGTGATTACCCTAGGCCTCCAGTAAACAAAAATGCCCCATCTCCAAAATTCCTTCTTGATGTAAATTTTAGAAAGAAAAAGATAAATTTTAGAAAGAAAAAGACAAGTAAAGAAATGTTTTTGTCTGAGCATAGTGGCTCACACCTGCAATCCCAGCACTTGGGAGGCCAAGGCAGGCAGATCATGAGGTCAGGAGTTCGAGACCAGCCTGGCCAACATGGTGAAACCCCGTCTCTACTAAAAATACAAAAAATTAGCCAGGCGTGGTGGCAGGCACCTGTAATCCCAGCTACTTGGGAGGCTGAGGCAGGAAAATTGCTTGAACCCAGGAGGCAGAGGTTGCAGTGAGCCAAGACCACTCAACTGCACTCCAGTCTGGGCAACAGAGCAAGACTCTGTCTCAAAAAAAAAAAAAAAAAAAAAAAGGAAGAAATGTTTTCTATTTACCTGGGTAAAATCTAATTTTAAAAAATTTAAAAGCTCTACAGTCAAAAGTCCATTTATTTAGAATTGACAGTCATGTTTAATCAGGCATATATATACACACACACACACATATACACATACACACACACACATACATACACATATTTTATATATACACACACACACATACATATACATACGTATTTGAGGCCTATGGTTTTCCCATATAAGGTCGTTAGTTAACTGAATTTCTCTGTCCCTAAACTAGCATCTCTATGTGCCTGTTTCTTCTCTTGCCGACATGATTTTTGCAAGGATAATGTAAAACTTTACTGGCTTTTTGGAAAACAAAGTCTTCTCAAACTGTCTCCTCTGGAATTAATTCTTCCATTTACTTCTATCTGTCTCATGTTCCACTTAAAACCTTTTGTCACTATAGAGGACAACTAAAGGAAACTTCTAGCAGCCTGAGACCCCTTGAAGAGCACAGATAAAGCACCACAGGCTTCTCCTTTTTGGCAGGGTACCTCTGTTTTTCCTCATGAAGCCCCCAGAGTTGTGGGTAAACAGTTTCTTTTGAGGTCTGAAGCTCTACTCCCTTTTACAATGAACTCCCTCTCTAGGGCTTTTAGATACAAACATGAGTAAGTTATATGTTGTGTCTACATGTATATATATGTCTATAAATGTCTTTGTGTATTATCTACATGGTACTGAATTAACTTAAAGATAACTGCTCATGAATTAAAAAAATAAGCCCAATATTTTTAAGAATATGTGAATTGAGTAAATCTTTTGGTAAACATGACTAGTTTAATATTGTTAGTTTAATTTAAAAAAAGTCTTTTGACTTCTCAGCAAAATATGTATATATTTAACTTCAAGTTTATTGCTTTTATGATACTTGCCCAACACGGTAATATAAAAATGGATAATAGGAAGTTTAACTTTAGATGAGTATATTAGTCTGTTTCATGAGATTTTACAAAAATAATTGTTAAGAATAAATAAATAAAACATGTAAATGGGACAAAAGTTTATAAACTGGAGACCCCCCCACAATACTGATTGTTTTGTAATGTGTTTAATTTAGTTTCTCAAATCTTTATGGAAACTATACTCGTAGACTGTTGCTAAGCTACATTAAATGATGGCTATTCATTAAACATCTAAATTATCTCCAAGTAAGACAAAATGCTAAGATATTAATTTTTAAATATAAGTTTAAGCTAAATATCTTTGGTTTCTTCACAGAAACCAAAGATATTTAGATCTGTTAGTATGTCCTATTCCACATTAAAAATGTTTCCATTTAAAATCCTATGTTTCTAAAAATTATAAAATATATCTTTATAAAATTTTAGTTCATGACTAATAGTTAAAATTGCTTACTTCTCAGGCTTTCACTATAAATTAAGATTACTAAAAATTAAAATTCTGCCCAAGATTCATAACTAAAACTATTGTTAAGGAAAGAAACAACGTTACATACACAGTACAAAGAAAATGTGTTTCTTGATGAAAAAAAAAAATTTTAGAAACAGATGTGAGAATGTGGTTTTTCTTAAAGAAAAGGCAATTTTGCTGAGTTTAGAGGTTATTTAAAAAATACATAAAATTGAGAGAAAAAAGATAAAGAAAATGAGGTAAACTTAATGGATATAGAAAGCTGGAGAAAGAAAGAGAAAAATAAAATTTTAAGGGGTTATAAAAGGTTTATAGAAATCTTGTATGGTCAAAGCTGATTGAGATTGAATACATCTGTTTATAATGCTTTCCTAAAGTTAGCTTTAATATTAATAATATAAAAATAAAATTTGATTTTCTATTTTTATGAAGAAGATTTACTCCAAATTTGTTGGAAGGAACCATATTAGATTTTCTTGGCCAGTACCTGTGCCACTAAATTGAAGGGTAATGTCTTTTAACATATCTGGTCACTGCTCTCTCTACATGGCTCTGAAAAAACCCAGTACTGGACAAATTCTCTCTAACTTCCACAGGCATGGCCACCAATCTGTTTTAGATTAAGATTCTATTTGAAAAAAAATCTGCTAATTATCTGCCTGGCTTTCAAAAAACAGCTTCATTCATTTTATTGGAAAAAAATGTTTTTGCCTTGGTGAGGTGTCACCTCCCATGAACACATGATTAAAAATATTTTTATAAGCTTAGAAAAAATTACTGATAAAACTGTTACATCCATTGCAGCTCAAAAAAAAGCTACTGATTCACTGGCTACGATTATACTAGACAATCATATTGCTTTAGGTTATATACATTACCTGAGCAAAGATATGTATGTATGGTGGGAAATATCTTTTTATTGTGTACACATAAATACTTCCTACGAAGTAGAAATTTTTAAAAAAAATTAGTTGGCCACCGTCACAAATTCTCCACCCTGCACAAGAGAGAAACTGATGTTTTCATGAATGTTTTATAATTTACGTGTTAATCTACCACACTTTCTTGTAGAAATGTATTTATTTTTCTGCAGGCATCATGAGAGAGACATTTCCTCTGTCTTTTCCCAGGTAGCATTCCCAAAGCTAAGCCCTGGGATTCTGTTTGAAATCATGCTAAATAGAACAAACTCAGAATCACTCACTACACTCACTGTGGGAAACATAAAAGGTAAATGAGAATTTTCAACCAATGGAATTTAAACTATTTTTTTCTAAAATCTACCCCTTTTCTCTTAGAAAACTTTTTTTTTAATCTTTCAAGCTCTAATGATAAAGTCCATTATACAATTAATGAAAAACTGAAGTTGAAATAAGTGAACATATATATTGAAGGTGACAAACACAGGGAGAAGTAGTGCTGACTGGAACACAGATGTTTTAGACTCGTGTCAATCACTTGAGAGATTCTCCCACCCCCATTCTGCTCACTAAAGTACTTGATCATCACTCTCCCAAAAGACACTGCACTTGCCCCCTGTGTGGCGGATGTGTATTTTGCTTTGCAAATTTATACACTCCCTCACTAGAGTGGATCTTTCCTGTACTTTGGGACAGTTATTCTCCTTCACAAGCCTGAGAGAAACCAGAGGGCAAGATGCATTTGTGCCTTTTCCCCTCAATACCAGCACCTGATTGGTTGACCACCAATGTGTCTGCAAGAAATGAAAACTAGGATTGAGGGGAAAAAAATCTTAATGTTAAAGCAGTTAGCTTTTTAGAGGAAGGGTGTATCAGGAAACTGCTCTCAGCACGAGGGCGTCCAGCTGCTCCCCTGAGAGGCTCCACCCAATGCCTCAGGCTCTTCTCTGAAAGGAGATGACCCAGGGGTTAATGTTTGCTAGACACTCCAAGAGACATGGTCCTTGTGGGTATCTTGGATCATCCCCAGAAAGTTGTAATACTTGGACCAGGAAAACACAGGAGAGCGACTGAGGACACATCACCCTGCAAAGGATCCAGAGACATTCTGGGAAGGCGCGCGTGCCTAGAGAAGATGAGAGGAGATGCGCAGTGTCAGGTGACTACTCTTTGCTTTTCTGTCCTGTGAAATATGCACAGACTAATATATTAAAAGGAGCCACCCACGGCTCTGTTAAACAAAAATAAACAAAATGCCACATCCGCTTTAAAATTAAATAAAGAACTGATAGTTCATAATGTGATTTGGAGAGGGATAGTTGGCATTTGGGAATGTGGGAAAGAAATTGGAAATTTAGAATTTTATACAGTCCCTAGAACAGTTAGGCTGGGAGAACAGTTTTAGATTTGAGACCCTGCTTGCCAAACATTTGAAAAATGCAGAGAAAACCAACGACCCTGTGGAGCATTAAAATAATTAAATAGCTAGCAATTAGGCTGAAGTGGCCATGGTGCCCTGGGATTCTGCCTAAGGAAACCTAACTACGTCGAAGGAATTTCTGGTAAATTACTAACTTTGAGAAAAAAGAACAACAACAAAACAACTTAGGCTTAACCAACCACAAGCTGCCAATAAAAAGCTCTAATTACATAACCAGGACATTTCCACCGGAGGGCTGCAAATGCAATACGTAACTGTAACCAATCAAATATTGAATCTGGTTTGCTTCCTCATACCTCTTAAAAAAAAAAAAACAACCTTTTGTTCCAAGACCCTCCTTTGAAAAGCCCCCAAACAACAAATCATAGCTGGGTGTTCTCTGATTGATAAATTGCTGTTTGTGCAAATAAACTATTTGTATTAATTGCTTCTGGCATTACTATAAATACCTCAGACTGGGTAATTTATAAGAGGATTAATTGGCTCATGGTTCCACAGGCTGCATAGAAAGCATAACACCAGCGTCTGCTTCTGGGGAGGCCCCACCCAGAAAGCTTAAAATCATGGATGAAGGTGAAGCAAGAGCTTGAAAAAGAGGCAAGGTGGGGTGCTGTACACTTTTAAATGATGAACTTCAGGGAACTCACTCACTATTGAGAGGACAATACCAAGAGGAATGGTGCTAAACTATTCGTGAGAAATCCGGGCCCACAGTCCTTCCACCAGGCCCCACCTCCAACATGGGGGATTACATTTAAATAGGAGATTTGGGCTGGAAAACACATCCAAACTATATCCTAAAGTTGCCTCAATTTAGGCTAGGGTGGTGGCTCATGCACGTAATCCCCGCACTTTAGGAGGCCCGAGGCGGGCGGATCACCTGAGACCTGAGCTCGGGGAGTTCGAGACCAGCCTGAGCAACATGGCAAAAGCCTGTCTCTACAAAAACAAACAAAACAAAATAGGCGTGGTGGCGCACCCCTCTAGTCCTAGCTACTTGGGGGGCTGGGGTGAGAGGATCATCTGAGCCCAGGAGGTGGAGGCTGCAGTGAACCGAAATGCACTTTAGCCTGGGCAACAGAGTGAGACACTGTCTCAAAAATAAATAAAAAAAAGGGCCACAATTTTATTTTTAAAAGGAGAAAGGAGGGACTAAGGACCCCACGGCCCACTGCTTCTTCCACGGAGGAACTCCAGACCCTAAATGAGAATTCCCGTCTTATGACACTCCCATCACCCCCACACAATCTGGAGGAGGGAGACTCGAGGTTGCGGCACAGAGCTGCCCAGAAAGGGATCTGAGCTGGGGAGAAATTCGAGTTTAGGGACAAAACAAGGCGTAGGGTTTTGGCTGCTGGCTCAGCCCCTAATCTGCGGTGGAGGGAAATGAGGATTGAGCTGTGCCCGCGGGGACTCGGGGACGCAGACTCCAGAGCCGACCGCGAGAAGGCCCAGATACCACCGCAGCCGGTTCCGGCCGGATTCAAACAGCCTCTTCCCCATTCTAGGGACACCCACTCCACGCACTCACCATTTCCCAGCCTCCAGATGTTCCGCCGTCCTCCCTATGGATCTCCCAGTACCTGCAGGTCACAGGATAACAGAAACTATGGTAGAGTCACCGAGGAACTCCAGGAACGGAGGAGATGGAACAGTGGAGACGCGAACTAGGATCAGAGCCCGGAAGCTAGGAGACAAAGGCCCCGCCGTATTGAAGAGGCCGCCTCTTCCTCTGTAGCTGCGCACTTGATTGGACAGTTTCACGCTAGCGCCACTGATTGGCTAGGGCTCCAGGCCCCACCCGTTTCAATCCTAAGTGACAGAAGATGTAATCAGACACTGGGCTGAATGAGGCAAGAGTGACAGGTTTTTGCCTGCAGCGTTTTCAGGCGAGTCCTCCCTGTGCTGAGGGCCTGGCCCTCCTGAGAGACATTTGTATTTAACCTTGCATATAAGATTATATCACTTTCTGATTATATTTTCGTGTGTGTGTATATATTACATTCTGAATTATAGTTATGTGTATGCTGCAGGCCCTGTCTCAGCATCCTGTCTTTCCCTTTAGCTGCAGGAGATCAAAGTCCTCCAGGAGATGCAGCTGCACCAGCTGGTTGCAGACAATTATCACCTTCAGTCTGTGAAGCAATTTTGGGTCTGCTTCCAATTAATGGAGTGTCTCAGTGAGACTGAGAGGTGAGGGCCTAGCAGATTGGTTAGAGGTGCCACTCGCCCAGGCCTCCCAAAACACCCTGTTTCTTTCCCACCAAAGCTGAGCCTGCCTGAGGACCTAAACAAGCATAGAGAACCAAGATGGGACCCTAGTCAGGGATAGTGCTGGGCTGTGGGGTAAAGTCAGCTAGGTCAGGGCCTCCAGGTGTGGGGAGGAGCCCGCCTCTTCTTAGGGCCCTGGGCAAGTCACTGCCCTCTTTGGGCCTCTGTTTTCTTATCTAAAAAATGTAGGGATGATGAGCCTCACAGGGTAATGAGGAGCTTCAAAGGAGAAAAATTTGAGAGTGCTTGTGCCTGGCTCTTCCTGAGAGAGATGATGATGAGAACAATGGTGACGGCTACATATAACTGAGTCCTCACGAGGCCCAGTGAGGTAGGTGTGGTTCCCATCACACTTTCAAGTTGAGAAACAGTCTCAGGGAGGCCTGGCTGCATGCCCAAGGTTCCACACACAGTGAGTGTTGCAGCAGGGAGTGAATCTAGAATGAGAGCTTACTGGAGGTGGCAGGAGCACTGGACCAGCTTAACTCACACCAGTTATCCAGGGTACCAGGTCAATGTAACTGGGCATAACTGGGTGAAGGGAGCATAATATCACTGACCTTGTCCTTGACCCTGGCAGGTGAAGACACCCAAGTTGGCCACCCTAGAGAAGAAACCACAGAAAGCCCAGATGAGGCTAAAGCAGCAAAAAGGCAGGTCCCTGTGATGGGGAAGAGCTCCAGGGATTCAGAGGGAAGAGCTCCTCCCTCCCAGCTGGAGGCCTCCACATCAAAAGAGCAAGGGGCCTTTCTCCCTCAGCCCTTCCCTCCTGTGGCAACAGTCCCTGAAATGCCTCTATAAGAGAAATCAGAGTAAAGGCCTGGAAGAGCTGGGCTGAGTGGATTTGGGAAACGGTGGAGCTAGGGACCACATAACATTGTGACTTGTTAAAATCTCACCACAGAGTTAATAAGGGAGTGCTTCACGTTTTTGGAGGCCAGCTAGGAAGAGGGGAGAGAGTTGGAGAGAGGCAGCTGCGTGTCTTTGGCTTTTTCAAGTAAAAGATGTGGATAGGAGAGTCCAGGAGATGGGGGCTTATGAGATTTCAGGGACAGGCCTTGAATGGACACCGAAAAGTGGATACTCATCCCCATCACCACCTGATAGCACAGGGTGTTGCTGACTTTCACCTCCCCACTCTCTCCCAATGTTGCCCCAGCTGCTCACCTTCCTTTTCTTTCTGGGTGTTACATTTCCCTAGAAGTCAGCCAATGTTCATCAGAAAGGCCCCTTGGACCCTGACTAGGTCCCCTCCCCACACTCTTCATACTGCATTACTGCCAGGGCCACCAGGGTCAGGGGATGTGCACAAAGCAGGACTTGGGTCTGCATCAGGTTCTGAGGTTCAAAGGGGACAATGGGAGCTGAGGCTCAGGGACCTCCCACCCCAACTCTCTTTGATGACAGACATAAAAACTGAGGGCTCCCATTTAAAAAAGTGCTCAGCCAGGCCAGGCACGGTGGCTCACACCTGTAATCCCAGCACTTTGGGAGGCTGAGGATGGTGGATCACAAGGTCAGGAGTTCAAGACCAGCCTAGCCAAGATGGCAAAACCCCGTCTCTACTAAAAATACAAAAATTAGCTGGGCGTGGTTGTGGGCACCTGTAATCCCAGCTACTAAGGAGGCTGAGGCGGAGAATTGCTTGAACCTGGGAGGCGGAGTTTGCGGTGAGCCAAGATCATGCCACTGCACTCCAGCCTGGGCGACAGAGGAGGCTCCATCTCAAAAAAAAAAAAAACAAAAAAACAAAAAACAAAAGTGCTCAGCCACATACGAGCTGCCTGCCCTTGGAGAGGCCTAAGTTTACTATCCTTCCATTGGCACCATCTGAGGGAGAGTCTGAGTCCAGCTCAGGCAAAACCTCACTGGGCTTTGCAAGCAGGCAGCTCTGCAGCTTCATCACTCAGGGAACAGGGACTGGTGGCTGGTGTGGAATCTTCAACATTCATAGGGAAGAGAGGCCTGATACCTCAGTTCACAGAGGCAGCCGTGAGGCTCCCATGAGAGGAAGTTTGCCAAGTGCTGAGATCTAAGGGTGTAGTCCTGGATTCTCTTCTCCCAAGCCTCAGGATTCTGGTTCCAGCCCTGCCCATCCCAGGCTCACTCCCATCCATATAATCCTATCTGGCAGGGTTTCCCATCACCAGATAACTGGAAAATGTGCCCAGGATGGAGGCAACACCCTGTGCCGTCGGGTGGTGATGGGGATGACTACTCACTTTTGGGTGTCCATTCGAGGCCTGTCCCCTGAAATCTCATAATCCCCTGTCTCCTGGACCCTCCTATCCACATCTTCCACTTGTCCCTCCCTTTAGCTGCAGGAGATCAAAGTTCTTCAGGAGATGCAGCTGCTTCAGCTGGCTGTAGACAATTATCACCTTCAGCCTGTGGAGCAATTTTGGGTCTGCCTCCAGTTAACGGAGTGGCTCAGTGAGACTGAGAGGTGAGGGTCCAGCAGATTGGCAGAGGTTATGGAGAATATTTATTTTGGGCCAGCTGCCAAGAGCCTGTGGCCATGGCTCCCTGGTCAGTGTCAGGCCCTGCTGCATGGTGACCCCTGGGGCCCAGCACTCCAGCTGGGCAGGCACTGGGAAGGAGACTAGGGGTGTGGCTCCTACATAGAGACCTCACATCTGCCTCTATGACTTGTAGCTACAACCTGTCCTGCCAGCTGGATCGCTTATCCCAGTAGGCCAGCAACTCCTCAAGGCCATGGTGAACATGCCATGATGAATCTTAGGGGACACTGACTGCCTGGACCCGCAGGAGCGAAGTGCCTTAGGGCTCAGTGACATTTGGGTTAGGCATGGGATCCGGGTGTCAGACAGCTACACTGGGCTTCCAGCTCCACCACTGACCAGCCCTGTGCCTGGGGCAGAGGACTCACTGCTATGGTACTTGAGGCCCCATTGTCATAAATACAATGCACACTGCCAATTCCTTTTTCTCATTTATCTGTTTATTTATAATCAACAGGTACTACTGATCTCTGTTGGTGTTTTTATTGAAAATTAATAAGGATGTGATACATTTTTTATCATTCTTCCTCATGATTTCTTTACTATATGATTCTTCTCATATGTGGTACTTAAGAGTAGTTAAATTCATAGAAAACACAAAGTAGGAGGGTGTTTCCCAGGGGCTACAGGGAGAATAAGGAGTTGTTTAATGGGTACAGTTTCAGTTTCAAAAAATGGAATATGCTTTTTATATATGGAATGATGGTAGCAAAATAATGAGTGTACCTAATTCATCTCAATGGAAACCTTTAAAATGGTTAAAATAGTTAATTTTATGTGTATTTTAACATAATGTATAAAATTATTTTAAATTTTTATATTATTTTTTAAGAGACAGAGTCTTGCTCTGTTACCCAGACGGGAGTGCAGGAGTGCAATCATTGCTTCCTGTAGCCTTGAACTCATGGGCTCAACTGATCTTTCTGCCTCAGTCTTCTGAGTAGCTGGAATAACAGGCACATGCCACCGTGCCTGGCTAATTTTTAATTTTTTTGTAGAGAGAGGGTCTCACTCTATTGCCCAGGCTGGTCTAAAATTCCCAGCCACAAGTGATCCTCCCACCTTAACCTCCTAAAATATTTTAGGCTGAGCACGTTGGCTCATGCCTGTAATCTCAGTACTTACATATCTACAGCAGGATTGATGAATATTACAAATATGATGTACAAAAGAAAGTATATGTAAAAGTATACATACTATATAATGTCATTTATGTAAAATCCAAAAAGAATATAAAATTGAGGTTTTGGCTTTCAGTGATAGTGGAGTAGCTTGTTGAACACTACTCTTACAAATAATGGTAAAATCTGGATACGATGTCATATATTATATAGAAACACACATCTATATATCATACATATGATATATGTGGGGATAAGAAGCGAATGATAATTTTAGCTGCGCCCACTGAAAGGGAGACAGGCATTTGAATTTGAATCCAGCCAAATTAACTCCCTCTTCAAAAATTAACAACACTCTTCAGAGGAATACAACAGGATCCAGAGTCTCTGTAAGTATTATTTACAGTTTTTAAAATACAATTTTAAAATTTAAGAGACATGAGAAGAAACACAAAAATGTTATCCATACACAAGATAAAACATAGGCATTAGAAGCTATCCCCAAAATGTCCAAGATGTTGTTATCAGCAGTCAAGTATTTGAGAGCAGCTATTAAAACTATAGTCATGGGGTGAAGAAAAAAAATTCTCATAATGAATGAATACATGTGGAATCTCAGCAGAGAAATGCACATTATTAAAAAGAACCAAATAGAAAGATAATGAAATTTTAAATAGTACTTTTAGGTTGATTCATAGATTAGAAAAAGACAGAACAATTGAAACTATTCAATCTGAAAAAAAGAGTAAAAAAAGTTTGAAGAAAATGAACAGAGTCTTACAATCTGTGGGCAGATTGTGTCCTAGAAAGAGTGAAGGGACAGAAAAATTAAATGGGGTGCAAAAGTAACAACTAATAGCTGAAAACTCGCAAAAATTTGTCAAAACCCCACATTTTATACCCAAGCAGTCAACAGATTCCAAAAAGAAAATCCAAGTAAAATCGTACAAAGGCCACATTGTGATTTAAGAAACTGGCAGGACAGGGCTTCCAATTGACTTTCTAAAATTTCTAATTTTTACTAATTATAATGATGGAAAATAGGTTATCCTTGAGAGATTTATCTTGGAGAAAGTCTCACATATCAGGCACAGATGACTAAGGGTTATTAAAGGCAGATGACTTTCTAGCCTTGTTTTAGAGTTTTAATTTCTTACCTTGGAAATAAATTTGTTTCTTACAAATCTTGTAGTAAAAATGATTCTCCAGAAAGATGTGCCCAGGATATTCTCTCCTGTTGCATCCTCCCTGCACAGAATTGAAGCTGTGCGTACTTCAATTTCAGAAATGTACAGTATGAATTACTTAGTTAATCTGAAAAACTAAAAGAAAAACATGAATTAAGGTAATTACTTTTATGTTCCTTCAGCAAATTACTAAAAGTGGTTCCAGAGAGATATTTAAAAATGATTATTAAAAGAGTTTTTAAGGGAGCCCTATTCAGGGCAAAAAGACATTGTACATTACCTCAGTGCACAAACTTTCCTAATGTTTTGGGAAGGACCTAGGGTCCTGTTTTGTCCTTTTGGCCCGTGTTAACACTAGGACACCTGATACCTGGGAACCAGCCTGTGTGGGAGTCACAGAGTGGTGGATGTGGCTCCCAAAGTGGCTTAAAGGGGTCCCTTCTCTGTGCAGTTGAGTATTCTGATTGTACGAAGGAGTCAGGCCTTTCCCGTGTGACGTTTTCTCCTCTTTATTACAGTGGCAGGCGCATCCCTGCGAGAGGCCTGACCCAGGTGTGTAGGCCAAGCAGCCAGCCTGGAAATCCAATGGGGTGTTCTTGGGGTACAGAGGAGGATCTGTGACAGTCCAGAGAGAGAGAAAAGGAAAAGGTGGCTTTGAAGAGGCAAGTGCAAAGATACCAGAGACGGGGTATTGTCATTTTAGGCAGTTAATTGACGGTTTCACTTACCAGGGAGCTCCCATCATGGGCTCCCAAAAGGCCTGACAACTGCTAGGCCCACGGGCCATTAGCTGCACCTTTACCGAGGGGCTGCACTATGCATCTCTGAAAGCCGCGTGGGACAGAGGAAGCGGCAGGGATGAGGGAAAGGACGGGGTGAGGGAAGGAAGGGAGGGTAAACCTAACTACGGCAACCTTGAGCAGGCTGAAAGAGGCTTCCTCAGGTAGGGGTGATGTCACAATCACAGGTTGAGATCAGCTGCCCGGGGCACGCTGGCTCCTCGCAGGCAGGCGAGATTTGGGAACAGCCAGGATCCCCTCCGCACGGGAGAACAGCTCTAGACGCGCAGAGGGGCGGAGTCCAAACGGGTGCCATCACCGTACATCCTGGGAGCTGTAGTCTCTTAACCGCTCCTAGCCCGTTGGTGGCAAGGCGACAGTATTACAATCCCAGCATG
The DNA here is from genome assembly GCF_029289425.2 of Pan paniscus. NCBI lineage: Eukaryota > Metazoa > Chordata > Mammalia > Primates > Hominidae > Pan > Pan paniscus. The sequence continues at coordinate 79,500,030 of NC_073255.2, read as the reverse complement.
CGCAAGTCTGGGGGCGGTGCGAAGCCCTGGGGACACGGCGGTGCGCGCCTAGCTAGACATGCTGAGAGATGTAGTCTCTTAACCGCTCGCAGTCCCTAGGTTGCAGGACTGCAGGACTACAATCCCGGCATGCTCCGGGCTCGGGGTTTGGGCATAGCCTTAGAAAGAGAGGCAGGGCGGCAGGGCGCGGTGATTTTCGCCTGTAATCCCAGCTCTTTGGGAAGCCGAGGCGGGCGGATGACGAGGTCAGGAGATCGAGACTATCCTGGCTAACACGGTGAAACCCCGTCTCTACTAAAAATACAAAAAATTAGCCGCGCGTGGTGGCGGGCGCCTGTAGTCCCAACTACTCGGGAGGCTGAGGCAGTCTTGAACCCCGGAGGCGGAGGTTGCAGTGAGCCGAGATCGCGCCACTGCACTCCAGCCTGGGCGACAGAGGGAGACTCCGTCTCAAAAAAAACAAAAAAAAAGAAGAAGAAGAAGAAGAAGAAGAAAGAAGAAAGAAGAAGAAAGAGAGGCAGGGCGCTGCGCACCTTGCCGGGCGTGCGGGGACGTTGTAGTCTCTTAACGGCTCCCGGCTCTCTGGTCGCCTGGCTGCAGGACTACAATTCCAGCAGGCACCGGGCTCAGTGGGAGGGGCAGGGTGGTGTGGACCTGGCAAAGCAGTGCTGCCCGCTCACCCCCTGCTGCCCTGTCTCCATGGGGAGTGAGTTTGGAGAGAGATATAAGGGATAAATCTGGGCTTTTGCCCAAATCTGGCAGGTCCTACCTCCGGCTGAGCAGCTCTTCCTCTCTTTATCCTTATCCGCTGGTCTTTCCATGGCATCGCGCCTCCTTCAGCCCATGGAGCCGCCTGCTTTCCTAAACTACTACAGAAACTGGCCTGATGGCTGTCTGAGACATTGTACATTGTGCCACCGGCCTCTGCTTACTCCAGGCAGAGCGCCAGTTCAGCAGCATTTGGGAGAAATTTGCTGCCTGGGCCGCCCGTAAACAACTTGAGCTTTGCAATGGGTAACATGGGCTGTGGTTTGGTGAAAATGTCAACCTCACTGACCCCTTTTTCGTGGAAGTAGAAGTCGAGACATGAGGGAGAGTAATTATTGGCTTACCCGGGATCTGCTAAAAGCAGAGGAGAAAGCCCCAGTGTTTCCAGGCATGTGTCTGGGTGGGCCATTTTTACCAACCCATTTAAGGGGCTAGGCCTCCAAAAATCAACCTAAAGGTAATGATTGTTTTGATATTTTACACATGTGATCATGGCTTCATCTCACCTTAGACCTGACTGGCCAGTGTCTCAAAGACATAGATGGTGACCAGCTCTCTCTGGAACAGATGGCACTCCAGCTTTGTGGGAGCAACTTTCAAGGTGTAGATCATTTGGAAGGCATTTGAACCTGTGAGGTTTAACATCTCTGCTTTGGATGGAAAGCTCATGACCTTCTGCAGTCAGGGATGTAACTGAACTTGCTGGGACTGATCTGTTGAAATGTTCTGTCTAGATAGTGGAAACATCCAGGAGCACTTCTGCTTCCATGTAGCCTCTTAATAATTGATGTCCCTAAAATACTAAGTACTCAGAAACAGTTACTTTTGGCGGGGCACAGTGGCTCACACCTGTAATCCCAGCACTTTGGGAGGCCAAGGCAGGTGGATCACCTGAGGCCAGGAGTTTGAGACCAGCCTGGCCAACATGGTGAAACCCCATCTCTACTAAAAATACAAAAATTAGCTGGGCATGGTGGTGTGTGCCTGTAATCTCAGCTACATGGGAGGCTGAGGCAGGAGGTGGAGGTTGCAGTGATCTGAGGTTGCACCACTGCACTCCAGCCTGGGCGACAGAGCAAGACTCCATCTCAGAAAAAAAAAAAAAAAGAAAGTTACTTTCAGAAAGTTGGTACAAGCTTTCTTGTTTTTATATCTAATCTGTAATAACCCGGGTGTTAATCTACAGGAAAGTGATAGTTCATTCATGTCACACATTCCAATAGTTTTTCATTTGTGATTTCTGAATGTGGTACACTATCAAAAAAAATGGGAAAACATGATTGTGACCATGGAAATCTATTACTGTACTTGTGAAACTTGTGAAGAATTTACCACTTCAGGATTAATTACACCTGGATTCATCACTGCCTTTGTAAAGAAAGGAAGAGAAACCATGTGTCATCTATGCAGGTGGCAAGATGAGGAAGTATAGGGAGATGACAGCACAATACTGGGGCTCTAGTCTTTTTTTTTTTTTCTTTGAGACGGAGTCTCATTCTGTCACCCAGGCTGGAGTGAAGTGGTGCAATCTCGGCTCACTGCAAACTCCGCCTCCCGGGTTCACACAATTTTCCTGCCTCAGCCTCCCAAGTAGCTTGCTTTACAGGCATTTGCCATCACGCCTGGCTAATTTTTGTATATTTAGTAGAGACAAGGCTTCATGATGTTGGCCAGGCTGGTCTCAAACTCCTGACCTCAGGTGATCCACCCTCCTTGGCCTCCCAACCTGCTGGGGTTACAGGCGTGAGCCACCACGCCAGCCAGGTGCTGCTCTTTTTAAAAGTAAGGCCCTTAGTGACAGTCTGTGTGGTAAAGTGCTTGCATCCCTCCCCTATCCCTCAGTATTCTCACCCTACTCCCTGTTCCCTCTTTAGGTAAGGGTGTCTGATTACACTTGCTCACAAGTGTTGAAAGGGAATGTTGTAATGTGAACCTACACATCATTTTAAAATGAGGATTAACGGAGAGGAGTCTTGGGACCTGTGTTTAGATGCACTGCTGTTTGGTGTGTGGCTGCAAAGACACTGTGCTGTCAGCCATCTCACGGCAGCTGTCTGAGAAGACTGGTCCTGATGCAGCCACAGCTGCTGTGCACGGAGCAGGAGCTCCTTGCAATTTGGTGTCTTCTGGTTAGATTTTGTGGCTCTGACCCTCCTCTGCTCTCCCATTCCTGGTAGTATCTGCTGGGTTGTGTGGTTTTTCCACTTTTTTTCCTGTTAGCCTGTTGTTTAACTGTATTTCCCAGGGTCTTTAGGGATTCTACCCTTACTAGACTAGTGACTGGACATTGGCCAGGTACTTATCTTGCTGGAGCCCCCATGCTCATTCTCTCCAGTGGAGCTGTGAAGAATTCAACTTACTTGTCAGTCTTCTCATTCGGATATTCCTGGACTCTTTATGAATCTGGGAATTGTGTCTTTGGTCTCATCAATATTATCTCTTTTATATATTTTGAAGTCTGATACCTTTTTGTTTTGTTTTGTTTTGTTTGACACAGAGTCTTGCTCTGTTGCCCAGGCTGGAGTGCAGTGGCAGGATCTTGGCTCACTGCAACCTCTGCCTCCTGGGTTCAAGTGATTCTCCTACCTCAGCCTCCTGGAGTACCTAAGACCATAGGTGCCCACCACTACCATGCCCAGCTAATTTTTGTATTTTTAGTAGAGACAGGGTTTCCTCATTTTGGCCAGGCTGGTCTCGAACTCCTGACCTCAGATGATCCGTCTGCCTCGGCCTCCCAAAGTGCTGGGATTACAGGCATGAGCCACTGCACCCAGCCACTGATACTATTTTATTAATAATGTGGACACTTGAAGTAACCACCATTTTTAAATATTAGTGAATTTAGGCTGGGTGCGGTGGCTCACGCCTGTGCCACTTTACTCCAGCCTGCGCGACAGAGCGAGATTCTGTCTCAAAAAAAAGAATTTAACTCTGGCAACAATTTGATGAAGTAGGCATAGATCCCCATTTTACAGGTTAGGAAACTGACACCCAGAGGTTGAGTCATTTCATTAACACCACACAAGTTTTTGGAGCATTTCAAATCTTAACCTAGAAATCTTTCTCTAGGATATTTAAGCATATCTCATATTCTACTTTGTTTCTCACTGCCAGAGTCCCGAAGGGTACAGATCTCATTCTCACTCCATTTTCTTCTTGTCGATACAAAACTGGCAAAAAAAATAGCCTCATGGGGAGGGAGGAAACTAGCTGGAGCTGGGCCTTCCCTTTTCTATTTCTTACCCTTGATAATTGTTAGTTTTTTTGAGTGAGCTGGAGAGTGACGGAGCCTGGCCAGTCCTCACCTTTAAAGTTTGTTATGTAAAGCTAATCCACTTACTTTTTGCAGGTGTGATTATTCTATTCTTTTTTTTTTTTTTTTTTTTTTTGAGACAGATGGAGTCCTGCTCTTTTCACCCATGCTGGAGTACGATGGTGTAATCTTGGCTTATTGCAACCTCTGCCTCCTGGGTTCAGGAGATTCTCCTACTTCAGGGACCTGAGTAGCTGGGATTACAGGCGCCTGTCATCATGCCCAGCCAACTTTTTGTATTTTTAATAGAGACAGAGTTTCACCATGTTGGCCAGACTGGTCTCAAACCCCTGACCTCAGGTGATCCCCCCGCCTAAGCCTCCCAAAGTGCTGGGATTACAGGCGTGAGCCACAGCGCCCAGACTTACCCTAATTACTTTTCTGGGTTTTCTCTTATAAGTTCCTGCTGTGCATTAAAATACAATGCAAATATGGATGAAAATAAAACTTTTGCCCTCCTAATAAATGGTAAAACACTCTTTTTTTTTTTTTTTTGACGGAGTATCCCTCTTGTTGTGTAGGCTGGAGTGCAATGGCATGACCTCGGCTCACTGCAACCTCCGCCTCCCAGGTTTAAGCAATTCTCCTGCCTCAGTCTCTTGAGTAGCTGGGACTACAGGAACGTACCACCGTGCCCGGCTAATTTTTGTATTTTTTCTAGAGACAGGGTTTTGCCATGTTGGCCAGGCTGGTCTTCAGCTCCTGATCTCAGGTGATCCACCCGCTTCAGCCTCCCAAATTGCTGGGATTACAGGCTTGTTTGGACTGAGTTCCAGATCTGGGCTGTCATGGAACATAACAGGGACCCTTCATGGGGACAGCAAGAAGGTTCACTGACCCAATTCAGAGGAAGGAGGAGCCTGGCCTTCAAAATTACTATGACCATCAGAATGCCCTAGGAGATCAAAGAAATAACGGAGTGGGTGTGAGACCTTTTACAAATGTGTGCACTCAAGCAGTGCAAAGGCAAACCTCCTGGTGGGTAATCAGAATTCAGACCCACTTTTACCCTCACTGAAGTCTCATTTGGATTTTTGGCTGCTGTCAAAGACCTGCCAGTTAGGATTCCAAGCCTCTTTTTTGAGTCCTAGCTCTTGTAGTAGACAGAATTTCTAAAATTCCCCAAAAATGTCCAAATCTCGGGAACTTCTGAATATGATGGGATTTCAGTCCCGTGATTGTGTTATGTTTCAAGATAGGAAGATTATCCAGGTCGGCCTGGCCTAACTATGCAGGACTTTGAGAGCATAGAGCTTTCTCTAAGTCAGAGATTCAAAGTAGGAGGGAAATGCGATGTGCTTTTGCTGACTTGGAAGATGGAGGGACAATTTGAGAAAAATGTGGGGAAACATCTACTTACAGAGAGTGGGTCCTAGCTAGCAGTGAGCAAGGGAACAAGGATCCCAGTCCTACAACCATGAGGAATTGGAAATTGGCAACAACCAGAATGGGTTTAGAAATGGGTTCTTCCCAGCACCTCTAGATGAGAGCCCAGCCTGGTTGATACTCTGACTTCAGCATTTTGAAAACTAAAACAGAGAGCCCAGTGGAGCCTGCCGGACTCTGAACCATAAGTTCTACAGAACCATGAGCTAATAAATGGGTGTGTTCCTAGCCACTAATTTTCTGGTGACCTGTTACGGAGCAATGGAAGACTAATATGCCTCTCATGCCCTGTGCAGTGTTAACCTCAGCAGCACCTTCTAGGTCTAGGGGACTCATGTAATATATTCTTTTTTTTTTTTTTTTTCCCGAGACAGTCTTGCTCTGTCACCCAGGCTGGAGTTCAGTGGCGTGACCTTAGCTCACTGCAACCTCCGCCTCCCGGGTTCAAGTGATTCTCCTGCCTCAGCCTCTCGAGTAGCTGGGATTACAGGTGCACACCACCATGCCTGGCTAATTTTTGTATTTTTAGTAGAGACAGGGTTTTACCATATTGGCCAGGCTGGTCCTGAACTCCTGACCTTAAGCGATCTGCCCATCTCAGCCTCCCAAAGTGCTGGGATTACAGGCGTGAGCCACCACACCCAGTCTTTGACTCTATTTCTTGGGTCCTGCCTTTAAGAGGTATTGTGACATACCTTTGGGTTAATCACTTAGGAATATGACTGACTTCTGTTCACTAGGACCTGTCTACAAGCAACATTGTAACATATTTCTGAGCCCATCACATGGATAATGTGACCCTTCTCTTTTTGTCCTGCCCCAAGTGAAGATTGTGACATGTCACCAGGCCCTTTGTCTAGGCAATATGACTCTTCTCTCCTGTCTGGGCCCTGATTACAAGGGGGATTGTGACAATCACTGGGCCCATCATGTAGATAATAAGACTTTCTCTTCCTGCCTGGGCCTTTTCTACAGAAAAGATTAAGACATCACTGGGCCAAGCACCCACATGATGTCACTCGCCTGCCTGCATTCTGCCTACAGTGGGTATTGTGACATATCCCTGGCACAGAACCAAGGTAACGTGACTCACCTACCTGGTTCCTGCCCACTGATGGGATTGTGACATATACCTAGGTCCAGCTCACAGGCATGATGATAAGTGTCATACGTGGACCCAGCCAATAAGAGATTTTTGCTCTTAGGCTTATTACAACAGGTATGCTTCTGGGTATTCTACATATAGAGAGGTCACGGACTATTAGGACACTCATGCATATTTTATAAAGACCTTGGGTGGTACAAAGATGTTGTCACAGGCCAGTGCACATGTGAAATTGTGACTCCCCTAGGCATACCCAGCCAGTCATTAAGATTTTCACCCTCAATGCATGCATACAGCCCACTCTTGAGGTTCTCAATCTCACACCTGGTAGCAGTCAAATTTGGAATTGTGACTCTCATATGGGGATTTGATTGACAGGTAAAATTATAACTTTTTTTTTTTTTTTTTTGAGACAGATTCTCACTCTGTCACTCAGGCTGGAGTGCAGTGGCACGATCTCAGCACACTGCAACCTTCGCCTCCCAGGTTCAAGCGATTCTCCTGCCTCAGCTCTTGGACAAAACTTCAGCACTCCTGCTAGGGTGTGTCTGCCCTACTAAGACACTGTGCGCAGGTGGAGTTGAGGCTCTTATGTATGGATCCTGTCCACTGTTGAGATTGTGAATTGCATGTGTAGGCTCAACTCACAGGAGGTGTTGACTCACAAACCTCCAGCTGGGACATGTGCAGGATTAGAAATTTTATTTCTGGATCTTTCTTCAGGTATGGTTGTGACATATACCTTTTCCTAGCACCTGATTGCTTTTACATTTTTGCCTGGGCCCAGTCTACAGTTGAAATTGTGACATATACTTGGGCTACATAGGTGATGTGATGTTCCTGCCTGGGCTCTGCCTTCAGGAGAAATTGTTACATATCTCTGGGCCAATCACCTAGTGATGTGACTCTCCCTATCTTTCTAGGCCCAGCTTACAGAAGGCATTGTGACAGATCTCTGGGCTCATTACCTAGGAGATGTGACTCTACACTGCCGGTTGGGCCGAGCCCCACTGAAGATTGTGACGTATTACTGAGCCCATAAACTAGGTGACATGACTCTGCTCCCCAGCCTAAGCCATAATTAAAGGGGACATTGAGACATATTGCTGTGCCCAGCACCTATGTGATGTGACTCTCCTTTCCTGCCCAGGCTATGCCTAAAAGAAATTGTTACATATCATGGAGCCAAGATCCCAGTTGATTTAACTCTCCTCCTGGGCCCTGCTCACATGGGAAATATTGGCATATTCCTTGCCTAGCACTCAGGTGATGTGAACTTCTGCCTGGTCCCTGCCCATATGTGAGATTGTGACATATACATAAGCCCAACTCACAGGCATAATGATGAGTCTCTTACCTGGACCAAGACAGTAGAAAATATTTTGACTCTTCTAAATAGGCTATGGAAATAGGCAATTTACTGGGTCTTTTACTTGTAGAAAGATCAGAGATTACAACACTCGTGCATATTTTATAAAGTTCCTGAGTGGCACAGACAGTGTCATAACAGGGCTCAGCACACAGGTGGGATGGTGACTCTCATAGGCACAGCCAACAGTCAGGATTGTCACTTTGCCACATGGACACAGCTCAGTCACTGCTGAGCTTCTGAATCTTAAGCTCAGAGACAGTCAAAAGTTGGAACTGTGACTCTCATACGTGAATCTGTTCCACAAAAAAAGATGATGACTCTCAAATATTCAGCACATGTGTGAGGCTGTTACTATTCTATCAGGAAAAAGTCTGCAGGGGTCTTGGGGCCCTCATGCAGGAATCCAGGTCACCACTGAGATTCTGACTTGCAAACTTGTACCCAACTCACAAGTGTTTACTCCCATACCTGGTGTTGGGACCAATGTGAGATTGTGAATCTAATCTCTGGACATTCCTACAGGTGTGACTCTGACATATACCTTTGCCCAGCTTGTGAGATTTGATTATTTTGCCTGGATAACACCAAAAAATGAGACAGTGAAATATATTTGGGCCATACACCTTGGCAATATTACTCTCCTGTCTTGGCCCTTTTCTTAGGGGAAATTTGGACATATCTCCAGATCTATCACCTGGGTTATGTTACCATCTTTTTCTGCCTGAACCTTGTCCGCAGGGTAAATTGTGATATATTTTTAGACCCATCCCCTAGGTGACATGATTCTTCCCTTCTGCCTGGGTCCTGCTTCCAGTAAGGATTGTAACATATCGCTGGATCCTGCACCCAAATGATGTGGCTCTTCTGCCTGGGCCATGCCAACAGTGGGAATTGTGACATATTTCTGGACCCAATATATAAGTGACGTGACTATCATTTTATGTCCACAGAAGGCGTTGTAACATCTCACTAAGCCCAGCACTCAGGCGATGTGGCTTTCCTGCTATGGCACTGCACACAAGAAGAATGTTGACATATTCCTGGCCCAGAATTCAGGTGATGTGACTCTTGCCTCATCCACACCCAGAGGTGAAATTTTTACATATACCCAGGCCCAGGTAGTGGACATGATAATGACTATCATACATAGACTCAACCAAAACAACAGATTTTTTACTCTTCTGGCTAGACTTAGGGACACAGGTAAAGTTCTGGGTTTTCTTATAAAAGGTCATGGGAGATTATGACACAAATATTTTACAAAGCCCTTGGGTGGTATAAGCTGTGTCATAACATGGTCCAACACGCAGGTGAGATTGTGACTCCCATAGGTGCACCCAGCCAACAATGGGATTGTCACCCTTAAACCTAGACACAGCCCACTGGTGAGGTTATAAATCTCACATATGGATGCAGACCACAGTTGGAATCGTGACTGTCGTATGTGGATTTGGCCACAGGTCAAAGGGAAGTCATTTCTTGACTAACTCACAGGCACAGTGTTGTCTCTTACACTTGAACCAAGCTAACAGAAGAGACGTTGACTCTCATTGTTACGCTTGGGAAAATGGGGATGGTTCTGGGTTTTCTACTTGTACAAAGGTCACAAAAAAAATCACAACACATACAACATAAAATCACATACAGTATAATGCCCTGTGGTGGTACAGAGAGTGTCAACACAGCCCAATACAAAGTTGAGACTTATTCTCATACCCATAGCCAGCTGACAGTAAGAATTGTCACCCACACATGTGGGCAGATCCCACTAGTGACATCCTGACTTTGCCTTGTGGACACAGTTCACAGTTGAAATTGTGACTGTTATATGCAGATCTGACCACAGGTAAGATTGTGACTCATTTCTGGACCCAGCTCACAAACATGGTGATGACTCTCATAGCTGGAACCAGACAAGAGAAATTATGTTGACTTCTGCCTGGGCTCAGGGTAACGGGTAAGATCTTGGATCCATAAAAACATAAAGTTCTCAGAGCAGAATTCCACTCTCAAGCATGTTGTGTGAAGATCTCAGATGGTACAAAGAGTGCCATAACAGAGCCAAAAACATAGAGGAAATTGTGAATCTCCTATGCATATCCAGCCAACAATAAGGATGGTCACTCTCCCATATAGACACAGCTCACTGTTGAGGTTCTGAATCTCATGCCCAGAGGCAATGAAAAGTTGAAAGTTTGACTCACATACATGCATCTGGTCAATAGGTAGGATAGTGACTCTGAGACCAAGATTCAGCACCCTGGTGAGGCTGTGCCTATCTTATGGGGACTCTGTTTGCAGGTGGAGATGGAGCTCTCATGCACGGATCCTGTCCGATGTTAAGACTGTGTCTCATGTATTTGGATGCAACTCACAAGAGGTGTTGACTCTCAGACCTAAAGCTGGGAAATATGTAGAATTGTGAAATTTATTCCTGAACCTTCCCGCAGGTGTGATTGTGGCGTATACTATCACACAGCACCTAATTTATTTTACAATTTGTTTGAACTCAGCCAACTGTTGGGACTGTGGCATATAACTGGACCAAGTTCCTAGGTGATGTAACTCTCCAGCCTGGGCCTTACCACAGGGTACATTGTGACATATCTTTGGACTTATCACCTATGTGATGTGACTCTACTGACTTGCCTTGTCTTGGCCTCCATTGGGGATTGTGGCATATTTCTGTGCCCAGTACCTAAGTTATGTGACTCTTGTTTCCTGCTTGTACATTTAGAAGGGATTGTGACATATTGCTGGGCCAAGAACCTAGGTGATGTGACTCTCCTGCCTTGGCCCTGCCTTCAGGAAAAATTGTGATGTGACTCTGGGTTTATCACCTAGATGATGTGACTCTCGTGTTCTGCATGGGCAAGCCCAAAGGGGTCATTGTGGCATATCTCTGGGCACATCAAAGAAGCGGTGCAATTTTTCTCTCATTCCAGGACTCTAGTCTCAGTAGGGATTGTGACATATCACTGGGCCCATAACCTATGTAATGTGATTCTAGTATCCTGCTTGGGCCCTGCTTACAGGAAAGATTGTGACATTTGGCTGGGCCCATCACCTAGTTAATGTGACTCTCCTTTTCTTCCTGTGCCCTGCCCTCAGTGGAGATTGTGACAAATTTCTGGGCCAATCAGCTGTGCAATATGACTCTGCTCTTTCCTGGGCCCTGCTATCGGGGAGCATTGTGACATATTGCCAGGCTCAGCACCTAGGTAATGTGACTCTTCTTGCTGCCTGGGCCCTACTTACAGAAGGGATTTTGATGTATTGCTGAACCAAGAATTCAGATGATGTGACTCTCCTGCCTGTGCGCTGTCTACAGTGGGCATTGTGACATATCATCGGTGATGTGACTCTCCTGCCTTGTTCCTGCCCACAGGTGAAATTGTGGCATATACCTGGGTCCAGATCACAGGCACAATGATGACTCTCTTACCTGGACACAGCCAGTGGGAGATATTTTGACTTTTGTAGCCAGGCTTAGGGCCACAGGTGATGTCCTGGGCCTCTTACTTGTATAAAATTTACAGAACATTACAACACTCAGGACTATCATAGGAAGACCTACAGTGATACAGAGAGTTGATAACAGGGCCTAGCTAACAGCTGAGATTGTGACTCTCATATGCAGACCCAGCCGACAGGCTCTTCATTCTTACACATAAACAGAACCTATGAATGTGGCACTTAATCTCACACATAAAAACAGTTGCAAGTTGGATTTGTTACTCTCATATGTGGATCTGGTTTCCAGGTGGTTTGGTGACTCTCAAACCATGATTCAGCAGACCTGTGAGGCTGTGAGTTCCCTATCAGAACACTATCTGCAGGTGAGATTGGGGCTGTCGTGCATGGATTTGTGCATTGTTGAGACTGTATCTCCTTTACTTGAACCCCACTCACAGGAGGGGTTGCCTCTCATACATGAAGCCAGGACTCGTGTGAAACTGTGAAACTCATTTCTGTACATTCCCAAGTGTGTGATTGGGAAATATACCTTTGCCCAGAACCTGAGTGATCTGACTCTTTTCCAGGCCCAGCCCACAGATAAAATTGTGACATATACCTGGACCACCCACCTAAATAATGTGAAACTCCTTCCTGGGCCCTGCCTGCCAAGGGCATTTTTACATTTCACTGCGACCAGCATCCACCCAGGTGCTGTGAGTCCCCTGCCTGCTCCCTGCCTACAAAAAGCATTGTGACTTATTTCTGGGTTCATTACATAGGTGATGTGACTTCATTCTACTGCCTTGGCTCTGTGCTTAGAGTGCACTGTGACATTTAGCTGGGTACTGCACCCACGTAATGTGACTCTCCTGACTGAGTTCTTTCTACAGGAAGCGTTGGAACATATCACTTAGCCCAGCACCTAGGTGGATGGGATTCCCTTTCTTGCCGGGTCCCTGCCCACTGGAGAGATTGTGACCCATTGCTGAGCCCAGCACCAGGGTGATGTCACTCTCCTGCCTTGGCTGTGCCCATGAGGGCCACTGTGACACCTGTCTAGGCTAATTACTTAGGTGAAGTGAGTCTCCTTTCCTGCCTAAGCTCTGCCTACAAGGGGGATTTTGATATATCACTGGGCCCAGCAGCCAGGTGATGTGACTCTTCTGCCAGGGTCCTGCCTACAAGGGGGATTGTGACGTGTCTCTGGACCAGCACCCAAGTGATGTGTCTTTTCTGGCCTCTCCCTCCCCACAGGTTGTATTGTGCCATATACCTGGGACCAAATTATAAGCACAATGATGAGTCTTTTACCTGGAGTCAAGACATGTGCAGGATGGTGGAACTTATCACTGGACCTTTCCACAGTGTTATTGTGACATATGCCTTTGCCCAACGTGGTGATTTGACTCTCCAGACTGGGTCCAGTTCACAAATAAAATTGTGCCGTATACTTGGCCAAGAACCTAATAGGTGTAATTGATGTGCCTGGGCCCTGCTCTCAGAAAGATAGTGACATTACACTGCACCCAGCACCTAGGACATGTGATTCTCCTCTTCTACATGGGGTCTGCCTACAGCAAGACTTCTGACATATCAATGGGCTCAGCATTCAGGTGATGTGAATTTTTCTTCCTGGGCCCTGCCCACATGGATAATTGTGACATATCACTGGCCCCAACTATCAGGTGATGTGACTCTTTTGTCTGGGACCTGTCAACAAAGGGCATTGTGACGTACTCCTTTTTTCTCCCCCCCCAGACACAGTCTTGCTCTGTCACCCAGGCTGGAGCGCAGTGGTGTGATTTCAGCTCACTGCAACCTCTGTCTTCCAGGTTCAAGTGATTCTCCTGCCCCAGCCTCCTAAGTTGCTGTGACTACAGGCATGCACCACCATGCCTGGCTAATTTTTTTGTGTTTTTAGTAGAGTCAGGATTTTACTATGTTGGTCAGGCTGGTCTCAAACTCCAGACCTCAAATGATCCACCCACCTTGACCTCCCGAAGTGATGGGATTACAGGCATGAGCCACGGCGCCTGGCATGACATATTTCTAAGCTCAGCACCCAAGTGCTGTGACTCTCCTGACTGGGCCCTCCCCACGAGGAGAATTGTGACATATCCCTGGACCCAGTCCCTTAGGCCACATGACCCTCCTTTTTTACCTAGGCCCAGCCCACAAAAGTAATTGTGACATATCACTGGGCCCAGCATCCAAGAGATGTTATTTTTCTGCCTAGGCCCTGCCAACAGAAATACTTTTTACATATCACTGCTTCAGCACCAGGTGTTGTAACATGTTTTCTGGTTCACACCCACAGGTGTGATTTTGACATATACCTTTTCCTAGCACCTGAGTGATTTGCCACTTTAGTCTGGGCTAATCCCACAAATAGAATTGTGACATATACCTGGCACAGGCACCTAGATGATGTAACTCTTGCCTTGATGCTGTCCTCAGAGGGGATTTTAATATATCACTGGGCCCAGCACCTGGTGATGTGGCTCATGACGTTTTCCCTGGGCCGTGCCCCAGTGGGGATTGTAAATATCCCTGGGCCCTGTATCCATGTGATGTGACCTGGGCCCTACCCACAGAGGCACTGTGACATCTCTGGGCCCATCCCTTTGGTGGTGTAATTCTCCTTTTGTGCCCAAGTGTGGCCTTCAGGAGGGATTGTGACATATGCCTGGACCAAACACCTGGAAGATGTGACACTCCTGCATGAGCCCTGCCCTAAGGGGATATTTTTACATGTTGCTGAACTCAGCATCTAGGCGATGTGACTCTACCCGCCTGTGTGGACCCTGCCCACAGGGGGCACTGAATCATTTCACTTGGCTTAGCACCAAGAAGTTGTTACTCTCCTACCGGGACCTCTCCCACAGGGGACACCTAGATAATATGACTTTTCTTCGTGGTTCCTGCCCAGAGTTCAAATTGTGATGTATATCTGGGCCCAAAACACAGGTTAAGGTAATAACTCTCCTACCTGGACCAAGACAATAGAGATTTTGGCTCTCGTAGCTAGGCTTAGAACAATGGGTACATATTCCTGACCCAGCTCCCAGGTGATATGACCCTCCCACCTGGTCAGTGCTCACAGGTGGGATTGTTACCTATGTTTGGACTCAGCTCACAGGCATGGTGATGACTCTCATCCCTGGACCTAGCCAACAAAAAATATGTTGACTCTTGTACCTCAAAATAGAAAATCAGGTAAGATTATGGGTCCATACCAGAATGAAGTTCTCAGAGCTGATTGCAACTTTCATGCATATCATATAAAGCTCTCCAGTGGTACAGAGAGTGTTGTAACAGAGCCCAGCACACAGCTGTGATTTTGACCCTCATATGTACACCCAGCTGACAGAAGGATTGTCAGTCTACCACGTGAACACAGCACACTGTGGAGGTTCTGAATCTCACAACCGGAGACAGTCAAAAATTGGAACCGTGATCCTTGTATATGAATGCAGTCCACAGGTTGGATTGTGACTCTGATACCAGGATTAAACACACCTAATAGGCTGTGATTTTTCTACCAAGACATAGTGTGCAGGTGTGATTGGGGTTCTCATGCACAAATAAAGTCCAGTGTTAAGATTGTGACTCATGTATTTGAACCCAACTCACAGGAGATGTTAACTCTCATACCTAGAGCTGAGACACGTGCTGGATTGTGAATCTCATGTTTGGATTTTACCGAAGGTGTGATTGTGACATATACCTTTGTCTAACATCTGAGTAATGTGACTCTCATGTGTGGGCCCAGCACGCATCAGATGGGATTGTTACATACACCTGGGCCAAGCACTTAGGCGATGTGACTCTCCTGCCAGGGCGAGCCCTGTAGTAAGGAGGATTTTAACATATTGCTGTACTCAGCACCTAGGTGATGGGATTTTTCTTCCTGGTTCCTGCCCAGAGTTCAAATTGTGACATATATCTGGGCCCAAAACACAGGTAAGGTAATAACGCTCATATCTGGACTAAGACAATAGAGAGATTTTGCCTCTTGTAGATAAGCTTAGAACAATGGGTATGCCCAGAGTCTCCTACTTGTACAAAGTACACAGAAGACTATGACACTAAAAGATATCATATAAAGCCCTCAGGCTGTACACAGAGTGTCATAACTGGACCCAACACAGAGATAAGATTATTCCTGTCCTATGCACACCCAGCTGACAGGATTGTCACCCTCACACATGGACAGAGACCAATGGTGAGATCCTGAATCTCACTTGTAGGCACAGTTTACAGTTGGAATTGTACCTACTATATGTAGATCCAGCCACAAATAAGATGGTGACTCATTTCTGAACCCAGCTTACAGGCAACGTGATAACTTTCATGCTTGAACCCAGCCAATAAGAGAAGTATCGACTCTTGTGCCTGGGCTTAATTAAGGCCATGGGTAGTATCATGGGATTATACCACCACTAAAGTTTCAGAGCAGGCTGAAACTCTCACACATACCCTATTAAGCTTTCTGTGATACAAAGAGTGTAATAACAGGGCCTAGCACACAGGTGAGATTGTTACCCTTGTGTGTATACCCAGCCAACAGTAAGAACTTACACCCTCTCACATAAACACAGCCCACTGAATTTTACATCTGAAGGAAGTTGAAAGGTGACATTGTGACTCTTCTATGTGGATCTGGTCCACAGTTAGGAGGGTGACTCTCAAACTAAGATTCAGCACAACTGTGAGCATATGGCTACCCTACTGAGACACTGTTCACAGATGGAGTTGAGGCTCTCATTCAGGGATCCTGTCCACCATTGAGATTCTGTCTCACATACTTGGACAAAACTCACAGAAGGTGTTGACTCTTATACCTGAACCCTGAAAATGTGTGGGATTATGAATCTTATTCACAGGCCTTCCTGCAGATGTAACATATACTTTTGCCCAGCAGCTGACTGATTTTTCTGTCCTGTGGAAGCCTAGCCAACAATTGGAGTTGAGATTATGAAATATACCTGAACCAGGCCCCTAGGTGATGTGAGTCTCTGACCTGGGCTCAGCCCATAGGGGACATTGTGACATGTCTCTGGGCCCATCACTTAAGTGATTTGACTCTACTTTCTTGCTTATGTTCTGCCTCCATTAAGCATTTTGACATGTCACTGAGCTCACCAGTTTGTGATATGGCTCTCTATTGGCTGTGCCCTGCTAACTAAAACAATTGTGACATATAGCTGAGCCAAGCAACTAGGTAATGTGACTCTTTTTTGCTACCTGTGCCCTTTCTACATACGGGATTATAATGCCATTGGGCCAGGGCGGGGCACAATGGCTTACGCCTGTAATCCCAGCCCTTTGGGAGACCAAGGTGGGCAGATCACAAGGTCAGGAGATCGAGACCATCCTGGCTAACATGGTGAAACCCTGTCTCTACTAAAAATGCAAAAAATTAGCCAGGCATGGTGACAGGTGCCTGTGGCCCCAGCTACTCAGGAGGCTGAGGCAGGAGAATGGTGTGAATCCTGGAGGTGGAGCTTGCAGTGAGCCGAGATCGAGTCACTGCACTCCAGCCTGGGTGACAGAGCCAGACTCCGTCTCAAAAAAAAAAAAAAAATGCCACTGGGCCAAGCACCCAGGTAATGTGACTCTCCTGCCTGTAGCCTGCCTACACAGGGCATTGTGCCCTATCACTGAGCCTAGCACCCAGGTGATGTAACTCCTTTTTATGGACTGTCAACAGAAAGAATTGTGACATACCAATGGCCCATCACCCAAGTGATATGACTTTCTTGCCTTCTTTTCACACACAGGTAGAATTGTGACTTCTACCTAGGCCCAGCACACAGAAATTATAATGTCTCTCAGATGTAGAACCAGCCAAATGATGAGATTTTGACTCTCATAGATAGGTTTAGGGCAAATGATAAGGTCCTGAATCGCCTACTTGTAGAAAGGTTACAGAAGGTTCCTACACACACACATATATTATGAAGTCCTTGGCTGGTACAGACAGCGTCATAATACAAACTAGAACACAGGTGAAATTGTGACTTTCATAGGCACACCCAGCAGAAGATTAGGATTGTCACTCTCATATGTGGACAGAGCCTACTAGTAAGCTCCTGAATCTCACATGCTGATTAAGTCCACAGTTGGAATTGTGACTGTTACATGTAAATCTGGCCACAGGTGGGATGGTGACTCATTTCTGGTCCCAGCTCATAGGCATGGTAAGGACTCTAATACCAAGACCCAGCCAATAGAAGAGATGTTTACTTCAGTAACTAGGCTTAGGGCAGCAGGTAATGTCCTGGGTTTCTTACTTGTACAAAAGTCAAAGAGCTTTACAACACGCAAACATATTATACAATGCCCTCAGGAGGTATAGAGAATTTCATAACAGGGCCCAGCACACAGATGAAATTGTGACTCTTGTTTTCACACTCAGCTGATGGTAAGGATTATTACCCTTCCATATGGACACAGCCCATTGTTGAAGTTCTGAATCTCACAGCTGGAGGCAATTGAAAGTTGGATGTGTGATTCTTATACATGGATCCAGATCACAGGTAAGATGATGACTTCTGAATCAAGATCAAACACCCTTGTGAGGCTGTGTCTCCCCTATCAGGATACTATTTGCAGATGAGCTTGGGGGTCTCATACACAGATCTAGTCCACGGTTGAGATTGTGACTCAGGTACTTGGACAGAATTCACAAGAGCTGCTAATTCTTATATTTGGAGCCAGGCCATATGCAATATTGTTAATCTCATCCCTGGACCTTTCTGCAGGTGTGATTTTGATTCATAACTTTGCCCAGCACCTAACTGATTTTACATTTCTGCATGGGTTCCGACTAAATGTGGGATTGTGACATATACCTAGGCCAAGCACATAGGTGATGGGACTCTCCTGCCTGGGCCAATCTCTCAGAGGTGATTTAGAAATATCTTATGCAGCCATCACCTAGCTAATGTGACTCTCCTCTCCTGCCTGGGCTCAGCCCACAGGGGCATTGTGACATATTACTGGGTTCATCACCTAGGTGACATGACTCTCCTCTTCTGCCTGGGCCCCACCCCCATTTGGAATTTGGACATATCCGTGGGCCTATCACCTAGGTGATATGAATCTCCTCTTTTGCCTTGGACCTTCTTACATGGGGAATTGAGACAAATTACTGGGCCCAGCACCTAGCAGATGTTACTGTCTTTTTTGCCTGGATCTTGCCTACAGAAGGGATTGTGACAAATCAGTGGGCCAAGCATCCAGGTGATATGGCTTTTCTGTCTTAGCAGTGCCTATATATAGCTGAGATTGTGACATATACCTGGGCCAAACATCTGGGTAATGCAACCGTTCTTTCTGAGCCCTTTTCTCACAGAACATCATGATATATCTTTGTGCTCATCACCTAAGTCATGCGAGTCTCCTCTTTTTCCTGGGCTCTGTCCACAGGGTAATTTGTGACATACTGCTGGACCCAGCACCCAGATCATTTGACTCTCCTGCCTTGGTCCTGCCCACAGAGGGCATTGTGACATATGAGTGGGCTCAGCAGCCAGATGATGTCACGTTCCTGCCAGGACTCTTCCAACAGCAGGGGCATTGACCTACTCAGGCTCAGTATTCAGGTGATGTGGCTTTCCTTCCTAGTCCCTGCTTGCAGGTGGTATTGTGACATATATCTGGGTCCAGTTCATAGGCATGATGATGACTATCATACATGGGTGCAACCAATAGAAAAGATTTTGACTCTTCTAGCTGGATTTATGACAATGTATAATGTCTTCAGTCTCCAGCTTCTGGTAAGATCACAAAGTATGAGGAAGCTTATGCATATTCTATAATGCCCTTTGGTGGTACAGAACATGTCATTCTGGAGCCCAGCACATAGCCAACAGTTAAAATTGTCAATATCACACATGGACAGGGCCCACAGTTAAGGTCCTGAATGTCACTAATAGACACAGTTTACAGTTGGAATTTTGACTGTCATATGTGGATCTGGCCACAGGTAAAATGGTGACTTGTTGCTGGACCTAGCCCACAGGCATGGTAATGACTCTCATATCTAAACCAGTCAATAGAAGAGATGTTGAATCTCATCCCTAGACTTGGAGAAATGAGTAAGATCATGGGTTCATATAGGCAAAAATGTTTCAGAGTGCATTGCAAGTCTTACACATATATACAGCCGCACATGACGCAAAGAGTAATATAACAAGGTCCAGTAGTACACAGCTGAGATTTTGACTCTCATATGCATACACTGCCAACAGTAAAGAAGGTCACTCTCCCACATAGACACAGCCCACTGTTGAGGTTCTGAATCTCACACCCAAAGGCAGTCAGAAGTTGGTATTTTTACTCTTATATGTGGATCCAGCCTTCAGGGGAGACGATGAGTCTCTGACCAAGATTCAGCACCTATGTTAGGCTCTAACTCTCCTAATAGGTGCTGTCTGAGGTTTGGCTGTCATGCGTGGATTCAAGTTGCTGTTGAAATTGTGATGTGCAGCTGGGCATGGTGGCTCATGCTTGTAATCCCAGCACTTTGGGAGGCCAAGGCAGGTGGATCACCTGAGGTCAGAAGTTCAAGACCAGCCTGGCCAACATGGCAAAACCTCGTCTCTACTAAAAATGCAAAAATTATCTGGGTGTGGTGGCACACACCTGTAATCCCAGCTGCTCAGGAGCCTGAGGCAGGAGAATCACTTGAACCCAGGAG
Source organism: Pan paniscus (assembly GCF_029289425.2). NCBI lineage: Eukaryota > Metazoa > Chordata > Mammalia > Primates > Hominidae > Pan > Pan paniscus. Next base: position 79,479,920 of record NC_073255.2, on the reverse strand, counting down.
GCAGTGGTTGCAGTGAGCCGAGATCATGCCACTGCACTCCACCCTGGGCAACATGAGTGCAACTGTGTCTCCAAAAAAAATAAAATATTAAAATAAATAAATAATAAAAAAAAGAAAAGAAATTGTGATTTGCATTCTTGGACACATGAGGTTTGTAAAAGTTCATGAGGTGTGTACTTTTATACCTGGACACAGAACATGTTCAGGAATGTAAATTCCATTCCTAGACCTTCTCACAGGTGTGATTGTGACATAATAACTTTTCCCAGCCAGAACTTGACTGATTAGACTATACTGCCTGAATAAAGCCCACAGTTTGAATTGTGACATATGCCTAAGCCAATAGCCTTGGTACAGTGACCCTCCTGCCTAATCCCTTCTTGCAGGTGGCATTGCGATGTACCTCTGGTCTCATTTCCAGAGGAGTGATTATCATCTCCTGCCTGGACCCTGTTCACAAGGGGATTGTGACATATTGCTGAGGCCAGCACTTCTGTGATGTAAACCTTCAGCCAGGGTTCTGCCCACAGGGGTCATTTTGACACATCACTGGTCCCAGCACCATAGTGATGTGAATTTCCTACCAGCACTCAACTCACAGGGGGGATACTAATATACCCCTGGCTCAGTATTCAGATGATGTGACTCTCCTGCCTGGTTCTGCCCACAGGTGGGATTCTGGCATATACCTAGGTTCGGATCACAGGAATAATAATGACTGTCATATGAGAGCCCAGCCAATAGAAGAGATTCTGACTCTCATGGCTGAGCTTAGAACAATCAGTAAGGTTCTGGGTCTCCTAAATGTATCACAATTACAGAGGATTATGACACTCATAAATATTCTATAAAATACTTGAGTCATATCAGAGCTCATTACAGAGGTAAAATTGTGCTTCTCATATGAGGCACACTATCCAACAATTCGGATTGTCACACATGGACAAAGCCCACTGGTGAGGTCCTGAATCTCACATGTGCAAACAGTCCACAGTTGAATTTGGGACTGTCATATGTGGATCTGGCCATAGGTCAGAAGGTGACTCGTTTCTGGACCCAGCTCATAGGCATCTCAATGACTCTCATACCTGCTCCCAGTTAATAGAAGAGATGTTGACTCTTGTATCTAGGCTTAGAGCAACGGATAAGGTACTGGATTTCCCACTTTTACAGAGGTCTCAGAGAATTACAACACTCATGCATATTGTATAATGCCCTCAGGTGGTACAAAAAGTGTCAAAACAGGGCTCCTGTCAAAATTGAGACTGTGACTCATGCGTACACAGGCCACAGTTTGGATTGTAACTATTAAATGTGAACAATCTACTCATGAGGTCCTGGATGTCACTCAAAGAAACAGTTCACAGTTGGAATTGTGACTGTCATATATGGACCCATCCACAAGTGGGATGGTGACAAATTTCTAGACCCAGCTTACAGGCATACTGATGACTCTTATATCTGGACCCAACAAATAAGAGAAACGTTGACTCTCATACCTGAACTTGGGGCAATATGTAGGATCATGAGTTTATACCAGTATGAAGGTCTCAGAGCAGGTTTTCATTCTCATGCATTAAAAAAATAAAAAATAAAAAGCTCTTGAGTAGAACAGAGGGTATCATACAAAGGCCCAGCACACAGGTGACATTGTGATTCTTCTGTGCACACACAACATACAGTGAGGAATGTCATCATTCCATATGGACACAGCCCATTGTTGAGGTTCTGAGTATCACTCCCACATCCATTGAAAGTTGAATCTGTTACATGGATGCAGTTCACAGGTAGAATGATGATTTTATACCAAAACTCAGCACACCTGTGAGGCTGTGACTGCCCTAATGAGATAGTGTTTGCAGGTGAGGCTGGAGCTGTTATGCATGAATTCTGTCCACAATTGAGATTGTAACTTGTGTACTTAAATACAATTCGCAAAAGGTGTTTTCTCTTAAACCTTGAGCCAGGAAATATGTGGGACTGGGAATCTCATCCCTGGACCTTACTGCAGGTGTGACTCTGACATATAATTTTTTCCCAGCACCTGATTGACTTTACCGTCTTGCCTGAGCTCAGGCAACAGTTGGGATTGTGACATACCTGGCCCAAACACCTAGGTGATGTGACTGTCCTGCCTGGGCCCTGCCCACAAGAGGCATTGTAAGGTATCTCTGAGACCATCCCCTAGGTGATGAGACTCTACTTTCCTGACTATCCCTTTCTCCAGTAAGATTTGTGACATATAATCTGGGCATGTTATCTAGGTGGTATGACTCTCCTCTCATGACTGGGCCCTGTTAACAGGGTGGAGTGTGACACAGTACTGGGCCCAGCACCTAGGTGTTGTGACACCCCTTTCCTGCATGGGCCTTGCCTACACAAAGGATTGTGATATATTGCTAAGCTAAGCACTAAGGTGATGTGGCTCTTGACTGGGTTCTTCCTAAGTGGGCATTGTGACATATTACTAAGCCTAGCAATAAAGGTGATACGGCTTTCCTGCATGGGTCCTGCCCATGGAGGGATATTGACATTTCCCTGGTCCAGCATTCAGGTGATGTGACTTTCCTCCCTGATTCTGCCCACAGGTGGGATTATGACCTATATCTAGGCCCAGGCAACAGTCATGATGGTGTCTTTCTTACATGGACCCAGCCAATAGGAGAAATTTGGACTTTAATAGCTAGGCTTAGGGCAACAACTAAAAGCCTTGGTCTAGTAATTATAAAAAGGTCACAAAAGATTATGACACTCACATGTATTTTATAAAGCCCTTGGGGTGTATAGAGAGTGATAAACAGGGCTTAGTACACAGGGGTGATTGTGACTCTTGTAGACACATGTAGCCAACAATCGCAATTGTCACCTTCACACGTGGACAGAGCGCTCTGGTGAGATTCTGAATCTCACACATGGATGCAGTCCAGAGTTGGAATTGTGACTGTCATATGTGGATCTGGCCTCAGGCTGCATGGTGAGTCATTTCTAGATCCAGCTTACAAGCATGGTGTTGACTCTCATGCTTAGACCAAGCCAATCGGACAGATATTGACTCATAGCTAGACTTAGGACCATGGGTAAGGTCCTGCTTTTCCTACCTGTACAGAGGTCACAGAGGACTATGAAACCCTAACACATAGTATAACTGGTATAATTCCCTCAGGTGGTACAGGCAGAGTAGGTCTAAACAGGGCCCAGCACAGAGTTAAGATTGTTAATCTCATATACACATCTAGTCAAAAATTAAGATTGTCACCCTCACACACACAGTGATCACTGCTGAGGTCCTAAATCTCTTGTGGGTGCAGTTCACAGTTGATATTGTGACGGTCATATATGGATCTGCACAAAGGTGGGATAGTGACTCATTTCTGGACCCCTCTCACAGGCACAGTGATAAATCTCATTCCTGGGCACAGCAAATAGGACAGATGTTGACTCTCCTCTCGGGGCTTAAAGTAATCAGTAAGATCATGTGTCCACACAAGCACGCAAATCTCAGACAGTATTGTGACTCTTGTGCATACCTTATAATGCCCTCAGGTACTACAGAGAGCATTATAAAAGGGCACAAAACACAGGTGAAATTGTTACTCTCATATGCACAACCAGCCAACAGTATGGTCACTTTCCAAATGAACACAGTGCACTGTTAAGGTTCTGAATATCACACTTAGAGGCAGTCAAAGTTGGCATTGTTACCATCATATATGGATTCCATACACCTCTTGGACCAAGATTCAGCACCCCTGTGATATTTTGACTTTTTTAGTGGAACACTGTCTGCAGGTGGAGTTGTGGCTCTCAAACATGGATCCAGTCCACTGTTGAGGTTGTTACTTGCCTTTTGGGTGCAACTCACAGGAGGTATTGACTCTGATCCTGAAATTGGGCATGTGAGAGATTGTAAATTGTATCTCTGGACACTTTCACAGGTGTGATTGTGACATATGCCTTCGCTCAGTATCTGACTGATTTTTCTCTTTGCCTAGGCTGCACCTACGGTTTAGATTGTAAATTATACTTAGGTTGAGGGCCTAGATAATGTGACTTTCCTGCTTGGGCTCTGCCCTCCCGGGGTATTGTGAGATATCTCTGGGCCAATCACCTAGGCGATGTGACTCTCCCTTTCTGCCTGGGCCAGTCCACAGGGGTTACCATGAGATATCCTTTGGCCCATCACCTATGTTATGTGACTTTTTTTGCCTTGAATCTGTTTACATGAGAAATGGTTACATATCACTGGGCCCATCACCTAGATGGTGTGACCGTCTTCTACCTGGAACATGTTTACAGGGTGGATTGTGACATATTGCTTTTCCTAGCACCCAGGAGTTGTAAGTTTTATTGTCAGGACCCTGCCCTTAGTAAAAATATTGACATATCGCTGGGCCACCACCTAGTTGATGCGACTCTCCCTCCTAGTCTTTGCCCACAGGTGGGATGGTCACACATTTGGCCCAGCTCACAGGTGTAATGAAGACTCACATATGTGAACCCAGCCAATAGAAGAAATTTTAACTCTTCTAGCTAGGCTTAGAAAAACTGGCAATGATCTGGGTCTTCTACATGTGGAAAGATCACACAATATATCACACTCATGCGTATTCTATAAAGTCTTTGGGTGATATAAAGAGTGTCATATCAGCATCCAGCACAGAAGTAAAATTGTGACTCTTACAGGCACACCCAGCAGACAATTAAAATTGTCTCCCTCACACGTTGACAAAACTTACTGGTGAGGTCCTGACTCTCATATGAGGACACAATACACAGTTAGAATATTGACCATCCCATGTGGATCTGGACAAAGGTCAGATGGTGGATCATATCTGGACCCAGCTTACAGGCCCAGTGATGACTCTTATACCTGGACCCCACCAATAAGAGAGGTGTTAACTCTCTCTCATAGCTGGGATTAGGCCAAAAAATAAAGTTCTGGGTTTTCTACTTTAAAAAATATCACAGGTGATTACCACACACATGCATATTCTGTAAAGCCCTCAGATGGTACAGAGAGTGTCATCACAGGACCCAGCACAACACTGAGGTTGTGACTATTGTATGCACACTCAGCTGACTGTTAAAATTGTCACCTTTACATAGGAGAGAGCAAAATAGTGAGTTCCTGAATCTCACTGACAGACACAGTCCACAGTTAGATCATGTCTGTCACATGTGGATTGAGCCACAGGAGGGATGTTGACCAATTTCTGTAACCAGATAACAGGAACAAAAATGACTCTCCTACCTGGACCCAAAAATAAGAGAGATGTTTACTCTCATGCCTGGGCTTAGGGCAATGGGTGAGATCCTACATTTGGTATTGTAAGAAACACCTGGGCAAGCACAAAGGTCTCAAAGCAGATTGTGAGTCTCACATGTGCCATATAAAACCCTCAGGTGGTACAGAGAGTGTCATAACAGAAACCAGCAAACGGGTCAGATTCTGACTCTCATATGCACACCTGGCTGACAATAAGGATTCTCATCCTCCCACCTGAACACAGCCTCCTTACAACATCCTGAATCTCACACTCAGAGGCAGTCAAAAGTTGGAATTGTGACTCTCATACATGAATGCAGTCCACAGGTAGGATGGTGACTCTCACACCAAGGTTCAGTGTTGCAGGAAGTCAGGGACCCCAAACGGATGGACCAGCTGAAGCCATGCAGAAGAACGTAAATTGTGAAGATTTCATGGGCATTTATTAGTTCCCCAAATTAATACTTTTATAATTTCTTACACCTGTCTTTACTGCAATCTCTGAACATAAATTGTGAAGATTTAATGGACACTTATCACTTCCCCAATCAATACTCTTGGGATTTCCTATGCCTGTCTTTACTTTAATCTCTTAATCCCATCATCTTCGTAAGCTGAGGATGAATGTTGCCTCAGGACCCTGTGATAATTGCGTTAACTGCACAAATTGTCTAAACGATATGAAATCTGGGCACCTTGAAAAAAGAACAGGATAGCAGCAATGTTTAGGGAACAAGGGAGATAACCTTAAACTCTGGCTGTCTGTGGGCCGGGTGGAACAGAGCCATATTTCTCTTCTTTCAAAAGCAAATAGGAGAAATATTACTGAATTCTTTTTCTCAGCAAGGAACATCCCTGAGAAAGAGAATGCATCCCTAAGGGGAGGCCTCTGAAATGGCCGCTTTGGAGATGGCTGTCTTTTACAGTCATAGCGGAGGGAAGAAATAAGCCCTGGTCTCCTGTAGCACTCCCAGGCTTATTAGGATGAGGAAATTCCCGCCTAATAAATTTTGGTCAGACCAGTTATCTGCTCTCAAACCCTATCTCCTGATAAGATGTTATCAATGACAATGCATGCCTGAAACTTCATTAGCAATTTTAATTTCGCCCCGGTCCTGTGGTCCTGTGATCTCACCCTGCCTCCATTTGCCTTGTGATATTTTATTACCTTGTGAAGCATGTGATCTCTGTGATCCACACCCTATTCGTACACTCCCTCCCCTTTTGAAAATCACTAATAAAAACTTGCTGGTTTTGTGGCTTGGGGGGAATCATGGAACCTGCCGACATGTGATGTCTCCCCCGGACACCCAGCTTTAAAATTTCTCTCTTTCTACTCTTTCCCTTTATTTCTCAGACCAGCCGACACTTAGGGGAAAGTAGAAAAGGACCCACATGAAATATCGGGGGTGAATTTCACCCAATATCTGGTGCCCACGTGGTCTTTCTTTTTTCCTAAGTGCATGTGGGAACCCAATTCCCTTTGGTAGGTGTGGAGAAATGTCATCGGTTTGGTCCACAGATATGCGTGTTTGACTCCCCGACAACTGGTGAGTAGTCTGTGTATGGTCCAGGTTAACTATGGGTCATGCTACTTTTTATTAACAATTGTACTTCATTCCATTTATATCACCCTTCTTCACTGTTTCAATGCCTTCTGCACTTCCTTTCAGTGAAAAACAGGCCAGCTGGTGCCAGGAAATGGGTGTTTTGCTAGTGCTACTTTAAGAGTAATGATGAAGAGCACTTGTCTGAATCGTTCCCATGTGGCAAACACAGTGATTTGGCCTAAAGTACACACATTTATTATTTTCCTCTAAATGTACTAATGAAATAAAATTCTTAGCTAAGAAAGGCTTGATCTCATTCAAATATGTTTTATGAAATTTGGTTGACATTTCAGTGTCTCTGACTTAAATGGAATATTTAAAATTTCCATGAATCCAAATAGAGTGTTATACATGAACAATCTTTTGCTAAAAGCCTTTCTGAGGCAGAGTAAGATTCATAAAATTTCTTTATAATATAGAAGAAATGTGGTTAACTATGTTCCCGGTATCAACTCTGAACACTGAGCATTCTCAGTTCCCAGTATTCACCCTGAGTCATTCAGGAAAAACTGGTATCTCTGTAAGGAGACAGAAAAAGTGCTTGGGGGAGGGTCACAATATTGCACATAAATTCTTTTTGCATGCACCTATTAGGATACTAATCTAATTGGTCTATCATTTGCATGGCTAGATTGTTACTGAATGTAGTCATACTATTTTGTTTTTTGCAGCTAATGACATCTGTTACCTATAAGTTTCATACAATAACTTGCTCAGCTGAGACATGAACCTTTGTTAATTTACCCTCAATTGAGGGACTAGATTTGCAGTTTCCAATCTTTCAATGTTAAAGCAAATCAGAGAAGAGTAGTGTGGGTATGTAGTATGCATTTTCCTGCCTAACTATCAAAATTCTTCTCATATTGCCTTTGACACTGTAGGCAGCCACCTAAAAAATATTCCCTCCTAATTTTTTAGCCAGGATATTAGATTTTAAAAGGTCAAGGACTTAATAATTGGGCAAAGCCAAAATCTTGTCTTTGCTTCTTGACAATTTCAAAGAACATGGCAATTATGCCAAGCCATTGAAAGATGTGGTTCTGATGACTGTTATTTTATTTCAAATGTTCTCTCTAATTGTTAGTCTTATTGTGTTAATCTAAAAGAGAAATGATCTACATCACAATTTGTGCATTCAAGAAATATGTTAAGATGTTCAAAGTTCGATATTCTATTACAGAATAGTAGAATTCTCTGAAATTTCAATGTCAAATTATTATTAATAAATTCATTATTTTTTCAACATTTTCCAGTGTTGAAATTAAATAATTGGGTATGCTTTTTCATGATAAGTTCAATTCTAGGAGAGTACTTACTGGTCTGCCTGGTATTTTTGTCATGAATTATGTAAAACTGAGTTAACAGAATGGAACAGAAATGCTAATTTAATCAGAATGAGAATGAATTCAGCCTTGTTGGTAGACTACTGGTATCCCAGAGGCTGATCATTTACTTCAGCTGTGTAGACATTACTTCCTAATGCCAGTGAGCCCTTGCAACCAAGTTGCCTTTGTTTCCCATTGATGTGGTCATGTTCTGGCCTCTGTTTTTATTAAGCTGTCCCAGATGAAGGGTGATTATTTCTTGCATAAGTGAGATCTCTTCTCTTTTCTCTGCCATGAGATCCTCCAGTTATCCCTACAGAAAGCAACATGTTGAAGGCAGAAATGGAGGCAGTATACAAATATATCCCTTGTCATGTGGCCACCATAAGCAGCTTACAACATGGCTTACCTAGAAGTTTGATTAATTTCAGGGAAGCAGGGGTGTTTTTCCATGACGTGCTTTTTCTTTTAAAAACACCTCTGATTAAATTTAGTCTAATCAAGATAATTTCTCTTATGATAAACAGGAAGCCAATACATTAGTAACCTAATTACGTGAAAAATGTCCCACCACAGTCACACACATTTTCTCACACTCAGGAGAAAAGGATACACAGCAGGTGTGCACTGAAGTGGGGACCTGAGGGTCATCTGAGAATTTTGCCTACCCTCCTGAATAGATTTCTAAAATAGCCTTTCAGTTGCTTTTGTTGTGTTTCTAAGTAAACAAAGATATCATCTGCAAATAATAATTTCACTGCTTTCCAATTTTATTCATTAAAATAATTATCTTTTTCTGGCTTATATGAAGTATTTTTCATTTATATTATATATTCACATACGTACATATATAACAATACAAATGTATCCTTTTTAATTTTTGTTAAATTTTTAAGAATGGATGTTGAAGGTAACTTCTTTTCTGTTTGACAGGGTTTTTATTGTTGTATTCAAGAGTATTATCCCTGAAGTCAAAGTTGCTTGTGTTTTAATACTGGCTCTGCTATTGTGAGCAGGTTATTTCTCTCTTTGGCTCTGTTTCTTTCTTTATAAATTGAGGCTCATAATACCTTTGTTATTAGGTTACTGTGTCTATTAGTCCATTCTCACACTGCTATAAGGACACACCCAAGACTAGGTAAATTGTAAAGGAAAGAGGTTCATTTGACTCACAGTTCAGCATGCCTGGGGAGGCCTCAGGAGACTTACAATCATAATGAAAGGGGAAGCAAACACATCCTGTTTCGTATGGTGATAAGAAGAGAAAACGTGCTGAGCAAAAGGGAGAAAAGTCCCTTATAAAACCAGCAGATCTTATGCAAACTCACTCACTATCATGAGAACAGAATGAGGGTAACTGACCACAGGATTCAATTACCTCCCACCAGGTGTCTCCCATGACACATAGGAATTATGGGAACTAAAATTCAAAATTACATTTGGGTGTGGACACAGCCAGACCACATCAATGTGACAACAAAATTTATTAACACATGTATAATGTTATTGTTAGTGCTCAGTACAAATTAGCTATTATTAATGAGATATTTATATGCTGAATTATGTTAATACATGCTTTCACACAAATATTTTTCCATTACATATGAGTTTTCCAACCAATAGATGAATATATATTTGAATTACAATTTTATTTTAAAGGTGGTATATACATTTAGAATAATAGTATACACAATGGAATACTATGTAGCCTTGAAAAGAGGGAAATATTGTCAATTGAAAAAATAAGGATAAATTTAGAGAATATTTGCTGAGTACAATAACCCAGACACACAAGAAAAATACTGCATGATTTCACTTGTATGTAGAATCTAATAAAGTTGTATTTGTTATTTACAAAGTAGAATGTGGAATAATTGGTTACCAGAGGCAGTTGTTGATAAAAGAATGCAAAGTTTTACAGACAGGACAAAGAGATTTTGAGATCTATTGCACAGTAGAGTGATTATAGTCAATGATAATGTATTGTATATCTCAAAATAACTAACAGTAAGTTTTAATGTCTCACCACAAAAAATGCTAGGTAAGTGAGGTGATAGATATGTTAATTGACTTAGTTCATATTTTATACATATATCAAAACATTACTCTGTACCCCATAAATGTATACAATTTTGATTAGTCAACCAAATATACTAGTAATACATGTTTTTTTTAAATTAACTTTAAAAAACTGGGCCAGAGAAATAAATGTTTCTTCATATCTTATAATTTCAGGAAAATATACATATATTTTTAATTACACATGGCTTGCTTATTTAGTGATGTAGATAAGTAAACTTTTGATATTGTGAATAGTCTGAACCTACCACTCAATAATAAAATGTTAATTATTACTGTTCAGAATAATACAATTCTTTCTTTCTTTCTTTCTTTTTCTTTCTCTTTCTTTCTTTTTCTTTTTTTTTTTTTTTTTTTTTTTTTGAGACGGAGTTTTGCTCTTGTTGCCCAGGCTGGAGTGCAATGGTGCAGTCTCGGCTCACTGCCGTCTCTGCCTCCCAGGCTGAACTGATTCTCCTGCCTCAGCCTCCCAAGTAGCTGGGATTACAGGCATGTGCCACCATGTCCAGCTAGTTTTGCATTTTTAGTAGAGACGGGGTTTCTCCATGTTGGTCAGGCTGGTCTCAAACTCCCGACCTCAGGAGATCCACTTGCCTCAGCCTCCCAAAGTGCTCGGATTACAGGCATGAGCCACTGTGCCTGGCCTTATTTGATAATAGAATACTTTCAAAGACAGACTCTAAAGCAACTGTTTAAAGTAAAATCTTCTCAACATAAATGATTTTCTTCACTTATAAAGTTATTTAAATATATATTTTAAACTACCTTTAAATTTATAAACTGAACATAAAAAATTAGCTGGCAAAAAAGAATTTATTAAACAAATAGATCAGAAAACAATTTGCCTCTTTCTCTAATTTTAAAACTGATAACACTCAGCATTTAAGTGCTTATTCTCTAGTGTTACTAGAGTGGTAAAGAGCAGAACAAGATGAGGGATCTCTTTTTAGTATTTATATTCATGCTGTATGAGAATATATGAAAATTTGCCAAGGATAGTATTAAAAATATCCATCGACTATTATAGTCCCAAACTGACCAATTAAAATGAACATAAATTACAACCCCCTGGTGTGGCCACCTTGTTGATCCCAGGCGTAACATTGGTCCTGATCTAAAAAACTTTACAAATCACCAGCGCTAATAAATTTTCTGTACACTCGCTCTATGCTGGGCACTCTTCTGACACCTTCATTTGTATTAATTGCTTTAATTTTATCAAAACCCTAGGATTTAGGCAGTATTATCCTTACTGTACAGCTGAAGAGTCAAGCACAGAGATGTCAAGAAACTGTCTCCAGGTCACACAGCCCATAAGTGGCAGAACCAGGATGTAATCAGGGACCACCAGATAGCTAGCTTTAATATTAGCCCTTATGGCCAGCCCCCTCTCACTCAATTTTTTTTCCATTTTTTATTTAACATTTTTGCTTTGAATTTTCTAATTTATTAGAAATGAAGCAGAATTTAAAAACAACTTTTTTCACCCCTAGATAGTATAGAGAACTTCATTTAGGGTTCAAAGGGCTCAAAACAAAGCCTATCACAAATATTTTGGTTGGTAAATGGTTTCTAATGACCTTATTCCTCCCATTACTTAAAAGAGTCACTAATGGTACTTTTGAAAAATATCTTTTATATTAAAAGCTAGAATGAAGCTGAGTGCAGTGGCTCAAACCTACAATCCTAGCACTTTGGGAGGCCCAGGCAGGTGGATTACTTGAGGTTAGGAGTTCGAGAACAGCTTGGCCAACATATTGAAACTCCGTCTCTAATAAAAACACAAAAATTAGCTGGGTGTGATAGCCGGTGCCTGTAATCCCAGCTACTTGGGAGTCTGAGGCAGGAGAATCACTTGAACCTGGGAGGCAGAGGTTGCAGTGAGCCGATATCACACCACTGCACTCCAGCCTGGGCAACAGAGCAAAACTCCATCTGAAAAAAAAAAAAAAAAGCTAGAATAAGCCTATTATTTTATTTAAAATTTGTGATCTAAATGTACATCATTATTCATTGAGTGGTCTAAAGTTTCTGAAAGTTTTGAAAACACTAATATAAGAATACTTTTTCAGTCAGGTGCAGTGGCTCACGCCTATAATCCCAGCACTTTGGGGGGCCGAGATGGGCAGATCACGAGGTGAGGAGTTCGAGATCAGCCTGGCCAACATGGTGAAACCCTGTCTCTACTAAAAATACAAAAATTGGCTGGGCATGGTGGCACGTGCCTGTAATCCCAGCTATTCAACAGGCTGAGACAGGAGAATCACTTGAATCTGAGAGGCAGAGGTTGCAGTTAGCTGAGGTCGCGCCACTGCACCCTATCCTGGGTGACAGAGCGAAACTCTGTCTCAAAAAAAAAAAAAAAAGAATACTTTTTCATATAGAATGATTAAAGCATATTGTTTTCTCAGTGACTAAAATGAAACAAATTACAATTACTAACCAGTCACTTACAACGTGGTTTTTAATATTATTTAATGACCACATGTGTAGTTTCCTTGAACTCATTTTAACAACTTATTTCTATTGCTTCTTCACTTCTATTAGAAAAAAATTAAAATTTATGTTGCTAAAAGCCTATGAATTTTGTTCTAATCTTAGTGATCATCTTAAAATACCTTATATGCTTATGATCATAGAAACTCTATTTACCATTTACATTTAGAAGAGAAATAACTACTTTGCATTAGACCAAACAGAGTAATTCTTTTTTTTTATTGTTTTCTGATTTTTGAGATGGAGTCTCACTCTGTCGCCCAGGCTGGAGTGCAGTGGTGCGATCTCAGCTCACTGCAACCTCCGCCTCCTGGGTTCAAGCAATTCTCCTGCCTCAGCCTCCTGAATAGTTGGCATTACAGGCATGCACCACCATGCCCGGCTAATTTTTTCTATTTTTAGTAGAGATGGGGTTTCTCCATATTGGCCAGGCTGGTCTTGAACTCCTGACCTTGTGATCTGCCCACCTCAGCCTCCCAAAGTGCCAGGATCACAGGCGTGGGCCACCGCACCTGGCCAATTCTTGCTATCTTATAAGCAATTACAATATTAATACCATCACCTAGATAGAACTTAAAGATAACTCAGTTTTTCTGTGCTGTTTCTGTTATTTAACTTGTCAGCAATAGCAATAGAAACTCTGATATTTACAGCATATTCTGGGTCCAGCAGAATATGGGAGGAGCCAATATACTTCAGGGCTTTTACTTTCGCTTGGAAACCTTTAGTTTCTGGTGCTGACGGCAATGTAGCGGAAGACACTAAAAATCAGGTGTTGCCACCTGTCACATGATTGGTCACTCTGTGAACACAATAAACATCTTTGCATGAAAAATAACTGAGTAATTGTTTTAATCTAAATCTGCCATAATCTCCAAAATTTTCCCAGAGAAAATGACCAAAATGTTGGCTACGGTTAGGTGAGTAAGTGAAAACTGTAGACTGAATCTCACCCACTAAAAAATAATCATAAAATAATAGAAAAATCTCTCAAGATTGTAACATTAATATGAAACATTATATGTTCATAATATGTAACATTAATATGAAAAGGAAATATTATTCCAATTTTTAAATTCATAGAGCTCATTTTATTTGCAACATTTAACATTCACACTCAAAAATACAAGATCCTGCATGAAAACTTAAGTTGTGCTATAAATATATCGTAAAAATTATTTAATAATTATCCGTTAATATTAACTCTCCTGAACTTGTGATCCACCTGCTTCAGATTTATAAGATATATTTTCTAAATAATTTTGTATATGCTTCAGTTCGTCTTAGAATCTAATAAAAAATTTTTTTGCAAAGACAAATAGTGCTATCTGACTTAATTGTCTCACCTGTGGACAGTGTATGCCTCTTATCTCAATTAACTTATGTGGAAGCTACACTGAGAAGCTATAAATAAGCTGAAACTCCCAAGTTTAACACAGTTTTTCACCATATTAAAAAATTCCAATTTTCTCATCAGAACCTACAAAGTACTGTGTGAAATGATGTGGCACAGAGAGAACAGTGAGAAAGCTGTAGCCATAGCACAGAAATAAATGGGAAGGGCTGTGATGGACACATCATTAGGATAAACATAAAAAGCCACAAAACAAAAGATAATCAGAAAATTTAAAAAGTAGAATTTTTATTTAAATTCAGAGAGGCCATTTTGCAACCTAAGAACTGATGTCCTCTGCACATGCAGAATCAATGTTATATTTTCACCATGAATATTTTCCATCTGTGATTGAGTGTTACAAAGAAAATCAAGCAGGAATAACTATGGCTAATTATGAAGCATCTAGTACACAGATAGTCCTGTCTTATATTTGTGCATTAGTCTCTTTTTACACTGCTGTAGAGATACTACCCAAGACTGGAACATTTATGATGAAAGGAAGTTTAGTTGATTCACAGTTCCACATGGCTGGGGAGGCCTCAAGAACCTTACAATAATGGCAGAAGGTGAAAGAGAAGCAGGTATCTTCTTTACTAGGTGGCAGTGGAGAGGGAGAGCAGAAAAATTACCACTTATAAAACCATCCGATCTCATGACAACTCACTCACTATCATGAAAACACGATGGGTATCATTCTGCTCCTGGCCGCTCCCAAATCTCATGCCCTTTTTATATTTCAAAACCAAACATGCTTTCCCAACAGTCCCCAAAAGTCTTAACTCATTTTAGCATTAACCCAAAAGTCTAACTCCAAAGTCTCGTCCCTGCTACCTATGAGCCTGTAAATCAAAAGCAAGTTAGTTACTTCCAAGATACAACGGGGGTACAGGCATTAGATAAATTCTTCCATTTCAAATGTGAGAAATTTGCCAAAACCAAAGAGCTACAGGCCTCATGCAAGTTTGAATTCCAACGGGGCAGTAATAAAATCTTAAAGCTCTGAGATGATCTCATTTGACTTCATGTCCCACTTCTGGGCCATGCTGATGCAAGGGGTGGGCCCTTGTGGCCTTGAGCAGCTCCTTCATGGACTGGAATTGAATGCCTGTGGCTTTTCCAGGTGCACAGTACAAGTTCATGGTGGATCTGTCATTCTGGGGTCTGGAGTATAGAGGCCTTCTCACAACTCCAGTAGGCAGCTTCATGGGGGAGTCTGCATGAGGGCTCCAACCCCACATTTCCCTTCTGCATTGCCCTATTACAGGTTCTCCATGAGGGCTCTGCCCCTGTAGAAGACTTCTGCCTGAACATCCCGGCATTTTTATCCATCCTCTGAAATCTAGGCAGAGGTTCCCAGAGCTCAACTCTTGTTTTATGTGCACTCACATGCCCAATACCACACAGAAGCCACCAAGGCTTGAGGATTGCACTTTCTGAAGAAATAACCCAAGCTTGTACCTTGGCCCCTTTTAGCCACAGCTGGATCTGGAGCAGCTGGGATGCAGGACACCAAGTCCTGAGGCTTCACAGAGCAGTGGGGCCCTGGGCCTCGACCATGAAACCATTGTTTCTCCCTAGGGCTCCTGGCCTGTGATGGAAGGACCTGCCTCAGATCTTTAACATGACCTGAAGACATTTTCCCCATTGTCTTGGCTATCAACATTCAGCTTCTCTTTACTTTTGCAAATTTGTGCAGTGCCTTGAATTTCTTTTCAAAAACTGGGGTTTTATTTTCTATGTCATGGTCAGGCTGCAAATTTTCCAAATTTTTATATTCTGCTTCCATTTTAAACATAAGTTTCTCATCTCCATCTGAGACCACCTCAACATGGACTTCATCATTCATATAGCTATTAGCATTTTGGTCAAAAGCATTCAACAAGTCTCTAGGAAGTCCCAAACTCTCCCACATCTTCTTTTTCTGAGCTCCCTAAACTTTCAACTTCTGCCTATTACTCAGCTCCAAATTCACTTCCACATTTTCAATTATCTTTATAGCAGTGCCCCAAACTCCCAGTATTAATTTTCTGTATTAGTCTGTTTTCACACTACTATAAAGATACTACCAAAGAATGGGTAATTTATACAGAAAGGAGGTTTAATTTACTCACAATTCTGCATGGCTGGGGAGGGTCTAAAGAAACCTACAATTATGGTGGAAGGCAAAGGAGAAGCAAATACCTTCCTCACTAGGCAGCAAGAGAGAGGGAAAGCAGAAAAAACCACCATTTATAAAACCATCAGATCTTTTGAGAACTCACTTACTATCATGAGAACAGCATGGGGGAAAATTACCCCCATATTCCAATCACCTCCCACCAAGTCCCTTCCTTGACATGTGGGGATTACAGTTTGAGATAAGATTTGGGTGTATAAGATCTTAAAGTTACAAATTCAATACAGGGCACAGAATATATATGTATTTTTTTCAGAATCTCTGAGGTTTCTTGGTTTCTAGTTAATTATCCACCTTATTAAAATGATCTTTTTTGTTTCAATATTGTTCTTTTCTTCTGAAAATGCATACAAACTCACAAACACACTCACTTGCTACATAACTTTCTTACACTTAAGGTATATCTTTTATTTATTTATTTTTAGATGGTGTCTCACTCTGTCACCCAGGCTGGAGTGCAGTGGTGCCATCTCAGCTCACTGCAACCTCCACCTCCCGGACTCAAGCAATTCTCCTGCCTCAGCCTCCTGAGTAGCTGGGACTACAGGCACGCACCACCATGGCCAGTTAATTTTTGTATTTTTAGTAGAGATGGGGTTTCACCATGTTGGCCAGGCTTGTCTTGAACTCCTGACCTCAAATGACCCACTCACCTCAGCCTCCCAAAGTGCTGGGATTACAAGCATGAGCCACTGCACCCAGCTGGTGTATCTTTAGTATATTTGTATATATAACTCTATGTAAATAAAAACTAAAAGTCTGTTTTTGTTTGTCAGCAGAGAGGTCACATGTAAAAAAATATATAAAACAAATTTAAAAAAATAATCAACTCAGAAATGTATGGATATTAATTATACTCATGTAATTTTTATGATCACAAAATGACCCTATGGTTAATAATTCAATTGCACATACTGAGATAACTAAAAGTTGACTGTTTGTAATACAAAGGATAAATACATGCTCGAGGTGATGAATACCTCATTTACTCTGCTGTTATAATTAAATATTGTATATCTGTGTTAAAATATCTCATACATGCCATAAGTGTGTATGCACACTATCTACCCACAAAAGTTAAAAAAATTTTAAATAAGATAAAAAAGAATACAAATTTGACCTATGGGAACAAAATTCTTCAACTTATTTGCAGTTTAAAACCGCTGGCAGGCAAGGCATGGTGACTCACACGTGTATCCCAGCATTTTGGGAGGCCGAGGCAAGTGGATGACCTGAGGTCAGGAGTTCGAGACTAGCCTGGCCAACATGGTGAAACCCCATCTCTACTAAAAATACAAAAATTAGCCAGGTGTGGTGGCATGTGCCTGTAGTTCCAGCTACTTGGGAGACTGAGGCAGGAGAATCGCTTGGACCCAGGATGTGGAGGTTGCAGTGAGCCGAGATTGCGCCACTGCACTCCGGCCTGGGTGACAGAGCAAGACTCTGTCTCAAAACAAACAAACAAACAAACACACACTGGCAAAAAAGAGATTACTAGACATGTCATTCCCCTACATTAACAAATACTGTATTGTTACCATCTTTAACCTAGAACCTTAAGTAAGATGGGACACGTTAAAATTGATAGCAAATTAACACTTCTTTCAAAGCACAAGTCTTAACACATTAAAAACAATTTTGTTTAATGAAAAAATTAAGTTCATACATAATCTTTAAAAAATTTTAAATTTATTGCATTTTATTACACAAAGGTACAATTGATAAA
This sequence comes from Pan paniscus, assembly GCF_029289425.2. Taxonomy (NCBI): domain Eukaryota; kingdom Metazoa; phylum Chordata; class Mammalia; order Primates; family Hominidae; genus Pan; species Pan paniscus. The sequence goes on along the minus strand of NC_073255.2, from coordinate 79,461,846 downwards.
ATAATTTATTACTAACATTGAAAGGTTTTCCTCTCACTAGAATTCAGAATATTACTGTGAACACCCACCTTATACATCACTAAAACAATTTTATAAGTCAACCACAAAGAGCCTCTCCATTTAGATTTTTCATTATGCATGTTACAACCTAATGTCCTTACTCTTTCATAGGAAAGTTCATGAATAATGGACACCTATAAAAAATAATCTCTTATATCTCTGATGCAACAATTCATCAAATACTTACACAAACAATGGGAAGAAAGAATCAACATGAGGTAACTCGAGACTTGGGTTACATTATTATTTGCTTTTCAGAAAATGTATATTTTTTTTACAGAAAAAGAAGCATACCTCGGATGTAATTATAAATCTCCAAAAAAAACTACTTCATTAAAATGTATATAATGTTAGCTTTGGATCATTTTTATAACTAGCACCCTGATTTAGTGTAATGTCTGAAGTTTCAGTGCCTTCATTCTTTCTACTGTGAATTCTCAAATGTTTATATAGACTTAATTTTTGATTAAATATATTTTCCCCATCTGCTACATCTGCAAAAATATTTTTTAGTAGAAACTGGTGTTTTCTAAGCTGTAGTTTTTGAACAAATGTTCTTTCACATTCATTACATTTTCAGGCTTTCTCTCAAATATAAATTCTCTGACGTTCACCAAAGTTTGAGCATCTGCTTCAGGGTTTTCCTTTAATATAAAATGTGTACAATAAAATCTATATTACAAGTAAAGGTACTACAATCCTCTTTATGTTTGAAATGTTTGTCTTCAGAATAAACAGTCTTTACTTTAAAGGCCTATATTTTCTGAAGGTCTTTTTACAGTAATCACATGTATAATACTTTTTTTTTGAGATGGAGTCTTGCTCTGTTGCCCAGGCTGGAGTACAGTGGCCCAGTCTTGGCTCACTGCAACCTCCGCCCCCTGGGTTCAAGTAATTCTCCTGCCCCAGCTTCCTAAGTAGCTGGGATTACAGGTGCATGCCACCATGCCTGGCTAATTTTTCTATTTTTAGTAGAGATGGGGTTTCACCATGTTGGCCAGGATGGTCTTGAACTCTGGACCTCATGATCCACCTGCTTTGGCCTCCCAAAGTGCTGGGATTACAGTCATAAGCCACCACACCTGGCTTATAATGCTTTTATTAAGTATAAACTTTCTGATATTGAGTAAGATGTGAACAGATATTAATGGCTTTTCACATTCTTTGTATTTGTACAATTTTTCTCTGGTTATAAATGCTTTCTTGTGCCATAAGGTGTGAGAATTTGTTAAAAGTTTTGACACATTTTTCATTTTTGTAGGAGTTTTCTTCAGTATAAATTATCTTACCTACCCTAATGTGTGACTACCATTTAAAGGCCTTGCCACATTTAACACATTTCTGGAGTTTCTCACCAGGATGATTTCTCTTTGTTAGAAAGTTTGAGGTGTGGTTAAATGCTGTGTTACATTTTTTATGTATGTAGAGTTTCTCTCCAGCATAAAATTTTTAATTAATAAGGATGGAGAACCAGTTAAAGGCTTTGCCACATTTTTTTTTTTTTTTACAATTGCAGGGGTTGTCTCCAATATCAATTATCTTACATTTATTCAAACAAAAATTTGAGGACTTTTTAAAGACATTTCCATATTCCTTATTGTAGGGTTTCTTTTCAGTATTAATTTTCTTAATGTAGAATAAGGGTTCAAGACTAGTTAAAAGCTAAAGCTTTTAACCACATTTTTGTTTTTGTAGGGTTTCTCTCTAAAATGAATTATCTGATATTGTGTAAGGCCTGAGATGTGCTTAAAGGCTTTGTCACATTTTTTACCTTCATAGAGTCTCTCTAATATAAACTCTTTTAGGCTTTGGGAGGCTGAGAGGCAGTTAGATCACTTGAAGTCAGGAGTTCAAGACCAGCCTGGCCAACATGGTGAAACCCCATCTCTACTAAAAATACAAAATCAGCCAGTGTGGTTGCATGCACCTGTAATCCCAGCTACTCAGGAGGCTGAGGCAGGAGAATTGCTTGAACCCAAGAGGCAGAGGTTGCAGTGAGCTGAGATCATGCCACTGCACTCCAGCCTGGGTGACAAAGTGAGACTTCATCTCAAAAAATTTTTTTTCTCAAATAAATTCTCTTAGGTTCCTTAAGGTTTGAGGGCTGGTTAAAGACTTTGTTACTTTTTTTTACATTTATAAGACTTTTGTTCAATATGAATTCTCTTATGTACAATAAAGGTTTGGAACTGGTTAAAGGCTTGGCCACATTCTTTACACTTGTAGTGATTTTTTCAAGTATAAATTATTTTATGTATTATAAGGTCTGAAGGCTGGATTTTATCACATTATTCACATTTGTAGGGTTTCTCTCCAGTATGCATACTCTTATGATTAGCAAGACTTGAGGACCACTTAAAAGCTTTGTCACATTCTTCACATTTGTAGGGTTCCTCTCCAGTATGAATCCTCTTGTGAGTATTAAGAGTTGAGGAGAAGGCAAAGGCTTTCCCACATTCTTTACATTTGTAGGGTTTCTCTCCAGTATGAATTATCTTATGTTTCTTAAGGGTTGAGGAGCAGTTAAAGGCTTTGCCACATTCTTCACATGTGTAGGGTTTCTCTCCAGTATGAATTCTCTTGTGGTAAGTGAGGGATGAGGATAAGCTAAAGGCTTTGCCACATTCTTCACATGTGTATGGTTTCTCTCCAGTATGAATTCTCTTGTGGTTAGCAAGTGTTGAGGAGCGGCTAAAGGCTTGGCCACATTCTTCACATGTGTAGGGTTTTTCTCCAGTATGAATTCTCCTATGTTTAGTAAGGGTTGAGGACCAGGTAAAAGCTTTGCCACATTCCTCACATCTGTAGGGTTTCTCTCCAGTATGAATTCTTTTATGTTTAGAAAGGGTTGAAGAGCAGTTGAAGGGTTTGCCGCATTCTTCACATTGGTAGGAATTCTCCCTAGTATGAATTATCTGATGTTGATTTAGTTGTGAAAGCATGCAAAATGATTTGCCATATTTTTTACATTTGAAATGTTTCTTTCCAGTATGTCTTGTCTTATGTCTATTGGAATTTGAAAATTTACCGAAGACTTTGACACATTTATGAGTCTGAAATATTTTGTTTTGGGTAGTTGACAAACATTGGTTAACTTCATTACAACCTCCTTTTTGCACCTCACACTCACCCATGCTTTTACGTTTTTTTACTTGTAAATTGTCAAGTCCACATTTTCCATATCTTCTTGGTATTACTTTTTGGAGTGAATGTTTTATGCCTAGCTCTGGCGGAAGGTCTTGGGTGAAATGAGAACACATAACTGAAAGACATAAAAATCACAAGTTACTTCACTTACTACACCCAGATAAATATACTTTACAAATCGAATATATAAAATTATACAAGGTACTTTAGCAAAATGGCATATCAAATTACCACAGGCCATAATTCCTTCATAGGTGTATAAATGTAACAAAAACATAGTGATCAAAATACCTTTGCTGGAAATTTATAAATAAAGTGTGGGCACCAGGTGGGCACAATACCAAGAGCCATATAGACAGAAAAGAAAAGTCTGATACATTTACCCAACACAGCCCTTCTTCATCCCCAATAGAAGAACATGGTGTCTTTAGGAGTAAACTGGCTTTTATTACAAAAGACCAGAAAAATACTGGCACCTATATCTTTACTTTCAGCTTATGGGGGCCTTTCTGTCTTCCATGATAGAAAGTGCTGAATCAAATGGTAGTATACTTTGAAATGACACCTTTAAGTCTTTTGAGATCAAAGGTGAATGTTACAACAGCAGAAAGACTGTAGTACATGGATAGAAAATAGGTGTGGAAAGTAGCTACCTACTGGTAAGAAGAAACATGGAGAAGTCTTTTAATGGAAAAATAAATACAAAATTGCAGACAAGACACATCCTGAGAACATGTTTGAGAGACTCTGTGAATCTCTAGCCAAGAAAGAAAACTGATTTCAGGCTATGCCAGGAAAGAGCTGCATTATAAAGATCGTGAAAGGTAGTTTTATGTTAATGTTTAAATCTCAACCAAAGATTACAATGTATACAAAACATGAAGACAACATGGTCTAATCAAAAAAATCAAAAATTTTGAAAAAGCAACTACGAAAATAAAGAGGCATATATTAATTTTAAAAACGTAAGATAATCCATATTATGCTCAGTGAGAAAAATGGAAAACCAGACACCTAAATAAAATTAGAAAAATAAGAATAACAACAATAGGCTTGGAATAATAAAAACAAAACAATCATGGAATTAAAAAAGAATAACTGAAAAAATTTAGAAGTAAGAAAAAAATAATGTAAGAAATGAAGAAGCTAAACAAACTAGGATATACACAAAAAGATCCATAACACATATTTAAACAAAGTTTCAAAAGTCACTAGCCAGAAGACAATCTTGGGAGCTGTAAGATAAAAGTGAGGTATTATTTATAAGCATAGTCCTCTGACACATTGGACAACAGAAAGCTTGCAGGTCAGAAAAGAACTGTGTACAATGGTCAAAGTGCTGAAAAAAAATCTTCATGGTGAGAATAATAAATGCAGCAAAAATATACTACAAAATAAAGAAAAAATAAAGATCTTCCAGAATAAACACATGCTGGAAAAGCATATAAGCACTGCATGTGCCCTAAATAAAATGCTGAAAAGAGGTCCTGCCACTTAAAATAACATGATGAAAAAAATACATAATCATATGAAAATATATAACTTTCTGAAAAACATATGCATATACAAAAAATAAAAATCTGTGGTATTATTGTGATCATGCAGAAAACATTTTTAGTTATTCTTTAAAATTTCAAAGATATAAGCATAAAAATAATCATAAAACATAAAAAGATATAATTATCAACATCAATAAGATGTATAGGGTAGATATAATGAGGACAAATTTTTCTATGCAACTGAAGTCATTTTTTTTTTACCAGTTTAAAAAATATTGTGGTAACATTTAGAGGTGTTATGAAATCTCCAGTGTAGCACAAAGAAAAAATCTTTATAGACACACAAAAGAAAATGAGTCAATTACTAGCATGAGACAAAGATTGATATTATATAATGGTAAAATAAGTCCATTTACTAGGAATCTATAACTATTATGTCTATCTATATGTATAAGTATATATAACATCAGGGTTTCAAAATACATAAAGCAAATATTGATAGAAGTGAAGCAAGAAATAAAATGGCAGCATAAAATTATAAACATTAAGACCTCACTTTCAATAATAAATAAAAAATTGAAATAAAAAATTAATTAAAAAACAGAAAACCTGAAAAACATTATATAGTGTATGAATTCATTTTTCATTGCTATAGAAAATAACCTGAGACTGGGTAATTTATAAAGAAAAATACTTCTTTGGTTCACAGTTGAGTAGACTGTACAAGATGTATATGCCAGCACCTGTTTCTGGTGAGGATATGAGGAAGCTTACAATTATAGTGGAAGGCAAAAAAGAACCAAACATGTCACATGGTGAAAGATGATGCGAGTGTGAGGTGCAATAGCCATGTTCCTTTAAGCAAGCAGCTCTCATGTGAATTAATAGAGGGAGAACTCCATGATTACCAAGGGGATTGTGCCAAATCATTCATGAGGGATTTGTCTCCACGATGCAAACACCTCTCATTAGGCCCCACATCCAACACTGGAGATTAAATTTCAACATGAGATTTGGAGGGCACAGAGCTCTCCAGTCAAAAGCAAGAGGATACACAATATTCTTATTTGCACCTGGTATGTTCTGTTAGAATACATAGGTCTTAGCAAATTTCAAAAGATCAGCCAGGTGCAGTGGCTCACAGGTGTACTCTCAGCACTTTGGGAGGCCAAGGTGGAAGGATCACTTCGGGCAAGAAGTTTGATACCAGCCTTGGGAACACAGTGAGACCCAGTCTCTACAAATAATTGAGAATTAGCTGGGCATGGTGGAGTATGTCTGTAATGTCAGCCACTCAGGAGGCCAAGGTGGAAGGATTACTTGAGTCCAGGAGGTTTAGGCTGCAGTAAGCCAAGATTGTGCTACTGCACTAGAGTCTGGGCAACAGAGTGAGAAACCCCGTGTAAAAAAAAAATTTAAGAAGAGCAAAATCATACAGCCTATTTTTTCTAACCAAAACTGAATAAAACTAAAAAGAAAAAAGGTAAAACTGGCAAATCAAAAATACATGGAAATAAACACACTTTTCAATGTATTCTTGCACAGGTCAAATAATTTAATTTAATTTAATATTTTTGCTCAGGGGTCAAAATAGTTAAATGACAACTTAATTTGTTAAGATGTCAATATAACCCACAGTGGTGAACAAATTTAATATAATCTGTATCAAAATTCCAAAAGTATATTTATTCCTGAAATATTGTTTAAAATTTTTAAATTTTATTTTGAACTATATCTAGAGAAACACACATGAAAAACAGAGGCAATATACTTCTTAATTTTAAAACATAATAAAAAGCAGCAATAACAATGACTATGTGGTATCCACACAAAGACAAATAAAGACATGATAGAGCAAAATAGGGGGCCCAGCAATGAACTCTTCTGTGTATAAGCAAATAATCTGCCTCAAGGTTGCCATGAGCAGACAATGGAGAAAATACAATCCCTTCAACAGACAATGTTGAAAACTGGATATCTACATTGAAAAAATAAACTTGGATGCTTTAATTGCATCATATACAAAAAATATTTTAAACAAAATACTTTGGAAAAAAACTAATGAAATTCTTAGAAAAAAAATATAGTGGAAAGACATGACATTGGTCTTGGCACCATTTTCTTAGACATGCCATCAAATGCATGAGCAACAAAGAGAAGAACAGGAAAATTTAACTGGGCTAAACTTCAAAATTTCTGTAATCAAGTAACACATTTAATAGAGTGACAGTGCCACCCAAGAAATGGGTGACAATATTTGAAAATCACATGTGATAAAACTTAATATTGAGAATTTATAAACAACTCCTAGAAGTAGACAACAATAACTGAATTACTTGATTTAGAAATGGTCAAGCGAGCCAGGCGCGGTGGCTCATTCTTGTAATCCCAGAACTTTGGCAGGCCGAGGTGGGCAGATCACCTGAGGTCAGGAGTTTGAGACCAACCTGACCAACATGGCGAAACCCCATCTCTACTAAAAATACAAGATTAGCCAGGCATGGTGGCACATTCCTATAATCCCAGTTACTCAGGAGGCTGAGGCAGGAGAATCATTTGAACCCAGGAGGCAGAGGTTGCCCTGAGCCAAAATTGCCATTGCACTGCAGCCTAGGCAACAAGAGTGAAACTCAGTCTCAAAAAAAAAAAAAAAAAAGAAAGAAAGAAATGGACAAATGATTAAACTAAATTTTAATAAAAAAGATATACAAATGGGAAGAACTATTTGAAAGGTTGCACAAAATTAATAATTTATAGAAAAATGCGAAACAAAATCACAATACAAAACAAAATTACTTTACATCAATTAGAATGGCCAATATAAATTTTTTCAAAAACACCAACTATGTTGATGTAAAGAAATTGAAATCTATGTAAGTTGTTGATGAGAAAAAAGATGCAGCTATCATAAAAAATATGAATGTTCTTTGAATAATTAAAAATGAAATTATACAATACAGCAATTCTATTTATAAATCTATATCTAAAATATGCAACACAGTAAAATGAAGACATAAGAGGTATCCTGCTTGTATATCCCCCCACAGCAAGTCTCATAACCCAACCTCTAAATAAATAAATACATGGATAAAAATTAAAAAATAAAAAAGTTGTAAAAAAACCTTAAACTATATTTCAAGTCTATAGTAATGACAACAGAATGGCATGTGCAGAAAAACGGACAACCACCAATGAAACAGAAACTACTATTCTCACACATTTTAGACATGATGCAAAAAAAATTTTTTAATGGTTTAACATAGAGTTTCTCAAAAATATGCAGATATTAGCATGCCCCCAAAACAATGGCAAACCAGTCAGTCTCTGATAAGCCATAAAGAAAACTTTGGCTCACACTGTGAACTTGAAGAAAGATTACTGAAGCGAAAGTAGAATCCTTAGAGAATTTAAAAGCATGGGGCAGAAGGTATCTCTATCTGAGAGCAAAAGAAAAAAAATGACTCGGGCTTCTCAGAAACTCTTTCCATGGAAGCACATCTCCCCAAATCACATTTTAAGGACTGGCTTCCTCCTTGACTTTTGCACCTCTCATCTGTGTCATCCGCTTCATCCACTCTCACTTACCTGGGTGTTTGGTTACCATCTCATTTCTCTTTATATTCCAAGGGTCTTTATTTTGCTCCAGACAGGTGATCAAGTCTGGCTTAGAGACAGCAATACCTGTTTTATTAAGAAAAAAAAGTAACATAAATCTTGCTGAATTCTTTAATTACCAAACTAGTATTATGCTTAGTAAAGAGGATATAATAGAAAATTCTAGAAAATTAATATTGATTCATAACAGAACTTTTTAACTATTTAGAAAATATTTTAAATTTGTAGGTCCTTAATTTCACTACTCAGTACTACTGAATCAAAAATTGGTGGCAGCAACTGAATTCTCAGGTGTGGGCAACGATATTTTATGCCATGACATTTTTGGAATTGCCACTAACCTAGAGTGAAAGATACATAAGCTCAGGAAAGGGAAAAGTTCAGGTCAAGATAAAACATCTTGAAGAATTTGTTCTAAACCAATGAATCCCCAAGATTTTCTTCAAATCAGAGAGCTAAAATTCACTCATGCAAAGCAGAAATTACCAAAAAACATTTTAGAAAAGAGAGAAAAGAAATATATTAGGAATTGTGTATTGAAGTTATCCTCACCCAGGGAGACCAGGTTTCTATAGTTCTCTAACATCACATCTCTATATAAATTCTGCTGAGCGTGATCCAGGCATTGCCACTCCTCCAGAGAGAATTCTATGACTACATCTCTGAATGTCAACAGTCCCTGAAAAACAATAACAACAACAAAAAAACACTCATGAACACACAAACACTTACCATGTGGCCGTAGGCAGAGATTTTTATTTGACTCAAGTTAGAGAGTAAAAAGAAGTGTTTCTCACTTATAAGAGTGACTAAAATTATTCAATGATAATTTTTAACACTGAAGTATTCTCTAACTCTCCACAATACCACTGTAGACATGATACTTTTCTGGATGATAAATTATTAAATTAAGGGCATCAATATGGACATGTCTATTTTTTTCTTTTCTTTTTTCTTTTTTTTTTTCCTTTTGGAGACCAAGTCTCACTCTGTTGCCCAGGGTGGAGTGCAGTGGCATGATCTTGGCTCACTGAAACCTACGCCTCCTGGGTTCAAGCGATTCTCCTGCCTCAGCTTCCCAAGTAGCTGGGACTACAGGCGTGAGCCACCATGCGTGGCAAATTTTTGTATTTTTAGTAGAGATGGGGTTTCTCCACGTTGGCCAGGCTTGTCTTGAACTCCTAACCTCAGGTGATCCACCCACCTCGGCCTCCCAAAGTGCTGGGATTACTAGCATGAGCCCCCGCACCTGGCCTAAATTTAATTATAAAGAAACACCAGTTTTATGCAAAGTTGAAGATACAGATAACTTCCCTGTTCTGTAATTTTTAATAGTAACATTAAGTAGCCTTTCTTTAGCACCCTAGAGAGCAAGTATCTCTTAATAGGTTTTTTCAGAACTTTCTGGGTAATAAGTACCATCCTGTTTATGTTAGCATTTTCTAAATCCTGTTCTGCATGGAACTAATAGAGCACACAGATGAAACTTCAATAAGACATGTTTCACTTTTCATTAATATCCAAAGACAACTGTTTCCCCAGTAAAAATCTTGAGTATCCACACCTTCTCATGTTCAACAGCTACAATGGGAACATTTTAAATACTGCAGGTCATAAATTTGTGGTGAGAATTCTGCATGGCATACAAAAATCCAAGATGAAGAAAATATCTAGAAGGCTATGGTATGGCCAGGCACGGTAGCTCACGCCTGTAATCCCAGCACTTTGTGGGGCCAAGGCGGGGATCACTTGATGTCAGGAGTTCGAGACCAGCCTGGCCAACATGGTAAAACCCTGTCTCTACTAAAAATACAAAAATTAGCTGGGTGTGGTGGCAGGCACCTGTAATCCCAGATACTAGAGAGGCTGAGGCAGGAGAATCGCTTGAACCCACAAGGCGGAGGTTGCAGTGGGCTGAGATTGTGCCATTTCACTCCAGCCTGGGGGACAAGAGTGAAAACTCGGTCTCAAAACAAACAAAACAAAACAAAACAAAAACAACAAAAAAAGAAGACTATGCTATATAGAAAAAATTTTTTTTCAGAACCCCTGGACTATCATAAAAATAGCAAAAAATAATTGAAACAAACTCACTAGGTATAAACAGCACAAGCAGAGAAGTAAACATATGCATGTTCCGAACACATGGCATTCCAAAGGCAGAGTGCACACTGAATTTTTTTTTTTTTTTTTTGAGACCATCTTGCTCTGTCGAGCAGGCTGGAGTGCAGTGGTGCAATCTTGGCTCACTGTAACCTCCACCTCCTAGGTTCAAGCAATTATCCTGCCTCAGCCTCCTCAGTAGCTCAGATTACAGGTGTGTGCCACCACGCCCGGCTGATTTTTGTATTTTTAATAGAGACGGACTTCCACCATGTTGGTCAGGCTGGTCTCGAACTCCTGACCTTTTGATCCACCTGCCTCAGCCTCCCTAAGTGTTGGGATTATATGCGTAAGCCACCACGCCCGGCCCGCACACTACTCTTGATCTGAGACATGCTCACCAAGAAAAAGTGATTTTTTTCTTTTCCTCTTCTTTCTCTGAAATGTATTTTCAGATAAGATGCTCTGGACATATCAAACCTGCATCTTGAGAATATGCCTTTAAAGCACAACCTATTCACCTGCTACCACCACACACACCCAAGGCAGAAAGACCGAGACTTGCAGAAAACATTCACCCATTTTTGTTGGGTATAACTAAAAAGATTTAAGAGCAGAGAACAACGAGCTTCTCCATAACCACTAAAATATAAGTTTCTTTTTCCCTGCCCTCCCCTATCAGACTCCAGCAATTTTCTTTACAGTAATGGCAGCACGAACCGCACTGACCTCTTCCTACCAAACTGAAACAGGGCAGGCAGTGCAGCCTTCCTTTGATGCAAAGGTTGAACTAAACTCTCCTGAATGTAACTTGAACCCCTCAAGTTTATAAATCACTTGGTAATCTTGGCCCTGTTTTATGCAAAGTGATTCCGCAGGACCCAAAAGGGTTCAGGAATGGGCTTTTTCAACAAGTCCCCTGTAAATGCTGATTGTGCTTTCCCAGACACATTATTAGCATTAGCGAGAGAAAGCAGGCACAGCAAAGAGTCCCTTACACCCACTACATTTGTCACAATATAAATACTTCTGGTACAAATAAAGACAACCAATCTCCACCCTGAAATATTATATTTTTTGTTAGCTTTTTTAAGTTTACAGAGAAAACAGAAGGCAGCAATGTCTGAGTAGGTCTGCACTTGGGAAATGTGTACACATGTACTAATAAAATGTTTATTAAGCAGGTACTATGTGCTCAGGAGCATGTCACAGAATACCGTGCTGGGAATAACACATAATGTGATTTAATTTTCATAGTACTCTGGGAGTTGCTACTAAGTGTTGAATAATTTTTAGCATTTGGATTAAGAGCACAGCATTTTTATTTATTCTTATGTTTCTCTATCATTAATTTTTAAAAGAAAATATATAGAACAATAAATCAATACAAAAAACATCCGAAATGATACAATCACATAAAAATTGAATAATCAACTTCCAAATGGCTATTTTGTAAATAATGAAATTAAGGCAGAAATAAAAACAGTTTTGAAACTAATTAGAGCTGAAATACAACATACCAGAAGCTCTGGGTCACAGCTAAGGGAGTGTTAAGAACAAAGTGTATAACACTACACATCCACACCAAAGAGTTAGAAAGATCTCAATTTACAAACCTAATATTATAATTACAAGAATTCCAAAAGTAAGAGCAAACTAACTTCAAATAACCAACTTCTTCAAATAACTTCAAACTAACTTCAAATAACCAAAATCATAGCTGAAATTAAGAAGGTGAGACATAAATAACCATAAAAAGTTTAACAGGCCAGGCACAGTGGCTCACGACTATAATCCCAGCACTTTGGGAGGCCAAGACGGGCGGATCATGATGTCAGGAGTTCAAGACCAGCCTGGCTAACATGGTGAAATCCTGTCTCTACTAGAAATACAAATATTAGCTGGGCATGGTGGCGGGTGCCTGCAATCCCACCTACTCAGGAGGCTGAGACAGGAGAATTGCTTGAAACCAGAAGGCGGAGTTTGCAGTGAGCTGAGATCATGCCACTGCACTCCAGCCTGGGCGAAAGAGTGAAACTCTGTCTCAAAAAAAAAAAAAAAAAAAAAAAAGTTCAACGAAACCAGAAGTTGATTCTATGAAAAAATTAATAAGATAGATAAAATACTAGATTAATGAAGAAAAAAATAATTCAAATAAACACACTCAGACTAAAAAGTCCAAAAACAACAGATGCTTGTGAGGTTGTGGAGAAATGGAATGCTTATATGCTGCTGGTGAGCGTATAAATTTGTTTAACCATTGAGAAAAACAGTTTGGCAATTTTTCAATAACCTGAAAATAGAATTACCATTTGACCCAGCAATCCCACAATTGGGAATATGAACCAATGAATGTAAGTTATTCTACCATAAAGACACATGCACACACATGTTTATTACAGCACTATTTACGATATGAAAAACAAGACATAAACCTGTATGTCTTCAATGGTAGATTGGATAAAGAAAATGTGGATGTACACACCATGAAATATGATGCAGCTATAAGAAAGGAAAACATCATGTCCTTTGCAGCAACATGAATGGAGGAGGAGACCGTCATTTTTAGAAAACTAGTGCAGGAACAGAAAATCAAATACTGTATGTTGTCACTTATAAACGGGAGCAAAATAATGAGAACACGTGGACACAAATAAGAGAACAGACACTGAAGCCCAGTTCAGCGTGGAGGGTCAGAGGATGAAGAAAATCAGAAAAAAAATCTATTGGGTACTATGCTTAGTACCTGAGTGATACAATAATCTGCACACAAAAACTTCATGATATGATTTTACCTATATAACAAACTTGCATATGTACTCTTGAATCTAAAATAAAAGGTAAAAGAAAAAAAATTCTGCCAGGCGCGGTGGCTCACACCTGTAATCCCAACCCTTTGGGAGGTTGAGGCAGGCAGATCACCTGAGGCTAGGAGTTCAAGACAAGCCTGGCCAACATGGTGAAACCCTGTCTCTACTAAAAATACAAAATTTAGCTGGGTGTGGTGGCACGCACCTATAATTCCAGCTACTCAGGAGGCTGAGGCGGGAGAGTCTCTTGAACCCGGGAGGCGGAGGTTGCAGTGAGCCGAGATCATGCCACTGTACCCCAGCCTGGGTGACAGAGCAAGACTCCGTCTCAAAAAAAAATAAAAAAATTCATGGGTGGGAAAGAGTGCAAGGTAAGTGATAGGACTGGTTTGTACTACAGACAGAGATCCAAGTGGGGCTATACTCTGATTTAGTCCTGTGTCCATGCAGGCAGATTAGACTATGATCAAGTGGTACAGATCCCTACATTGGTGGAGGAAACAGGTTGCTACTGCAGATTCAGTGTCTGGGGTTGGGGATATGCCAGGAAACTTGTAGGCACATTAATGGGATTTTGGCAAGAAGCACTAAAAGCAAAAGCGCTGTGGTGGAATACTTGAGGGTGATACCTAGTCCTGGGAGGGGTGTGGACGCATCAATGTCTAGTGGGTCTGTGAATGTGTGAGAATCATGTGGTGGTAGCGGTGAAAGAAGGAGGTCTGTTATCAGAATTCCTTTTCTCTAAGTTTTTAGTCCCCTATCACCCTGAGAGGAGACCTAGAATCACAGGACAATGTGCAGTGTGACAGCCTGTGTGCAGGAGAACAGAGCCTCACCTTACCAGACACCCAGAGTCCCCCTCCAGGCCAGGCCTCTGTAATATCTCTTTTCTGACACCAAATCTGTGGAGTTTGCTAACTAGGAAGCAATTTTTTTTCTTTTTTCTTTTTTTCAGATGGAGTCTCTCTCTGTTGCCCAGGCTGGAGTGCAGTGGCATGATCTCAGCTCACTGCAACCTCCACCTCCTGAGTTCAAGTGATTCTCCTGCCTCAGCCTCCTGAGTAGCTGGGATTACAGGCACCTGTCACCACGCTCGGCTAATTTCTGTATTTTTGGTAGAGATGGGGTTTCACCATGTTGGCCAGGTTGGCAACAAGCAATTTTTTAACACCAACTTATTGTCTAACATTTCCATCCTGATACCACCTGGAGTCAGCACAGACCATAATTCAGAGCTCAGTCTCATCATATTGCCCTTACTGCATATGCCTGTCACAAATCCCAGGGACTCATCTATGCTTCTCAGCTACTGTCTGTAAACTGGGGACTCCCATAATCTCCCTCAAGTTCAATAATTTGATAGAGATACTCACAGAATTCTGCAAAATCCTGTACTTATGTTAGCCAGTTTACTATAAAACATGCAACCAAGAAACAGTGAAATGGAAAAGATGTATAAGACAAAAAAAAAAATAAGGGGAAGATGGGGCATTTGGATAATCTTGGTAAATAGCTGTGATTAGTAAAATTCTCCAGCCTGGCATGATGGCTCATGCCTGTAATTCTAGCACTTTGGGAGGCTGAGGCAGGTGGATCACCTGAGGTCAGGAGTTTGAGACCAACCTGGCCAACATGGAGAAAACCCATCTCTACTAAAAATACAAAAAATTAGACATGGTGGGCCTGTAATCCTAGCTACTTGGGAGGCTAAGGCAGGAGTATTGTTTGAACCTGAAAGATGGAGGTTGCAGTGAGCTGAGATCGCGCCACTGCATTCCAGCCTGGGTGACAGAGCAAGACTTTGTCTCAAAAAAAAAAAAGTAATAATAAAATAAAATAAAACAAAATAAAATTCTCCATCCTTTGTGGTCTTCAGCAACAGCTTAATAGAAAGAAACATTCTCCCCATTATGACTTAGAAGGTGTTGTATTTTCTCACTTATCACATAGCCAGACATAAACTCTGCAAATTTCTACTTTTCTTATGAAAGAATCTGCTAAATACTTTTCTTCAGTGGTCAAAACAAAATACTTCTTAATCAACTTTGCTTACATTTTTCTTTTTTCCCAGGGCTTCTGACCTTTGAGCTACTTTCAGTCTAAGCCAACATACAACCCCATTTTCTGTCTTTCCTTAAAAACATGCTGTCTTCAGGGTAAAACATTCTCTGATCTAGAATCTAATTTTGCCCCCTTATATCATACCATTCTTACTTACTCCACCTTCTTTCTAAATTTGTTTGCTATTCTCTATGAAAGAAAGTCCTTGTCTGCCTAAACATTGATATCCTTAAAAATCTTATACCTGGTACTTTTTTCTGTTGTTGGGATTCAGAACTTATTACCTAAATCTGATTTTGTTTTATTTTACAAAGTCTAGAAACTTCCCCAAAACAGCAACACCTTTATTTTCAGTAAGGTCTTTCCAATTCCCATCTATTCTAATTCTAACTGCATCTGTCTGTGGGTCCCCAGCTTTCCTGGGCTCTGTTGCTCATCTCAGTATAAAGGCTTCTTCCATTGCTGGTGTGAGCAGGCTGGGACATCTGCTGGAGAGGCTCCCTAGAAAGAACTGACTAGGCCTTCATTAACCTCCTTTTGCAGACTCAATATTGCCCTTAGCTTGGAGTTACAGGGCTCAGGCTTTAATTTCCAAGTCAGAGATGTTCACTTAGTTTTTGAAACTAAGTGTTAGATAAATTCAGAAAAATTACTGAAACACAGTGTTTATACAAAGGGAAAAATGTTAAGGTGCTTATATTTTATAGCTCAATGAGAAAAGCAAAAGTATCTATCTCTTTCAGACAATACACATATCATTTTCTTATTTCCATAACAGGACATTCTGTAATTAGTACTATGACCAAATTCCTAGAAGGTGCGCAGTCCCATCTCATAAAGTTTAGCATAAAATTCAGAAATCAAGATAACAGGGCCAGGAGCAGTGGCTCTTGCCTGTAATCCCAGCATTTGGAGAGGCCCAGGTGGCTGGATCACCTGAGGTCAGGAGTTCGAGACCAGCCTGGCCAACATGGCAAAACCCCGTCCTTACTGAAAATACAGAAATTAGCCGGGCATGGTGGCAGGTGCCTGTAATCCCAGCTACCTGGGAGGCTGAGGCAAGAGAATCACTTGAACCCAGTTTTCGGAGGTTGCAGTGAGCCAAGATCATGCCACTGCATTCCAGCCTGGGCAACAGAGTGAGACTCCGTCTCAAAAATAAAAATAAAAATAAGATAACAGGATGTAGAACAGAAGTATTTACTGTCACATTAATTTTGCAAAAAGAGACACTGATGTTTTGATGAATCTATGTAATTCCCCAGTTATCTACCACATTTTCTTGTGCAAATGTATTCATTTCCAACAGCCATAATGGAAGAGACATTTTTCATATTATTTCCCTTGGTAATATTCACAAAGCTAAGCCTTAGAATACTGTGTGAAATCACACAGCCAAAAAATAACACACCTGAGAAAACTTCTATGCTCACTCTGAAAAACAAAAGGGTAAATGCAAATTTTTAACAAACAGAATACATGACTGAATTTTTTTTCTGAAACTCATCTCTTTCACGACCTTTGTAAATATTTTGTTACATATTGAGCTCTACTGATAAAATGCAATTTACAGTTAACTAACATAAGTTGAAAGAAGTGAAAATATCTTTTCAAGGTGACCAACCCAGGGAGTGGCAGTGCTGACTGGAACACAGACACGTCTGACTCATGTGTCAAGTCAAGCTATCTAATCATTTGAGAGTCTCCCACGCGCATCCTGCTCACTGAAATGCTCAATGACAACCATTCCAGGAGACACTGCACCGTGCCTTGGTGAGTTCCCCAGGTGCAATTACTTTGAGATTCTTGCACCATCTTATTGGGGTCAGTTTTTCTTGTCTTTAGAAATAGTTTTTTTCCTTCACAAATCTGACAGAATCCAGAGGGCAGAAATTACTTCTGTGTTTTTCCCTCAATACCAGCATATGATTGGCTGACTAGCAATGTGTCTCCATGAAATGGAAGCTGAGTTGGGTAAAGACAATTCTAATGTCGCAAGGGATTAGCTTTTTATAGGAAAAGTATACTAGGAGATTGCTCACAGCCCCAAGGCATTCGTTTGCTCTCTTCTCTTGAAAGGCTACACTTCATATCGTGTGCTGTTCTCTAAAAGAAAATAACTCAGGAGATGATATTCACTAGACACTCCAGCAGACATGGCCAAGGTGGGTTGATATTCACTAGACACTGTGGCAGACATGGCCACGGTGGGTATCTTGGTTTATCCCAAAGCAGTACTAAGACCCAGAACCAGGAAAAACCTAAAGTGTGGCTGAAGAAACATTACCCTGTAGGGTTTCCCCCAAAAAAACTCAACCCACGCATTATGATAAGACGTCTGAGCTTGAACAAGACAAAAGAAGAGGCACATAGATTTTTTTACAATACAGTGTCAGAGGATTACTCTCTGCCTTTTCTCTTCTTTTCTTTTTTTTTGAGATATGGTCTCACTCTGTTGTCAAGGCTGGAGTGCAGTGGCATGATCTTGGCTCACTGGAACCTCCATTTCCTGGATTCAAGTGATTTTCTTGTCTCAGCCTCCTGAGTAGCTGGGATTAGAGGCGCCCACCACCACACCTGGCTAATTTTTTTGTATTTTTAGTAGAGATGGGGTTTCATCATGTTGGCCAGGCTGGTTTCTAACTCCTGACCTCAAGTGATCTGCACCTTGGTCTTCCAAAGTGTTAGGATTATAGTTGTGAGCCACTGCGCCTGACCTCTGCTTTCTTCTTATGTGAAATATTTATAAATGGGAAATTTTTTTTTAACAAAGCATTGAATGGCACTCTTTAAGTGTCATCCAATGACTTTCAAAAAAAATTAGTGTAAGTACTGTGTCTGAAACATATAAGAAAGGACAAATAGGTAATAATGTGAGTTAGAAAGAAAAGTTGGCATTTGGGAATGTCAGATGGAACTGGAAATTTAATATTTTACTGCAAGGCAGTTAGTCTGTGGGAACAGGGAAACTGACTTAAGACCTTGTTTAAGACACGGTTGAGGCCTGGCGTGGTGGCTCACGCCTGTAATCCCAGCACTTGGGAGGCCAAGCAGGCGGATCATCTGAGGTCAGGCATTCGAGACCAGCCTGGCCAACATGGCGAAACCCCATCTCTACTAAAAATACAAAAATTAGCTGGGTGTGGTGGTGCAGGCCTGTAATCCCAGTTATTCGGGAGGCTGAGGCAGGAGAATCACTTGAACCAGGGAGGCAGAGGTTGTAATGAGGCGAGATTGAGCCACTGCACTCCAGCCTGGGTGACGGAATGGGGCTCCGTCTCAAAAAAAAGAAAAAAAAGAAAAAAAAAGACACAGTTGAAAAATGCAGGCGGCCTGCAATAGCTTATTCCTGTAATCAGAGCACTTTAAGAGGCAAAGGCGGCCAGATCACTCGAGGCCAGGAGTTTGAGACCAGCCTGTCCAACATGGCAAAACTCTATCTTTACTAAAAATACAAAAATTAGCCGGGCGTGGTGGTGGGTGCCTTTAATCCCAGCTACTCAAGAGGCTGAGGCAGGAAAATCACTTCAACCCAGGAGGTGGAGGTTGCAGTGAGCTGAGATCACACCACTGCACTGCAGCCTGAGCAACAGAGCAAGACTGTCTCAAAAAAAAAAAAAAAAAAAAAAAAAACCAAGGGAAAGCCAGTTTCCTGTAGAGTATAAAAATATTTAAACAGCAGGCAATTAGACTAAGGTGGATTGATTTTTCTCAGCTCTCACTTAAAAAAAAAAATCTAACTCAAATGTATCTCTTATGGCCAGGGGCGGTGGCTCATGCCTGTAATCCCAGCACTTTGGTAGGCCGAGAAGGGCAGATCATTTCAGGTCAGGAGTTCGAGACCAGCCTGGCCAACATGGTGAAACCCCATCTCTACTAAAAATACAAAAATTAGCCAGGCACGGTGGCGGGCACCCATAATCCCAGCTACTTGGGAGCCTGAGGCGTGAGAACTGCTTGAACCTGGGAGGCAGAAGTTGCAGTGAGCCAAGATAGTGCCATTGCACTCCAGTAAGGACAACAGAGCAAGACTCCCTCTCAAAAAAATATTGCATTTCTTGGAAATTACTATATTGAAGAAAAAAATTCAGGCCTAGTCAACCACAGACTGCTAATTAATCTGTGATGACATAGCCAAGAAATTTTCACCTGGATCTTACAAATAAGGAAACTACATAACTTTACCAAAGCAGTTACTGAATTTGGTTTGCTTCATCATGCAACTTATAACAGACTTCTTCAAGTCTCTCCCATGGACCACAACCCACAAACCATAGCTGGGCACTCTATGATTCCTTAATCACATTTTGATCAAATTGTCTAATATTTTTACAGTGACTCCCATACATTTCTAAAAGGAAAAATGAGGAACTAGGGACCCCAGGGACCACAGATCTTTCCACTTATGAATCCCACACCCTGAGTCGGGATTCTCCCCTGATGACTTTCCCATCCCTGTACAATCTGGGTGAGATGAGGCGCTGGGAGTGCAGAGCTGCCCAGAGAGGGCTCCAGTCCAGGGCAAAGCCACTGCAAAGGAAAAAGAATTCCTAGGGTCCTAGCCGCTGGCCCAGGCACCATATTATGGCTCGAGGGGACTAACAGCCCACCTGGGCCAAGGAGGATTTGGGTCCTCAGGCTCCGGAGCTGACTGCGAGGAAGTTTGGGTCCTGCTACAGCCACTTTCAGCCGGTTCCAACCAGCCCTCACCCCTCTCTCACCGTGACAGACCCAGCACTCACCATTTCTCGGCTTCCAGGGGATCCCCGTCTTTTAGCCATAAATCTGCGGATACCTGCAGAACACAAGGCCACAGTGGCTTGGCCTCTAGGAACAGAGGACGCAGAGCAGTGAAGAGAAGAACTGGAGCTCTGGACGCAGAGAAACACAAAGGACCCGGAAAATTACGGAGGCGTCCTGTTCTCTCCAGCTGCACGCCTGATTGTACAGTTTCTAATATATGGCCCCTGATTGGATAAGGTTTCAGGACCCACCCTTCACGCCCTGAGTGACGAAAAATGTGATCAGACACTGGGCTAAACAAAGCAAAAATAACAGGCTAGGCTGCAGCCTTTACAGCCAAGCCTTCTTCCCTGATCTGAGCCAGGCCAACCTTAGAGGACATTTGCATTTAACCTTGTGTATAACGTCATATGCATTTATAAATGGTATATAATATAGTTATTCATAAACTGAAAAAACATAATGATAATTATTTTAAAATTTCAGATGTTATGACCTTCCTTGCTGCGGGTCCTTTGCAGTGATATGGTTTGGCTCTGTGGCTCCACCCAAATCTCATCTCAAATTGTAATTCATGGCCAGGCGTGGGGGCTCAGGCCTGTAATCCCAGCACTTTGGGAGGGTGAGGCGGGTGGATAATGAGGTCAGGAGTTGGAGACCAGCCTGGCCAATACGGTGAAACCCTGTCTGTACTAAAAATACAGAACTTAGCCAGGGTGGTGGCGGGCGTCTGTAGTCCCAGCTACTCAGGAGGCTGAGGCAGAAAAATCGCTTGAACCCGGGAGGTGGAGTTTGCAGTGAGCCGAGATCGTGCCACTGCACTGCAGCCTGGGCGAAAGAGCCAGACTCGGTCTCAAAAAAAAAAAAAAATTGTATTTGCCACATGTCCGGGCAGAGACCAGGTGGGAGGTGATTGGATTATTAGGGGGGATTATCCTCATGCTGTTCTTGTGATAGTAAGGGAGCTCTCAAGATATTTTAAAATGTGGCATGTTCCCCATCCCCGGTTCTCTTTTTCCACCAAGTAAGATATTGCCTTGCTTTCCCTTCACCTTCTGTCATGGTCATGATTGTAGGTTTCCTGAGGATTCCTCAGCCATGTAGAATTATGATTCAATTAAACCTCTTAAAAAAAATTACGCAGTCTGAGGTATTTGTTTATAGCAGTGTGAAAATGGACTAATACATGCAGGCAGCCTGAGATTTCAAAAAGGAGACAATCCTCTGCAGTAAAATATGAGCCACATGTAAATTTTGAATGTGCTAGTAGCCAAATGTTAAAAAGTAAAAAAAAAAAAAAAAACATGGTAGGGCCAGGCGCAGTGGCTCACGGTTGTAATCCCTGCACTTTCAGCGGCCGAGGTGGTCGACCACCTGAAGTCAGGAGTTTGAGATCAGTCTAGCTAACATGGCAAAACCTCATCTCTACTAAAAATACAAAAATTAGCCAAGCATGGTGACAGACACTTGTAATCAGCTATTTGGGAGGCTGAGGCAGGAGAATCGCCTGAACCCAGGAGGCAGAGGTTGCAGTGAGCCGAGATCGTGCCACCGCAATATAGCCTGGTGACAGAGCGACTCTGTCTCAAAATAAGAAAGAAACAGGTGGAATAACAAGTGAAATTGATTGTAACAATTTAATCAGTCCAATATATCCAAAATATTATTTTAATATGTGATTAGTATGTAAGGGTTAATAAGGCATATACATTTTTAAAGCTAAATATTTTAATGTAACCTTGTATTTTACCTTTCTAGCATATTGCAGTTCAGACCAGCCACATTCCAGCACTCTGTGGCCATGTCAGAGGCGTTTGAACCAGAGCAACTGCATCTGGAATAGGTGCTGGGTGAAATGGGGCTGAGACCTACAGAACTGCATTTCCATGAGGTCAGGCATTCTAAGTCAGAGGATAAATAGGAGATTGGCACAAGATGCAGTTCACAAAGACCTTGCTGATAAAACAGTTTGCAGTAGAGAAGCCAGAAAAATCCACCAAAACCAAGGTGGGAATGAAAGTGACCTCTGATTGTCCTCAGGAATCATTGCACGCTAATTACAATGCATTAGCATGTGAAAGACATTCCCACCAGCGCCATGACAGTTAACGAATGCCATGGCAACATCAGAAAGTGACCTTACATGGTCTAAAAAGAAGATAAACACAGTTCTGGGAATTGCCCATCCCTTTCTTGCAAAACTCATGAACAATCCACCCCTTGTTTAGCATATAATCAAGAAATAACTGTAAGTATTTTTAGTTGAGCAGCCAACACTGCTGCTGTGTCTAAGGAGTAGCTATTCTTTTATTCCTTTACTTTCCTAATAAATTTGCTTTTGCTTTGCACTGCAGACTCGCCCAAAATCCCTCCCTTCCTTCCTTCCTTCCCTCCTTCCTTCCTTTCTTTCTCTTTCTTTTTCTTTCTTTTCTTTCTTTCTTTTGACAGAGTCCTGCTCAGTCACCCAGGCTGGAGTGCAGTGGCACCATCTCGGCTCACTGCAACCTCTGCCTCCCGGGTTCAAGAGATTCTCCTGCCTCAGCTTCTGGAGGAGCCGGGATTACAGGTGCACACCACCATGACCAGCTAATTTTTGTATTTTTAGTAGAGATGGGGTTTCACCATGTTGGCCAGATTGATCTCAAACTCCTGACCTCAAGTGATCTGCCAGCCTTTGCCTCCAAAGTGCTGGGGTTACAGCCATGAGCCACCACCCCCAGCTCTGCATTCTTTCTTGTACGAGATCCAAGAACCCACTCTTCGGTTCTGGATTGGGACCATTTCTGCAATCTTCTTTTCAGTGAATCACAAAAGGATGATGCTAAGGAAACGCCCAACCCAAAGGAAATAGACTGAATCGCCAATTGGCTAACTTTTTGTAAGTGGTGGCACACCTGGGTAAAGAATGGGATTGGGTTAATAGCCCAATTTAGGGGAGTTAGAGTGTCTCCTAAGACAGATAAGATAAAAGGTCCCTTTTAATAAAAGGCAAGAACACTTGACGAAACTCGTGTTTGAAGTGCAACTTAGAAAAGTTAGTCTTTCCTAAGATTTAGGGGGTGAGAGGCCCCTCTCCGTAAAGTCCCTCTCAGCTAAGATTAGATTTGGCATTATGGAACTTTAACCACTATTGTCTTTGTGTTTGTTTGTTTGTTTTGAGACGGAGTCTCGCTCTTGTTGCCCAGGCTGGAGTGTAATCGTGAGATCTTGGCTCACTGCAACCTCTGCCTCCCAGGTTCAAGCGATTCTCCTGCCTCAGCCTCCTGAGTACCTGGGATTACAGGCACCCACCACCACACCCAGATAATTTTTGTACTCTTAGTAGAGACAATGTTTCACCATGTTGGCCAGGCTGGCCTCAAACTCCTGACCTCAGCTGATCCACCACCTCGGCCTCCCGAGGTACTGGAATTACAGGCATGAGCCACCATGCCTGGCCCTGTCTTTGGATTAATCTGCCTTGCATTTTTTGCTGATGACTGTGGCTGACAGAATTAGATGAGTACAGGATCATGGAACAAGGGGAGCTTTTTCCTCCCTAAAGTGGGAAACTTGAGAGCAGATGGGACTGCCAAAAAAGATTCTTTCACAACCAACAAGAGATCACCTAAACTTTTGATTCAATGCATGGGTCTTTCTCTAGTTTTCCTGATCTCCTCAACTTTCCTGCCTTACCATAAGCAATGCTTTCTCTCTCTCTCTCTCTCTCTCTCTCTCTCTTTCTCTCTCTCCCTTTCCTATCTTTTCTGTTACTCTGGGCCACCATCTTCCCCAAAGATCATATGTTGAAACTTCTGATCAGAAGTCCCTGAAACAGGCTGGGCATGGTGACTCATGCTTGTAATCCTAGAACCTTGGGAGGCCGAGGCAGGTGGATCACCTGAGCGGGGGGGTTCAAGACCAGCCTGGCCAACATGGCAAAACCTTGTCTCTACTAAAAATACAAAAATTAGCCAGGGTGGTGGTGGGTGCCTGTAGTCCCAGCTACTCAGGAGGCTGGGGCAGGGAGAACTGCTTGAACTTGGGAAGCAGAGGTTGCAGTAAGCCGAGATGGCACCACTGCACTCCAGCCTGGGAGACAGAGCAAGACTCCATCTCAAAAAGCTAAAAAACAAAGAAAGAAGAAGTCCCTGAAACAAACAACAACAAAATGGATGAAGTTTCCCTCTTGTTTTATGTTCTTGAGAGCTTGACCTTGTAGCCATGTGGCAGTATTTTCTCTTGGTTTCTACCATCCAGCATATAGAAATTTTGAAATTTGTGTTATAGTTATCCATAAAAGTGATCTTGAGCAGTAAACAACCTTTGCAAGCTCAAAATTGGCTGCTGGAGGCTTCTTCTGGGAGACCCCAATGGAGACTGCTCAGTGCTGTAGCTCAGTAGCTGGGCTTTGCTGTCTCACAGTGGCAGCCTGAGTTCAGGGTTCAATTTCTGGCTTAGGAAATGAGTCATTTGTGATTTGATATCTGTGTGAATATTTGTGGATTTGCTTTCCCTCCATGAACCATCCTGAATTGTCCTTTCTCTGAGCTACTTTGAAGATTCTAGATTTTGTAAAAACTGCTTGCCATCTTTTTGAAAATACTTTGTACACTTGTGGTTAGGTTCATAACCGTAGTTAAAGCTTATGGGTTTCAGGAGGCTGAGGTTGCGGTGAGCTGCATTTGGCCACTGCACTCCAGCCTGGGCGACAGAGAGAGAATCCGTCACGAAACAAACAAACAAAAATATAACTTATTGATTTCACCTGGGAGGTTATGTTAGTAAAGTTCAAAAGTCAGAAATATTGGCAGTTTGGCATGGCTAAAGTCAAGTAATTAGAGAATTAAATAATTTTTTTAAAAAGAGCATCACAGTTAAAAGTCAGCTTAATTATTATTACCATTATTATTTTGTGAGATGGAGTCTCGCTCTGTCACTCAGGCTGGAGTGCAGTGGCACAATCTTGGCTCACTGCAACCTCCACCTACCGGGATCAAGCAATTTTCCTGCCTCAGCCTCCCAAGTAGCTGACATTGCACATGCCCATCACCACACCTGGCTAATTTTTGCATTTTTAGTAGAGACCAAGTTTCACCATATTGGTCAGGCTGTCTTGGAACTCCTGACCTCATGATCTGCCCGCCTCAGACTGCCAAAGTGCTGGGATTACAGACTTGAGCCACCGTGTCTGGCCCAAAAGTCAACTTAATTAATTGCAGATATTCAAGCTCTAACAGCCTGGAACTCCTTGGAAAAAACAGAGGAGGTGCCACAATATGCATTTTGGGTGCAACTCACAGGAGATATTGACTCTGATCCTGAAGTTGGGCATGTAAGAGATTGTAAATTTTATCTCTGGACCTTTTCACAGACGTGATTGTGACGTATACCTTCACTCAGTATCTGACTGATTTTTCTCTTTTGCCTAGGCCTCACCTACAGTTTAGATTGTGAAATATACTTAGATTGAGCGCCTAGATAATGTGACTTTCCTGCCTGGGCTTTGCCCTCCCGGGGTATTGTGACATATTTCTGAGCCAATCACCTAGGCGATATGACTCTCCCTTTCTGCCTGGGCCAGTCCACCCCGTCTTTCTCTCCCACTTTTCTGTGCCCTATACATTTTTTTCCAATTGGCATTTTCTGAATTATATTATTTATAATAACCTGGTAAAGTTCTATCAAATTTATGAGTAGTTTTATCAAATTATTAAACTTCAGGGAGAAGTTTTAAAAAGCCCATAATTTATAGATAGCTGCTTATAGGCATAGATGGGCCCCTGGTGCCTGTCACTGGTGTGTGCATTGGGGACTGTATTGAGGAACTGAGTCCTGATGTGGTTGGGTCCATGATGACTCTTGATTCTGTCAGAATTGAGTTGTTGAACACCCAGTTGGTGTTGAATAGTTGGCTGGTGTCAGCAAATGCCGTGTGTTTGGTCTAAAAAGAAAGACATCACTGGAGCCTTGGCTGGAGGGAGACTGTGAGTCTTTTGGGGAATGGAGACTCTATTCTTCAGCACACAAGCTGTTGCGCTGTGAATTGTCCTGTGATTCCATGTCTCATCCGGGTTCAGGGGGAACTGAGAACTCAAAGGAAAGCAGTTCTGAGGGCGGACTCCTCTCCCCACCTGGCTGCTAGAAAGTGATTCCTGCACACTCACACCCATGCACCCTGGGCAGTGATGTAGCTACAGTCCTCCCATGACAAGGCTTCACCTTCAGAAATTGTGCTGAAATTACTTCTGTTGCTAGAGTTTTCCACCTATAGGCTACGCAAGTGCCCAGAGGACTCATGGTTTCTTTTTATGGCCAGATCTTGAATCTGCACCAGTGACCCGTTTTCTCCACTAGCCTAGGATTCTGGGTCATCCATCCCTCCCATCTGCCTGCATGCACACATTTATAAGTCAGAGCTATCTTGCCTGGACCAGTCTCTGTAGCCCTAACCAGTCTTTTCACCAACTGTGTACTGTTCCCTACCCATAGGTTTCTTTCTTTCTTTCTTTCTTCTTTCTTTCTTTCTTTCTTTCTCTCTTTCTTTCTTTTTTCTTTTTCTCTTACTTTTTTTCTTTCTTTCTCTTTCTTCTTTCTTCTTTTCTTTCTTTCTTTTGTTTCTTTCTCTCCTTTTTTCCTTCTTTCTCTTTCTTTCTTTCTTTTTCTTTCCTTCTCCTTTCCTTTCCTTTCGAGTTTCACTCTTGTCGCCCAGGCTGGAGTGCAATGACAGGATCTCGGCTCACGGCAACCTCTGCCTCCTGAGTTTCAGTGATGCTTCTGCTTCAGCCTCCCAAGCAGCCGGAAGTACAAGTGCGTGCACTACACCTAGCTAATTTTTGTATTTTTAAGAGATGGGGTTTCGCCATTTTGGCCAGGCTGGTCTCAAACTCCTGACCTTAGGTGATCCACCCACCTCAGCCTCCACAAAGTGCTGGGATTACAGGAGTGAGGCACTGAGCCCTGCCCCCATAGACTTTTTATATCAGGTTCTCTTATTCGCCTTTTTTTTTTTTTCCCCACAAACGCTCTTTTACAAACTCAAAACCACACCTCTGGTGCCTAAATACAAACCCTACTGGAAATCAAATGACGATGAATTCAGGATAAATTTTTTCGGCCTGCTTATTGTAAGCGTAAATACAAAATAAAAATAAGACAATCATTCAACTTAAAAATAAAAAAAAGAATTTACTCCTTTTTTTTGACAGAGTCTCATCCTGTTGCCCAGGCTGGAGTGCGATGGCTCAATCTCAGCTCACTGCAACTTCTGCCTACTGAGTTCAAGCAATTCTCCTGCCTCAGCCTCCTGAGTAGCTGGGATTACAGGTGTGAGCCACCACACCAGGCTAATTTTTGTATTTTTAGTAGAGACAGGGTTTCACCATGTTGGTCAGGCTGGTCTTGAACTCCTGACCTCATGATCCACCCACCTTGGCCTCCCACAGTGTTGGGATTACAGGCGTGAGGCACCACGCCCGGCCTTTTCTTTTTTAAAAAAAGAAATTTTTTTTATTTAGATACATTTTATTTGTAAATTCTTTCTCTGCTTCTTTTCTTTTTTGTGTCTTTTAAGTATCTATGAAATCTATCTCTGCTCTAATTTTTATTCCTTTTTCTTCTTTCCTTCCTTTCTCTCTCTCTCTGTCTCTTTCTTTCTTTCTTCTTTCTTTCTTTCTTTCTTGACGGGGTTTCGCTCTTGTCGCCCAGGCTAGAGTGCAGTGGCATGATCTCGGCTCATGGCAACCTCTGCCTCTTGGGTTCCAGCGATGCTTCTGCCTCAGTCTCCCGAGTAGCTGGAATTACAGGCTTGTGCCACCGTGCCTGGCTAATTTTTATAGTTTTAGTAAAGACAGGGTTTCGCCATTTTGGGCAACCTGGTCTTGATCTCCTGACCTTAGGTGATCCACCCACCTCGGCCTTTCAAAGTGCTGGGATTACAGGCATGAGCCACCTAGCCCGGCCTATTTTTTTTTGTTATGCTAATGCTGGGATTATTTAGTTGTTCTTTTTCAAGTGTTTTGTGGATTAAAGTTATGTTTTTTATTTGACATCTTTTCCTTTTTCTTAATATAGCACTATAAATTTCTGTTTTAGAACTGTTTTGTGGGTTTGTCTTTTTTTTTTTTGTATCTCAGAAGTTATTGTATGTTGTTTCTATTTTCTTTTTTTGTCAATATACTTTCTGATTTCCCTTTGGTTTTTCTCTTTGACCCATGGGTTGTTCAGGAACATGTTGTTTACTATCCACATATTTGTGAGTTTTAAAATTTTTCTTTGGCTATTGATTTCTCATTTTATTAAATTATAATTTAAAAAGTTGATATGGCCGGGCTCAGTGGCTTACACCTGTAATCCCAGCACTTCGGGAGGCTGAAGCAGGTGTATCACCTGAGGTCAGGAGTTCAAGACCAGCCTGGCCAACATGGCGAAACCCTGTCTCTAGAAAAAATACAAAAATCAGCCAGGCATGGTGGCACATGCCTGTAGTCCCAGCTACTCGAAAGGCTGAGGCACAAGAATCGCTTGAACCCTGGAGGTAGAGGTTTCAGTGAGCTGAGATTGTGCCATAGCACTCCAGCCTGGGTGACAGAGTGAGACTCTGTCTTTAAAAAAAAGTATATTACATGAGTCCCCTAGACCTAGAAAGTGCTGCTGAGGTCACCACCGGGCAGGACATGAGAGGTATATTAGTCTTCTATTGCTCCATAACAAGTCCCCACAAATGTAGTGGCTTAGAACACACCCATTTGCTAGCTCATAGTCCTGTAGAACTTATGGTTCAGGGTCCAGAAGACTCCGTTGGGCTCTATGCTTTGGTTTTCACAACGCTGAAGTCAGTATATCAACCAGGCTGGGCTCTCATCTAGAGGTGCTGGGAAGAACCCATTTCTAAACCCATTCTGGTTGTTGCCAATTTCCAATTCCTCATGGTTGTAGGACTGGGATCCTTGTTCCCTTGCTCGCTGCTAGCTAGGACCCGCTCTCTGTAAGTAGATGTCCCCCCACATTTTACTCAATTTGCTCCCTCCATCTTCAAAGTCAGCAAAAGTGCATCGCATCTCCAGCCTACTTTGAATCTCTGACTTCCTCCTCTGCTGCTGGCAGAGAAAGCTCTCTAGAGGTGGGGTCTGAATTCTGATTACCCACCAGGAGGTTTGCCTTTGCACTGTTTGAGTGCACACATTTGTTAAAGGTCTCACACCCACTCCAGTATTTCTTTGATCTCCTAAGGCATTCTGATGGTCATAGTGATTTTGAAGGTCAGGTTCCTCCTTCCTCTGAATTGGGTCAGTCAGTGAACCTTCTTGCTGTTCCCATGAAGGGTCCTTGTTAGGTCTCACGACAGCCCGGATCTGGAACTCAGCCCTGTTCTATTCTTGAAACAAACACCCAGTCGCTGTGGTGTTGGTGGGAGCAGCAGTTGATTCTAATGAGGGTTTGAGACACCCCTCTATCCTCTTCCCAGTAGCACCGAGCATCTCACTTCTCAGAGCTCCTTCATCCTTCTTGACTCTCTTTCTTCTCTCTTTTCCAGTGTCCCGTCTCTCGGTGGCTTACTTCTTGTTTCTCACAAGCCAGCCCTGTGTCTCCTTTTTCTTATGTACACGGATTCCATTTTCCCCATCTCCAGAGTAGACCTTTTGCACTTCTGATGATTTGGCTAAGGCTTTGCTGTCACTGCCTGTAAGGATCTACCAGATTAAATCCTTAAATCAAGACCACCCTACTCCCAAGCATTTGTCTTGCAATTGGGAATGAAGGTGAAGGTGGTTTCCTTATTCCACCTTCCCCTGTTATGGATGGAATGAATGGAAGTACGTAGTATCACAGAACACCGAGGTTGGGGGAGGAGCACTGCCCCAAGCAGGTTACACGGAAGCAAAGACCTGAAAGGGTGACTAGGAGGATGGAAACCAGATCCTAACTGAGAGGAAAAAGGTTTTTTGTTTTTTGTTTTGTTTTTCTTGAGACAGAGTCTCACTCTGTCATCCAGGCTGGAGTGCAGTGGCGCCATCTCGACTCACTGCAGCCTCAACCTCCCAGACTCAAGCAATCCTCCCACCTCAGCCTCCCAATAGCTAGGACTACAAGAGCATGCCTCCATGCCCAGCTTAATTTTTAAATTTTTCTTAACGACGAGGTCTCCCTTTGTTGCCCAAGCTGGTCTATGACTCTATTTCTTTCTTTCTTTCTTTCTTTCTTTCTTTCTTTCTTTCTTTTTTGTTTATTTGTTTTGAGACAGAGTCTGACTTTGTCACTCAAGCTGGAGTGGGGCAGTGGGGCGATCTTGGCTCACCACAACCTCCTCCCGGATTCAAGTGATTCTCCTGCCTCAGCCTCCCAAGTACCTGGGATTACAGGTGCATACCACCACTCCCAGCTAATTTTTGTATTTTTAGTAGACACGGGGTTTTTACCATATTGGCCAGCTGGTCTTAAACTCCTGACCTCAGGTGATCTGCCTGCCTCAGCATCCCAAAGTGCCAGGATTACAGGGGTGAACCAGCACACCCGGCCTATGACTCTATTTCTTGGGCCCTGCCCTTAAGGGGTATTGTGACATACCTCTGGATTAAACATTTAGGAATGTGACTTACTTCTGTTCCCTAGGACCTGTCTACAGGCAGCAGTGAAACATATTTCTGAGCCCATCACATGGGTAATGTGACTCTCCCCTTTTAGCCCTGCCCCAAGTGAAGATTGTGACATATCACCAGGCCCATTATCTAGGCGATATGACTCTTCTCTCCTGCCTGGGCCCTGATTACAAAGGGGATTGTGAAAATCACTGGGCCCAGCACCCAAATAATATGACTTTCCCTTTCTGCCTGGGCCTTGTCTACAGAAAAGACTAAAACATATCACGGGGCCAAGCACCCACATGCCTGCCTGCATTCTGCTTACAGTGGGTATTGTGACATATCCCTGGCACAGAACCAAGGTAACGTGACTCACCTACCTGGTTCCTGCCCACTGATGGGATTGACATATACCTAGGCCCAGCTCACAGGCATGATGATAACTGTCATACATGGACCCAGCCAATAAGAGAGATTTTAATTGTAGTTAGGCTTATTACAACAGGTATGCTCTTGAGTATTCTACACGTAGAGAGGTCACAGACTATTAGGATGCTCATGCATATTTTACAAAGACCTTGGGTGGTACAAAGATGTTGTAACAGGCCAGTGCACATGTGAAATTGTGACTCCCATAGGTACACCTAGCCAACAATTAAGATTTGCACCCTCAACACATGCATACAGCCCACTCTTGAGGTTCTCAGTCTCAAACCTGGGAGATTCACTCTGTTGCCCAGGATGAAGTGCAGTCTCACCATCTCTGCTCACTGCAACCTCCACCTCCCAGGTTCAAGCAATTCTCCTGCCTCAGCTCTTGGACAAAACTTCAGCATTCCTGCTAGGGTGTCTCTGCCCTACTAAGACACTGTGTGCAGGTGGAGTTGAGGCTCTTATGTATGGATCCTGTCCACTGTTGAGATTGTGAATTGCATGCATAGACTCAACTCACAGGAGACGTTGACTCCCATACCTCCAGCTGGGACATTTGCAAGATTAGAAATTTTATTTCTGGATCTTTCTGCAAGTGCGATTGTGACATCTACCTTTGCCTAGCACCTGACTGCTTCTACTTTTTTGCCTGGGCCCAGCCAATAGTTGAAATTGTGACATATACTTGGGCTACATAGGTGATGTGATGCTCCTGCCTGGGCCCTGCCTTCGGGATAAATTTTTACATATCTCTGGGCCAATCACCTAGTGATGTGACTCTCCCTTTCTTTCTAGGCCCAACTTATAGAAGGCATTGTGACAGATCTCTGGGTTCATCACCTAGGAGATGTGACTCTACACTCCCAGCTGGGCCAAGCCCCACTAAAGATTGTGACATATTAATGAGCCCATAAACTATGTGACATGACTCTGCTCCCTGGCCTAAGCCAAGATTAAAGGGTACATTGAGACATAATGCTTTGCCTAACACCTACATGATGTTGACTCTCTTTTCCTGCCTGGGCTCGGCCTACAGAAGAAATTGTTCATATCACTGAGCCAAGATCCCAGTTGATGTAACTCTCCTTCTGGGCCCTGCTCACAAGGGAAATATTGGCATATTCCTTGCCTAGCACTAAGGTGATGTGAACTTCTGCCTGGTCCCTGCCCATATGTGAGATTGTGACATACACTTAAGCCCAACTCACAGGCATAATGATGACTCTCTTACCTGGACCAAGACAATAGAAAAGATTTTGACTCTTCCAACTAGTCTTATGGTAATAGGCAATCTACTGGGTCTTTTACTTGTAGAAAGGTCAGAGATTACAACACTCATATGCATATTTTATAAAGTTCCTGAGTGGCACAGAGAGTGTCATAACAGGGCTCAGCACACAGATGGGACTGTGACTCTCATAGGCACAGCCAACAGTCAGGATTGTCACTTTGCCACATGGACACAGCCCAGTCACTGCTGAGCTTCTGAATCTTATGCTCAGAGACAGTCAAAAGTTGGAACTGTGACTCTTATATGTGAATCTGTTCCACAGAAAAAGATGACGACTTTCATATATTCAGCACACGTGTGAGGCTGTTACTATTCTACCAGGAAAAGGTCTGCAGGGGTCTTGGGGCTCTCATGCAGGAATCCAGATCACCACTGAGATTCTGACTTGCAAACTTGTACCCAACTCACAAGTGTTTACTCCCATACCTGGTGTTGGGACCAATGTGAGATTGTGAATCTAATCTCTGGACATTCCTGCAGGTGTGATTGTGACATATACCTTGGCCCAGCTCATGATATTTGATTATTTTGCCTGGATAAAACACACGAGACAGTGACATATATTTGGGCTACACCTTGGTGATATTACTCTCCTGTTCTTGGCCCTTTTCTTAGGGGAAATTTGGACATATCTCTGGGTATATCACCTGGGTTATGTTACCATCTTTTTCTGCCTGAATGTGGCCCACAGGGGAAATCATAGTATATTTTTAGGCCCATCACCTAGGTGATGTTACTCTTCCCTTATGCCTGGGTCCTGCTTCCAGTAAGAATTGTAACATATCGCTGGATCCTGCACCCAAATGATGTTACCCTCCTGCCTGGGCCATGCCGACAGTGGGAATTGTGACATTTCTGGGCCCAACATTTAAGCGATGTGACTATCCTCTTATGTTCGCAGCATGTGTTGTAACATATCACTAAGCCCAGCACTCAGGTGATGTGGCTTTCCTGCCGTGGCACTGCACACAAGGAGAATGTTGACATATCCCTGGCCCTGAATTCAGATGATATGACTGTTTTACCTGATCCACACTCTGAAGTGAAATTGTTACATATACCCAGGCCCAGTTAGCAGACATGAACATGACTCTCATACATAGACCCAGCAAATACAACAGATTTTTTACTCCCCTGGCTAGATTTAGGGACACAGGTAAGGGTCTGCATTTCCTTATAAAAGGTCACAGGAAATATGACATAAATATTTTATAAAGTCCATGAGTTTTATGAGCTGTGTCATAATGCAGTCCAACAAGCAGGTGAGATTGTGACTCTCATAGGCACATCCAGCCAACAATGGGATTATCACTCTTAAACCTAGACACAGCCCACTGGTGAGGTTATAAATCTCACATATGGATGCAGACCACAGTTGGAATCGTGACTGTCGTATGTGGATTTGGCCACAGGTCGAAGGGGAAGTCATTTCTTGACTAACTCACAGGCACAGTGTTGTCTCTTATACTTGAACCAAGCTAATAGAAGAGACGTTGTCTCATTGTTACGCTTGGGAAAATGGGGATGGTTCTGGGTTTTCTAACTGTACAAAGGTCACAAAAAAATCACAACACTCATGCGTACAGTATAATGCCCTATTATACTGTACGCAACTTTGTATTGGGCTGTGTTGACACTCTCTGTAATACTGTAATACCTGACCACAGGTAAGATTGTGACTCATTTCTGGGCCCAGCTCACAAACATGGTGATGACTCTCATACCTGGACCCAGGCAAGAGAAAATGTGGTAACTTCTGCCTGGGCTTAGGGTAACGGGTAAGATCTTGGATCCATAAAAACATAAAGTTCTCAGAGCAGAATTCCACTCTCAAGCATGTTGTGTGAAGATCTCAAATGGTATAAAGAGTGTCATAACAGAGCCAAAAACATAGAGGAAATTGTGAATCTCATATGGATACCCAGCCAACAATAAGGATGGTCACTCTCCCATATAGACACAGCTCACTGTTGATGTTCTGAATCTCACACCCAGAGGCAATGAAAAGTTGAAAGTTTGACTCACGTACATGCATCTGGTCAACAGGTAGGATAGTGACTCTGAGACCAAGATTCAGCACCCTGGTGAGGCTGTGCCTATCTTATGGGGACTCAGTTTGCAGGTGGAGATGGAGCTCTCATGCACGGATCCTGTCCAGTGTTAAGACTGTGTCTCGTGTATTTGGATGCAACTCACCAGAAGTGTAGACTCTCAGACCTAAATCTGGGAAATATGTAGAATTGTGAAATTTATTCCTGGTCCTTCCCGCAGGTGTGATTGTGGCGTATACTTTCACACAGCACCTAATTTATTTTACTAATTTGCTTGGGCCCAGCCAACAGTTGGGAATGTGACATATACCTGGATCAAGTACCTAGGTGATATAACTCTCCAGCCCAGGCCTTACCACAGGGTACATTGTGACATATCTTTGGACTTATCACCTATGTGATGTGACTCTACTGACTTGCCTTGTCTTGGCCTCCACTGGGGATTGTGACATATTTCTGTGCCCAGTACCTAAGTCATGTGATTCTTCTTTGCTGCTTGTGCATTTAGAAGGGATTGTGACATATTGCTGGGCCAAGAACCTAGGTGATGTGACTCTCCTGCCTTGGCCCTGCTTTCAGGAAAAATTGTGACATGACTCTGGGTTTATTACCTAGGTGATATGACTCCCATTTCCTGTGTGGGCAAGGCCAAAGGGGTCACTGTGACATACCTCTGGACACCTCACAGAAGTGGTATAACTTTTCTCTCATTCCAGGACCCTGGTCTCAGTAGAAATTGTGAAATCTCTCTGGGCCCATAACCTAGGTAATGTGACTCTCCTGTCCTGCCTGGACCCTGCTTACAGGCAAGTTCATGACATTTGGCTGGGTCCATCACCTAGGTAATATGACTCTCCTTTTCTTCCTGTGCCCTGCCACCAGTGAAGATTTTGACAAATTTCTGGGCCAATCAGCTGTGTGATATGACTCTGTGCTCTTTCCTGGGCCCTGTTAACAGGGAGCATTGTGACATTGCCAGGCTCAGCAGCTAGGTAATGTGATTTTTCTTGCTCTCTGGGCCCTACTTACAGAAGGGATTGTGACATACTGCTGAGCCAAGAACTCAGATGATGTGACTCTCCTGCCTGTGCCCTGCCTACAGTGGGCATTGTGACATATCACTGGATCTAGCACCCAGGTGATGTGATTCTCCTGTTTTGTTCTTGCCGGCAGGTGAAATTGTGGCATATACCTGGGCCCAGCTCACAACCACAATGATGACTCTCTTACCTGGACACAGCCAGTGGGAGGTATTTTGACTTTTGTAGCCAGGCTTAGGCCATAGGTAATGTCCTGGGTCTCCTACTTGTATAAAGTTCACAGAACATTACAACACTCAGGACTATCATAGGAAGCCCTAGAGTGATAGAGTTGATAACAAGGCCTAGCTAACAGCTGAGATTGTGACTCTTGTATGCAGACCCAGCCGACAGGCTCTTCTTCATTCTTACAGATAAACAGAGCCTACGAATGAGGCACTTAATCTCACACATAAAAACAGTTGCAAGTTGGATTTATTACTCTCATATGTGGATCTGGTTTCCAGGTGGTTTGGTGACTCTCGAACCATGATTCGGCAGACCTGTGAGGCTGTGAGTTCCCTATTGGAACACAATCTGCAGGTGAGATTGGGGCTGTTGTGCATGGATTTTGTGCATTGTTGAGACTGTATCTCCTTTACTTGAACCCCACTCACAGGAGGGGTTGCCTCTCATACATGAAGCCAGGACTCGTGTGAAACTGTGAAACTCATTTCTGTACATTCCCAAGTGTGTGATTGGGAAATATACCTTTGCCCAGAACCTGAGTGATCTGACTGTTTCCTAGGCCCAGCCCACAGATAAAATTGTGACATATACCTGGACCACCCACCTAAGTAATGTGAAACTCCTTCCTGGGCCCTGCCTGCCAAGGGCATTTTTACATTTCATAGCAACCAGCATCAACCCAGGTCCTGTGACTCCCCTGCCTGCTCCCTGCCTACAAAAAGCATTGTGACTTATTTCTGGGTTCATTACATAGGTGATGTGACTTCATTCTACTGCCTTGGCTCTGCACTTAGAGTGCACTGTGACATTTAGCTGGGTACTGCACCCACGTAATGTGACTCTCCTGACTGAGTTCTTCCTACAGGAAGCATTGGAACATATCACTTAGCCCAGCATCTAGGTGATGTGATTCTCCCCTTGCCTAGTTCCTGCCCACTGGAGAGATTGTGACCCATTGCTGAGCCTGGCAGCAAGGTGATGTCACTCTCCTGCCTTGGCTGTGCCCATGGGGGCCACTGTGACACCTGTCTAGGCTAATTACTTAGGTGAAGTGATTCCCCTTTCCTGCCTAAGCTCTGCCTACAAGGGGGATTTTGATATATCACTGGGCCCAGCAGCCAAGTGATGTGACTCTTCTGCCAGGGTCCTGCCTACAAGGGGGATTGTGACATATTTCTGGACCAGCACCCAAGTGATGTGTCTTTTCTGGCCTCTTCCTCCCCACAGGTTGTATTGTGCCATATACCTGGGACCAAATTACAAGCACAATGATGAATTTTTTACCTGGAGTCAAGACATGTGCAGGATGATGGAACTTATCACTGGACCTTTCCACAGTGTTATTGTGACATATAACTTTGTCCAACATGTGAGTAATTTGACTCTCCAGATGGCCCAGTTCACAAATAAAATTGTGACAGATACCTGGGCCAAGAACCAAAGAGGTGTGACTCATGTGCCTGGGCCCTGCTCTCAGAAAGATAGTGATATTACACTGCACCCAGCACCTAAGTGATGTGATTCTCCTCTTCTACATGGGGCCTGCCTACAGCGACACTTGTGACATATCAATGAGCTCAGCACTTAGGTGATTTGACTATCCTTTTTTTCTGGGCCCTGCCCACATGGATAATTGTGACATATCATTGGCCCCAACAATTAGGTGATGTGACTGTCTTGTCTGGGATCTGTCAACAAAGGGCATTCTGACATATTTCTTTTCTTTTTCTTTTTTTCCCCAGATGGAGTCTTACTCTGTCGCCCAGGCTAGAGTGTAATGGTGTGATCTTGGCTCACTGCAACCTTCACCTGGAAGGTCAAAGTCATTCTCTTGCCTCAGCCTCCTGAGTAGCTGGGACTACAGGCATGCACCACCATGCCCAGCTAATTTTTTTGTATTTTTAGTAGAGACAGGGTTTCACCATGTTGGCCAGGCTAGTATTGAACTCCTGACCTGTTGCGGGAAGTCAGGGACCCTGAACGGAGGGACCAGCTGGAGCCGCAGTAGAGGAACAAAAATTTTGAAGATTTCATTTTAATATGGACATTTATCAGTTCCTAAATAATACTTTTATAATTTCTTATGCCTGTCTTTAATCTCTTAATCCTGTTATCTTTGTAAGATGAGGATGTATGTCACCTCAGGACTACTGTGATAGTTGTGTTAACTGTACAAATTGATTGTAAAACATGTGTGTTTGAACAATATGAAATCAGTGCACCTTGAAAAAGAACAGAATAACAGTGATTTTTAGGGAACAAGGGAAGACAACCATAAGGTCTGACTGCCTGCAGGGTCGGGCAAAAAGAGCCATATTTTTCTTCTTGCAGAGAGCCTATAAATGGACATGCAAGTAGGAGAGATATCACTAAATTCTTTTCCTAGCAAGGTTTTAATATTAATATATTAAAACCCTGGGAAAGGAATGCATTCCTGGGGGGCGGTCTATAAACATCCACTCTGGGAATGTCTGTCTTCTGTGGTTGAGATAAGAGCTGAGATATGCCCTGGTCTCCTGTATACCCTCAGGCTTACTAGGGTGGGGAAAAACTCCACCCTGGTAAATTTGTGGTCAAACCAGTTCTCTGCTCTCAAACTCTGTTTTCTGCACATCATGGTGTTTTTCCATGATGTGCTCTTTCTCTTAAAAAGACCTCTGATTAAGTTTAGTCTAATCAAGATAATCTTTTATGATAAACAGGAAGCCAATACATTAGTAACATAATTACATGAATAATGTCCCACCACAGTCACACATTTTGTCACACTCAAGAGAAAAGGATTACATAGCAGATGTGCACTGAAGTGGGAATCTGAGGGTCACTTGAGAATTTTGCCTACCCACTTGAATAGATTTCTAAAATTGCCTTTCAGTTGCTTTTGTTGTCTTTCTAAGTAAACAAAGATATCATCTGAAAATAATAATTAGTTGAACTACTTTTCAATTTTATTCATGAATTACTTATCTTTTTCTGGCTCGTATGAAGTATTTCGTATTTATAGTATACATTCACATATATACATATATAACAATACAAATGTATCCATTTTCATTTTTGTTAAATTTTTAAGAATGGATGTTAAAGGTAACTTCTTTTCTGTTTGACAGGGTTTTTATTGTTGTATTCAAGAGTATTATCTCTGGAGTCAAAGTTGCTTGTTTTTTAATACTGGCTCTGCTATTATTTCTCTCCCTGGCAAGTTATTTCTCTCCCTGGCTCTGTTTCTTTCTTTGTAAATTAAAGATAATAATGATACCTTTGTTATTAAGTTACTGTGTCTAATAGTCCATTCTCACATTGCTATAAGGACACACCCAAGACTAGGTAAATTATAAAGAAAAGAGGCTAATTTGACTCACAGTTCAGCATGGCTGGGGAGGCCTCAGGAACCTTACAATAATGGCAGAAGGTGAAGGAAAAGCAGGTATCTTTTTCACTAAGTGAAGAACAGGAAAAATTACCACTTATAAAACCATCCAATCTCATGAGAACTCACTCACTATCGTGAGAACACCATGAGTATCATTCTGCCCATGGCCCCTTCCAAATCTCACACCCTTTATATATTTCAAAACCAAACATGCTTTCCCAAGAGTCCCCCAAAATCTTAACTTATTTTAGCATCAACCCAAAAGTCTAACTCCAAAGTCCAATCTGAGACAAGGCAAGTCCCTGCTACCTATGAGCCTGTAAATCAAAAGCAAAGTAGAAACTTCTAAGATACAGTGTGGGTACAGGCCTTAGATAAGTTATCCCATTTCAAATGGGAGAAAATGGCCAAAACCAAAGAGCTACAGGCCTCATGCAATTTTGAATTCCAACAGGGCAGTCATTAAATCTTAAAGCTCTGAGATGATCTCGTTTGACTCCATGTCTCACATGTGGGACATGCTGATGCAAGGGGTGGGCCTCATGACCTTGGGCAGCTCCTTCATGGACTGGAATTGAATGCCTGTGGCTTTTCCAGGTGCACAGTGCAAGTTCATGGTGGATCTGTCATTCTGGGGTCTGGAGTATAGAGGCCTTCTCACAAGTCCAGTAGACAGCTTCAGGGGGGACTCTGCATGAGGGCTCCAACCCCACATTTCCCTTCTGCATTGCCCTATTACTGGTTCTCCATGAGGGCTCTGCCCCTGTAGAAGACTTCTGCCTGAACATCCAGGCATTTTTATCCATCCTCTGAAATCTAGGCAGAGGTTCCCAGAGCTCAACTCTTGTCTTATGTTCACTGACATGCCCAATACCACATGGAAGCCACCAAGGTTTGAGGATTGCACTTTCTAAAGAAATAACCCAAGCTGTACCTTGGCCCTTTTTAGCCACAGCTGGATCTGGAGCAGCTGGGATGCAGGGCACCAAGTCCCAAGACTTCATAGAGTAATGGGGCCCTGGACCTCGAACATGAAACCAGTGTTTCCTCCTAGGGCACCTGGCCTATGATGGAAGGCCCTGCCTCAGACCTTTAACATGACCTGAAGACATTTTCCCCATTGTCTTGGCTATCAATATTCAGCTTCTCTTTACTTTTGCAAATTTCTGCAGTGCCTCGAATTTCTTTCCAAAAAGTGGGGTTTTATATTCTAAATCATGATCAGGCTGCCAACTTTCCAAACTTTTATGTTCTGCTTCCACTTTAAACATAAGTTTCTCATCTCCATCTGAGACCACCTCAGCCTGGACTTTATCATCTATATCACTCTTAGCATTTCAGTCAAAAGCATTCAACAAGTCTCTAAGAAGTTCCAAACTTTCCCACATTTTTCTATCTTTTTCTGATCTCTCTAAACTGTTTCAACCTCTGCCTATTACCCATTTCCAAAGTCACTTCCACATTTTCAA
Source organism: Pan paniscus (assembly GCF_029289425.2). Lineage (NCBI taxonomy): Eukaryota > Metazoa > Chordata > Mammalia > Primates > Hominidae > Pan > Pan paniscus. The sequence goes on along the minus strand of NC_073255.2, from coordinate 79,421,365 downwards.
TTATCTTTATAGTGCCCCAAACTCCCAGTATTAATTTTCTGTATTAGTCTGTTTTAACACTACTATAAAGATACTACCAGAGAATGGGTAATTTATACAGAAAGGAGGTTTAATTTACTCACAATTCTGCATGGCTGGGGAGGTCTCAGGAAACCTGCAATTACAGTGGAAGGTAAAGGAGAAGCAAGTACCTTCTTCACTAGGCAGCAGGAGAGAGAGCAGAAAAAAACCACCAGTTATACAACCATTAGATCTTTTGAGAACTCACTCACAATCATGAGAACAGCATGGGGGAAAATTACCCTCATGTTCCAATCAACTCCCACCAAGTCCCTCCCTTAACACGTGGGGATTACAAGTTGTGATAAGATTTGGGTGGGATATGATTTTACAGTAATGAATTCAATACAAGACACAGAATATAGGTTTATTTTTTTGAGGTTCTCTGAGGTTTCCAGGTTTTTTGTTAATTATCCACCTTATTAAAATATTCTTTTTTGTTTCAATATTGTTCTTCTGTTCTGAAAATGCATACAGACTCACACACAAACACACTCACTTGCTACATAACTTTCTTATGCATACGGTATATCTTTTTTTTTTTAAATGGTGTCCTGCTCTGTCATCCAGGCTGGAGTGCAGTGGTGGCATCTTGGCTCACCGCAACCTCTGCCTCCCAGGATCAAGTGATTCTCCTGCCTCAGCCTCCATAGTAGCTGGAAATACAGGCACGCATCACCACGCCCAGCTAATTTTTTGTATTTTTAGTAAAGATGTGGTTTCACCATGTTGATCAGGCTGGTCTTGAACTCCTGACCTCAAATTATTTGCCCCACTAGGCCTCCCAAAGTGCTGAGATTACAAGCATGAGCCACTGTGTCTGGCTGATATATCTTTAGAGAAATATGTTTGTATATGTAACTCTATGTAAATCAAAACTAAAAGTCTGTTTTTGTTTGTCAGCAGAGAGGCACATGTACAAAAATACATATAAAACAAGTTTTTAAAAATATTTAATCAAGACTCAGAAATGTATGGATATTAATTATAATCATGTAATTTTTATGACCATAAAATGACCCTGTGGTTAATAATTCAATTGCACATATTGAAATAACTAAAACTGTATAATGGGATTGTTTGTAATACAAAGGATAAATACACGCTCGTGATGAGGAATACCTCATTTACTCTGCTGTGATAATTAAATAATATATGCCTGTGTTAAAATGTCTCATATATGCTGTGTGTATGTTGGGAACAAGCCCCCCAAAATCTGGCCATAAACTGACCCCAAAACTGGCCATAAACAAAATCTCTGCAGCACTGTGACATGTTCATGATGGCCATAAAGCCCACGCTGGAAGGTTGTGGGTTTACAAGAATGAGAGCAAGGAACACCTGGCCTGCCCAGGGCGGAAAACCACTTAAAGGCGTTCTTAAACCACAAAAATAGCATGAGCAATCTGTGCCTTAAGGACATGCTCCTGCTGCAGATAACTAGCCCAACCTATTCCTTTAATTTGGCCCATCCCTTCATTTCCCATAAGGGATACTTCTAGTTAATTTAATATCTATAGAAACAATGCTAATGACTGGCTTGTTCTTAATAAATATGTGGGTAAATCTCTGTTCGAGGCTCTCAGCTCTGAAGGCTATGAGACCCCTGATTTCCCACTTCACACTTCTATATTTCTGTGTATGTGTCTTTAATTCCTCTAGTGCCACTGGGTTAGGGTCTCCCTGACCGAGCTGGTCTCGGCATGTGTATGCACGCTAACTACCCACAAAATTTTTTTAAAAATCTAAATAGGGTAAAAAAGAATACAAATTTGATTTATGAGAACAAAATTCTTCAACTCATTTTCAGTTTAGACCACTGGCAGGCCAGGTGTGGTGACCTCCGCCTGTAGCCCCAGCACTTTGGGATGCTGAGGTGGATGGATTACCTGAGGTCTGGAGTTCAAGACCAGCCTGGCCAACATGGTGAAACCCCATCTCTACTAAAAATACAAAAATTAGCCAGGCCTAGTGGCATGTGCCTGTAGTCCCTGCTACTTGGCAGGCTGAGGCAGGAGAATCACTTGGACCCAGGAGGTAGAAGTTGCAGTGAGCTGAGATCATGCCACTGCACTTCAGCCTGGATGACAAAAGTGAGACTCCATCTGAAGAAAAAAAAAACTGTTTTTAAATAAATTCTCTTAGGTTCATTATGCTTTGAGGGTTGGTTAAAGGCTTTGTTACATTTTTTTACATTTATAAGATTTTTGTCCAATATGAATTCTCTTATGTACAATTAAGGTGTGGAACTAGATAAAGGCTTGGCTACATTCTCTACACTTGTCATGCTTTCTTTCCAGTATAAATTATTTTATGTATTATAAGGCCTGAGGGCTGGACTTTGCCACATTATTTACATTTGTAGGGTTTCTCTCCAGTGTGAATTATCTTATGTTTAGCAAGACTTGAATGCCACTTAAAAGCTTTGTCACATTCTTCACATTTGTATGGTTTCTCTCCAGTATGAATTCTCTTATGTGCCTTTACAGTTGAGGAGCAGTTAAAGGCTCTGCCACATTCTTCACATGTGTAGGGTTTCTCTCCAGTATGAATTATCTTATGTGTCTTAAGAGTCGAGGAGCAGTTAAAGGCTTTGCCACATTCTTCACATGTGTAGGGTTTCTCTCCAGTATGAATTCTCTTGTGGTAAATGAGGGCTGAGGATACGCTAAAGGCTTTGCCACATTCTTCACATTTGTAGGGTCTCTCTCCAGTATGAATTCTCTTGTGGTTAGTAAGTGTTGAGGAGCGCCTAAAGGCTTGGCCACATTCTTCACATGCGTAGGGTTTCTCTCCAGTGTGAATTCTCTTATGTCTAGTAAGGTTTGAGGGCCACCTAAAGGCTTTGCCACATTCCTCACATCTGTAGGGTTTCTCTCCAGTAAGAATTCTTTTATGTGTAGTACCGCTTGAGGAGTGGTTAAAGGATTTGCCACATTCTTCACATTTGTAGGACTTCTCCTTAGTATGAATTATCTGATGTTGATTTAGGTGTGAAAACATGCAAAATGATTTGCCATATTTTTTACATTTCAAATGTTTCTTTCCAGTATATCTTGTATTGTGTCTATTGGAATTTGAAAATTTACTGAAGACTTTGACACATTTATGAGTCTGAAATATTTTGTTTTGGGTATTTGACAAACATTGGTTAAGGTCATTATAACCTCCTTTGTGCACCTCACACTCATCTACTCTTTTACAACATTTTTTTAATTGTAAATTCTCATGTCCACATTTTCCATATGTTCTTGGTATTACTTTTTGGAGTGAATCTTTTATGCCCTGCTCTGGCTGAAGGTCTTGGTTGAAATGAGAACATGTAACTGAAAGACATAAAAATCATAAGTTACTCCACTTACTAGACTCAGATAAATATACTGTACAAATCAAATATATAAAATTATTCAAGGTACATTAGCAAAATGGCATATCAAAATACCACAGGCCATAATTCCTTCATAGATATATAAATGTAACAAAATCATAGTTATCAAAATACCTTTGTTGGAAGTTTATAAATAAAGTAAGTGTGTGCACCATGTGAGCACAATGTCAAGAACCATATATAGAGAAAATTCTGCTACATTTACCCAACACAGCCCTTCCTCATCCCCAGTAGAAGAACATGGTGCCTTTAATGACAGCTTTAAGTCTTCTGAGATCAAAAGTGAGTGTTACAACAGCAGAAAGACTGCACTATCATGGACAGAAAATAGATGTAGAAAGTGGTTACTGACCAGTAAGGAGAAATATGAAGAAGTCTTAACTGAAAAATAAATACAAAATTGCAGACAAGACACATCCTGAGAACATGTTTGCAAGACTCCCAGAATCTCTACCCAAGACAATTGCTTTCAGGCTATGCCAAGAAAGAGCTGCATTACAAAGATTGTGAAAGGTAGTTTTATGTTAATGTCTAAATCTCAACCAAAGATTATAATGTATACAAAATATTTGGGCAACATGGTCCAATCAAAAAAATCAAAATTTTCGAAAAGCAACTATAAAAATAAAGATGTATATATTAATTTTTAAAATTTAAGATAATCCATATTTTGCTCAATGAGAAAAAAATGGAAAACCAGACATCAGATAAATGAGAATGTCAACAAAAGGGTTGGAATAATAAAAATAAACAATTGTGGACATAGAAAAGAAAACTGAAATAATTTAAAGGTAAGAAAAAAGTAATGTAACAAATGAAGAAGTTAAACAAACAAACTAGGATATACACAAAAAGATCCATAACACATATTTAAGCAAAGTTTCAAAAATCACAAACCAGAAGATAATGTTTGGAGCTGCAAGATAAAAATGAGGTATTATTTATAAGCCTAGTCCTCCGAGACAACCAGTGAATTTGTCAACAGAAACATTTCAGGTCAGAAAAGAACTGTGTAAAATGGTCAAAGTGCTGAAAAAAAATCTTCACAGTGAAAATATAACCATCAAAAATGTACTACAAAATAAAGAAAAAATAAAGATCTTCCAGAATAAACAAATGCTGGAAAATCATATAAGCACTGCATGTGCCCTAAATAAAATGCTGAAAAGAGGTCTTTCCACTTCAAATAATATAATGAAAAAAGATCATATGAAAATACATAACTTTCTGAAAAACATATGCATATACAAAAAAATAAAATTCTGTGGCATTATTGTGATTGTACAGAAAACATTTTTAGTTATTCTTTAAAATTTGAAAGATATAAGCATAAAAATAATCATAAAACATAAAAAGATACAATTAGCAAGATCAGTAAGAAGCACAGGGTAGATATAATGAGGACAAATTTTTCTATGCAACTGAAGTCATTTTTTTTTACCAGTGTAAAATATACTATTGTAACATTAAGAGGTTTTATAAAATCTCCAATGTAGCACAAAGAAAAAATCTTTATAGACACACAAAAGAAAATGAGTCCATTACTAGCATGAGACAAAGACTGATATTATATAATAGTAAAATGAGTCCATTTACTAGGAATCTGTAACTATTATGTCTATCTATATGCATATGCATATATAACATCAGGACTTCAAAATATATAAAGCAAATATTGACAAAAATGAAGCAAGAAATAAAATAGCAACATAAAATTATAAACATTAAGACCTCACTTTCAATAATAAATAAAAAATTTAAATAAAAAATCAATTAAAAAAACAGAAAACCTGAAGAACATTATATTGTATATGAATTCATTTTGCAATGCTATAGAAAACAATCTGAGACTGGGTAATTTATAATGAAAAAGATTTCTTTGGTTCACAGTTCAGTAGACTATACAAGAAGTATATGCCAGCATCTGTTTCTGGTGAGGATATGAGGAAGCTTGCAATTACAGTCTAAAGCAAAAAAGAACCAAACATGTCACATGGTGAAAGATGATGTGAGTGTGAGTTGGAGGAGCCAGGTTCCTTTAAGCAACCAGCTCTCATGTGAATTAATAGCGTGAGAACTCTATGATTGTGCCAAGTCATTCATGAGGGATTTGTCTCCGTGATGCAAACAGCTCTCATTAGGCCCCACATCCAACATTGGAGATTACATTTCAACATGAGATTTTGAGGGCACCTACACCATATCACAAACCAAATAGGCTAAACAGACATGTACAGAACTCTCCAGTCAAAAGCAAGTGGATACACAATATTCTTATTTGCATCTGGTACATTCTGTTAGAACACATAAGTCTTAGTAAATTTAAAAAGATCAGCCAGGTGCAGTGGCTCACAGGTGTAACCCCAGTACTTTGGGAGGCGAAGGTGGTAGGATCATTCAGGGCAAGAACTTTGATACCAGCCTTGGGAACACAGTGAGACCCTGTCTCTACAAATAATTGAGAATTAGCTGGGCATGGTCGGGGTAGGTCTGTAGTGCAAGCCACTCAGGAGGCCAAGGTGGAAGGATTACTTGAGTCCAGGAGGTTGAGGTTGTGATGAGCCAAGATTGTGCTACTGCACTACAGTCTGGGCAACAGAGTGAGAAACCCTGTGTCAAAAAAAAAAAAATTTAAGAAGAGCAAAATCATACAGTGTATGTTTTCTAATCAAAGCTCAATAAAACTAAAAAGAAAAAAAGTAAAACTGGCAGATCAAAAATATATGGAAATAAACACACTCTTCAGTGTATTCTTGCACAGGGTCAAATAATTTAATTTAACCTAATTTAATATTTTTGCTCAAGGCTCAACATATTTAAGTGACAACTTAATTTGTTAAGATGTCAATATATCCCACAGTGGTGAACAAATTTAATATAATCTATATCAAAATTCCAAAAGTATATTTATTATTGAAATATTGTTTAAATTTTTTTTTTTTTTTGAGATGGAGTCTCACTCTGTTGCTCAGGCTGGAGTGCAGTGGTGCGATCTTGGCTCACTGCAAGCTCCACCTCCTGGGTTCATGCCATTCTCCTGCCTCAGCCTCCCAAGTAGCTGGGACTATAGGTGCCCGCCACTACACCTGGCTAATTTTTTGTATTTTTTAGTAGAGACGGGTTTTCACCGTGTTAGCCAGGATGGTCTTGATCTCCTGACCTCGTGATCCACCCGCCTCAGCCTCCCAAAGTGCTGGGATTACAGGTGTGAACCACCACACTTGACCTAAAATTTTTAAATTTTATTATGAACTATATCTAGAGAAACACACATGAAAAACAGAGGCATTATACTTCATGATTTCAAAACATAATAAAAAGCAACAATAACAATAACTATGTGGTATTCACACAAAGACAAATAAAGACATGATAGAACAAAATAGGGAGCCCAGCAATGAACTCTTCTGTGTATGACCAAATAATCTGCCACAAGGTTGCCAGGAGCAGACAATGGAGAAAATATAATCCCTTCAATAGATAATGTTGAAAACTGGATATCTACATTGAAAAAATGAAGTTGGATGCTTTAATTGCACCATATACAAAAAATATTTTAAACAAAATACTTCGACTGAAAAAAAATAATGAAACTCTTAGAAAAAAATATAGTGGAAAGACATGACATTGGTCTTGGCACCATTTTCTTAGACATGCCATCAAATGCATGAGCAACAAAGAGAAGAACAGGAAAATGTAACTGGGCTAAACTTCAAAATTTCTGCAATCAAATAAAACATTTAATAGAGTGACAGTGTCACCCAAGAAATGGGTGACAATATTTGAAAATCACATGTGATAAGGCTTAATATTGAAAATATATAAACGACTCCTAGAAGTAGACAACAGTAATTGAATTACTTGATTTAGAAATGCACAAATGAACCGGGTGCAGTGGCTCACTCATGTAATCCCAGAACTTTGGGAGGCTGAGGTGGGCAGATCACCTGAGGTCAGTAATTCGAGACCAGTCTGACCAACATGGCGAAACCCATCTCTACTAAAAATACAAAATTAGCTGGGCATGGTGGCACATCCCTGATCCCAGCTACTCAGGAGACTGAGGCAGGAGAATCATTTGCATCTGGGAGGCAGAGGTTGCTGTGAGCCAAAATTGCCCCATTGCACTCCAGCTTAGGCAACAAGAGCAAAACTCTGTTTCAAAAAAAAAAAAGAAAAAAGAAATGGACAAATGATTAAACTAAATTTTAATAAAAAGATATACAAATGGGAAGAAGTATTTGAAAGGTTGCACAAAATTAATAATTTATAGAAAAATGCAAAATAAAATCACAATACAAAACAAAATTACCTTACATCAATTAGGATGACCACTATAATTTTTTTTAAAAACACCAACTATGTTGATGATGTAAAGAAATTGAAACCTATGAAAGTTATTGATGAGAAAAAAGATGCAGCCATCATAAAAAATATCACGAATGTTCTTCAAATAATTAAAAATGAAATTATTATATAACACAGCAATACCATTTATGAATCTATATCTAAAATATGCAACAGAGTAAAATGAAGACATGAGGTACCCTGCTTGCATATCCCCCTACAGCAAGTATCATAACCCACCCTTTAAATAAATAAATACATATATAAAATTAAAAAATAAAAAAATTGTAAAAAACTTTAAACTATATTTCAAGGCTACAGTAATAAAAACAGAATGACATGTACAGAAAAATGGACAACCACCAATGAAACAGAAATTACTATTCTCACACATTTTAGACATGATGCAAAAAGTTTTTTAAATGGTTTAACATAGAGTTTCTCAAAAATATGCAGATATTAGTGTGTCCCCAAAAGCAATGGCAAAGTAGTCAGTTTGTGCAGTCCCTGATAAGCCATAAAGAAAACTTTGGCTCACACTGTGAACCTGAAGAAAGATTATTGAAATGAAAGTAGAATCCTTAGAGAATTTAACAGCATGGGGCAGAAGGTGTCCCAATGTGAGAGCAAAAAAATAAAAAAAATAAAAAATAAAAAATACTCAAGCTTCTCAGAAACTCTTTCCATCAAAGCACAGCTCCGCAGACCACATTTTAAAGACTGGCTACCTCCTTGACTTGTGGACATCTCATCCATGTCATCTGCTTCATTTGCTCTCACCTACCTGGGTGTTTGGCTGCCATCTCATTTCTCTTTATATTCTGGGGCTCTTTATTTTGCTCCAGACAGGCGATCAAGTCTGGCTTAGAGACAGTCATACCTGTTTTATTAAGAAAAAAAAGTAACTTAAATCTTATTTATTTATTTATTTTTTGAGATGGAGTCTCACTCTGTCGCTCAGGCTGGAGTGCAGTGGCATGATCTCAGCTCACTGCAACCTCCACTTCCCAGGTGCAAGCAATTCTTCTGCCTCAGCCTCCCGAGTAGCTGGGACTACAGGCACATACCACCACGCCCAGCTAATTTTTGTATTTTTAGTAGAGACGGAGTTTCACCATATTAGCCAGACTGGTCTCGAACTCCTGACCTTGTGATCTGCCTGCCTCGGCCTCCCAACGTGCTGGGATTACAGGTGTGAGCCACTGTGCCCGGTCATGTAAATCTTGCTGAATTCTTTAATTACCAAACTAGTATTATGCTCAGTAAAAAGGATATAATAGAAAATTCTAGAAAATTAATATTATTTGTAACAGAACTTTCTCAATATTTAGAAAATATTTTAAATTTGTAAGTCCTTATTTTCACTACTCAGTACTACTGAATCAAACGTTGGTGACAACTGAATTCTAAGGTGTGGGCAATGCTATTTTATGCCATGACATTTTTGGAATTGCCACTAACCTAGAGCAAAAGATACATAAGCTCAGGAAAGGGAAAAGTTCAGGTCAAGATAAAACATCTTGAAGAATTTAATCTACACCAATGAATCCCCAAGATTTTCTTTAAATCGGAGAGCTAAAATTCATTCATGCAAAGCAGAAATTACCAAAATCATCTTAGAAAAGAGAGAACGGCAATATATTAGGAATTATGTATTGAAGTTACCCTCACCCAGGGAGAACAGGTTTCTGTAGTTCTCTAACATCACATCTCTATATAAATTCTGCTGAGCACGATCCAGGCATTGCCACTCCGCCAGAGAGAATTCTATAGCTATGTCTCTGAATGTCAACAGTCCCTGAAGAAAAAAAAGAAAAACCTCATGAACACACACTTACCATATGGCCGTAAGCAGAGATTTTTATTTGACTCAAGTTAAAAAAGAGAGTAAAAAGAAGTGTTTCTCACTTACAAGAGTGACTAAAATTACTCAGTAAGATAATTTTTAACATGGAAGTATTCTCTAATTCTGAGAAAAGAGGAGAGCATAAGATCCACAATACCACAGTAGCTTTGATAATTTTCTGGATGATAAATTATAAAATTAAGGGCATCAACATGGACTTGTCCTTCTTTTTTCTTCTCTCTTTTTTTTTTTTTTTTTTACCAAGTCTCACTCTGTTGCCCAGACTGGAGTGTAGTAGCATGATCTTGGCTCAGTGCAACCTCCGCCTCGGGTTCAATCGATTCTCCTGCCTCAGTCTCCCGAGTAGCTGGGAATACAGGCATAGGCCACCACGCCTGGCTAATTTTTGTATTTTTAGTAGAGAAGGGGTTTCTCCATGTTGGCCAGGCAGGTCTTGAACTCCTGACCTCACGTGATCCACTCACTTTTGCCTCCCAAAGTGCTGGGATTGCAGACATGAGCCACCTCACCCGGTCGGACATGTCTATTTTTGAGTGCTATATTTACATCATACAGAATAAGTTGTGTATATTTCTCAGATAAAACAGTCATGATGAGTTGGAAGGGTACCTCTTAAGTCTAAATATGTGCAATAAACTAAATATTTTGTTGTGAGATTTTGTTACAGGAGATTTGGGATAAAGTCTGAATTTCTGAATTTTTAGCAAGTTCACCAATGTTTCTAGCCTAGTAAGAATATTTTGTCAAACATCCAGTAAGTGGCAGTCTGGGTTTTCCCCAGTTTCTCTCACCTGTAAATAAAGATAAGAGCCTTCAACTTTAAAAGACAAATATATGCAAAAGTCATCTGAAAAGAAAGGACAGCTTCCAGATTAAATGTGATCGTTTATGCACTTCAGCTAGTAAATCTCCTAAGTGTACTTAATAATTAAGAGAATAATAATTAACTCTATCGTGGAAAAAATGTCATAGAGATCTTGAACCAAGTGACTAAAATTGTTATCACCTTTATTAGGACACATTTTTATTATGTGCTGATGCACACACAACACAACATCACTGCTGTGGTATTTCTCTCCTCTCAGAAAAGTAAATTATAACTAAATTTAAATAAATAAATAAATATATATATATATTTTTTTTTGAGATGGAGTCTTGCTCTGTCGCCCAGGCTAGAGTGTAATGGTGCAATCTCAGGTCACTGCAACCTCCGCCTCCTGAGGTCAAGCAATTCTCCTGCCTCAACCTCCCAAGTAGCTGGGATTACAGGCGCATGGCACTACACTTGGCTATTTTTTGTATTTTTTTAGTAGAGACAGGGTTTCACCAGGTTGGCCAGGCGGGCCTCGAACTCCTGACCTCATGTGATCTGCCTGCCCCGGCCTCCCAAAGTGCTGAGATTACAAGCCTGAGCCACCGTGCCTGACCTAAATTTAATTATAAAGAAACATCAGTTTTATGCAAAGTTGAAGGTACAGATAACTTCCCTGTTGTGTAATTTTTAATAGTAATTTTAAGTAGTCTTTGTTTAGCACCCTGGAGAGCAAGTATCTCCTAATAGTTTTTTCAGAACTTTCTGGGTAATACATGCCATTCTGTTTAAATGAACATTTTCTAAACCCTGTTCTACATGGAACTAATAGAGCACACAGATGAAACCTCAACAAGGTATGTTTCACTTTTCACTAATATCCAAAGACAACTGTGTTTCCTCAATAGAAATCTTGAGTATTTACACCTTCTCATGTTCAACAGCTACAATGGGAACATTTTAAATATTGCAGGTTATAAATTTGTAGTGAGAATTCTGCATTGCATACAAGAATCCAAGATGAAGAGAATGTATAGAACGCTACAGCATATAGAAAAAAAATATTTTTTTCAGAACCCCTTGACTATCATACAAATCACAAAAAGTAGTTGAAACAAACTCATTAGGGATCAACAGTACAAGTACAGAAGTAAAAATTTACAATTTCCAAACAGATGGCATTCCAAAAGGCAGAGTGGACACTGCTCTTGATCTGAAACATGCTCACCTGAGAAAAAGTGATTTTTTTTCTTTTCCTCCTCTTTCTCTGAAATGTATTTTCAGGTAAGATGCTCTGGACATATCAAACCTGCATCTTGAGAATATGCCTTTAAAGCACAACCTATTCACCTGCTACCACCACACACACCCATGGGCAGAAAGACCGAGACTTGCAGAAAACATTCACCCATTTTTGTTGTGTATAATTGAAAAGATTTAAGAGCAATGAGAGAACAATGAGCTTCTCCATAACTAATAAAATATAAGTTTCTTTTTCCCTGCCCTCCCCTATCAGACTCCAGCAATGTTCTTTACAGTAATGGGAGCACGAACCGCACTGACCTCTTCCTACCAAACTGAAACAGGGCAGGCAGTGCAGCCTTCCTTTGATGCAAAGGTTGAACTAAACTCTCCTGAATGTATCTTGAACCCCTCAAGTTTATAAATCACTTGGTAATCTTGGCCCTGCTTTATGCAAAGTGATTCTGCAGGATCCAAAAGGGTCCAGGAATGGGCTTTTTCAACAAGTCCCCTGTAAATGCTGATTGTGCTTTCCCAGACACATTATTAGCATTAGCGAGAGAAAGCAGGCACAGCAAAGAGTCCCTTACACCCACCAAATTTGTCACAAAACAAATACATCTGGTACAAATAAAGACAACCAATCACCATGCTGAAATACTATATTTTTTGTTGGCTTTTTTAAGTTTACAGAGAAAACAGAAGGCAGCAATATCTGAGTAAATCTGCACCTGGAAAACCTGCACACATGTACTAATAAAATGTTTATTAAGCAGGTACTATGTGCTCAGGAGCATATCACAGAACACTGTGCTGGGAATAACACATTTTGTGATTTAATTTTCATAGCACCCTGGGAGCTGGTACTAAGTGTTGAATAATTTTCATCATTTAGATTAAGAGCACAGCATTTTTATTTATTCTTATGTTTCTCTATCATTAATTTTAAAAAGAAAATATATAGAATAATAATTCAATACAAAAAACATACAAAATGATGAAATTACATAAAAATTGAATAATCAGCTTCCAAATGGCTATTTTGTAAATAATGAAATTAAGGCAGAAATAAAATTTTTGAAACCAATTAGAGATTAAATACAACATACCAGAATCTCAGGGTTACAGCTAAGGCAGTGTTAAGAACAAAATGTATATCACTAAACATCACATCAAAAAGTTAGAAAGATCTCAATTTAAAAATCTAATGTTACAATTAAAAGAATTTCAAAAGAGCAAACCAACTTCAACGCTCGCAAAAGTCAAGAAATAACCAAAATCAGAACTGAAATGAAGAAAGTTGAGACCTAAATAACTATAAAAAGTTCAACAGGCCATGCACTGCGGCTCACTCCTGGAATCCCAGCACTTTCAGAGGCAAAGACGGGCAAATCACGAGGTCAGGAGTTTGAGACCAGCCTGGCCAAGATGGTGAAACCCCGTCTCTACTAAAAATACAAAAATTAGCTAGGCATGGTGGTACATGCCTGTAATCCCAGGAGAATCGCTTGAAAATGGAAGGCGAAGGTTGCAGTGAGCCGAGATCACGCCACTGCACTCCAGCCTGGGCGAAAGCGAAGCTCCGTCTCAAAAAAAAAAAAAAGTTCAACGAAACCAGAAGTTGATTCTGTGTAAAAATAATAAGATAGATAAAACACTAGAGTAATGAAGAAAAAAGAAATAATTCAAATAAAAACAATTAGACTAAAAAGGCAAAAAAAAAAAAAAAACGGAACAGATGCTTGTGAGGTTGTGGAGAAATTGAATGCTTATACGCTGCTGGTGAGAGTATAAATTTGTTTAACCATTGAGAAAAACAGTTTGGCATTTTTTCAAAAACCTGAAAACAGAATTACCATTCCCAGTCCCACAATTGGGAATATACCCAATAAATGTAAGTTATTCTACCATGAAGACACATGCACACATATGTTTATTACAGAAAATGATTCACAATAGCAAAAACCAGAAATAAACCTGTATGTCTCCAGTGGTAGACTGGATAAAGAAAATGTGTTACGTAAACACCATGAAATATGATGCAGCTATAAGAAAGAACAACATCATGTCCTTTGCAGCAACGTCAATGGAGCTGGAGATTTATTTTTAGAAAACTAGTGCAGAAGCAGAAAATCAAAAACTGTATGTTGTCACTTGTAAGTGGGAGCGAAATAATGAGAATACATGGTCGCAAATAAGAGAACAGACACTGAGGCTCAGTTCAGGGTGGAGGGTCAGAAGATGAAGAAAATCAGAAAACAAATCTGTTGAGTACTATGCTTAGTACGTGAGTGATAATATAATCTGTACACAAAAACTTCGTGATATGATTTTACCTATATAACAAACTTGCACATGTACTCCTGAACCTAAAATAAAAGGTAAAAGAAAAAAAACTTGACTGAGTGTGGTGGCTCATGCCTATAACCCAAGCCTGTTGGGAGGCTGAGGCAGGCAGATCACCTGAGGTCAAAAGTTTGAGACCAACCTGGCCAACGTGGTGAAATCCTGTCTCTACTAAAAATACAAAAATTAGTTGGGCGTGGTGGCCTACACCTGTAATTCCAGCTACTCGGGAGGCTGAGGCAGGACAATCATTTGAACCAGGAGGCAGAGGTTGTAAAGAGGTGAGATTGCACCACTGCACTCCAGCCTGGAGGACAGAGTGAGACTCCCTCTACAAAAAAAAAAAAAAAAAATTATTGGAAATTACTATCTTGAAGAAAATATTCAGGCCTAGGCAACCACAATCTGCCAATGAATCTCTGATGACATAACCAAGAAATTTTCACCTGGATCTTACAAATAAAAACACTAAATAACTGTACCAAACCAATTATTGCATTTGGTTTGCTTCATCATGCAACTTATAACAGACTTTTCTTCAAGTCTCTCCCATGGATCACAATCCACAAGCCATAGCTGGGCGCTCTACGATTCTTTTTTTTTTTTTTTTTTTGAGATGGAGTCTTGCTTTGTCGCCCAGGCTGGAGTGCAATGGCGCGATCTCTGCTCACTGCAACCTCCGCCTCCCGGGTTCAAGTGATTCTCCTGTCTCAGACTACTGAGTAGCTAGGACTACAGGCACGTGCCACCACACCCAGCTAATTTTTGTATTTTTAGTAGAGATGGGGTTTTACCATGTTGGTCATGCTGGTCTTGAACTCCTGACCTCGTGATCCGCCCGCCTCGGCCTCCCAAAGTGCTGGGATTACAGGCGTGAGCCACCGCGCCCGGCCCCGCTCTATGATTCTTGAATCACGTTTTGATTAAATTCTCTAATATTTTTACAGTGACTCCCACACATCTCTAAAAGGAAAAATGAGGAACTAGGGACCCCAGGGACCACAGCTCTTACCACTTATGAATCCTGCACCGTGTCAGGATTCTCCCCTGATAACTTTCCCAATCCCTGTACAATCTGGGTGAGATGAGGCGCTGGGAGTGCAGAGCTGCCCAGAGAGGCCTCCAGCCCAGGGCAAAGCCACTGCAGAGGGAAAAGACAGAATTCCCAGGGTCCCAGCCGCTGGCCCAGGCACCGTCTTAGGGCTGGAGGGGGCTAACAGCCGAACTGGGCCAAGGAGGATTTGGGTCCTCAGACTCCGGAGCTGACTGTGAGGAAGTATGGGTCCTGCTGCAGCCACTTTCAGCCGGTTCCAACCAGCTCCCACCCCTCTCTCACGATGACAGACCCAGCACTCACCATTTCTCGGCTTCCAGGGGGTCCCGGTCTTTTAGCCATAAATCTGCGGATACCTGCAGGACACAAGGCCACAGAGGCTTGACCTCCAAGAGCAGAGGACGCAGAGCAGTGAAGAGAAGAACTGGAGCTCTGGACGCAGAGAAACACAAAAGGAACGGTAAAATTACGGAGGCGTCCTGTTCTCTCCAGCTGCATGCCTGATTATACAGTTTCTAATATATGGCCCCTGATGGGATTAGGTTTCAGGCCCCACCCTTCACGCCTTGAGCGACAGAATATTTGATCAGACGCTCGGCTGAATGAAGCAAAAATAACAGCCTAAGCTGCACCCTTTACAGGCAGAGCTTCTTCCCTGATCTGAGCCAGGCCAACACCAGAGGATATTTGCATTTAACCTTGTGTATAACGTCATATGCATTTATCAATGATATATAATATAGTTATTCACAAATTGAAATAATACAATGACAATTATTTTAAAATTTCGGATTTTATGACCTTCCTTGCTGCGGATCCTTTGCAGTGATATGGTTTGACTCTGTGGCTCCACCCAAATCTAATCTCAAATTGTAATTCCCGTCCGTGCGCGGTGGCTCACACCTGTAATCCCAGCACTTTGGGAGGCCGAGACAGGCGGAGCACGAGTTCCGGAGTTCCAGACCAGCCTGGCCAATATGGTGAAACCCCGTCTCTACTAAAAATACAAAAATTAGCCGGGCGTGGCAGCGTGTGCCTGTAGTCCCAGCTACTCGGTAGCCCGAGGCAGGAGAATCGCTTGAACCCAGGAGGTGGTGGTTGCAGTGAGCCGACATGGCACCATCGCACTCCAGCCTAGGCGACAGAGGGAGACTCCGTCTCAAAGAAAAAAAAAATTGTAATTCCCATGTGTCACGGTAGGGACCGGGTAGGAGGTGATTGGATCATTGGGGTGGATTATCCTCATCCTGTTCTTGGGATAATAAGGGAGCTCTCAAGATACCTGATGGTTTAAAAATGTGGCACATCCCCCCTCCCCACCTTCCCGGTTCTCTCTCGTTTTCCACCATGTGAGATGTGCCTTGCTTTCCCTTCACCTTCTGTCATGGTCATGATTGTAATTTTCTTGAGGATTTTTCAGCCCTGAAGGACTATGATTCAATTAAACCACTTAAAAAAATTACGCAGTGTGAGGTATTTGTTTATAGCAGTGTGAAAATGGACTAATACATGCAGGCAGCATGAGATTTCAAAAAGGAGACAATCCTCTGCAGTAAAATATGAGCCACATGTAAATTTTGGATTTTCTAGTAGCCAAATGTTAAAAAGTAAAAAGAAAAAGGTGGGGCCGGGTACAGTGGCTCACACCTGTAATCCCAGCACTTTGAGAGGCCTAGGTGGTGAACGACCTGAGGTCAGGAGTTCGAGACCAGCCTGGCTGACAAGGCGAAACCCCAGCTCCACCAAAAATAGAAAAATTAGCTGGGTGTGGTGACAGGCACTTGCAATCCCAGCTACTAGGGAGGCTGAGACAGGAGAATTGTTTGATCCCGGGAGGCAGAGAATGCAGGGAGCTGAGATCATGCCACAGCACTCCAGCCTAGAGACGGAGCGACTCTGTCTCAAAATAAAAAAGAAAGAAACAGGTGGAATAACAGGTGGAATTGACTGTAACAATTTAATCAGCCCAATATATACAAAATATTATTATTTTACTATGTGATTAGTATGTAATGGTTAATAAAGCATATACATTTTTGAAGCTAAATCTTTGAATGTACTCTTGTATTTTACCTTTCCAGCACATTGCAGTTCAGACCAGCCATATTCCAGCACTCTGTGGCCATATCAAAGGCGTTTGAACCAGAGGAACTGCATCTGGAATAGGTGCTGGGTAAAATGGGGCTGAGACCTACAGGACTGCTTTTCCATGAGGTCAGGCATTCTAAATCACAGGGTAAATAGGAGATTGGCACAAGATGCAGTTCACTAAGACCTTGCTGATAAAACAGTTTGCAGTAAAGAAGCCAAAAAATCCACCAAATCCAAGATGGGAGTGAAAGTGACCTCTGATTATCCTCACTGATCGTTACGCGCTAATTATAATGTGAAAGACATTCCCACCAGCGCCATGACAGTTAATGAATGCCATGGCAACATCAGAAAGTTACCTTACATGGTCTAAAAAGAAGAGAAACACTCAGTTCTGGGACTTGCCCACCCTTTTCTTGTAAAACTCATTAATAATCCACCCCTTGGTTAGCCATTCTTCTATTCCTTTACTTTCCTAATAAATTTGCTTTTGCTTTGCACTGCAGACTTACCCAAAATTCTTTCTTTTCTTTTTTTTTTTCTTTTAGACAGAGTCCCCCTCTGTCACCCAGGCTGGAGTGCAGTGGCGCCATCTTGGCTCACTGCAACCTCCACCTCCTGGGTTCAAGAGATTCTCCTGCCTCAGCCTCTGGATTAGCTGGGATTATAGGCACGCACCACTATGCCCGGCTAATTTTTGTATTTTTAGTAAAGATGGGGGTTTCACCATGTTGGCCAGGCTGGTCTCAAACTCCTGACCTCAAGTGATCCTCCCACCTCAGCCTCCCAAATTGCCGGAGTTACAGGCAGAAGCCACCACCCCTGGCTCTAAATTCTTTCTTATACGAGATCCAAGAACCCGCTCTTCGGTTCTGAATTGGGACCATTTCTGGAAGCTTCATTTCAGTGAATCACAAAGGGACGAAACTAAGGAAACCCCCAACCCAAAGGAAATAGACTGAATCGCCAGTTGGCTAACTTTTTGCAAGTGGGGGTGTACCCAGGTAAAGAATGGGATTGGGTGGAGTTAAGAGTTTCTCCTAAGACGTATAAGATAAAAGGTCTCTTTTAATAAAAGGCAAGAATACTTGACAAAACTTGTGTTTGAGGCGCAACTTCAAAAGGTTAGAGTCTTTCCTAAGATTTAGGGGGTTAGAGGCCCCTCTCAGTAAAGTCCCTCTCAGCTAAGATTAGATTTGGCATTATGGAGTGTTAACCACTGTTGTCTTCATGTTTTTTTTTGTTTGTTTGTTTGTTCGTTCGTCTGTTTTGAGACAGAGTCTCACTCTTGTCACCCAGGCTGGAGTGCAATGGCAAGAACTTGGCTCACTGCAACCTCCGCCTCCCAGGTTCAAGTGATTCTCCTGCCTCAGCCTCCTGAGCAGCTAGGATTACAGGCGCCCACCACCACACCCAGATAATTTTTGTATTTTTAGTAGAGATGGGATTTCACCATGTTGGCCAGGCTTGTCTCAAACTCCTGACCTCAGCTGATCCACCCACCTCAGCCTCCCAAAGTGCTAGGATTACAGGCATGAGCCACTGCACCCGGCCTTGTCTTTGGATTAATCTGCCTTGCACTTTTTGCTAATGGCTGTGGCTGACAGAATTAGGCGAGTACAGGATCATGGAACGTGGGGAGCTTTTTCCTCCCTAAAGTGGGAAACTTGAGAGCAGATGGGACTGCTGAAAAAGATTCTTTCACAACTAACAAGCGATCACCTACACTTTTGATTCACTGCAATGCATGGGTCTTTCTCTGGCTTTCCTGAGCTCCTCACCTTTCCTGCTCCACCATAGGCCATACTTTTCTCTCTCTCTCTTCTTTCTCTCTTCTTATCTTTTCTGTTACTCTGGGCCACCACCTTGCCCAGAGATCACATGTTGAAACTTCTGGTCAGAAGTCCCTGAAACAGGCTGGGCATGGTGGCTCACGCCTGTAATCCCAGCACTTTGGGAGGCCGAGGCAGGCGGATCACCTGAGGTCAGGAGTTCAAGACCAGCCTGGCTAACATGGTGAAAACTCGTCTCTACTAAAAATACAAAAATTAGCCAGGGTGGTGGTGGGTGCCTATAGTTTCAGCTACTCAGGAGGCTGAGGCAGGGAGAATTGCTTGAACCTGGGAGGCAAAGGATGCAGTGAACCAAGATCGTCCCACTGCACTCCAGCCAGAGAGACAGGAGAGACTCCATCTCAAAAAAACAAACAAACAAAAAAACCAAAGAAACAAAAAAGAAGTCCCTGAAACAAACAACAACAAAATAATGAAGTTTCCCTCTTGTTTTATGTTCTTGGGAGCTTGACCTTGTAGCCATGGGGCAGTATTTTCTCTTGGTTTCTACCATCCAGCATACAGAGATTTTGAAATTTATGTTACAGTTAACCCTAAAAATGATCTTGAGCAGTTAAAAACCTTTGCAAGCTCAAAATTGGCTGCTGGAGGCTTCTTCTGGGAGACTCCAGTAGAGACTGCTCAGTGCTGTAGCTCAGTAGCTGGGCTTTGCTGTCTCACAGTGGCAGCCCAAGTTCAGGGCTCAATTTCTGGCTTAGGAAATGAGTCCTTTCTGATTTGATATCTGTGTGAACATTTGTTGATTCTCTTCCCCTCCACGAACCTTTTTGGATTTTGCTTTCTCTGAGCTACCTTTGAAGATTCCAGATTTTGTAAAAAGTGCTTGCCACCTTTTTGAAAATACCTTGTACACTTGTGGTTAGGTTAATAACCTTAGTTAAAGCTTATTGGTTTCAGGAGGTGGAGGTTGCAGTGAGCTGAGTTTGGCCACTGCACTCCAGCCTGGGCGACAGAGGGAGACTCTGTCTCAAAAACCAAAACAAAACAAAACAGAAAACAAAAACAAAAAAGCTTATTGGTTTTGCCTGGGAGGTTATGTTAGTAAAGTTCAAAAGTCAGAAATATTGGCAGTTTGGCATGGCTAAAGTCAAGTAATAAGAGAATTAAATATTTTTTTTTTTTAAAAAAAGAGCATCATGGTTAAAAGTTGGCTTAATTATTATTTATTTATTTATTTATTTATTTATTTATTTATTTATTTTTGAGACAGAGTCTTGCTCTGTTACTCAGGCTGGAGTATAGTGGTGCAATCTTGGCTCACTGCAACCTCCATCTCCTGGGATCAAGCGATTCTCCTGCCTCAGCCTCCTGAGTAGCAGGGATTACAGACACCCACCACCATACCCGGCTAATTTTTGTATTTTTAGTAGAGACGGGGTTTCACCATGTTGGCCAGGCTGGTCTTGAATTCTTGACCTCGAGTGATCCGCCTGCCTCGGCCCCTCAAAGTGCTGGGATTACAGGCATGGGCCACAATGCCTGGCCCAAAATTTGGCTTAATTAATTGCAGACATTCAAGCTCTAACAGCCTGGAAGTCCTTGGAAAAAACAGAGGAGGTGCCACAATAGGCATTTCGGGAAAAACGTCTGTTTTCTTCCTGAGACCCCAGGAATTGTAAGTGGATAGATCCCTCTCTAAGTCCAAGGCTCTGTTCCATTTTGCATTGCATTATCTGATGGTTTTTACTTTCCAGGATATCAGAAATTACTTCACATTATGAGAGAATTTAGATATGTAATAAGTGGTTAGGAAATATACATTTAGGGATGGCGAATGGCAGCTATGGGGGGATACTCGGCTTTTTGCACATTTGAATCAGTGAAGTGTGCTCTTGGCCACCTAGAAGATATGGAAATGTTCCCTCCCCGCACTGAGAGGTAAGATGCCAATGGGAGATGGGCTGATTCCCTCTTCTTGGGATCCAGGTTCTAGTATAAAAATAGTAGTCTTAATTTTGGAGGATCTGTTTTGCCTTCCAGCTGTGCCTACTTATTAAGCTGTAGAAACTGCTTGGTTTTTGCTTTCCTGGCCCTGTTTCTCTTAGGGATCCACCGTGAAGCCAGAGTGGTAATCCAATTAAGAAACTGACAAATGAAAAATCTTACAGGTACTTGATCTTCTTGCACTGGAAGAAGACCAGACCAGCCTGGCCAACATGGTGAAACCCCGTCTCTACTAAAAATACAAAACACATATAAATCTGTGTATTTATATGTGTTTTGTGTGCAATATGAAAGAGCTTTGATTAATTGGTTTAAAAATAATAAGAGATTAAATCAAATATTTTATTAGAAAAATAGAAACCATGGTGTATTTTAGTTTACATAACTTTAGTAATCGTTGGGAAATAAAAACAGTTTTACATGCTAGGTATGTAAAAAAAGTAAAATGTGCTTTTGGTAAAACATTAGAAGATATCATGGGAATGTGGATTATTTTGGCCTAAATTAAAGGGTTAACAGGATTGTTTTAAGTTAGGTAAAATAGTGCTGAAAGTTTAATCAAGTTGTGAAAAGTTTGTAAAAAATTAAATCTTGTGAAAGAAATTCTCTGTGTTAACATATTGGCTAAAGTTAAAGGGGTATTCAGTTTTTTTATAAATTGAACACTGGAATAAAAGTACACTGGTTTTCCTTAGAGCACTAACCTGCTCTTTCACAAAAATTGTAAAGTATTATAAAAGGATTATAGGAATCTTACCATATGGTCAAACTGATTAAGAATGGATAGATTTGTCTATAAGATTTTATTAAGAATTAGGCTTGACATCAACTAATGCAAGGGTGAGATTTAGCTTTTTCCCATGAACAAGATTTTTATGTAATATTTTACAAATGAAACATTTTTGTCTGCCCTTTTGAATAAACTGGAGCAAAAGGAAAGGAAAAAAAGGTTGTTTGGAAAGTGAAGTCTTCCCTCTATTAATGAGTAAAGGTTTTTTCCTTCTTAAAATTTTTGAGTTATCATTTTGGTTAATGAGTGATTTATGATAATCTGGAATTTGCTATTTGACAAATTTTATAAAATCAAATTATAAATTATTTATTTTTCTTACCCAA
This sequence comes from Pan paniscus, assembly GCF_029289425.2. Taxonomy (NCBI): domain Eukaryota; kingdom Metazoa; phylum Chordata; class Mammalia; order Primates; family Hominidae; genus Pan; species Pan paniscus. Next base: position 79,399,246 of record NC_073255.2, on the reverse strand, counting down.
ATTCTTTTAGATATTAGGTCCCCTAAAGTACAAAAATGACATTTGGCTTATTTGGTATAAAAATCATACAGGAAGAATTGTCAGAAAGTACTGTCAGGCTGGGTACAGTGGCTGATACCTGTAATCCCAGCACTTTGGGAGGCCAAGGAGGATGCATCACCTGAGGTTAGGAGTTAGAGACTAGCCTGGCCAACATGGTGAAACCCTGTCTCTACAAAAAATACAAAAAAGAAAAAAAATTGCCAGGTGTGGTGGCTGGCACCTGTAATCCCAGCTACTCAGGAGGCTGAGGCAGGAGAATCACTTGAACCCAGGAGGCACAGGTTGCAGCAAGCCAAGATTGCGGCATTGCACTCCAGTCTAGGCAACAAGAGTGAAACGCTATCTCAAAAAAAAAAAAAAAAAAGAAAGAAACCATTGTCAAATATGAAATGGTGTTTGGTTTTCCTTGGGTTGTATTTGTATAAATATGTTATTGGTATGTGTTTCAAAAAATGGAAAACTCCTATAATTCTGATATGACTTATGTATGTTATTAATAGTAATAATTGTTATGTAAAATTGTTCTATGCAACAGAAGTAACCAAAATCTCCCTGTCAATTGTGGCTTTAATAGTGGCTGTCCTAAGACTTCTTTGTCATCGACAGACAATTGTTGTCTTGTTTTAATCCTCTTTGAAAGGTGATTGATAATCAGCTATAGGATGTGGACAGGTGCTCTTAAATGCAGGTTTCTGATAAATTTGGAAATTTTGGCATTAGAATAAAGAAAAAACTTTCAGGACTCTCACGGAGAGCTGAAATGTCCATGAATATCAAGCAGAACAGGACATAACTGCATGGAGTAAACTAATATAAGATTGAAGTAAACTTTTTTCTTACTTTGCTTAAAATATTACTGATTCTTTGTTTTGTTTTTCAGAGTCCAGGAAACTTTTATTTTGAGCTATTTATAGCTTTTAGCAATTGAGTAAAATATACTTCCGTAAACAAAATTTGGAGCATATTTGTTTCTCTCTACCTGTTTTACTCCAGAATTTGGAAACTATTTGTGAGTATTCTTAACTTATGGCAATATAATTTGCATAAGTGCAAAAGAGTGTTTTCTTCTGTAAACAGGACACAATTGGAGAAATTAGTTATTTTGCCAAGGCTTTGACTAGAATGGCATGCTTTCCTTTAAGGAATCAAACTTGACTTGTAGAGCCAATAAAGGTCCCTTGGGAAAACTGGCTTTATACCTTGTCTACACAGTCCCTGTACAGGGTTCCTAACCTGTGGTAAGTAAATAATGTCACTTCCTGACAGGCTCATGAGCCCCAAGTTATCCTATGATCTCAAAAGAGAAATTTATGCAACTCATATTTGAGGGTATAGACTCATGGCTGGGTTCAGCTTTAAAAAGTCTTATCTGAGATTCATTTCATGGAACAAGGTTTCATCAAATCCAATTTTTAAAACCTATGTAAAAATAATTATTCTTGCTGCACTTTATACAAATAATCAGGCCAAGTATAATAAAGCAACTTGGTCATACCATGATTCATCTTTAGTAAAATGGGAGACTGGAGAGAGAAAAAAATTATGCTTCAAGAACTATGGTACATCTGTTATTAAATTCTAGATTTATCTGTTGTTTTTGAAATTTTTTTGAAAGAAGTTGAATCTTTGAATAAACCAATAACAAGTTATAAAATTGAGGCAGTAATAAATAGCCTATTAACCAAAAAAAGCCCAGGACCATATGTTTTCACAGCCAAATTCTGCCAGAGGTACAAAGAGGAGCTGGTACCATTTTTTCTGAAGCTATTCCAAATGATTGAAAAAGAGGGACTCCTCCTAACTCATCTAATGAGGACTTCACCATCCTGATACCAAAACCTGACCCTGGTGGCACTGGTGGTAGTGCAGCATGAGAGGGAGCATGGCTGGGGTTTATCTATGGGCCAGGGATTAGAGAATTCCCTGGGCAGCACACTGCCTGGCTCCATTCTCTTCATCTTAGATTTATTGGGAGGGTTTGATACACAGAGAAAGTGGAGACTCATCTCAATAAAGGGTGTGAATAGGGGACCGAAATCAAGAACCAATCTTTGGAGGAGGGCTGCTTGTATCTATCTAACTCTAAGAACAAATGCTTTCTTTTTTGTTTCTGAGATAGTTTTGCTCTTGATGTCCAGACTGGAGTGCAATGCTGCAATCTCAGCTTGCTCACTGCAACCTCCGTCTCTTGGGTTCAAGCAATTCTCTTGCCTCAGCCTCCTGAGTAGCTGGGATTACAGGTGCCTGCCACCACAACTGGCTAATTTTTTTGTATTTTTAGTAGAGATGGGGTTTCACCATGTTGGCCAGGCTGGTCTTTTACTCCTGACCTCAGGTGATCCACCCTCCTCAGCTTCCCATAGTGCTGGGATTTCTGGTGTGAGCCACTGTGCCCAGCCTGACAATGCTTTCTGACAATTCTTCCTGTATGATTTTTATACCAAATAAGCCAAATGTCATTTTTGTCCTTTAAGAGATCTAATGTCTAAAAGATATTTAGGTAAGAAAAATACATAATTTATAATTTGATTTTTAAAAGTTTGTCAAATATCAAATCCCATATTATCATAAGTCACTCATTAACCAAAATGATAACTCAAAAATTTTAAGGCCGGGTATAGTGGCTCAACACCTGCAATCCCAGTACTTTGGGAGGCCGAGGCGGGTGGATCACAAGGTCAGGAGTTCAAGACCACCCTGGCCAAGATGGTGAAAACCTGTCTCTACTAAAAATACAAAATTAGCTGGATGTGGTGGCATGTGCCTGTAATCCCAGCTACTCAGGAGGCTGAGGCAGAGAATTGCTTAAACCCAGGAGGTGGAGGTTGCAGTAAGCCAAGATTGCACCACTGCACTCCAGCCTGGGTGACAGACTAGGACTCCATCTTAAAAAAAAAATTTAAACAGGCAAAAACCTTTACTCATTAATAGAGGGAAGACTTCACTTTCCAAATAATCTTTTTTTTCTTTTCGTTTTGCTCCAGTTTATTCAAAAGAGCAGACAAAAATCTTTCATTTTTTAAATATTACATGAAAATCTTGTTCACAGTTTGTTAAATCTCACCCTTGCATTAGTGCACTATTGATGTCAAACCTAATTCTTAATAAAATCTTATAGGCAAATCTATCTAGTCTTAATCACTTTGATCATAAGTTAAAATTCCTATAATCCTCTGATAACACTTTACAATTTTGTGTGAAAAAGCAGATTAGTGCTCTAAAGGAAGCCAGCTGTTCTTTTATTCCAGTGTTCAATTTATAAAAAAATTGAATGCTCCTTTAACTTTAGCCAATATGTTAACACAAAGAATTTCTTTTACAAGATTTAATTTTTTACAAACCTTTCACAACTTGGTTAAACCTTCAGCTCTGTAATTTAGGCCAAAAGTAATCCACATTCCCATGACTTCTCGTAATCTTTTACCAAAAACACATTTTACTTTTTTCTACATACCTAGCATGTAAAACTATTTTTATTTCCCAAAGATTACTAAAGTCATATAAACTAAAACATGACTTTAGTAAAATACACCACGGTTTCTATTTTTCTGGTAAAATATTTGCTTTAAGCTCTTATTATTTTTAAACAAATTATTCAAAGCTCTTTCATATTGCACACACAACACATATAAATACACAGTTGGAAGAAGAAGATCAAGTACCTTTAAGATTTTTCCTTTGTCAGTTTTTTAATTGGATTGCCACCCTGGCTTTAGGGTGGATGCCTCAGAGAAACAGGGCCAGGAAAGCAAAAAACAAGCAGTTTCTACAGCCTAGTAAGTAGGCACAGCTGGAAGGCAAAACACATCCCTCCAAATTAAGACTCTTATTTTTATACTAGAACTTGGATCCCAAAAAGAGAAAATTAGCCCATCTTCCATTGGCATCTTATCTCTCAGTAGGGGGAGGGGACATTTTCATATCTTCTAGGTGGCCAAGAGCACACTTCTCTGATTCAAATTTGCAAAAAGCCGAGTATCCCCCCATAGCTGCCATTCACCATCCCTAAATGTATATTTCCTACCTAGTTATTACATATCTAAGTTCTCTCATAATGTGAAGTAATTTCTGATACTCCAGAAAGTAAAAACCATCAGACAATGCAATGCAAAATGCAACAGAGCCTTAGACTTTGAGAGGGATCTATCCACTTCCAATTCCTGGGGTTTCATGAGGAAAACAGATGTTTTTCCCAAAATGCCTATTGTGGCACCTCCTCTGTTTTTTCCAAGGAGTTCCAGCTGTTAGAGCTTGAATATCTGCATTTAATTAAGCAAACTTTTGGGCCAGGCATGGTGGTTCACACCTGTAATTCCAGCACTTTGGGGGGCCGAAGAAGGCAGATCACTTGAGATCAGGAGTTCAAGATCAGCCTGGCCAACATGGTGGAAACCCATCTCTATGAAAAATACAAAAATTAGTGGAGTGTGGTCATGGGTGCCTGTAATCCCAGCTACTCCGGAGGCTGAGGCAGGATGATTGCTTGATCCCAGGAGGCGGAGGTTGCAGTAAGGCTAAGATTGCTCCACTGCACCCCAGCCTGAGTGACAGAGCAAGACTATCTCAGAAAAAAAAAAATTACAAAAATAAGCTGAATTTTAACCATGATGCACTTTTTAAAAAAATTTGTTTATTTATTTATTTATTTATTTATTTATTTATTTATTTATTTTTAGACTGAGTTTTGCTCTTATTGCCCAGGCTGGAGTGCAATGGTGTGATCTCAGCTCACTGCAACCTCCAACTCTCAGGTTCAAGCAATTCTCCTGCCTCAGCCAACCGAGTAGCTAGGATTAAAGGCATGCACCACCATGCCTGGCTAATTTTGTATTTTGAGTAGAGGCAAGGTTTTTCCATATTGGTCAAGTTGGTCTCAATCTTTCAACCTCAGGTGATCTGCCCGCCTTGGCCTCCCAAAGTGCTGGCATTACAGATGTGAGCCACAAAGCCTGGCAAAAAATTTATTTCATTCTCTTATTACTTGACTTAGGCCATACCAAAGTGTCAATATTTCTGACTTTTGAACTCTGCTAACATAACCTCCCAGGCGAAACCAATAAGCATTTTTTTTTTTTTTTTTTGAGACGGAGTCTCCCTCTGCCACCCAGGCTGGAGTGCAGTGGCCAAACTTGGCTCACTGCAACTTCTGCCTCCTGAAATCAATAAGTTTTAACTAAGGTTATTAACCTAACCACAAGTGTACAAGGTATTTTCAAAAAGGTGGCAAGCACTTTTTACAAAATATAAAATCTTTAAAAGTAGCTCAGAGAAAGGAAAATCCAAGATAGTTCATGAGGGGGAAGAGAATCCACAAATGTTCACACAGTTATCAAATCAGAAAGGACTCATTTCCTAAGCCAGAAATTGAACCCTGAACTTGGGCTGCCACTGTGAGACAGCAAAGCCCAGCTACTGAGCTACAGCCCTGAGCAGTCTCCACTGGAGTCTCCCAGAAGAAGCCTCCAGCAGCCAATTTTGAGCTTGCAAAGGTTTTTAACTGCTCAAGATAATTTTTAGGGTTAACTATAACATAAATTGTAAAACTTCTGTATGCTGGATGGTAGAAACCAAGAGAACATATTGCCATATGGCTACAAGGTCAAGCTCCCAAGAACATAAAACAAGAGGGAAACTTCATCCATTTTGTTGTTGTTTGTTTCAAGGACTTCTTTTCTGTACCTTTGAAAGTGAGTCTTGCTCTGTCTCCCAGGCTGGAGTGCAATGGTGTGATGTTGGCTCACTGAAACCTCTGCCTCCCAGGTTCAAGCAGTTCTTCCTGCCTCAGCCTCCTGAGTAGCTGGGACTACAGGTGCCTACCACCACCCTGGCTAATTTTTGTATTTTTAGTAGAAATGAGGTTTCACTATGTTGGCCAGGCTGGTCTTGAACTCCTGACCTCAGGTGATCCACCTGCCTCAGCCTCCCAAAGTGCTGGGATTACAGGCGTGAGCCACCTTGCCAGGCCTGTTTCAGGAACTTCTGACCAGAAGTTTCAACATGTGGTCTCTGGGAAAGATGGTGGCCCAGAGTAACAGAAAAGATAGGAAAGGGAAATACATATATGTATATATATACACATATATATGAAGGCAAGCAGATCCCTCTCCAAATTAAGATTACTATTTTATACTAGAACCTGGATCCCAAAAAGAGAAAATTAGCCCATCTTCCATTGGTGTATCTCTCTTTCTGAGAGAGAGAGAGAGAGAGAGAGAGAGACAAGCATTGCCTATGGCAGGGTGGGAAAGGTGAGGAGCTCAGAAAAGCCTGAGAAAGACCTATGCATTGCACTGAATCAAAAGTTTAGGTGGCCACTTGTTGGTTGTGAAAGAATCTTTTTTGGCAGTCCCATCTGCTCTCAAGTTTCCCACTTTAGGGAGGAAAAAGCTCCACTTGTTCCATGATCCTGTACTCGCCTAATTCTATCAGCCACAGTCATCAGCGAAAAGTGCAAGGCAGATTAATCCAAAAACAGGGATGGGCACGGTGGCTCATGCCTGTAATCCCAGCACTTTGGGAGCCTGAGGGGGGCGGATCACAAGGTCAGGAGTTTGAGACCAGCCTGACCAACATGGGGAAACCCCATCTCTACTGAAAATACAAAACTTAGCTGGGCTTGGTGGCGTGTGCCTGTAATCCCAGCTACTTGGGAGGCTGAGCAGGAGAATCGCTTGAACCTGGGAGGCAGAGGTTGCAGTGAGCTGAGATCTCGCCATTGGACTCCAGCCTGAGTGACAAGAGCGAGACTCCATCTCAAAACAAACAAACAAACACAAAGACAATCGTGGTTAACATTTCATAATGCCAAATCTAATCTTAGCTCAGAGGGACTTTACTGAGAGGGGACTCTAACCCCCTAAATCTTAGAAAAGACTAACCTTTTGAAGTTGTGCCTCAACCACAAGTTTTGTCAAGTGTTCTTGCCTTTTATTAAAGGGGACCTTTTGTCTTATCTGCCTTAGGAGACACTCTAACTCCCCTAAATTGGGCTACTAACCCAATCCCATTCCATACCCGGATATGCCACCACTTACAAAAAGTTAGCCAATTGGCAATTCACTCACCTGGTGACTCTGATAGCTTCCTCACCCCAGCCTGGGTCCTCCTTTGTTAGATGGGGGTCCCGGGCTTCCTGCAGACAGAAGCCAACCACCAGCCCCACCTTGTGGGCCAGATCCCCAGCTCATTCACTTGGAAATTACTCAGGTTGGCTGGGCCATTGTCCCTCTCCAAACCCTCCCCTTCCACTTATCAGGCGACAGCCTTCCTGCAAAGCTGCCAGGCTAGGGATGAGGAAGCCTCAGTCCCCCTAGAATGGCTGTCCCAAGTGGGCAGGTGCCTGGCAGCCGCCCACCAAGCCACTGCTCTCAGCTTACTGCGTGGAGCCTGGGGCACATGTAAGGAGCAGGTGGCATGCACAGCACTTAGCCCGACTCGGCTGGGGGACTGTAGGTGCTGCACCTCGGGGACCGTGTTATGCCTGCAGGTTGGGATGGGCGCACCCTTCCCCCTGCTGGCCCCACAAACCCTTCTAGAAGAGCCACCACGTTCTTCCTGACCTTGACAGCCAGCGGCCCCACAGCCCTGGGACATCTGCCAGCACCCCTATTAGCCCACCAGGTATGAAAGCAGGGTGGGGGCAGTGGTGATGCTAGAGGGTGTCACCTTGTCGTGCCCAGCACTGGGGGGCTGGACATGAGCTCATGCACTCATACCCACACTCCAAAGTCCAGCCTCTCACTTTGGTCAAAGCTGGCCAGGAACTGGGACCTTGGGACAGAGGGGACAGACGTCTCCGTGCCGACTCCCTGCAGCGTCCTCACGGTTGGGTGTCACTTTGGCCACTGCAGGTGCCACATCAAACGCTGCGCCCAGGTGGCTCCAGCTGCGATCTTCAGGAAGTGGGGGCAGCAAAACTGGGCACTGGCCCCACGGTGACACTCACACCTGGTGACCGCTTTCCACCCAGGCACCCGTTCCGTGTCCTCGAACCCTCAACCCACTGAACCTTTGCCTTGTGACGGCTGAGTCTTTCTTCGCCTCACTCTCCAGGAGCTCCGGGGAGGTGTCGGCCACAGCGGCCGCAGCCAGGCAGAGCGCAATGACGCAGGCCGAGGTGCCCAAGGGTGGGAGGGGACCTTAGCGTCTTCAACTAGTGCCCTCAACTACGGGCAGGCATGCTCCCTGCCAGGCCTGTGTATGACACCCACAGAAGGAGGGTTATGAGAGGCAGGCTGCTCATCATAACTCCAGTTCTGGGCCCCCTGGATGTGGGATAGAGGGGGACAGGCAGAGCTGGGATGTGACTGTGATGGGGATGGGTCTGTGAAGGGCTGGCTGGGAGCTCCAGCCTCCTCTCTTCTTAGTAGGGGGCCTGAGGCCCATCTGCAGCCTCTTTGACTCCTTTTATTCTGCAGAACACCCAGACTCCAGCCTTCTCATGGGAATCATAAGATGCACGAGGCCCAGGGTTCTTTTGGCCTCTTCCTAACCATGTTGTTTGTATTTCCCCCATATATTTGGGGTACAGGAGGCACTTATTATGAACTCAAATTCCACCCACGTTATAGTTAGTCCTGGGATCTGTCATCTTGGTCAGAATCTGAGAGACTGCCTCCCTACCTAGAAGAGGCCATTGGGCATCTTATCCCACATTCCGTGGACATGACCTGCTATGATGTCTGTCTACTTTGAAGGAGTGTCTAACTTGTTGAATAGAATTGAGGCCCAGAGATCTAAATGCTGTAGTCGTTGAATTATGCCAAGGTTCTAGAAAAGTAACTACACAAAGTTAAATGCTTAGTATTTCTGTGTTAAATGAAAGAATTCCAACCAGAACCTTCTTGGATATCTAAGTGGGCATGAGACCCCTTTTCCAGCACCCAGGGACCCCTCATCTGTCTATATAAAGGATGACGACAGCGGGCGCGGTGGCTCATGTCTGTAATCCCAGCACTTTGGGAAGCTAAGACGGGCAGATCACCTAAGATCGGGAGTTCGAGACCAGCCTGACCAACATGGAGAAACCCCATATCTACTAAAAATACAAAATTAGCCAGACATGGTGGTGCATGCCTGTAATCCCAGCTACCCAGAAGGCTGAGGCAGGAGAATCGCTTGAATCCAGGAGGCAGAGATTGCAGTGAGCCGAGATTACACCATTGCCCTCCAGCCTGGGCAACAAGAGTGAAACTCCATCTCAAAAAAATAAATAAATAAAAATAAATAAAGGATGATGACTAGCTAAAAAAAAATCCTTCACACTCTCTTTAAAATAGAAAGCAGATTATTAATTTATCTTAATGAATAAAACATTTGCTTTCTATGTGCTCTTTTGCCTTTAACTATAGTTCACACTTTACTCAACATCAGATAATTCATACTAGAGAAATACTGTACATGTAATGGATGTAGAAAGAGTTTGATCTAAAATATAAACCTTAGAAATAACCAGAATTCATAGAGAATTCTTCCTAGGGAAACTTTTCAAATGCAATGTGAAGAAGTATTCAAAAATCAAGTCTAAATAAACATCAGAGAATTTCCACGATAAAGTACAAAGGCACTAACATTTTCAAACTTTACATTAATCAAGAATGTTTAATATAGAGAATAATCTAAAGTCAAAACAATGAGATAATTTGTTTATATGGTTTTTGTTTGTTTGTTTGTTTGTTTTGAGACGGAGTCTTGCTCTGTCACCTAGGCTGAAGTGCAGTGGTGCGATCTCGGCTCACTGCAAGCTCCACCTCCTGGGTTAAAGTGATCCTCCTGCCTCAGCCTCCCAAGTAGCTGGGATTACAGGCACCTGCCACCATGCCCGGCTAATTTTTGTATTTTTAGTAGAGACGGGGTTTCACCATGTTGGTCAGGCTGATCTCAAACTCCTGACCTCAGGTGATCCTCCTGTCTCAGCCTCCCAAAGTGCTGGGATTACAGGCTTGAGCCACTGTGCCCAGCCACATGTGGAATTTTATCACTGTGCTTTTTTATATGAAGCACTATAGTATTTTCACATAGTATAGTACTCGCGATATAAAAGCTCAAAAATTGTGATTCCTTGGACAGTCACTAAATCTTCAAGCAAAAACACATTTTTACATTCTTTTTACATTGATTACAAAAGACCATATGAAGAATTATTTTTAATATTAACTTGTTACATACTTTGATACAGTTTACATCATTTTTATGTTCTTGAGGGAGGGAAATTAGGGTTCAGTTTATCACTGCACATTCAGGAGGCAAGTCAATCTTTTTTATTTCCTTATAAAATTAACATCTTCAAAAGCTGTTAAACAGAAGGTTATCTTAATTTTTATTGCAGTAGAAGGAAATATATTTAAAATATTTGTAGATTTGTAGCAAATAGAGACTCATTATTTAAAGGATAAATAACAATTTTTTCTTTTGTTATTTTTGCCAGTTTAAGGTAGTTGCTGCATATGTCATATAAATGTCTTCCTACCACATCAAAAATGTTGCTTTTAAAATTTTTGTTTATAAACTGAGAAGGAAGGAATTTTCTCTCTATAAGTTTCTGTCATCGAACACATCAACATCAAAAAGAATATTAGAATCCAGCATGAAGATAATGACTAATAAAATTGAGGTACATACTTTATAAAACCATTAATCAGATTTGAATGAGGAATACTTTCCATATCCTTGAAAGAAAAACTGTGGCTTGGGTTTTAAAGTTTTCTGAGAACGAAGTATTAAGATCCTATTTCTATAAGCAAGATCAGACTTACTAAGTATGCCACAACTAAGAGCTCATTCATTCATTCTATGTGTGCCACTAAATAAAGAGATTGAGCAAGTAAAAAAATATATACAGAAATTGGAACTGAAATAAACAGTGGCAGAACTGAAAAAATGTAATAGAGATGTTTAACAGGAGAATCAATCCTAAAGAAGAAAAATTCAGCAAACTCAAAGACAGGTTATTTAAAAGTAACCAATCATAAAGTGAACAAATACATACACATTTCAGAAATTTCAGAAAAAGGGAGAGGAAAAGAGATTTAAATATATAATGTCTTTAAACTTTCCAAATCTAGAAAAGAATATGAACATCAAGTTTTATGAAGCTCAAAATACCTTCAGCAAGAAGAACCTAATAAAGATTGCCCTTGGACACATTATGATTGTCAAAATACAGAGATAAAGCACAAACCTTGAAAACAGCATGAGATAAATTCTTCACATAGAAGGAAACCTTTATAATGGTATTAGTGGATTTTTCAGCAGAAACTTTGTAAGAAAACTGGGAGAACATATATTCAAAATGCTGAAAGGAGGAAAAAAACTGACAATTAAGAAGAGTTTATCCAACAAGGCTCTTCTTTAGAAATAATAGAGGTCAAGACATTCCAAGATTTCAAGACAAAAAAGAAGGTGAGGGAATTTATCACACCTCAACCTGTCCTGCAAGAAATGCTAAAAGGAAGTCTTTATATTGATATGACCGAATACTAATAATATGAAAAATATTAAAGTATAAATGTCAGTGAAAATGGTAAATACATAGTGAAATTTAGAATACTCTAATACTGTAGTGGTTTTGCATAAGTCACTTTGACCTTTAGTGTAAGATTTATAAAAAGTATTAAAAATAAAATAGCTACAATAATTTGTTAATGGACACACAACACAAAAAGTTGTAAAGTGTGACATATATAGTACAAAATGTGTGAAAGGGAGACAATTTGTAAAGTTTTTCTATGCATAGAAGTTAAATTGTCATCATCTCAAACAAGATTGTTAAGATACAAGATGTTTTATGTAAGTCTCATGATAACCACTGGGAAGAAAAAACCATAGCAGATACACAGAAGAAAAAGAGAAAGTAATTAAAGCATATAAAATGAAAAAAAAGGAAACAAAAATTTAAGCTTGGGTGGTGGCTCATGCCTATAATCCCCGCACTTTGGGAGCAAGGTGGGAGAATAATGTGGGAGCCACAACTAAGGGCTGTGTTGGGTGTCTGCCATAGAATCCCTGTACATCAGGTGCCTAATAAGTGCTCAGGCAGGTGAGGCTCCTGGGCAGATGGGTGGGTGACCTATAGACCTGCTTGCACCTCAGTGAGCACCTCCACCAACAAATGGGCCAGGCCTCCACTTTTCTTCCTATCTGTCCCATCTCATTTGATGTGCCCAGTCACTCTTTGCAGTTGGCACTGTTTGTGTCCTATATCCACTGTCTGCATGTGGACAGGAAAGGCTGGTGGGTGAAGAAACTCATCCAGGTCACACAGTTGGTGAAACGTGGAGCTGGGATAAGACCCAGATCACTAGACTCTAGTCAGGGAATGGCTGGTCTGAGATAGCTGGTGCCAGAGGCATGGCCTGACCCTGCCCTGCCCTGAAGAGCAGAGCTGCTCACCCCTTCCATCAGAGTCAACTGCTCTGCCAGCAGCTGGGGAGGGAACTCCATGTCAGGCAGCTCTGCACTGGGCTGGTTTTTTGCAGTTGCAATGCCTCAGAAGAGTGCGCAGCTGAAACCAAAATGCCTAGACAAGAGCAGTGCGGCTATGTGATGGGCCTGTTGCTGGGGAGCATAGGCCCCCTCTCAGTGGCTGCAGTGGAGGCTGGCAGCTGTGAAACATTGTGGCCCACTTGCCACCTCCCCTCCTCAAAAACAGGGTGGATTCCACTGTTGGGGTGCAGGAAAGTGCCTGGTCTCCACAATTCCTCCTTGGCCTTGTGGCAGCAATAGCAGTGGCAGTAGTGACTGTGGCAGGAGCCCCAGGGTGGTCCACTGGCCTCTGGGGCCGGGCTCTCAGAAGAATGCGGGCCACAGCTGAAATGCTCAGGCAGGAGCAGGTCAGCTGCACTGTGGACTCGACGCTGGGGAAGACAGGCCTTGTGTAGTAGGACTCAGTCATCTCACAAATCTGTAAGGCTCTTTTCATTTTTCTTCAATCATTCATCGGAAACGTTGTCTTCAGATTGGTTAATTTCTAGGGCTTTGTCTTTAAGTTTATTTCTTCTGTTTCTAATCAGTTGATCCTCTCAACAGTACTTTTTTATTATCATATTTCTATTTGGTTCTTTTATAATTTCCATTTATCTGCTGAGATCCCACATCTGCTCAATCATTATGAGAATATTTTTCTTTACCTCCATGACCATATTTATAATAGCTGCTTTCCAATTCTTGTCATCTTATTACAACACCTTGAACATCTTGGAGATAGCTTCTGATGCTTGTTTTAGTTTTAGTCTTGTGTATGAATTACATTATCCTGCTTTTTTCACACATCTCATGAATTTTAAAATTATGTGCTAGAAACTATAAATGACAATTATAGAGACTCTGGATTCTGTTATGTTTCTTGAGGATTATTATTTTTCTAGAAGAAACTTAATTTGAACTCAACTCGAATCCCTATCTCCCCTACAGTGGACAAAGCTGAAATTCTCATTCACTTCTTACCCACCCATGTATTATACCATATGTATTACATATAAATATATTTCTATATAATTACATATCATATTTTATCAAAAATGTATTATTTTTCCTGTGAGAGTCTTGTTAAACAAGCTACTTCACTCTTACCTGAAGCCAGAAACTCAGTTTTGTTTGCTTTTTGATTTTTTTCATGAATGGAATTAGATACTATGCATGCTTTTTAATCTGGTTTCTTGTATGCAACATTGTGATATTCATTCATCCCATTGTATGTATGCATAGTTTTTTTTTTTCAGTAAGGAAACATTTGGTAATCTGACAGGAAAATGTAAAGACGGTTTGAAGTTAAAGTTATTCTTTAACATCTGTTTTGTTGACGAGGACTGTGAGGAGGCAATTCACCTGTGCAAGGTTATCTAAGAAAATGAGCGCTCTCATTCTAAACTTCAGAACCCAGCTGTGGATACTCTGCTGTTTTCAGGAATTAGGTACATTTAGTTTTCTCCTTGGTGGCTCCCTTTCTAACAATCCCAGGGCCAGTGCCATCCTGCTTCTACAGGTGACATGACAATTATGGGCCTGAGGGAGATGAACTCACAGTATCCTTTCCTTATAACCATGGCTCAGGGACCACAATTCACACACAGACTCACTCCAAGACTCAGCCGGGTGAGTGTCTGTTTCTCAGCTTCATTATCAGTGAGTGATCAAGACTCAGGTGGGATGATGTCTTTAATTCTCTCACGATTTGTTCTTACATCTCACTGAATTATAACTAGTCAGTAGGTATTCCTAGATGAAATATTAATATTATGAATATATAAATGTATAGATTGGTGGAAGAAAATTTGAAATTATGTAATCAAGCTAGAAACCATCATTCTGTGCAAACTATCACAAGGACAGAAAACCAAACGCCACATGTTCTCACTCAAAGGTGGGACTTGAACAATGAGAATGCTTGGACACAGGGTGGGGAACATCGCACACCAGGCCCTGTCGTGGGGTGGGGGTAAAGGGGAGGGATAGCATTAGGAGATATACCTAATGCTAAATGACAAGTTAACGGGTGCAGCACACCAACATGGCACATGTATACATATGTAACAAACCTGCAGGTTGTGCACATGCACCCTAGAACTTAAAGTATAATAATAATAATAAATTATGTAATCATATTTGAATTTGAATTTTATTTTCCATTTTAAAAAATTAGTACAAATTATTTTATGCATTTATGCAAACCTTTACATTTTAAGACACTACAAATCTGCACCAATTCAGAGTGATGTAATTATACTACTTTGGGCTTAAGTTTGGAAATGCTGTAGTACATTTCTAATACTTAAGGATGGTTTGAATGATCATGTGATAAAACAAGAATTTTTTTTCATGATTCCAGAAATATCTTTTATTCCTTTAGATATATAAAAATATGTTACTTCATATTCTGTCTGATAATTCCAGTATCCGTGTCTACCTGTTGTTTCTGCTGGGTCTCATAGTGTATTGTTTTCTTGTGTTTATGAATTTTAAAACTGGAGATCTCATTTTCTTTTCTCTCTTTCTTTCTTTTTTTTTTTTTTTCTGTAGAGATGGGGTCTCTCACTACGTTGCCCAGGCTGGTCTCGAACTCCTGGCCTCAAGTGCTGGAATTCCAGGCGTGAACCACCGCGGTCGGCCGAGATAGTCGTTCTCCTTGGAACTTGATCAACACAAAATCCTGAGACCTGGTGTGGTTGTGTTCCTCTGGGGCAGATTCTCGACCAGGGACACTTCTGCCCCCAGGGACACATTTTGACATCCTGAGACAGTTCTGGCTGTCACAACTGTGTGTGCACTCACTTGTACGTACCTGCGCAAGCTATGGCATCTCGTGGATAGAGGCCAGAGATGCTGCTCACATCCTGCCAGGAGACTGACCCGCGCAGCATTACTAGGGCGGGCTCCAGGCAGGGTCTGCATGTGCCTCTGCCAGCCACCTAGACAGTGCCAGCTGGGGCCACTTTATATTCTCCCCTCCTGGTCTGTAGGGCCACACACTAGCCTGATTGCAAGCTGTAAACTTGGAGGACCTATTTTTTTTTTTCACCTTGCATGGAACACCAAGGCTGAGAGGCAGTTTTTCCGGAGGTGCCAGCCTGTCTCACATTTCCGCTTTAGCTGCGGGGTCCAGCTCTACGTGGGCGGTCTTCTGATGAAATCACCCCGGGACAGACACTGTTCTGTCTCCTGCTTCCAGTCCTGTAAAGATGCCCGGATCCCCTAGCGCACGTCAGGCACCCTCAAAGGCAGACATGAGGAGGCCCTAGTGGGCAGACCCCAGCCTGCTGATGAGGGGCTTCTCCCCGGCTGCCGCTGGCCCACCCACTGCGCTGCAGTCCACCTGGTGCTGGGGCTGTGGGGCACAGGCCTTCAGGACCCGCTCCCTTTCCCGCCCAGGAGGTCCAGGCCTGGCGTCTTTATGTCCCCTGGAAAGCCCACTCCCATCCTCAGGGTAAGAGGGCAGCTGCACGCTGGGCTGTCTTGGGCCTGTCCTGGAACACCCCTGCAGCCCGGGTGCAGCAGGGGATGTGGCTCTGTGGGGTTGCTGTGGGAAGGTTAGCATGGAGCTGGGTTCCAGAAGAGAGTTGCCGCGCTGCCTGCCAGGACCCCTCCTCTGAGACAGGGTACCTTGTGGGACAGTGTACCAAAGTGCCCTGGGCATGAGGGGTCCCTGCTTCCCCCACACACTGACCCCTCATCAGGGTCCCTGCGCCCAACACACACTGACCCCGCATTGGGGGCCCTGTGCCTCACACACACTGACGCCGCATCGGGGGCTCTGTGCCCCACACACACTGACTGTGCATCGGGGGCCCTGGGCTGCAGAACCCACCCATGATGTTGCCGTGCCCCTGGTTCTGGTGGCACTGGGGTCCGCCAGGCTGGGCTGAGTAGGGGGCCCCCACCAGTGCGTATCCTAGCACCAGCGGGAGAGGGCCTGGGCAGGGGGGCAGGGAGTGACACCAAAGGGGACCTGCCCCAGCCTCCTCCTGTACCCTGGGGGTTCTCCTTTTCCTTGGCTGAGGGAAGTGGCCTCTCCCCATAGAAACCTGGGGTCAGCCTGGGCGTGGGAGGAAAGGAGGGTGAGCAGGACCCCAGACCTTGGGAATCCTGAGTCGGGGGTGACAGACTCTCCCTATGACGTGCCTGGGAACTGTCTGGAGGCCCAGGCTGACCCCCCTCCTGGGGACAGGGCCCTCCGAGGGAGTCAGGCTCACAGGTTGTTTTGTGGGACTCAAAGTGGGGCAGCGTCCTGGCCAGGATGAGGAAGGCCATCACCCCGGGGTCTGCGGGAGGCACACGCAGGCCCAGCTCTCGCCCACCTTGCTCCCCGATCTGCTTGGCCGGGACCTGAAACCCGACCGCCATCCCTGGGACTCCTCTGCCAGGCGGGCATCCCCCGCTTAGAGGCCATCCCCACCCCCTCCATCTGCTCCCGTCCGAGCGACAGCCACTTTGTCCTGGTGCCCTGGTTGAGGCGGGCGGGGGTGGGGGAAGCTGCCCTTGGACCCGCAGGTCTCGGGCGCAGCCTCAGCGCCGCATCCGAGCTGCCACGCGCCCTCTGCTGGCCTTTGGTGGAAGTGCAGCCTGGCGTGAGCAGTTCTTTTCCCTGGAGATGGGACCCAAAGCAGCACCGCTGGAAACCAGGTATCTGGTAACTCGTGGAGGGGTCCCCCACTGTCCGCTGACAGCGGCAGTAGTAGCTGCGGACTATGTGGACTCAAGAGAGCCCCAGCCCATGTCAGCACCGGAAGCCGAAACCGAGTCAAGGGCTCGATGTGGGGGCCAGCCGGGGACAGGCCTGGGGAGCCCGGATGGCAAGGCGGGCAGGAAGGCGCCCACTCCTGAACTGCCTGGGCCTGCCGGGGGTCTCCAGCCAGAGAGGTTGGGTGCGACGAAGCGCCCGCCCTCGAAGGGCTGAGTGCCAGGCCGGCCCTGGGGGGGCCGGCTCAGCCCACACGGGAAAGATAAAGGTGGAGTCCAGAGGACCCCCATCCTGCTGGCTCAGGGCGCGGGCCTCAAATAGCTGCTTAATGAGCGCCGACTTCTCCTGCTCCAGCTGCGTGATGCGCTCACTCTTCTCGGTCACCTCCTGGGTGAGGAATCGGTTCTGCTCCTTCAGCATGAGGATGATCTGCTGCTGCCAGCCCGGGGACGAGGTGGACGTCAGGGCAGAGCAAGGGGGCCCGGAGGAGGATGTGGGCAGGGCCCGACCGGCACAGGCCTCAGCCAGCAGCTCCCCCAGCCACCGGGCCACCTCCTGTACCTTGGGCAGTAGCCGTCCCAGTGGGCGAGGGCTCCCCACGGCCCCAAAGTCGGCGCTGGCTCTGCTCTGGCCCAGGCGGCACTGGCGCTCCTGCACTTGTTGCAGCTGCTGCTGGTACCAATCGCGGCCCTGCGCCATCATCTCCAAACCCTGCAGCAGCACCTCCTTCTCCTGCTCCAGCTCCTTCATCTGCTTCAGCAGGCCGCAGTCCACGCCGCTGGTGATGGTGTGCCTCCGGTGTTCCCCTCGGGCACAGGGGTCCGCCGGGCATCCCCTGAATCCGCCTCCAAGGCGCTGCAGGCCGCTGCACCTGCGTCCGCGCCGGGTCTCCGTTCCAGCGCAGCGCTCTGGAACCGCTCGGGCCCCGCGGGGCACTGCGCCGCCTCGGCGGGAGCGTACAGCTGCTCCCGGCTGCGGCCCGCGCCGCTGGGACAGGCCAGAGGGGCGCGAACGCCCAGGGACAGGGGCTTCCTCTCCAGGACCGTCAGCAGATCGTCCGCCGGTGCAAACACCAGGCGCTGCGGGGGCGGAGGCGGAGGCGGAGATGGCGGCGGCGGCGGCGGCGGCGGCGGCGGCGCCTGGTCCGGGGTGCTGCCGTCGGCTCTCAGCAGCGAGGTGCGTAGGCCGGCCACGAAGCGCTGGAAGGTTAGGTAGCCGCTGGCTGGGGTCACCTGGCTCAGGCCCTCCAGCACCCCGCTTGGCAGCTCCCGCGCTTCGACCCAGCGGGACTGGATCTCTCGCAGGTGCACGCAGCCGCGCTGCCAGTCGTCCAGGATGTCTAACAGGGTGCGCAGGCTCTGCAGGAAGGCGCGCGGCAGGCCCGCCGTGCTGCGCGCGGGCGAGGCGGGAGACACGCGGCCCGGCTCGGCTGTCGCGGCCCGGGTCATGGGCGCCTGGGCTCGGTCTCCTAGTCCACCCGCGTGCGTCCCCGAGCGACCCCACCGCGGGGCCGGCCCGGCGCGCTCCCAAGACTTTCAATATACTTCACATTAAGAAGATTTTAGTAGAGGACCATAATAAAACTACGTTTAATCCTATTATACTAATTGCTAATAGGGAGATTTTTTTTTTTTTTTTTGCTATCACAAAACTATCTGAAAAGAACACCTTCTGCTATGTGTCTGTTATATAACTTTTATAGGATACATGAAACGTTGCATGCATGAATGTGATATTCAGCATGATGTCAGACTGATGTGATATGACAGCCACTCAATGCATTATTTTTTTCCAAAATACTTCTGGTGATTGCTTTTTCCATTAGCACAAAATCTACTTCAGTTCTACAAACACCCATGATTCATACCCATGTCACCCATGATTCACCATGTCACAGTTCTGGGTGGTGAAAACTAAATGAAGGAATGCAAAAAGTGAAAACTAAATGCTTACTAAAAAAGTGTGTCCTTGGTACTATAGGAGTACAGATAATGTGCGCCCTCTACAGGGGTGACTGTGAATGTGTGCGTGTTCGCTCAACTATGTTGATTTGGTTGATCATATAATGATCAGGCTGGATGTTTAAGAATTTATATGTGATGATCAACATTAATCAAAATGAATGAATGGATTTAAAATGATAATGACGGTGATAATTTTGAATTTGAAGTAACATTGATGATGGAAGTTCTATTGGTTGTTTTCTTCAGCTACATAAAATATTTCCTATTTGCCATTAAAATGACCAGTTTCCACTTAACGTTATCATTCAAAAGTGCCTTCTTTGCCCAAGCTGATGTTGGAGTCTCCACCAACATCCTCCTCTTTTTCTCTTGTATCATGACGCTCCTTCTGGATCTCAAGCTCACTGACCTGACCACCAGTCACTTGGACCTCGTCCACATCATGATGCTGCTCACCATTGCGTTCTTGGTGTCTCGAGACCTTTTTAAGTCCCTTCATTTTCAAGATGACTTCAAGTGTAAGATGCATTTCTAGGTGAGCGGGGTGATGAGGGACTCTCCATCTGCATCACCTGCCTCCTGAGCATGCTCCAGGCCATCATCATCAGCCCCAGGACCTCCTGGTTGGTGAGGTTTAAATATAAATTCACAAATCACATTTCACATGTTCTTGTCTTCTTATGGTCCTTCAGTTTGTCCTGCAGTAGTTACATAATCTTCTACACTGTGGTTTCTTCCAATACGACTCACACCAGTTTTCTGACACTCAATAAATACTGCCTCATTTCCCCAAGGAAGTCATCATCAGCCACCTTATTTTTCTTACTCTCTCATTATCCAGAGATGTGTCCTTTGTGGGAATTATGCTGCTCTCCAGTGCATACATGGTGACTCTCTTGTGCAGGCATCAGTGGTGATCCCAGCACCTTCACAGCACCAGACTCTCCCCAAGAGTTTCTCCAGAAAAAGGCCACAGAGACCATCTTGCTGTTGGTGAGTTTCTTTGTGGTCATGTACCAGATGGATTTGAGTCTCTCATCCTACTCAATCCTGATATCAACATATGACCCAGTCGTCCTGGGTGTCCAGAGGCTTGTGACCAGGGCCTATGCCACTGTGAGCCCTTTGGTGCTAATAAGGTCTGAAAAAAGGATAACTGATATTCTGCAAATGATGAGACAGAAGTATTGTATATTTTTTCTATGAAAATAATTATCTGAAAAGGAGATTCTAACATCAGTTAAATTATTCAAGTATCAGAGGATTTGATATTTTATTTCATTGCAAACACTGTTATTTTATGTAAATCATTTGGAAACTGATGCTGCCAAAGACTTGATGGATCCTTTAGTTCATTGTCCACCATGATTTCATAGCCCAGTATGTTTGCAGTTTCTTGCATTTCATTTTGATTTCTTGAACTTCATTTTAATTTTTTTCTTTTTGAAGTATATTCTTAATAACCTCATATTGGTAATAAGATTTCTCATTTATTTACTTTTGGAAATCATTTAGTGCATCCTTACTTATTCAAAATATGTTAGTGAAGTATCTAATTATTGGTTGAACAGTAACTTCTCTCAGCACTCTTACTTATTTCTCTGTTTTCTGGCTGAACACAGGCTGTGGAGACTTTGCTCTCACCTTCGTTGGTTCTCTCTTCTTTTCTCTCTCAAGGCTTTAAAGATTTTTTTCTTTTTTTTGGTGTTATGCAGTTTGACTTTTATTTCTGTTGAGTATTTTTTTGATGGTGGTCACTTTTAATCACAATACACTTCTGCATTCAAGAGTTCCTGATATTCAGTTTCAGAAATTTATATTTATTAGTATGATTTGTTACTTGTATGTAAGCTAGTGAAACCTATGTGTTTGATTTCATCTCATTTTATTCTTTGTACATGTATAATCATATTTGTATTGTGATCATTTTGTTTTTCTGTAGTTCGTTTATTTCTTCATTTCAGTATTCTAGTTCATTAATCCTGTTATTAACTTGGCCTAATTTAATAATTAAACCATACATTGTATATTAAGTTTAAGTTTCAGTTGTTCAATTTCTATTTGAGTCTTTGTAAAACATGCCTGCTTAGTGTGTGTGTGTGTGTGCACGTCTGTGTGTATTTGAGAAGAATCTGTCACCCAGGCTTGAGTTCAGTGGTGGTCATAGCTCACTGCAACCTCAAATTCCTGGTCTCAAGAGACCCTCTCACCTCCACCTCCCCAGTAGCTGACACTACAAGCACATGCCACTGTGCCTGGATCATTTTTTCATATATATTTATTGTAGAGACAGCTTTTGCTTTGTTGCCCAGGCTGGTCTCAAACTCCCGGCCGCAAGTGATCCTCCTGCCTTGGCCCCCGCAAAGTGCTGGGAGTACAGGCATGAGCCACTGCCCCCAGTGCCCGCTTTAGAACTTCATGTGTTTTCAAAATTATTTTGATATTCTCTTTCCCCATTTGTGTTACTGAATTATTTTAAATATGTTTCCAATCTGTGAAGTTTATGTGATGTATAATTTCTTCTTTCCCTTTTTTGGGTAGCTTATTTTGTGTGCTTCATTACTTACAATTATAGAGATCTCACATTTGGGATGGCCCCATTTAGTAATTTTCTCTGTTTATTCCAAGGGGCAGAGTGGACGATCCTCACAGGCTTGAGGTCTTTGTAATCAGCCCTGCAATCAGAGCTGTACCTGAAGGCAGCTCTAACTTCTTGCTATCGTAACTCCTATGAATTTGCCTCTTGATTCACTTCTGGTCCTGGGAAGTTCCCATATTTTTCTACCAGCTCTGCTGGGCAGTTTTAGAATTCTTGTAAACTTTAAATATTTTTAATTTACTACATTAAGTGACCTTTGAGAATATGTTATTCTGTACTAAAACAGCAAATGTCCACATGCATATATGAGTAAAAAATGTTACATAAATATTTTGTGTAGAACAGTGCCCCATGAGAAATTGCAATTTTTCTCATTTAAAACATCTCAATGCCCATGTATTATACACTAACATTATCTGTGAAGTATAAATATTTTCTTAATACTTGGAAGAATTTTTATGTTTTGGACAAATGTCTGAAGTGATCATGCTCCACTTTAATGCATAACTCCTGCACGTGGGCAGAATTGCTGTTTTTCTATAAAATTAAGAAACTTAATTAGTAGAGTTAAATGTATAAATTCAGGTCTTTTGGTTTCAGTTACAAAGCTTCCTCCTTAGCATTTCTCTGGTGCTGTAAAAGTAATCTCAGTTTGAATTTTCCATTTAACCTAGATGTCATTTAAAACAATTTTTGGGATAAAAGACTACCCATTGAGTACAGTGTACACTGCTCAGGTGATGGGTGCACAAAATCTCAGAAATCACCACGAAAAAACTTATCCCTGTAACCAAACACAACCTCTTCCCCAAAAACCTATTGAAATAAAAAATTCACATAAAAGTAAAAAATAGGGGCTGGGCGCGGTGGCTCGCGCCTATAATCCCAGCACTTTGGGAGGCCTAGGCGGGTGGATCACAAGGTCAGGAGATCGAGACCATCTGGCTAACACGGTGAAACCCTGTCTCCACTAAAAATACAAAAAATTATCCAGGCGTGGTGGTGGGCGTCTGTAGTCCCAGCTACTCTAGAGGCTGAGGCAGGAGAATGGTGTGAACCTGGGAAGTGGAGCTTGCAGTGAGCCGAGATCGTGCCACTGCACTCCAGCCTGGGCAACAGAGCAAGACTTCATCTCAAAAAAACAATAATAATAATTAAAAAATAATAAATCTGAAAGGAAATTTGCATGTGGCTACACATTACTTGTTGGTTACACCGTAATTTTTATTGTCATTTTACAGTGTTCAAGAAATACTGCTTATAGGATTTGTGACTTTGTGAAGTTAAAGACACTAATTTAGGTTTAAAACCTTGCAATAGTAAATGATTTTCTTGGTATTGGAAAATTATGTCCATCCTCTTTTTTAGTGCTCAAAAATGCTGATCCCTTTTCCACTTAATTAACTTTCTAATAAAGTTTCAAACTTTCTAATACTTAACACTCTTTATTTTTTCTATACCAGACAGTTGATTTCCATGATCATTTTAATATCAATTAATGTCATTGTAAATGTATCAATTTTTCATTTAGTTGATCTCTGTGTATACATTAAACTCTTTGGTATTAAATCTATGTGTAAATGGTTTGAAATTGCACCTAACATATCATTAATTATGTCTAAGCATTAATCACTCTGATTAATCCAATTTTCATCTCTTTTTACTGTTTTGCATTTACTGTGTCATTTTGTGTTTATTAAAATCTATAATTCCTTTCCTTCAAACATATTTCCAATATATGAAGTTTATGTGATGTTCAAATAGTAATATTTAGGAGGTAGTTTTAGTTTGTCATTTAGGCAAAATCAAGTTTAATGACACAGTTTTCTAATTAATTTTATTCTTTGTTACCTATTTATAATATTTAAATTTAATGAGCCCATAATTATATATATACGCATATCAATGATGACTACAGTAAAACAATTTAACATATGCATGAACTCATGTAGTTTCCTTTTGGTGTCAAAGCACCTAAAGTTTACCCTGTTAAAAAATTACCAGTATATCATATAAAAATAGTAACTATAACCTTTAAACTGTACTTTAGTCCTCTAGATTCATTTATTTTATAAACTGAAACGTTGACTTGTGTTTTTTCTCCCCCTAGTTATCATTCTATCCTGTATCTATGTATTTAATCTTTTTAAAGATTTCATATATAACAGAAATTATGCAGTATTTTCCTCTCTCCCTAAGCTATTTCACTTAGCTTAATATCCTCCAGGATCATTTATGTTATCACAAATGGCAGTATCTTCTCCTTTTTAAAAGCTGAAAAATATTATATTATATAATGTATTATACACACACACACACACACACACACACAAACACCTCCCCCACATTTTTTTTTCTCCACTTGTCCATCAATGCACAGTAACGTGATCCCATGGCTTGGCTGTTGGGAACGATGCTGCGGTGGGGCACGGAGAAGAGGGGAGTGCAGATATCTCTACAAGATGCTGATTTCATTTCCTGTCGACATATAATTTATAAGAGGGGTTGCTGAGCCATATGGTAATTCTACTTTTAGATTTTCAGGAACCTTCATACTGTTTTCCATAATGGCTGTACTAGCTTACATTTCAATCAGCAGTGTACAAAGGTTCCCTTCTCTCCACACCATCACCAACACTTGTTATATCTTGTCCTTTTTATAACAGCCGTCCTAAGAGATGGGAGGTGATATCCCATTGTTATTTAATCAGAAACTGTAAAATTCCTAGAAGAATACATAGGGCAAAACTCCTTGACATTGGTTCAGATAATAATTTATTAAATACGACATTAAAAGCACAAGCAACAAAAATAAAAAATACAAGTAGGAGTACATCTAACCCTAAAGTTTCTGCACAGGAGAAACCAATCAATGAAATTAAAAAGAAGCTTATGAACTCGGAGAAAATATTTGCTAACAATATATCTCATAAGGGATTAATATCAAAATACATAAGAAATCCACACAACTGAACAGAAAAAAAGAGAAACAACTCACCAAAATCTAATAACCTGATTTAAAAACAAGCAAAGAACCAGAATAGACATTTATCTTTAAAAAAAGATATAAAAATGGCTAAGAAGTGCTCAACATCAGTAATCATCAGGAAAATGCAAATCAAAGTCCTCATTTACTTTAGATTCTATACTTTATTTCACACAATACATATGAATGCGTACAGAAGGTACAGTAATCTCCATCCTACAACAGAGGACCCTGAGACTGGTGACTCTGGAATGCATCTGCATGGAGCCGGCCTGGGGTGGGGCGGGGGGGGTGGTGCTGAAAAGGACAGCAGATGACGTAGAACCAGGGGCAGCGACTCACCTGGGACCCCTCAGCAGAGGAGCCTCGGTCGGTCCCCAAAGCTCAGCAACACCCTCTGGGGACCTGCTCCCTACTGGCTTGGTCAGCACCATGGACAGAGGATAGGTGAGCGAGGCAGAGTCAGAAAAATACAATGGGAGGACAGCCAGGTGCCCTAATCCAGAGCTGCTGGCTGACAGCCCTAAGAACCCCCCTGAGGCTAGGGATGAGGTAAAGGGCCAAGCTGGCCACCTGTGGGGCCCTCAGACAACCTCATTGCCTCTGGTGCCACCCCAGCAGTGCACAGCAGCACAAGTGGACAAGGCAGGCATGTGGATGGATCTGGGGAGTCTTGCTCAGGAGCTCTGACAGGACAAGGGTAAAAAAAGGGCTACTGTGGCTGGAGAGAGGGTCACAGCCTCTGGGTCAGACACGATGGACAAATGAGGAAAAGTGAAGGGGTGGTGGCCGATATGCAGGAGAGGCAAGTGGATGCAGGATGGTCAGAGTCCATTAGACAGGATGGGCTCCAGATGCATCCTCGGTGTACTGGGCACTTCTCAGCCTTCCTGGAACTGAGCCTGGTGATGTGGTCACTTTTGGGGAGACTGCTGTCAGGGCCCAGCCACACACCCCTGGGCAGCACTGTCCCATCGCAGGACTGGACTTTCTCAGGTCCCATAGGGGATGCTGCCTGTAGCCCAGAAGGGGCAGCCCCATTGTGCACCCTGAGCCCCCATGGATCCTGAGCAGCCCCTGCCTGGCCCTATGCTCCCTCTGCTCTCTTGCCCCGGCCCCTTCTGAGTGTCAGCTGCATGGAGGCCCTGTCTGTCCTTTCTTCCCTATGCAGGCTCCTGGGCTGAGACCTGGGTCAGATGGGGATGGGGCTGGTTCTTCCCTGAGACCTGCTCAGGAAAGGGGACCCCCAGGCTTTTTTGGACTATTTGTGGATACTTTGTTTACATTTTGAATATTAAATGTGCATCATCTTGTTGGCCACGCAGTCCTGCAGGCATCAGTGCCCTAGCTGTCCTGTGAGTCCTCATGCAGAGCTGTGCCATTATGGTCAGCCCTTGTGAATAAGTGAGTATACCCTGAAGCTGACTTCCATCTGTGTCCTGCACTCTGATCCAGCACTCTCTATGGAAATAGTTGTCATTTCCTCAGTGATGGTGTGCCTTATAGTGATGGTTGTAATGGTGAACGGCTAGTGTCATTTTTTCAAATTTTGTTTTGCTTTTTCATGGTGGATAAGATGAAATTTTAGTTGTTTCAGCACCAATCCAATTTAAAAGCATCTTGGACTTTGTTTTCCCTTCCAAATTAAAAGATCAAGGCATGTATTAGACACAAGCATATTTGCTGCCTCAACTCCTCTGACACCCATATTAGGAAAAGGCCTGCCACCAAAGCAGGAAGCTGCAAACTCCTAACCCTTCTCCCAGGGCGTGGGGTCCCTTGACACCATAAAGAGCTACTGCAAGGTGCTTCTGTACTTTTTCAGCCTGGAAATGGAGGGTGAATGGCGCTGGCTCCTGCTATGAGAAGAAAACCAGCCTCATTTTCTCAGTGCCCCAGAGATCTAGGACAGGATTTCTAAATTAGAATCATCCTTAATCAGCTTGAAGATCCTCCAAGAGGCATTTGACTGGTGCTGCCATCTGTGTCCTCAAAGCAATGCTGGTGGCAGCGTCCTGTGTACACATGCAGAGCTAATACCCAAACTAAAATACTGGGTAACTGGCCCTGAAGTGCTTCCCAATCAGTAAGCCCACAGGAAAATGTTTGATTTTTATGTTTTGTTGGATTTTGGTTTGCTTGACATATCTAAAGGTGCCTTTTCTTTTCTTTTTCTTTTTTTGTTCTTTTTTTTTTTTTTTGCTTTCTGTTTTGTTTTATAGGACTTGTTCTAAACATGGAAAACAAGTCCAGAAGACTCTCCCTCTGACTATTACCTTTGCCCCAAGCCACCCCAAACTTTTATGCTCGCATTTTATTAAAGCAGATGCTCCCTGGAATCTCTGGGACCATTTTGAGGCATTTGAAAGCAGAATACAGAGTGGTCTCATCTCCTTCCTTAATATTCCTGGTGGTTGGGATGTTCCACTTGTATTATAGATTTTTTTTATTACTGATGTGCTCTGCTGTATTTAAATGTGAACTTGCTTGCAAATGTGCAGATTCAATGATCTTGTTACAGATTAAATAAATTTTTATTTTGAAAAAAATTGAAAACTGATTAAGTTTCTTGAGACAAATGAAAATGAAAATACCACATATCAAAAAAATTTGAGATACAGCAAAAGCAATTATAAGAGAAAAGTTTATAACAATAAATACCTACATGAAAAAGAAGATATATTTCTAATAAATAACCTAATATTACATCTCAAAGAACCAGCAAAACAAGAAGAAACAAATGTCAAAAAGTAGAAGGGAAGAAATAACAAAAATCCAAGTAAAAATAAATAAAATAGAGAATTAAAAATTGAAAATACGAATGATGAAGTTGGTTTTTTGAAATAATAAAATCAACACTTCCTAGTAGACTAAGAAAGTAACAGAGAAGAGTCAAATAAATAAAAGTAGAAATAAAAAGGGAGAAATCACAACTGCTACCACAGACATACAAAGGATCACAAGAGACTATTAAGATCAACTGTATGTCAATAAAATGAAAAACTGGGAAAAAAATAGATAAATCTGTGGAAACATGCAACCTATCAAGATTAAATCATGAAAAAATAGCAAATATAAAAAGACAAATAATTAGTAACAAGATCAAACTAGAAATAAAAACTCTCCTCTCAAAGAAAAGCCCAGGGACTAATGGCTTTACTGTTAACGTCTGAAAACATTTAAAGAAGAATTAATACCAATACTTCTTAAATCTTTACAAAATATGAAAGAGGAGGAAATTACTGCAAACTCATTCTACAAGGCCAGTATTACCATGATACCAAAATCACAACAGAAAGTAAAACTACGGATCAATATCTCTCATGAACACAGATGCAAAAATATTTGAAAAAATGCCAGGAATTTGAACTCAACAACATTTTAAAAAGAATATTTACCATGAGAAAGCAGAGTTTATCCCAAAGATGCAAAAATGGTTCAATATAGTCATATCAATAAATAAGATTCATCATAACATAATCAAAGTCAAAAACTATATAGTCATTTCAACACATCCAAAAACATGTATTCAGTAAAATTTAGCACCGCTCATAAAGAGTTTTAAAGATAAAAACTCTCTAAAATTTCGATATTGGAGGAACATACCTCCACAAAATAAAAAGCCACATATGAAAAACCAATAGCTAACATCATACTAAATGGGGGAAAATTAAAAGCCCTTCCCCAAGATATGTAACCAGGCAAGTATGCCCACCTCTACCATTTTTTTTCAACATAGTACTTGAAGTCCCAGCCAGAGCAACTATGCAAGAGAAAGAAAAAAAGGACATCTGAATTGGTAAAAAGGAAGTGAAGTTGTTTTTGTTCACTGATGGCATGATTATGTATATAGAAAATCTTGATTCCATTAAGAAACTATTAGAACTAATACATTAACTTACTAAAGTGGCAGGATGCCAAATCAACATACAAAATAAGTAGCATTTCTATAAGTCAGTAACAAAGTATTTGAAAAAGAAATTAAGAATTAAGAAAGCAATCTTATAAATAATTGCTACAGAGTAAAATAAAATACCTAGGAATAAATTTAACCAAGGAGGTGTAAGAGATCTACAATAATTATTAGGTTGGTGCAGAAGTAATTGCAGTTTTTGCTATTAAAAGTAATGTAAACAGTAATATAAAACACTGATGAAAAAATTAACTATACCAAAAAAGCATATTCTGCCTTCATATTTGAAGAATAATATAATTAATGTTTGCATTTTCCAAAATGATCTACATATTTATGACAATTTTCATCAAAATGTCAATGAAATTCTAGAAATCTAGAAATAGAAATAGAAAAAAAATAAAATTCAAATGAAATTTAAAAATACCAAAAATAGCCAAAGTAATCTTGAGAGAAAGAACACACACAAAGCTGGACATATCGCATCACGTGACTTCAAGACATACTACAAATCTATGGTAACAAAAACAACATGGTACTGTCAATAACAACAGACACTTAGACCAGTGGAACAGATTAGAGAACCCAGAAATAAATCCACACTAAAAAGACAGATGATTTTTTGACAAAGGTGACAAGAACACACATTGGAGAAAAATAGTCTCTTCAATAAATGATGCTGAAAAAAACTGTATATCTACATGCAGGCTAGTAAAACCAGATCCTTATTTCTTACCATATTAAAAAATCCACTTCAATGCATTAAGAACTTAAGTATACAACCCAAAACTATAATACTACTTGAAGAAAACAAATGGGGAATTCTGTATGACATTGATCTTTAAATGAAATTTTTGTATAGGACCTCAAGAGCATAGGCAACAATAGAAAATAAGGCAAGTAGATTATATCAAACTAAAAGGGTGCAAAGCAAACAAAGCAATCAACATAGTGAAGAGACAAGGTACAGAATGGGAACAAACATTTGCAAACCATACAAATATCCTGAGTATATAAAGGATTCAAACAACTAACCAGCAAGCAAACAAACAACACAACAAAACAAATAATCCAATTTAAAAATGACAAAATACCTTAATAGACAGTTTTCCAAAAAAAAGTGTACAAATGACTGGCAGGTTTATAACAAAATGCTCAACATTACTAACTATAAGGGAAATGAAAATTGAAGCTATAATGAGATATCCTCCCGCCCTAGTAACAATGGCTAGTACCAAGAAGACAAAATATAACAAATACACATGAGGCTGTAGTGAGAGGAAAACTCTTTGACACTGTTGATGGGGATGTAGCTTAGTACAATCATTATAAAAAGTAGTATGGTGAGTTCTCAAAAAATTAAAAATAGAGCTAACATATGGTTCATTATTGAACTACTGTTATATAGCCAAAGTAATTAAAATCAGTATGTCAAAAAGATATTTGCACTATCAGTTTATTCCAGCACTATTCACGGTAGCCAAGAGATGAAATCAAAACGCGTCCATCAATAAATAAATATATAAAGAAAACGTGGTATATAGACACAATGGAATGCTATTTGACTTTGGAAAGGAACAAAATACTGTCATTTGTGGCGATATGTGTGAACCTAGATAATATAATGTTCAATGAAATAAACCATAGACTGAAAAACAAATACTGTATGTGCTCACTAATAAGTGGAATATAGGAAAGCTGATCTTGCAGAAGTTAAGCATAGACTGGTGTTGGCCCGGCGTAGTGGCTCACATCTCTAATCCCAGCACTTTGGGAGGCCGAGGCAGGCGGATCACGAGGTCAGGAGATCGAGACCATCCTGGCTAACACGGTGAAACCACATCTCTACTAAAAATACAAAAATTTAGCGGGGTGTGGTGGCGGGCGCCTGTAGTCCCAGCTACTCGGGAGCCTGAGGCAGGAGAATGGCATGAACCCGGGAGGCAGAGCTTGCAGTGAGCCGAGATGGCGCCACTGAACTCCAGCCTGGGCGACAGAGCGAGACTCCGTTTCAAAAAAAAAAAAAAAAAAGCATACACTGGTGGTTACCAGAGTCTGGGGATGGGTCTGGGAAGAAAAAGATTAAGGGAGGCCATTCATTGGGTGCAAAGTTACAGTCAGATAGAAAAAATAAGTTCTGATGTTCTATTACACAGTTGGGTGACTATAACAACTATGGTATAACAACGACATATATTTTACAATAGCTAGAAAACAGTAACTTGAAAGTTATTACTATAAAGAAATGATAATGGCTTGAGATAATGAACATGCTGATTACCCTAATTTTATTATAACACAATGTACATATGTTTTAAGACATTACACTATATCCTATAAATATTTGAAATTAGGGCCTGGTGTGGTGGCTCACGCTTGTAATCCCAGCACTTTGGGAGGCTGAGGCGGGCGGATCACGAGGTCAGGAGATCCAGACCGTCCTGGCCAACATGGTGAAACCCTGTCTCTACCAAAAATACAAAAACTAGCTGGGCGGAGTGGCACACGCCTGTAGTCCCAGCTACTCGGGAGGCTGAGGCAGGAGAATCGCTTGAACCCACGAGGCGGAGGTTGCAGTGAGCCGAGATCACACCACTGCACTCCAGCCTGGAGACACAGCAAGACTCTGTCTCAAAAAAAAAAAAAAAAAAAAAAAAAAAACTTGAAATTATGTGTCAGTTGTAGAATAACTTACTAACTTAAATAAATACATTTACCAATGCAAAAAATTCCAAGTTCTTGAAGCTGTGTCCTGTGTGTCTCTTGTAGAATACCTTTTCCAGTTTACCAGAATGTTTCCAACTTGGCCTTTCCCTGTATTTTCTGCTTGTCCAGAGACTGAAGATCAAATAGACATCAGAAATTAGGGTCTTTCTAGGTCTTTCTGAGCTGGCACCTGGCCTTAATCCTGTACATTTCCTGCTAGATTGTCTTAACTATGTGGGCAATTCTCAAAGATTTTATTCCCAAAGCATTGACTCTCCATTCTTTCCTGTTAGGCATTTCAGTGTGATTACTTTTTGTCCCAACGAAATCCCTTTGCCCAAGGTTATTGATTTGAAATCTTTTTTTTCGTGAAGTAATTGACTGCTATAAATTTGCTGTATCTTGCATGCTTTGTTGTGTTGAATAAACATTTTTATACATGTGAAATATTTTCCAATTCTTAAATTTTTCTTTGACACATTGGCTATTTAGAATTTCATTGCTTAATTTTCACAGAACTATGACTTACCAAAATTTCTTGATGTCATTAATTTTTTATTTTATTCCATTGCAGTCAGAGAAAATACTTTGCATTTACACAATTCTTTTAATTTTGTTGTGTATTTAATCACCTAGAGTATAGTTTATTCCGAAGAACAGTCCATGTGCACTTACTAAAAGTGCCTAGCCTATTCCTGTTATGTGGATCCGACTACACACGTCTGCTAGATCTCAGTGGTTTTGTTTTCTTCCAGTCTGTTTACTCTTTGACTTGTTGACTGTTTTTTAATTCATTATTGAGAATGAAGTATTTAAATCTCTAACTGTTATTTTTCGATTATTTCTTGCTTGCTTTATTTTTGTCAGTCATATATTTTGTTTCTCTTTTCTTATTTGCATATTGGTTGACGGTTGTTACATCTTCCTAAGGAATTGACTGTTTTCTGGTCAATATTGAATGTCTCACTTTTCACCTAAATGTGGGTTTTTCTTTTTGTTTATTTGTTTTATATTCTTTTTTATTATTTATTTATTTTTATTTATTTATTTATTTTTTGAGATGGAGTTTCGCTCTTGTTGCCCAGGCTGGAGTGCAATGGCGCAATCTCAGCTCACTGCAACCTTTGCCTGCCTGGTTCAAGCGATTCTCCTGTCTCAGTGTCCCAAGCAGCTGGGATTACAGGCATGCACCACCAAGCCCAGCTAATTTTGTATTTTTAGTAGAGATGGGGTTTCTCCATGTTAGTCAAGCTGGTCTCGAACTCCCAACCTCAGGTGATCTGCCCACCTTGGCCTCCCAAAGTGCTGGGATTACAGGCGTGAGCCACTGTGCCCGGCCTAAATTCTTTTTTAATTGTGTAACTGCAACTTCAACTTTATTATGGCTGCTATTGCAAGCTTTTATTCTTTCACTTTTACACAATTTGTTTAATCGGATCCAAAGCGATTGTGCTGTAGACAGCATATATTTGTATCATATTTTTATATTCCAACAATTTCAGTTTTCCTTAATTAATATTATTATATTTAGTATTATTTATATAGTTGAATTTATTTTTTCTATATTATTTTTGTTTTCTACATATCACATGTGTATTTTATTTCTTTTTCTATTATTTTGCCTTCTTTTGCATTAAGAAAGCATTTTTATGTAACATTGCAATTTTAAAAATAATTTTTAATATATATTTGGAGCTACCTCTTGTTCTTTAGGGCTTCTGATATACACCTTCATGCATCAGAATCTGTTTTACATTTATAATAACAATACTAATGAGTTATACAAATGTTAGTTCTATGTATTTTTATTTCTGCTTATTTTGTGACATAAATTTTACACTTATTGTATCCGTATATACTATAAACAACATTTTACACCTATTTTATATAATTTTTTAAAAAATAAGATGAGAAAAGAAGAGCAAAGATATAGCTACAAATCATTTGATATTAATCTTTTTTTCCCATTTCTGAGTTTTCTCAGTTGTTCCAGAATATTCAGCTAAATTTCTATTGCAAAACATGTTATTACTCACCTGTTTTGTTTAGTTATTGGTGAGTATATTACACGTATTTGTAATTGGTCCAACAATACAATTTTATTTATATTGTTATGCATTTTTAAAAATAATATAAGAAATAAAAAATGTATACACGATGTCTTTTATAATGACATGATTATCTTTACTGGTGCTTTTGTTATTTCATGTAGATTCAAATTATTCTCTGGTTATTTGATTTCTTTCTTTCTTCTCTCTTTCTTCTTTCTTCCTTTCTTTCCTTTCTTTCCTTCCTTCCTTCCTTCATTCCTTCCTTCCTCTCTCTCTCTTTCTTTATATATATATTTTAATTATATTTAAATTCTAGGGTACATGTGCACAATGTGCAGTTTTGTTACATATGTATACATGTGCCATGTTGGTGTGCTGCACCCATTAACTCGTCATTTACATTAGGTATATCTCCTAATGCTATCCCTGCACCCTCCTCCGACCCCACAACAGTCCCTGGTGTGTGATGTTCCCCTTCCTGTGTTCAAGTGTTCTTTCTCATTGTTCAACCCCCACCTATGAGTGAGAACATGTGGTGTTTGGTTTTTTGTCCTTGTGATAGTGTGCTGAGAATGATGGTTTCCAGCTTCATCCATATCCCTACAAAGGACATGAACTCATCATTTTTTATGGCTGCATAGTATTCCATGGTGTATATGTGCCACATTTTCCTAATCCAGTCTATCATTGTTGGACATTTGGGTTGGTTCCAAGTCCTTGCTATTGTGAGTAGTGCCACAATAAACATATGTGTGCATGTGTCTTTATAGCAGCATGATTTATAGTCCTTTGGGTATATACCCAGTAATGGGATGGCTGGGTCAAATGGCATTTCTAGTTCTAGATGCCTGAGGAATCGCCACACTGTCTTCCACAATGGCTGAACTAGTTTACAGTCCCACCAACAGTGTAAAAGTGTTCCTATTTCTCCACATCCTCTCCAGCACCTGTTGTTTCCTGACTTTTTAATGATCGCCATTCTAACTGGTGTGAGATGATATCTCATTGTGGTTTTGATTTGCAATCCTCTGATGGCCAGTGATGATGACCATTTTTTCATGTGTCTGTTGGCTGCATAAATGTCTTCTTTTGAGAAGTGTCTGTTTGTATCCTTTGCCCACTTTTTGATGGGGTTGTTTTCTTCTTGTAAATTTGTTTGAGTTCTTTGTAGATTCTGGATATTAGCCCTTTGTCAGATGGGTAGATTGCAAAAATTTTCTCCCATTCTGTAGGTTGCCTGTTCACTCTGATAGTAGTTTCTTTTGCTGTGCAGAAGCTCTTTAATTAGATCCCATTTGTCAATTTTGGCTTTTGTTGCCATTGCTTTTGGTGTTTTAGACATGAAGTCCTTGCCCACGCCTATGTCCTGAATGGTATTGCCTAGGTTTTCTTCTAGGGTTTTTATGGTATTAGGTCTAACATTTAAGTCTTTAAACCATCTTGAATTAATTTTTGTATAAGGTGTAAGGAAGGAATCCAGTTTCAGCTTTCTACATATGGCTAGCCAGTTTTCCCAGCACCATTTGTTAAATAGGGAATCCTTTCCCCATTGCTTGTTTTTGTCAGGTTTGTCAAAGATCAGATAGTTGTAGATGTGTGGTATTATTTCTGAGGGCTCTGTTCTGTTCCATTGGTCTCTATCTCTGTTTTGGTACCAGTGCCATGCTGTTTTGGTTACTGTAGCCTTGTAGTATAGTTTGAAGTCAGGTAGTGTGATGCCTCCAGCTTTGTTCTTTTGGCTTAGGATTGACTTGGCAATGCGGGCTCTTTTTTGGTTCCATATGAACTTTAAAGTAGTTTTTTCCAATTCTGTGAAGAAAGTCCTTGGTAGCTTGATGGGGATGGCATTGAATCTATAAATTACCTTGAGCAGTATGGCCATTTTCATGATATTGATTTTTCCAACCCATGAGCATGGAATGTTCTTCCATTTGTTTGTGTCCTCTTTTATTTCGTTGAGCAGTGGTTTGTAGTTCTCCTTGAAGAGGTCCTTCACATCCCTTGTAAGTTGGATTCCTAGGTATTTTATTCTCTTTGAAGCAATTGTGAATGGGAGTTCACTCATGATTTGGCTCTCTGTTATTGGTGTATAAGAATGCTTGTGATTTTTGCACATTGATTTTGTATCCTGAGACTTTGCTGAAGTTGCTTATCAGCTTAAGGAGATTTTGGGCTGAGACAATGGGGTTCTCTAGATATACAATCATCTCACCTGCAAACAGGGACAATTTGACTTCCTCTTTTCCTAATTGAATACCCTTTATTTCTTTCTCCTGCCTGATTGCCCTGGCCAGAACTTCCAACACTACGTTGAATAGGAGTGGTGAGAGAGGGCATCCCTGTCTTGTGCCAGTTTTCAAAGGGAATGCTTCCAGTTTTTGCCCATTCAGTATGATATTGGCTGTGGGTCTGTCATAAATAGCTCTTATTATTCTTAGATACATCCCATCAATACCTAATTTATTGAGAGTTTTTAGCCTGAAGGGCTGTTGAATTTTGTTGAAGGCCTTTTCTGCATCTATTAAGATAATCATGTGGTTTTTGTCTTTGGTTCTGTTTATATGCTGGATTACGTTTATTGATTTGCACATGTTAAATCAGCCTTGCATCCCAGGGATGAAGCCCACTTGATCATGGTGGATAAGCTTTTTGATGTGCTGTTGGATTCAGTTTGCCAGTATTTTATTGAGGATTTTTGCATCAATGTTCATCAGGGATATTGGTCTAAAATTCTCTTTCTTTGTTGTGTCTCTGCCAGGCTTTGGTATCAGGATGATGCTGGCCTCATAAAATGAGTTAGGGAGGATTCCCTCCTTTTCTATTGATTGGAATAGTTTCAGAAGGAATGGTACCAGTTCCTCCTTGTACCTCTGGTAGAATTCGGCTGTGAATCCATCTGGTCCTGGACTCTTTCTGGTTGGTAAGCTATTAATTATTGCCTCAATTTCAGAGCCTGTTATTTGTCTATTAAGAGATTCAACTTCTTCTTCATTTAGTCTTGGGAGGGTGTATGTGTTGAGGAATTTATCCATTTCTTCTAGATTTTCCAGTTTATTTGTGTAGAGGTGTTTATAGTATTCTCTGATGGTAGTTTGTATTTCTGTGGGATCAGTGGTGATATCCCCTTTATCATTCTTTATTGTGTCTATTTGATTCTTCTCTCTTTTATTCTTTATTAGTCTTGCTAGCGGTCTATCAATTTTGTTGATCTTTTCAAAAAACCAGCTCCTGGATTCATTAATTTTTTGAAGGGTTTTTTGTGTCTCTATCTCCTTCAGTTCTGCTCTGATCTTATTTTTTGCCTTCTCCTAGCTTTTGAATGTGTTTGCTCATGCTTCTCTAGTTCTTTTAATTGTGACGTTAGGGCATCAATTTTAGATCTTTCCTGCTTTCTCTTGTGGGCATTTAGTGCTATATATTTCCCTCTGCACACTGCTTTAAATGTGTCCCAGAGATTCTGGTATGTTGTGTCTTTGTTCTCATTGGTTTCAAAGAACATCTTTATTTCTGCCTTCATTTTGTTATGTACCCAGTAGTCATTCAGGAGCAGGTTGTTCAGTTTCCATGTAGTTGAGTGGTTTTGAATGAGTTTCTAATCCTGAGTTCTAGTTTGATTGCACTGTGGTCTGAGAGATAGTTTGTTATAATTTCTGTTTTTTACATTTGCTGAGGAGTGCTTTACTTCCAACTATGTGGTCAATTTTGGAATAGGTGCAGTGTGGTGCTGAGAAGAATGTATATTCTGTTGATTTGGGATGGAGAGTTCTGTAGATGTCTATTAGGTCGGCTTGGTGCAGAGCTGAATTCCATTCCTGGATATCCTTTTTAACTTTCTGCCTTGTTGATCTGTCTAATGTTGACAGTGGGGTGTTAAAGTCTCCTGTTATTATTGTGTGGGAGTCTAAGTCTCTTAGTAGGTCTCTAAGGACTTGCTTTATGAATCTGGGTGCTCCTATATTGGGTGCATATATATTTAGGTTAGCTCTTCTTGTTGAATTGATCCCTTTACCATTATGTAATGGCCTTGTCTCTTTTGATCTTTGTTGGTTTAAAGTCTGTTTTATCAGAGACTAGGATTGCAACCCCTGCCTTTTTCATTTTCCATTTGCTTGGCAGATCTTCCTCCATCCCTTTATTTTGAGCCTATGTGTTTCTCTGCACATGAGATGGGTTTCCTGAATACAGCACACTGATGGGTCTTGACTCTTTATCCAATTTGCCAGTCTGTGTCTTTTAATTGGAGCATTTAGCCCACTTACATTTAAGGTTAATATTGTTATGTGTGAATTTGATCCAGTCATTATGATGTTTGCTGGTTATTTTGCTCGTTAGTTGATGCAGTTTCTTCCTAGCCTTGATGGTCTTTACAATTTGGCCTGTTTTTGCAGTGGTTGGTACCGGTTGTTCTTTTCCATGTTTAGTGCTTTCTTCAGGAGCTCTTTTAGGGCAGGCCTGGTGGTGACAAAATCTCTTGGCATTTGCTTGTCTGTAAAGGATTTTATTTCTCCTTAATTTATGAAGCTTAGTTTGGCTGGATATGAAATTCTGGGTTGAAAATTCTTTTCCTTAAGAAGGTTGAATATCGGCCCCCACTCTCTTCTGGCTTGTAGAGTTTCTGCCGAGAGATCTGCTATTAGTCTGATGGGCTTCCCTTTGTGGGTAACCCGACCTTTCTCTCTGGCTGCCCTTAACATTTTTTCCTTCATTTCAACTTTGGTGAATCTGACAATTATGTGTCTTGGAGTTGCTCTTCTCGAGGAATATCTTTGTGGCATTCTCTGTATTTCCTGAATTTGAATGTTGACCTGTCTTGCTAGGTTGGGGAAGTTCTCCTGGATAATATCCTGCAGAGTGTTTTCCATCTTGCTTCCAATCTCCCTGTCACTTTCAGGTACACCAATCAGATGTAGATTTGGTCTTTTCACATAGTCCTATATTTCTTGGAGGCTTTGTTTCTTTTTACTTCTTTTTCTCCAAACTTTTCTCGCTTCATTTCATTGATTTGATCTTCAATCACTGATACCCTTTCTTCCAGTTGATCAAATCGGCTACTGAAGCTTGTGCATTTGTCACATAGTTCTCATGCCATGGTTTTCAGCTCCATCAGGTCCTTTAAGGACTTCTCTGCATTGGTTATTCTAGTTAGCCATCCATCTAATCTTTTTTCAAGGTTTTTAACTTCTTTGTGATGGGTTCAAACCTTCTCCTTTAGCTTGGAGAAGTTTGATCATCTGAAGCCTTCTTCTCTCAACTCGTCAAAGTCATTCTTCATCCAGGTTTGTTCTGTTGCTGGTGAGGAGCTGCATTCCTTTGGAGGAGGAGAGGCGCTCTGATTTTTAGAATTTTCAGTTTTTCTGCTCTGTTTTTTCCCCATCTTTGTGGTTTTATCTACCTTAGGTCTTTGATGATGGTGATGTACAGATGGGGTTTTGGTGTGGATGTCCTTTCTGTTTGTTAGTTTTCCTTCTAACAGTCAGGACCCTCAGCTGCAGGTCTGTTGGAGTTTGCTGGAGGTCCACTCCAGACCCTGTTTGCCTGGGTATCAGCAGCGGAGGCTGCAGAACAGCAAATATTGCTGAACAGCAAATGTTGCTGTCTGATCATTCCTCTGGAGGTTTCCTCTCAGAGGGGTACCCAGCCGTGTGAGGTGTCAGTCTGCCCCTACTGGGGGATGCCTCCCAGTTAGGCCACTCGGGGGTCAGGGACCCACTTGAGGAGGCAGTCTGTCCATTGTCAGATCTCAAACTCCATGCTGGGAGAACCACTACTCTCTTCAAAGCTGTCAGACAGGGACATTTAAGTCTGCAGAGGTTTCTGCTGCCTTTTGTTCAGCTATGCTCTACCCCCAGAGGTGGAGTCTACAGAGGCAGGCAGGCCTCCTTGAGCTGTGGTGGGCTCCACCCAGTTCGAGCTTCCTGGCCGCTTTGTTTACCTACTCAAGCCTCGGCAATGGCGGGCGCCCCTCCCCCAGCCTCACTGCCACCTTGCAGTTCGATCTCAGACTGCGGTGCCAGCAATGAGTGAGGCTTCGTGGGTGTGGGACCCTCCAAGCCATGTATGGGATATAATCTCCTGGTGTGCCGTTTACTAAGACCGTTGGAAAAGCACAGTATTAGGGTGGGAGTGACCCAATTTTCCAGGTGCCGTCTGTCACAGCTTTTCTTGGCTATGAAAGTGAATTCCCTGTCCCCTTGTGCTTCCTGGGTGAGGCGATGCCTTGCCCTGCTTGGGCTCACACTCGGTGCACTGCACCCACTGTCCTGTACCCACCATCCGACAAGCCCCAGTGAGATGAACCCAGTACCTCAGGTGGAAATGCAGAAATCACCTGTCTGCTGTGTCGCTCACGCTGGGAGCTGTAGACTGGAGCTGTTCCTATTCGGCCATCTTGGAACCGCCCCCACTCTTTCTTTTTTGAAATGGAGTCTCCCTCTGTCACCCAGGCTGGAGTGCATTGGCATGATCTTGGCTCACTGCAATCTCTGCCTCCTGGATTCAAGCAATTCTCCTGCCTCAGCCTCCTGAGTAGCTGGGACTACAGACACCCGCCACCACACCCAGCTAATTTTTGTATTTTCACCTAGTTGAAATCAACTCAGTTTTTGTTTACCTGGAAGGCCTTATATTGCCTTTATTTTTTATTGATAGCTTTCACATTCAGAGAATTACTTCTTGACAGTTTTTCTACAATGAGTAGACAAAAAGATTTAAATAGAGTTGAAAGGCTTAGAAAAGGCAACTAAATTATGATCTAAAAAAAGGAAATGAAATTGTTTTTAAATTGAATTGAAAATAAAATTATATTTATGACAACTGATGATATGTTGGACGGGGATGCAGTGACCAGGAAGAATTAAACTTGTGGACAATAAAAGTCTGTGAGTTGTTTGGTCCTGACTTAGGCCAAATGAAGGGCATGATTTTTAGAGAATTAAAGATGTTGCATGAGAGCACAGCCATGCTGAAACTGAAGA
This sequence comes from Pan paniscus, assembly GCF_029289425.2. Lineage (NCBI taxonomy): Eukaryota > Metazoa > Chordata > Mammalia > Primates > Hominidae > Pan > Pan paniscus. Next base: position 79,358,838 of record NC_073255.2, on the reverse strand, counting down.
GGCTGAGTGCCTTATAGAAACAGAAATCACTATTTTAACATACAACAATTTAACATACAATATTAGACTAAGAAAGCAAATAGGCAGTGATAATTATGATTAACTTTAGTTTTAATAGAATCGTGTTTGGTGTCACAGAAGCCAAAAAACAAAAATGGCCTTTGCTATAAAATGTGTGCTCTACTACTGAGTGTGTAAAGCACTCCTGTGAGTGGAAGCCACAAAGAAACCTGAGGGTCAGGGTGGTAGAATAACCCTTTGATACTTCATATCTAAAAAAAAAAAAAAACTCTTGGCATGGACAGTTTGTATCCAAACACTCATTGCTTGAAATAGATGTGCATTTCTATACTCTATAAATGTACCCGGACAAAGTAGTGAGAGGTATAAAGCAGCCTACATTTTGCTCCCATGTCTAGTGCCCTGACTCAGAACTGTGTCCTCAGGAAAATGGAGCACTTTGCCCATTTAGGTCTGATAGAGGTGTGATTTTTCTGATTCTCACAAAGGTGCTTTTGGTCTACTTCGTACCATGAAAATCAGAGATTACTAGGGAACATTAGTGAGGGCAACCATGAATTACTTGAACCAGTAGTAATGCAGTGGAAAATCTGACATTGTGTTTTACCAATTTTGAAGGTTGGGTAATTGGGAGATCACTGTTTTGTTTATAAGAACAGACACCATACAACCCACTGGGCTGAATATACCTGGGGAAATAAGCTTACACATGGAAAAGTTGGAGCATGGCTGTTTCTAATGTATTTTCTAGGAATCAAAAAGTTTCATTTTCCCTTGATGGTTCCCTTTCTTAAAATCACAAAACCAGAGCTTGTACTATCTTTATAGTTGACGTGAAAATTATAAGCCTGGAGGGAATGGGCTGATGGCGTTGCTTCCTTATAACCACATAGTGTGAGCCTCATCTTACAAACATAGACTCACTCCAAAGACTCAGCTGGGTGACTGTCTGTCTGTCAGCATTATTAACAGTGAGAGCTGAAGACTCAGGCGAGTGGTGGGATGAGGCAGAATTTTCTCAATGAAGAGCTAGGATCATTGTCTTTTCCTAATTTCAGTCATGTCTCAGTGAATCATATCTAAGTACAATAGATGATTCCAAATGAGAAAAGCAACTTTATGAATACTGAGGTAATAATATATTGATCTTATAAATACTTTGTTAATTTTGTAATATTGTATTTAAATTGTAATTGTATTTTGTTATTATACTAGTTTTTTCTCAGTTTAACTTACTGTATATACCTAGCCAAAATTTTATTTTTTGAAACATGAGAAATCTGAATTCATAAGAATTTAGTCATACTTGTTTGTTCTTTTAAAGTTGAAAACTACAGTATATTATAATGTTTACAGTCATCTCAAAGCATGATTACTATTTAATATTTTACATTAATTAGCTTTCAGTGAATAACCATAAAATTATTTTGTTTTATTGTGGTGTGGTAGCACATACAGGATTTGGTTCTGGTTACCATGAAACTGTAAACAAATATCTCCTCTTGTCATTTATCACATTTTGTAGAGTTAATCACTACATTACACACGTAAAACTTGTAATACTATACAAATTTGTAAAACAAATTCAGCTTTAGTGTATTATATTTTATTACTATGAACAGCTAATATAATAAGTTATTTTGTTTTATTAAGTCAAAACATAAAATGTTCTATATATTAGTTTGGGTAACATTTATAATAATGAGAGAATAATAATCTTCAAAATTTGAAGAAAATAGCATCTTATTATTATAAAAAATTCTCCAAGTTTTGCATTCTTACAGTTTTTTCTGTAAGTTTCAAATTTGCAATTTACATATTAAAAATATATTCATGAATGTGGCCAGTATATTTTAATTTTGCTGTTAAAATGTAGAAGTTAATTTTGTCTAACTTTATTAGGAAATAATGCTTTCTAGCTCTGTGATTTTTAACATATAAAAGAGAGAAAGGGGTAAGGAGAAGTCAAAACAGAAAAGAAAAAGATAGTAATGGTTGTCTAATTGTGGCTCATAAGGGCATCAAGCCCTCAAAGAAATATAATAGTACAAAATCACTATATCTCTGAACATTAGGGAAATAAAAGCATTTCTAAATGCTTCAAATATCTGCATTTTATGTATTTAGGAAGAAAGGACCTCAACTGCTCATAGTAAGTGTACACAAAGAATAGAAGATGCGGTTTTCCCAATCGCAATTTTCAACTTGGAAATATTCCTCCAAATTCAGTATTTGACTCATTTGGTAAGACAGGCCTAATCTATAATGTGATTCACAGGTGCACGATTGTACAAGATCTTTCACATTTTTAGGAAAAAGTGAGTGTTACACTTAGCTGGTATCTCCTCAGTTGAAATAATCAGAAAGAAACACTCTTCCAAAAGGATTTTAGACTTTTTCAAAATTGGTAGCATAGAATTTGTGATCAAGACCCTCCAATATTTTTCTATTGCCTACATTTAAAGTAATAATTTTCCTGCTTATTTTTTCCTCTAACGAAGCTGAGAATTAAATGTCTTGAAATTATAAATATCCGTGTCAGCAAGCAGCTTCTAGCTGCCGTCTACACTAATTTCAACTTGCAAAGAGTGGCAAATGCATTACAATCATTTGATGCATCTGATACTTACCATATTTATTATTTTAGTCTTTGTGTATTTTATAAAACTTCTTAACAGGCCTAATCTTGGTGGAAACATTTTACTTTTCTAAATTTGCCGACCGGATTTTTCAGTTTGCCATTTATTGCCACTTAACAACAAACCCCTTCTCCCTGGCACCTAAATTTCATAGGGCTGATAAGGCTGCTCAATGAATGTTGTAAAATGTATGATAAAAATAAGGCTTTTTCAGGAAAGATCCAAAATTGACACCCTAACATCACAATTAAAAGAACTAGAAAAGCAAGAGCAAACACATTCAAAAGCTAGCAGAAGGCAAGGAATAACTAAAATCAGAGCAGAACTGAAGGAAATAGAGACACAAAAAACCCTTCAAAAAATTAATGAATCCAGGAGCTGGTTTTTTTAAAGGATCAACAAAATTGATAGACCGCTAGCAAGACTAATAAAGAATAAAAGAGAGAAGAATCAAATAGACGCAATAAAAAATGATAAAGGGGATATCACCACCGATCCCACAGAAATACAAACTACCATCACAGAATACTACAAACACCTCTACGCAAATAAACTAGAAAATCTAGAAGAAATGGATAAATTCCTCGACACATACACTCTCCCAAGACTAAACCAGGAAGAAGTTGAATGTCTGAATAGACCAATAACAGGATCTGAAACTGTGGCAATAATCAATAGCTTACCAACCAAAAAGAGTCCAGGACCAGATGGATTCACAGCCGAATTCTACCAGAGGTACAAGGAGGAACTGGTACCATTCCTTCTGAAACTATTCTAATCAACAGAAAAAGAGGGAATCCTCCCTAACTCATTTTATGAGGCCAGCATCATCCTGATACCAAAGCCAGGCAGAGACACAACCAAAAAAGAGAATTTTAGACCTATATCCTTGATGAACTTTGATGCAAAAATCCTCAATAAAATACTGGCAAACCGAATCCAGCAGCACATCAAAAAGCTTATCCACCATGATCAAGTGGGCTTCATCCCTGGGATGCAAGGCTGGTTCAATATACGCAAATCAATAAATGTAATCCAGCATATAAACAGAACCAAAGACAAAAACCACATGATTATCTCAACAGATGCAGAAATGGCCTTTGACAAAATTCAACAACCCTTCATGTTAAAAACTCTCAATAAATTAGGTATTGATGGGACGTATCTCAAAATAATAAGAGCTATCTATGACAAACCCACAGCCAATATCATACTGAATGGGCAAAAACTGGAAGCATTCCCTTTGAAAACTGGCACAAGACAGGGATGCCCTCTCTCACCACTCCTATTCAACATAGTGTTGGGAGTTCTGGCTAGGGCAAGTAGGCAGGAGAAGGAAATAAAGGGTATTCAATTAGGAGAAGAGGAAGTCAAATTGTCCCTGTTTGCAGACGACATGATTGTATATCTAGAAAACCCCATTGTCTCAGCCCAAAATCTCCTTAAGCTGATAAGCAACTTCAGCAAAGTCTCAGGATACAAAATCAATGTACAAAAATCACAAGCATTCTTATACACCAACAACAGACAAACAGAGCCAAATCATGAGTGAACTCCCATTCACAATTGCTTCAAAGAGAATAAAATACCTAGGAATCCAACTTACAAGGGCTGTGAAGGACCTCTTCAAGGAGAACTACAAACCACTGCTTAAGGAAATAAAAGAGGATACAAACAAATGGAAGAACATTCCATGCTCATGGGTAGGAAGAATCAACATCGTGAAAATGGCCATACTGCCCAAGGTAATTTACAGATTCAATGCCATCCCCATAAAGCTACCAATGCCTTTCTTCACAGAATTGGAAAAAACTACTTTAAAGTTCATATGGAACCAAAAAAGAGCCCGCATCACCAAGTCAATCCTGAGCCAAAAGAACAAAGCTGGAGGCATCACACTACCTGACTTCAAACTATACTACAAGGCTACAGTAACCAAAACAGCATGGTACTGGTACCGAAACAGAGATGTAGATCAATGGAACAGAACAGAGCCCTCAGAAATAACGCCGCATATCTACAACTATCTGATCTTTGACAAACCTGAGAAAAACAAGCAATGGAGAAAGGATTCCCTATTTAATAAATGGTGCTGGGAAAACTGGCTAGCCATATGTAGAAAGCTGAAACTGGATCCCTTCCTTACACCTTATACAAAAATCAATTCAAGATGGATTAAAGACTTGAACGTTCGACCTAAAACCATAAAAACCCTAGAAGAAAACCTAGGCATTACCATTCAGGACATAGGCATGGGCAAGGACTTCATGTCTAAAACACCAAAAGCAATGGCAACAAAAGCCAAAATTGACAAATGGGATCTAATTAAACTAAAGAGCTTCTGCACAGCAAAAGAAACTACCATCAGAGTGAACAGGCAACCTACAAAATGGGAGAAAATTTTTGCAACCTACTCATCTGACAAAGGGCTGATATCCAGAATCTACAATGAACTCAAACACATTTACAAGAAAAAAACAAACAACCCCATCAAAAAGTGGGCGAAGGACATGAACAGACACTTCTCAAAAGAAGACATTTATGCAGCCAAAAAACACATGAAAAAATGCTCACCATCACTGGCCATCAGAGAAATGCAAATCAAAACCACAATGAGATACCATCTCACACCAGTTAGAATGGAAATCATTAAAAAGTCAGGAAACAACAGGTGCTGGAGAGGATGTGGAGAAATAGGAACACTTTTACACTGTTGGTGGGACTGTAAACTAGTTCAACCATTGTGGAAGTCAGTGTGGTGATTCCTCAGGGATCTAGAACTAGAAATACCATTTGACCCAGCCATCCCATTACTGGGTATATACCCAAAGGACTATAAATCATGCTGCTATAAAGACACATGCACACGTATGTTTATTGTGGCATTATTCACAATAGCAAAGACTTGGAACCAACCTAAATGTCCAACAATGATAGACTGGATTAAGAAAATGTGGCACATATACACCATGGAATACTATGCAGCCATAAAAAAAGATGAGTTCATGTCCTTTGTAGGGACATGGATGAAATTGAAAATCATAATTCTCAGTAAACTATCACAAGAACAAAAAACGAAACACCACATATTCTCACTCATAGGTGGGAATTGAACAATGAGAACACATGGACACAGGAAGGGGAACATCACACTCTGGGGACTGTAGTGGGTTGGGGGGATGGGGGAGGGATAGCATTGGGAGATATACCTAATGCTAGGTGACGAGTTAGTGGGTGCAGCGCACCAGCATGGCACATGTATACATATGTAACTAACCTGCACATTGTGCACATGTACCCTAAAACTTAAAGTATAATAATAATAAATAAAATAAAAATAAAAATAAATAAATAAATAAAAATAAGGCTTTTTATTAATACAACTAAAAATTTACATTTATAAAGATTATATTTTAAATCTACACAAGGGACAATCACTATTCAAATAGTATTACTAATAAAATAAATATTACTAATAAAATACTAAAAAACTATATTTTATAATAACGATGAGGAAGTATATTTTATCAAACTTCTTTTTCTACAAATAACATACCCATCATATGCAAAACAGCTTTTGGATTCCTGTAGTTGCCTTTTTCCTTTTACACACCCTTTATCTTTGCTTCAGATGTCTGATCTAAGCTTATGTTTTTTTATGATCAGATTTTCATTCCTGGTCTGTATAATGGTGTTATTCCCCTCTTATACATGATTATTTACACATTTTGGGACTTAAAAATATTGAGAATACACTACAGTGAAAGGCAGTATAATGAGAGTAAACTTGAGCTGCATTATGTGTTTACTGAGCGTGCTCAGGAGCTTCACCCTCAGCCCCAGCAGCCTTAGGTTGTCACTTCTAATGGCGAGAGCTAAGCTGTGCATTTAGATTTTGAAATTTTCAATGGGTCACATAGAACCAATATTTTTTTTTCACTCTGAACAACCTAAAAGCAGCATCTATGGATTTTTCCCCTATTTTGTTTCACCCAGTTTGGCATCATATTAATGCAAATTCCATAATTCTTCCATGGTGTAGTTGCTAGATTTATCAAATAACAATATAGAACACGGCTAAGTTTAATATTTGGATTAATATGTTAAAGGCAATTATCAATTGTTTAGCTCTGGCAGGTGAGAAAAATTTTTGAAGATACAATCAATTCAATCATACCCTATTTGTGTGCTCTAATTTATGACAACCAAGAGTGTGACAACCAAGATTGCTGATCTTGTCTGGGATCAGCATCAATGCTCTCAAGAGCCTCAATGGAAAAATACATCATCTGATCAAGCAGAAGATTATTCTGTTTCAGTGTGTTTAGGTTATTTACAGAGAAAGGAGAATGAATTTGAGAGCATAAACTGGATTTTTTTAGGGTGAAAAAACAAAATATTAAAATTCTTATTTATGTTATTTAATCTAATTCTTTGTCCTATATCTTCTTTTGGTGTGTGGTTCATAACATATGGGTTATATTAATAAAACTATACAGATATATAGTTAATAACTCATTATACATATATTATTATCTTATGTTCAAATATATTTTTCTAGTACTGAAATGTGATCCTTAAAATTTGGATACCATTAAGTCTTTAATTTAAAATTACTTTTTTTTTCTGATTTCAACTTGACAGCAGAACTGAACTGCGCTGATGGTGTAGATGTGTGCTGGTGGAAATCTTTCATTGTTTCCAAGATAAATGGATTTACTTATTAAAGTTTTGTAGAAAGAGTAATAACCATTTAATCAACTAGATGTTTGCTTTATAAAATCAAACATATCTGGTGGTTTTAGAGCAACTTTTTCTCAGTCACTAATTTTTGATTATTGTCCAAGGATACTCAGTGTCAACATTTTTGCATCGTCTCATATATTTTTATTTATGGAATTGTATAATGATAAGTGACCTTGAATCTGACACACTTTCATTTTAAAAAAATCCGAGTGAGTTTAATGGTGTTTCACTTTTTTAATGTCATGAAGCTAAATTGTTCTTAGTCCTAGATTAAAGTAAAATGATAAATGACATCAGAATCTTGGCCAAATAACATGAAATTGTAACTGCAAAATTGTTCTGCAAAATTTTACAAGGTGTTATAGTATTGAAGTTATCCCAAGAAAACTTGAGAGAAATTATCTTTCTTATTGAAGACTAAGTATTTTTGATCTTATTGAAGATCTTATTGAAGTATTTTTTATCTTACTGAATAGTCTTATTGAAGACAGTATTCTTACTGAATACTCAGACTAAGACTTAAGTATTTTTCTAGGCATGGTAGAGTATCTCTGTATTAAGTGAAGTCTCAGGAAGAAGACCAACATGTGACTATTTTGATGCAACTTCATGGTGAAACAAAGACTTTTTTTTTTTTTTTTTGAGACAGAGTCTCGCTCTGTCACCCAGGCTGGAGTGCAGTGGCGAGATCTCGGCTCACTGCAAGCTCTGCTTCCTGGGTTCATGCCATTCTCCTGCCTCAGCCTCCCGAGTAGCTGGGACTACAGGTGCCCACCACCACGCCCAGCTAATATTTTTGTATTTTTGGTAGAGATGGGGTTTCACCATGTTAGCCAGGATGGTCTCGATCTCCTGACCTCATGATCCGCCCACCTTGGCCTCCCAAAGTGCTGAGATTACAGACGTGAGCCACTGCCCTCGGCCCGAAACAAAGTAATTAAAAGTAATGGCCAGGCTCGGTGGCCCACGCCTGTAATCCCAGCACTTTGGAAGGTCAGAAGTTTGAGACCAGCCTGGCCAATATGGTGAAATCTTCTCTACTAAAATAGAAAAATTAGCTGGTGTAGCGGTGAGCACCACTTGGGAGGCTAAGGCAGGAGAATCGCTTGAACCCAGGAGGCAGAGTTTGCAGTGAGCAGAGATCATGCCACTGAACTCCAGCCTGGGCAACAGAGTAACACTGTCTCAAAAAAAAAAAATGGTAGTATTTATTTTGTTGGTAACTGAGAGGAAAATATTTAAAAATGTGTTCTGAGATAAAGAGAAATCACATAATAAATCTCTGGGATGTGAACTAAACTGAGATAGCCAGAACCATTTCTATATTATATACAGTAAATTAGGGTTTGATTAAGCAGAACAATGTCCCCCCAGTCCCTCTAAGGATATTGACATTTGAATTCCAAGATATCACATTACACATTATAATTCATGACAAAGAGAATATAAGGGTGCAGATAGGATGAAAATTGCTTTATGCTGATGAAATATCATGAATTTATCATGGTGAGTCCAGTAAAATCACAAGGGTCAAAAACCATGGAAGGAAAAGTGATGATGAATAAATTGTATCAAAATGATAGATCCTGAGACTCAACCGACCATACTTTTTATTGAGTCTTTTCACATTAACATACATTTAATTCAACTGTACAAATACTATTCATTTTATATGCCTGACTGAAGTGCTAAATATAAAATGAGAACATAGAATAAGGATATGATTACTGAGATGAAGGCCAAGGTACATGAGGAATATAGATAGTATGCACCTTAGGCAAAACTGAAAATGTATTTACTATATAGAGATTCATAATAATTATATATGTATATATTTATTTGGTTTAGGAAATAGTACAGGAGATACATTATCAAGAATTTATATAAGATGGGGTTAATCAAGAAATGAGAGTAAAATAAAAATAATAATGGTAATAATTTTGAACACCGACAAAAGGACATTGATGACACAGATCTACTTTTTTCAGGTCTTCAAAATGTTTCTTCTATGTCATTAGGATGAACACACATTTCACATGTTATCTTTCAAAAGGCCTTTTGTTTTCAAGCTGGCATTGGAATCTCAGCCAACATCTTTCTTCTTCTCTGGCACATTTTTACATTCTTTAAGGATCACAAGCCTAAAAAACCATGACCTGATCATCTGTCACTTGGTTTCTGTCTACATAGTGATGCTAGTCATGGCAGCAGAGTTATTGTCTCTAGACGTGTTTGAGTCACAGAATTTTCAGAATAACTTCAGATGTAAGGCTGTGTTCTACATATACAAGGTAATGAGGGGCCTCTTGATCTGCACCACCTCTCTCCTGAGCATGCTTCAGGCCATCACCATTAGCCCCAGCACCTCCTGGTTGGTGAGATTTAAACATAAAATAACATATCCTGGGTTTACTCTTTTTTTGGTCCCTCAATTTGTCTTTCAACAGTGACATGATAATCTACATTGTAGGTTTTTCCAATGTGACCCAGATAATTCTGAATGTCAGTAAATACTGCTCACTTTCCCCAATGAATGTCACCATCAGAAGGCTGTTTGTTACTCTGTCGTTATCCAGAGATGTCTTCCTTGTAGGAATCATGCCGCTCTCAAGTGCCTACATGGTGATTCTCTTGTCCAGGCATCAGAGGCGCTCCCAGCACCTTCACAGCACTAGCTTTTTATTAAGAACCTCCCCAGAGAAAAGGGCCACCAAGACCATCTTGCTGCTGGTGAGTTTCTTCGTGGTTATGTACTCATTGGACTTAATTGTCTCATCCTCCAAAATGCTGTTATGGGTATTCAGCCCTGTCATCGACAGTGTCCACAAGTTTGTGGTCAATGCCTATGCTACTGTCAGTCCTATGGTGCTAATCAGATCTGATAAAAGAATCATCAGTATTCTGCCAAAGGTTCATTGGAAGTGCCATCCCTTTTTAACAAGTTAGTGATAAAATTTTCTAAAAATTATTTTGTCATCATCAATTAAATTATTCAAAAACACAGAATTTGCTATCTGATTTAAGTAAAACATGTGGAATTGCACTTTTGTAATATCTAATTTTTTTTTAGATGGAGTCTCGCTGTTTTGCCCAGGCTGGAGTGCAGTAGTGCGATCTCAGCTCCTTGCAGCCTTCGCCTCCCAGGTTCAAGCAATTCTTCTGCTTCAACTTCTCAAGTAGCTGGGGCATGTGCCACCATGCTCAGCTAATTTTTTTGTGTGTGTGTTTTTAGTAAAGACAGGGTTTCGCCATGTTTTCCAGGCTGGTCTTAAACTCCTGACCTCAAGTGATCAGCCCACTTCAGCCTCCCAAAGTGCTGGATTCATAGGTGTGAGCCACTGTGCCCAGCCTACCTCAATATTTTTAAAATTTGCTGGTGCTATGAACTATATGGTGTCCTCAGTTGAGTGTCCCCCATGACTGAATATTCCCAAAGCACATCTCTCACTTCTTAATTTTAATTTTACCTTTATACAGGAAAACATTTATTTTTCCTTTCTCCTCTTCCTTTTTCTTTTTTTTTTTTTTGAGATGGAGTTTCACTCTTGTTGCCCAGGCAGAGTGCAAAGGTGTGACTTCTGCTCACTGCAACCTCCACCTCCCGAGTTCAAGCAGTTCACCTGCCTCAGCCTCTCGAGTAGCTGGAATTACAGGCACCTGCCACCACACCCGGGTAATTTTTGTATTTTTAGTAGAGACAGGGTTTCACCATGTTGGCCAGGCTGCTCTCGAACTTCAAACCTCAGGTGATCTGCCTGCCTCAGCCTCCCAAAGTGTTGGGATTACAGGTGAGCCACTGCACCTGGTTACCCCCCCCCCCCCGCCTCCTTTTTTTTAAATTCAAATACCATTTAAATGCTCCTTAAGAGTTCAGGAGATTCTTCCTATGACAAATCTTGTTTTCCACTAGGGGTTAGCCAGTATCAAATCATCCTTCGTGGAATGCTCCCTCATGATCAAAGATAACTTTCAGGGACCTTGCCTAACTCCAAGCAGAAGGCCGTCAGATAACTAGTTAATTCATGATGCGACAAGGCACCAATCCAAGTTTAGGCTTTTAGTTCTTTCACTATTGCCCCTGTGGTCTTCAGTCTCTACTCAGTTTCTCTAATGTTACCCCTTAAAGAAAAAAGTAATGTCTATTTCTGTCTCAGCTTTCTAAGAACATAAGCTGCAAGAATACTGAGTATTTATTTACCATCAGCACTTAGCTGGTGGCAATGTGCACAGAAGTGTTTACACATTCCTAAGAGAAAAATTAGACAGCTTTCTGGAGCCAAAGTTTGGAGAGCTGTAAATCTTCCCCTGCTGTCTCTTTCCCCACAGGCAACAACAAGCAAGTCTTTCCTATCTTAAGAAAACAAAACCTGGGTGGTGGCTCACGCCTGTGATCCCAGCACTTTTGGAGGTTGAAGCGGGTGGATCACAAGATCAGATCAAGACCATCCTGGCTAACATGGCAAAATCCCAGCTCTACTAAAAATGAAAGAAAAGAAAAGAGAAGAGAAGAGAAGAGAAAAGAAAGAAAGCAGGCAGGAAGGAGAGAGAGGGAGAGAGAGAGAGAGAGAGAAGAAAGGAAGGAAGGGAAAGAAAGAAAGAGAAAGAAGGGAGGGAAGGAAGGAAGAAGAAAAGAAGAAAGGAAACCAAACCAAACCTTCCAGGAGTAGTTAGCTCCTACCCTAACACACTGCACCATTTTACAACCAAAGTCCTCCAAATAATTGTCTGCAATCACTGTCTGTCTAAAATGCACTCTTCAATCTACCACAATTTAGGTTTTTGTTTCCACCACTACATTGAAACTATTCAAGATTCACCAACCCGACGTAGTCCCCACTGGCAAATTCAATGGAATTCCAGAATCATATATATCATATCACATGTGTGTGTATATATATACATATGTGTATGTATATATATACATGTGTATATATATACATATATATGTGTGTGTGTGTGTGTGTGTATATATTGGAGACAGGGTTTGTTGCCCAGGCTACAGTTCAGCGGCAGGATCACAACTGACTGCACCATCGAATTCCTGGGTTCGAGCCTCCTCCTGCCTCAGCCTCCAAAGTAGCTGGGGATGCAGGCATGCACCATCATGCCTGGCTAATTTTTAAATTTTTTGTAGAGACAAGGTCTCATTATGTTGCCCATGCTGGTCTCAAACTCCTGGGCTCCAGGGATCCTCCTGGCTCAGACTCCCGAAGTGTTGGGAGCCCCCACACCTGACTAGAATATCTTGTGATACTATTACTCACTTCTTTAGGAAACTCGCTTCAATTCTTCACTCTTTATTTCACTTACCTTTGCTGGTTCCCATGTGTTCCCTTTTGTGCTCTGTCCAATCTCTCCACTTGTCCACATGCTTGGCATCAACCTACACTTATTTGCTGATAACTCCCCTATCAAGACAAGATCTTTCTCCTGAATTCCAAACTCAGTCAACCACCAACTGGATATCTTCACCAGACAAAAGTCAACCACGTCTTGGCCAGGCACGGTGGCTCATGCCTGTAATCCCAGCACTTTGGGAGGCCGAGGCGAACAAATCACCTGAGGTCAGGAGTTTGAGACCAGTCTGGCCAACATGGTGAAACCCCATCACAAAAATGAGCTGGACATGGTGGCAGGTGCCTATAATCCCAGCTACTCAGGAGGGTGAGGCAGGAGAATATCTTGAACATGGGAGGCGGAAGTTGCAGTGAGCCAAGGCAGCACCACGGCCCTCCAGCCTAGGCAACAGAGCGACACTCGGTGTCAAAAAAAACAACAAAACTCAACCATGTGTAAAAGTTATGAGTAACCTCTTCCCCATAGCTGCTTTAATCCCAATACCCACTTAATAATAACCCAAGACTCCTCTCAAAATATCCCTGTGTTCAAGACCCAAATTCAGCCACGAAGTTCAGCAGAGTCGATCTACTTAGCACCTCTTCCATCCAGCCCATGTCCTCTACTCATACTCCTTCTGCCTCAGTGCCTTCATGCAACAAATACTTATAGAGTACCTAAAACATGCTCTAGGAATGGTTAAGAAAATAAAAAAGATACCAGATTTATGGAGATTACACTCTAATGGTTGCTCTGACAAACATTTTCAGAACCTAATCTTGTATCAACTCACACCCTTACAGAATTAGTATCAGAATTGAGGGTGGCTTCCTGAGTTCAAGACCAGCCTGGTCAACATGGTGAAACCTCGTCTCTACTAAAAATACAAAAATTAGCCAGGCATGGTGGCACATGCATGTAATCCCAGCTACTTGGGAGGCTGAGGCAGGAGAATCACTTGAACCTGGGAGGTAGAGGTTGCAGTGAGCCGAGATCGCACCACTGCACTCCGGCCTGGGTGACAGAGCAAGATTCTGTCTCAAAAAAAAAAGAATTGAGGGTGGCTTTAAGTATGTAGCACTTCAAATCTTTCATATTGTTCTAAGTAAGCACTGTCCAACAGAATCAGATGGATTTAATATTAATAATATACTTTTGGCCAGGCACGGTGGCTCATGCCTGTAATCCCAGCACTTTGGGAGGCCGAGGCGGGGGGATCATGAGGTCAGGAGATCGAGACCATCCTGGCCAACATGGTGAAACCCAGTCTCTACTAAAATACAAAAAATTAGCTGGGCATGGTGGCGGGCACCTGTAGTCCCAGCTACATGGGAGGTTGAGGCAGAAGAATCACATGAAGAATCTCAAAAAAAAAGAAAAAAATAATAATATAATTTGATTTAAGGCAATATCAAAAATATTTACAAACTAAATACTTGATTTTTAAAAATATATCTATGAAATACAAAGCATAAGTTACAATTAATACATCTCAATTTAGATGCTATTTTTTTTTTTTTTTTTTGGCGGGGGTGATGGAGTTTTGCTCTTGTTGCCCAGGCTGGAGTGCAATGGCACAATCTCGGCTCACCACAACCTCCGCCTCCCAGGTTCAAGCGATTCTCCTGCCTCAACTTCCTGAGTAGCTGGGATTACAGGCATGCACCACCACGCCCAGCTAATTTTGTTTTTTGTTTTTTTTTTGTTGTTTTTTTTTTTTTAGTAGAGACGGGGTTTCTCCATGTTGGTCAGGCTGGTCTCAAACTCCCAACCTCAGGTGATCCACCCACCTCAGCCTCCCAAAGTGCTGGGATTACAGGCATGAGCCACCATGCCCGGCCAGATGCTAAATTTTTATTTATTTAATTTTTGGGGTTTTTTTGAGACAAGGTCTTTCTCTGTCACCCAGGCTGGAGTGCAGTGGTGCTCTCTCAGCTCATTGCAAACTCTGTCACCCAGGTTCAAGCAATTCTCCTGCTTAAGCCTCCCAGGGAAAAATATTTTGTATTGCTTCAGTTTTCAAATGTAAATTAATTTAAATGAAATCACAAAGTCAGTTTCTTAGTTGCCCTACCCAAATTTCAAATATTAGTGCAATTTTAAGGGGCTCCTTCTAATATGAAACTCTCATTCCTTCAGGCTGCATTCTGCACCTGGCTAAACATCAACATTACCTAGGGGGGTTTTAGAAAACCACAGCCTCTACATGATTTCCTTAGGTCTGGAGCCTTGCCAAATGCTATTTCAAGCAGCCTTGCTTCAAGTCCTAGAATGCTCTTGTCATTCCACACTTCCCACATCCAATAGCGCCAAATCACCCATTCATCTCTCAAGAACTGAACAAAGGTGACAATAAACTACGCATTTCTTAACCTGTAGGGAGATCCCCTGAAACTATTGCTATGGAATAAAAGATGAAATGCTCCTGATTATTGTAAATACAAAATTGCATGCAGGATTGTGTAAAGACAATGCCAGGTTGGACTGCCAGAACAAGCCAACAGCACGTGATGTGCTTCCCCCTGCAGAGAGCCTGTGAATGGACATGCAGTCAGGGAGGTTTCACATCATCAAGATTCCTATCCCAGAAAAGATGTTCATAGCTCTGGGAATGGAATGCGACCCTCGTGGAGAGCCTATAAATGGACGCATGGGGGGGCACCTGTCCATATGGGTACGATAGGGCCATAAACACCCTCATCTTGCCACGGCTCTTCTAGGCCTCTTTAGGGTTAAGGCATACTCCCTTCTGAGAATTTCTGGTCTAACCAGATGTCTAGCTTCACCTCCTGTTTCCATGGATTGTTTGTAACCAGCTTTTGTTGCAATTGTTACTGCTGATTAATATCTTGCTAATCATAGGTTATGGAAAGATTGTGTTTGTTTTAAGGCTGTGTTAGAAATTACTGACGCACACACTATATTGTAAATTCTTATCTCTGTATGCAGTACCTCTACATACAAATGTACTGTACTTCTACATACAAATGTTATGTTAAAGAATTACTTCATCCCCATGTGACCATCTCACCTCATTATCAAATGACCCTAAATCCCTCACTAACCTACCCCCGCCCTCACTAAACTTAATAATAAATGCTGGCATATCCAGTGCATTGTTGGCACTGCAGGACCAGAAGGCGGTGACTCCCCTGGACCCAGCTTTCACTATCTTGTGTGTGTCTGTTATTTCTCAACCTGCTGATCTGCCTGGGAACAAAGAGAGAGCCCCGTTGCATTGCGGGCTGCTGGCCAGATCCCGCAATAATTTTGTTCCTTTTGCTCTTCAATCAAATGACCTCTCTGCTCTAGACAGCTACAAAATGCCATGGTATCTCTTTCAAATGCAAATGTCACCTTGTCATTCTCTGCTTAAAGTACTTAAAAGGCTCCCCATGGTTGCAGAATAAAGCCAGAACTATTTGACATAATATGGGCTAGTTTACCTTCCCAGCCTCACTTTAACCATTCCCTATCCATCCACCTATCTATCCTCCATCCATCCACACACCCATCCAACCAGTCATCCATCCATCCATCCATGCATCCATGCATCCATCCATCCCTCCACCCATCCATCTATCCATCCCTCCCTCCATCCTTCCCTGCATCCATCCATCCATCCATCCATCAATTCACCCATCCATCCATCCATCCATCCATCCAACCATCCAGGCAGCCATCCCTCACCCATCCACCCATCTATTCATCCATCCATCCATCCATCCATCCACCCACCCACCCACCCAACCATCCATCCATCCGTTTATTCATCCATCCATCAATCCATCCATCTAACCACGTAATCATCCAGGCAGCTATTTCATGAATCTGTCAATCAGTTATGTCTACATGCCTTCTCCTGAATTCTCAACAATTCCCCATAATATATATTTTGCTATATCTCACAACTGTATATGGGAAAACTGAGTCTGAGAAGTCTCATGTGTAGGGAACAGCACTGACTTCCTATACTGTATTAATTCTGTCTTTCTTCCTTCTTAATAAAATCCTGATCTTGTTAAAATGTCTGCCCCTCATCCACACAGCCCTCATTCCCAGTTCTAGGTATACATGGACAGCAACAAATCTAAACCAAGCATAGACAAACATTTTCTGTACAGGAACAGAGAGTAAATATTTTAGATTTGTGAGCCATATGGTCTCTGTTTGCTATGGTTTTAATGTGTATCCTAAAAAGTATGTGTTGGAAAGTTAATCCCCAATGCAACAGTGATGGGAGGTGTTTAAGTTTCGAAGGCTCCACTCTCATGAATGGATTAATGCTGATTATGAAAGGGCTTGAGGCTCTGAATTGGACCTCTTGCTCTCTCTTACACTTTTTGCCCCTTTGCCATGGGAAGATGCAGCAAGAAGAGCCTCCTTGCCAGATGCCAGCCCCTTGATCTTGGACTTCCCAGCCTCTGGAACTCTGAGCCAATAAATTTCCAGGTGCAGTAACTCATGCCTATAATCCCAGTGACTCAGGAATTTGAGGCAGGAATAATTGAGGCCAGGATTTTCCTGACCAGTCTGGGCAACAGAGGGAGACCCCACCTCTAAATAAAATTTAAAAATTAGCTTGGTGTGGTGATGCATGCCTGTAGTTACAGCTACTAGGAAGGCCAAGGTGGGAGGTTCCCTTGCACCTAGGAGTTCGAGGCTGCAATGAGCTGTGATCACACCACTGCACTTCAGCCTGGGTGACAAAGCAAGACTCCATCTCTAAATAAAAGAAAAAATATATACATTCATTACAAATTACCCAGTATCAGTTACTGTATTATAACAGCACAAAAAGGGACTAAGACGCTCTTTCCCATCTTGCAAGATGGCAGGTGAAAAAGTTGAGAAGCCAGATACTAAAGAGAAGAAACCCAAAGCCAAGAAGGCTGATGCTGGTGGCAAGGTGCAAGAGGGTAATCTTAAAGTTAAAAAGCCCAAGAAGGGGAAGCCCTATTGCAGCCACAACCCTGTCCTTGTCAGAGGAACTGGCAGGTATTCCCGGTCTGCCATGTATTCTAGAAAGGCCATGCATAAGAGGAAGTACTCAGCCGCTAAATCAAAGGTTGAAAAGAAAAAGGAGAAGGTTCTTGCAACTGTTACAAAACCAGTTGGTGGTGACAAGAATGGTGGTACCCAGGTGGTTAAACTTCACAAAATGCCTAGATACTATCCTACTGAAGATGTACCTCGAAAGCTGTTGAGCCACAGCAAAAAACCCTTCAGTCAGCATGTGAGAAAACTGCAAGCCAGCATTACCCCTGGGACCATTCTGATCATCCTCACTGGATGCCACAGGGGCAAGAGGGTGGTTTTCCTGAAGCAGCTGGCTAGTGGCTTGTTACTTGTGACTGGACCTCTGGTCCTCAATTGAGTTCCTCTACGAGGAACACACCAGAAATTTGTCATTGCCACCTCAACCAAAATCGATATCAGCAATGTAAAAATCCCAAAACATCTTACTGATGCTTACTTCAAGAAGCAGCAGCTGCGGAAGCCCAGACACCAGGAAGGCAAGATCTTCGACACAGAAAAAGAGAAATATGAGATTACAGAGCAGTGCAAGATTGATCAGAAAGCTGTGGAGTCACAAATTTTACCAAAAGTCAAAGCTATTTCTCAGCTCCAGGGCTACCTGCGATCTGTGTTTGCCCTGACGAATGGAATTTATCCTCACAAATTGGTGTTCTAAATGTCTTAAGAACCTAATTAAATAGCTAAGTACAAAAAAAAAAGGGACTAAGACACTGTTGCAACTATTCAACTCTGCCATTGTATCAAGAAAGCAGCCACAGAGGATATACAAGCCAATGGGTGTGATTGTGTTCCAATAAAATGTATATATGAGCCCTGAAAATTAATTTGATATAATTTCACGTCATAAAATATTATTCTCCTTTCAATTTTTTTCCAACCATTTAAAATGTAAAAACCATTTTTTGCTCATTGGCCATAAAAAAACAGATGGCGAGTTGGATGTTGAACCACAGGCTATACTTTTCCAATTTCTGGTCTAAGCTACTTAGTTGCATGGTGTCCTCCTGGCAAGGTCAGGGGAGACATATGACCTAAGGGGACCCAGTCACACTCAAGGGAGAATCTACAGTGTCCACTGTAGGTTAGAGAATAATCCTCCTTCTATTCCCAAGTCAGTAGGCCACTGGCTTTCATTGTCATCTTGACTATATTCTACTCTCAAGATGACTATGGAAGCCACTACTCTCAAGACAACTACGAAAGGGATTACTCTCAAGTTGACTATGGAATCCATTGACCTATTGATTAAGGAAGTCATTGACCCAGGCACTACTGTCATTTTTCTTGTAACTGAAAGTGATCTCAGAGTCTCCTGGCTGGTGGCCTCCGGAGGTGGAACCTCATGGGCCTCCCCTGAGACATGGTCAGGACAAATGAGGGCCCAATATCTTAAGTAGCATATCAATCAAGGTCTCCCGAGAAACAGAACCAATAGGAGGTTCTATTTCATTCTGTTTCCTTCCTATTTCATTCATACACACACACGTTGGGGGTGGAGGAGAGAAAGAAAGAGTTTAAGAAATTGGCTCATGCAATTACAGAGGCCAGTTCAAAATCTGCAGAGTAACTTGGTAGGATGGAGACCCAGGGAAGAGTTGATGTTGTAGTGTGAGTCCAAAAGCAGTATACAGGCAGAATTCCCTTTTTCCTCAGGGCAAGTCAGTCTTTACCTGAAGTTAAGGCCAAAGTAGGAGGATCACTAAAGACCAAGAGCTCCAGACCAGCTTGGGAACATAGTGAGGCTTCATCTCTACAAAAATTAAAAAATTAGTCAGGCATGGTGGCATGCACCTGTAGTCCCAGCTACTCAGGAGGCAAAGGTGGGAGGATTGCTTGAACCCAGGACTTTAAGGCTGCAGTGAGCTATGATTGCACCACTGCTCTCCAGCTTGGGTAATAGAGTGAGACCCTGCTTCAATATCCTTCAACTGATTGGAAAAGGCCCACTCACATTATTGAGATTAATCTGTTTTGTTCAACATCTACTAATTAAAATGTCCATCTCATGTTTAAAAAACAAACAAAAGCCTTCACAGCAACACCCAGATAGAGTTGACTGGAGTCAACTCTATCTGGTACTTGAGTACCTTGGCCTAGCCAATTATATATCAGAGGTGATATATAATACTGATAGAATTATTATAAATAATAATTAACAGAACTAATAGAATTAAGCATCCACAGGATATCTGAGATCAGGATTGATGGGAAGAATGGAAGCAGGTGCTTCCCAGCCACTAATACCACAAAACCTGAGGAACCCCATGAAAGTCCTGCCTGACTTCAGTCCACAACTGGGTTTCTTTTCTTTTCTTTTTTTTTTTTTTTTTTTTTGAGACACAGTCTGGCTCTGTCGCCAAGGCTGGAGTGCAGTGGTGCAATCTTGGCTGACTGCAACCATCCGCCTCCTGGGTTCAAGCGATTATCGTGCCTCAGCCTCCCAAGTAGCTGGGACTACAGGCATGAGCCACTCGCCCAGCTAATTTTTGTATTTTTAGTAGAGACAGAGTTTTGCCATGTTGGCAGGGCTGGTCTCGAACGCCTGGCCTCAAGTGATTTGCCTGTACTGGCCTCCCAAAGTGCTGGGATTACAGGTATGAGCCACCTCACCCTGCCCACAACTGAGATTCTTAATTTCCCTCCCTAAGCTGAACTTGGTGCAGAATAAGGTTAGCACTCAGATTTTGCGATACATCTCTGGAGAGTTTATTTTAAGAAGATCAAGTGGGGTACTCCTGGGTTTCAGGATTGGTTAGTCACCCTCTCTGCAAGAACAAAGGGTGATCTGACACCCAATCTCCCTCCTGATGCACGGAGTCTGACCCCCAGAAGAAAGGGCTTGAGATTCATGGTAGAAATGATATAAATATTAACAGAGGAGGAAATTAATATAATTCTGATGTGCTGTATAATGTTCAATATTGATTTTTGATTCAACGAGACTAATTAAATGCTCTATTCCAATCAGTTGCCAAACGTACTTGCTCAATAATGTCTAAATTCATTAATTATTTTAACAATATTTCATTTTTAAGTTTTATTTTATCCACATGTTAACTTCATTTTACTTACGCAAATAAGAGCTTGATGGTGATACTACCAATAACTCATTATCATCCTTTGCTAAGCTAGGAAGGAATTTGTTACTTTGCAGAATATCAGTGCTTTTAACAGGAGAGTATGTAAAAGCTACACTGTCTTGAAATAATTTGCACTCACAAATTAAGTGACAAGCATAACTCTAATAGATTAACTGTATCCAGTAAAACATTTACCTTTAGAAGGGCTCCTCTGTCCTCTTCCAGGCTGAGTCTGAGGCTATCTAGGCTTAGCAAACCCTAGTGACAAAAGCAAATAGTTTTTGGAATGTTTTCTTCGGTCCATCACTGACATTTCCTGTTCATCTGGTGGAAAAGTTAAAATATTTAGTGGCAGCCAAGAGCAGTGGCTCACACTTGTAATCCCAGCACTTTGGGAGGCCAAGGTGGGTGGATCACAAGGTCAGGAGCTCAAGACCATCCTGGCTAACACAGTGAAACCCCGTCTCTACTAAAAACACAAAATAATTAGCCGGGCGTGGTGGCATGCACCTGTAGTGCCAGCTACTCGGGAGGCTGAGGCAGGAGAATCGCTTGAACCCAGGAGTTGGAGGTTGCAGTGAGCCGTGATCGCACCACTGCACTCCAGCCTGGCTGACAGAGCGAGACCCCGTCTCAAAAAAAAAAGTATTCAGTGGCACCTGAAGGGTGTTCAGGATACATTAAATATTCAATGTCTCTAAGGGAGGCCCAGCTATATTTAACATGGCAGGTTCTCTTCCAAGATCCATCCATAATCAATCCGAGCACCTCTGCTGAGAAGAGTTTTCTGGTGCTTTTTTTTTTTTTTGAGACAGGGTCTGTCTCTGTCGCCCAAGTTGGAGTGCAGTGGTGCAATCATGGCTCACTGCAACCTCTGCCTCCTGGGTTCAAGCAATCCTCCCACCTCAGCCTCCCAAGTAGCTGGGACTACAGGGATAGTCCCAGGTCTTCTGGTGCTTTGGGGTTATTTATTGAAAAGATAGTCATTCACCACATGCAATGGGATTTGCAAAAATATTCTTAGGTAGAGAGGGATGGGTTGGAGGAGACATTATTTGGGTCATGTACTCTATATGGCCAGACGGACCAACTAAAATAATAATCTCATCTCCCTGAGATCTTCAAAAAGTCTCGGGAAGATGAAGTTCACTCCACTGAAAAGAGTGTGTCTAGGCAGCAGATCTGCCTGTGAGTCACGGGTGGGTCTACGATAAGGTTGCAGAGTCTCTCATTCAAGACTGCGGTTGGTGGGGGGGGTCCAGAAATTTTTGGGGTAGCTTCAGGCTGAAGTGGAAAGGTTAACAGCAGAGGTCCTACACAGCAGAAAGCTACTGTGAAAACTTCCCAGAGTCTGCTGTGGGGTTGCCACTGCCTTTCTAGTATAAACACTGCATTACCCACTTTCCCTCTTGAAGCTTGGCCTAAAGGGCCCTTGTCACTCAGATGCCCTCATTATCAGCTCCCTCTGGGTAGCACTCTATCGGGCGAAATTCACCCCCGATATTTCACGTAGGTTCTTTTCTATTTTCCCTAAGTGTCGGCCGGTCTGAGAAATAAAGAGACAGAGTACAAAAGAGAGAAATTTTAAGGCTGGGTGTCCAGGGGAGACATCACATGTCAGCAGGTTCCATGATGGCCCCTGAGCCATAAAACCAGCAAGTTTTTATTAGTGATTTTCAAAAGGGGAGGGAGTGTACGAATAGGTGTGGGTCACAGAGATCACATGCTTCACAAGGTAATATCACAAGGTAAATGGAGGCAGGGCGAGATCACAGGACCACAGGACTGGGGTGAAATTAAAATTGCTAATGAAGTTTCGGGCACGCATTGTCATTGATAACTTCTTATCAGGAGACAGGGTTTGAGGGCAGACAACTGGTCTGACCAAAATTTATTAGGTGGGAATTTCCTCATCCTAATAAGCCTGGGAGCACTACGGGAGACCAGGGCTTATTTCATCCCACAGCTATGACCATAAAAGACAGCTGCCCCCAAAGCGGCCATTTCAGAGGCTGACCCTCAGGGATGCATTCTCTTTCTCAGGGATGTTCCCTGCTGAGAAAAGAATTCAGCGATATTTCTCCTATTTGCTTTTGAAAGAAGAGAAATATGGCTCTGTTCCCCCCAGCTCACCGGCAGCCAGAGTTTAAGGTTATCTCCCTTGTTCCCTGAACACTGCTGTTATCCTGTTCTTTTTTTAAGGTGCCCAGATTTCATACTGTTCAAACACACATGCTCTACAAACAATTTGTGCAGTTAACGCAATCATCACAGGGTCCTGAGGTAGCATACATCCTCCTCAGCTTATGAAGATGATGGGATTAAGAGATTAAAGACAGGCATAGGAAATCACAAGGGTATTGATTGGGGAAGTGGTAAGTGTCCATGAAATCTTCACAATTTATGTTCAGAGACTGCAGTAAAGACAGGCATAAGAAATTATAAAAGTATTAATTTGGGGAACTAATAAACATCCGTGAAATCTTCACAATTTATGTTCTTCTCCCATGGCTTCAGCCGGTCCCTCCATTCGGGGTCCCTGGCTTCCCGCAACACTCAAGGAGAGACAGATGTCCACCCTGCAGACTCAGGACCTACTTAGGGGAACTCGATTGCAAATGAGAGAAACTCATTGTGAACTAGTGTAGGCAAAGGAAGAAATTCATTGGTCCATGGGGTTCAAGGAACAGTTGTACAAATGGTAACAGCCCTGCAAGATTCATCTTACCCACTGTCCAGAAATCCTAATGTGCTGAAAACAGCAAAGAAAGAGTTTAATTTCTGCAAGGCAGCCAAGCAGAGTGATGGGAGATGTTTCTCAGATCTGCCTCCCTGAAAGCTCAGCAGCTAGGATTTTTAAGGATAATTTGGTAAGCAAGGGGCTAGGGAATGGAAACTGCTGATTGGCTGGGGATGAAATCATAGGAGTCCAATCAAACTGTCTTCACACACTCATCAATTTCTGGGTGGGGGTTTCTGGTGGGAGTCAGTTCCTGGGTGTGAATCACAGGTTCCGGTGAAGTCAGTCAGTCTCCAGAATGCAAAAGTCTGAAAAACATCTCAAAGACTAATCTAAGGGCCAAAGCGCAGTGGCTCACACCTGTAATCCCAACATTTTTGGAGGCCAAGGCAGTGGATCACTTGAGGCCAGGAGTTCGAGACCAGCCTGGCCAATATGGTGAAACCCCACTCTACTAAAAATACAAAAATTAGGGTATAATGGCATGTGCCTGTAGTCCCAGCTACTTGTGAGGCTGAGGCAGGAGAATCATTTCAGCCCAGGAGGCGGAGGTTGCATAAGCCAAGATGGTGCCAATGCATTCCAGCCTGCCCAACAGAGCAAGACTCTGTCTCAAAAAAAAAAAAAAAGACTAATCTTAGGTTTTGACAGAGTGATGCTATCTATGGGAGCAACTGGGGAAGTTACAAGTCTTGTGTCTCTGATTAAAAAGACTTGAGCAATACAGGGCTTATAGAAAATCAAACTAAATAACAATGGCTGATTAACGTTAACTATGCCTACATTTTAGCAGAATTCCGGCCCCTTCCATTATCCTAACCTTGCAGCCTTTCATTAGTCTTACAAAGGTGGTTTCAGTCCCCCAGCAAGGAGGGGGTTAGTTTCGGGAAGAGGCTGTTATCACTTCTGTTTTAAAGCTAACAAAGACAGTCAGATTTCTCTCACTGTCATAATTATTGCAAAGGCAGTTTCAGAAACAGCCTTGAAATAGGCAGGATGGAAATGGACCTCCAAATCCTCCAGAACCAGAGACCAGGCTTCCCCTATCTTGCCCTTGCTTTTCTCTGCATTTTTACTTCCCCCAGGCTCCCAGCTGCCTGGATTTCCACACGTGGTTAAAATATAGATGCCAACAGCTCCCCAAACATCAAAGTTTTAGTTACTATTAAAGAACTACGGTCAAGTGGTACCATAGTTCCAATGTGGTGGTAAAGGCATCATGCATTCAAGTATTTGAGGGAAGGAAATTATAACCTTGTTTGGGTGAAGTGCTCAGCCCTAGATGAATAAGCTGTAGCATGAGAGAGGGGAGAGGGATGAATAATGTCATAAATGAACATGGCAGCTCCATTAGGGATGGGAGAGGGTAGTTATTGCCCAAGAGGAAATTCTGATAGAGCTCCACTGCAAGGCCCAGTCTCTGCTTCCCTTGCATGGTTGTCATCCTCCAACCCTTAGATAGGGCCAAGCACTTGCTGCCTTGGTGTGTTAGTCTGTTCTCATGCTGCTAATAAAGACATACCTGAAACTGAGTAATTTATAAAGGAAAGAGGTTTAATGGACTCATACATCCACATGGCTGAGGAGACCTCACAATCATGGCAGAAGGCAAAGGAGAAGCAAAGGCACATCTTACGTGGCAGGAGGCAAGAAAGCATGTGGAGAGGAACTCCCCTTTATAAAACCATCAGATCTCAAGAGAATTACTCATTATCATGAGAACAGTATGGAAAAACCTGTCCCCATGATTACTTCCACTGAGTCCCTCCCATGACACATGGAAATTATGGGAGCTACAATTCATGATGAAATTTGGGTAGGGGCACAGTCAAACCATATCACTTGATGTCCCTTACAAGCCAGAGAGGCAGTATCTTGAGTGTTTGTGTGTCCTGAGTATAAACAGCTATAACTACCATGGATAAAAAGATAAGAACAAAAGACATTCTTCAACAAAAATGTCCCTATAAAACCGTCCCAATTGTCCCCTAGAAATGATGTTTATAGTTTATAGTTTATAAAAATTGGCCCTCCCAGTCTTAAAACTCAAGAAAGTTAAGTTTGTCTTATCTGAGTTCCTTTCTCAGGAAACCAACCATCAGCCCTCCCAGATAGAATCAAGTAGCTGAAACTCACGAGACCATCACATCTGGATAGTGAGATGCCAGACCTCTCATCCATCATAATTGCCTAAGCAATTACCTGCTTTCTGTTGGCCAACTTCTCTTCCTTTCCTCTCCCTAATTCCTGCTTTCCACATGATTACATTTCTTCTCTGCTGTATAAACCCCTAATTTTAGTTGGTCAGGGAGATGGATTTGTGGCTGATCTTCCATCTCCTTGACTGCAGCACTCAATTAAAGCCTTCTTCCTTGGCACTACTCATTGTCTCAGTGATTGGCTTTCTGTGCAGTGTACAGCAGAACCTAGACTGAACCCAACATGTCGGTAACACCTTGCTGTAATGTAAACTAACTTTACATAGAGAAGAGAAAGGCACCTTGGGAGTGGCTGAGCTTAGGTGTTTGTGAGAAGCTAATCTCATGGTTCAGGGCATGACTTCCACCCATTTCAAATGTACAAAGTCTAGCTTCTTGGGAAATGCTTGAGTTTCTCAGGCTGACACTGTGTGTTGGGTCATGGCATACATACATGTCTCCTTAACACACATAGGTACACAAACACATGTAGTTTTTTATGGAAAGAACTTTATTTTTTTTCTACCTGAACATCTCAATGGAAAGAGCTTTGGATTAAGGAGTTCAAGATCTCATTCCACCCCTGTCTCTGCATGGGTGAGTTCGGACACATCTCTTTCCTTCACCCACTCAATGAGTTAGCCTCAAACAGGGACATTTGGAAATGCATGAGGAGGCATTGAATTGCTCCTATAACTTTAGGGAAGGGAAAAGGAGCACTAAGGACATTGAATGGGTCAAGGATGCCAGTTGTGCAGCAACAGGAATGGGGGATTTTCTTGCCCCCATTGATAATTGTGCCCAGATTGAGAAACACCACCTGATGGCCCCTAAGGTGTCTCCATGCTGGAGAAAACAAGGCCAATGCTTCTATGCCTTTCTCAAAGTTCAGAGCAGAGGAGCCTTCCACTAGGAGAGGGCAGAGTGTCCAACAGGCCCATGGCAACTCAAGAGGACAAGTCTCTAGAGTAATCTTATTGGGGTCCTCCCAACTGTGCCCTTCAGTGCCAGCCCCTCAGATCTACTCAGATCTGGCTTCTGCAGAGAGCTGCCGATTTCAAGCCAACCCTCACCTCAACTGGCTCCCTCTCTGTTCTTCTCTGTCTTAATAAGGACTGCAGATCCCATGGAACATGTGTTTCCTTTGACATTCCCTAATTATGTGAATTTTATAAATTTAGTTTCTATAAAAATCTGTGTTGTTACTGCTGAAATGAGAATGGCAAGAAGTTCTGGATAGTGCCCCAAGGGGCGGATGCAGGTTCCAGTCCATTTGACTTTTCACTACAGTACTGTAAAGGCCTTTCTCTCTCCCCATCATAATATATTAGGTGTTTTGTTTTGCTTTGTTTTTCTTGTTTATTTTTATTTTTTTGGAAACAGGGTCTTGCTTGGTCACCCAGGCTGGAGTGAAGTAGTGCTATTACGGCTCATTACAGCCTTGAGCTCCTGGGCTCAAGCAATCCTCCCACCTCAGCCTCCCAAAGTGCTCAGTTTACAGATGTGAGCCACCGGGCCCAAACTCTTAGGTTTAAGGTAAGGCTGTGGTGCAGAGATGGTGAGGATATTTGATTGTCTGTGTTGACAATAAACTATTAGAGGTTGATGCTAGGAGTGCAGTGTTGAGCAGACCACATGACAATATTCAGGCTTGGCAGGATAACATTCTCTGCCTGATTAATGTGACATTTCATGGAACAAATGGAAAGTGTTTACCATTCCTGCTCTAGGTGATCAATTCTCTCCAGTCTTGAAAGCCATGTCCAGGTGGAATCTGGTTTAGATGTAGTCTGAAGCAAAAGGAAAGTCAGGAAAAAAAAAGGTAGGAGAGCCAGTCAACGTAGCCCATGCCTGTAATCCCAGCACTTTGGGAGGCCAAGGTAGGCAGATCACTTGAGCTCAGGAGTTCGAGACCAGCCTGGGCAACACAGGAAGACCCCCATCTCTACAAAAAATAAAAATTAGCTGGCCATGGTGGTACACACTTGTGGTTCCAGCTCCTCAGGGGCTGAGGCAGGAGGACTGCTTGAGCCGGAGAGGTAGAGGCTACAGTGAGCCAAGATCATACCATTGCACTTCAGCCTAAGTGACAGACGATACCTTTCTCAAAAAAACAAACAAACAAAAAAACAGTAGGAAAAGGGTGAAGGATAGATTGCCCAAGTAGAGTACAGGGTGTTCTCATCAACTGACAAGACTCCTCCTCTCCTGCAAATGGCCCAACCACAGACCACTCCAAGGCCACCCTGGAGCCTCCAGATGCTGCCCGTCTTGGGACAACCCTGCCTTCAAAGCAAGCAGGTTGTCCAGCATTGCCTGGGTGGGCTGTCTCAGTAGAGGTTCTTATTGGCAAAACCCCACTTAGTTCAGGTATAAAAGGCAGCCTGAGGCCAAGGCGGGTAGATCACCTGAGGTCAGGAGTTCAAGACCTGTCTGGCCAACATGGTAAAACCCCATCTCTACTAAAAATACAAAAATTAGCCGGGTGTGGTGGCATGGATCTGTAATCCCAGCTACTCAGGAGGCTGAGACAGGAAAATCACTTGAACCCGGGAAGCGGAGGTTGCCATGAGCCAAGATCACACCACTGCACTCCAGCCTGGGCAACAGAGTGAGACTCCATGTCAAAAGAAAAGGCAGCCTGAGAATCACCACGAGGGCTCACAGAAGCAAGGCTAGAGGCTCCTAGGCCAAACGCCCATGCCATATTGAATTCCAGAACCCCTTTCACAGCACAAAAAGTCCTCCCCCATAGTGGCGTGTGGGACCTCAATCCTCAGCCCTGTTCAGCTGCCCCTGAATGCTGGACACCCTTTCTCACCCTCACCAGGAATCAATTCTGCAAAGAACCCTCTTCCTCATGTCACTGCCTGCTAAATTGTTCTCAGCTATTCACATTGGATCTGTGTCACTGTGCCCTAGTTACAAGGATGCCTGGAAACGAGTTCTTGGCTTTCGTCTTGAAGAGGCAAGTCTCAAAAGCTTGGAAATTTTTGAACATAGAAAAGGGATTCAAAAAATGCCAAAGCAGCCCAAGAAATACATCTGCTGCAGAGATTCATCCAGATTCTGAGGAGGTCACTGGGGCAGGTGTTTTCTTACATGAGGCCAGGCACAATTACAGACACTCTTTGACTTACAAAGGAGTTACGTCTGGATAAATCCATCACAAACCAAAAACATCCTACTTTGAAAGTGCATTCAGTAGGCCAGACCTACCAAACATAACTTAGCCTAGCCTGCCTTAGCCTAGCATTCTGCCTAGCTCAGAACGCTTATATTAGCCTACAGTAAAATCATCTAACACCAGGCCTATTTTATAATAAAGTTACTATAAATCATTTTGAATCAAAATTCAAAGTATGGCTTGTATTAAATAAATATCACATTTGCACAATCCTAAAGTCGAAAAATTGTAAGTTGAACTATCTTAAGTCAAACCATTGTAAGTCAAACAATCATAAATGGAACTATCTTAAGTCAGCAACAACAGAAGAAGTGGTCAAGTGGGTTCCTGTCCACTTAATTCAGCAGTGGCATATCCAACACCTATGGCCACTTCAAAAAGACTAGTTTCAGACAAGCACGTTGGCTCATGCCTGTAATCCCAGCACTTTGGGAGGCCAAGCTGGGCGGATCACCTGAGGTCAGGGGTTCGAGACCAGCCTGGCCAACATGGTGAAACCCCATCTCTACTAAAAATACAAAAAAAAAAAAAAATTAGCCAGGTGTGGTGGGTGCCTGTAATCCCAACTACTTGGGAGGCTGAGGCAGGAGAATCACTTGGACCAGGGAGGCAGAAATTGCAGTGAGCTGAGATCATGCCATTGCACTCTAGCCTGGGTGACAGAGCCAGACCTCGTCTAAAAAGATTAAATAAATAAAAAAAAAAACTAGTTTCCAGTGTCTTTTCTTCTTTCCCACTGGTCCCAGGGATTTTATGTACTTCTGCTTCCTTTCAAAGGCAGCCTCTATCTACTCGATAAAGGTAAGCTACAAAATGGAACATGCACTCTTCAGGTCACCCCTTCCCACCAACAGCTCTTATCTGCAAGTGGTGCACACCATCTGTCTTCTTCTTTTGTTTTAACTGAGGTGAAATCTATGTAACAGAAAATGACTCAATTTAAAGTCTACAATGGACACATGCACAGATGTTTACTGCAGCACTGTTGACAATAGCAAAGACTTGGAACCAACCCAAACACCCATCAATGATAGACTGGATAAAGAAAATGTGGCATATATACACCATGGAATACTATGCAGCCATTAAAAAGGACAAGTTCATGTCCTTTGCAGGAACATGGATGAAGCTGGAAACCATCATTCTCAGCAAACTATCATAAGAACAGAAAACCAAACACCATATGTTCTCACTCATAAGTGGGAGTTGAACAATGAGAACACATGGACACAGGGAGGGTAATATCACACAATGGGGCCTGTCGGGGGCTAGGGAAGGGATAGCATTAAGAAAAATACCCAATGTAGATGATGGTTTGATGGATGCAGCAAACCACCATGGCACGTGTATACTGATGTAACAAACCTACATGTTCTGCACATGTATCCCAGAACTTATAAGTACAATAAAAAAATAAAATGTACAATGCAGGGGCCTTTAGTACATTCAGAGAGTTGTGCAACCGTCCTTGCCAGCTGGTTACAGAACATCTGCATCACTTTCAAAGGAGACCCTGTACCCATTAAGCAGTCATATCTCATTCCCTCCTTCTCCCAGTCCCTGGCCACCATCAGTCTGCTTTCTGTCCCTGTGGATCTATGAATTCTGGATACTTCATATAAATGGTCTCACACAGAATGTGGCCTTTCGCACTGGCTTCTTGCACTTCATGTACGTTTTTGAGGTTCATTCATGTTGAAGCAGTTGTTTTTTTTTTTTCCTGAGACGGAGTCTTGCTCTGTTGACCAGGCTGGAGTGCAGTGGCATGATCTCGGCTCACTGCAAAATCCTCTTCCTGGGTTCAAGCAATTCTCCTGCCTTAGCCTCCTGAGGAGCTGGGACTACAGGTGCCCGCCACCATGCCCAGTTAAATTTTGTATTTTTAGTAGAGACGGGGTTTCACTGTGCTAGCCAGGATAGTCTCGATCTCCTGACCTCATGATCTGCCTGCCTCAGACTCCCAAAGTGCTGGGATTACAGGCGTGAGCCACTGCACCCGGCCGCAGCAGTCATTTTTATTTTGACTTATTATATTAATTTGCTCAGACTGCCATAACAGGACTACAGACTGGATGGCTTGAACAACAAAAATGTATGATCTCACAGTTCTGAAGACCAGAAGTCCAGGATCAAGGTGTCAGCAGGGTTGGGTCCTTCTGAGACTTCTCTCTTTGGCTTGTAGATGGCCATCTTTTCCCTGTGTCTCTTCTCAACATCTTCACACTATGTGCGTGTGTCCAAATTTCACTTTGGCACAGGGACACCAGTCATACTGGATTAGGGGTTACCCAACTGACGTCATTTTAACTTGATAACCTCAGGAAAGAGACTATCTCCAAATAAGGTCACATTCTGAAATATTAGTGGTTAGGACTTTAACAGATAAATTTGTTTGCGGGGAGGGGCACAATTACACATAGCACATATCATTTCACTAAAGATTACAGGAAATAAACAGGGGCTCTCAAAATATTGCTGGCACAAAGAAGCCTGGTAGATGTTCATCCTCTAATTGCTTAAACTTGCACTGAGTTGTTACCAGAAGTCCAAATGTTTCTTCTTTTTTTTTTTTTTTTTTTTTGAGACAGGGTCCTGCTCTGTCATCCAGGCTGGGAATGCAGTGGTACAATCACAGTGGCACAATCACAGCCTCCACCTCCCCAGGCTCAAGTAATCCTCCCACCTTAGCCTCCCAAGGAGCTGGGACCACAGGAGTACACCACCATACCCACATGATTTTGTTTATTTATTTTAGAGCTGGGGCAGGGGGTCTCACTATGTTGCCCAGGCTGGTCTGGAACTCCTGGACTCAAAGGATCTTCCTGCCTCAGCCTCCCAAAGCACTAGGATTACAGGCATGAGCCAGCATGCCTGGTCAGCTTCTGTGTTCTTGGAGTCCATCACCTATCTCCTTCCTGTGGTCCCTTTTCAGATCACACAGTTCTCCTTCTCTTGGAAAGCCTCATTCCCAGAAATTTCCTGATGAGACTCTTCCGACTCCTGTGTGCAACTTCCCTGCATACCAACAACCCCCTCAACTATTACGTCTCCCCAGAGAAGGTCAAAGTTTAGGCATATGGAAGGGTCCCAAGGCTGAAGGGCTGCAGTGGACATCCTGGTCCAGTGGGGGCTCTGAAGGTCCCTGATATGCAGAGGTGTTTTATTTGTATGCAAGGGAATTGCACATAAGAGTTAGAAGAGTCTCATCAGGAAAGAGTTGGAAGAGCTTTTCTCTCTCCCAATCCTGAGGCGCCTGATCTCCCACTGAGTCATAATGCAGGGTAACAAGTTCCATCAAATTAGTTAGTCCTTGCCTCTGGGAGGACCTTTCAAGAGAACTGTTCCCAGGTAAAATATTGCCAAGAAACATGGTTAACATAAGGGATCCTGAGACCAGGAGGGAGGCAGAGTATCTCATCCCAGCGGCTGAGAGTCCCCTGTGTAGTTTAGTGTGCTTTATCTCATCACAAATTTCTTTCCTTTTTCTTTCTCTTCTGCAAACACTCGGACTTTGAGTGGTCCCTTCACTCCCTACTGAATGAAGGCTGGGCACAGTGGCTCCTGCTTATAATCCCTGGACTTTGGGAGGCCAAGGTGGGAGGATTGCTTGAGCCCAGGAGTTGGAAGCTGCCGTGAGCTATGATCACACCACTGCACTCCAGACTTGGCAACAGAGCGAGACACTGTCTCAAAAAAAAAAAAAAAAAAATCAAAACAGATCTACCAAATGAGAAGAGGGCACAGCACAGGAAAAGAAACAACATCCCTTTTTTGTAAGGCATAACTCGATATGTGATGAGTGGTAAGCCATATGCAGCTGTCTGGGCCTCAGTCTACCCATCTGCCAAATGGGACTAATTCTACCCATTCCACATTTCTCAATCACAATCACTCAAAACGCAAAAGGCAATGCAGAAATCACCCAAAACACAAAAAGCAATGCAGAAATAAAGATTTGCTTTCCCACTCCCCCAATTCATAGACTCTTAGATCTTATTCATCAGCCTCCTAATCTATTGGTTTTTCAGAGACATAGATATTATCCAACTTTTTTTTTTTTTTTTTTTTTTTTTGAGACGGAGCCTCACTCTGTTGCCCAGGCTAGAATGCAGCGGCGTGATCTCAGCTCACTGCAACCTCCACCTCCCAGGTTCAAGCAATTCTCCTGCCTCAGCCTCCCGAGTAGCTGGGGACTACAGGTGCTCGCCACTAAGCCCGGAAAATTTTTGTATTTTTAGTAGAGATGGGGTTTCACCATGTTGGCCAGGCTGGTCTCAAACTCCTGACCTCAGGTGATCCTCCCGCCTAGGCCTCCCAAAGTGTTGAGATTACAGGTGTGAGACGACACACCCAGCCGGTCATTCAACATTTTTCTGATATCCTTGTTTTTAGCTATTGTGTTTTGCTGAATCAAAGCAAATTTGGTAAACATTTGTAAATCAAAGAAAATTCCTGAGGTGTGTCTCAGTCATTTTTAGAGGTCATTTTGCCAATGTTGAGGACGCAATGGGAGGGAAAAAGGAATAAAAACCACAGGAAACATTTGTGATAGATGCTTTTCTTCCAAAGAGGGTCTTGGAGACTTAAATATTTGAAGGGAAAAAGAGGCCGGGCTTGGTGGCTAACGCCTGTAATCCCAGCACTTTAGGAAGCCAAGGCAGGCAGATCACCTGAGGTCAGGAGTTTGAGACCAGCCTGACCAACACGGTGAAACCCCATCTCTACTAAAAACATAAAAATTAGTTGGGCATGGTGGGGCGTGCCTGTAATCCCAGCTAGTTGGGAGGCTGAGGCAGGAGAATTGCTTGAACCCAGGAGACAGAGGTTGCAGTGAGCCGAGATTGCACCACTCCACTCCAGCCTGGGCAACAGAGCAAGACTTGGTCTTAAATAAATAAACAAATAAATAAAGGGAAAAAGAGTGGGCAGTAGGGGAAGGTTAAAAAAAAAAAAGCAGGGAGGGAAAGCAAATTGAAGAGACAAGCAATTGTGTTCCTTTGAGTCTTTGATCAGCATTTACAGAATTCACATTTTACATGTGGAAAGGAAAGGGTGGAAGAATAGTCAATTATGCATTCATCTTGCACTCAGTGAATCTGCATTTTTACATAAGGTAAATAAACACAAAGTACAGGAAGCAGTCAGATATGCTTTTGTCTCCAGGGCGCAGAGGGATGACTTTTAGTTCTGTCCTTTGTCCCTTACCTGTGAAGACAAGTTTTTCATTTATGTTTTCAGGGTGAAATTCAACAGAACTCTTTTGGCTGGGCATGGTGGCTCATGCCTTTAATCCCAGCACTTTAGGAGGCTGAGGTAGGTGGATTGCATGAGGCCAGGAGTTGGAGACCAGCCTGGCCAACATGGTGAAACCCTGTCTCTACTACAAATACAAAAATTAGCCGGGTATGGTAGTGCACACCTCTAATCCTAGCTACTCAGGAGGCTGAGGCAGGAGAATTGCTTGAACCAGGAGGTAGAGGTTGCAGTGAGCCAAGATCACACCACTGCACTCAAGCCTGGGCAACAGAGCAAGACCCTGTCTCGAAAACAAAAACAAAAACAAAAAACCCGAACTGTTTTAGATGAAATCCAAGAAATTCAACTGAACTGTTTGTTTTCCTTTAGCATATTCAATGTCAGTAACTCATCTTTCTGGGTTTGAGATACTGAATGAGCAATGTCTGGCCTCATCCAAACCCTGGTAGATTTATCACCCAAGAAATTTTGATGTCAAGACCATACCCTCTTCCCTGAATAATGACAGTGAAAGGAAAAGAAATCTCAGGACCACCAACTCACTAAGTGAAAGGCAAAAGTCAAGCTGGAAACTGGATCATACAAACCTGCCTCTCCCATTCTGTTCCTAAATAGATAGCTACAAAGATTTTTTTTTTAAAGCTACACACCTCCCTCAAAATTTACCCACAAGGAAATTCCTTATGGGCCTCAAGATTTTGACCTTAGAATAGTTCTGTTGCATTTCACCCTGAAAATGTAAATTGATAGCTTATGCTTGCAGGACAAAGGATAGACCCCAAGGTCATCCCTCTGCTCACCTGAGACAAATGCATATCTGACTCTTTCCTCTGCCCCATGTTTACTTTTTTTTCATTAAAAAAAAAGAGACAGGGCCTCGCTATGTTGCCCAGGCTGGTCTTGAACTCCTGACCTCAACCGATCCGCCCACCTCAGCCTCCCAAAGTGCTGGGATTACAAGCATGAGCCACCGAGCCCAGCCGCTGTCTTGAGTTTCATGGAGACTTCAAGACACAGGCATGATTTGGTTTTTAGTTTGCTTTTTGTTTTGTTTTGGTTTTGAGACAGGGGTCTACGCCACCCAGGCTGGCATGCAGTGGTGCAATCATAGCTTGCTACAGCCTTGATCTCCTAGACTCAAGTGATCTTCCCACCTCCGCCTCCTGAGTAGCTGGACCACAGGCATGCGCTACCATGCCTGGCCAATTTTTTTATTTGTAGAGATGAATTCTCACTATGTTGCCCAGGCTGGTCTCAAATTCCTGGCCTCAAGCGATCTTCCTGCCTTGGCCTCCCAAAGTGCTGGGATTTCAGGCATGTACCACCCGTGATGGCAACATAGGCATGGCTGATTAAATCAGTGGCCACTGGTGATCAACTCAAACCTTCAGCTCCTCTCCATCCCTGGAAATCTGGGGGCAGGGGGCTGAAAGTTCCTACCCCCTAATCACGAGGTTGGTTCCCCTGGCAACTACTTTTCATTTTGAGACTATTCAGGAGTCACCAGAAATCAGTCGTCTCATTAGCATCCACAAAGACACTTACTACTTCGGAGATTCCAAGGGTTTCAGGAGCTGTGCACCAGGAAACAGGAGCAGAGACCATATACGTGTGTTTGTGTATATATGTGTGTGTATTTTTTTGTGTGTTCTTTTTTCTTTTACACTGTAGCTCTCAGATCTTACAAATATATATTTTTTATTATTTCATGTCTGTATTATAAAAGGAAAATAAAATCTTAGGACCTCAGACTCACTACAACCTCCACCTCTTGGGTTCAAGTGATTCTCCTGCCTCAGCTTCCAGAGTAGCTGGAATTACAGGCATGTGCCACCATGCCCAGCTAATTTTTTATTTTTAGTAGAGACAGGGTTTCTCCATGTTGGCCAGGCTGGTCTTCAGTTCTCCACCTCAGGTGATCTGCCCGCCTCAGCCTCCCAAAGTGCTGGGATACCAGGTGTGAGCCACCACGCTTGGCCCAATGTTTTATGAACAAACATTTAAACTGTAATTCTGCTTTGTACCAGAATTCATCAGAAACAATCTTTTTAGCTCTGTGATTTTATTTTCTTTTCAAAATTAGCTGAACATTATAGCAAAACTAAAAGTTACAATTTTCTCCCGCCTTCCCTGAAGAAAAGCCCAGAGAGATTTTGTTTTGTTTTTTTGGGGGGAGTTTTTGAGACAGAGTTTCACTCTTGCTGCCCAGGCTGGAATGCAGTAGCTAGATCTCGGCTCACTGCGACCTCTGCCTTGTGGGATCAAGCGATTCTCCTTCCTCAGCCTGCCGAGTAGATGGAATTACAGGCACCTGCCACCATATCTGCCTAATTTTTGTATTTTTTGTAGAGGTGGGGTTTTACCATCTTGGCCAGGCTGGTTTTGAACTTCTGATCTTGTGATCCACCTGCCTCAGCCTCCCAAAGTGCTGGGATTACAGGCGTTAGCCCCCGTGCCGGGCCATCTCTTTTTCATTAATGGAAACATGTCCTAAGTACCTCATACCGTTACTTATTAAAAACATATTTTCTTTGCATACTTTTCATACAGTCGTTTCCTTTCACCCTTATTATATTTAGTAGGTCAATTATGTACATTGATTAGAATTCTTAACACTTCCTAACTTTAATTTCCAATGAAAATGAGGTTGTAGGGAATTGTGGACTACTTGTCATTTAACAGCATTCTCTAGTAGATTAGCATACTTATTAATACACCATTTTTTTTTTCAGATGGATTCTCACCCAATATATTACCCAGGCTGGATGGAGTGTAATGGCACAATCTTGGCTCACCGCCACCTCCGCCTCCCAGGTTCAAGTGATTCTCCTGCCTCAGCCTCCCGAGTGGCTGGGATTACAGATGTGCACCAACACGTCTGGCTAATTTTTGTATTTTTAGTAGAGATGGGGTTTTCACCACGTTGGCCAGGCTGGTCTTGAACTCCTGACCTCGTGATCCGCCCACCTCAGCCTCCCAAAGTGCTGGGATTACAGGCATGAGCCACTGCACCCAGCCTTAATATACCATTTTATGATTTTTTTCTTAGACAGGGTCTCATTCTGTCAGCCAGGCTGGAATACAGTGACATAATAACTCTTAATAAAGCCTCAAACTCTGGGGCTCAATAGATCCTCCTGCCTCACCCTCCAGAGTAGCTGGGGCTACAGGCATGCACCAGAACGCCCTGCTAATTTTTGTATTTTTCATAGAGACGAAGTTTCACCATGTTGGCCAGGCTGGTCTCAAACTCCTGACCTCAGGCTATCCACCAACCTTGACCTCCCAGAGTGCTGGGATTACAGGCGTGAGCCACCGTGCCCAGCCTCATTTTCTTTTACTTCACTTGATTGTGCTTCACAGATACTGCATTTCTTAACATAGTTTTGTTTTATTTAAAAATATAAATAATAGTTAAAACTACTGAGATGGGGTCTCGCTATGTTGACCAGGCTGGTCTCGAACTCCTGCCCTCAAGCAATCCTCCCATCTCAGCCTCCCAAAGTTCTGGAATTATAGGCATGAGTCACCATGTCTGGACCATTTCTTAACATATGAGAGGATTGTGGCAACCTGTGTTGAGCTAGGGTAGTGGCGTCGTTTTTCTAACAGCATGTGCTCACTTGGTGTCTTTGTGTCACATTTCGGTAATTCTTACAATATTTCAAACTTTATTATTTTTTTGAGACAGAGTCTTACTCCATTGCCCAGGCTCAAGTGCAGTGCTTTGACCATAGCTCACTGCAGCCTCGACCTCCCGGCTCAAATAATCCTCCTCCCTCAGCCTTAGCTGGGACAACTAGCTTGTGCCACCATTCCTGGCTAATTTTTTTTTTTTGTAGAAATGGGGTCTCACTACGTTGTTTAGGCTGATCTCAAACTCCTGGGTTTCCAGCAATCTTACCGCCGCCACCTCCCGAAGTGCTGGTATTATAGGCGTGAGCCACTGTGCCAGGCATTATTATTATTAATTTTTTTTGTTTGTTTTTAAGACAGAGTTTTGCCCTTGTTGCCCAGGCCAAAATGCAATGGCGCGTTCTCAGCTCACTGCAACCTCCACCTCCCAGATTCAAGTGATTCTCCTGCCTCAGCCTCTTGAGTAGCTGGGATTACAGGCATGCATCACCATGCCCAGCTAATTTTGTATTTTCAGTAGAGACAGGGTTTCTCCATGTTGGCCAGGCTGGTCTCGAACACCCAAACTCAGGTGATCTGCCTGCCTTGGCCTCCCAAAGTGCTGGGATTACAGGCGTGAGCCACCACGCCCGGCCAAAAGTTAGCATTTCTACCAAGTTCCTGGGTGGTAATTATAATGGGCAAGAATGACAGTCTGAGAACAACTACGCTGGAAGATTTTATCTTGGCAGCCCCTCATCCATCTGCACGTGAGAGTACAGATCTTATTCTCTTTGAAGACCAATTTTTTTTTAAAGACAGGTCTCACTCTGTCACCCAGGCTCACGTGCAGTGGTGCAATCATACCTCACTGCAGCCTCCAACTCCTGTGCTCAGGCGATCTGCCCACCTCAGCCTCACAAGTAGCTGGGACTACAGGCACACACCACCACGCCTAGCTAATTCGTTTATTTTTTTTGTAGATGATGAGGTCTTGCTACGCTGAACAGACTGGTCTCAAACTCCTGGCCTCAAGCGATCCTCCCGTTTTGGCCTCCCAAAGTGCTAGGATTACAGGCATTAGCACCATGCCCAGCCTGAAGACTTTTAAATGCTACCCCATTCAAGACATGTTGAAACTCACCTATATTCAATCAGCCTGCTTTTTGCAAGTAATATACA
This sequence comes from Pan paniscus, assembly GCF_029289425.2. NCBI lineage: Eukaryota > Metazoa > Chordata > Mammalia > Primates > Hominidae > Pan > Pan paniscus. Next base: position 79,319,797 of record NC_073255.2, on the reverse strand, counting down.
ACAGACTGAAATACCTTAAGCCTCTCAGGCTTTGTACCCTACTGTGGAATAATGAGTGTCCCAAAAGTAAATCCATGATGAGGTCCCGTTTTTCCTTCCTCCTTGGCTATGAAATAGACAAGAAAAAGGCAAGCCAGCCATTTCCGATTCACTATAGCTGACTCTCCTGTTTGCTTTTTGACCGCATTTGGGAGGCGGGGGCCTGATTGCTTTCCTACTTTCTAAGCACAACTTACTTTTTCTAGAAAATTCTCAATGCAACCTACATGGAGTAAGCCAGCTCCCCTCCTTTGTTTCCAATATTCTTATAATCAAAATGGCCAGAATTGGCAAGGCAACCTGAAAAAATGAGGACAGGTACGTTATCCCATGAGCCAAACTGCCCCTTACACTGGATAGTCATGAAATCGGCAGAATTCCCGATAAGCTCTCCAACCACGTATTTTCTGCGTTTTTGATCCAGACCCAGATGGTACTGCTCTAGCAGACTTTTCTGGTACTCTTCACTGAACATCAGAGGTGGACCCTGGTATTCAAGGCAAAGAGATTCTAAGAGTCAGAAATGGCAGAATTGTAAATGTTAGATAAAAATAAAGATCCACTTGATGGTGACCAAAATATCTGTCCTCGCAGGGGGCTATAGTGACTGCAGGACTCACTGATGCTGGGGTAAAGACAGCCAGGGAATGATGTAACCCAGAATCAAAAAGGAGGTTTAAAAAAAAAAAAAAACCTTAATGAGCAACTGCTTTATTTATAAATGTAATTTGATATTCGCTTTACATTACTTTTCCACCTCTATCTGCTGGTACAGTCTAAAGGCTGAACTACACTACAGGTAAAAATACGTCTTTGGGCCAGGTGCAGTGGCTCATGCCTGTTATCCCAGCACTTTGGGAGGCCAAGGTGGGAGGACTGCTTGAGCCCAGGTGTTCAAGACCAGCCTGGGTAACACAGCAAGACCCCATCTGTACAAAAAAACACAAAAATCAGCCAAGCATGGTGGCACATACCTGTGGTCCCAGCTACTTGGGAGGCAGAGGTGGGAGGACTGCTTGAGCCCCAGAGGTCAAAGCTGCAGTGAGCTGTGTTCACACCACTGCACTCCAGCCTGAGTGACAGAGCGAGACCCTGTCATACATACATACATGTAAAATGAAATTAAACTAAACCAGGCTGGGCATGGTAGCTCAGGTCTGGTATCCCAGCACTTTGGGACGTCGAGGCAGGAGGATCACTTGAGACCAGGAGTTCAATAGCAGCCTAGGCAACACAGTGAGACCCAGTCCTACAAAAAGGCAAAATATTAGCCAGGCATGGGGGTGCACACCTGTGGTTCCAGCTACTTAGGGGGCTGAGGAGAAAGGAGTGGTTGAGCCCAGGAAGTCGAGCAGTGAGCTGTGGTTACGCCACTGCACTCCAGCCTGGACAACAGAGTGAGTCTGCCTCAAAAAAAATCTTTTTTAATTAAACTAAATCAATTCAGTTATCCTAGTCATATATCAAGACCTCAATAGCCACGTGTAGCTAATAGCTACCATTTCAGACAGTGCAAATACAGAACATTTCCATCACTGCAAGGGTGTTTTTTTTTAAAAAAAAACAAGGTCTCACTCTGTCACCCAGGTGGGAGTACAGCAATGCAATCATGGCTGACTGGAGTCTTGACCTACTGGGCTCAAACAATCCTCCCACCTCAGCCTCCCAAGTAGCTGGGACTACAGGCAAGCACAACCATGCCCAACTCATTTTAAATTTTTTGTAGAGATGGGGTGTATGTTGTACAGACTGGTCTCAAACTCCTGGGCTCAAGAGATCCTCTGAACTTGGCATCCCAAAGTACTAGCATTCCAGGTGTGAGCCATCACGCCCAGCACTGCAGAGGTTCTATCAGCACTGACCTAGACCCTCTCAAGAGTTTCTTAAGAATTCAGAGCTGAGGCAGGGCATGGTGGCTCATGTCTGTAATCCCAGCACTTTGGGAGGCCAAGGCAGGCAGATCACTTGAGGTCAGGAGTTCAAAACCAGCCTGACCAACATGGTGGGGAAACCTCATGTCTACCAAAAATACAAAATTAGATGGGCGTGGTGGCGCATGCCTGTAATCCCAGCTACTTGGGAGGCTGAGGCAGGAGAACAGCTTGAACCTGGGAGGCAGAGGTAGCAGTGAGCCAAGATCGTGCCAAACTCCGTCTCAAAGAAAAAGGAATTCAGAGCTGGTTACCTTTTCAAAGAGGATGAGCAAGCATGCATATCGATGAGCCACTTCCCCCTACTTGACTAGTTTGCAGAAGTGGCATTCTGTAATCATGATAAATTTAAGGGTGCAAACAGAACAGCACAGTCCACTGTGGGTGGCTGTTACCTGTATGTCAATGGGAGTCCCAGGAGCTGTGACAAACGAGTGTGAGCTGGCTGGGGAGGGGACGAGGGGCTGGATGAGGTTCAGGAATTCACATGTAAAAAAACCCCAAGACAAAGCAACATATCTTTGGTGAGGACAAAAAAAAATGAGATGGATAAAAAAAAATGAGAACAGGCCGGGCGCGGTGGCTTACACCTGTAATTCTAGGATTTTGGGAACCCCGTCTATACAAAAATACAAAAATTAGCTGGGCATGGTGGCGGGTACCTGTAATCCCAGCTACTTTGGAGGCTGAGGCAGGACAATTGCTTGAGCCCAGGAGGCAGAGGTTGCAGTGAGCTGAGATCACGCCATTGCACTCCAGCCTGGGTGACAGAGCAAGACTCCATCTCAAAAATAAAAATAAATAAATACATAAATAAAGAGGACAAAATGAGTGATTAAACATGGCTCTGTGATCGCGCCCATGCCCTCAAGCCCTCAACAGGTATTATATAGCACATGCTGTGTCAGATATTGCAGAGTACCTAGGAAGCAACAATAAATAGAACTCCTTCTCTCTCCTGAGCCCACAGTCCAAAGAGAGAGCCAAAGAAATAACGACAGTGCCTGGTGAGAATGCAGGGAGAGCCAGGTTCAGGCTACAACAGGGGCAGAGCACGGAGAAGGCTCCCTTGGCCTGAGGCAAGTGAGGTAAACCTCCTCATAGAGGGGACAGCTATGAGCGTCCTCATAACTGTCCCCTCTATGAGGAGGTTTACCTCACCTGCCCCAGGCCAAGGGAGTCTTCTCTGTGCTCAGACGCTGAATAGGAATCTTGTCAGCCATGCGTTGTGTGACTCATGCCTGTATTCCCAGTACTTTGGGAGCCCGAGGCAGGAGAATCACTTGAGGCCAGGAGTTCAAGGCCAGCCTGAAAGCGAGACTCCATCTCTATAAAAAATTTTAAAAATAGGCTGCACATGGTGGTGCATGCCTCTAGTCCCAGTTACTCAAGAGGCTGAGGCAGGAGAATTGCTTAAACCCAGGAGGTAGAGGTTGCAGTGAGCCGAGATCACACCACCGCTCTCCAGCCTGGGCAACAAAGCAAGACCAACTCTGAAAAACAAACAATGAAAGAAATGTTGCGAATGGAAATGACGAGTGGTGGCAGGAATTGGTATCTACAAGACAATAAACATAACTTGGATTGGAGAGTCAGGGAGAGACTCTTAGAAGAAATGGCCCTTATGCCGAGTCAAGTTAACCAGGAGGGATAAAGGGAAGAAAAACCCAACAGAGGGATCAGTCCCTGCTCAGAGCTTCTGGCACCCACCTGAGGCCTGCACAGTACAGATTTTTTTTTTTTTTTTTGAAAGAAAGAGTCTCTCTCTGTAGCCCAGGCTGGAGTGCAATGGCACGATCTCGGCTCACTGCAACCTCCACCTCCCGGGTTCAAGTGATTCTCCTGCCTCAGCCTCCCGAGTATCTGGGATTACAGGCAATTGCCACCACTCCTGGTTTATTTTTGTATTTTTAGCAGAGACGGGGTTTCACTATCTGTTGGCCAGGCTGGTCTTGAACTCCTGACCTCAGGTGATCCACTCGCCTTGGCCTCCCAAAGTGCTGGGATTACAGGCGTGAGCCACCGTGCCCAGCCTAGACTGTTGTTGAAGCCTGTTTTCCTATTCTCTTTCCTCAGTTTATTTCTTCTTTTACACCCTCCCCCATCACTGCTCTGCCCATCCAAAGGCTGTGGCTGGCACATGATGGAACAGAATCTCCCAGCCTCAAGTTCCAAACCTGCACTATCTAACAGCCAGGCTCTCAGATGGGAAGCTTCAAAGCCTTGTGACAGCCTGGCTGAACCACTCCAGCCTGGGCAACTCCCTTCAATTCCTACCCTGAAAAACAGGCATCTCCTCTGGCCACCACCCAAAGAAGCCTGTCTGGAAGCCTCAGGCATCCGCTCCTGGAAGCCTGAACTCTTCACTTTTGCAAAAAACGTTGTCCACCCAGTCCTGCTGAGCACACCCCATGCCCCCGAGCTCTGAATTGTCCTTTGCCCAGGCTGGGACGACTTCTCAGAGCCTTCTGCCTGCTGTAGACTTGGCTCAGCCCAAAGCACTCCATGAAATTGGGGCGTGGTGTCTGTCTCAAGAAACATTTCTACAACCTCTGCTGCCTCTACCACAAGTGAAAAATCCACCTCTGAACGCTGTTAGAACTGCACGATTATAAGGAAGAAAAGGGGGCCGTGCGCAGTGGCTCACACCTGTAATCCCAGCACTTTCAGAGGCTGAGGCAGGTGGATCACTTGAGGTCAGGAGTTCGAGGCTAGCTTGGTCAACATGGTGAAACCCTGTCTCTACTAAAAATACAAAAATTAGCTGGGCACGGTGGCTCACGCCTGTAATCCCAGCACTCTGGGAGGCTGAGGCAGGCGGATCACCTGAGGTCAGCAGTCCAAGACCAGCCTTGCCAACATGGTGAAACCCTGTCTCTACTAAAAAACACAAAGTTGGCCAGGCACAGTGGCTCACGCCTGTAATCCCACCACTTGGGAGGCCAAGGCGGGCGGATCATGAAGCCAAGAGATTGAGACCATCCTGGCCAACATAGTGAAACCCTGTCTCTACTGAAAATACAAAAATTAGCCCGGTGTGAGACTCCATCTCAAAAAAAAAAAAAAAAAAAATTAGCCAGGTGTGGTGGCGCAAGCCTGTAGTCCCAGCTATTCAGGAGGCTGAGGCAGAAGAATCACTTGAACCTGGGAGGTGAAGATTGCAGTGAGCTGAGATTGTGCCACTGCACTCCAGCCTGGCAACAGAGTGAGACTCCATCTCAAAACAAACAAACAAACAAAAATGCAAGTTAGTTGGGTGTGGTGGCACACACCTGTAATCCTAGATATTCGGGAAGCTGAGGCTGGAGAATCACTTGAACCCAGGAGGCAGAGGTTGCAGTGAGTCGAGATCGTGCCCCTGTACTCCAGCCTGGCAACAGAGTGAGACTCCATCTCAAAAAAATAAAAAATAAGTATAAAGTAGCTGGGTGTGATGACACACATCTATAATCCCAGCTGCTTGGGAGGCTGAGGCAGGAAGATCACCTAAGCCTGGGAAGTCAAGGCTGCAGTGATCCGAGATCACACCACTGCACTGTAGCCTGGGAGACCAAAGTGAGACCCCGTTTCGAAAAAAACAAAAAAAATCAAAAAAACAGGCCAGGTGCAGTGGCTCACGCATGCCTGTAATCCCAGGTACTCAGGAGCCTGAGGCAAAATAATCACTTAAACCCAGGAAGCGGAGGTTGTAGAGAGCCAAGATCACGTCACTGATCTCCAGCCTAAGCGACACAGTGAGACCCCGTCTCAAAAAAAAAAAAAAAGAAAACAAAGAAAAAGAAAACCACAACTTGGGTGGGTAGATATTTGGTCCCCTGAACTGCCTGGGTATGGACGGCGCTCCCATCAGGCTAGGACAGGAGGCTGGTCTCAAACAGCACAAACCCACCCCAGCCTGCCACCTGCCAGGGTCTCCTTCCCGATCCAGCCCAGGGCAGCCAGGGGGCACTCACCTGAAGCAGTAGCCGGCAGATTCCAGGTAGGATGCAGGCTTGTTGGCCACAGACGACATCACCACGGCGGGGTGGTTCTTGTCCCTGCACACCAGTTCCTCCATCACCCACATGTGTTGATGCACAGACACATTGTTGAAAAGCTGCCTGTGGGCCAGGAGGGAAGGGACAGAGGGTCACGGTGCGGTCCGCGGGCTGGGCAGGTGGAGCGGGTGCGTGGTGGGGACTCACACCAGCACCAGGCCCACGGCGGGACACTCATCAATGACCACAATCCCATAGCGGTCACACATCTGCAGCACTTCCCCCGTGTAGGGGTAGTGGCTGGTGCAGAAGGCATTGGCACCAAGCCAGTGAAGCAGGTTGAAGTCCTTCACCAGCAGCGGCCAGTTGAAGCCCTTCCCTAGGATCTAGGAGACAGCAGAGTGGAGTGACCCCTGCCCCTGTCGAAGCTGCACTTCCTCTGAGAGCCAGGACCCTGGAGAGCCACCCCATGAGCCCCCTCTCCAGCCCAAGCACCGGCTCCACCATGGGGCAGTTTGGAGCCATTTGCGTTATTGCCCTGAGCTGCCCTCAACTGTGGGACATAGGGAAGGCAAAAGTGGAAGGTGACCAGAAGCAGCCCCCACGAGGACCCAGGAGCACAAACGCAGGTCCGCATCCTCGTGCTTGTTGATGCTGTGGAAATAAAAAGGTTTCCCATTGATGAGGAACTGGCTCTCAGTGACAGCCACAGTGCGGATCCCCACAGGGAGTGTGTAGAAGTCAGACAAAGGCCCCAGTGACGTCTGTGCAGTCAGCCGCACCTAAGACAGCCAAAGCACCAGGTGTGAGCACGACGACAGCCTGAGCCCCATCCGGCCCTCCCTCTGGCAGGAAGGCCCCTCGTGCACCCCAGCAGCCGCCTTGGGCCTGCAAGCAGAGATGCAGCAATCAGAGGCTCTGCCCTTCCCTGGCTGACCCCGGGACCTGCCCTTCAAAACTGGGCCTTCCCCTTGACCAGATGAGGTGGCTCATGCCTGGAGTTCCCACGCTTTGGGAGGCTAAGGCAGGAGGATCACTTGAGTCCAGGAGTTCAAGACCAGCCTGGCAACAGAGTGAGACCCCATCTCTATAAAAAAAAAATTTTTTTTTTTTTTGGAGACAGTCTCACTCTGTTGCCCAGGCTGGAGTGCAGTGGCGTGATCTCAACTCATTGCAGCCTCTGCCTCCCAAGTTCAAGCAATTCTTGCCTCAGCCTCCCGAGTAGCTGGGATTACATGCATGCACCACCATGCCCAGCAAATTATCGTATTTTTAGTAGAGACAGGGTTTCACCATGTTGGATGGGCTGGTCTCGAACTCCTGGCCTCATGTGATCCACCCACCTCAGCCTCCCAAAGTCCTGGGATTACAGGTGTAAGCCACCACGCCTGGCTTACCAAAACAGTTTTTTTTAATTAGCCAGGCATGGTGGCATGTGCCTGTAGTCCCAGCTACTAAGGAGGCCAAGGTAGGAGGATTGCTGCAGCCTGGGAGCTCAAAGCTGCAGTGAGCTGTGAACAGGCCGTTGCACTTCAGCCTGAGTGACACAGTGAGACCATCTCAAAAAAAAACACAAAAACTGGGCCTCCCACCAAGGGTGGGAAATATCAGAAAGCTCAGAGGACCACGCCTGGCCGTTCATCTGTCCTGGGCTCCTGCTGAAGCCCAGATGGGGGCAAAAGACCTCCCTTAACCAAGTTCCAAACCACCATTATCTCCAATGAGTACAGATCGGGGGGTGTTCGTGCATCAGGTAAGGCCACCAGAGGCTCCTGCCTGCACCCGGTACCTTCAGCTGGCCCTGAGTAAAGGCCCCAGTGGCCACGGCTTTGTTTTCTGCCTCCAAAAGATGCACTTCCAGCTGGATCTGGTTGCTGCACTTGAGGAGATCTGGTAATTCACCAGCCCTGCAGGAGGCAAGAGAGACCAGGGCTGAGGGAGGGACATGACCTGGGCCACACAAACGGGAGTGCCCCGCAGCCACCACTCCCAGGCAGCCATTTGTTTCTATTGTTTTTTTAAAATTTTATATACATATATATATATATACATATACATATATGTACACACATATACATATATACATATACATATATGAACACATACATATATATGTGTGTTCATACACATACACACACACACACACACACACACACATATATATTTTTTGAGACAAAGTCTCACTCTGTCCCCCAGGCTGGAGTGCAGTGGCGTGATCTTGGCCCACTGCAACCTCCACCTCCGGGGTTCAGGTGATTCTCCTGCCTCAGCCTTCCGAGTACCTGGGATCATAGGCGTGTACCACCTCGTCTGGTGAATTTTTGTATTTTTAGTAGAGTTGGGGTTTTGCCATGTTGGCCAGGCTGGTCTCCAACAGGTTTCTCTCTATTTTGTTTTTCTCCCTGTACGAAAGGACAAGAAAAATAGGACCTACTTCATAAAGTGCCCTTGCACTATAGATGATGTTAATCTCAATCTAACACTGTAGGTCCCTACGGACTATTTATTTCAACCATCTGCTGATGCAATACAACTTTTCACCAAAGAACCCTTACAACCCTCAACATCTACTATTGCCCTCTATATTGCTGCTCCAACCCTAGCCCTTTCTATCGCCCTTCTTTTGTGAACTCCCCTCCCTATACCAGACCCTTTAATTAATTTTAATATAGGCCTCCTATTTATTCTAGCCACATCAAGCCTAGCCGTCTACTCTATTTGATGATCAGGATGGGCATCCAATTCAAACTATGCACTAATCGGCGCATTACAAGCTGTCGCCCAAACAATTTCATATGAAGTCACCCTAACCATCATCCTGTTATCAGTCCTACTGAGAAGCGGCTCATTCAATTTATATACACTCATCACAACACAAGAGTCCCTCTGACTGCTCCTACCATCATGACCCCTAGCCATAATATGATTTATCTCCACATTAGCAGAAACTAACTGAGCCCCTTTTGACCTAACAGAAGGAGAATCAGAGTTAAGTCTCAGGTTTCAACATCGAATATACCGCAGGTCCATTTGCCCTCTTCTTTATAACAGAATATATGAATATTATCGTAATAAATGCCCTAACTACTACATTTTTTCTAGGAACATTACACACTATATATTCACCAAACTCTATACTACATATTTCATTACCAAGACCTTCCTCTTAACCTATTTTTATGAATTCGAACAGCATATCCCCGTTTCCGCAACGATCAACTCATACACCTCTTACAAAAAAACTTTCTACCACTTACACTAGTATTCTGTATATGACATATCTCAATACCCATCCTAATCTCCAGCATCCCACCCCAAACACAAGAAATATGTCTGACAAAAGAATTACTTTGATAGAGTAAACAATAGAGGTTGAAATCCTCTTATTTCTAGAACTATAGGAATTGAACCCACCCCTGAGAATCCAAAATTCTCCATGCTACCTATCACACCATGTCCTAAAGTAAGGTTAGCTAAATAAGCTATCTGGCCCATACCCCAAAAATGTTGGTTATACCCTTCCCATCCTAATTAACCCATTAGCTCAACTTATTATTTACCTTACTGTTTTTACAGGTACTTATCACAATGTTAGGCTCACACTGATTTTTCATCTGAACAGGCCTAGAAATAAATATACCAGCCCTCATCCCAATCTCAATTTAAAAAAGAAAACCCACTCTACAGAAGCAGTCACTAAATATTTCCTTATATGGGCAACCGCATCTATAGTCCTCATAATAAGTATTCTCTTCAATAACCTGTTCTCCAGTGAACAATAAATACTATTAATCAACTTTCATCCTTAATAATAATAACAGCTTAGTAATAAACTAGGGATAGCCCCTTTTCACTTCTGAGTTCCAGAAGTAACCCAAGGAACTTCCCTAACATTCGGTATACTACTCCTCACATGACAAAAACTGGCCCTATTTCAATTATATATCAAATTTTTCCATCAGTAAACACGAACATCCTCCTATCTCTCTTGATCTTATCTATTATAGTAGGCAGTTGAGGAGGACTTAACCAAACACAACTATGTAAAATTCTAGCCTACTCCTCAATTATTCATATAGGTTGAATAACAGCAGTACTAATATATAACCCAAACATTACCATTTTTGACCTAACAACCACTGCATTCCTAGCACTCAGCCTGAATTCAAGCACTACAACCCTATCACTATCCCATGCCTGAAACAAATTAACATGGTCAGTATCTATAATTCTATCAATTTTATTATCCCTAGGAGGTTTACCTCCATGAATAGGATTCCTGCCTAAATGAATCACCATTCAAGAGTTTACAAAAAATAAGTCTTATTATCCCAGCCATTATAGCTATCATAACTCTACTCCATCTGTATATTTACATACGCTTAGTTTACTCCACTTCAGTGACAATATTCCCCACATCAAATAATATAAAAATAAAATGACAGTTCAAAAATATTTCATATTACTTCTCCCCACACTTATCATCTTCTCTACCATCCTCCTACCAATCTCTCCACTAACACTATCCATAATCTAGAAATTTAGGTTAAGTAAGACCAAGAGCCTTCAAAGCTCTTAGCAAGTAAATTATACTTAATTTCTAAAAAAAACCCTAAGGACTGAAAAACTCTATTCTGTATCAATGGAATGCAAATCAATCACTTTAATTAAGCTAAGCCCTTGCTAGATTGGTGGGACTGAAACCACGAAAATTTAGTTAACAGCTAAACACCCTAATCAACTGGCTTCAATCTACTTCTCCTGCAGTTGGGGGAAAAATGGCGTACAAGCCCCAGCAGGATTCAAGCTGCTCCTTTGAGTTTGCAATTCAACATGCAAAGCACCTTGGGACAGGAAAAAAGAGGCCTTGACCTCTGTCTTTAGATTTACAGTCTAATGCTTACTCAGCCATTTTACCTTTTCTCACTTCACTTATGTTCACCAACTGTTGATCGTTCTCAACCAACCATAAAGATATCAGGACATTATACTTGCTATTCGGTGCATGAGCAGGGATAGCAGGTACAGCCTTAAGCCTCCTTATTTGAGCGGAACTGGGCCAACCAGGTACTCTACTAGGTGATGATCAAATTTACAATGTCATCATTACTGCTCATGCATTTGTTATAATTTTCTTTATAGTAATACCAATTATAACTGGAGGTTAATCCCTCTGATAATTGACGCCCCTGACATAGCATTTCCCCGGATAAATAATATGAGTTTCTGACTCCTCCCACCCTCTTTCCTGCTATTACTTGCATCCACTATAGTAGAGGCCAGTGCTGGAACCGGCTAACAGTCTACCCCTCCTTAGCAGGAAACCTAACATATGCGGGAGCCTCTGTAGATTTAACCATCTTCTCACTCCATTTGGCAGGTGTCTCTTCTATTTTAGGGGCCATTAACTTTATTACCACAATTATTAATATAAAACCTCCAGCCATGTCCCAATATCACACACCCCTTTTCGTCTGATCAGTCCTAATTACAGCAGTTCTACTCCTTTCTCTCCCAGTCCTAGCCGCCAGCATTATTATACTATTAACAGACTGCAATCTTAATACTACTTTTTTCGACCCAGCTGGTGGAGGTGATCCTATCTTATACCAGCACTTATTCTGATTCTTTGATCACCCTGAAGTCTATATCCTCATCCTACTGGGCTTCAGGATAATTTCCCATATCGTAACATACTACTCTGGGAAAAAAGAGCCATTTGGGTATATGGGCATAGTGTAGGCCATAATATCAATTGGCTTCTTAGGGTTTATCATATGGGCTCACCACATATTTACAGTAGGAACAGATGTAGATACATGAGCATACTTCACCTCTGCTACTATAATTATTGCTATTCCTACTCATGTCAAAGTCTTTAGCTGATTAGCTACATTACACGGCGGTAACATCAAATGATCTCCCGCAATACTCTGAGCCCTGGGATTTATTTTCCTTTTTACAGTAGGAGGTTTAACCGGCATTGTACTAGCCAATTCATAACTAGATATTGTTTTACATGATACATATTATGTTGTAGCCCATTTCCATTATGTCTTATCAATAGGAGCCATATTTGCTGTTATAGAAGGCTTTGTCCACTGATTCCCCCTATTTTCAGGTTATACACTCAATCAAATCTATGCTAAAACTCACTTTGCCATCATATTTATGTGTCAATTTAACTTTTTTCCCTGCAGCATTTCCACAGCCTATCCAGTATGCCTCGCCATCACTCCAATTATCCCAGTGCATACACCGCATGAGATACTATTTCATTCGTAGGCTCATTTATTTCCCTAATAGCAGTAACGCTAATAATTTTCATGATCTGAGAAGGCTTCGCTTCAAAACGAAAAGTTCTAACAATTGTGCAACCATCTACCAACTCAGAATGACTATATGGCTGTCCACCGCCCTATCACACATTTGAAGAACCAACCTACATGAAGACCTAAGCGAAAAAGGAAGGAATCGAACCTCCAGAGACTGTTTCAAGTCAATCCCATAACGTCTATGACTTTCTCAATAAGATATTAATAAAATTATTTCATAACTTTGTCAAAGTTAAGTTATAGGTTAAGCCCTATATATCTTAATGGCCCATCCAGTTCAATTAGGTCTTCAAGATGCTTCATCCCCTACTATAGAAGAACTACTTACCTTCCATGACCACACTCTTATAATTATTTTCCTAATTAGTTTCCTGGTTCTATACATTATTTCTCTAATACAACAAAGCTGATTCATACTAGCACTATAGATGCCCAAGAAATAAAGACTGTCTGACCTGTCTTGCCTGCCATCAGCTTAATCTTAATTGCCCTCCCATCCCTATGTATTCTGTATGTAACAGATGAAATCAATAACCCCCCTCTCACCATTAAAACAATTGGACATCAATGGTATTGAAGCTACGAGTATATAGATTATGAAGAATTAAGCTTCGATTCTTATATACTTCCAACAGCCAACTTAAAACCAGAAGAACTTCAACTCCTCAAATTCGATAACCAAGCATCCTCTCAATAGAAATTCCCATCCGCATGTTAATCTCATCCAAAGATGTCCTGCACTCATGAACTATTCCCTCATTAGGGTTAAAAACAGATGCAATCCCTGGACGCTTAAACCAATTTGCCTTAACCACTACATGACCAGGCCTCTACTATGGACAACGCTCAGAAATGTGTGGATCTAACCACAGCTTTATATCTATTGTTTTAAAATTAGTCCCATTAAAAACTTTCAAAACTTGGTCTATATCCACACTATAATCTCACTGTAAAGCTACCCCAGGGTTAACCTTTTAAAGACTTCTTCTGACAGAAATCACACCTCTCTACAGTGAATTCCTCAACGAGATACTTCCACATGACCTATTATTATTATATCAACAATCATAACTTTATTCTCGATTATTCAATTAAAACTATCAAATTTCATTTACCATACACCCCCTACACCAAAAATAATTGAAACACAAAAACATAACAACCCTTGAGAACTAAAATGAACGAAAATCTGTTCACCTCATTTACTGCCCCGACAATCCTAGGTTTACCCGCAGCAGCACTAATCATCTTGTTTCCCACCACACTCCTTCCAACCTCCAACTATTTAATTAATATACTATCTAATTAATATTATCTAATTAGTATCATCTAATAACTATCTAATTAATATTAATATAATTAATACAAGATTGATTTCTATTCAACAATGACTAGTTCAACTTGTTCTAAAACAAATAATAATCACACATAATATTAAAGGACGAACCTGATCCCTTATACTAATATCCCTAATTCTCTTTATTGCCTTAACCAATCTCCTTGGGCTTCTACCCCACTCATTTACACCAACTACTCAACTATCAATAAATCTCGGTATAGCAATCCACTTATGAGCAGGAACAGTAATCACAGGTTCCACTTTAAAACTAAAAACTCCTTAGCTCTCTTCCTGCAAGGCACGCCCATATCACTTACCCCTATACTAGTAATCATCGAAACCATTAGTCTACTTATTCAACCAATGGCACTAGTTGTACATTTAACAGCCAATATTACGGCCAGTCACTTACTCATACACTTATTGGAGGAGCCACACTAGTATTATCAACTATTAACCTTCCCACAGCTTCAATTACCCTTATTATTCTAATTCTATTGACCACTCTCGAATTCGCTGTGGCCCTTATCCAAGCTTATGTCTTTACACTATTAGTAAGCCTTTATTTATATGACAACACATAATGACCCACCAAACACACACCTCTCATTTAGTCAAACTCAGCCCTTGGCCATTAACAGGGGCTCTCTCAGCTCTCCTAATAACATCTGGCCTAGCTATATGATCTCACTTTAACTCTATTACTCTTTTAACTTTAGGCCTACTAACCAATACACTGACTATATATTAATGGTGACGTGATATTATCCCAGAAAGTACATTTCAATGCCACCATACAACAATTGTCCGAAAGGCCTCTGATATGGAATTTATTTATTATCTCAGAAGTATTTTTCTTTGCTGGATTCTTCTGGGCATTCTACCATTCCAGTCTAGCCCCAACTCAAGAACTAGGAGGACACTGACCCCCAACAGGCATTTCTCCCCTCAACCCTCTGGAAGTACCCCTCTTGCATCAGGGATTTCAATTACTTGAGCCCATCACAGCCTACTAGAAAATAATCAAAAACAAATAACTGAAGCACTACTTATCACAATTACCTCAGGTATTTACTTCACCCTCCTACAAGTCTCAGAATACTTTGAGGCTCCCTTTGCTATTTCTGATGAATTTATGGCTCAACATTCTTTATAGCTACAGCCTTTCACGGACTTCACGTCATTATTGGATCAACATTCCTCACTATCTGTCTCTTCTGCCAATTAAAATATCACTTTACATCTAGCCATCACTTTGGCTTCGAAGCCGCTGCCTGATATTGACACTCTGTAGATGTAGTATGACTATTCTTGTATATTTCTATTTACTGATGAGGATCTTACTCTTTTAGTATAAAGAGTACTACTGACTTCCAATCAATTAGTTTTGACAACATCTGAAAAACAGTAATTAACCTAATACTAGCCCTAGTAATCAACACCCTATTAGCCTTATCACTAATAGTTATTACATTATGGCTCCCACAACTTAATATTTATATAGAAAAATCCAGCCCCTACAAATGCAGATTTGACCCATTATCCTCCGCCTGCATTCCCCCCCCATAAAATTTTTTCTAGTAGCCATCACATTCCTCCTATTTGACTTAGAAATCGCCCGATTACCCTTGCCATGAGCTCTTCAAACAAACAACCTGACACTAACAATCAGCACAGCCCTTATACTAGTTATCATTTTAGTACTAGGGTTAACTTATGAATGAACTCAAAAAGGATTAGACTGAACTGAATTGGTAGATAGTTTAAGCCAAAATAAATGATTCTGACTCATTAGATTATAATAGAACATATTTACCAAATGCCTTCTATTTATATCAATATCATATTAGCATATACCATATCACTTCTGGGGATATTAATCTATCGATCCCACCTGATAGCATCCCTAATATGCCTAGAAGGAATAATATTATCATTATTCATCATAAATACCCTTATAACTTTAAATATACATTTCACCCTAGCATTCATAATACCCATTACCCTCCCAGTATTTGCTGCCTGCAAAGCTGCAGTGGGCCTCGCCTTACTAGTTTCAATCTCCAACACGTATGGCCTAGATTATGTACGTAACCTAAATTTACTTCAATGCTAAAAATTATTATTCCAACAATTATACTGCTATCAATAACATGACTCTCTAAAAACTCAATAATCTAAATCAATACGACTATTCACAGCCTAATCATCAGCTTCATTGCCCTATTATTTTTTAATCAATTCAGCAATCTATGCAACTTCTCATTAACTTTCTCTTCTGATCGCTGACATCACCCCTTCTAATCTTAACAGCCTGACTACTACCTCTTATAATTATAGCAAGCCAGTACCACCTCTCCCAGGAGTCACCCCTATGGAAAAAGCTCTATATTTCCATATTGATTTCCCTATAATTTTTTTTAAATTATGGCATTCACAGTCACAGAACTAATTATATTTTATATACTCTTTGAAGCTACGCTTATCCCTACCTTAATTATTATCACCCCCTGAGGTAACCAACCAGAACGCCTCAATGCAAGCTCGTATTTCTTATTTTATACACTAATGGGATCTCTCCCCCTACCTATTATACTTATTTATACTCGAAATACCTTAGGTTCACTGAACATAATAATATTTAACACCCAAGAACTATTAATTTTCTGATCCAATAACCATATATGATTAGCATGTATTATGGCTTTTATAGTAAAAATACCCCTATATGACTTCACCTACGACTTCCTAAAGCCCACATAGAAGCCCCTGTTGCTGGCTCAATAGTACTTGCAGCGGTTCTCCTAAAACCAGGCGGCTACAGCATAATACGGCTTACCCTTATCCTCAGCCCCCTGACAGAATATATAGCCTACCCCTTCCACATGTTATCCTTATGAGGGATAGTTATGATAAGCTCTATTTGTCTATGACAAACTGATCTAAAATCACTTATTGCATATTCCTCCGTAAGTCATACAGCACTTGTTACTATGGCTATCTTCATTCAAACGCCCTGAAGCTTTACTGGTGCAATTACCCTCATAATTGCCCATGGACTTACTTTGTCCTTACTATTCTGCCTAGCAGATTCAAACTATGAGTGAATCCATAGCCGAATCATATTACTCTCTCGAGAGCTTCAAACACTACTCCCACTAATAGCCTTTTGAAGACTTATAGCAAATCTTACTAACCTTGCCTTGCCCCCCACCATTAATAGGAGAACTCTGTAATGGTGGCTTCATTCTCCTGATCAAACATCACCATATGCTTATAGGACTTAATATATTAATCACAGCCCTTTATTCTTGTTTAAGTTCTTATTTATTTATTTATTTAATTTATTTATTTTGAGACAGGGTCTCACTATGTTGCCCAGGTGGGTCTCAAACTTTTGAGCTCAAGCAGTCTGTCCACCTCAGCCTTCCAAAGTGCTGGAATGACAGGCATTAACCACCGCACCCAGACTAAATTCTTTTAAATTTGGAACTGCGGCCACAAAACACTGTCAATAATCTCGCCACTGCACTCCAGCCTAGGCGACCGTGCAAGGCCTCATCTCAGAAAAAGAAAAAGATATATTTTAAAAATGAAAAGAAAACTTAAAAAATCCTTACACTCTGGGAGGCCAAGGTGGGTGGATCACCTCAGGTCAGGAGTTCAAGTCCAACCAGGCCAACATGGTGAAACCCTGCCTCTACTAAAAAAATACAAAACTAACCAGGCATGGTGGCAGGTGCCCATAATCCCAGCTACTCAGGAGGCTGAGGCAGGAGAATCCTTTGAATCCGGGAGGCGGAGGTTGCAGTGAGCTGAGATCGCACCACTGCCATCCAGCCTGGGCGAGAGAGCAAGACTCTGTCTCAAAAAAAAAAAAAAAAATAAGACAGGGTCTCCCTCTGTTACCCAGACTGGAGTGCAGTGGCACAGTCATAGCTCACTGCACCCTTGACCTCCCAGGCTCAAGTGATTCTCCTGCCTCAGCAGCTGGGACTACCAGCATGCATCACCATGCCTGGCTAATTTTTTAATTTTTTGTAGTGATGGTCTTGCTATGTTGCCCAGGCTGGTCTTGAACTCCTGGCCTCAAGTGATCCTCCTACCAGGGCCTCCTTGCAAAGAGCTGAGAGGACAGGCATGAGCCACCATGCCCGGCCCCCCGAAGCTGCCTATTCCTTGAGCACGATGTGTAGCAAGGGGAGCTGGAGTGACAGCAGCACGGTGGGGAAGGGACAGGATTGCCACCCTGAGCTGTGTGACATTAGGCCAGACCCCTCTTCTCCAAGTGAGGTCAACCACACGGGTAATTTCGGGAGCCTGTGCCCCAGTCAGCCTGGATTTTACCTTCATAGGTAGATAGGAAACTATGAGGGTTCAGAGATGCTGGGAGAACCTTTTCCCTGGGAGAGCTTTCCAAACAGGAAACAAACAGAGCCACCCTGGGCCCCACTGAGGGAGGATCCTACCAGCACTGTCGTGCTCCACGCCGGTGGTGATGGTGATGTCATCGATGTAGGTGGTAGGTGTCGTGTACAGAAGCACAGACCGCCGCAGTCCTGCGTAGTTGAAGAAGTCAAAGTCTGTGTTCTGGACAAAGTAACCCTTGGGATACCTAGGGTCGGAGGACAGTGGTTCGCTGGGCCCTTGCCTTGAGTCCCTTGACCTCAGCTCACAGGCCTCCTCAGATCCAGGGCCTCCACTCTGCCAAGGCCACCCTGTCCCTAGCAGGAAGACCACAGGGTGGGATGGGAAGGTAGGTGCGTGCGGTGGAGACAGGATGGTATCCACTTGGAGGTGTTGATCATGTAGCAGATGGTCCCTGGTGTCAGGGTGAGCGTTATTATTGATGGTGATAGTGATGCGGGGGCAGGAGGACAGGGGCCACCTGGACCAGACTGCTGCTGTCGGTCTCTCATGCTCTAGCGTGTCGACCCCATTCACCCACTGCAGACACAGGAGATATGAGGAGGGGGCAGCAGGTTGGGGCATGAGGAGGGGCCCTGCTATCAGGCACTCCCTCACATAACCTGCAGCATGGGGCTCAGGGGCCTGCCAGCCAGACAGGAAGAATGGCATCCCAGGGGTGTAGATCAGGCCACCTATCCCCCTACACAGGGCACAGCCCCCAGGGCAGGGCAGGGCCCCCCACCATCCCACCCCAGGAGACAGGCTGTAGGTGGCTGCTGGGGGTCCCATGCTGTTCAGCAGCCATGCCCACCCACCTACCCTGCCTGCTCCTGGCTGCACTGACCACAGTGGCATAGGAGTGGGCACTGGCAATCCTCAGCACCACTCTTGTGCGCAGGTGCTGGGTCCATTGCTCCGGCAGGGTCACCTCCTGTTCGTACAACACCCAGCCAACAAACTGCCGCAGCCACCAGTCCTGACAGATGTCGTTGAACCTGGAGGGAACCGGCACGCCCAGGGTGGGGCCCGATGGTGGAGAGAACAGCCGCGCTCACCTCCTAGGTCCCCAAAAAGATCCCGGGCCAGTGTGCTGCAGAGCTGTGCCCCCAGGCCTAGTGCAAGTCCTGACACATAGCGGGGACTCTTGGCAGAACGGACAGACAACTTGCTGAGGACAGATCAATTGCCAAGGCGGTTTGTGCACCTGGACTAGCGGGGCCAAGAGTTCCTCTTCGGAGTGGATGGGGCCCAATATCTCCCAAGACAGATGACCCACTGCCTGTCACAGGGAGGAAGACTGTTTGGGGGGATGCGGGGCTTTGCTTAGGACACTGTGAGTGGGACGCACGCTGGCACCCAGCCCTCTTCTCTCTTCCTCCTGTACTGAATGGTGCAAAGTTTTTCTAAGGGGATGCAAGCAAGGAAAACGCGGCCCAGACCTCACCCGGTCCCCCTTCTCTGCTGACCATATCCAAGTTAGGAGGAAAACAGGGGTGGTGTCCTTGGCCTGATATCATGTCCTGTCCTCAACCTGAACCTTGAAAACCAAGGGACCTTCCTGCCTCAGCAGAGCTGACCTCAGGAGGTCTAAACTGTCTCCCTCCTCCCAGCTCTGTGCAGCACATGCCGCTCTGGCCAGACCAGTGTCTGTGTGGCTCATGCCTGTAATCAGTGCTTTGGGAGGTCAACGTGGGAGGATGGCTTGAGGCTAGGAGTTCGAGACCAGCCTGGGCAATGCAGTGAGACCTATATCTTTAAAAAAGAAAAAACAATTTATTTATTTATTTATTTATTTATTTATTTATTTATTTATTTATTTTTTGAGACGGAGTCTCACTCTGTCACCCAGGCTGGAGTGCAGTCCAGTGGCTCTGTGATCTCGGCTCATTGCACCCTCCGCCTCCCGGGTTCAAGCACTTCTCCTGCCTCTGACTCCCGAGTAGCTGGGATTACAGGTGTGTACCATCATGCCCAGCAAATTTTCGTATTTTTAATAGAGACGGGGTTTCACCAGTCTGGTCTCGAACTCCTGGCCTCAAGTGATCCACCTGTCTCGGCCTCCCAAAGTGCTGGGATTACAGGCGTGAGCCACCAAGTCTGGTCAAGGTTTTGTTTTTTTTTTTTTAATAGCCAGGCGTGGTGGCCCCAGCTAACTTGCAAGCCTGGGGCGGGAGAATCCCTTGAGCTCAGAAGTTAGTATTACACCACTCTGCTCCAGCTTGGGCGACAGGGCCAAACCCAGTCTCAAAACAATTTTTAAAATTTAAAATAAACATTAAAAAGAAAGACACTGCCCGGGCTCACCCTTCGTCTCGTGAGAGGGTTCGGCAGCAGCGCTTCCTTCTTCTCCCGCCTCGGCCCTCCCCAGTTCCCCCGGTCTCCCCGTCCCCCAAGTCTGCGCCCCTAAGCCCATTGACCTTTAACTTCCTGTAGGGCGCCAGCTCCGGGGCGCCCAGGGGAAGGCGCCTGCAGGGAACCGGGGCTCCCCCCTCCCACCGCCGGGCTTCCGGGCGCCTCCCGGCCCTGCCCCACAGCTCCCGCAGCGGCCGCGGGTACCACTGCTCCTCGAAGCCCTGGCGTCGATTGTCCAAGTCGGCGCGGAAGCTCCAGAGGCCGCCCAGCTCCTTGGACTCCCGCGACGGGCTCTCCCGGGGATACAGCATCCAGCCCTGCAGCGCCAGCGCGCAGCCACCGCCGTGCCTCGGATCACACTTTCCCCTGCACCGCTCGGCAGCCGTCTGCGGGGCTAAGAGCAGCGCCGGAGGAGCCCGGCGGATGGGTCGCGTGAGGCGCCTGAGACCGTCCGCGCCATCTTTGCTGAGGGCGAGTGCCAGGCCTGGAGGGGCGGGCGGGGCCCCGCACTGCCCAGTGGGGCCTGCGGCTGGAACCCTGGGTTAGGCCTTTGGGGAAGCGGGACGCTCACCCTCAGCCCCCGCTAAGAAGGGCGAGGTCGGCTGCCCACCCCAACACAGGCTGGATGATCCAGGGACGCAGGCCAGGACAGAACCCCTGAGATCGTGGTATCCCCGTTTCTTCAAGGAGCACCTCCTCTTGCTTTCCACAGCAAGAATTCCAGCAGGCCCCAGCGAAGCCTCTTCCATTCCTGTCGGATGCAGCCTCTTGCATGGATGCACGTCCTTTGGATGGGGCCATAGCCTTGACCCTGGGCCTCTGGGGCCCCGACCCTAACCAAGGGGCCAGGAGCTCCCTCTTGGGGTTGCAGGCACATGAATATGCAAGGAGAGAGGCCAAGTGGCTCACGCCTGTAATCCCAACACTTTGGGAGGCTGAGGTGGGCGGATCACCTGAAGTCAGGATTTGGAGACCAGGCTGGCCAACCTGGTGATATACCCGTCTCTACTGAAAATACAAAAAATTAACTGGGCGTGGTGGTGCACACCTGTAATCCTAGCTGCTCGGGAGGCTGAGGCAGGAGAATCGTCTGAACCCTGGAGGAGGAAGTTGCAGTGAGCCGAGATCATGCCACTGCATTCCAGCCTGGGCAACAGAGTTAGACTGTCTCAAAAAAAAAAAAAAAAAAAAAAGCTACATACCTGTCACCCAGTTTGCCTGCTAGGAAATTCCTTGTGAGCACCAAGAATTTTACTGACCTCTTAAGTCATCCCTCTGCTCACCTAAGACAAATGCGTATTTGTTTGCTTCCTCTGCTAGAAAAATTCAGATTCCCTGAACTAGACAAAGGCAAAAGTGACGGCTGGGGGCGGTGGCTCACGCCTGAAATCCCAGCACTTTGGGAGGCGAGGCAGGTGGATCACCTGAGGTCAGGAGTTCACGACTGGCCTCACCAACGTGGTGAAACCCCGAGCAAATTTTTTTTTTTTTTTTTGAGACGGAGTCTTGCTCTGTCACCCAGGCTGGGTGCAGTGATGCGACCTCCGCACACTGCAACCTCTGCCTCACGAGTTCAAGCAATTCTCCTGCCTCAGCCTCCCAAGTAGCTGGGATTATAGGCACATGCTACTACTGCCCGGCTAATTTTTGTATTTTTAGTAGAGATGGGGTTTCGCCATGTTGGCCAGGCTGGTCTCAAACTCCTGACCTCAGGTGATCCACCTGCCTCAGCCTCCAAAAGTGTTAGGATTACAGGCGTGAGCCACCACGCCCGGTGAAATCCCATTTCTACTAAAAATACAAAAATTAGCCGGGTGTGGTGGCAGGCACCCATAATCCCAGCTACTCGGGAGGCTGAGGCAGGAGTATCGCTTGAACCTGGGAGGCAGAGGCTTGCCATGAGCCGAGATTGCGCCATTGCACTCCAGCCTGGGCAACAAGACTGAAACTATGTCTCAAAAAAGATAAGAAATGGCCTAAGTGAGTATTCCTCTACCCTTCCCCCAGATGTACATTGTGTATTTGGCGAAAGTCTGATTAAAGGCTGGCATGGTGGCTCATGCCTATAATTCCACCACTTTGGAAGCCTGAGGCAGGTGGATCACCTTAGGTCTTAAGTTCAAGACCAGCCTGGCCAAGATGGTGAAACCCCATCTCTACTAAAAATACAAAAATTAGCTGGGCAAGGTGTCGGTGGCCTGTAATCCCAGCTACTTGGGAGGCTGAGGCAAGAGAATCGCTTGAACCCAGGAGTCCGAGGTTGCAGTAAGCCGAAATGGCGCCATTGCAATCCAGCCTGGGCAATAAGAGCAAAACTCCGCCTCAAAAAAAACCCAAAAAAACAAACAAAAAAAAGAAAGTCTGATTGAAGACTTAAAAGAATGCGACCGTTTGTCTCTTATCTACCCACACCTTTTTAAAATGTCTTCTTCCTTCCCCAATATCTGTCTTTTCTCCTTTAAATATTGAACCTCTCAAAGTAATCTTTGGAGAAAGATACAGACCTGCCTCCCAGGCATGCATCCTTAATGTTGGCAAAACAAACTTTTTTTTTTTAAGATGGAGTCTCACTTACTCTGTTGCCCAGACTGGAGTGCAGTGGTGTGATCTTGCCTCACTGCAATCTCGCCTCCCAGGATCAAGCAGTTCTCCTGCCTCAGCCTCCTGAGTAGCTAGGATGACGGCTAATTTTTGTATTTTTTGTAGAGACAGGGTTTCACAACATTGGCCAGGCCAGTCTCAAACTCCTGGCCTCAAGTGATCCACCTGCCTCAGCCTCCCAGTGCTGGAATTACAGGCATGAGCCATAGCGCCCAGCCCAAAATAAATTGTCTAAATTGATCAAGACCTGTCTCAGATACTTTTTGGTTTATACCTTCTGCTATGATTGGAAGCTTCCTGAGGCCTCACCAGAAACAAATGCCAACACTATGCTTCCTGTACAGCCTGCAGAACCGTGAGCAAATACATCTCTTTCCTTTATAAATTACCCAATTCCAGTTATTCTTTGAGTGCAATAAAGAAAGGACTAATACAAAGAGACTCAAGATTTCCCTTTATTTGGCCAGGCACAGTGGCTCACGCCTATACAATCCCAGCACTTTGGGAGGCCGAGGCAGGCAGATTGCATGAGGCCAGGAGTTCGAGACCATGGCGAAACCCTGTCTCTAATAAAAATACAAAAATACTAAATACCAAAATACAAAAATTAAGGCTGGGCATGGGTAATCTCAGCACTTTGGGAGGCCAAGCTGGGAGGATCACTTAAAGACAGGAATTTGAGACCAACCTGGGAAACATGATGAGATCCCATCTCTACAAAAAATAAAATTAAGGCCGGGCACGGTGGGTCATGCCTGTAATCCCAGCACTTTGGGAGGCCGAGACAGGCAGATCATAAGGTCAGGAGTTCGAGACCAGCCTGATCAATATGGTGAAACCCCGTCTCTACTAAAAATACAAAAAATTAGCTGGACATGGTGGCATGTACCTGTAATCCCAGCTACTCAGGAGGCTGAGAGAGGAGAATCACTTGAACCCAGGAGGCAGAGGTTGCAGTGAGCCAAGATCGCGCCACTGCACTCCAGCCTGGGCCACAGAGGTGACTCTGTCTCAAAAAAAAAAAAAAAAAAAGAAAAGAAAAGAAAAAAGAAAAAGAAGTGGGCAGCCTGGTAGGAAGATGGGGCAGCCCTGAAAGGCTCGGTGAATGCACCAGCCTGAAGCTAACACTCTGCAGATCTGGGATGCTGCCCTCCAAGGTGTGGTACACACTGACAACTGGTGTCCCTGGTAGCTGGATCACACAGACCCGGAATCAAAGAGAGTAGAAATAGAAAAGTAGAGGCCAGGAGTGGTGGCTCATGCCTGGAATCCCAGCATTTTGGGAGGCTGAGGTGTGCATATCACTTGAGGCCAGGAGTTCAACACTAGCCTAGACAACATGGTGAAACCCCATCTCTACTAAAAATACAGAATTAGGCGGGCATGGTGGTGCGTGCCTGGAGTCCCACTTACTTGGGAGTCTGAGGCACTAGAATTGCTTGAACCCAAGAGGCGGAAGGTTGCAGTGAGCCGAGATTGTGCCATTGCACTCCAACCTGGGTGACAGAGCAAGACTCTGTCTCCAAGAAAAAAAAAAAAACTGGAAAGGGGTCCTCTGAGCATCTCTTCTGGTGAACCATTTTCAGAGTTTTGGTCTCCTGCTCAGGCTGGAGTGTAGTGGCACAATCATAGCTCACTATAACCGTGAACTCCTGGGTTCAAGTAATCCTCCTGCCATGCCCAGCTAATTTTTAAAAACACTTATTTTAGAAATGGGGTCTCACTATATTACTCAGTCTGGTCTCAAACTTCTGGGCTCAAATGGTTTTTGTTGTTGTTGTTGTTGTTTTTTGAGATGGAGTCTTGCTCTGTCGCCCAGGCTGGAATGCAATGGCTTGATCTCTGCTCACTGCAACCCCCACCTCCTGGGTTCAAGCGATTATCCTGCCTCAGCCTCCTGAGTAGTTGGGATTACAGGCATGTGCCACAACACCCAGCTAATTTTTGTATTCTTAGTAGAGACAAGGCTTCACTATGTTGATTAGGGTGGTCTCGAACTCCTGACCTCAGGTGATCCACCTGCCTTGGCCTCCCAAAGTGCTGAAATTACAGGCGTGAGCCACCGCACCCAGCCCTCAAATGATCTTTCTACCTCAGTCTCCCAAGTAGCTGGGACTCCAAGCATGTGCCACCATACCTGGCTAAGTTTTGTAATGTGTTTCCAATCTTTATAACATTAGGGTCTGATGGACTTAGGGGTCCCAGTTCCCAGGATCATGGTAAGCAGAATACTTTCTTTTTGTTTTTTTAATTATCTTTTTTTTTTTTTGCCAGGTGTAGTGGCTCACATCTGTAATCTCAGCACTTTGGGAGGACAAGACGGGCAGATTGCTTGAGCTCAGGAATTCTAAACCAACCTAGGCAACACAGCAAAACCCTATCTCTACAAAAAATACAAAAATTAGCCAGGCATGGTGGCACATACCTGTAGTCCCAGCTACTCAGGAGGCTGATGTGGGAGGGTCGCTTGAGCA
Organism: Pan paniscus; assembly: GCF_029289425.2. Lineage (NCBI taxonomy): Eukaryota > Metazoa > Chordata > Mammalia > Primates > Hominidae > Pan > Pan paniscus. The sequence goes on along the minus strand of NC_073255.2, from coordinate 79,294,339 downwards.
TGAGAGGTTGAGGCTGCAGTAAGCTGTCATCACACTGCTGCATGCAGCCTGGAGGACACAGAAAGACCTTGTCTAAAAAAAATATATATATATGGGTAGTAGAGGAGAAATAACGTTTGAAGGCCGGGTGCAGTGGCTCACACCCATAATCCCAGCACTTTGGGAGGCTGAGGCAGGCAGATCACCTGAGGTCAGGAGTTTGAGACCAGCCTGGCCAACATGGCGAAACCCTGTCTCTACTAAAAATAGAAAAAATTAGCCAGGCGTGGTGGCATGCACCTAATCCTGGCTACTGGGGAGGCTGAAGCAGGGGAATTGCTTGAACCCGAGGCAGAGGTTGCCGTGAACTGAGACTGCACCACTGCACTCTAGCCTGGGTGACAGAGCAAGACTGTCTCAAAAAAAAAAAAAGAAAAGAAAAGAAAAGAAAAAGAGAAAAGAGAAATAACGTTTGATATGTATGGACCTAGAAGCTAATGTGTGTAAAGTAATTCCAGTCATCAGAGAAGTGCAATTATAAGCATATAATTCCATTCTTGTTGATACCTAGTTATAATGTAGCATCACTCCTAACAGAACGGCCTCAATCATTTGGTATATGCATTTTTTTTGTTTGCTTGTTTTAGAGACAGGGATGTGCTTTGGCACCCAGGCTGGAGTGCAGTGGCATGATCTTAGCTCACTGCAGCCTCCAATTCCTGGACTCAGGCAACCCTCCTGCCACAGCCTCCTGAGTAGTTAGACACAGGTGCATGCCACCACACCTGGCTAACTTTTTAAAAATAGAGTTTGCATTTTTCTGAGAATTATATGCACTAGAAGTTATTACAATTGTTATGTTTATAAACAATGATAATATCTTTTCATGAAGTCACAGCCCAAGAGTATCAGTTCACGTTTTTTTTTTGTTTGTTCGTTTTGTTTTGTTTTGTTTTGTTTTTTTGAGACGGAGTCCCACTTTTTCTCCCAGGCTGGAGTGCAATAGCGCGATCTCGGCTCACTGCAACCTCCGCCTCCTGGGTTCAAGTGATTCTCCTGTCTCAGCCTCCTGAGTAGCTGGGATTACAGGCATGAGCCACTGCGCGCAGACTTCAGTTCACATCTTAGCACACCAGGAAGGCTATGTGGTTCCACAGCAAACAGACTAAAGAAACAAATGCTTCAGTAATAAAACTCCCACATATATTCATCAATATATCAATGTGTGTTGAGAAAGAATAATTTGATTACATAATTATGTAGTTTAGTACCAGTGTAGCAGCTTTTTGAGGCAGGGTCTCACTCTGTTGCCCAGGCTGGAGTGCACTGGCATCATCAAAGCTCACTGCAGCCTTGACCTCCTGGGCTCAAGTGACTGTCCTGCATCAGCCACCAGAGCAGCTGGGACCACAAGTGCACACCATCATGCTCGGCTAATTTTTGTATTTTTAGTAGAGACCGTGTTTCACCACGTTGGCCAGGCTGGTCTCGAACTCCTGACCTCAAGTGATCCACCCGCTTCAGCCTCCCACGGTGCTGGGATTACAGGCATGAACCACCACACCCAGCCTACTTTTTTGTTTTTGTTTTTTGGAGACAGGATCTCAACCTGTGCCCTGACTGGAGTACAGTGGCACCACCATGTCTCACTGCAGCCTCGACCTTCTAGGCTCAAGTGATCCTCCCATCTCAGCCTCCCAGGTAGCTGGGACCACAAGCATGCACCACCATACCCTGCTCATTTTTAAAATTTTTGGTGACATTTTGGAGTCTCACTACGTTGTTCAGGCTGGTCTGTCTCAAACTCCTTGGCTCTTGTCTCAAATGCCTTGGCTCAAAAAGCCGGGCGTGGTGGTGCATGCCTGCAATCCTAGCTACTCGGGAGGCTGAGGCAGGAGAATTGCTTGAACCCAGGAGGGGAAGGTTGCGGTGAGCCGAGATCGTGCCATTGCACTCCACCCTGGGGAACAAGAGCAAAACTCCGTCTCAAAAAACAAAACAAACAAACAAAATAAATAAATAAAACTAAAAAAATTAGCCAGGCGTGGTGGCAGGCACCCGTAATCCCAGCTACTTGGGAGGCTGTGGCAGGAGAATTGCTTGAACCTGGGAGGTGGAGGTCGCAGTGAGCCAAGATCATACCACTGCACTCCAGCCTGGACAACAGAGCAAGATTCCATCTCAAAAAATTAAAAGAAAAAAAGAGTGAGAATTACTAAGTGCCACAAGAATGACACCAAGCCGTTCATGAGAGATCTGCCCCTATGACCTAAACACCTCCCACCAGGCCCCACCTCCAACACTGAGAACCAAATTTCCACACAACAAACCATAACCAAACCACAGGATAGGGACTATTATTATTCCCATTTCTCAAATGTGGAAACTGAGACACATGAAGGTTCAGTAACTTTTCTGACACCACAGAGCTGGTAAGATGCAGAACTGGGAATTTGACCTAATCAATCTGTTTCCAAGTGTTTATGCTGTCACTCTAAATCACTCTGCCATACTAACTCGAAAAGACTTTTCTTCTACTAATCCTATCCTAATGCTATCCCTCCCCCATCCCCCAACCCTACAACAGGCCCTGGTGTGTGATACTCTCCGCCCTGTGTCCAAGTGTTCTCATTTTTCAATTCCCACCTGAGTGAGAACATGCGGTGTTTGGTATTCTGTCCTTGCGCTAGTTTGCTCAGAATAATGGTTTCCAGCTTCATCCATGTCGCTACAAAGGACATGAACTCATCCTTTTTTATGGCTGCATAGTATTCCATGGTATATATGTGCCACCATTAGGAGAAATACCTAATGTAAATGACGAGTTAGTGGGTGCAGCAAACCAATATGGCAGGCACATGTATACATATGTAACGAACCTGCACGTTGTGCACATGTACCCTAGAACTTAAAGTATAATAAATAAATAAATAATAAAAAGAAAAGACTTTTCTTGAGATAGTGTCATGCTCTGTCACCCAGGCTGGATCACAGTTCACTGTAGCCTCAACCACCTGGGCTCGGGTGATTCTCCTGCCTTAGCCTCCCAAGTAGCTGGGACTAAAAGCACATGCCATCACTCCCAGCTATTTTTTTTTTTTTTTTTGAGACGGAGTCTCACTCTGTCGCCCAAGCTGGAGTGCATTGGCACAATCTCAGCTCACTGCAACCTCCGCCTCCCAAATTCAAGTGATTTTCCTGCCTCAGCTTCCTGAATAGGTGGGATTACAGGTACGCGCCACCATGCCTGGCTGATTTTTGTATTTTTAGTAGAGATGGGGTTTCACCATGTTGGCCAGGCTGGTCTCAAACTCCTGAGCTCAGGTGATCTGCCTGTCTTGTTTTAAAACAAAATGTTTTTAAAATTATCTGGATATAGGGCCAGGTGCAGTGGCTCATGCCTGTAATCCTAGCACTTTGGGAGGCTGAGGCGGGTGGACTACAGACGTGTGCCACCATGCCCGGCTAATTTTTTGTATTTTTAGTAGAGACAGGGTTTCACCGAGTTAGCCAGCATGGTCTCAATCTCCTGACCTCATGATCTTCCTGCCTCAGCCTCCCAAAGTGCTGGGTATACCGGTGTGAGCCACTGTATCCGGCCAGATTTTTTTTTTTTTTTTTTTTTTGAGACAGAGCCTCGCTCTGTCGCCCAGGCTGGAGTGGAGTGGCACGATCTTGGCTCACTGCAAGCTCCGCCTCTCTAGTAGCTGGGACTACAGGCACCCGCCACCACGCCCGGCTAATTTTTTGTATTTTTAGTAGAGACGGGGTTTCACCGCAGATTTTTTTAAAATAGAGATGGGGTGTTGCTATATTGACCAGGCTGCTCTCGAACTCCTGGCCTCAAGAGATCCTCCCGTCTTTGCCTCTCAAAGTGCTAGGATTACAGGTGTGAGCCACCATGCTCAGCCCATATATATATATACACACACACACACACACACATACGTGTTTATATCTACAGAGATGTCACTTGATATTTTAATTGCTATTTAATATTTTAATATCAATACCATGACAACAATTATCAAGCACAATATCCAATTAGAGTAACAGGCATTTCCGATCCTCTGGCCTCAGCCGCCCTCCTGCGTGGTTTTTGAGGTTAAAGGTTTTTTGGTTTTGGGGTGTTTTTTTTTTTTTGGCAAGGTCTAAAACTGATCTCTTAATTCTGAATGTCTTCAAAGACCGCCCTCCCCTTTGTATAAATACTTCCATGGACTGTTGTTTCATTATTTAAAATAAACTTTATTGAAGTATACATACAATAAAATGCATCATTTTAAGTGCATAGGTTTTTTTTGAGACAGGGTCTCACTTTGTGCAGTTTGATGAGGCTTAGCAAATGGATATACCTCAGTACCCACTGCCACTATCAAGATACAGAACTTTCTACTGGGTGCAGTGGCTCATGCCTGTAATCCCAACTTTGGGAGGCTGAACCGGGAGGACAGCTGGAGGCCAGGAGTTCCAGGACAGCCTGGGCAACATAGGAGATACGTGGCTGCAATTTTTAAAAAAAAATTAGCCAGGCATGGTGGCATGCACCTGTGGTCCCAGCTTCTCAGGAGGCTGAGGCAGGAGGATCACGTGAGCCAGGAGTTGAGGGCAGCAGTGAGCTATGACTGCAAAACTGCACTCCAGCCTGGGTGACAGATCAAGATGCTGTCACAAACAAACAAACAAACAAACAAACAAAATTTAAGGCCAGGTGCGATGGCCCATGCCTATACTCCCAACACTTTGAGAAGCCAAGGTGGAAGCATTGTTGACCCCAGGAGTTCCAGACCAGCCTGGGCAATATAGTCATATATCATCTCTACAAAGAATATTTAAAAATTTAGCCAAGCATGTTGGCAAAGGCCTGTGGTCCCAGCTACCTGGGAGGCTGAGGTGGAAGGATCACTTAGGCTCAGGTCAGGAAGGCTGTAGTGAGTTGAGGCAGAGCCACTGCACTCCAGGCTGAGCAACACAATGAGACCCTGTCTCAATACAAAAATACAAACAAATCAACAAAAAAAAACTTTCCGTAGGCTGCTGCGGTGGCTTGTGCCTGTAATCCCAGCACTTTGGGAGGCCGAGGCAGGCTGATCACCTGAGGTCAGGAGATCGAGACCGCCCTGGACTACATTGTGAAACCCCGTGTCTACTAAAAATATAAAAATCAGCCAGGTGTGGTGGTGCACACCTGTAGTCCCAGCTACTCAGGATGCTGAGGCAGGAGAATTTCTTGAACCTGTGAGGCAGAGGTTGCAGTGAGCTGAGATCGAGCCACTGCACTCCAGCCTGGGCAATAAAGCGAGACCCTGTCTCAAAAAAAAAAAAAAAAAAAAAAAACTTTCCCATTACTCCAGGGAGTTCCCTCTGACCCCTCCCAGTCAATCCACCTTCCACCCCTGACCCAGGCAACCACCGATCTGCTCTGTGTCACTGTGGATTAGGTTTGGTGTTTCTAGAATTTCACATCAATAGAATGATATGGAATGTTCTTTTGGGTCTGGCTTCTTCCACACAGCATGTTTTTGAGATTCATCCATTTCCTGCATGTTTCAGTATCTTGTTCCCAAGTACCGTTTTTAGCAACAGAAAACAGAACAAATTTCATGAGTATTTGAATTACACACCTTATTCAGATAAGATTATTTGAACCAATTTTATGACATGAAATGGTGTCTACCACTTTGCAGCTTCTGAAAAGAAGAAACATATCCTCTTTTTTTTTTTTTTTTTCCTTTTGAGATGGAGTTTCACTCTTATTGTTCATGCTTAAGTGCAATGACACGATCTCGGCTCACTGCAACCTCCACCTCCTGGATTCAAGCGATTCTCCTGCCACAGCCACCTGAGTAGCTGGGATACAGGCATGCGCCACCATACCTGGCTAATTTTTGTATTTTTAGTAGAGACAAGGTTTCACCATGTTGACCAGGCTGATCTCAAACTCCTGACCTCAGGTGATTCACCCACCTCGGCCTCCCAAAGTGCTGGGATTACAGGCGTGAGCCACGTGCCCAGCCTCTCTTTCTTGTCCCCCTGAAATTACCTTTCTCCCACAACATTCCCAAGCTCAGTAACAGTTTTCCATAAGCAGAAAAAAAAAGAGAGAGAGAAGGCCAAGGAGCTCAAAACCTAACATATGAAAAGGGAAAAGGCAAGAAGGGAATTACAAACAGGAGGAATGAGGGGCACATAATGTGTTTCGCGGTTTTACCTGATATAAATTTGTATCTGTAACCTGGGCAGCATAGCAAGATCCCGTCTCTACAAAAAATACAAAAACTAGCCAGGAATGCTGGTGTACACCTGTGGTCCCAGCTACTTATGAGGCTCAGGCACAAGGATCTTGAGCCCAGACTGAGGCTGCAGTAAGCCGAGATCACACCACTGCACTCCAGCCTGGGTGACAGAGTAAGACACTGTCTCTAAAAAAATAAATTAGCACGTGTTCCACTCAACTTCTGCTAGGGATGGGCCCCCAAATTTGGCCATAAACTGGCCCCAAAACTGGCCATAAAAAAGTCTCTGCAGCACCATGACATGTTCGTGATGACCATGATGCCCACGCTGGAAGGTTGTGGGTTTACTGGAATGAGGGCAAGGAACACCTGGCCCACCCAGGGTGGAAAACCGCTTTAAGGCGTTCCTAAACCACAAACAATAGCATGAAGGATCTGTACCTTAAGGACATGTTCCTGCTGCAGATAACTAGCCAGGCCAATCCCTTTGTTTCGGCCCATCCCTTTGTTTCCCGTAAGGAATTCTTTTGGTTAATCTATAATCTGTAGAAACAATGCTTATCACTGGTTTATATGTGGGCAAATCTCTATTCGGGGCTCTCAGCTACGAAGGCTTTGAGTCCCCCGATTCCCCACTCCACACACTATATTTCTGTGTATGTGTCTTTAATTCCTCTAGCACAGCTGGGTTAGGGTCTCCCCAGCTGAGCTGGTCTCGGCACCTTCTCACATCTCCCTGATTAATCTTTGAAATTTAGCAAATCCAAAATTACCACTGAGCAGGTGTGAGTGCTCACGCCTGTAATCCCAGCACTTTGGGAGGCTGAAACAGACCCTGAAATTGTGGTTCAGGGTGACCAGGCTGAGGCTGCCCTTTAAAAGACAGAACTGCCAGGTCTATGTCTTATTTGCCTTGTCATTCTAATGTATCTTTTGGTATGGAGACCAGAAAAAGAGTCTGAGTATGTGACAGCCCTCCTGCTAGACTTGGTACTATTTATACATGACTCTTAAGAGTCAAGGTAGGTTGAGAGATCTCTCTTCCTGGCACAGCCTGAATAGGCTAGAGCACTGTGACCCTTAAAGCTTAGCTCATGCAGTCTTCAGAGGAATTTCAAAAACCACAGGATGTGGGGGGTAGAGAAAGAGCTGGTACAAATAACAAGTTGCAGGTGAAATAATTGGAGCCAGGAAGAGAACAGGACTTGCTTGGGACAATACACACACTGCCTGGGTGCAGCTGAACAGTTAAGCCAGTTTTCTGATTTGGGCCTTGTGCCATGGAATTAACAGGCCCACTTCTGTTCTGGCCTGGGTGCTGAACTCTTTGGTTCTAGAACCAAATGTGAATTCTGGACCCTGGAATTCCAGCTGGGTTTCACAGGCCACTGGAGTGAGGTTGCCCAGGTGGGCCCACAAAAGTGGCTGTGGGTGGGCTTACCTCACATGATTGGCTGCTTCTACGCCTACACTCACAAGGAAGAGGGATCTTCTTCCTCAAGGCATGCCTAGGGAAGCCTGAGGCTTATAGGAGCCAGTGAAGAAAAAAGGTGATGCCTCAGCCCAGTGCTTTTGCCCCTCCCAACTTGTGCAGCTCCAGGTACAGCCTGTGCTTCAAAAGGCTGGGGGATCTCTAGGCTGAGCTCAGGGCCCTGAGAGGGTACTCCCCTTCAGGAACCGCTCATGCCTACCCCTCTGTGCCTACCCGACAGCTCAGCATGTCTGCTGTATGCCACCCTTATTGCCTGCTCTTGCCAAGTCCATGTCTCCCCAGACTGGCTAGGGGTACATGCTCACTGAAGCCCAGTCGACCTGTCCATCCTTCTTCCAATGCACAGCCTCAGGCAGGTGCCACCCAGGGTACCTCCTAGAATGTGATCTCAGGGGGTCACAGCCACACATTCTGCTCTTACTTATTGACTAGTTAATCAGTAAGTTACTTAATGTGCCAAGATGAGTGTGGGCCTTGACACTCTTGATCTCCTTCCTCTAGTGGGGCTGCACTGAGGATTGCCATCCTGATTTCTGTGGAAAAAGCTAGCAGGTGAGGCAGGACTTAAGGGCCAGGGACAGGACAGAGCACCTAGGCTGGCCTCACCCAGGGCCCTCTGAGGCCCCATGCAGGCAGGAGGGCTCAGTGGAGCTCCAGGCCCCTTTTCTAGGATGGTGCCCATGGCCCCTTCCCGGACCTCCAAGAAGGGCCCACTCTTTCTGCAACCTGCACCCACTGGTCTCTAGGAGGTGAGCACCCATTTATCTTTGTGGACATGGCCTTCTGCTTCATTTCCATCGATGTTCTCCTGGAAGAAATGCCTAGGGAATCCTGGGCCTGTGCTGGAGGTTCTCTAAGTGCCAAAGTCAATAAGAAAGTCTCAAGAATATAATTAATAGTACTTTCTGCACATTACTATCTCAGTGCTACTTTTGTGCAAAAATGTGTAAAAACAAATATTAAGATTTTTATCCTTTACATTATTTTAATTAGGTCATCATACAAACCTTTTATTTTCCTGAGATTTATTTTCATGCCAATCATTGAATTTTTGTTTTCCTCTTTGTTCAAATTGTTACCTGTTTTAGAGGCAAAATCTTAAAAATATATATGCTTCACAAATACTAACAGGTGACAGCAATTTATTTAAAATGTAATTAGATTTGTTAAATAAATAATTTAAGAAAACATAGTTTATATTACTTGTATGAATTATTTTTACATCTTCAACTTAAAATTTTTTAGCTAGGTATGCAATTCAAAATTGACATATTTTAAAAATTATTATTTTAAAAAATCACCCAATTCATAGTCCAAAAAAATACCAATCTTACTGGATTTTACTACTAGCAGAAGCCGAGTTGCCTTAGGACCTGATGCAACATAACCACTCTATCTATATATCACCCAATTGCCCAAAATCTACCCAGAACTGAAGGCTGATTCTGCCAGTTCCTAAGAAGACAGTCTTAACACACACCCAATTTTCATTTAGGATCGTTTCCCACTTCTACCTTCTAGTAATTTCTGCCAGAACTACACTTCTGACAGCCCAGGACAGCAGGGCAGAAATAAAATCTCCTTGAGCTATAACAAATGTTTGGTTTTGTTCTTCCATATCACACAGCTTTTCTATTCTTGGAGACAGTAAGTTGAGGATGTGCTGTGTCAAGATCTAGAACCAAGGCTGGGTGCAGTGGCTCACACCTGTAATCCCAGCACTTTGGAAGGTTGAGTCGGGCAGATCATGAGGTTAGGAGATTGAGACCATCCTGGCTAACATGGTGAACCCTGTCCCTACTAAAAATGCAAACAATTAGCCAGGTGTGGTGGTGGGCGCCTGTAGTCCCAGCTACTTGGGAGACTGAGGCAAAAGAATTGCTTGAACCTAGGAGGTGTAGGTTGCAGTGAGCCAAGACTGTGCCACTGCACTCCAGCCTGGGCAACAGAGTGAGACTCCATTTCAGGAAAAAAAAAAAAAAAAAAAAAAAGATCTAGAATCAAATCCACTTGAAATAGCTTGATAATTCTGTCTAAGCCAGAATATAGAGGAGGAAAACTAAAACCATATTTTTGTTAATCTAAATGAAAAGAGTTCAGGGCATTTTAGGCATCAATACCTGTGGAGCATACCCTTAACATCTGTCAGCAATTCCAGGTTTGAACTGCATAGAATTGGCCTCTACCTCCCCCAGTAGATGTTTAAATGTAGAAACATAATCCGAAAATTTTACAAGGTTTTCACTTAGTTTTGCTAAAATGTCCATCTCTTTATCTTGTTTCAATTGTGAGAGTCAATTGTGCAGCATGGATACGATTATACTCTCTTCATATGCAGAATGTCACCACTATAGATACTTTCAATTTTTCACCTGAGACAACAGGCTGATTTCAAAAAGAAGTTATTTCTAATTATGTAGCTTCTATTACATAGCTAGTATTGCTTTTGTTGGTTTATTTCATGTATATGCCAAAATAAAATGTTCAACTCTTTACTTGAATAAATTGACCCAATAAATTTAATAAAATCAATTATATCAATTTTACAAAGTAAAATGATCAATAACTAAACGAAAATTGGATTAAATAGCATTCTCTAATTGAAACAAAATGTAAAATATACTAAATAACACACAATAATACACTCAGTGTGAAATTACATGTGAAAATTATTTTATGAACACCATTAAATTTTATCAGTCACTTTCATAATCTCTGAGGGGATAGTACAAATAATGTTTTCTGAAATTAGATGACGAGAAAATGATATATTATGCCTATGGTGAACAACAAGAAAACAGACAAACAAACAAAAGAAGAATTTGCAAAAGATGATTCTAAGTCAGGAGCAATAACATTTTAGATAAATGAATTTAATACAAAGCAGAGAAAACAGATTTTCTTTCAAAATCTTTGAAATTACTGGTTTGCTGGCAAGATATCAACACATGTAAAATTATCTGTTTCATTCTAATATTTTTCTTTTCTTCTCAAAATAGGTATACAACCATAAACAAATACGAATACTTTCTCTATAAATCTGTTACACTTAAAGTTTATTTTACAGTGATACATTTGTATATTTAAATTGATGTAAATCAAAACTAAAGGTCTGTACGTGTTTAGCAGACGAGAGAAGTCATATTTTCAACAGAAAAAAGTAGGATAAAATTTTGTAAATAGTTGTTCAGAATTCAGAAACATATAGCTCCATTATACTCATCTTCATTACAAACATCATAATAACCTGTAGTTACAAGAAAAACAAAAATGTTAATTTGTAGGAATCATATTCTCCAAATTATGTTAAGTTAAAGACCACCGACAAATCACTAGAGATGTTATTCCACAGTCACACAATAGTATATTGTTACCATCTGTTGACCTACAACCTTGGGTAAGATGGGATAAGTTAACATTAGTGGCAAGATACACATTCAATGTAAAATAGCCTTAACTCAATAACAATAATTTTGGTTTATTAAAATAAATTAAGTTCATACATTGTCATTAAAAAGGCATTTTGAAATTCACTGTATTTTAATTACCTTAGTTTGCAAATGGTAAAGCAATTTCCTTCTAAAATTCAAATTGTTTCTCTTACTATGCAGAATATTATCCTAATCACTTACCACACTTCTATCACCCTGTCACTTATAATGCTGTTGTAAATCAACCACTAAGTGGCCTTTCCACTTAGAATTTCTTCATGTATCTTAGATTTCAGTTCTCTTAATCTTCCATAGGAAAGTATATAAATCTTTTTATCTGATACGGAAGAACTTCTCCTAACTCTGGTGCAGCAACCATTGACCATGTTCTTTCACATAAATTCTAGAATGAAGACATAGCATCAAATGTAAGAGTTAAATTACATCAATATTTGCCTTTGAAAATAAATTATTTTAATATAAAAAAGTAGAAGGAGCTAGACTGTGTAGCTCTCACAGAGAAGAATGCAAGGTGTGCATAGATACAGCACCTTCAACTGAAACATCCAGGTACTTGCATTGGAACTAATGAAAGAAACAACTTAACTTACGGAGAATGGAGTAAAGCAAGGCAGGACAATGGGCCACCAGGGAACAACATGGAGCCAAGGGAACCTCCCCACCCAGTAAAGCAGTGAGTGCATGTGTGACCCTAGAAACCCATGATTCTCCCACAGATCTCTGCAACCTTCGGGTGAGGAGATACCCTCATGAACCCACTTCACCAAGGCCTTCAATTTAACACACAGAGCTACATGGAGTCTCAGCAGAGCAGCCACTGAGGCCTGTGCAGAGATTCAAGAGCCTCAGATACTCTGGCTTTCCAGGCTTCCCAGAAAAAGTAGCTGCAACTCAGCAAACAGGAGGTTATAACCTTGTACATACCCATAGGCAAGAGGCGAAATCCAGGGGGCTGAGCAGTGATGGTCTGCAGGACCCACTTCCACAGTGCCCCACAGGGTAAGAACTACTGGCTTAAAATTCCAGCCAACCATTGGTAGCAGTACGGTACCTCCCTGGGATGGAGCTACCAGAAAGAGGAGTGGGCCGCCATCTTTGCTTCTTGGGCAACTTAGCCATTCCAACCTTCATGTGTTGAAGAGCCCAAGCTGACCGGGGACAGAAAGGATCTCCTAGCACAGTACAGGCGCTCTAAAAAGACATGGCCAGACTGTCTGTTAAAGCAGGTCCCCAATCTCATTCCTCCTCACTGCAAAGCAGTTCCCAACCAGGGTCTCCAGCTACCACCACAGGTGCTCTTTGATCAATGGAGTTTTGAATCCTCTTTGGGATACAGCTCCTAAAGGGAAGAGTGAGCAGCCATTTTTGCTGTTTGTGTGACTTAGCTGTTCCAGCCTTCTGGCTTTGAAGAGTCCAAATAAACTGGGGGTGGAAGTGGTACTTCTGCACAGCAGAGCTGTCCTACAAAAATGTGGCTAGACTGCATTCTTTCTTTTTTTTTTTTTTGAGACGGAGTCTTGCTCTCTCACCAGGCTGGAGTGCAGTGGCACAATCTCGGCTCACAGCAACATCTGCCTCCTGGGTTCAAGCAATTCTCCTGCCTCAGCCTCCTGATTAGCTGAGACTACCGGTGCATGCCGCCATACCTGGCTAATTTTCTTTTCTTGTATTTTAGTAGAGGTGGGATTTCACCATGTTGCCCAGGCTGGTCTTGAACTCCTGAGCTCAGGCAATCCACCTGCCTCGGCCTCCCAAAGTGCTAGGGTTACAGGCATGAGCCACTGCGCCCAGCCTACATTGCTTTCTTAAGTGGGTCCCCAATCATGTTCTCCTCACTGGGTAAGACCTTTCAACAGGGGTTTCCAGCTACCTCCTACAGTTGCTTTGGGGCTGGAAACAGGTCTATACCTCCCTTAGATGGAGCTCTTAGAAAAAAGGGCATGCTGCCATTGTTGCTGTTTTACAGTATTCACTGGTGATAATGTCGTCAGGTACTGGAAAATCTGAGGTGACTAGAAACTGCAGTGGACACCCAGCGTACTGCAGCAGCCCTTCAGAAAAGTGGCCAGACTGTTACGTGAGTGCCTGTTCTCATATATTCTCACTGGGCAAGTTCTCCAGGCCTGGGGCACTAGCCAATCATTGCCAGAGCTATTGAGCCAGTAGCAACTTCGCGACTCCCTAGACAGAGCCTCCAAGAGCAACTGAAAATATTTTTGCCATTGCCTCTGCAGTAGAACTGTCCTTGCTACCCTCAGACTAATGAAAAATCCAACACCCTAAGTGCCTTATTCACACCTCAAACGAGCTGTAGTTTACCCAAGGAGAGAGGGCCAGTCCATCCTCCATGGGTCCCACAAACTACCCACTGCTCATTACCAGTGAACCCCTAATTTGGCCAAAAGCACAGATCCTCCATCCTGGTCGGACTGCACTGAGTGATTGCTGGCCTACACGTCTCTGAGATGCAGCAACCAGAAGACAGACAAAGAGGTGGGGCAGCAACCCAGCTCATGTGGTACCCAGAGGGTTTAGTGCAAGAGCACCTGTAGTAGAGTGTGGCCATTGACGGCCATTTCCATAGGCTCAACTTTCTCCCATAAGAGACTTTAGCCCTAGGGGAACTGTTGGACCTAATTTCTGCAGGATGGTCTTGCAAATCAGAAGAAGCTGATCCAACTGAGCACTCCTTGGTCTGCTGGCCTCTCCCAGGGATCCAGTCTGGCCACAACTGCTTACAGGGCAGTCTCAGGTACCCTAGGAGCCCATACCATAGCATCTGCACTGGTGGGCCATGCCTGACCCATGAAGAGCTCCAGCAAGGCAGCCCCTGTGACTGTACCAGCTCACATGTTTCTTCCCTGTACTCCAGCTTCCCCCAAGACCATGGCAACTCCCCATATTACTTTGCTGGCACATGTCTGCAAAGGTGAGTTTGGCTTTGCTTGCCCCACCAGCAAATGGAAATGTAGTATGCCCCTGCCACTCCCAGCAATTGCCATTGTAGATGAAGCTTTGGTGGGTAGAGAGCCAGAAAGCCCCACCCTGGCCTTTGTGGTAAAACTGTGCGGAGAACAGGGTATCCTCCCACACTCTGAACAATCATTCCTTCTTGGGGGGCACAGAGAAGGCATCAAAACCTTTACTGGCCAGTATCCTGCCCCAAGCCAACACTACCTTTAGTGAAATAGCACACAGTCTCCAGCAGGTAACCCCCACTCCCCTCCCAGCTGCTTTGCTCCTGCCACTGAAGTGAATACCCAAAGACAGGCAGAAACCCCATATCCACTAGCACTCTGCAGCAGCTGTGGCACCTTAGTCCCACAGAGTGGCAGACTCCAAATCACAAGGAGCCAGAGAACACAGTTGGGGCTCAATACAACTCCCCCAGAGTTAGAGTATGCAGACTCTAAGTTGTGAGCTGAGCATTTAGAGTATGCAGCCTCTGAGTTGTGAGCTGAGCATTGCCCCCTCCACCACCATAAAAAAAAACAAAAACAAAAACGAAACAAAAAAAACTCCCAGGAACAAAGCCTGTTGGCTGAATCCACCTTTTACCACAATCAAATACTCAAGACCATCAAATAGGATCAAAAAAACCAAACCCCATTCAAAGTTCAGCAACTTTAAAGATAGCCCACAAAGATGAGACAAAATCAGTGCAAAAATGTTGAAAACACAAAAAGCCAGAGTGACTTCTTTCATCCAAATGACCAAATTACATTACCAGCAAGGCCTAAGATGACAGAAGCAGAATTCAGAATATGGGTAGAAGCAAACTTCATTGAGCTACAAAGGTAAGTTGCAACCCAATGCAAGGAAGAAAAAATAATTGCAGGAAGTGATGGAAAAAACAGCCAGTCTAGAGAAAAATATGGCCAACATGATAGAACTGAAAAACACAATACAAAACCTTTATAATGTAATCACAAGTGTTAATAGAAGAATAGGCGAAGCAGAGGGAAGAATCTCAGAGCTTCAAGACTGGCTTTCTGAAATAAGACAGACAAGAATAGTGAAAAAAGTATAAAGAGGAATGAACAAAACCTCCAAGAAATAACAGATTATGTAAATAAACCAAATCTATAATTAAAGAGAGTGCTTGAAAGTGATGGAGAGAATGAAAACAACTTGAAATACATATTTCGGGATACCATCCATGAGAATTTCCCCAACCTAGAGAGGCCAACATTCAAAGGCAAGAAATGTGGAGAACCCCAATAATATACCCCACGAGAAGGTCATCCCCAAGATACATAATCCTGAGATTCTCCAAGGTCAAAATGAGAGAAAAAAATATGTTAAAGGCAGCTAGAGAGAAAGACCAGGTCACCTCTAAAAAGAAACTCAGACAACAATGAACCTTGCAGCTGAGATCCCTCAAGTCAAAAGAGATTAATGGCCAATATTCAACTTTCTTAAAAAAAGAATTCTAATCCAGAAGTTCACATCCGGCCAAAGTAAGCTTCAGAAGCAAAAAATAAATATGATCGTATTCAGATAAGCAAATGCTGAGGAAATCTGTTACCACAAGACCTGCCTTAAAAGATCTTCTGAAGAAAGCCCTAAATAAGAAAAAGACTATAAACAGTCACTACAAAAACAAACTAAAGTACACAAACCACTGGCACGATAAAGCCACCACATAAACAAATGTGCAAAATAGCCAGCTAAGATGATCATGACAGAATCAAATCCACACATATGAATACAAACCTTAAATGTACATGGGTTAAATGCCCAAATTAAAAAACAGAGTGGCAAATAAAGAACCAAGATCTAATGGTATGCTGTAATTGAGATACCCATTTCAAATAAGCTCAAAATAAAGGGAAAAGTCTACCAAGCAAATAGAAAACAGTAAAAAAGCAAGGATTACAATCCTAGTTTCTGACAAAACAGACTTTAAATCAACAGATTTTTTTAAAAAGACAAAAAATGGCATTACATAATAGTAAAGGGCTATATACGCACCCAACACAAAAGCACCCAGTTATGAAGCAAGTTCTTAGAGACCCTCTAAGATGTTATTAAATGTTCTTCAAGTCATTACCTTTATACTACATTTGTTCAGTAGTAAGTCTCTGATGTTGAACACAATATGACGAATTGTTAAAGGCTTTTCCACATTTTTAACACTTGCGGAGCTTCTCTCTAGTATGAATTGTCTTACGTCTAATGACGTGTGAGAACGAGCTCAATACTTTGCCACATTCTTCACATTTGTAGGGTTTCTCACCAGGGTGAATTCTCTTATGATTAGTAAAGTCTGAGAGCCACATAAAGGTTTTGCCACATTCTTCGCATTTGTAAGGTCCCTCTTCCATATGAATTCTCTTGTGGTTAATAAGGATTGAGGAGTAGGTAAAGGCCTTGCCACATTCTTCATGGATGTAGTGTGTCTCTCCAGTATGAATTCTCTTATGTTTTCTAAGGGCCGAGATCCACATAAAACCTTTTCCACATTCATTACATTTGTAGGGTTTCTCTCCAATATGAATTATCTTATGTTTAGCAAGGTCTCAGAACCACCTATAGCCTTTGTTACATTCTTCAGATTTGTAGGGATTCTCTCCAGGGTGAATTCTCTTTTGATTAGTTAGGTCTGAGACACACAGTTTTTGCCGCATTCTTCACATTTGTAAGGTCTCTCTTCCATATGAATTCTCTTTTGATTAGTTAGGTCTGAGACACACAGTTTTTGCCGCATTCTTCACATTGTAAGGTCTCTCTTCCATATGAATTCTCTTGTGTTTAATAAGGTTTGAGGAGCAGGTAAAGCTTTTGCCACATTCTTCACAAATGTAGGGTTTCTCTCCAGTATGAATTCTCTTGTGTTTACTAAGGGCCAAGAGCCACGTAAAAGCTTTTCCACATTCATTACATTTGTAAGGTTTATCTCCAGTATGAATTACCTTATGTTTAGTAAGGTCTGAGAACCACCTAAAGGCTTTGCCACATTCTTTGCACTTGTAGGTCTGTCTCCAGTATGACTTCTCTTGTGTTTAATAAGGCTTGAGGAGCAGGTAAAGGTTTTGCCACATTCTTCACATTTGTAGGGCTTCTCTCCAGTGTGAATTCTCTTATGATTAGTCAGGTCTGGGAACCACTTAAAGGTTTTGCCACATTCTTCACATTTGTAAGGTCTCACTTCCATATGAATTCTCTTGTGTTTAATAAGGTTTGAGGAGCAGGTAAAGCTTTTGCCACATTCTTCACATTTGTAGGGTTTCTCTCCAGTGTGAATTCTCTTATGATTAGTCAGGTCTGAGAACCACTTAATGGTTTTGCCACATTCTTCACATTTGTAAGGTCTCAATTCCATATGAATTCTCTTGTGGCTAATAAGGGTTGAGGAGTAGGTAAAGGCTTTGCCACATTCTTCACAAATGTAGGGTTTCTCTCCAGTATGAATTCTGTTATGTTGACTAAGGGCCGAGATCCACATAAAAGCTTTTCCACATTCATTACATTTGTAGGGTTTCTCTCCAGTATGAATTCTCTTATGTTTAGTAAGGTCTGAGCAACACCTAAAGGCTTTGTGACATTCTTTACATTTGTAGGGTTTCTCTCCAGTATGAATTCTCTTATGTTTAGTAAGGTCTGAGCAACACCTAAAGGCTTTGTGACATTCTTCGCATTTGTAGGGTCTGTCTCCAGTATGATTTCTCTTGTGTTTAGTAAGGGCTGAGGAACAGGTAAACGTTTTGCCACATTCTTCACATTTGTAGGGTTTCTTTCCAGTATGAACTCTATTATGTTCAGTAAGGTTTGAGAACTTTTTACAGGCTTTGCCACATTCTTCACATTTGTAACTTCTATCTGCAGTATGAATTCTCTTCTGTATGGTAAAATCTGACAACCTACAGTCTTTGCCACATTCTTCACATTTGTAGCATTTCTCCCTGCTAAAAATTTTCTTATGTTCAGTGAAGATTGAGCACAACCCAAAAGCTTTGCCACATTTATTATATTGACAGGTTTTGCTATGGGTACTTGACAAACATTGATGAATGCCATTATAACTGCTTTTCTGCCCCTTGCAATTACCCACACGTTGGTAGTCTTTCTTTAAACGTAAAGTATTAAGGTCACAGCTTCCAGATTTTCTCAGAATCACTTTTTGAAATGAATCGTTTATGTCGTGCTCCAGCAATATCTCTGCAGTAAAATGCAAAGAGCCAGCTGAAAAAAAAAAAAAGAACCACAAAATTTCTCCCTCATCAGACTTAGGTGAATACACTTTACAAATATATAATTATACAAAGCACATTAACAAGGTGACATAATAAAATACCACAGGCTCTACTTCCTTTATAGACATATAAGCTTAACAGAAATATACTGACCAAAATGCCTTTGTGAGAAGTGTAAGAACCAGTTAAGCATTTGCAGCACCTCGTGAGAAAAATGCCAAGAACCACATAGAAGTGTAATAAAAGTATTTCATATTTACCCACCACAGCCATTCTTCATCCCATGATGACTTTAAATATAGACTCCCAATTCCTGTCTTCCCCCTCCAAAAATAAATAAAACAGTGGTACATGTGTTCATGTTTCTGGCTTTTTGAGACCTTACCAAAGACTAATTTCTGTATTCCATGACAGTGTTGAAAATAAAGGTGGTATACTTTGACAGTTTCAGACAGCAGAGACACTTCAGTATCATAGGCAGAGAATGGGTATAGCAAGTGACTACAGGCAGAAGATCAAAGAAGTAAAGAAATAGAAACTGGAACAGAATTGCAAACCACCTAGAACTCTCTACTCAACAATACTAGAACACACATTCTTCTCAAGTACATATGGCACATTCTCAGAAGAGACCATACAACACATAAAATAAGTCTCCATAATTTTTTTTTTTGAGACACAGTCTCTCTCCGTCGCCCAGACTGGAGTGCAGTGGTGCAATCCAACCTCCATCTCCAGGGTTCAGGCAATTCTCCTGCCTCAGCCTCCGGAGTAGCTAAGATTACAGGCGTGCCTCACCTGGCTAATTTTGTATGTTTACTAGAGATGGGGTTTCACCGTGTTGGCCAGGCTAATCTTGAACTTCTGACCTTGGGTGATCCGCCCGCCTGGACCACTCAAAATGCAGGGAATACAGGTGTGAGCCACCACACCTGACCCTTGTAGTTTTTACAATTAAGAATAAAACAATCATTGACTAATAACCAAAAAATAAAAAAGTAAATATACAAGTCATAAAATAGGAGTAATATTTTACACAGGCAAACAAACACATAAATAATTATAATGGCAATATACGTATGACTGATTCATATCTGACTTCTGTCCGAATATTGTTTTAATGTGTACAGAGTTGAATATTGGCATAAAAATTATACACAAATAAAAACTAAAAGCACAATTAATTAATGTGACATAGCCAACTAAAACATGAGCCACTAAAATATAAAATAGTGAAACAAAATTTAACAAAAAAATTAACCAAAAAATATTGAATCAACATAGTGTACTACTAAAAAATAATTATTCTAGATAGCCATGCATTTTAAATGTGACTGCACATTTATAAAGAGCACATATTTTGGTATTTTTGTTCAATTTCAACTTTTCCTACATGTTCAAAGGCTACATGTCTAGGTCTGTTACATTGGTATATTATGTACTGCGAAGTTTTGGGATATTGCTACTACTACTCAGGTAGACGGCACAGTACCCCATAGGTAGCTTTTCAGGCCTTGTCTCTTTCCTCCCTTCCTCCAGCATCTATTGTTTCCATCTTTATATCCATGTATACCCAATATTTAGCTCTCACTTGTAAGTAAGAACATGTAGTATTTGGCTTTCTGTTTTTGCATTAATTTACTTAAGATAATGGCTTTCAGCTGCATCAGTGTTGCTACAAAGAGCATAATTTTTTTTTGGCTGTGTACTATTTCATAGTGTATAGGCACCACATATTCTTTATCCAATCCACCACTGATAGGCAACTAGATTGATTTCAGGTTGTTGCTATTGAAGACAATAAAGTTTGAATCACTAGTATATAGTGAAAGCAATAACATTTTATAGAAAATGCATAATCATTTATAAAAAGCTTTGATGAGAAAATATGATGAAATAGGCACTTAAATAATACTGGACATATTTATTATGTCATTAATATATAGCTACTATTTTTGCACAAAATGTAAAGGCAATAAGGTGACCTTTGGAAGCAAAGCATTATATTACTAAATAATATAAACAATATAAATACAGTACAATATGATATAAAATAAAATGAACAATTAGAAATAAATTTATACAATTATGTAGACAAAGTCTGAGAAAAGTTGATGAAAATGCTGATAACATTTTGTATGCAGTAAACTTAGACATATAAATCAAAGATTTTAATATATGGTGTGCCTATTAATTATCTAATTCACTTTTTATATAACATATACATTTGAGCACATTAGCTCAGAACCTGTGAAATTACAGACATAGTTGGTATACAGCAAATCAGAAAGAAAGAAAAAAATATATATAGGACACAGCCCTAGTAATCTTCATAGTAAAGAAGATAAAATTTAAAAATAATGGTTATTAAGAAAGAGGTAACAATTTCGAGTTTATTATATGCTGGACAGTGTCCTATGGTATTAGTGTTTTCATGCGTTCTGTGAGCTGAGTAGATCAAATCAACTATTCCACAGTACAGGCATTTGTCATACAGCATTTAAATTTCTAAGCTTAGTTCCTACTAAAATAAAGATACTTTTGAAGTGAAATAGATGTTTAGATTTTCTTGTACTTAATCAGATGCTTTGTACTCTGATAAAAGTTATCACTTTCATTTTCTGTATGATCAGTTGACTGGAAATTATAAAGCAGAAAACATATGACATCTGTCCCTGGCCTCTCTCAAATCTCTTGACCAAATCTCAATGTCTCCCCTACTCCTCTCACAGATGTCTAACATAAGGCACAAACAGATTTTTAAAAACAGCTTAACATAGTGGTCTCCAAAAATCTGCACAAATTTTCCAAATCCCTCAAAGCAACAGAAGAGCAGTTACATTATTTAGATCCTCACAGCAAAAATATGAGTTTGTCTCTCACTGTGAAGGCACCAGCAGATTATTAAATAAATTGAAGATTTAGAGAATTCAAAAGCCTAATACGTATGCATCAAAAAATTTTCTTCCATGACAGTAAGAGGCTTTTCAAGAATCAATTCCATTGGAGAACAGCTTCCCAATCCACAATTTAAACTCTTGTTTTCTCCTTCGCCTTTGGACATTTCACATGTGTTATCTACCAAATCATTCTGAGTGTAAACTATTCTTTCCACTCTTTTCACACTCCAGTAATATTTTCTATGATGCAGAAGGTAACCAGGTCTAGCTTAAAGACTTTCCAACACAACCTTTCTTTCCCTCAACACCAATTGGGCTAAGTAAAGCACAATCAACTCCCAGTACTACCCTCAGGAGAGATCTAGAACAGTGGGTCTGTTTAAAGTTATGAAATTACAGGAGACTGTCCAATTAATAGAGTCTGTCTCCCTTAATATGAAAATGATGGAGTAATGAGAATTATAGTTTGTATGTGCTAGAAGAAAGGTGAATGCTTGTTACAATACTAGAGGAATTGCAATGCCACAGTCAACTAGGGAAGCAAAAGATTATAGAATCTGAAAAGAAAATGAGGAAAAGTCTCTTTATCTCAGAAATTACACACAAAAATCCAAAGACAACTGAGAACATGTTTGTGAAGCACTGAAAATCTATAGCCCGGCCCATTGCTATAGCCAGTCTTTAAGCAAGTCTTTAAATATTAGATTAGATGGCTGTTTTTAAGTTTCCAAATTTCAAAAAAGGATGACATGACATAAAAAAGACAGAAAACATACCCCACTTAAAGAAATAAATTTCCAAAACTCAATCCTTAAGAAAAGAAGATCTTTGCATTATCTGACAAAGATGTCAAAATAATGATACTAAGTATGCTCAATAACTCAAAAATAGAACAAAGAAAAAAAAGAACCCAGTAGAAATTGTGGAACAGAAAAATAATTGTTGAAAAATTTTGTAGAGTCACAATAGAATAATTGACCAGAAAACAAAAATCAGAAAACTAAAGACATGTTACTTATAAATATTGAGTCATGAAAAAAAAAACACACACAAAAAATTGAAAAACATCAACATGGAATATGTAACTTATTAGATACCATTAAGGAGACCAATATATTCATGAAAGCAGTCTTTGAAGAAGAATGCAGGGGAAAAGTCATACAGAGGTTATTTAAAGAAAAAAAGGGCCTAAGAACTTCCCAAATTTCAAGGTGATGAAAAAAAAAAATGCTACCAATCAAGGATACTTAATCTGGGAGAAATTTACTTTAAAAAATAAGAAAAAAATAAAGACTTTCTAATATGAACAAAAGGTAAGGGTGTTCATTACCCCTAGAACAGTCTTATAAGAAATAGACAGACTTGGTGGTTCACACTTGTAATCCTAGCAACTTTGTAGGGTGAGTCAGAAGAAGAATCATTTTAGGCCAGGAGTTTGAGACCAGCCTGGGTGATACGGTGAGACCCCTTATCAAAGAAGAGACCTTTATCATAATTTTGTTTTTCAGGGAGAGGGTTTTAAAACCTGCTAGAACTAAAGATTGATTGGAGTCATTTTGAAAAGGCAGGCCCTCATTCAGGCGGCAAACTTGAAAACGCTTGGTCTTAGCTACAGACCAAGAAATGGTTCACCTATTTTGACCCACTTAAAATTCTGCAGTGACTCTATAACTATCTCCGGCTCCTTCCAGCCATAGTCAAGGAGTGGTTCTGCACATCCAGAGACCCAAAGAAAGATGCCTATTTGTGGTTACAGCAGTAGGTCTGCAGACCTTGGCCTTTACTGTGCTCTCTGAAACAGTTCAGTGACTCAGTTTCAGCACCGATAGTCACAGTTTGTGGCCAGTTCTGCCAATCTAGGTGCCCAGAGAGTGACCTGAGGAAATCCTGCCACATACTCAGTAAGAAACACACATCAGGCACACCATATGCCAAACCTACTGCAGAACTCTGCCCTAGTGCTAGCCCTACAGATCAAAGTCCTAAAGGCAATTCAGTCTGCCAAGAAATAAGACAGGATTAACAACTACCCAGGCTCCTGGTAACAAACTCACTAAAGGCAAACTCCACAACAGACCAAGAAGCAGCCATGTGACCCACGTATAACCCCTCTCCACTGCATACCCAAAAAGATTCTATCAGCTAACTGACCCAAGAGAAGATTTGTACCTGCTGAAATCAGTCTATAAAATTGGAAAATTTAGATTCAATAAATCCGCTATTAAAATTTTAGTACAATTTTTCGAAGTAATAGAAAATTCAATCTTAAAATTTATATGTAATTACAAGAAACTTTAAATAGCCAAAGCAGTTCTGAGAATTAAAAACAAAGCTAGGGGCATTATACTTTCTAATTTTAAACTACATTTGAAGGCTATTGTAATAAAAACAGGATGCTCTGTGGATAAAAATGCACACCGATATCAGTGGAGCAGAATGGAGAGCCCAGAAACAAATCATGTAAGATCAACTCATCTTTGACACTGAGCCACAGAGAACACACAGTGCAGAAAGTACAGTCTCTTCCATGCTTGGGGCTGGGAAAAGGGAATACCCAGAAGTAAAATAATAAAATTAGACCACTTTTCTTACACTGTATTTAAAATTAACTAAATATAAAATAAGGACTCTAATGTATGACAAAATTCTTAATAATCTTAAAAGAAAACATATTTTAAAACCTTAATATTGGTTTTGAAAATGAATTTTGGGATACAACAGAAAAGTACAGCAATGAAAGCAAATATAAACAAATTAAACTGCATCAAACTAAAACGCTTCTGCATAACCAAGAAAAAATAGAATAAGAAAACCATATCTGATAAGTGGTTAGTATCAAAAACACATAAGAAACATAAGAAACTCATATAAATAAAAGGCAACTATAATGATAATAGCAGTAATAATAACAAGATTTAAAAATAAGTCAAGGACTAAATAAATGTTAATTAATGAAAACATATAGTTGGGCAACAGGTATGTAGAAAGGTGCTCAATGTCACCAATCTGGCAGATGCAAATTAAATTCATGGTGAGATATTACTTTATACCTGTTAGGACTGCTAACACCAAAAAGAAGATTTATAACAAGTGTTGACAAGAATATATTAAAGAAAAAAAATGATGTACATTCTTGGTGATGTGTAATTTCTTAGAAACATTATGAAAACCAGTATGAAGGTTCTTTAAAAAAAATTTTAATAGTACTATTGTACAATTTAGCTATCTCATTTCTGCATATACAATAAATTTACTATCTCAAAGAAATACCTGCACCTCCATCTTCATTGAAGCATTTTTCACAATTGTCAAGATACAAAAGCAATCTAAAGTGTTTGTGGAAACTGACTGCACAAAAAAAAAACATGGCATATATACAAAATAGAATATTATTTAGCCATAAAAAATAATAAAACCCTGACATTCTACAACATGGGTGGACCTAGATGACATTATGCCGAGTGAAACATCACAGAAACAGAAAGACAAATACTGTATGATCTCACCTCTATGGAGAATATAATAAGGTTGGACTCCTAGAAGAAGAGAGTATAGAGGTGAGTGCTAGGTCCTGGAGGTGGGGAAAGTGGGATATGTTGTTCAAATGGTACAAATTTTCAGTGAAAAGACATAAGTTATGGTAACCTAAGGTACAGCTTTATGATTATAGAAAGTAATACTGTTAGGTATGCTGAATATTTGCTGAGAGATCTTAACTGTTCTCACTACAAAAAAGGTAAGTATGTAAGGTTATAAATTTGTTCATTAATTTGATTGTATTAATCATTTCATTATGTATACAGATATAAAATCAATACATTATATATAATATATAGGTATTCAATTATTTGTGAAAAAATTGACGTTACTGGTATTATATGTCTCTGTCATACACATTCATATATACACATGTTTATATACATACATATGAATGACACAGTCACAGTAAGCTTTATACTAAATAAAATCACAAAATGATGTCATTTAAAATAAAGATTGGGAGTTTAATATGTACTCAACAATGTTGCAAGCTCCCCAATGACACAGTATATTTAATAAATGTATGAAGTAGATACACTGAACTATATTACAGTTGAGGAATTTGGCCACATTTGCCAACATTTGTTTATATGAAAAGAATAACATTTGAAGTAATACTATTTTAGAGTTTGTTTCATTTAGGGAGATGCTTAGTGTTTTAATATAATTACTGAGTATAAATTTCTGTAAAATCACATTTGAAGCCTCCATAGAATAGAAAATTATAAACCAGGAAGCACACATCTTTTTGTGGTGTTCCTGGGATTTCTGATCCAAATTGCAATATCACCAAAACTTCTACATTTAGACATTATCCAAAAACAGAACTTAAAAAAATGGTTTAATATAGTTTCTCAAAAATAGATACTGCTGTTTCCCCCAAGCAATGGAAAAGCAGTCAAATCACACATTTTCTTTTAAGGCATGAAAAAGACTTTATCACTGTAAACTCAAAAAACCCACAAAAAACAAAAAAAAACAACAGCAGCAACAACAACACACATTACTGAAGGGGATGTACAGTGCTTAGAAAATTCACAAGAATGGGACAAAAAATTCCCCTATGTTAAAGCAAGAGAAAGAAATGAAGGCTTCTCAGAAACGATTTCCACTGGAGCAGAGCTTCTGGAAGCATGTTTCAAGGTCTGGCTTCCTCCTTGACATTGGGAACCGTCATTTATGTCATTTGCTTCACTCACTCCCACCTACCTGGGTGTTTGGCTACTGTCTTCTGTCTCCTCGCATTCCAGGGCTCTTTTCTTTGCTCCAGATAGGTAATCAAGTCTGGCTTAAAGATAGCAAGACCTGTTTTATTAGAAAAAAATAACATGACTCTTGCTAGGATAATCTGATTACCAATCTAGTACTATGCTCAGTAGAGAAGAGAGAACATTATAGAAGACTCTAGAAAATTAATTCCAATCTACTGTTTTGTAACAGAAACTTCAGAATATTTAGAAAGTAAATTTGTGGGTTATTAGCTCTATTACCCAGTAATATTGCATCAAAAATCAGTTGTGAAAATTGCATTTTTAGGAGTGGGTAACAATATTTTATGCTATCAAATTTCTGATATTACCATAATTTAGACTGAAATATACAGATGAGCTCAAAAAAGGGAAAGATTAATGTTAAGATGAAACATCTTAAAGATTATATTTACTACCTAAACAGATACCCAATTTTTTCTTTTTGAAGCAGGATTCTGAAACTCATTTATGCGAAGCAGAACTTCAAAAAAAAAAGAGGAAATAAAATATTTAATGTAGAATATGAGTTGTATATTGAAGTTATTCTCACCCAAGGAGAACAGGTTTCCATAGTTCTCTAACATCACATCCCTATACAAACGCTGCTGAGCAGAGTCCAGGCATTCCCACTCTTCTGGGGAGAATTCTACAGCCACATCCCTGAATGTTAGCACTCGCTGAAAAACAAAACATATTTACCAAGTGACCAAAGAAATAATTCTTGATTTGACATCAGGTAAAATGAGAGTAAAGAGAGCTGGTTCTGACTTATATGAGTTACTGGAGTTATCCAACAGGATACTTTCTAGCACAGAAATATTCTCTAATGTATTTTTAACTCTGAGAAAAAATGGCATAAGATCACGAAACCAGTGTATATACAATACTTTTCTTGATGATACAGTATAAAATGAAGGACATTAACACAGGCATGTACATTACTTAATGCTATATTTACATAATACAAGATGAGCTGTCTATACTTCCCACATGGAAACTTCATGGTGAGTTAAAAGCATACTTCTCAAATCTTATTGTGCATAGCAATAAACAGGAGATCTTGTTAAAAAGCAGATTTTGACTCTGAAGATCTAGGGTAAAGCTTGAGTTTTTGAATTGATAAGAAGTTTGCCAGTGGTATCATTGCTTCTGGCCCAAGGAGAATATTTTGTCAAAAATTCAGTAAGTGGCACAGCCTAGGTTTTTAGTTTATTTGACCAGTAAAGAAAGATGAGAGCCTTCACTTTCCATAGGAAGCGATATGCAAAGAGAAGGTAAGAAGAAGAGCTGTCAGATTAAATGTGGCTTAATCTTGTTTTTGCACATCACTTGATAAAACTCCTCAAGGTACCTATTAAAAATAAAGAGTACAATAATTAACTCGAGTGAAAAAATATCTGTCAGAGAGCATTTTTACCAAGTAAATAAATGAAGATCAACTATATTAAAAGAAATTTGTATCCGGTGCTGATTAACAAAGGATACGACACTACTGTGCTATGATTAACATTAACACAAAAAAGGGTCAACTTAATCTGAGCCTAGTCATGAAGAAACATCAGTTTTAAGCAAAATTTAAGCTACAAATCTCTCTCATGTTCTGTAATCTCTAATGGTGTATATAAATAAGTCTTTCTCTTTTTTAGTTAAACTTTTTTTTTAAAAGCTTTAAGTTCTGGGATACATGTGCAGAACACGTGGGTTTGTTACATAGGTATACATGTGTCAAGGTGGTTTGCTGCACCTATCAACCTGTCGTCGAGGTTTTAAGCTCCACATGTGTTAGGTATTTGTCCTAATGCTCTCCCTCCCCTTGCCCCCAATCCCCTGACAGGTCTCAGTGTGAGATGTTCCCCTCCCTGTGTCCACGTGTTCTCATTGTTCGACTCCCACTTATGAGTGAGAACATGCGGTGTTTGGTTTTCTGTTCCTGTGTTAGTTTGCTGAGAATGATGGTTTCCAGATTCATCCATATCCCAGCAAAGAACATGAACTCATTCTTTTTTATGGCTGCATAGTATTCCATGGTGTTTATGTGCCACATTTTCTTTATCCAGTCTATCACTGATGGGCATTTGGGTTGGTTCCATGTCTTTGCTATTGTAAATGGTGCTGCAATAAACATACATGTGCATGTGCCTTTATAGTAGAATAATTTATAATCCTTTGGGTATATACCCAGTTATGGGATTGCTGGGTCAATATTTCTGGTTCTATACCCTTGAGGAATTGCCACACTGTCCTCCACAATGGTTGAACTAATTTACACTCCCAAGAACAGTGTAAAAGTGTTCCTATTTCTCCACATCCTCACCATCATGTTTCCTGACATTTTAATAACCACCATTCTAACTGACATGAGATACTATCTCATTGTGGTTTTGATTTACATTTCTCTAATGATCAGTGATGATGAGTTTTTTTTCATGTTTGTTGGCTGCATAAATGTCTTCTTTTGAAAAGTGACTGTTTGTATCCTTTGCCCACTTTTTGATGGGGTTGTTTTCTTCTGGTAAATTTGTTTAAGTTCCTTGCAGATTCTGGATATTAGCCTTTTGTCAGACGGATAGATTGCAAAAATTTTCTCATTCTGTTTGTTTAGTTTTTTCTGGTAAATTTGTTTGTTTCTTATAGATTCTGGATATTAGCCCTTTGTCAGATGGATAGATTGCAAAATTTTTCTCCCATTCTGTAGGCTGCCTGTTCACTCTGAGGATAGTTTCTTTTGCAGTGCAGAAGCTCTTTAGTTTAATTAGATCCCATTTGTCAATTTTGGCTTTTGTTGTTATTGCTTTTGGTGTTTTAGTCATGAAGTCTTTGCCCATGACTATGTCCTGAATAGTACTGCCTCAGTTTTCTTCTAGGGTTTTTATGGTTTTAGGTTTTACCTTTAAGTCTTTAATCCATCTTGATTTAATTTTTGTGTAAGGTGTAAGGAAGGGGTCCAGTTTCTGTTTTCTGCATATGGCGAGACAGTTTTCCCAGCACCATTTATTACCTAGGGAATCCTTTCCTCATTGCTTGTTTTTGTCAGGTTTATCAAAGATCAGATGGCTGCAGATATGCGGTATTATTTCTGAGGCCTCTGTTCTGTTCCATTGGTCTATATATCTGTTTTGGTACCAGTACCATGTTGTTTTGGTTACTGTAGCCTTGTAGAATAGTTTGAAGTCAGGTAGCATGATGCCTCCAGCTTTGTTCTTTTTGCTTAGGATTGTGTTGGCTATATGCACTTTTTTGGTTCCATATAAAATTTAAAGTACTTTTTTCTAATTCTGCAAAGAAAGTTAATGGTAACTTGATGGGAATAGCATTGAATCTATAAATTACTTTGGACAGTATGGCCATTTTCATGATACTGATTCTTCCTATCCATGAGCATGAATTTTTTTTTTCAATTTGTTTGTGTCCTCTCTTATTTCCTTGCTTTAGCATCCTAGAGAGGAAGTCTCTTCTAATTATTTTTTATTCAGAACTTTCTGACTTATCCTGGGCAATAAAGACCATTCTCATTAAATGTGCATTTTTATAAGCAGTTTTGCACAGATTTAATGGAAGCTAAACAGAACATGTTCTCCTTCTTCAGTGATAACCAAGGACCTGATACAATCTCAAACAGGAATCTTGGGCATCCACACCTTTCCATGTTCAACAGCCACAAAAGGAACATTTGTAATGCTGCAGGTTATAAATTCATGGTGACAATTTTTTCACGGCTTATTAAAAGCTACGATGTGGAAAATAAAGAGAAGGCTCTGGTATACAAGAAAGAAGTATTTCTCAGAGCCCCTTGACTATCAGGAGAATAAAAAGTGGAAAAGGAGTTAAACTGATTAGGCAAGAACATCACAAGTGGAGAAGTTAACATTTGCAAGTTCTACACACGTGATATTTCAGAAGAAAAAGTGGACACAGTCTCTGACTTCAGACACATTCACCTCAGAATAAGCCATTTCTTTATTTTTCTTCTCCTTCTCTGTGATCCCTTCCAGGTGTGATTATCTGCACAAATTAAACCTGTTTCTTGAGAATATGCCTTTGAAGCATGAGCAAAACTCCTTCCCTTGAAATCACCACACTCACAGGCAGAAGGTCCTAGAATTGCAGATAAAGTCTGCCTTTGTTTGTCTTTTATCACAGGGGAGGTTTGGAACCAGTAAACTCCTAAATAAAAACCAAAATGTGAGTTTCCCCTTTCCAACACTCAGTTGCCCTTCTCTGCCACAGATGCCAGAAATTTCTACTGCAGCAATGAGAATATGGGCCGCAGTGACCTGCCCCTACCAAACCTAAGCAGAGCAGTCTCTATGATCTTTATCTGGGACTAAAACTAAACTCACCTCTCGTGAAAGTATCTGAAAGCACTCATGGTTGACCCTGGGCTCACCTTAGCCTCACATGTGGCACTTAATTCAAACAACATGGCTGCAGGGGGTAAGTGGAGCAAGATGACTAAATAGCACCCTCCAGCAACCATCCCCCAGATAAAACACCAAGTAGAATGACTATCCAAATAAGAAGCATCTTCATAAGAACCAAAACTCTGGGGAGCGATCACAGGACCTAGTTTTAGCATCACATGAAAAAGGCACTGAAGAGGGTAACAAAGCTGTTAATTGCCAATAGCAGCCCTCCTCCATTCCCTGGAAATGCACCTTGGCAGAGACAGAAAATCCATGGGCTTACAAAAGGGAGAGTGCAGTAATTGTGAGACTTAGCAGTAAAACTCAGTGCTGCCTGTCACAGCAGAAAGCAACATGGGGCAGAATTCAGCCAGAGCCTGCAGAGGGAGCACTCAGACTAGCCATAGTCAGAGAGGAAGTGTCCATTTCAGTAATCAAAACTTTAGTTTCAGGTAGCCGCATCACATGGGCTAAAGCACTCTGGGGTTCTAAATAAACTTAAAAGGTAAGCCACTGGGACTGCAATTTCTGGGCAAATCCTGGTGCTTTGTGAGATGCCAGGTGGGATGGCCAAGAAAGTGCCTGCATCATCCTTACCCCAGGCACAGGCAGTGCAGTTCACAGCTCCAGGAGAAAATCTTTCTTTCTACTTGAGGAAAGGGGAGAGAAGAGTAAAGAAGACTTTGTCCTGCAGCTTGGACATCATCTCAGCCACAGTAGAATACAACATCAGAAAAAGCCCTGAGGCCCCCTTTCTAGGACTTAGTTCCTGGGTGACAGTTCTAGACATACCCTGGGCCAGAAGAGAACACACTGCCTTGAAGGGAAGGTACCAGTTCTGGCAGGATTCATCACCTTCGACCTTGAATAAACATCAGCAGTAACCAAGTAGTACTTCTTGCAGCCCTTGGGGGTTGAGACCTACTGCAGTGCAATCCAAGCTGTGGCAGCCATGTGGAGAGACTGCTGCTTGAGGAAAAGAGAGGGAAGAGTAAAAGAGACTTTGTCTTGAAGCTTGATTACCAGCTCAGTCATAGTGAGGTAGCAGTAACAAGATAGCTCCTGAGGTCACTGATTTCAGGCCTTGGCTCCTGGATGACATTTCTGGAACCACCCTGAGCCAGAGAAGAACCCACTGCCCTGAAGCAAAAGAAGCAGGCCCAGCAGAGTTCACCACAAGCTGACGCAAGATCCCTTGGGTCCTCACTGGATATCAGCAGTAGCCTGGAAGTACTTACTGTGGGCTCTGGGTGGTGGTGACAATGGGGAGTGGCTTCTTATGCTTGAGAAAGGAGAGAAAAGAGTAGGAAGGATATTGTCTCATGGCTTCGGTGCCAGCTAAGCCACAGCAGAATAGGGCACCAAGTAGATTCCTAAGGCTTCTGACTCCATGTTCTTCCTACCAAATTGCATTTTGCTTCCCCCAGCCCAGGGTGGGTAAGAGCTCACTGCCCTGAAGGAAAGGATATGAGCCTGGCTTGATCCACCAACTACTGACTGAAGAGAACTTGGTTCTTGAGTGAACATCAGTAGTAGCTAGGTCACTGTGGGCCTTATGTGAGAGCCAGTCCTGTGCTGGCTTTGGGTACGACTTAGTGTAGTCCTAGTGATGGTGGCCACAGGGGTGCTAGTGTTACACCAGCCTCAGCTCCAGGCAGCACAGCATGGAGAGAGAGAGAAATTCCATTTATTTGGCAGAATGTAAAAAAATAGAAAAAGAGTCTGCCTGGTAACCCAGAGACTCTCTTGGATCTTACCTACGACCACCAAAGTGGTACCTCTACAAGTCTGCAAGCATCACAGTGTTATTCAGGTTGGGGTGTCCCCTAATGCAGATATGACTGCAATGATCAAAGACTTAGATTACAACACTCGATTCCCTTTGAATACTTGGAAAGCCTTTCTAAGAAGGACAGGTATTAAAAAGCCCAGAATGCAAAAACTAAAATAAATACCTAACTCATTAATGCCCAGACATCAATGAACATCCACAAAAATTAAGACTATTCAGGAAAACGCAACCTCATAAAACTAAATAAGGCACTAGTGTGCAAATCCTGAGAGACAAAGATATGTAACCTTTCAGACAGGAAATTCAAACAGCTGTTTTGAAAAAGCTCAGCAAAATTCAAAATAACAACAACAAAAAATAAGAAATTCAGAATCTGATCCAATAAACTTAATAAATTGATTAAAATCATTTTGAAGAATCAGGCAAAAATTCTGGTGCTGAAAATTCAAATGACATTGAAGAGTGCATCAGAGTCTCTCAACAGCAGAATTGATCAAGCAGAAGAAAGAATTAGTGAATTTGAACACAGGCTATTTGAAAAGATACAGTCAGATGAGACAAAAAAAAAAATAGCCTCAAGAGGGCAATTCTAAAAGTTATGGCCTTCAAGAGGAGGTAGAGAAAAAGTTCTGGGTAGAAAGTTTATTCAAAGGGATAATGAGAACTTCATATATATATATATATATATATATATATATATATATTCAAGTACAAGAAGGTTATAGAATGCCAAGTACAATTCACTTAAATATGACCACCTGAAGGTCTTTAATAATAAAACTCTCAAAGGTCAAAGATAAAGGTTTCTAAAAGCAGCAAGAGAAAAGAAACAACATTCAAACAAGCACCAATATGTTTGACCATGGACTCTTGAGTGGAAATCTTACAGTCAAGGAGATGGTGACATGACATACTTAATGTACTGAAGGAAAAAACTTTTATCCTAGAATAATACATCCAGCAAAAATATCCTTCAACCATTAAAAAAACTAACAAGCTGAGAGATTTTATTAACACCCCCAGACCTGTCCTACAAAAATGCTAAAGGCAGTTCTTCAATCTAAAAGAATAGAACATTAATGAGCAATAAGAAAACATGTGGGACAAAACTCACTGGTAATATGAAGGACACAGACAAACACAAAATTTTCTAGCACTGTAAATATGGTATGTAAACTATTCATATTTTGAGAAGACTAAAAGATTAGTCCATACTTATAATTATTAAAAATAATAACTCTTTCTCTACCTCCTTAAGGCCATAACTCTTATATTTCTACTTTTGAGGCTTAGTTATTCAAAATACTAACTACACAAGTTTAAGACATAGACAGCATAATAAGATATAAATAGAAACGACAAAATGTTAAAAAGTTGGGACATAAAGTTAAGCTGTATTTTTTATTAGTTTTCTCTTTGCTTGTTTGTTCATTTTTATAAGTGTTAAGTTGCCATCAGTTTAAAATAATGGGTTATAAGATGTTATTTGCAAGCCTCATGGTAACCTCAAATAAAAAAACTTATAATAGACACACATACATAAAATCAAAAAATAAAAAATAAAACACACCACTAGATAAATCATCTTTACTAAAATAAAGACAGGATAAATGGGAGAGAGAAAAGGAGAGAAAAAGAGAGAGAAGATACTACAAAACAAGAAATCAGATAACAGAATGGCAGATGTGTCTTTATTTATTAATAATAACACTGAATGTAAATTAAGTTAACTCCTCAATCAAAAGACACAGATTGGCCAAATGGGTAAAAATAAAAACGAGACCCAACAATCTGTTTCCTACAAGATACACACTTCACCAATAAAGACACAGAAAGACTGAAAATAAAGGGATAGAAAAAGATACTCCATGCAAATGGAAACAAAAAAAAAGAGCAGGGATAGCTATACTTATATTAAACAAAACAGATTTCAAGAAAAAAAAACTATAAAAAGAGAAAACAAAAGTTATTATATTATAAAAAAGTGGTCAATTCAGCAAGAGAATATAACAATTGCAAGTTTATATGCACCTAACACTGGAGAACTCAGATACATGAAGTAAATATTAGAGCTAAAGAGAGAGAGATCAACCCCAATACAATAATAGCTAGAGACTTCAGCAACCCACCTTCAGCAGCAGACACATAATCCAGATAGTAAAATCAACAAATAAACATTGGACTTAATCTGCACTATGGACCAAATAGACCTAATAAATATTTACAAAGAATTTCATCAAAAAGCCACAGAATACAAATTCTACACCTCAGCCCCTGGGTTATTCTCAAGGATAGACCATATGTTAGGTCACAAAATAACTCTTAAAATAAGCTCTCCCAAAATAAAATTATATCAGGTATTTTCTCTGACGATAATAGAATAAAACTAGAAATCACTAACAGAAAAAACTTCGGAAACTATGTAAACACAGAGAAATTAAAATATGCTCCTGAATGACTGGTGGGCCAATACAGAAATTAAGAAAAAAATTTAAAATGTTCTTGAAAGAAATGAAAAACGTAACTATGAATAAGTGAAAGAAGTACTAAGAAGGTTTATAGCAATAAGTGCCTACATCAAAAAAAGTTTTAAAAAAAACTGCAAATAAACTATTGATGTATCATATAGAACTAGAAAAGAGCAAACCAAACCCAAAATTAGAAGAAAAAAATAAAAATTACAGCAGAAATAAATGAATACAAAACAAAATATCAAAAGATAAACATAATGAAAAGTTAGTTTTTTGAAAAGATAAACAAAATTTACAAAACGTTAGCCCATTGGCTAAAGATCTGGGATCCAGGTTCCCATGGTGTTGGAATTACTTTCAGGTCTGAAGGTGCCAAGTGCATTGAAAGATGGGGCTGGAATGGCTGATTGCTCTGCTGTGAAGCTATTTTTCTACAAATCTGGCTGAACTGCTCTGGAAGGGACTGTGTATCACAAATAGGCACAGAAATATTCTGCCTGCAGATATTGGGGCAAGCCAAAGAGAGAAAAGCCTCTCTGAACTAAAGCCATGTGCGCATCTCTGTGTTTATATCCTGTCTGGTAATTCTCTACAGTGTTTGGAAAGCATAATTAAAAACAAAATTATCTCCAACCTCAGAGACACTCTAAAATGGTAGAAGAAAATTGTTTTATTACATAATTAAACCAGAATGTGATATGCATCATAGGCAATCTGCTGAGATTACAAAAGCAGAAATAAAAATCACCATATTTAGTCTTTAAGTAGAAGACTTAACAGCATACTCTGTCATATATAGTTTATCCTAAATAAAACTATTAATTGAGAAGCCTATCTATATATTGGGTATATTCAATGAAAATTTAAATTGGCTATATTCAAAAGCAAAATAAGCTTTCCTTGGCTTCATAATATTTTATGAAGTTACCTACTGTCCAACAGAAATGTAAACCATTTACATTTCAAAGCAATGGTTTCCAGGTCCTAGAGAAAGACATTTCTAATTTAAAGAGACTGACAAAGTCCTATTTACCTATTTAAATGATTTACATATATTTAATAGAGACAAAACAAATTTACATATAAAAATTTTCTAAAATTATTTTTAAAGAGGAGAGCAAAATGTCTTTTATCTTCAAGTTGGATAATTAAGTCTGGTATTTCTAATTTGTATTTGCCCTTATAACAGCCAGGTCTAAGGCCATGACCTTGAACTCATGGACATCTGATTTCCAGTAGGCATTTGAATCAGGCACCTGAGGAGTGGCATTGGGTACAATTTGTTCTCATGAAAGAGGGTTTAGTCAGGAAGTAAAGGCAGAAGAAAGATGTTATGAAGAACTGTTAATCTGAAATAATCTGAATAATCAATAAGGCCTCAACATCCAGTTTTAGAGAGTTTATTCAAGTGAAAAGCTAGAAACAGTCATCCAGGAGACAAAGGCTCTAGTGAAATGAGATGAGTGCTTCATAGCTGAAAGTTAAGTTCTTATTTCTACAGGCGAAAAACAAAGAAATTTAAGAAGACTACAAGTTTCTATACAAGGCTGGTTTAAGATTTACAAAAAAATTAATCAGTTACACTGTATTTTTTCTACCTTTTTTTTACAACTGGTTTTTCTTTCCTTTACAACCTAAGAGTGTATTTAACATTTTCATCTTAAGACAATGCAATAGCCAGCCAGGTGCGGCGGCTCATGCCTGTAATCCCAGCACTTTGGGAGACTGAGGCAGGCAGATCACAAGGTCAGGAGTTTGACACCAGCCTGACCAATATGGTGAAACCCCGTCTCTATTAAAAATACAAAAATTAGCAGGGTGTGGTGGCAGGCACATGTAATCCCAGCTACTCAAGAGGTTGAGGCAGGAGAATCACTTGAACCTGGGAGGCGGAGGTTGCAGTGAGCGTAGATCGTGCCACTACACTCCAGCCTGGGCAACTGATCGAGACTCCGTCTCAAAAAAAAAAAAAAAAAAAAGACAATGCAATAGCCATAAGCAATAGGTTAATCTACAATGAAAGTCAATAGTGAAGGGTAAAGAGGTCTTCCATGGGGCACTTCAGCCATTTACAACACCTGACAAAAGAATACAGATGTAGACGTAGGTATAATCCATAAACAGAAAAACAAAGGTTACAGCTGCCTTGTTACTGCTGCCTGTCGTATTACCCAGATCTTGTGTTTACATTCCTTTGAGGCCTGGAATAATTTAGAATATCAAATAGCTTAAATTTTGAATTATTTAGTTTTACAGGACCTATGGGCAGGGGAAAGTCCAGAGTTAGTAGAAAGACTAATTTGTGCTACACAGATGGTGGCTCAGAAAGGGTTAGGCTCTGGCTTATTTCTGTGTCTATGCAGGTAGAAGAGACTATGATCAGGTGACTCAGAAGCCCAGTTGCGTGGATGCACCAGGTTTAGGGTCTGGGGACAGGGATAAGTCTAAAGTCCTCTAGGCCCTTGTATTTGGCTGAAAACTCTAGGAGCAAAGAAAATGTAGATGCAATTTGTGAGCATGGAGATTAGTCCTAAGAGGGTTGTGAGCACATTATTATATAGTGTGCATGTGTCCAGGTGGGCAGAATCACATACTGGTAGCTAAATGGGAGAAGGAGTCTGACATCATAACTCACTTCCTATGTGTCCTCAGTTCCTGTTGACCTTGGGAGAAACATGGCATCACAGAACAATTTACAGTGTGACAGTCTGTGTGCACTAGAGCAGAACCTCCCTTTTCTGAGACACCTGGAGTCTCCCTTCAGCCCAGGGCCTGCCTGACACTTGCTGAGTAACTCACAGGCACGCACATGTCCTTGGCTTCTGTTACTTGTTGATGATTGACCCAAGTGTCAAAAACATGAGAAAAACAACTCCATTTTCTTTTGAGTAACCCAGGGCATATTGTGAGAAGTTATTATAGCATGAGCATGAAGATGCTTTTATCCCAGCTTTGTTGGAAAATTAACAAATCAAAAACAAAACAAGAAAATGAACAAAATCAGCAACAATGGATATGTGGTAGGAATAGATGGAAGCCTTTGACAATTATGCCATGAATCTATACTTTATTAAGTAATAAAGGAGAATATAACTGCATTAAGAGATCAGATTATGATGTTTTCAAATAGTTTGTGGGTATGTGTTTACTATGAATTTTTGTACCACAAATACCCCTGCTTTTAGGTATTTTTTTTTTTACTTTTTAAAAAAAATCAACTTTTATTTGAAGTCCTGGGTCATATATGCAGGATGTGCAGGTTTGTTACATAGGTAAATGTGTGTCATGGTAGTTTGCTGCATAGATCAACCCATCACCCAGGTATTAAGCCCAGCACCCATTAGCTGTTCTTCCTGATGCTCTCCCCGCCCCCTGACAGGCCCCAGGGTGTGTTGTTCCCCCAAGGTGTCCATGTAACTCATCATTCAGCTTCGACTTATTAGTATGAGAGCATGCAGTGTTTGGTTTTCTGTTCCTGTGTTAGTTTGCTGAGAATAGCAGCTTCCAGCTCCATCCATGTCCTTGTCAAGAACATGATCCTTTTCCTTCTTACGGCTGCACGGTATTCCATGGTACATATGTACCACATTTTCTTTATCCAGTCCACTGTTGAAAGGCATTTGGGTTAATTCCATGTCTTTGCCATTGTGAATAGATTTTTGTTTTACTTTTTAAAACAGTATACTGCCTAAGGTTAATTAAAAAATACATTGTAAAAACATACTTAGAGAGCACTGAACCTATTGAAATGTAATCATAAGTGTTTCACGCGCAACAAACTGTAGTTTAATATTTGTTATAAATAATTCTTTGGGGGCTGTTTCAACATTTCTTA
The DNA here is from genome assembly GCF_029289425.2 of Pan paniscus. Taxonomy (NCBI): domain Eukaryota; kingdom Metazoa; phylum Chordata; class Mammalia; order Primates; family Hominidae; genus Pan; species Pan paniscus. The sequence goes on along the minus strand of NC_073255.2, from coordinate 79,255,793 downwards.
TCTAGTATTTTTTAAATGCTTATTACTTCAAATGAGTGCTCATAATATGGTAAAGATATAGGAGATTTCAAATAAAAAAGAACTCACAGAATTTACATGTTTTGAGGAAAATGTCACAGCTATAATTGGTTAGAATTTACACAAAGGCAGATGTCTTTATACAAACACATACAACAGAAAAGCAGAGCAAAACTGTGGTTTGCACCAGGCAAGATAAGGAAAAAAGGAGCTAAAGAAGGGAATCCTGATAAACAGTGTGGTTAAAGACTGTAAGTTTAGGTGGCCCTAGAAAGGCCTTACTAAGAATTAGGAGGTTTTAGTAATTAATAGAGAGTGACTAAGTAGTTTTGTAAAGAGTAAACAGAAAGATGTACATTTTTTGTAGGATGAAAATGTTGATGCTCCTACTAAATAAACTATTATCTAATCTATTCCAATAATTGACATATTCTTATTACTGTTACTCAGTTAACTACACTGATATTTTAATTTTCAAGTCAGGATATTACTGCCTCTTAACATACTCAACAATAAAATAAATAATATGTTATTATTTCTGTTTCACAAATGAGAGCTGTGAGACACAAAGAGCCTGTGTAACTTATAAAAGTTGACTTTTTAATTGTTGGGATAAGTTTCAGGCCATTTTTAAAGCCAACTTTTTTCTCTATTAGATGTCTTTTGTCACATTCTCAGCTGTAATTTTAGAAATGTCCATATCTTCACTCCTGCTCACACTGTATTTTGATGTCACGAGTTACTATCTTAGCACTTCTTAGAATAGTGCCTGGCATATCGTACATAGCCTTATCAAACATGATTCCCAAAGGAAAAAAATAAAAAAAATAAAAACATAATTTCTACTTTTAGATGATATCAATATACCTAGCAACCCAAGAGATTCAACAAATACCAAGATTTAGCATAGTGGCAGGATATAAAATAAACCTGTTTATAAAATAAATATAAAAATCAATGCTCTATCATATTGAAATACCACTTCACACACATGACAATGGCTATTACACAAAAAACAACATAATCCCTAAAAGAGCAAGTGGTGTAAAGAGGAGGGAGAAATTAGAATGCTTTTTAACTCCTGGTGCAAATGTAAAATGGTGCAGCCACTATAAAAACAATGTGGACATTTCTTGAAAAAAACAAACATAAAATGAACATTCTTCTATTTAGAACATAGAATTATATGATCCAGCTATTTCATTACTAAATATATATCCAAAATAATTAAAAGCAGGGGATTGAAAAAATATTCGTATGCTTGTGTTTATGGCAGCACTATTCACAATAGCCAAAAGCTGGAAGCAACCCATGTCTTCAGCAACGAATAAACAAAATGCATTATTTACATGCAATGAAATATTATTAACCCTTAAAGGGGAAAATAAATTTGACACATGCTGAACCTTGAGGACATTATGCTAACTGAAACAAGCCATTTCCAAAAGAACAAATACTGTATGACTCCACTTACATAACTGACCGAGAATGGTAGAATTCAGAGAGAAGGAAAGTAGAATGGTGGTTATAAGACAGTGGACAATGGGAAATATATAGAGTTTCAACTTTGCAAGACAAAAAGAATTATGAACATCAATGGTGGTTATGGTTGCAAAACAGTGTGAATATACTTTATTGTCACTTTATGTACACTTTTTTTTTTTTTTGAGATGAAGTCTCACTCCGTTGCCAGGCTGGAGTGCAGTGGCGTGATCTTGGCTCACTGCAACCTCTGGCTCCTGGGTTCAAGTGATTCTCCTGCCTTAGCCTCCTGAGTAGCTGAGACTACAGGTGCACACCACCAAATCCAGCTAATCTTTGTATTTTTTAGTAGATATGGAGTTTCACCATATTGGCCAGGGTGGTCTCAAACTCCTGACCTTGTGATCCGCGAACCTCAGCCTCCCAAAGTGCTGGGATTACAGGCCTGAGCCACCATACCCGGCCTATGTACACTTAATAATGGATTAAAATAATATATTCTATGTTATGCATATTTTACAATATTATTTTTAATAATTTTCATATAGAAAACCAGTGAAAATTTAGCAAATATAATGAGGGGGAAAAGATGGCATTACCAAAGCTACAATAAATACATCTAGGAGAAAATTTTAAAGAGATATGTAAAACATATAAAAGAACAACCTTAAAATACTTTAAAAGACACAAAAATCACCTAAAAAATTTTGTAACATCCTAGAGACATCAATTTTAACACAATTTTAGGTATTTAACACAATAGACAAAAAGTTGATGAATAAAGGCAGTTGGCTCATAAATTTGAAAATAATATCATAAAAATGGAAATGTACACTAAGACTACAGAGAGATACCTATTTTTACATCTCAGTTATAAAAAATTCCACAATATTCAGTGATGCTGTAAAAAACAGACAATCCTGTGCAATCAAATTAGAAGAGAATATACAAAATACCTAAGCATTAACTTTGAAGCCTGGAAACTCAATTCTATGACTATACCGTGCAACAGAGCTTTACAAACATTAAACAAATATTTCTGAGGTTATTCCCTGTGACCTTATTTGTCATAGCAAAATAACAGACAGAGCAGCTATGTTTATTCACAGGGCAAAGGGTGAATAGTCTCATGCCACCATCTATATTAGAACACTCAGCAGCTATTAAGATAGAAGAGAGAGACCTCTATGTGCCTGTAGGGAGCCTTGGTCATAGCATATCGTAAAGAGCTGTGTCAGTGTGAGAATGCGATTATAGCAAGAAACATATATTGGTCTCTACCCCAGCAAGTTTAATTCCTGAGGTTCTAAGCAACCTCATCTTTCTCTCCTTTTGAAGACAAACCTGAAGATGAGTTTTTCTTTCACTGCATAGACCAACCAGAAACTGAGGTGTGCTTTCAGACATGTGTGTGCATTGAGGGAAGGCCACCCTCATATCCAGGGCATGGCTTTCGTTGCAAGCAGAAGCCAGCCCAAAACAGCTACTTACTGAGAGAGCCTCTGCATATACTAATTCCTGCTGTACATCTGTGCCTCCCTCACAGAGCCTGGCAGCTCATGGTTAGGGTATTTATGCCCAGATGGGTGTTCCAGAACAGCCTTCTCCCCCTACTGCTTCCACCCCTGTGCTGGATACACATAATCTATTAACAATGAGAAATTAGACACAACTTTTTTATCTGATTAATGTGAGTTAACCTCTAAATAATTAGGCCCAGAGACACAGGAATGAGGAAGCAGTCATGTCCCGCCCACTCCGTGTATTAGTGTGTTTTCATGCTGCGGGTAACGACATACCTGAGACTGGGCAATTTACAAAAGTAAAAGGTTTAATTGGACTTACAGTTCCACATGGCTGGGGAGGCCTCACAATTATGGCGGAATGCAAGGAGGAATGAGTGACATCTTACATGGATGGTGGCAGGCAAAACAAAAAAAAATGTGTGGAGGGGAACTTCTCTTTTTAAAACTATCAGATCTCAGCCCAGTGCAGTGGCTCACGCCTGTAATCCCAGCACTTTAGGAGGCTGAGGTGGGCAGATCACAAGGTCAGGAGTTTGAGACCAGCCTGACCAACATGGTGAAACTCCATCTCTACTAAAAATACAAAATTTACCTGGGCATAGTGGCACACACCTGTAACCCTGGCTACTCAGGAGGCTGAGGCAGGAGAATCGCTTGAACCCAGGAGGCGGAGATTGCAGTGAGCCGAGATTGTGCCACTGCACTCCAGCCTGGGGGACAGAGTGAGATTCTGTCTCCAAAGAAAAACAACAACAACAACAACAAAAAAACCTATCAGATCTCATGAGACTTATTCGCTATCAGGAGAACAGCATGGGAAAGACTTGCTCCCATGATTCAATTACCTCCCACCAGGTCCTTCCTACATGTGGGACTTCCAGATGAGATTTGGGTGGGGACACAGTCAAACCCTATCATTCTGCCCCGTGCCCTTCCTAAATCTCGTATCTTCACATTTCATAATCAGTCATGCCTTCTCAACAGTCTCCCAGAGTCTCAACTAATTTCAGCATTAACTTAAAAGTCCACAGTCCAAAGTCTCATCCAAGACAAGGCAAGTCCCTTCTGCCTACGAGCCTGTAAAATCAAAAAGCAAGTTAGTTACTTCCTACTTACAATGGGGGTAAAGGCACTGGGTAAATACAGCCACTTCAAATGGGAGAAATTGGCCAAAACAAAGGGGCTACAGGTCTCACGCAAGTTTGAAATCCAGCAGGCCAGTCAAATCTTAAAGCTCCAAAATGATCACCTTTGACTTCATGTCTCACATCCAGGTCACACTGATGCAAGAAGTGAGCTTCCATGGCCTTGGGCAGCTCCGCCCCTGTGGCTTTGCAGGGTATAGCCCCCCTCCTGGCTGCTTTCATAGGCTGGCATCCAGTGTCTGCAGCTTTTCCAGGTGCACGGTGCAAGCTGCAGTGGATTTACCATTCTGGGGTCTGGAGGGCACTGGCCCTCTTCTTGCAGCTTCACTAGGCAGTGCCCCAGTAGGGACTTTGTGTGGGGGCTCTGACCCCACATTTCCCTCCTGGACTGCTCTAGCAGATGTTCTCCATGAGGAGGGCCACACCCCTGCATCAAACTTCTGCCTGCGCACTCTGGCTGGGGAGGCCTCACAATCATGGTGGAAGGCAAGAAGGAGCAAGTCATATCTTATGTGGATGGCAGCAGGCAAAAAAAAAAAAAAAAAAGAGAGAAATTGTGCAGGGGAACTCCTGTTTAAAAAACCATCAGATCTCATGAGACCTATTCACTATCTGGAGGTGTTAGGATGAGTTTCAGTGATGTGTACCAGTCTCACAGGGTCTTCCCAAAAGAAAAACACCTGCAGAGACTTTTAGCTAAGCTGGAAGGTAAACATAAGCATTGCTCACCCAGCACTATAATCAGCAACTCTTGGGTGACACCTTGAGGAGTGATGCTCATACACAGCACACTTAGCCCTGGTACACTGCTCTGGCCATGATCACCTTTGAAAAGTTTCTAAATTATGGAAAACTGATCATCAAAACCATGCCTTTCCTTCTAGGTAACATCCCTTAGAAACATAAGCTGAACTTATGTATAATACCTATGGAGCTTCACCTTGCAAATGCCTGGGTAAATGGACCGACATGACTTCAGATGACCCCAAAATGCAATGACAAAAATGAAGGTCTTTTGACAGTTCTAAATTAATATCTTTCCATGCACAATTGGAAAAGGCAGGTTTTAGAATGAAATTTAATGAAAGGCCTTCTTTCTGTTTTGCCTGGCTAAATTCTAGTAAGAGATTTCAAAGTACATTTTACAATACATACTTTAACTTTTTCCAGTCTTTTCTCAGCCTCTAGGAGACGTAAATCTTACCATGTATTTGAAATGTTAACATCCAGAGAATTAGCAAAACAGCATTCCAGCTAAGATCAAATTGGGAAAAAAAAATTGAAGTTTTTTAGACCAAACCTCTAAATTTTATCTCAGTGAATATCTCTAGCTTAGGCAAAAAACATTACCCACATAATAATTAATTAATAATGTATTTGTTTTCATTATTTTATTATTACTCTTGATCTTTTGGAGTACACATTTGTAAACTTGTCTACTCCCATAGACAGCTTTTTTTTCTCCTGTTTTACCAACCATTTCTTAAAATCTTGTGTCTGGCCTTTGTGGGCAGATGGTAAGCTGAGAAGCTGAGATACTAGAAAATATGGCCTGAAAATAAAGACTGTACCCCATTTGCGGTAAGCTGTGCTTAGGAGAAGTTTTGATTATACCAGAGCTACAATTTTTTTTGTTCTTTCTCTGAAGTTTTAAAGCCACACAGGATTTCTTGGATTTGGCCTCATGAATGTGTTGGTTTTTAGTCACTAGTTCAGATATGCCTTCAACTTAAAATTTCAGTTTATGTTTAGAGTGTAATAGAAACTTTTGTTGCTTTGTTTGTTTAGTCTCCTCTCCAGGACTAAATAAAACTGTATACTGTGGTTTGGAAAAAAGAAAACTATTTACTCAAAAATTCCAAAGATAAATGTTCAAATATTAAATAGTTTTAAATATTTTAAATACAGCTTTAAATAGTGATCACCCTATACCTCCAATAAACAAAAATGTCCCATCTCCAAAATTTCTTCTTGATGTAAATTTTAGAAAGAAAAAGTAAAGAAATGTTTTCGATTTACCTGGGTAAAATCTAAATTTAAAAAATTTAAAAGCTCTACAGTCAAAAGTCCATTTATTTAAAATTGACAATCAGGCTATATATACATACACACACACACACACACACATATACATACATATGCATACATACACACACATATTATACATACATAAATTTGAGGCCTATGGTTTTTTCATATAAGGTCTTTTGTCAACTGAATTTCTCTCTCCCTAAACTGGTATCTCTATGTGCCTGTTTCTTCTCTTGCTGACATGATTTTTGCCAAGGATAATGTAAAACTTTACCGGCTGTTTGGAAAACAAAATCTCAAACTGTCTCATCTAGAATTAATTCTTCCATTTACTTCTATCTTTCTCATCTTCCACTTAAAACCTTTTGTCACTAAGGAGGACACCTAAAGGAAACTTCTAGCAGCCTGGGACCCCTTGAAGAACACAGATAAAGCGCCACAGGCTTCTCCTTCTTTGGCAGGGTACCTGTTTTTCCTCATGAAGCCCCGGAAGTTGTGGGTAAACAGGTTTTTTTGGGGCCTGAAGCTCTACTCCCTTTTACAATGAACTCCCTCTCTAGGGCTGTTAGATACAAACATGAGTAAGTTATATTTTGTGTCTACATGTATGTATATGTCTATAAATGTGTTTGTATATTATCTACATGGTACTAAATTAAAGATAAATAAGTTTTCATGAATTAAAAAAAAAGCCCAAATATTTTTCAAGAATATGTGAATTGAGTAAATCTTTTGGCAAATATGACTAGTTTGTTGATTTAATAAAAAACAGTGTCTTCTGACTTCTCAGCAAAATATATATATATAGAAAAATATATATGTAGAAAGTTTATTGCTTTTATAACTTGTCCAATACAGTAATACAAAAATGGATAATAGAAAGTTTAACTTCAGATGAGTGTATCAGTCTAATGTTTCATGAGATTTTACAAAAATAATTAAGAATAAATAAATAAAACAGATGTAAATGGGACAAAAGCTTAAAACTTACAATACTAATTGCTTTGTAATGTGTTTAAATAGTTTCTCAAATCTTTATGGAAACTATAATCTTAGACTGTTGCTAACCTACATTAAATAATGGCTATTCATTAAACATCTAGATTATCTCTAAATAAGATAAAATGCTAAGATATTAATTTTTAAATATAAGTTTAAGCTAAATATTTTTGGTTTCTTCACAGAAACAAAAGATATTTAGATCTGTTAGTAAGTATGTCCTATTCCACATTAAAAATGTTTCCATTTAAAATCCTATGTTTCTAAAAATTATAAAATATATATTTCTAAATGTTTACTACATGACTAATAGTTAAAATTGCTTACTTCTCAGGCTTTCACTATATATTCAGATTACTAAAAATTAAAATTCTGGCTAAGATATAATAACTAAAACTATTGTTAAGGAGAGAAACAATTTTACATACAGAGTGTACAAGGAAAATAAGATGTGTTTCTTGGTGAAAAAAATTATTTTAGAAAGAGACAAGAGGATGTGGTTTTTCTTAAAGAGAAGGCAATTTTGCTGGGTTTAGAGGTTAAAGAATACAAAAAATTGAAAGAATAAAAGATAAAGAAAATGAGGTAAATTCAATGGATATAGAAAGTTGGAGAAAGAGAATAAAGAAAATTTTAAGGGGTTATAAAATGTTTCTAGAAATCTTATCTTGTATGGTCAGCTGACTGAGATTGAATACATCTGTTTATAAGGTTTTCTTAAAATTAGCTTTAATAATAATATAATAATACAAGAATAAAATTTGATTTTCTTTTTTAAACAAGATTTTTATGAAGAAAAAGATTTACTTCAAATTTGTTGGAAGGAACCATATTAGATTTTCTTGGCCAATACCTATGCCACTAAATTGAAGACCAATATCTTTTAGAATATTTGGTCACCGCCCTCTCCATACATAGCTCTGCAAAAACCCAGCACTGGACAAATTCTCTCTAACTTTCTGCAGGCTTGGCCACCAATCTGTTTTAGATGAAGATTCTATTTGAAAAAAATCTGCTAATTATCTGCCTGGCTTTCAAAGAACACCTTCATGCACTTTATTGGAAAAAATGCTTTTGCCTTGGTGAGGTGTCACTTCCCATGAACATATGATTTAAAATATTTTTATAAGCTTAGAAAGAATTACTGATAAAATTGTTGCATCCATTGCAGCTTAAAAAAAAAAAAAAGCTACTGATTTACTGGCTACAATTATACTAGACAATCATATTGCTTTAGGTTACGTATTACCTGAGCAAAGATATGTATGTATAGTGGCAAATACTTTTTTATTGTGTACACATAAATATTTCCTATGAAGTAGAAATTTTTCTAAAAAATAATGAGTTGCCCACTACCACAAATTCTCCACTCTGCACGAGACAGAAACTGATGTTTTCATGAATGTTTGTAATTTACGTGTTAATCTACCACGCTTTCTTGTAAAAATGTATTTATTTTTCTGCAACCATCATGAGACAGACATTTCCTCTGTCTTTTCCCAGGTAGCATTCCCAAAGCTAAGCCCTGGGATTCTGTTTGAAATCATGCTAAAACAGAACAGACCTCAGAATCTTACTACATTCACTGTGCAATACATAAAAGGTAAATGAGAATTTTTAACCAATGGAATATAAACTATTTTTTTTCTGAAATCTACCTCTTTTCTCTTAGAAAACATTTGTGGTTTTTTTTAATCTTTCAAGCTCTAATGATAAAATCCATTATACAATTAATGAAAAACTGAAGTTGAAATAACTGAACATATATATTCAAGGCAACAAACACGGGGTGAAGTAGTGCTGACTGGAACACAAATGTTTTAGATTCATGTGTCAATCACTTGAGAGATTCTCCCACCCCCATTCTGCTCACTGAAGTACTTGATCATCACTCTCCCAAAAGACACTGCACTTGCCCCCTGTGTGGCAGCTGTGTATTTTGCTTTGCAAATTTATACACGCCCTCACTAGGGTGGGTCTTTCCTATACTTTGGGACAGTTATTCTCCTTCACAAGCCTGAGAGAAACCAGAGGGCAAGATGCATTTGTGCCTTTTTCCCTCAATACCAGCACCTGATTGGTTGAGCACCAATGTGTCTGCAGAAAGGAAAGCTAGGGTTGAGAGGGAAAAAATCTTAATGTTAAAGCAGTTAGCTTTTTAGAGGAAGGGTGTATCAGGAAACTGCTCTCAGCACGAGGGCATCCAGCTGCTCCCCTGAGAGGCTCCACCCAATACCTCAGGCTCTTCTCTGAAAGGAGATGACCCAGGGGTTAATGTTTGCTAGACACTCCAAGAGATATGGTCCTTGTGGGTATCTTGGGTCATCCCCAGAAAGCTGTAATACTTGGAACCAGGAAAATACAGGAGAGTGACTGAGGACACATCACCCTGCAAAGGATCCAAAGACATGCTGGGAAGGCGCGCGTGCCTAGAGAAGATGAGAGGAGATGCGCAGAGCGTCAGGTGATTACTCTCTGCTTTCCTGTTATGTGAAATGTTCACGAACAGACGAAATTAAAAAGAGCCACCTACTGCTCTCTTAAACAAAAATAAACAATTAAAATGCCACGTCCGTTTTGAAATTAAATAAAGGACTAATAGCTGATAATGTGATTTGGACAGGGATAGTCGGCATTGGGGAATGTGGGAAAGAAATTGGAAATGTAGAATTTTCTACAGTCCCTATAACAGTTAGGCTGGGAGAAGTTTTGGATTTGAGACCCTGCTTGCCAAACATTTGAAAATTGCAGACAAAACCAACGACCCTGTAGAGCATTAAAATAACTAAATAGCTGGCAATTAGGCTGAAATGGCCATGATGCTCTGGGATTCTGCCTAAGGAAACCTAACTACGTCGAAGGAATTTCTTACAAATTACTAACTTTGAGAAAAAAAAAAAAAACACAAAACTTAGGCTTAACCAACCACAAGCTGCCAATAAAGCTCTAAGTACATAACCAGGACATTTCCACTGGATGGGTGCAAATGCAATACATAACTGTAACCAATCAAATACTGAATCTGGTTTGCTTCCTCATACCTCTTACAAAAGCCTTTTGTTCCAAGTCTCTCCTTTGAGCCCCCAGACCATAGTTGGGTATTCTCTGATTCATAAATTGCTGTTTGTGCAAATAAACTGTTTGTATTAATCGGTTCTGGCATTACTATAAATGCCTCAGACTGGGTAATTTATAAGAAAGAGGATTAACTGGCTCATGGTTCCACAGGCTGTACAGAAAGCATAACACCAGCATCTGCTTCTGGGGGGGCCCCACCCAGGAAGCTTAAAATCCTGGTGCAAGGTGAAGCAGGAGCTTGAAAAGAAGGCAAGGGGGTTGCTATACACTTTTAAATAAGAACTTCAGGGAACTCACTCACTATCGAGAGGTCAATACCAAGAGGAATGATGCTAAATTATTCATGAGAAATTCACGCACATAATCCAATCACTTTCCACCAGGCCCCACCTCCAACATGGGGTATTACATTTAAATAGGAGAGTTGGGCTGGAAAACACTTCGAAACTATATCCTAAAGATGCCTCAATTTAGGCTACGACAGTGGCTCATGCATGTAATCCCGGCACTTTAGGAGGCCCGAGGGGGGCGGATCACCTGAGCTCAGGAGTTCGAGACCAGGCTGAGCAACATGGCAAAAACCCGTCTCTACAAAACAAACAAACAAAAAACAAAACCACAAAACCAGGCGAGGTGGCGGCGCATGTCTCCCTAGTCCTAGCTACTTGGGGAGCTGGGGTGGGAGGATCATCTGAGCCCAGGAGGTGGAGGCTGCAGTGAGCCGAAATCTTGCCACTGCACTTTAGCCTGGGCACAGAGTGAGACACTGTCTCCAAAATAAATAAATAAAATAAGCCACAATTTTTAAAAGGAGAAAGGAGGGACTGGGGACCCCAAGGCCCACTGCTTCTTCCACGGAGGAACTCCAGACCCTGAATGAGGATTCTCGTCTTATGACGTCCCCGCACAATCTGGAGGAGACTCGGGATTGCGACACAGAGCTGCCCAAAAAGGCTCTGGGCTGGAAAGAAATTCGCGTTTATGGACAAAACAAGACGCTCGGGTTTTGGCTGCTGGCTCAGCTCCTAATCTGCGACGGAGGGAAGTGAGGACTGAACTGTGCCCACGGGGACTCGGAGCTGCTGCAGAGCTGACCGCGAGGCCAAGATCCCACCGCAGCCAGTTCCGGCCGGATTCAAACAGCCTCTTCCCCCTTCTCCGGACACCCACTACGCGCACTCACCATTTCCCAGCCTCCGGATGTTCCGCCTTCTTCCCTATGGATCTCCCAGTACCTGCAGGTCACAGGATAACAGGGGCTATGGTGGAGTCACCGAGGAGCTAATGGAGCGGAAGAGATGGAATAGTACAGACGGGTACTGGACTCAGAGCCTAGGAGCTAGGAGACAAAGGCCTTGCCCTATTGAAGAGCCCGCCTCTTCCTCTCTAGCTGCGCACCTGATTGGGCAGTTTTCACGCTAGCACCACTGATTGGCTGGGGTTCTCCGCCCCACACATTTAGACCCTGATCGACAGGAGATGTAATGAGACACTGGGCTGAATGAGGAAAGAGTGACAGGTTTTTGCCTGCAGCATGTTCAGGCAGCGATTTATCCTTGTGTTGGGGGCCTGGCCCTGCCTGAGGGACATTTGTATTTAACGTTGCATATAAGATTATATCACTTTCTGATTATATTTACGTGTGTGTATATCAATTTCTGAATTATAGTTATGTGTATGCTGCAGGCCCTGTCTCAGCATCCTGTCTTTCCCTTTAGCTGCAGGAGATCAAAGTCCTCCAGGAGATGCAGCTGCACCAGCTGGCTGCAGACAATTATCACCTTCAGTCTGTGAAGCAATTTTGGGTCTGCTTCCAATTAATGGAGTGTCTCAGTGAGACTGAGAGGTGAGGGCCTAGCAGATTGGTTAGTGGTGCCACTCACCCAGACCTCCCAAAACACCCTGTTTCTTTCCCACCAAAGCTGAGCCTGCCTGAGGACCTAAACAAGCATGGAGAACGAAGATGGGACCCTAGTCAGGGATAGTGCTGGGCTGCGGGGTAAAGTCAGCTGGGTCAGTGCCTCCAGGTGTGGGAAGGAGCCGGCCTCTTCTCTAGGGCCCTGGGCAAGTCACTGCCCTCTTTGGGCCTCTGTTTTCTTATCCAAAAAATGTAGGGATGATGAGACTGAGAGGGGCTAATGATGAGCTTCAAAGGAGAAAAGAACTTTGAGAGTGCTTGTGCCTGGCTCTTCCTGAGATGATGAGAACAATGGTGACAGCTACATATAACTGAGTCCTCACAAGGCCCAGTGAGGTAGGTGGTTCCCATCACACTTTCAAGTTGAGAAAACAGTCTCAGGGAGGCCTGGCTGCATGCCCAAGGTTCCACATACAGGGAGTGTTGGAGCAGGGAGTCAATCTAGAATCAGAACTTACCGGAGATGACAGGAGCATTGGACCAGCTTACTCACACCAGTTATCCAGGATACCAGGTCAGTGTAACTGGGCATAACTGGGTGAAGGGAGCATAGTATCACTGACCTTTTCTTTGACTCTAGCAGATGAAGACATCCATGTTGGCCACCCTGGAGACGAAACCACAGAGAGGCCAGATGGGGCTAAAGCAGCAAAAAGGCAGTGTCCCTGTGATGGGGAGGAGCTCCAGGGAGTCAGAGGGAAGAGCTCCTCCCTCACAGCCGGAGGCCTCCACATCAAAAGAGCAAGGGGCCTTTCTCCCGTAGCCCTTCCCTCCTGTGGCAACAGTCCTTGAAATGCCTCTATAGGACAAATCTGAGTAAAAGCCTGGAAGAGCTGGATTTGGGAAATAGTGGGGGCAGGGACCACATAACATTGTGACTTGTAAAAATCTCACCACAGAGTTAACATGGGAACATGGGGGTTCATGTTTTTGGAGGCCAGCTAGGAGGAGGGGAGAGAGTTGGGGAGAGGCAGCTGAGTGTCTTTGGCTTTTTTAAGTGGAAGATGTAGATAGGAGGGTCCAGGAGACAGGGGATTATGAGACTTCAGGGGACAGGCCTTGAATGGACACCCAAAATTGGATACTCATCCCCATCACCACCCGATGGCACAGGGTGTTGCCTCCATCCTGGGCACATTTTCCAGTTATCTGGTGATGGGAGACCCTGCCAGAAAGGATTATATGGATGGGAGTGAGCCTGGGATGGGCAGGGCTGGAACCAGGATCCTGAGGCTTGGGAAAAGAGAATCCAGGACTACACCCTTAGATCTCAGCACTTGGCAAACCTCCTTTCATGAGAGCCTCACGGCTGCCTCTGTGAGCTGAGGCATCAGGCCCCTCTTCCCTATGAATGTTGAAGATTCCACATCAGCCATCAGTCCCTGTTCCCAGAGTGGTGAAGCTGCAGAGCTGCCTGCTTGCAAAGCTCAGTGAGGTTTGGCCTGAGCTGGACTCAGACTCTCCCTCAAGTGGTTCCAATGGAAGGAGAGTAAACTTAGACCTCTCTAAGGGCAGGCAGCTCATATGAGCCTGAGCACTTTTTTAATGGGAGCCTCCAGTTTTTCTGTCATCAGAGAGAGTTGGGGTGGGAGGTCCCTGAGCCTCAGCTCCCATTGTTCCGTTCTTTGAACCCCAGAACCTGCTGCAGACCCAACTCCTGCTTTGTGCACATGCCCTGACCCTGGTGGCCCTGGCAGTAATGCAGTATGAAGGGAGTGGGGAGGGGACCTAGTCTAAGGGGCCTTTCTAATGAACACTGGCTGTCTGACTTCCAGGGAAATGTGAATAATACCAAAAAAAAAAAAAAAAAAAAAAAAGGAAGATGAGTAGCTGGGGCAACACTGGGGGAGAGTGGAGAGGTAAAACTCACAGATGCCCCTGGGGAGAATACTCTGTGTATCTAACTTATTTATCTATTTATTTTGATATAGAGTCTTGCTCTGTTGCCCAGACTGGAGTACAGTGGCATGATCTCTGCTCACTGCAACCTTCACCTCACGGGTTCAAGCGATTCTCCTGCCTCAGCCTCATGAGTAGCTGGGATTACAGGTGCATACCACCACATCTGGCTAATTTTTTATATTTTTGGTAGAGATGGGTTTTCACCATGTTAGCCAGGCTGGTCTTGAACTCCTGACCTCAAGTGATCCACCTGCCTTGGCCTCCCAAAGCGCTGGGATTACAGGCATGAGCCACTGCACCCAGCTTAACCTTTTCAGTAAATCTGAGATGCAGAGGATGGAGCATCTCAGAGGATTTAGATTCCATCCTCTGCATCTTAGATTTATTGAAAAGGTTTGATACACAGATAAAGAGACCCATCACAATGGAGGGTGTGAGTAGGGGACTGAAATCAAAAACCAGTTCCTGGAGGAGGGGCTGTCTGTATCCAACTCTGAAAATAGGTTGGGGCTGCCTGGCATTAGAGAACAGGAAGAGGCCCTTAAGAGAAAAGCCCCAGAAACCAGCCCCTGTTACCTCTCTTCCCCACAAGTTCCCTTCAACATTTTTCACCCAGGCCCGGTTAGTAGGAAGTTTACTCTCCTTCCATTGGCACCACCTGAGGGAGAGTCTGAGTCCAGCTCAGGCCAAACCTCACTGGGCTTTGCAAGCAGGCAGCTCTGCAGCTTCACCACTCAGGGAACAGGGACTGGCGGCTGATGTGGAGTCTTCAACATTCATAGGGAAGATTCATAGATTCATAGGCCTGAAGCCTCAGTTCACAGAGGCAGCCGTGAGGCTCTCATGAGAGGAGGTTTGCCAAGTGCTGAGATCTAAGGATGTAATCCTGGATTCTCTTCTCCCAAGCCTCAGGATCCTGGTTCCAGCCCTGCCCATCCCAGGCTCACTCCCATCCACAAAATCCTTTCTGGCAGGGTCTCCCATCACCAGATAACTGGAAAATGTGCCCAGGATGGAGGCAACACCCTGTGCCGTCAGGTGGTAATGGGGATAAGTACTCACTTTTGGGTGTCCATTCAAGGCCTGTCCCCTGAAATCTCATAATCCCTGTCTCCTGGAACCTCCTATCCACATCTTCCACTTGTCCTTCCCTTTAGCTGCAGGAGATCAAAGTCTTCCAGGAGAAGCAGCTGCTTCAGCTGTCTGCAGACAATTATCACCTTCAGCCTGTGGAGCAATTTCGGGTCTGCCTCCAGTTAATTGAGTGGCTCAGTAAGACTGAGAGGTGAGGGTCTAGCAGATTGTCAGAGGGCATGGAGAATATTTGTTTTGGGCCAGCTGCCAAGAGCCTGTGGCCATGGCTCCCTGGTCAGTGTCAGGCCCTGCTGCGTGATGACCCCTGGGACCCAGCACTCCAGCTGGGCAGGCACTGGGAAGGAGGCCAGGGATGTGGATTCTACTAGCCTCACATCTGCCTCTATACTGTAGCTACAACCTGCCTGCCAGCTGGATCTCTTATCCCAGTAGTCCAGCAACACCACCCTCCTGGCCATGGAGAACATGCCATGATAAATCTTAGGGAACACTGAGTGCCTGGACCAGCAGGAGGAAAGTACCTTAGAGCTCAGTGACATTTGGGCTAGGCATGGGATCCGGGTGTCAGACAGCTACACTGGGCTTCCAGCTCCACCACTGACCAGCCCTGTGACTGGGGCAGAGGACTCACTACTATGGTACTTGAGGCCCCATTGTCATAAATACAATGCACACTGCCAATTCCTTTTTCTCATTTATCTGTTTATTTATAATCACCATGTACTACTGATCTCTGTTGGTGTTTTTATTCAAAATTAATAAGCATGTGATATGTTTTTATCATTCTTCCTCATGATTTCTTTACTATATGATTCCTCTCATGTGTGGTACTTAAGAGTAAATCCATAGAAACACAAAGTAGGAGAGTGTTTCCCAGGGGCTAGAGGGAGAATAACAAGGAGCTGTTGTTTAATGGGTACAGTTTCAGTTTCAAAAAATGGAAAATGCTTTTTATACATGGAAATTATGGTAGCAAATTAATGAGTGTCCTTAATTCATGTCAACTGAAACCTTTAAAATAGTTAAAATAGTTAGTTTTATGTGTAATTTAACATCATGTATAAAATTCTTTTAAATTTTTATATATATATTTTTTAAGAGACAGTCTTGCTCTGTTACCCAGACTGGAGTGCAGGATTGTAATCATCACTTCCTGCAGCCTTGAACTCATGGGCTTAATAGATTTTTCTGCATCAGCCATCTGAGTAGCTGGAATGACAGACACATGCCACCATGCCTGGCTAATTTTTAATTTTTTTGTAGAGAGAGGGTCTCACTATATTGTCCAGACTGGTCTAAAATTCCCAGCCACAAGTGATCCTCCTACCTTAGCCTCCTAAAATATTATAGGCTGAACATGTTGGCTCATGCCTGTAATCTCAGTGTTTAAATATCTGCAGCAGCACTGATGAATATTACAAATGTGATGTACAAAAGAAAGTAGATGTAAAAATATACATACTATATAATGCCATTTATGTAAAATCCAAAAAGAATATAAAATTGAAGTTTTGGCTTTCAGTAATGGTGGAGTAGCTTGTTGAACAATACTCTTACAAATAACAATGGTAAAATCTGGATACAATGTCATATATTGTTATATAGAAACACACATCTATATATCATACATAGGATATATGTACAGATAAGAACTGAATGAGAATTTTAGCTGTGCCCACTGAAAGGGAGAAGGGTATCTGAATTTGAATCCAGCCAAATTAACTCCCTCTTCAAAAAATAACAACACTCTTCAAAGGAATACAACAGAATCCAGAGTCTCTGTAAGTATTATTTATAGTTTTCAAAATACAATTTTAAAATTTAAGAGACATGAGAAGAAACACAAAATGTAATTCATGCACAAGACAAAACACAGGCATTAGAAGCTATCCCCAAAACGTCCAAGATGTTGTTATCAGCAGTCAAGTATTTGAGAGCAGCCATTGAAACTATAGTCATGGGGTGAAGAAAAAACGTTCTCATAATGAATGAATACATGTGGAATCTCAGCAAGAAATGCACATTATTAAAAAGAACCAAATAGAAAGATAATGAAATTTTAAAATAGTACTTTTAGGTTGATTCATAGATTAGAAAAAGACAGAACAATAGAAACTACTGAATCTGAAAAAAAAGAGTAAAAAAAGTTTGAAGAAAATGGACAGAGTCTTACCAATAAATGTGGTACAAAAGTAACAACTAATAGCTGAAAACTATTGGTCAAAACCCCCAAGTTTTGTTTTCTTTGTTGTTTATTTTTGTTTTTTTTGAGATGGAGTCTCACTCTGTCGCCCAGGCTGAAGTGCAGTGGTGCGATCTCAGCTCACTGCAAGCTCTGCCTTCCGGGTTGACACCATTCTCCTGCCTAGTCTCCTGAGTAGCTGGGACTACAGGTGCCCCTCACCACACGGCTAATTTTTTGTATTTTTAGTAGAGATGAGGTTTCACCATGTTAGCCAGGATGGTCTCGATCTCCTGACCTCGTGATTCGCCCGCCCCGGCCTCCCAAAGTGCTGGGATTACAGGCCAAAACCCCTAATTTTTATATCCAAGCAAAGTCAACAAATCCCAGAAAAAAAATCCAAGTAAAACCATACCAAGGCCATAGGCCATATTGTGATTTAAGAAACTGGCAGGACAGGGCTTTCAATTGACTTTCTATGATTTCTAATTTTTACTATTTATAATGATGGAAAATAGGTTATCCTTGAGAGTTTTTATCTTGGAGAAAGTCTCACATATCAGGCATAGATGACTAAGGGTTATTAAAGGCAGATGACTTTCTAGCCTTGTTTTAGAGTTTTAATTTCTTACTTTGGAAATAAATTTGTTTCTTACAAATCTTGTAGTAAAAATGATTCTCCAGAAAGATGTGCCCAGGATATTCTCTCCTGCTGCATCCTCCCTGCGCAGAATTAAAGCTGTGTGTACTTCAATTTTGGAAATGTACAGTATGAATTACTTAGAGTTAATTTGAAAAACTAAAAGAAAAACATGGGATGAATTAAGATATTTAAGAATTAAGATATTACTGTGATGTTCCTTCAGCAAATTACTAAAAGTGGTTCCAGAGTGATATTTAAAAATTATTATTAAAAGAGTTTCTAAGGGAGCCCTATTCAGGGCAAAAAGACATTGTACATTACCTCAGTACACAAATATTCCTAATGTTTTGTGAAGGACCAAGGGTCCTGTTTTGTCCTATTGGCCAGTATTAACACTAAGACACCTGATTCCTGGGAACCAACCTGTGTGGGAGTCACAAAAGTGGTGGATGTGGCTCCCAAAATGGCTTATTTTGGACTCTGAAAATAAGAGAGGGGTCCCTTCTCTGTGAGGCTGAGTTTCCTGACTGTACGAAGGAGTCAGGCCTTTCCCCTGTGACGTTTTCTCCTCTTTATTACAGTGGCAGGAGCATCCCGGCGAGAGGCCTGACCCAGGTGTGTAGGCCAAGCAGCCAGCCCGGAAATCCAATGGGGTGTTCTTGGGGTGCAGAGGAGGATTTGTGACAGTCCATACACAGAAAAAGGAAAAGGTGGCTTTGAAGAGGCAAGTGCAAAGATACCAGAGATGGGGTATTGTCATTTTAGGCAGTGAATTGACGGTTTCACTTACCAGGGAGCTCCCATCGTGAGCTCCCAAAAGGCCTAACAACTGCTAGGCCCACGGGTCATTAGCTCCACCTTTACGGAGAAGCTGCACTATGCATGTCAGAAGCGGGGTAGGCAGGGATGAGGGAAAGGACGGGATAAGGAAAGAAAAGATGTGCGCTGAGCTGAGCTGCGGGAGGGTAAATCTAACTACGTAACAATGAGCAGGCTGTGAGAGGCTCCTTGCCCCTTGCAGATTTGTGAAAAATCAAACTTCCGCCCAAGAAGCCGGCATTTCAGGTAGGGGCGATGATGTCACAATCACAGGTTGAGATCTGCTGCCCAGGCCATGCTTGCTCCCCGCAGGCAGGCGAGATTTCGGAACAGCCAGGACCTCCTCCGCATGGGGGAACCGCTCTAGACGCTCAGAGGAGCGGAGTTGAAACGGGTGCCATCGCCGTACATCCTGGGAGCTGTACTCTCTTAATCGCTCCTAGCCCCTTAGTGACAAAGCGACAGTATTATTTCGCAGGGCTGGGGGCGGGCGAAGCCCTGGGGACGCGCATCATGCTGGGAGTGGTAGTCTCTTTTTTTTTTTTTTTTTTTTTGAGACGGAGTCTAGCTCTGTCGCCCAGGCTGGAGTGCAGTGGCGCGATCTCGGCTTACTGCAAGCTCCGCCTCCCGAGTTCACGTCATTCTCCTGCCTCAGCCTCCCGAGTAGCTGGGACTACTGGCGCCCGCCACCACGCCAGGCTAACTTTTTTGTATTTTTCGTAGAGACGGGGTTTCACCGTGTTAGCCACGATGGTCTCGATCTCCTAACCTCATGATCCGCCCGCCTCGGCTTCCCAAAGTGCTGGGATTACAGGCGTGAGCCACCGCGCCTGGCCTGGGAGTGGTAGTCTCTTAACCGCTCCCAGCCCCTTGTTTGCAGGACTACAGGACTACAATCCCAGCATGCTCCGGGCTCGGGGTTGGGGCACAGCCATTAGAGAGAGAGAGGCAGGGCGCTGCGCACCTCGCCGGGCATGCGGGGCGTTGTAGTCTCTCAACGACTCCCGGCTCTTTGGTCGCTTGGCTGCAGGACTACAGTTCCAGCAGGCACCGGGCTCAGTGGGAGGGGCAGGGTGGTGTGGACCTGGCAAAGCAGTGGTGCCCGCTCACCCCCTGCTGCCTTTCTCTCCATGGGGAGTGAGTTTGGAGAGGGATATGAGGGATAAATCTGGGCTGGACAGTGAGAAAGGTGTGACTCTTCTAAGTACACCTCGCTTTTGCCCCAATCTGGCAGGTCCCACCTCCGACTGAGCAGCTCGGTTTCCTCTCTTTATCCTTACCCGCTGGTCTTTCCATGACATCGCGCCGCCTCCAGCCCAGGGAGCCGCCTGCTTTCCTAAAGTACTACGGAAACTGGCCTGATGTCTGTCTGAGACATCGTACATTGTGCCACCGGCCTCTGCTTACTCCAGGCAGAGCTCCAGTTCAGCAGCATTTGGGAGAAATTTGCTGCCTGGGCCGCCCGTATACAACTTCAGCTTTGCAGTGGGTAACATGGGCTGTGGTTTGGTGAAAATGTCGACCTCACTGACCCCTTTTTCGTGGAAGTGGAAGTTGAGACATGAGGGACAGTAATTATTGGCACACTGGGATCTGCTAAAAGCAGAGGAGAAAGCCCCAATATTTCCAGGCATGTGTCTGGTGGGCCATTTTCACCTACCCATTTATGGATCTAGGCCTCCAAAAAATCAACCTAAACATGATGATTGTTTTGATATTTTACACGTGTAACCATGGGCCTCATCTCACCTTAGACCTGACTGGCCACTGTCTCAAAGACGTGGATGGTGACCAGCTCTCTCCAGAACAGATGGCGCTCCAGCTTTGTGGGAGCAACTTTCAAGGTGTGGATCACTTGGAAGTCATTTGAAACCTATGAAGTTTAACATCTCTGCTTTGGATGGAATGCTCATCACCTACAGCAGTCAGGGATGTAACTAAACTTGCTGGGACTGATGTGTTGAAATTTTTTGTCTAGATAGTGGAAACATCCAGGAGCACTTCTGCTTCCATGTAGCCTCTTAATAATTGATGTCCCTAAAATCCTGTGTCCTCAGAAACAGATACTTTCAGCCAAGGGCAGTGGCTCAGGCCTGTAATCCCAGCACTTCGGGAGGCCAAGGTGGGTGGATCACCTGAGGCCGGGAGTTCGAGACCAGCTTGGCCAACATGGTGAAATCCTGTCTCTACTATAAATACAAAAATGAGCTGGGCATGGTGGCATGTGCCCGTAATCTCAGCTACGTAGGAGGCTGAGGCAGGAGAGTTGCTTGAACCTGGAGGCAGAGGTTGCAGTGAGCAGAGATTGCACCACTGCACTCCAGCCTGGGCAACAGAAGAAAAAAAAAAAAAAAGGAAGGAAGAAAGTTACTTTCACAAAGTTGGTACCAGCTTTCTTGTTTTTATATCTAATCTGTAAAAATCTGGCTGTTAATCTACATGAAAGTAATAGTTCATTCATGTCACACTTCCAATAGTTTCTCATTTGTGATTTTTGAATGTGGTACACTGTCAAAAAAGGGAAAACATGATTGTGACCATTGAACTCTATTACTGTACTTGTGAAGCTTATAAAGAATTTACTACTTCAGGATTAATTACACCTGGGTTCATCAGTGCCTTTGTAAAGAAAGGAAGAGAAACCATGTGTCATCTATGCAGGTGGCAAGATGAGGAAGTATAGGGAGACGACAGCAGAATACTAGGGCTTTGCCCTTTTTGTTTGTTTGTTTTTTGAGATGGAGTCTTGCTTTGTCGTCCAGGCTGGAATGCAGTGGTGCAGTCTCGGCTTTCTGCAACCTCTGTCTCCTGGGTTCACGTGATTCTCCTGCCTTAGCCTCCCGAGTAGCTGGGATTATAGGTGCCCACCAACACACCTGGCTAATTTTTATATATTTAGTTGAGACAGGGTTTCACCATGTTGGCCAGGCTGATCTCAAACTCCTGACCTCAGATGATCCACCCGCCTCAGCCTCCCAAAGTGCTGGGATTACAGGCGTGAGCCACCGCCTCTGGCAGTCTCTGCTCTTTTTAACAGTAGGGCCTCTAGGGACAGTCTGTGTGGTAAAGTGCATGCATCCCTCCCCAGTCCCTCAGTATTCTCGCCCTAGTCCCTGTTCCCTCTTTAGGTAATGGTGTCTGATTACCCTTGCCCACAAGTGTCAAAAGGGAATGTTGTAATGTGAGCCTATCCATCATTTTAAAATGAGGATTAATGGAGAGGAGAGTCTTTGGACCTGTGTTTAGAAGCACTGATATTTGGTGTGTGCTGTCTAACGGCAGCTATCTGAGAAGATTGGTCCTGATGCAGCCACAGCTGCTATGCATAGAGCAGAAGCTTCTTGCAATTTGGTGTCTTCTGGTTAGATTTTGTGGCTCTGACTCTCCTCTGCTCACCCACTCCTGGTAGTATCTGCTGGCTTGCCTGGTTTGTTCCACTTCTTTCCTGTTAGCCTGTTGTGTAACTGTATTTCACAGGGTCTTTAGGGATTCTACCCTCACCAGACTAGTCACTGGACACTGGCCATGTGCTTATCTTGCTGGAGCCCCTATGCTCATTCTCTCCAGTGGAGCTGTGAAGAATTCAACTTACTTGTCAGTCTTCTCATCTGGGTATTGCTGGACTGTTTAGGAAGCAGGGAATCTTGTCTTTGGTCTCATTATTATTTCTGTTGTGTATTTTGAAGTCTGATAACTTTTTTTTTCTGAGATAGAGTCTTGCTCTGTTGCCCAGGCTGGAGTGCAGTGGCAGGATCTCGGCTCACTGCAACCTCTGCCTCCCAGGTTCAAGTGATTCTCCTGCCTCAGCCTCCCAGAGTAGCTAGGACTACAGGTGCCTGCCACCACCATGCCCGGATAATTTTTGTATTTTTGGTGGAGATGGGGTTTCCCCATTTTGGCCAGGCTGGTCTCAAACTCATGACCTCAGGTGATCCACCCATTTCGGCCTCCCAAAGTGCTAGGATTAAAGGCAGGAGCCACTGTGCCTGGCGTCTGATACTATTTTATTAATGATGTGGACACTTGCAGGAACAGCCACTTTTAAATACTAGTGAATTTAGGCTGGGCATGATGGCCCATGCCTGTGCCATTTCACTCCAGCCTGGGCGACAGAGCGAGACTCTGTCTGAAAGAAGAAAAAAAAAGATAGTGAATTTAACTCTGGCAACAACTTGATGAAGTAGGCATAGATCCCCATTATACACGTGAGGAAACTGACACTCAGAGTGGTTGAGTCGTTTCATTAACACCACACAAGTTTTTGGTGCATTTCAAATTGTAACCTAGAAATCTTCCTCTAGGATATCTAAGCCTATCTAATATTCTACTTTGTTTCTCACTGCCAGAGTCCCCAAAAGTACAAATCTCATTCTGACTCCATTTTCTACTTGTTGATACAAAACTGGCAAAAAAATAGCCTCATGGTGAGGGAGAAAACTAGCTGGAGGGGGGCCTTCCCTTTTCTATTTCTTACCTGTTGTGGGAAGTCAGGGACCCCGAATGGAGGGACCTGCTGAAGCCGTGGCAGAAGAACATAAATTGTGAAGATTTCATGGATATTTATTAGTTCCCCTAATTAATACTTTTATAATTTCTTATGCCTGTCATTACTGCAATCTCTGAACGTAAATTGTGAAGATTTCATGGACATTTATCACTTCCCCAATCAATACACTTATAATTTCCTATGCCCGTCTTTAATCTCTTAATCCTGTCATCTTCGTAAGCTGAGGATGTATGTCGCCTCAGGACGCTGTAATGATGGCATTATCTGTACAGATTGTTTGTAAAACATGTGTGTTTGAACAATATGAAATCTGGGCACCTTGAAATATAACAGGATAACAGCAATTTTCAAGGAACAAGGGAGATAACCATAAGGTCTGACTGCCTGCGGGGCCAGGCAGAACAGAGTCATATTTCTCTTCTTGCAGAAAGTGAATAGGAGAAATATTGCTGAATTCTTTTCCCAGCAAGGAATAGCCCTGGGAAAGGAATGCATTCCCAGGGGGAGGTCTCTAAAATGGCCGCTCTGGGAGTGTCTGTCTTATGCAGTTGAAGATAAGGGATGAAATATGCCCAGGTCTCCTGCAGTGCCCTCAGGCTTGCTAGGATTAGGAAATTCCAGCCTGGCAAATTCTAGTCAGACTGGTTGTCTGCTCTTGAACCCTGCTTCCTGTTAAGATGTTTATCAAGGCAATGCATGCCCAGTGGGACATGGAACCTCATCAGTAATTCTAATTTCACCCTGGCCTTGTGATCTCGCTCTGCCCTTCTGCCCTTGTAATCTTTTATTGCCCCTTGAAGCATGTGATCTTTGTGATTTACTCCCTGTTCATACCCCCCTCCCCTTTTGAAATCCCTAATAAAAACTTGCCGGTTTTGTGGTTCAGGGGGCATCACGGAACCTGCTGACATGTGATATCACCCCTGGAGGCCCAACTGTAAAATTTCTCTCTTTTCTACTCTTTCTCTTTATTTCTCAGACCAGCTGACACTTAGGGAAAATAGAGAAGAACCTACACTGAAATAATGGGGGGCTGGTTCCCCTGATACTTACCCTTGATAATTGTTAGTTTTTTTGAGTGTGCTCGAGAACTGGCAGAGGCTGGCCAGTCCTCACCTGAAAAGTATATTATGTAAAGTTAATCCACTTACTTTTTGCAGGTGTGATTTTTATATCCTTTTTTTTTTTTTTTTTTTTTTTGAGGTGGATGGAGTCTTGCTCTTGTCGCCAAGGCTGGAATGCAATGCCGAGATCTTGGCTCACTGCAACCTCTGCCTCCCAGGTTCAAGAGATTCTCCTGCCTCAGCTGGGATTACAGGCACCTGCCATGATGCCCAGCCAATTTTTTGTATTTTTAGTAGAGACAGGATTTCATTATGTTGGCCAGGCTGGTCTTGAACTCCTGACCTCAGGTGATTCACCCATCTCAGTCCCCCAAAATGCTGGGTTTACAGGCATGAGCCACTGTGCCCAGCCTTATCCTAGTTATTTTTCTGGGTTTTCTTTTACAAGTTCCTGCTGTGCATTAAAATACAATGCAAATATTGATGAAAATAAAACTTTTTTCCTCCTACTAAATGGTAAAAACACTTTTTTTTTTTTTCGAGACAGAGTCTTGCTCGTGTTGCCCAGGCTGGAGTGCAATGGCATGACTGCAGCTCACTGCGACCACTGCCTCCCAGGTTCAAGTGATTCTCCTGCCTCAGCCTCCAGAGTAGCTGGGACTACAGGCACCCGCCACCATGCCTGGCTAATTTTTTGTATTTTTAGTAGAGACAGGGTTTCACCATATTATCCAGGCTGGTCTTGAACTCCTGACCTCAGGCGATCCATCTTCCTCAGCTCTGAGCTACCACACCCAGCCGAGGTGGGTGAAGTTCTGGGTTTTCTTATAAAATGTCACAGGAGATTATGACACAAATATTTTATAAAGCCTTTGGGTGGTATGAGCTGTGTCATAACACAGTCCAACAAGCAGGTGAGTTTGTGACTCTCATAGGCACATCCAGCCAACAATGGTATTATCATTCTTAAACCTAGACACAACCCACTGGTGAGGTTATAAATCTCACATATGGATGCAGACCACAGTTGGAATTGTTACTGTCATATGTGGATTTGGCCACAGGTCGAAGGGGAAGTCATTTCTTGACTAACTCACAGGCACAGTGTTGTCTCTTATACTTGGAACAAGCTAGTAGAAGAGATGTTGACTCTCATTGTTAGGATTAGGAAATGGGGATGATTCTGGGTTTTTCTACACACACAAATGTCACAAAAAATCACAACACTCATGCATACAGCATAATGCCCTATGGTGGTACAGAGAGTGTCAACACAGCCCAATACAAAGTTGAGACTTATTCTCATATGCACAGCCAGCTGACAGTAAGAATTGTCACCCACACACATGGACAGATCCCATTAGTGAGGTCCTGACTTTGCCTTGTGGACAGGGTTCACAGTTGAAATTGTGACTGTCATATGCAGATCTGACCACAGGTAAGATTGTGACTCATTTCTGGACCCAGCTCACAAACATGGTGATGACTCTCATACCTGGACCCAGGCAAGAGAAAATGTGTTGACTTCTGCCTGGGCTTAGGGTAACGGGTAAGATCTTAGAGCCATACAAACAAAGTTCACAGAGCAGAATTCCACTCTCAAGCATATTATGTGAAAATCTCAGATGGTACAGAGAGTGTCATAACACAGCCAGAAACACAGAGGAAATTGTGAATCTCCTATGCATACCCAGCCAACAATAAGGATGGTCACTCTCCCATATAGACACAGCTCACTGTTGAGGTTCTGAATCTCACGCCCAGAGGCAATGAAAAGTTGAAAGTTTGACTCACGTACATGCATCTGGTCAACAGGTAGGATAGTGACTCTGAGACCAAGATTCAGCACCCTGGTGAGGCTGTGCCTATCTTATGGGAACACTGTTTGCAGTGGAGATAGAGCTCTCATGGACGGATCCTGTCCGATGTTAAGACTGTGTCTCGTGTATTTGGATGCAACTCACAAGAGGTGTTGACTGTCAGACCTAAAGCTGGGAAATATGTAGAACTGTGAAATTTATTCCTGGTCCTTCCTGCAGGTGTGATTGTGGTGTATACTTTCACACAGCACCTAATTTATTTTACTAATTTGCTTGGGCCCAGCCAACAGTTGGGACTGTGACATATACCTGGATCAAGTACCTAGGTGATGTAACTCTCCAGCCTGGGCCTTACCACAGGGTACATTGTAACATATCTTTGGACTTTTCACCTATGTGATGTGACTCTACTTTCTTGCCTCATCTTGGCCTCCATTGGGAATTGTGACATATTGCTGGGCCAAGAACCTAGGTGGTGTGACTATCCTGTCTTCAGGGGAAATTGTGACATGACTCTGGGAAATTTTCCCTGCCTTCAGGGGAAATTGTGATATGTCTCTGGGTTTGTTACCTAAGTGATGTGACTCTCATGGCCTGTGTGGGCAAGCCCAAAGGGGTCATTGTGACCTATCTCTGGGCACATCACAGAAGTGGTATGACTTTTCTCTCATTTCAGGACCCTGGTCTCAGTAGGGACTGTGACATATCACTGGGCCTATAACCTAGGTAATGTGACTCTCCTTTTCTTCCTGTGTTCTGTCCCAGTGAAGATTATGACAAATTTCTAGGCCAATCAGGTATGTGGTATGACTCTGTGCTCTTTCCTGGGCCCTGCTAGCAGGGAGCATTGTGACATATTGCCAGGCTCAGCACCTAGGTAATGTGACTCTTCTTGCAGCCTGGGTTCTACATACAGAAGGGATTGTGACATATTGCTCAACCAAGAACTCAGATGATGTGACTCTCCTGCCTGTGCCCTGAGTACAGTGGGCATTGTGACATATCACTGGGTCTAGCACCCAGGTGATGTGACTTTACTGCCTTGTTCCTGCCCAAATGTAAAATGGTGGCATATACCTGGGTCCAGCTCAGAGGCACAAGAATGACTCTCTTACCTGGACACAGCCAGTGGGAGATATTTTCATTTCTGTAGCCAGGCTTAGGCCACAGGTAATGTCCTGGGTCTCTTACATGTATAAAGTTCACAGAACATTACAACACTCAGGATGATCACAGGAAGCCCTAGAGCGATACAGAGAGTTTCTAACAGGGCCTAGCTAACAGCTGAGATTGTGACTCTCGTATGCAGACCCAGCCGACAGGCTCTTCATTCTTACACATAAACAGAGCCTACGAATGAGGCACTTAATATCACACATCAAAACAGTTGCAAGTTGGATTTGTTACTCTCATATGTGGATCTGGTTTCCAGGTGGTTTGGTGACTCTCAAACCATGATTCAGCAGACCTGTGAGGCTGTGAGTTCCCTATCAGAACACAATCTGCAGGTGAGATTGGGGCTGTTGTGCATGGATTTTGTGCATTGTTGAGACTGTAACTCCTTTACTTGAACCCCACTCACAGGAGGGGTTGCCTCTCATACATGAAGCCAGGACTCGTCTGAAACTGTGAAACTCATTTCTGTACATTCCCAAGTGTGTGATTGGGAAATATACCTTTGCCCAGAACCTTAGTGATCTGACTCTTTCCCAGGCCCAGCCCACAGATAAAATTGTGACATATACCTGGACCACCCACCTAAATAATGTGAAACTCCTTCCTGGGCCCTGCCTGCCAAGGGCATTTTTACATTTCAGTGTGACCAGCAGCCACCCAGGTGCTGTGACTCTCCTGCCTGGTACCTGCCTACAAAGAGCATTGTGACTTATTTCTGGGTTCATTATGTAGGTGATGTGACTTCATTCTACTGCTTTGGCTCTGTGCTTAGAGTGCACTGTGACATTTAGCTGGGTACTGCACCCACATAATGTGACTCTCCTGACTGAGTTCTTCCTACAGGAAGCGTTGGAACCTATCACTTAGCCTAGCATCTAGGTGATGTGATTCTCCTCTCTTGCCTGGTTCCTGCCCACTGGAGAGATTGTGACCCATTGCTGAGCCCAGGGCCAAGGTGATGTCACTCTCCTGCCTTGGCTGTGCCCATGGGGGCCACTGTGACACCTGTCTAGGCTAATAACTTAAGTGAAGTGAGTCTCCTTTCCTGCCTAAGCTCTGCCTACAGGGGGGATTTTGATATATCACTGGGCCCAGCAGCCAGGTGATGTGACTCTTCTGCCAGGGTACTGCCTACAAGGGGGATTGTGACATATCTCTGGACCAGCACCCAAGTGATGTGTCTTTTCTGGCCTCTCCCTCTCCACAGGTTGTATTGTGCCATATATCTGTGTCCAAATTATAAGCACAATGATGAATCTTTTACTGGGAGTCAAGATATGTGCAGGATGGTGAAACTTATCACTGGACCTTTCCACAGTGTTATTGTCACATATACCTTTGTCCAACATGTGAGTGATTTGACTCTGCAGACTGGGTCCAGTTCACAAATAAAATTGTGCCATATACCTGGGCCAAGAACCTAATAGGTATGACTCATGTGCCTGGGCCCTGCCTTCAGAAAGATAGTGACATTACACTGCACCCAGCACCTAAGAGGTGTGATTTTCTTCTTCTACATGGGGCCTGCCCACAGCAAGACTTGTGACATATCAATGGGTGATGTGACTATCATTTTTCTTCCTGGACCCTGCCCACATGGATAATTGTAACATATCACTGGCCCCAACTATTAGGTGATGTGACTCTCTTGTCTGGGATTTGTCAACAAAGGACATTGTGACCTATTTCCTTTTTATTTTCCCAGATGGAGTCTTGCTCTGTTTCCCAGGCTGGAATGCAATGATGCAATCTCAGCTCACTGCAACCTCCATCTCCCAGGTTCAAGTGGTTCTCCTGCCTCAGCCTCCCAAGTAGTTGGGACTACAGGTATGCACCACCATGCCTAGCTAATTTTTTTGTATTTTTAGTAGAGACGGGATTTCACCATGTTGTCCAGGCTGGTCTTGAACTCCTGACCTCAATGATCTGCCATCCTCAGCCTCCCAAAGTGCTGGGATTACAGGTGTGAGCCCCCGTGCCTGGTGTGACATATTTCTAAGTTCAGCACCCAAGTGCTGTGACTCTCCTGACTGGGCCCTCCCCACGAGGAAAATTGTGACATATCCCTGGGCCCAGTCCTTAGGCCACATGACCCTCTTTTTTTACCTGGGCCCAGCCCACAAAAGTAATTGTGACATATCAGTGGGCCCAGCATCCAAGAAATATTATTCTTCTGCCTAGGCCCTGCCAACAGAAATATCCCTGCTTTTTTCATATCCCTGCTTCAGCACCGTAGCATGTTTTCTGGTTCACACCCACAGGTGTGATTTTGACATATACCTTTTCCTAGCACCTGAGCGATTTGCCTCTTTAGCCTGGGTTAATCCCACAAGTAGAATTGTGACATATACCTGGCACAGGCACCTAGGTGATGTAACTCTTGCCTTGGTGCTGTCCTCAGAGGGGATTGTAATATATCACTGGGCCCAGCACCTGGTGATGTGGCTCATGTCGTTTTCCCTGGGCCCTGCCCCAGTGGGGATTGTAAATATCTCTGGGCCCTATATTCATGTGATGTGACTCTCCTGCCTGGGCCCTGCCCACAGAGGCACTGTGACATCTCTGGGCCCATCCCTTGGGTGGTGTAATTCTCCTTTTGTGCCCAGGTGCTGCCTTCAGGAGGGATTGTGACATATGCCTGGACCAAACACCTGGATGACGTGACACTCCTGCATGAGCCCTGCCCTAAGGGGATATTTTTACATGTTTGGTGAACTCAGCATCTAGGTGATGTGACTCTACTCTTCTGCCTGGGCCCTGCCCACAGAGGGCATTGGAACATTTCACTTGGCTCAGCACCAAGAAGATGTTACTCTCCTACCTGGACCTCTCCCACAGGGGACACCTAGATGATGTGATTTTTCTTCCTGGTTCCTGCCCAGACTTCAAATTGTGATGTATATCTGGGCCCAAAACACAGGTAAGGTAATAACTCTCATAGCTAGACCAAGACAATAGAGAGATTTTGACTTTTGTAGCTAGGCTTAGAACAATGGGTACATATTCCTGGCCCAGCTCCCAGGTGATATGACCCTCCTACCTAGTTAGTGCTCACAGGTGTGATTGTTACCTATGTTTGGACTCAGTTCATTGTGAGCATTGTGATCACTCCTACCTGGACTTAGCCACAAAAAAATATGTTGACTCTTATACCTCAAAATAGGAAACTCAACCCACAAGAGGTGTTGACTCTTACACGTTTTGCTGGAAAATGTCCAGGATTGTGAATTTCTGCTATTGATTGGGTCCAGGTATGAGTTTCATTGCTGTGCCTGAGCTGAGTTCAAAATGAGTCACTATCTCACCTGTGGCTGCATCTACATATGACAGTCACAATTCCAAGTCTGGATTGCATTTGTGTGTGAGACTTAGGACCTCAACAGTAAGCACTGTCTATGTGTGAGGGTGACAATTCTATCAGCTGGAAGTGCATATGAGAGTCACAATGTCACCTTTGTTCTTGGTCCTGTTATGACATTGTATCACTTGAGGGCTTTATCCAGACCCAGGACCTTGCCTGTTGCCCTAAGCCTAGATATCAGAGTCAAAATCTGTTCTCTTAGCTGAATCCAGGTACGAGAGTCAACATCCCACCAGTGAGCTGTGACCATGTGTATGTCACAATTTCACCTGTGGGCAGGAACCAGACATGAGAGTCATATCACCTGGGTGCTGGGTAAGTGATACATTACAATTCTTACTTTGGGCAGGGTCCAGGCAACAGAGGAGAGACACATCACCTATATGACTGGCCCAGCGATGGGTGAAAATCCTCTCTGAGAGCAGGGCCCATTCAGGAGAGTCATATCACCTAGCTGCTTGGCCAAGTGAAATATCACAATGCACCCTTTGCACAGGGCCAATACAGGACAGTTACATCACCAGGGAGCTGGGTCCAGCTATATGTCACAATTCCTTTTGTGGAAAGTGTCCAGGCAGAAAAGCAGAGTCACATCACCTAGCCAATGGGCCCAGAGAGATGCCACAATGCCATTTGTAGGCTGGGCCCTGGGAGAAGAATAACATCACCCAGTTCTGGGCCCAGCAATATGTTGTGATCCCAACTGGAAAAAGGTTCCAGACAAGAGAGGAGAATCACATCATCATGATGATAAGCCAAGAGATTTCACAATCCCCCCCTGTGCACATGTCCCAGGCAGAAGACCTGAATTACCTTTTTACTTAGGCCAGTAATGTCACAGTGCTTCCTCAGGGCAGGGCACAAACAAGATAGGACAGTCACATCATTAAGTGCTAGACTTAATGCTAGATATGTCATAACCTTACTTGTGGGCAGGGTCCAGGAAGGAGAGATTTATGTCACCTAGGTGCTCAGTAAAGAGATATATTACAATTACAATTCCTTTGAGGGAAGTGGCCAGGCAAAATAGTCACATCACCTAGGTGCTTGGCCCAGGTATAAGTCACAAGATATCTGTGTGTTGAGCCCAGAAGGACTATCAAATTACGAAGGTTCTACGTAGAAGTGCATGTCACAGACACCTGCAGGAAGGCCCAGGAATGAGACTCCCAATTCCACACATTTTCCCACTCCAAGTGTAAGAGTCAACAACTCCTGAGACTTAGGCCCAAGTACATGAGTCACAATCTCAACAGCAGATTGCATCCTGCCATGAGAGCCCCAATCCCTTCTCCAAGCTGTGTTCCAGTAGAGGAGTCACAACATCAATGGTGTGCTGAATCCTGGTTGGAGAGTTCCCACTTCACCTGTGGACTGGATCCGCATATGAGAGTCTCAATTCTAGCTCTCAACTGCCCCTGGGTGTGAGATTCAGGACCTCAATTGTGAGCTGTGTACACATGGACATGTAACAATTTCTACTTTTGGCTGTGTGTTCATACAAGACTCAATCTCATCTGTGTTCTCGGCCCTGTTATGAGACTCTCTGTACCACCCATGGGATTTATTCAATACGCATGGGTGTCATAATCCTCTGTGATCTTCATACAAGTAGAAGACCCAGGACCTTACCCATGGCCCTAGGCCTATCTATGAGAATTGACATTTTTCCTCACATTTTTAATTTTAACAAATATGTTATTCTCCTCTCAGTTCAGATTCATCAGGAAATTGAATCATATTCAGAAGAATTAAAACTGAAAGACTAATATGTTTGTTAAAGCAATGCAGGTTGTCATACTAATAAACCCTAAAATTTCAAAGGCTTAGCAACGTAATACATTTTCTGCTTACATCACCATCCCCTTTGGCTTATTTCTGGTTAAGAGAACTTCTTTGTGATTATTCGGAGATTAGATTTTTTTTAAATTTCCTATCTGCACTCTCTCTTTCTTCAGCCAATAGATGAAAAAAGATGCAAAGAAGACACATTTGCTTTTTATGCACACATCACTTCCAGTCACTATGTTGAGCAGAGTCAGTGTGAGGACAATTGAGAATAGCAGTTTTCTGGCAGGACAGCCACTTCTCAGCAAAAGATGACACAATAAAAGTATAAATCTTTCATGGGAGGCTCACATATTTTCAGCAAATTAAGCATATGCATGAATAAAATTCTTGTGGTAAAATAAAGATGCATTTTGTTGATTCCTATGGAGCTCAGGTAATATTGGATAAAAAGCAAAAAAATTATTTGAAATAGTAATATTGTGAATGAAGTTATTCTGTCAATAGAATTAAAAATATTTTTATCTCATACTAGTCATCTTATCTATAGTTGTACAATATCAAATGCTACTTTTTATTCACAATTGTACTTCATATAATTATTCCATGTATATCATCCTTCTTCACTGTTTCAATGCCTTCTGCACTTCACATCAGTGAAAAACAGGCCAGCTAATGCCAGGAAATGGGTGTTTTGCTAGTGCTACTTTAAGAGTAATGATGAAGAGCACTTGTCTGAATTGTTCCCATGTGGCAAACACTGTGATTTGGCCCAAAGTACACACATTTCTTATGTACCTCTAAATTTACTGATGAAATAAAATTCTTAGCTAACATCATCTCATTCAAATATGTTTTATGAAATTTGGTTGACATTTCAGTGTCTCTGACTTAAATGGAATATTGAAAATGTCCATGAATCCAAATAGAGTGTCATACATGAGCAATCTTTTACTAAAAGCCTTTCTGAGGCAGAGTAAGATTCATAAAATTTCTTTATAATATAGAAGAAATGTGTTACCTATGTTTCCAGTAATCAACTCCGAACACTGAGCATCTCAGTTCCCAGTATTCACCCTGAGATACTCAGGAAAAATTGGTATCTCTGTAAGGAGACAGAAAAAGGTGTTTGGGGGAGGGTCACAACATTGCACGTAAATGCTTTCTGCAAGCACCTGTTAGGATCTTAATCTAATTGGTCTATCATTTGCATGGCTAGACAGTTACTGAATGTAGTCATACTATTTTGTTGTTTTTTGCAGCCAATGACATCTGTTACCTATAACTTTTATACAATAACTTGCTTAACTGAAACATGAATCTTTTGTTAATTTACCCTAAATTGAGAGACGAGATTTGCAATTTCCAATCTTTCAATGTTAAAGCAAATCAGAGAAGAGTAATGTGTGTATGTGGTATGCATTTTCTTGCCTAATTATCAAAATTCTTCTCATATTGAATTGCACACTCTAGGCAGCCACCTTAAAAATAGTCCCTCCTACTTTTTTTAGCCAGGATATTAGATTTCAAAAGGTCAAGGACTTAATAATTGGGCAAAGACAAAACCTTGCCTTTGCTTCTTGACCATTTCAAAGAGCATGGTAATTGTGCCAAGCCATTGAAAGATGTGGTTCTGATGACTTTTATTTCATTTCAAATGTTTTCTCTAATTTTTAGTCTTATTGCATTAATCTAAAAGAGAAACTACCTACATAACAATTTATGCATTCAAGAAATATTCATGTTAAGGTGTTCAAAGTTCAATATTGTATTACAGAATAGGAGAATTCTCTAAAATTAGAAAGTCAGATTATTATTATTAATAAATTCATTATTTTTTCAACATTTTCCAGTGTTGAAATTAAATAATTGGGTATGCTTTTTCAGGATAAGTTCAATTCTAGGAGGACACTCAATGGTCTGCCTGGTATTTTTGTCATGAATGTAAAACTGAGTTAACAGAATGGAGCAGAAATGCTAATTTAATCAGAATGAGAATGAATTCAGCCTTATTGGTAGACTGTTGGTAGACTATTGGTATCCCAGAGGCTGATCATTTACTTCGGCTGTGTAAACATTGCTTCCTAATGCCAGTGAGCCCTTTCAACCAAGTTGCCTTTGTTTCCCATTGATGTGGTCATGTTCTGGTCTCTGTTTTTCTTAAGCTGTCCCAGATGAGGAGTGATTATTTCTTGTATTAATAAGATCTCTTCTTTTTCCTCTGCCATGAGATCCTCCTATTCTTCCTTCTGAAAGTAACATGTTGAAGGCAAAAATAGAGACAATATACAAATATATCCCTTGCCATGTGGCCACCATAAGCAGCTTACAACCTGGCTTACCTAGAAGTTTGATTAATTTCAGGGAAGCAGGGGTGTTTTTCTATGATGTGCTCTTTTTCTTAAAAACATGTCTGATTAAGTTTGGTGTAATAAAGATAATCTCTCTTATGATAAACAGAAAGCCAATACCTTTGTAACCTAATTACATGAATAAGGTCCCCACAGTCACACACATTTTCTCACACTCAGGAGAAAATGATACACAGCAGGTGTGCACTGAAGTGGGAACCTGAGGGTCATCTGAGAATTCTGCCTCTCCACCTGAATAGATTTCTAAAATAGCCTTTCAGTTGCCTTTGTTGTCTAAGTAAACACATATATCATCTGCAAATAATAATTAATTCATCTGCTTTTCAATTTTATTCATTAAGATAAGTATTTATCTTTTTCTGGCTTATATGAAGTATTTCTTATTTATAATATACATTCATATATATACATATATAACAATACAAATGTATCCATTTTCATTTTTGTTAAATTTTTAAGAATGGATGTTAAAGGTAACTTCTTTTCTGTTTGAAAGGGTTTTTATTGTTGTATTCAAGAGCATTATCTCTGGAGTCAAAGTTGCTTGTGTTTTAATACTGGCTCTGCTATTGTGAGCAAATTATTTCTCTCTCTGGCTCTTTTTCTTTCCTTGTAAATTGAGGACAATAATACCTTTGTTATTAAGTTACTGTGTCTATTAGTCCATTCTCACACTGCTATAAAGACACACCCAAGACTAGGTAATTAAAAAGGAAAGAGGTTAATTTGACTCACAGATAAGCATGACTGGGGAGGCCTCAAGAACCTTACAATAATGGCAGAAGTTGAAGGAGAAGCAGGTATATTTTTCACTAGGTGAAGGAGAGCAGGAAAAATGACCACTTATAAAACCATCCAATCTCATGAGAACTCACTCAGTATCACAAGAACACCATGAGTATCATTCCGCCCCTGGCCCCTTCCAAATCTCATGCCCTTTTCATATTTCAAAACCAAACATGCTTTCCCAACAATCTCCCACAGTCTTAACTCATTTTAGCATTAACCCAAAAGTCTAACTCCAAAGTCCAATCTGAGAAAAGTCCCTGCTACCTATGAGCTTGTAAATCAAAAGCAAGTTAGTAACTTCCAAGATACAATGGGGGTACAGGAATTAGATAAACTCTTTCAAATGGAGGAAATTGGCCAGAACCAAGGAGGTACAGGCCCCATGCAAGCTTGAATTCCAATGGGGCAGTAATT
Source organism: Pan paniscus (assembly GCF_029289425.2). Taxonomy (NCBI): domain Eukaryota; kingdom Metazoa; phylum Chordata; class Mammalia; order Primates; family Hominidae; genus Pan; species Pan paniscus. Next base: position 79,219,664 of record NC_073255.2, on the reverse strand, counting down.
AAATCTTAAAGCTCTGGGATGATGTCATTTGACTTCATGTCCCACTTCTGGGCCATGCTGATGCAAGGGGTGGGCCCTCATGGCCTTAGGCAACTCCTTTATGGACCGGAATTGCGTGCCTGTGGCTTTTCCAGGTACACAGTACAAGCTCATGGAGGATCTGTCATTCTGGGGTCTAGAGTATAGTGGCCTTCTCACAACTCCAGTTGGCAGCTTCAGTGGGGACTCTGCCTGAGGGCTCCAACCCCACATTTCCCTTCCGCATTGCCCTATTACAGGTTCTCCATGAGGGCTCTGCCCCTATAGAAGACTTCTGCCTGAACATCCAGGCATTTTTATGCATCTTCTGAAATCTAGGCAGAGGTTCCCAGAGCTCAACTCTTGTCTTATGTTCACTCACATGCCCAACACCACATGGAAGCCACCAAGGCTTGAGGATTGCACTTTCTGAAGAAATAACCCAAGCTGTACCTTGGCCCCTTTTAGCCACAGCTGGATCTGGAGCAGCTGGGATGCAGGACACCTAGTCCCAAGACTTCATAGAGCAGTGGGGCCCTGGGCCTCAACCATGAAACCATTGTTGCCTCCTAGGGCTCCTGGCCTGTGATGGAAGGACCTGCCTCAGATCTTTGACAAGATCTGAAGACATTTTCCCCATTGTTTTGTGTATTAACATTCAGTTCCTCTTTACTGCTGCAAATTTCTGCAGTGGCTTCAATTTCTTTTCAAAAAATTGGGTTTTATTTTCTACTTCATGGTCAGGCTTCAAATTTCCCAAACTTTTATGTTCTGCTTCCATTTTAAACATAAGTTTCTCATCTCCATCTGAGACCACCTCAGCCTGGACTTTATCATCCATATCACTATTAGCATTTTGGTCAAAAGCATTCAACAAGTCTCCAGGAAGTTCCAAACGTTCCCACATCTTTCTGGGTTTTTCTGAGCTCTCTAAACTGTTTCAACCTCTGCCTATTACCCATTTCCAAAGTCACTTCCACATTTTCAATTATCTTTATAGCAGTGCCCCAAACTCCCAGTATTAATTTTCTGTATTAGTCTGTTTTCACACTACTATAAAGACACTACCAGAGAATGGGTAATTTATTCAGAAAGGAGGTTTAATTTACTCACAATTCTGCATGGCTGTGGAGGTCTCAGGAAACCTACAATTATGGTGGAAGGCAAAGGAAAACAAGCACCTTCTTCACTAGGCAGCAGGAGGGAAAGCAGGAAAAACCACCACTTATAAAACCATTAGATCTTTCAGAACTCACTATCATGAGAACAGCATGGGGGAAAATTACCCCCATGTTCCAATCACCTCCCACCAAGTCCCTCCCTTGACACATGGGGATTACAATTTGAAATAAGATTTGGGTGGGATAAGATTTTACAGTAACGAATTCAATATAAGCCACAGAATATAGATTTTGAGAATCTCTAAGGTTTCCAGGTTTCTTGTTAATTACCCACCTTATTAAAATAAACTTGTTTCAATATTGTTCCTCTGTTCTGAAAATGCATACAAAGTCACACACAAACACACTCACTTGCTATATAACTTTTTTATACTTAAGGTACATCTTTTTTTTTTTTTTAAATGGTGTCTCGCTCTGTCACCCAGGGTGGAGTGCAGTGGTGCCATCTTGGCTCACTGCAACCTCTGCTTCCCAGGTTCAAGCAATTCTCCTGCCTCAGCCTCCCTAGTAGCTGGGAATACAGGAACGCATCACCACACCCAGCTAATTTTTTGTATTTTTAGTAGAGATGGGGTTTCACCATGTTGGCCAGGCTGGTCTTGAACTCTGACCTCAAATTATCTGACCACTTCGGCCTCCCAAAGTGCTGAGATTACAGGCATGAGCCACTGCACCCGGCTGGTACATCTTTAGAGTAATACATTTGTATATGTAACTCTATGTAAATAAAAACTAAAAGCCTGTTTTTGTTTGTCAGCAGAGAGGCCACACGTACAAAAAATATATAAAACAAATTTTAAAAAATATTTAATCAAGACTCAGAAATGTATGGATATTAATTATACTCATATAATTTTTATGATCATAAATTGACCCTGTGGTTAATAATTCAATTGCACATATTGAAATGACTAAAACTATATAATGGGAATGTTTGTAATACAAAGTATAAATACATGCTTGAGGTAATGAATACTTCATATACCCTGCTGTGATAATTAAATAATGTATGCCTGTGTTAAAATACCTCATATATGCCATTTTGTGTATGCAAACTACCCATAAAAATTTTTTTTAAATGTAAATAAGGTAAAAAAGAATACAAATTTCACCTATGAGAACAAAATTCTTCAACTTTTTTGCAGTTTAAAGCCACTGGAGGGCCAGGTGTGGTGGCTCACACCTGTAATCCCAGCATTTTGCAGCACCGAGGCAGGTGGATCACCTGAGGTCAGGAGTTCAAGACCAGCCTGGTCAACGTGGTGAAACCCCATCTCTACTAAAAATACAAAAATTAGCCTGGTGTGGTGGCACATGCCTGTAGTCCCAGCTACTTGGCAGGCTGAGGCAGGAGAATCGCTTGGACCCAGGAGGTGGAGGTTGCAGTGAGCTGAGATCGTGCCACTGCACTCCAGCCTGGGCAACAGAGCAAGACTCCATCTCAAAAAAAACAAACAAAAAACACTGGCAAAAAAGAGATTACTAGAGATGTCATTCCCCTACATTAACAAATAGTATATTGTTACCATCATTTACTTAGAACTTTAAGTAAGATGAGACACATTAATGTTGATGGCAAATTAACACATTGTTCAAAGCACAATAGTTTTAACACATTAAAAACAACTTTAATGAAAAATTAAGTTAAATTTATTGCATTTTATTACATAAAGGTACAATTGATAAACAATCTCATATATCTGATGCAACAATTGATCAAATACTTTCACAAACAATGGGAAGAATCAACATTAAGTAATCTGAGACGAGTTACAATATTATTTGCTTTTCAGAAAATCTAAATTTTTTTTTGCAGAAAATGAAGCATACCTCAAATGTAATTATAAATCTCCAAAGAAACTACTTCTTTGAAATGTATATACTGTTATCTTTGGATCTCTTTTACATTCAACACTCTGATTTAGTGTAATGTCTGAAGTTTCAGTGCCTTCATTCTTTCTACTGTGAATCCTCAAATGTTTATATAAACTTACTTTTTCATCAAATATATTTTCCCCATATATTGGATCTACAAAAATATTTAGTATAAACTGGTGTCTTCTAAGCTGTAGTTTTTGAACAAATGTTTTTTCACATTCATTACATGTTTAGGCTTTCTCTCAAATATAAATTCTCTGATGTTCCACAAAGTTTGAGCATCTGCTTCAGGGTTTTCCTTTAACATAAAATGCATACAATAACATCTGTAATGCCAGTAAAGGTATAACAATCCTCTTTATGTTTGTATGTTTGTCTTCAGAATAAATAGTCTTTACTTTAAAGGCCTATATTTTCCGAAAGGTGTTTTTACAGTAATCACATTTATAATGCTTTTTTTGTTTTTTTGAGATGGAGTCTTGCTCTGTCACCCAGGCTGCAGTGTAGCAGCTCTGTGTTGGCTCACTGCAACCTCCACCTCTCAGGTTCAAGCAATTCGCCTGCCTCAGCCTCCCAAGTAGCTGGGATTACAGGCATACGCCACCACGCCTGGCTAATTTTTGTATTTTTAGTAGAGATGGGCTTTCACCATGTTGGCCAGGCTGGTCTTGAACTCCTGATCTCATGATCCACTGACCTTGGCCTCCCAAAGTGCTGGAATTTCAAGGGTGAGCCAACACGCCCAACCTATAATGCTATTATTAACTATAAACTTTCTGATATTGAGTAAAATGTGAGCTGATAGTAATGGCTTTTCACATTCTTTGTATTTCTACAATTTTTCTCTAGTATAAATGCTTTCCTGTGGCATAAGGTGTGAGAATTTATTAAAAGTTTTGCCACATTCTTCATTTCATATTTGTAGTTTTCTTCAGTATACATTATCTTACCTACCATAACGTGTGACTACCATTTAAAGGCCTTGCCACATTTAACACATTTCTAGTTTCTCACCAGTATGATTTCCCTTTTTTAGAAAAGTTTGAGGTATGGTTAAATGCTCTGTCACATTTTTATGCTGTAGAGTTTCTCTCCAGTATAAAATTTTTTTAATTAATAAGGATGGAAACCAGTTAAAGGCTTTGCCACATTTTTTTCTACAGTTTCAGGGGTTCTCTCCAGTATCAATTATCTTACATTTATTCAGGTTTGAGGACTTTTTAAAGACATTGCCATATTCCTTATTGTAGGGTTTCTCTTAAGTATTACATCTCTTATGTATAATAAGGGTTCTAGACTAGTTAAAAGCATTACCACATTCTTTGCTTTTGTAGGATTTCTCTCTAGAATGAATTAACAGATATTGTGTAAGGCCTGAGATGTGCTTAAAGGTTTTTCCACTTTTTTTTTTTAACCTTTCTAGGGTATCTCTAATATAAATTCTCTTAGGTTTTGGGAGGCTGAGGCAGGTGGATCACCTGAGGTCAGGAGTTCGAGACCAGCCTAGCCAACATGGTGAAACTCCATCTCTACTAAAAATGCAAAAATCAGCCAGTGTGGTGGCACATGCCTATAATCCCAGCTACTCAGGAGGCTGAGGGAGGAGAATCACTTGAACCTGGAAGGCAGAGGTTACAGTGAGCTGAGTTTGTGCCACTGCACTGCGGCCTGGGTGACAAAGGGAGATACCATCTCAAAAAAATATTTTTTTTTTAAATAAATTCTCTTGGGTTCATTAAGGTTTGAGGGTTGGTCAAAGGCTTTGTTACATTTTTTTACATTTATAAAATTTTTGTCCAATATGGATTCTCTTATTTTCTATTAAGGTTTGGAACTTGTTAAAGGTTTGTCCATATTCTCTACACTTGCAGTGTTTTTTTCCAGCATAAATTATTGTATGTATTATAAGGCCTGAGGGCTGGAATTTGCCACATTATTTACATTTGTAGGGTTTCTCTCCAGTATGAATTATCTTATGTTTAGCAAGACTTGAATGCCTCTTAAAAGCTTTGTCACATTCTTCACATTTGTAGGGTTTCTCTCCAGTATGAATTCTCTTATGTGTCTTAAGGGTTGAGGAGCAGTTAAAGGCTCTGCCACATTCTTCACATGTGTAGGGTTTCTCTCCAGTATGAATTCTCTTGTGGTCCTTGAGGGTTGAGGATACGCTAAAGGCTTTGCCACATTCTTCACATTTGTAGGGTCTCTCTCCAGTATGAATTCTCTTGTGGTTAGTAAGTGTTGAGGAGCGCCTAAAGGCTTGGCCACATTCTTCACATGTGTAGGGTTTCTCTCCAGTATGAATTCTCTTATGTCTAGTAAGGTTTGAGGGCCACCTAAAGGCTTTGCCACATTCCTCACATCTGTAGGGTTTCTCTCCAGTATGAATTCTTTTATGTGTAGTACAGTTTGAGGAGCGTTTAAAGGATTTGCCGCATTCTTCACATTTGTAGGATTTCTCCTTAGTATGAATTATCTGATGTTGATTTAGGTGTGAAGGCATGCAAAACGATTTGCCATATTTTTTACATTTGAAATGTTTCTTTCCAGTATATCTTATTTCATGTCTATTGCAATTTGAAAATTTACCAAAGACTATGACACACTTATGAGTCTGAAATATTTTGTTTTGGGTATTTGACAAACATTGCTTAACTTCATTATAACCTCCTTTGTGCACCTCACACTCACTCACACTTTTACAGCATTTTTTAAATTGTAAATTCTCATGTCCACATTTTCCATATGTTCTTGGTATTACTTTTTGGAGTGAATGTTTTATGCCCTGCTCTGGATGAAGGTCTTGGGTGAAATGAGAACACGTAACTGAAAAACATAAAAATCACAAGTTACTCCACTTACTAGACTCAGATAAATATATTTTACAAATCGAATATATAAAATTATACAAGGCACACTAGCAAAATGGCATATCAAATTACCACAGGCCATAATTCCTTCATAGATGTATAAACCTAACAAAATCATAGTGATCAAAATACCTTTGTTGGAAATTTATAGAGTAAGTGTGTGCCCCATGTGAGCACAATGTCAAAAGCCATATAGAAAGAAAAGAAAAGTCTGCTACATTTGCCCAACACAGCCCTTCCTCATCCCCAGTAGAAGAACATGGTGTCTTTAATGACAGCTTTAAGTCTTCTGTGATCAAAAGTGAATGTTACAACAGCAGAAAGACTGCAGTACCATGGACAGAAAATAGGTGTAGAAAGTAGTTATTGACCAGTAATAAGAAATATGAAGAAGTCTTTTAACTGAAAAATAAATACAAAATTGCAGACAAGACACATCCTGAGAACATGTTTGCAAGACTCCCAGAATCTCTACCCAATACAATTGGTTTCAGGCTATGCTAGAAAAGAGCTGCATTATAAAGATTGTGAAAGGTAGTTTTATGTTAATGTCTAAATCTCAACCAAAGATTATAATGTATACAAAATATTTGGGCAACAAGGTCCAATAAAAAAAATCAAAATTTTCAAAAAGCAACTATAAAAATAAAGATGTATATATTAATTTTTAAAATTTAAGATAATCCGTATTTTGCTCAATGAGAAAAATGGAAAACCAGACATCAGATAAATGAGAATGTCAACAAAAGGCTTGGAATAATAAAAATAAACAATTGTGGAAGTAAAAAAGAATAAGTGAAATAATTTTAAAGTATGAAAAAAGTAATGTAAAAAATGAAGAAGCTAAACAAACAAACTAGGATATACACAAAAAGATCCATAACACATATTTAAGCAAAGTTTCAAAAGTCACAAACCAGAAGATAATCTTGGGAGCTGCAAGATAAAAGTGAGGTATTATTTATAAGCCTAGTCCTCCGAGACAACCAGTGAATTTGTCAACAGAAACCTTGCAGGTCAGAAAAGAACTGTGTTAAATGGTCAAAGGCTGAAAAAGAATCTTCATTGTGAGAATAATGTAATCAGCAAAAATGTACTACAAAATAAAGAAAAAAATAAAGATCTTCCAGAATAAACAAATGCTGGAAAAGCATATAAGCACTGCATATACCCTAAATAAAATGCTGAAAAGAGGTCTTTCCACGTAAAATAATATGACGAAAAATATATAATCATATGAAAATACATAACTTTCTGAAAAACATGCATATATAAAAAAATAAAATTCCGTGGCATTATTGTGATGGTGCCGAAAACATTTTTAGTTATTCTTTAAAATTTGAAAGATATAAGCATAAAAATAATCATAAAACATAAAAAGATACAATTAGCAACATCAATAAGAAGTATAGGGTAGATATAATGCGGACAAATTTTTCTATGCAACTGAAGTCATTTTATTTTTACCAGTTTAAAATGTACTGTTGTAACATTAACAGGTTTTATAAAATCTCTAATGTAGCATAAAGAAAAAAATCTTTATAGACACACAAAAGAAAATGAGTCAATTACTAGCATGAGACAAAGATTGATATTATATAATGGTAAAATGAGTCCATTTACTAGGAATCTATAACTATTATGTCTATCTATATGTATAGGCATATATAACATCACGGCTTCAAAATATATAAAGCAAATATTGACAAAAATGAAGCAAGAAATAAAATAGCAACATAAAATTATAAACACTAAGACCTCACTTTCAATAATGAATAAAAAATTTAAATAAAAACAGAAAGCCTGAATAACATTATATTGTGTATGAATTCATTTTGCAATGCTACAGAAAATAACCTGAGACTGGGTAATTTATAAAGAAAAAGATTTCTTTGGTTCACAGTTCAGTAGACTGTAAAAGAAGTATATGCCAGCATCTGCTTCTGGTGAGGATATGAGGAAGCTTACAATTACAGTGGAAGGCAAAAAAGAACCAAACATGTCACATGGTGAAAGATGATGCGAGTGTGAGGTGGAGGAACCAAGTTCCTTTAAGCAACCAGCTCTCATGTGAATTAAGAGAGTGAGAACTCTATGATTACCAAGGGGATTGTGCCAAGTCATTCATGAGGGATTTGTCTCCACGATGCAAACAGCTCTCATTAGGCCCCACATCCAACACTGGAGATTACATTTCAATATGGGATTTGGAGGGCATCTACACCATATCACAAACCAAATAGGCTAAACAGACATGTACAGAACTATCCAGTCAAAAGCAAGTGGATACACAATATTCTTATTTGCACCTGGCACATTCTGTTAGAACACATAAGTCTTAGTAAATTTCAAAAGATCAGCCAGGTGCCGTGGCTCACAGGTGTAATCTCAGCACTTTGGGAGGCCAAGGTGGAAGGATCACTTGTCCTGCAGCTGAGGGACTTGACTGTTGGAAGGAAAACTAACAAACAGAAAGGAATAGCATCCACATCAACAAAAAGGACAACCACACCAAAACCCCATCTGTAGGTCACCATCATCAAAGACCAAAGGTAGATAAAACCACAAAGATGGGGAGGAACCAGAGCAGAAAAGCTGAAAATTTTAAAAATCAGAGTGCCTCTTCTCCTCCAAAGGATCACAGCTTCTTGCCAGCAACAGAACAAAGCTGGACGGAGAATGACTTTGACGAGTTGACAGAAGTAGGCTTCAGAAGATCAGTAATAACAAACTTCTCTGAGCTAAAGGAGGATGTTCGAATCCATTGCAAGGAAGCTAAAAACCTTGAAAAAAGATTAGATGAATGGCTAACTAGAATAAACAGTGTAGAGAAGACCTTAAATAACCGGATGGAGCTGAAAACCATGGCACTAGAACTATGTGATGCATGCACAAGCTTCAGTAGCCGATTCAATCAAGTGAAAGAAAGGGTATCAGTGATTGAAGATCAAATTAATGAAATGAAGTGAGAAGAGAAGTTTAGAGAAAAGAGTAAAAAGAAATGAACAAAGCCTCCAAGAAATATGGGACTATGTGAAAAGACCTAATCTATGTTTGATTGGTGTACCTGAAAGTGACAGGGAGATTGGAAGCAAGCTGGAAAATACTCTGTAGGATATTATCCAGGAGAACTTCCCCAACCTAGCAAGGCAGGCCAACATTCAAATTCAGGAAATACAGAGAACGTCACAAAGATACTCCTTGAGAAGAGCAACACCAAGACACATAATTGTCAGATTCACCAAAGTTGAAATGAAGGAAAAAATGTTAAGGGCAGCCAGAGAGAAAGGCCGGGTTACCCACAAAGGGAAACCAATCAGACTAACAGCGGATCTCTCAGCAGAAACTCTATGAGCCAGAAGAGAGTGGGGGCCACTATTCAACATTCTTAAAGAAAAGAATTTTCAACCCAGAATCTCATATCCAGCCAAACTAAGCTTCATAAATGAAGGAGAAATAAAATACTTTACAGACAAGCAAATGCTGAGAGATTTTGTCACCACCAGGTCTGCCTTACAAGAGCTCCTGAAGGAAGCACTAAACATGGAAAGGAACAACCGGTACCAGCCACTGCAAAAACATGTCAAATTATAAAGATCATCGATGCTAGGAAGAAACTGCATCAACTAACAGGCAAAATAACCAGCTAACATCATAATGATGGGATCAAATTCACACCTAACAATATTAACCTTAAATGTAAATAAGCCAAATGCCCCAATTAAAAGACACACACTGGCAAATTGGATAAAGAGTCAAGACCCATCAGTGTGCTGTATTCAGGAGACCTGTCTCACATGCAGAGACATCCATAGGTTCAAAATAAAAGGATGGAGGAAGATCCATCCTCACCAAAAAAATGGAAAGCAAAAAAAAGCAGGGGTTGCAATCCTAGTCTCTGATAAAATAGACTTTAAACCAACAAAGATCAAAAGAGACAAAGAAGGCCATTACATAATGGTAAAGGGATCAATGCAACAAGAAGAGCTAACTATCCTAAATATACATGCACCCAATACAGGAGCACCCAGATTCATAAAGCAAGTCCTTAGAGACCTACAAAGAGACTTAGACTCACACAATAATATTGGGAGACTTTAACACCCCACTGTCAATATTAGACAGATCAACAAGACAGAAGGTTAACAAGGATATCCAGGACTTGAACACAGCTCTGCACCAAGCAGACCTAATAGACATCTACAGAACTCTCCACACAAAAGCAACAGAATATACATTCTTCTCAGTACCACATCACACTTATTACAAAAATTCACCACATAGTTAGAAGTAAAGCACTCCTCAGCAAATGTAAAAGAACAGAAATCACAACAAACTGTCTCTCAGACCACACTGCAATCAAATTAGAACTCAGGATTAAGAAACTCACTCAAAACTGCTCAACTACATGGAAACTGAACAACCTGCTCCTGAATGACTACTGGGTACATAACGAAATGAAGGCAGAAATAAAGATGTTCTTTGAAACCAATGAGAACAAAGACACAACATACCAGAATCTCTGGGACACATTTAAAGCAGTGTGTAGAGGGAAATTTATACCACTAAATGCTCACAAGAGAAAGCAGGAAATATCTAAAATCAACACCCTAACATCACAATTAAAAGAACTAGAGAAGCAAGAGAAGACAAATTCAAAAGCTAGCAGAAGGCAAGAAACAGCTAAGATCAAAGCAGAACTGAAGGAGATAGAGACACAAAAAACTCTTCAAAAAATCAATGAATCCAGGAGCTGGTTTTTTGAACAGATCACCAAAATTGATAGACCACTAGCAAGACTAATAAAGAAGAAAAGAGAGAAGAATCAAATAGACACAATAAAAAATGATAAAGGGGATACCACCACCGATCCCACAGAAATACAAACTACCATCAGAGAATACTATAACCACCTCTACACAAATAAACTAGAAAATCTAGAAGAAATGGATAAATTCCTGGACACATACACCCTCCCAAGACTAAAACAGGAAGAAGTTGAATCCCTGAATAGGCCAATAACAGGCTCTGAAATTGAGGCAATAATTAATAGCCTACCAACCAAAAAAAGTCCAGGACCAGATGGATTCACAGCCGAATTCTACCAGAGGTATAAAGAGGAGCTGGTACCATTACTTCTTAAACTATTCCAATCAATAGAAAAAGAGGGAATCCTCCCTAACTCATTTTATGAGGCCAACATCATCCTGATACCAAAGCCTGGTAGAGACACAACAAAAAAAGAGAATTTTAGACCAATATCCCTGATGAACATCGATGCAAAAATCCTCAATAAAATACTGGCAAACCGAATCCAGCAGCACATCAAAAAGCTTATCCACCACGATCAAGTCAGCTTCATCTCTGGGATGCAAGGCTGGTTCAACATACGCAAATCAATAAACGTAATGCATTGCATAAACAGAACCAAAGACAAAACCATATGATTATCTCAATAGATGCAGAAAAGGCCTTTGACAAAATTCAACAGCCATTCATGCTAAAAACTCTCAATAAACTAGGTATTGACAGAACGTATCTCAAAATAATAAGAGCTATTTATGACAAATCCACAGAAAGTATCATACTGAACGGGCAAAAACTGGCAGCATCCCCTTTGAAAACTGGCACAATACAGGGATGCCCTCTCACCACTCCTATTCAACATAGTATTGGAAGTTCTGGCCAGGGCAATCAGGCAAGAAAAATAAATAAAGGGTATTCAATTAGGAAAAGAAGAAGTCAAATTGTCCCTGGCTGCAGATGACATGATTGTATATTTACAAAACCCCATTGTCTCAGTCCAAAATCTCCTTAAGCTGATAAGCAACTTCAGCAAAGTCTCAAGATACAAAACCAATGTGCAAAAATCACAAGCATTCCTATACACCAATAACAGACAAACAGAGAGCCAAATCATGAGTGAACTTCCATTCACAATTGCTACAAACAGAATAAAATAACTAGGAATCCAACTTACAAGGGATGTGAAGGACCTCTTTAAGGAGAACTTCAAACCACTGCTCAATGAAATAAAAGAGGACACAAACAAATGGAAGAACATTCCATGCTCATGGATAGGAAGAATGAATATTGTGAAAATGGCCATGCTGCCCAAGGTAATTTATAGATTCAATGCCATCCCCATCAAGCTACCAATGACTTTCTTCGCAGAATTGGAAAAAACTACTTTAAAGTTCATATGGAACCAAAAAAGAGCCCACATTGCCAAGACAATACTAAGCCAAAAGAACAAAGCTGGAGGCATCACACTACCTGACTTCAAACTATACTACAAGGCTACAGTAACCAAAACAGCATGGTACTGGTACCAAAACAGAGATATAGACCAATGGAACAGAACAGAGCCCTCAGAAATAACACCACATATCTACAACCATCTGATCTTTGACAAACCTGACAAAAACAAGAAATGGGGAAAGGATTCCCTATTTAATAAATGGTGCTGGGAAAACTGGCTAGCCATATGTAGAAAGCTGAAACTGGATTCCTTCCTTATACCTTATACAAAAATTAATTCAAGATTGATTAAAGACTCAAATGTTAGATCTAAAACCATAAAAACCCTAGAAGAAAACCTAGGCAATACCATACAGGACATAGGCATGGGCAAGGACTTCATGACTAAAACACCAAAAGCAATAGCAACAAAAGCCAAAATGGACAAATGGGATCTAATTAAACTAAAGAGCTTCTGCACAGCAAAGGAAACTACCATCAGAGTGAACAGACAACCTACAGAATGGGAGAAAATTTTTGCAATCTACCCATCTGACAAAGGGCTAATATCTGGAATCTACAAAGAACTTAAACAAATTTGCAAGAAAAAATCAAACAACCCCATCAAAAACTGGGCAAAGGATATGAACAGACACTTCTCAAAAGAAGACATTTATGCAGCCAACAGACATGTGAAAAAATGCTCATCATCACTGGTCATCAGAGAAATGCAAATCAAAACCACAATGAGATACCATCTCACACCAGTTAGAATGGTAATCATTAATAAGTCAGGAAACAACAGCTGCTGGAGAGGATGTGGAGAAATAGGAACACTTTTACACTGTTGGTGGGACTGTAAACTAGTTCAACCATTGTGGAAGACAGTGTGGCGATTCCTCAAGGATCTAGAACTAGAAATACCATTTAATCCAGTGATCCCATTACTGGGTATATACCCAAAGGATTATAAATCATGCTACTATAAAGACACATGCACATGTATGTTTATTGCAGCACTACTCAACAATAGTAAAGACTTGGAACCAAGCCAAATTTCCATAAAGAATAGACTGGATTAAGAAAATGTGGCACATATACACCATGGAATACTATGCAGCCATAAAAAAGGATGAGTTCATGTGCTTTGTATGGACACGGATGAAGCTGGAAACCATCATTCTGAGCAAACTATCACAAGGACAGAAAACCAAACACCGCATGTTCTCACTCATAGGTGGGAATTGAACAGTGACAACACTTGGACACAGGGCGGGGAACATCACACACCAGGGCCTGTCGTGGAGTGGGGGGATGGGGGAGGGATAGCATTAGGAGAAATACCTAATGTAAATGACGAGTTAATGGGTGCAGCAAACCAACATGGCACCTGTATACATATGTAACAAACCTGCACGCTGTGCACAAGCACCCTAGAACTTAAAGTATAAATATATATATGTATATATATATATACACACACACACACACACACGCAAATGGGAAGAAGCACTTGAAAGGTTGCACAAAATTAATAATTTATAGAAAAACGCAAAACAAAATCACAATACAAAACAAAATTACCTTACATCAGTTAGAATGGCCACTATAAATTTTTTCAAAAACACCAACTATGTTGATGATGTAAAGAAATTGAACCCTATGTAAGTTGTTGAGAAAAAAGATGCAGCCATCATAAAAATATCATAAATGTTCTTCAAATAATTAAAAATGAAATTATCATGTAATACAGCAATACCATTTATGAAACTATATTCTAAAATATACAACACAGTAAAATGAAGACAAAAGAAATATCCTGCTTGCATATCCCCCCCACAGCAAGTATCATAACCCAGCCTCTAAATCAATCAATAAATACATACATATATAAAAATTTAAAAATGAAAAAAATTTGTAAAAAAACTTTATATTTCAAGGCTATAGTAATAAAAACAGAATGGCCTGTGTAGAAAAATGGACAACCACCAATGAAACAGAAATTACTATTCTCACACATTTTAGACATGATGCAAAAAAAATTTTATAAACAGTTTAACGTAGAGTTTCTCAAAAATATGCAAATATTAGTGTGTCCCCAAAAGCTATGGCAAAGCAGTCAGTTTGTGCAGTCCCTGATAAGCCATAAAGAAAACTCTGGCTCACACTGTGAACTTGAAGAAAGATTATTGAAGTGGAAGTAGAATCCTTAGAGAATTTAACAGCACGGGGCAGAAGGTGTCCCTATGTGAGAGCAAAAGAAAAAAAATGACTCGAGCCTCTCAGAAACTCTTTCCATCAAAGCACAGCTCCCCAGACCACATTTCAAGGACTGGCTGCCTTGTTGATTTGTGTATCTCTCATCTGTGTCATCTGCTTCATTCGCTCTCACCTACCTGGGTGTTTGGCTACCATCTCATTTCTCTTTATATTCCAAGCCTCTTTATTTTGCTCCAGACAGGTAATCAAGTCTGGCTTAGAGTCAGCAATACCTGTTTTATTAAGAAAAAAAAGTAACATAAATCTTGCTGAATTCTTTAATTACCAAACTAGTATTATGGTTAGTAAAGAGGATTTAATAGAAAATTCTAGAAAATTAAAGTTGATTCATAACAGACCTTTCTACATATTTAGAAAATATTTTAAATTTGTAAGTCCTTATTTTCACTACTCAGTACTACTGAATCAAACATTGGTGGTGGCAACTGAATTCTAAGGCGTGGGAAACGCTATTTTATGCCACGACATTTTTGGAATTGCAACTAACCTAGAGCAAAAGATACATAAGCTCAGGAAAGGGAAAAGTTCAGGTCAAGATAAAACATCGTGAAGAATCTGTTCTACACCAGTGAATCCCCAAGATTTTCTTAAAATTGGAGAGCTAAAAATTATTCATGCAAAGCAGAAATTACCAAAATCATCTTAGAAAAGAGAGAAAGGCAATATATTAGGAATTGTGTATTGAAGTTTTCCTCACCCAGGGAGACCAGGTTTCTGTAGTTCTCTAACATCACATCTCTATATAAATTCTGCTGAGCACAATCCAGGCATTGCCACTCCTCCAGAGAGAATTCTATAGCTATGTCTCTGAATGTCAACAGTCTCTGAAAAAAACAAAAACAAAAACAAAAAACCCTCATGAACACACAGTTACCATGTGGCCATAGGCAGAGATTTGTATTTGACTCAAGTTAAAAAAGAGAGTAAAATGAAGTGGTTCTCACAAGACTGACTAAAATTATTCGATAAGATAATTTTTAACACTGAAGTATTCTCTAACTCTAAGAAAAGAGAATAGCATAAGATCCACAATACCACTGTAGATTTGATACTTTTCTGGATGATAAATTATAAAATTAAGGGCATCAACATGGACATGTCTTTTTTTTTCTATTTTTCTTTTCTTCTTTTTTTTGAGACCGAGTTTCGCTCTGTTGCCCAAGCTGGAAAGGGAGTGGCATGATCTTGGCTCAGTGCAACCTCCACCTCCCGGGTTCAATCGATTCTCCTGCCTCAGCCTCCCAAGTAGCTGAGACTACAGGTGTGAGCCACCACGCCTGGCTGATTTTTGTATTTTTAGTAGAGATGGGGTTTCTCCGTGTTGGCCAGGCAGGTCTTGAATTCCTGACCTCAGGTGATCCACCCACCTCGGCTTCCCAAAGTGTGGGACATGTCTATTTTTAAGGGCTATATTTACATCATACAGAATAAGTTGTGTTATGTCTCAGATAGAACAGTCATGATGACTTGGAAGGTACCTCTCAAGTCTTAATATGTGCAAGAAACTAAACATCTTGTGCAGATTTTGTTTCAGGAGATTTGGGATAAAGCCTGAATTTCTGAATTTTTAGCAAGCTCACCAATGTTTCTAGCCTAGTAAGAATATTTTGTCAAACATCCAGTAAGTGGCAGAGTCTGAGTTTTTCCCAGTTTCTCTCACCTGTAAATAAAGATAAGAGCCTTCATTTTTAAAAGACAAATATATGCAAAAGTCATCTAAAAAGAAAGGACAGATTCCAGATTAAATGTGATGGTTTATGCACTTCAGCTAGTAAATCTCCTAAGTGTACTTAATAATTAAGAGAATAATAATTAACTATAGTGGAAAAAATGTCAGAGACATCGTGAACCAAGTGAATAAAATTGTTATCACCTTTATTAGGACACATTTGTATTATGTGCTGATGCACACAGGACACAACATCACTGCTGTGGTATTTCTCACCTCTCAGAAAAGTAAATGGTAATCCAAATTTAATTATATATATATATATTTTTTTTTCTTTTTTTTTTTTTTTAAGAGACAGAGTCTCGCTCTGTCACCCAGGCTGGAGTGCAGTGGTGCAATCTTGTCTCACTGCAACCTCCACCTCCTGAGTTCAAGCAATTCTCCTGCCTCATCCTCCTGAGTAGCTGGGATTACAGGTGTGTGCACCACACCTGGCTAATTTTTGTATTTTTTTTTTTCCGTAGAGACGGGGTTTCACCATGTTGGCCAGTCTGGCCTCGAACTCCTGACCTCACATGATCCGCCTGCCTTGGCCTCCCAAAGTGCCGGGATTACAAGCCTGAGACACTGTGCCCGGCCTAAATTTAATTATAAAGAAACCATCAGTTTTATGCAAAGTCGAAGGTGCAGATAACTTCCCTGTTCTGTAATTTTTAATAGTAATTTTAAGTAGTCTTTCTTTAGCACCCTGGAGAGCAAGTATCTCCTTATAGCTTTTTCAGAACTTTCTGGGTAATACACGCCATTCTGTATAAATGAGCATTTTCTAAATCCTGTCCTGCATGGAACTAATAGAGCACACAGATGAAAACTCAACAGGACATGTTTCACTTTTCACTAATATCCAAAGACAACTGTGTTTCCCCAATAGAAATCTTGAGTATTTACACCTTCTCATGTTCAACAGCATTTTAAATATTGCAGGTCATAAATTTGTAGTGAGAATTCTGCATGGTATACAAGAACCCAAGATGAAAAGTATGTATAGAACACCATGGCATATAGAAAAAAATTTTTTTTCAGAACGCCTTGACTATCATAAAAATAACAAAAAATAGTTGAAACAAACTCATTAGGGATCAACAGTACAAGTACAGAAGTAAAAATTTGCAAGTTCCAAACAGATGGCATTCCAAAAGGCAGAGTGGACACTGTGCTTGATCTGAGACATGTTCACCAAGAAAAAGTGATTTTTTTCTTTTCCTCCTCTTTCTCTGGAATGTATTTTCAGATAAGATGCTCTGGACATATCAAACCTGCATCTTGAGAATATGCCTTTAAAGCACAACCTATTCACCTGCTACCACCACACACACCCACGGCAGAAAGACCGAGACTTGCAGAAAACATTCACCCATTTTTGTTGTTTATAACTGAAAAGATTTAAGAGCAATGAGAGAATGAGCTTCTCCATAACTAATAAAATATAAGTTTCTTTTTCCCTGCCCTCCCTTATCAGACACCAGCAATGTTCTTTACAGTAATGGGAGCATGTACCGCACTGACCTCTTCCTACCAAACTGAAACAGGGCAGGCAGTGCAGCCTTCCTTTGATGCAAAGGTTGAACTAAACTCTCCTGAATGTATCTTGAACCCCTCAAGTTTATAAATCACTTGGTAATCTTGGCCCTGCTTTTCGCAATGTGATTCTGCAGGATCCAAAAAGTTCCAGGAATGGGCTTTTTCAACAAGTCCCCTGTAAATGCTGATTGTGCTTTCCCAGACACATTATTAGCATTAGCGAGAGAAAGCAGGCACAGCAGAGTCCCTTACACCCACCACATTTGTCACAAAACAAATACATCTGGTACAAATAAAGACAACCAATCAAATGCTGAAATATTTTTTGTTGGCTTTTTTAAGTTTACAGGGACAACAGAAGACAGCAATATCTGAGTAAGTCTGCTCTTGGGAAATGTGTATGCATGTACTAAAAAAATGTTTATTAAGCAGGTACTATGTGCTCTGGAGCATGTCACAGAACACTGTGCTGGGAATAACACATAATGTGATTTAATTTTCATAGCACTCTGGGAGTTGCTACTAAGTGTTGAATAATTTTTAGTATTTAGATTAAGAGCACAGCATTTTTATTTCTTCTTATGTTTCTCTATCATTACTTTTAAAAAGAAAACGTATAGAATAATAATTCAATACCACAAAAAACATATGAAATTATACAATTACATAAAAATTGAATAATCAGCTTTGAAATGGCTATTTTGTAAATAATGAAATTAAGGCAGACACAAAAAATTTTTTGAAACTAGTTAGAGCCAAAATACAACATACTAGAATCTCTGGGTTACAGCTAAGGCAGTGTTAAGAATAAAATGTATGTCACTAAACATCCACATCAAAAAGTTAGACAGATCTCAATTTAAAAATCTATTGTTACAATTAAAATAATTTCAAAAGTAAGAGCAGGGAGGCCGAGGCGGGCGGATCACGAGGTCAGGAAATCGAGACCATCCTGGCTAACACGGTGAAACCCCGTCTCTACTAAAAATACAAAAAATTAGCCGGGCGTGGTAGCGGGCGCCTGTAGTCCCAGCTACTCGGGAGGCTGAGGCAGGAGAATGGCGTGAACCCGGGAGGCGGAGCTTGCAGTGAGCCGAGATCGCGCCACTGCACTCCAGTCTGGGCGACAGAGCGAGACTCCGTCTCAAAAAAAAAAAAAAAAAAAAAGTAAGAGCAAACCAACTTCAAAGCTCACAAAAGACAAAAAATAACCAAAATCAGAGCTGAAATGAAGAACGTCGAGACATAAATAGTACAAGGAGCTGGGTGCTGTGGCTCACTCCTGTAATCCCAGCACTTTGGGAGGCCAAGGCGGGCAGATCACAAGGTCAGGAGTTCGAGACCAGCGTGGCCAACATGGTGAATCCCCATCTCTACTAAAAATACAAAAATTAGCTGGGCGTACAGCACATGCCCATAATCCCAGCTACTCGAGAGGCTGAGGCAGGAGAATCTCTTGAAACTGGAGGGCAGAGGTTGCAGTGAGCCGAGATTTTGCCATTGCACTCCAGCCTGGGCAATAGAGTGAGACTCCATCTTAAAAATATATATATATATATATTTCAACGAAACCAGAAGTTGATTCTATGTAAAAATGACTAAGATAGATAAAACACTAGACTAATGGAGAAAAAAGAAATAATTCAAATAAAAACAATTAGACTAAAAAGTCAAACAAATAAACAAACAAAAAACCAGATGCTTGTGAGGTTGTGGAGAAACTGAATGCTTATACATTGCAAGTGAGAGTATAAATTTGTTTAAACATTGAGAAAAGCAGTTTGGCATTTTTTCAAAAACCTGAAAACAGAATTACCATTCCGAATCCCACAATTGGGAATATACCCAATGAATGTAAGTTATTCTACCATGAAGACACATGCACATGTATGTTTATTACAGCACGATTCACAATAGCAAGAACCAGAAATAAACCTATATGTCTTCAGTGGTAGAGTGGATAAAGAAAATGTGTTACGTAAACACCATGAAATATGATGCAGCTATAAGGAAGAACAACATCATGTCCTTTGCAGCAACGTCAATGGAGCTGGAGACTGCTATTTTCAGAAAACTAGTGCAGGAACAGAAAATCAAATACTATATGTTGTCACTTATAAGTGGGAGCAAAATAATGAGAACACGTGGACACAGATAAGAGAACAACAGATACTGAGGCCCAGTTCAGGGTGGAGGGTCGGAGGATGACGAAAATCAGAAAACAAATCTGTTGGATACTATGCTTACTACCTGAGTGATAAAATAATCTGTACACAAAAACTTCATGATATGATCTTACCTATACAACAAACCTGCACATGTACTCCTGAACCTAAAATAAAAGGTAAAAGAAAAAAAATTCGGCTGCGCACAGTGGCTCATGCCTGTAACCCCAGAACGTTGGGAGGCTGAGGCAGGCAGATCACCTGAGGCCAAAAGTTCAAGACCAACCTGTCCAACATGGTCAAATCCAGACTCTACTAAAAATAAAAAATTAGTTGGATGTGGTGGTGGGAACTGTAATTCCAGCTACTCTGGAGACTGAGGCAGGACAATCACTTGAACCCGGGACACGGAGGTTGTAATGAGGTGAGATCACACCAATGCACTCCAGCCTGGGCGGAGAGTGAGACTCCGTCCTGCTCCCGCCCCCCCCCCCCCAAAAAAAAGACACAGTTGAAAAATGCAGGCTGGGTGTGATAACTTATTCCTGCAATCCCAGCACTTTGGGAGGCTGAGGCAGGCTGATCACTTGAGTCCAGGAGTTTGAGACCAGCCTGGCCAACATGGCAAAACTGTGTCTCTACTAAAAATAAAAATGTCAGCTAGGTGTGGTGGTGGGTACCTGTAATCCCAGCTACTTGGGAGGCTGAGGCAGGAGAATCACTTGAACCTGAAAGGCAGAGGTTGCAGTGAGCTAATATCGCACCACTGCACTCCAGCCTGAAGGACAGAGCGAGACTCCCTCTCAAAAAAAAAAAAAAAAAAAAAAAAAAAAAGGCCGGGCATGGTGGCTCACGCCTGTAATCCCAGCACTTTGGGAAGCCCAGGTGGGTGGATCACCTGAGGTCGGGAGTTCAAGACCAGCCTGACCAACATGGAGAAACCCCATCTCTATTAAAAATACAAAATTAGCTGGGGCGGTGACGCTACTCGGGAGGCTGAGGCAGGAGAATCGCATGAACATGGGAGGGGGAGGTTGCAGTGAGCCAAGATCACGCCACTGCACTCCAGCCTGGGTAATAAGAGCGAAACTCTGTCACACACACACACACACACACAAAAAGTAAGGGAAAAGCAGTTTCCTTTGCAGTGTAAAAATATTTAAACAGTAGGTAATTAGGCTGAGGTGGATTGATTTTTTTCGGTTCTCACTTAAAAAATAAATCTAACTCAAATGTATCTCTTAAGGTTGGGTGAGGTGGCTCACGCCTGTAATGCAAATGCTTTGGGAGGCCAAGATGGGCGGATCACTTCAGGTCAGGGGTTCGAGAGCACCCTGGCCAACATGGTGAAACCCCGTCTCTACTAAAAATACAAAAATTAGCCTGGTCGTGGCGGGCTCCTGTAATCCCAGCTACTTGGGAGCCTGAGGTGGGAGAATCGCTTGAAACCGAGAGGGGGAGGTTGCAGTGAGCCGAGATCGCGCCATTGCACTCCAGCCTGGGTGACAGAGCGAGACTCCCTCTCAAAAAATAAATAAATAAATAAATACATTTCTTGTAAATTATTATCTTGAAGAAAAAAATTCAGGCCTAGTCAACCACAGACTGGCAACTAATCTCTGATGACATAACCAAGGCATTTTCACCTGGATCTTACAAATAAGGAAACTACATAACTGTACCAAACCAATTACTGAATTTGGTTTCCTTCATCACGCAACTTATAACAGAATTTCCTTCAAGTCTCTCCCATGGATCACAACCCACAAATCATAGCTGGGCGCTCTATGACTCTTGAATCACACTTTGATCAAGTTCTCTAATATTTTCACAGTGACTCCCATACACCTCTAAAAGGAAAAATGGTGAACTAGGGAACCCAGGGACCACAGCTCTTACCACTTATGAATCCTGCACCCTGAGTCTGGATTCTCCCCTGATGACTTTCCCATCCCTGTACAATCTGGGTGAGATGAGGCGCTGGGAGTGCAGAGCTGCCCAGAGAGGCCTCCAGTCCAGGGCAAAGCCACTGCAGAGGAAAAAGACAGAACTCCCAGGGTCCCAGCCGCTGGCCCAGGCAGCATCTTACGGTTCGAGGGGACTAAAAGCCGAGCTGGGACAAGGAGGATTTGGGTCCTCAGACTCCGGAGCTGACTGCGAGGAAGTTTGGGTCCTGCTACAGCCACTTTCAGCCGGTTCCAACCGTCTCCCGCCCCTCTCACGATGACAGACCCAGCACTCACCATTTCTCGGCTTCCAGCGGATCCCGGTCTTTCAGCCATAAATCTGCGAATACCTGCAGGACACAAGGCCACAGAGGCTTGGCCTCTAGGAGCAGAGAACGCAGAGCCCTGAAGAAAAGAACTGGAGCTCGGGACGCAGAGAAGCACAAAAGGACCCGCAAACTTACGGAAGCGTCCTGGTCTCTCCAGCTGCACGCCTGATTGGCCAGTTTCTAGTCCACGGCCCCTGATTGGATAAAGTTTCAGGCCCCACCCTTCATGCCTGAATGACACAATATTTGATCACTGGGCTGAAGGAAGCAAAAATAACAGGCTGGGCTGCAGCCTTTACAGGCAGGGCTTCTTCCCTGATCTCAGCCAGGCCAACACCGGAGGATATTTGCATTTAACCTTGTGTATAACGTCATATGCATTTATAAATGATATATAATATAGTTACTCATAAATTGAAAGAATATAATGACAATTATTTTTAAAATTTGGATGTTGTGACCTTCCTTGCTGTGGATCCTTTGCACAGCATATGATATAGTTTGACTCTGTGGCTCCACCCAAATCTCATCTCAAATTGTAATTCCCGTCCATGCGCGGTGGCTCACGCCTGTAATCCCAGCACTTTGGGAGGCCGAGACAGGCGGATCACGAGGTCAGGAGTTCAAGACCAGCCTGGCAATATGGTGAAACCCCTCCTCTAGTAAAAATACAAAAATTAGCCAGGAGTGGTGGCGCGCGCCTATAGTGCCAGCTACTCGGGAGGCTGAGGCAGGAGAATTGCTTCAACCCAGGAGGCGGAGGTTGCAGTGAACCGAGATGGCACCAATGCCCTCCAGCCTGGACGACAGAGTGAGACTCCCTATCAAAGAAAAAGAATTGTAATTCCCACGTGTCAGGGCAGGGACCGGGTGGGAGGTGACAGGATCACTGGGGTGGATTATCCTCATGTGTTCTTGTGATAGTAAGGGAGCTCTCAAGATACCTGATAGTTTAAAAATGTGGCACGTCCCCCCCCAGCCCCAATTTCTTTCTCTTTTTCCACCACGTGAGATGTGCCTTGCTTTCCCTTCACCTTCTGTCATGGTCATGATTTTAAGTTTCCTGAGGATTCCTCAGCCATGTAGAATTATGATTCAATTAAACCACTTTAAAAAAAAGTACGCAGTCTGAGGTATTTGTTTATAGCAGTGTGAAAATGGACTAATACATTCAGGCAGCCTGAGATTTCAAAAAGGAGGCAATACTTTGCAGTAAAATATGAGCCACATGTAAATTTTGAATGTGCTAGTAGCCAAATGTTAAAAAGTAAAAAGAAAAAGGTGTCAGGCACAGTGGCTCACACTTGTAATCTCAGCACTTTGAGAGGCCGAGATGGCGAAACACCTGAGGTCAGGAGTTCGAGACCAGCCTAGCTGACATGGCGAAACCCCGGCTCTACCAATAATAGAAAAATTAGCTGGGTGTGGTGACAGGCACTTGCAATCCCAACTACTCTGGAGGCTGATGTAGGAGAATCGCTTGAACCCCGGAGGCAGAAGTTGCAGGGAGCTGAGATCCCGCCACAGCACTCCAGCCTGGCAACAGAGCGACTCTGTCTCAAAATAAAAAAGAAAGAAACAGGTGGAATAACAGGTGGAATTGATCGTAACAATTTAATCAGTCCAATATATCCAAAATATTGTTATTTTAATATCTGATTAGTGTATAATGGTTAACAAAGCATATATGTTTTTGAAGCTTAATCTTTGAATGTACCCTTGCATTTTACCTTTCCAGCACATTGCAGTTCAGACCAGCCACATTCCAGCACTCTGTGGCCATGTCAGAGGCGTTAGAACCAGAGCAACTGCATCTGGAATAGGTTCTGGGTAAAACAGGGCTGACACCTACAGGACTGCTTTTCCATGCGGTCAGGCATTCTAAGTCACAGGATAAATAGATTAGCATAAGATACAGTTCACAAAGACCTTGCTGATAAAACAGTTTGCAGTAAAGAAGCCACAAAAATCCACCAAAACCAGTCGTGAACAAAAGGGACCTTTGATTGTACTCACGGATCGTTACACGCGAATTATAATGCATTAGCATGTGAAAGACATTCCCACCAGCACCATGACAGTTAACGAATGCCACGGCAACATCAGAAAGTGACCTTACATGGTCTAAAAAGGAGAAAACTCAGTTCTGGAAATTGCCATCCCTTTCTTGTAAAACTCATGAATAATCCACTCCTTGGTTAGAATATAATCAAGAAATAACTGTAAGTATCCTTCTTTGAGTGGCCCACACTGCTGCTCTGCCTACGGAGTAGCTGTTCTTTTATTCCTTTACTTTCCTAATAAATTTGCTTTTGCTTTGCACTGCAGACTCACCCAAAATTCTTTCTTTTCTTTTTTTTTTTTTCTTTGAGACAGAGTCCAGCTCTGTCACCCAGGGTGGAGTGCAGTGGCACCATCTTAGTTCATTGTAACCTCTGCCTTCCAGGTTCAAGAGATTCTCCTGCCTCAGCCTCTGGAGTAGCTGGGATTACAGGCACACGCCACCATGCCCGGCTAATTTTCGTATTTTTAGTAGAAATGGGATTTCACCATCTCAGCCAGGCTGGTCTCAAACTCCTGACCTCAAGTGATCCTCCTGCCTCTGCCTCCCAAATTGCCAGGGTTACAGGTGTGAGCCACCACCCACGGCTCTAAATTATTTATTGTACAAGATCCAAGAACCCACTCTTTGGTTCTGGATTGGGACCATTTCTGGAAGCTTCTTTTCAGTGAATCACAAAGGAATGATACTAAGGAAACCACCAACCCACAGGAAATAGACTGAATCACCAACTGGCTAACCTTTTGCAAGTGTTGGCATACCCGGGTATGGAATGGGATTGGGTTAGTAGCCAAATTTACGGGAGTTAGAGTGTCTCCTAAGACAGATAAGATAAAAGGTCCTTTTTAATAAAAGGCAAGAACACTTAACGAAATTTGTGGTTGAGGTGCAACTTTGAAAGGTTAGAGTCTTTCCTAAGATTTAGGGGGTTAGAAGCCCCTCTCAGTAAAGTCCCTCTGAGCTAAGATTAGATTTGGCATTATGGAATGTTAACCACTGCTGTCTTCGTTTGTTTGTTTGTTTGTTTGTTTTGAGAGGCAGTCTCACTCTTGTCGCCCAGGCTGGAGTGCAATTCAACACCTCGGCTCACTGCAACCTCCACCTCCCAGGTTCAAGCGATTCTCCTGCCTCAGCCTCCTGAGTAGCTGGGATTACAGGAGCCCACCAGCACACCCAGCTAATTTTTGTATCTTTAGTAGAGATGGGGTTTCACCATGTTGGCCAGGCTGGTCTTGAACTCCTGACCTCAGGTGATCCACCCACCTTCGCCTCCCAAAGTGCTGGCATTACAGGTGTGAGCCACCGCACCCAACCTATTTTTTTTATTATGCTTACATTGGGATTATTTAGTTGCTCTTTTTCAAGTATTTCTGTGGATTAAAGTTATGTTTTTTATTTGACATCTTTTCCTTTTTCTTAATATAGAAATATATCACTATAAACTTCTGATTTAGAACTGTTTTGTGGGTTTTTTTTTTTTGTATCCCAGGAGTCATTGTATGCTTTGTTTCTATTTTCTTTTTTCTCATTATACTTTCTGATTTCCCTTTGCTTTTTCTTTTGACCTATTGGTTGTCCAGGAACATGTTGTTTACTGTCCACATATTGGTGAGTTTTTAAATTCTTATTTGGCTATTATTTTCTAGTTTTTATTAAATTGTAATTTTAAAAGTTGATATAGCTGGGCACAGCGGCTCATGCCTGTAATCCCAGCATTTTCAGAGGCCAAGATGGGTGGATTACCTGAGGTCAGGAGTTTGAGACCAGCCTGACCAACATGGTGAAACCTCGTCTTTACTAAAAATAAAAAATTGGCTGGGTATAGTGGTGCATGCCTGTAATCTCAGCTACTTGGGAGGCTGAGGCAGAAGAATCACTTGAACCCAGGAGGCGGAGGCTGCAGTGAGCTGAGATCATACAATTGCACTCCAGCCTGGGCAACAAGAGTGAAACTTCATCTTAAAAAAAAAAATGGACAAATGATTAGACTAAATTTTAATTTTAAAAAAAAGATACACAAATGGGAAGAAGCATTTGAAAGGTTGCACATAATTAATAACTTATAGAAAAATGAAAAACAAAATCACAATACAAAACAAAATTCCCTGACATCAATTAGAATGGCCACTACAAATTTTTTCAAAAATACCAACTATGTTGATGATGTAAAGAAACTGAAACCTATGTAAGTTGTTGATGAGAAAAAAGATGCAGCCATCATAAAAAACATCATGAATGTTTGTCAAATAATTAAAAATGAAATTATCATATAATATAGCAATTCCATCTATGAATCTATATATATGAAGTATGCAACACAGTAAAATGAAGACATAAGCAGTACCCTGCTTGCATATCCCCCCACAGCAAGTCTCACAACCCAGCCTCTAAATGAATAAATACATGGATAAAAATTAAAAAATAAAAAAATTTATTAAAAAACTTTATATTTCAATGTTATAGAAATAAAAACATGG
Source organism: Pan paniscus (assembly GCF_029289425.2). Lineage (NCBI taxonomy): Eukaryota > Metazoa > Chordata > Mammalia > Primates > Hominidae > Pan > Pan paniscus. The sequence goes on along the minus strand of NC_073255.2, from coordinate 79,192,968 downwards.
ATAAAAATTAAAAAATAAAAAAATTTAGTAAAAAAACTTTATATTTCAATGTTATAGTAATAAAAACAGAATGGCATGTGCAGAAAAATGGACAATCACCAATGAAACAGAAACTACTATTCTCACACATTTTAGACATGATGCAAAAAAAGAATTTAAAAAATGTTTTAACATAGAGTTTCTCAAAAATATGCAGATATTTGTATGTCCCCAAAAGCAATGGCAAACCAGTCAGTTTGTGCAGTCCCTGGTAAGCCATAAAGAAAACTTTGACTCACACTGTGAACTTGAAGGAAGATTACTGAAGCAAAAGTAGAATCCTTAGAGAATTTAAAAGCATGGGGCAGAACGTGTCCCACCCTATGTGAGAGAAAAAGAAAAAAATGACTCGGGCTTCCCAGAAACTTTCCATCAAAGCACAGCTCCCCAGACCACATTTTAAAGACTGGCTGCCTCCTTGATTTGTGTACCTTTCATCTGTGTCATCTGCTTCATTCGCTCTCACCTACCTGGGTGTTTGGCTACCATCTCATTTCTCTTTGTATTCCAGGGCTCTTTGTTTTGCCCCAAGCAGTTGATCAAGTCTGGCTTAGAGACAGCAATACCTGTTTTATTAAGAAAAAAAAAGACATAAATCTTACTGAATTCTTTAATTACCAACCTAGTATTATGCTTAGTAAAGAGGATATAATAGAAAATTCTAAAAAATTAATATTGATTCATAACAGAACTTTCTAAATATTTAGAAAATATTTTAAATTTGTAGGTCCTTAATTTCACTACTCAGTACTACTGAATCAAAAATTGGTGGCAGCAACTGAATTCTAAGGTGTGGGCAACGATATTTTATGCCATGACATTTTTGGAAAAAGAAAGAAAAATTTGGCGGGGCGTTGTGGCTCATGCCTATAATCCCAGCACTTTGGGAGGCCGAGGCAGGCAGATGACCTGAGGCCACGAGTTTGAGACTAGCCTGGCCAACATTGTGAAACCCTGTCTGTACTAAAAATACAAAAATTAGCTGGGGTGGTGGCATGCACCTGTAATCCCAGCTACTCAAGAGGCTGAGGCAGGAGAATTGCTTGAACCCGGGAGGCAGAGGTTGCAGTGAGTCGAGATCACACCACTGCACTCCAGCCTGGGTGAGAGAGCAAGACTCCATCTAAAAAAAAATTCCTTGCACTCTTTCCCACTCCAGCCAGGGTGGCAGAGCGAGACTGTCTATAAATAAATAAATAAATAAATAAATAAATAAATAAATAAATTTCTCCATCCTTTGTGGTCTTCACCAACAGCTTAAGAGAAACACTTTTTCCTATTATGACTTAGATGGTTTTGTATTTTCTTACTTATCACATAGCCAGATACAGACTCTGCAAATTTCCACCTGTTTCTTATAAAAGAATCAGCTAAATACTTTTCTTCAGTGGTAAAAATATTTTTAAATCAACTTTGCTTAAATTTTTCTCTTATCTCAGGGCTCCTGACCTTTGAGTACCCTCAGTCTGAGCCAACATACAACCCCATTTTCTGTCTCTCCTTAAGAACATGCTAACTTCAGGGTAAAACATTCTCTGATCTAGAATCTAATTTTGCCCCCTTATATCATACCATTCTTACTCCATCTTCTTTCTAAACTTGTTTGCTATTCTCTACGAAAGAAAGTCCTTGTCTGCCTATACACGTTGATATCCTTAAAAATCTTATACTTGGCACTTTTTTCTGTTGTTGAGATTCAGAACTTCTTACCTAAATCTGAATTTGTTTTATTTTACAAAGTCTAGAAACTGCCCCAAAACAGCAACACCTTTATTTTCAGTAAGATCCTCCCAATTCCCATCTATTCTAACTCTAACTGCATCTGCCTGTGGGTCCCCAGCTTTCCTGGACTCTGTTGCTTATCTCAGTAAAAAGACTTCTTCCATGGCTGGGGTGAGCAGGCGGGGACATCTGCAGGAGAGGCTCCCTAGAAAGAACTGACTAGGTCTTCAAGGTCTTCAATAACCTCCTTTTGCAGGCTCTATATTGCCCTTAGCTTGGAGTCACAGGGCTCAGGCTTTAATTTCCAAGTCAGAGATGTTCACTTAGTTTTAGAAACTAAGTGGTAGATAAATCCAGAAAAATTACTGAAACGCAGTGTTTATGCAAGGGAAAAAAATTTAAGGTGCTTACATTTTATAGCTCAATGAGAAAAGCAAAAGTATTTATCTCTTTCAGACAATACACATATCACTAACTTATTTCCATAACAGGATATTCAGTAAACACTTAGTAATATGAACAAACTTCTAGAAGGTGCCCAGTCCCATCTCATAAAGTTTAGCATAAAATTCAGAAATCAAGATAACAGGAACAGGAGGGTGGCTCACACCTGTAATCCCAACAATTTGAGAGGCACAGGTGGGTGGACCACCTGAGGTCAGGAGTTCAAGACCAGCCTGGCCAACACGGCAAAACCCCGTCTCTACTAAAAGTACAAAAATTAGCCAGGCATGGTGGCATGTGCCTGTAATCCCAGCTACCCGGGAGGCTGAGTCAGGAGAATCGCTTGAACCCAGAAGCTGGAGGTTGCAGTGAGCCGAGATCATGCCACTGCACTCCAGCCTGGGCAACAGAGTGAGACTTGGTCTCAAAAAAAAAAAAATCATATAGGAATGTAATTGGAAGCCATAGTTTCTGAATTTCAAATCATTATAAATGATTAAATTTAAATGATTAATTTAAATGATTATAAATTACGCCTGTAATCCCAGCACTTTGGGAGGCTGAGGCGGGTGAATCACGAGGTCAGGAGTTTAAGATCAGCCTGCCCAAGATGGTGAAACCCCATCTCTACTAAAAATACAAAAAAATTAGCCGAGAGTGGTGGCGTGCGCCTGTAATCCCAGCTACTCAGGAGGCTGAGGCAGGAGAATCGCTTGCACTTGGGTGGCAGAGGTTGCAGTGAGCCGAGATCGTGCCACTGCACTCCAGTCTGGGTGACAGAGTGAGACTCCATCTCAAAAAAAAAAAAAAAATTACTGAATATTTTTCCAACTGAACACATAAAGATGTTTTTGTGTTTTGATTTACATTGAATGCAATATACAAATATATTAAGCTAAAAATAAACTATAAGTGTAAGAGAAATATAGAGAAACAAACGTGTGTGTGTGTGTGTGTGTGTACACACTTCTTTAAATGGAAAAGAAAATAGTGGACCAAAAAAATGGTGTCAAATCCGCAATTTGCTAGCAAATCAGGAACTTCATAATGCTTAAAGTAAAATTAGTTTCTCTATTGCACACTGAACTTATTTTTCCCAAATCTCAAGTCTCCTGGGTTCAGAATCTTTCTTATATATAGTTTTGTTTATGTATACTTTTTGTTTACTTGCATATTATTCACATGAGAACAAATATATAATTTTTTTGTTCCAAAGTTTGTGAAATATTTTTACATTTTCTGCTCAGGGATTTTAAGAATGTTTTCATAAAATTTATTTTTATTTATTTATTTTTTTTTGAGATGGAGTCTTGCTCTGTCACCCAGGTTGGAGTGCAGTAGTGCCATCTCGGCTCACTGCAAGCTCCGTCTCCTGGGTTCATGCCATTCTCCTGCCTCAGCCTCCCAAGTAGCCGGGACTACAGGTGCCCGCCACCACGCCCGGCTAATTTTTTGTATTTTTAGTAGAGATAGGGTTTCACCGTGTTAGCCAGGATGGTCTCGATCTTCTGACCTCGTGATCCACCCGCCTCGGCCTCCCAAAGTGCTGGGATTACAGGCGTGAGCCACCACACCCGGCGATTTCATAAAATTTAATGTTGCTCAGAAGTTAATTTGAAGATTAAGTTCTACAGTGAGTGAGCATATTACATTTTATTTCACTATTGCATTCCATTTTCTCCCTTACCGATTGGAGAAAAAACTATTTAAGTCAAAATTTTCTTTAGTTAATTTTTCCTTCTATTTATTTTAAGTGACATCATACAATTTTAAAATTTTACCAGGCTGACTTTTTTCCGGTGGAAATGTAGGATGTTTTATAAGTTATGGAGTTGTTTTAATGTTTATATAAAGTAAACAAATACAGAGGACAGTGCTGGGTGTGAAGCAGATACTCAACATTTAAGAGAAAGCTTTTTTTTTTTTTTTTTGAGATGGAGTCTCACTCTGTCACCCAGGCTGGAGTGCAGTGGCGCTATCTGGGCTCACTGCAACCTCCATCTCCTGGGTTCAAGCGATTCTTCTGCCTCAGCCTCACGAGTAGCTGGGACTACAGGCGTGTGCCACCATGCCTGGCTAATTTTTTGTATTTTTAGTAGAGATGGGGTTTCACCGTGTTAGCCAGAATGGTCTCGATCTCCTGACCTCATGATCCGCCTGCCTCGGCTTCTCAAAGTGCTGGGATTACAGGCGTGAGCCACTGCGCCCGGCCAGCCGAGAAAACTGTTTCTATTAGAGTAATATTACATGTTTCAGGTAAGAGACTGAAACATTTAAAGTGAAGAAATAGCATTGATTGTGCATGTGGAGAGAGGACACCTGCTCTTCAACTGAATGACTGAATTTAGAAAATAAAATTCTGCTTGTTTTATTTTATAATTATCTCCAGTTTCTCACTCTCTCTTTATTTATTTATTTATTTTTATTTTATTTATTTATTTATTTATTTTCTGAGACGGAGTCTCACTCTGTCGTCCAGGCTGGAATGCAGTGGTGTGATCTCTGCTCACTGCAAGCTCCGCCTCCCGGGTTCACGCATGCTCCTGCCTAAGCCTCCAGCGTAGCTGGGACTACAGGCGCCCGCCACCACGCCCGGCTAATTTCGTTTTGTATTTTTAGTAGACACGGGGTTTCACCATGTTAGCCAGGATGGTCTCGATCTCCTGACCTCGTGATCTGCCTGCCTCGGCCTCCCAAAGTGCTGGGATTACAGGCATAAGCCACCGTGCCCAGACTCTTTATTTTTATCCCCAGCTACATATGCATCAAAGCCACTTTCTTGTCTTACGGTTACAGCTTTCTCACTGCTCTCCTTACCCCATGGAATCTCACACAAGACTTTTTGCAGTTCTGATGAATAGTTTGGAATTTTTGCAATGCAATGATAAATTGTTTTTTACTGAAGAGTTTGAGGCCACTTATAGGTTTTAAATACCACATTCTGATCACTTAATTGAAGTAGTAATGCAATAGTCCAGAGGATCAGATCAAGCAGTCAGCACTGTGGCAGATGTGGAGACAGATTAAACCTAATAATGGTGTCTTTCTTAGTGAGGTAGATGAGGCCTATTGAAAAAAATATATAGCAGACACGTTTGAAATATGGGGTAGAAATTGAAGTGAGCTCCCTGTAATCACTCTGAGGTCTTAGGATAGCTACAAGTGGTGTCATCACGTGAACAAATGTGACAGAGATGAGATGGGGACTTGGAAAATTTTGTTAAGTTTCCCTTCCTCCCTGTCTCCCTCCCTCTCTGTCTCCTTCCTTCCTTCCTTCCTTCCTTCCTTCCTTCCTTCCTTCCTTCCTTCCTTCCTTCCTTCCTTCCTTCCTTCCTTCCTTCCTTCCTTCTTTCTTTCTTTCTTTCTTTCTTTCTTTCTTTCTTTCTTTCTTTCTTTCTTTCTTTCTTTCTTTCTTTCTTTCTTTCTTTCTTTCTTTCTTTCTTTCTTTCTTTCTTTCCTGTCATCCAGGCTGGAGTGCACTGGTGTGATCTGGGCTCACTGCAACCTCCATCCTCTGGGTTCAAGTGATTCTCCTGCCTCAGCCTCATGAATAGCTGGGACTACAGGCACGTGCCACCACACCTGGAGTCTTTGTCTCCCGGATGACTGTTTCTTGCTTTTAACTTGAATAAACTCTAAAACTGAATTTTGAGCCTTTTGATTATTTTAGATTGACAGCCCTTCATAGCATTTTTTCTGTCTTCTGCTTTTACTTTCTTTTTTATTTTTTAATTTGAGATGGAGTTTCACTCTTGTCACCCAGGCTGGAGTGCAATGGCGCATCTCGGCTCACGCAACCTCCACCTCCCGGGTTCAAGAGATTCTCTGGCCTCAGCCTCCTGAGTAGCTGGGACTACAGGCACCCAACACCACACCCGGCTAATTGTTGAATTTTTAGTAGAGACTGGGTTTCACCATGTAGGCCAGGCTGGTCTCAAACTCCTGACCTCAGGTGATCCACCTGCCTTGGACTCCAGAAGTGCTGGGATTACAGGCTTGAACCACCACACCCAGCCTCTGCCTTTACTTTCTAACTAAATCCTCTTTCATACACACACGTTGTACCATGACTCAGGTGCCTGCTTCCAATACCTACTGGAATTCAGATGTCCATGAGTTCAGGGTCATAGACTTAGACCTGGCTGTTGTAAAGGCAAATAGAAATTAGAAATAGCAGACTTAATTCTCCAACTTGAAAATAAAGGAAGAGATTTTGTTCTTCTTTTTTTCTTAAAGGATTTAACTTAGAAAACTTTGCTATGTAAATTCTTTCTCTGACTCTTTGAAATATATGTAAATCATTTTAATAGCTAAATAGGACTTGGTCAATCATTTTAACTTAGAAATGCCTTTCTCTAGGACCTGGAAACCATTGCTTTGAAATGTAAACAGCAAAAAAGATAGTACCCTATGCCACAGTTTCTGTTGGATAGTAGGTGCCTACCTTCAGCAGACACTTGACTTCAAGTTGTAAAACTATCTTCTTCTATGAAGACAAAAAAAGTTAATTTTTCTCCTGAATATAGCCAATTAAAATTTCATTGAATATGCCCAATATACAGATGGCTTTCTCAATCACCAAATGAATTTAGGATCAACTATATATGACAATTGTGCTGTTAAGTCTATTTAAGAACAATCTTGGCAGATTTGCTGTGATGCAGATCACCTTCTGGTTTATTTAATAAAGCAATGTTCTTTTTCTTCTGCTATTATTGAGTGTCTCTGAGGTTGGAGATAATTTTGATTTTAATTATGTTATTCAAACACTGTACAGAATTACCAGACGGGATATAAACATATGAGGTGCCCACAATACTTTAGTTCAGAGAGGCTTTTCTCTCTTTGGCTTGCCCCATAATTTGCGGGCAGAATATTTCGCTGCCTGTTTGTGATATACAGTCCCTTCTGGAGCAGTTCAACCAGGTTTCTAGAAAAATACCTTCACAGAAGAGCAATCAGCCATTCCAGTTCCATCTTTCAATGCACTTGGCATCTTCAGACCTAAAGATAATTCAAACACCATGGGGCCCTGAATCCCAAACAGCCTGGCTAAAGTTCTATGAATTTTGCTTATCTTTTCAAAAAAACTCACTTTACATTATGCTCTTCTTTTGTATTTCTTGTTTTATTTTCACTTGTTTCTGCTCTGATCCTTGTTATTTCTGTTCTCCTAATTTTGGGTTTGGTTTGTTCTAGCTTTTCTAGTTCTTTATGATACATTAATAGTTTATTTTGGTATTTGAAAACTTTTTTGTGTAGGCACTTATTGCTACGAACTTTCCTCTTAGTACTGCTTTTACAGTATCTGTAGTTTTGGTATGTTGTGTTTCCATTTTCATTTGTTTCAAATAAATTTCAAATTTTCTTCTCAATTTTTTTATTGGCCCGCTGGTCATTCAGAAGCATATTTTAGTTTCTCTGTGTTTGTATAGTTTCCAAAGTTCCTTTTGTTATTGATTTCTAGTTTTATTCTATTATAGTCAGAGAAAATAATATGATTTCATTTTGGAAGGGAATCTTTTAAGAGTTATTTTGTGGCCTACTATATGGTCTATCCTTAAGAATAATTTAGGTGCTGAGGTATAGAATTTGTATTCCGTAGCTATTGGATGAAATGCTTTGTAAATATCTATTAGATCTATTTGGTCCATAGTGCAGATTAAGTCCAGTGTTTATTTGTTGATTTTACTATCTGGGTGATCTGCCCACTGCTGAAAGTGGGATGTTGAAGGCTCCAGTTATAATTGTATTGAGGTTGATCTCTCTCCTTAGCTCTAGTGTTTGCTTCCGATATCTGAGTTCTCCAGGGTTGGGCGCATATATATTTACAACTGTTATATCCTCTTGCTGAATTTACCACTTTATCATGATATAATGACCTTTGTTGTCTCTTTTTATAGTTTTTGTCTTGAAATCTGTTTTGTTTGATATAAGTATAGCTATTCCCACTCTTTTTTGGTTTCCATTTGCATGGACTATCTTTTTCCATCAGATTATTTTCAGTCTCTGTGTGTCTTTATAGGTAAAGTGTAAAGTGTGTGCCTTGCAGGCAGCAGATTGTTGGGTTTTGTTGTTTTGTTTGTTCGTTTGCTTGTTTTTACCCATTTGGCCAATCTATGTCTTTAGATTAGAGAGTTTAATTTATTTACATTCAATGTTGTTATTGATAAGTGAAGACCCACTTCAGCCATTCTGTTATCTGATTTCTTGTTTTGTGCTCTTTCCTCCCTCCCTCCCTCCCATTCATCCTGTCTTCCATTTAGTGAAGGTGATTTTATCCAGTGGTATGTTTTAATTTTTTGCTTTTATGTGTTTGTGTCTGTTACAGATTTTTTTATTTGAGGTTACCACAAGGCTTGCAAATAACATCTTATAACCCATTTCAACTAATGGCAACTTAACATATTGTAAAAAAGAACAAACGAAAAAGAAAAGAGGAAACAAATAAAAAATACACTTTAACTTTATTCCTCCACTTTTTAACTTTGTTGTTTCTTTCTTTCTTTTTTTTTTTTAAGATGGAGTTTCACTCTTGTTGCCCAGGCTGGAGTGCAATGGCATGATGTTGGCTCACCACAAACTCCGCCTCTGGGGTTCAAGCAATTCTCCTGCCTCAGCCTTCCAAGTAGCTGGGATTACAGGCATGTGCTACCACGCCAGGCTTATTTTGTATTTTTAGTAGAGATGGGGTTTCACCATGTTAGTCAGGCTGATCTCAGACTCCAGACCTCAGATGATTTGCCCTACTTAGCCTCTCAAAATGCTGGGATTACAGGCATGAGCCACTGCGCCTGGCTTTTTGTTTCTATTTATATCTTATTATACTGTCTGTGTCTTGAACTTGCTATGGTTAGTATTTTTAATAACTTCAACAGCCTCAAATGGAAATGTAAGAGTTATGGCCTTAAAGAGGAGGTAGAGAAAGAGTTATTGTTTTTTAATAACTATACAAGTCACTATAGAATAATCTTTCAGTCTTTTCAAAATAGCAATAGTTTACACACCACATTTGCAGTGCTATGAAATTCTGTGTTTGTGCACTTAATATTACCAGTGAATTTTGTACCAGATGCTTGCTTGTAGCTCATTAATGTTTTTTTCCTTTAGATTAAAATACTCCCTTTAGCATTTTTTGTAGGACAGGCCTGATGTTAATAAAATCCGTGTGTGTGTGTGTGTGTGTGCATGTGTGTGTGTCTAGAAAGGTTTTTATTTCCCCTTCATGTGTGAAGGATATTTTTGCTGGATATATTATTCTAGACAAAAGTCTTTTCCTTCAGCACATTAAGTATATCATGCCACTATCTCCTGACCTCTAAGGTTTCCACTGAAGAGTCCGCGATCAAACATTGGTTTGTCTGTTTGAATGCTGTCTGTTTCTTTTCTCTTGCTGCTTTTAGGACTCTTTATCTTTACCTTTTGGGAGGCTATTATTAAAGGCCTTCAGGTAGTCTTATTTAAGTTAATTGTGCTTCATTTCTATAACCTTCTTGTACTTGAATATTAATATCTTTCTCTAGGTATGAGAAGTTCTCATTATCCCTTTGAATAAACTTTCTATCCTGAACTCTCTCTCTCCCTCCTCTTTAAGATCATAACTCAGAGTTGCCCTCTTGAGGATATTTTCTACATCTCATAAGCATGTTTTATTGTTTGTTAATTTTTTGTCTCCTCTGACTGAATATTTTCAAATAGTCTGTGTTCAAACTCATTAATTCTCCTGCTCGATCAATTCTGCTGTTAAGAGACTGATGCATTCTTCAATGTCATTTGAGTTTTTCAGCACCAGAATTTTGTCTTGATTTTTCAAAATAATTTTAATTAACTTGTTAAATTTACCAGATCAGATTCTGAATTTCTTTTTGGTGTTATCTTGAATTTTGTTGAGCTTTCTCAAAACAGCTATTTTGAATTCTCTCTGAAAGGTTACATGTCTCTATCACTCAGGAATTGCACACTGGTGCCTTATTTAGTTCATTTAATGAGGTTGTGTTTTTCTGGATAGTCTTAATTTTTGTGGATGTTCATTGATGTCTGGGCATTAATGAGTCAGGTATTTATTTTAGTCTTTGCATTCTGGGCTTTTTTTTTTAACCTGTCCTTCTTAGAAGGGCTTTCTAAGTATTCAAACAAAACAGTGTTGTAATCTAAGTCTTCAGTCATTGCAGTCATATCTGCATTAAGGGACACCCCAACCCCAGTAACACAGCGAGGCTTGCAGACTTGTAGAAGTGCCACCTTGGTGGTCTTAGGTAAGATCTAAAAGAGTTCCTGGATTACCAGGCAGGGACTCTTTTTCTCTTTCCTTATATTCTACCAAATAAATGGAGTCTCTCTCCATGCTGAGCTGCCCAGAGCTGGGGTAGGGGTGACACAAGTACCCTGTGGTCACCATCACTAGGACTGCACTGGGTGCAACTCAAAGCCAGCACAAGACTGAGTCTCACACAGGCCCACAGTGACCACTGACTAGCTACCACTGATGTTCACTCAAGGCCCATGTTCTCTTCAGTCAGGAGGTGGTAAATCCTGCCAGGCTTATGTCCTTTTCTTCAGGGCAGTGAGCTTTCTTACCCACCCTGGGCTGGGGCATAACAAAATGCCATCTGGTAGCCAGAATATGGAGTCAGGAACCTTAGGCATTTACTTGGTGCCCTATTTTACTGTGGCTTAGCTGGCACTGAGGCCAGGAGACAACATCCTTCCTACTCTTCCCTTTCCTTTCTCAAGCATAAGAAGCCACTCCCTGTGGCCACCACCACCCAAAGCCCACAGCAAGTACTTCCAGGTTTCTGCTGGAATTTACTGAGGACCCAAGGGCCCTTCAGTCAGCTTGTGGTGAATTCTGACAGGCCTGCATCTCTTCCTTCAAAACAGTAGGCTCCTCTCTGGCCCAGGGTGGTTCCAGAAATGCCAATGAGGAGCCAAGGCCAAAAACCATGGACCTCAGGAGCCCTCTTGTTACTCTACTCCACTGTGGCTGAGTTGGTAACCAAGCTTCAAGACAAAGTCCCCTTTCCTCTTCCCTCTCTCTTCTTCAAGCAAGGAGTCTCTCCACATGGCTGCCACAGCTTGAATTGCACTGGGTCATACCTGAAGCCAGCACAGCTCTGGGTCTCACCCAAGCCTGCAGCAAGTACTACCTGGTTACTGCTAACATTTATTCAAGGCCCAAGGGCTCTTTAGTCAGCAGGTGATGAATCCTGCCAGGACTAAGTCCTTCCCTGCAAGGCAGTGTGTTCTCTTCTGTCCCCGGGTGTGCCTAGAACTGTCACCCAGGAGTTAAGTCTTGGAATGGGGGCCTTAAAACCATTCCTGGTGCCATATTCTACTGTGGCTTAGATGGTATCCAAATTGCAAGACAAAGTCTTCTTTACTCTCCTCTTCCCTCTCCACAAGTAGAAGAAGAGTTTCTTCCAGAGCTTTGAGTTGCATTGCCTGTGGCTGGGCTAAGGACAATGCAGGCACTTCCTTGGGTCACCCCAGTTGGCATCTCATAAGGCCACATGCACTTCAAGTTTTCTGGCTCTGAGCCTAGCAAAGCACCAGGATTTGCCCAGGAGTTGCAGTCCCAGTGGCTTAGACTGCCTTTCAAGTTTATTTAGAACCCCAGAGTGCTTTAGCCCATGGTGGTGGGGCTACCTGAAACTCAGGTTTTGGCCACTGAAATGGACACTTTCTCTCAACTAGGGCTAGTCTGGGTGCTCCCTCTGGGGGCACTGGCTGAACTCTGCCCCGTGTTGCTTTCTGCTATGACCAGCAGCACTGAGTTTTACTGCAGAGTCTCCCAATCACTGCACTCTCCCTCCTGTAAGTGCACAGGTTTGCTCTTCTTGCCAAGCTGCTCTACCAGGGAATGGAGGAGAGGTGCTGTTGGCAATTCAAGACTTTCTTTTTTTATCATCTTCAGTGCTTTTTCTTTGATGTGCTTTTAAAACCAGACATTGTGGTCACTCCCCTGAATTTTGGTTCTTATGAAGATGCTTCTTATTTGGATAGCCATTAAATTTGGTGTTCCATCAGGGACATGATTGATTGTTAGAGGGTTCTATTTAGTCCCCTTGCCCCAATTCCCTCCTGCAGCCATGTTATTTTAATTAAGTGCCACATGTGAGGCAAAGGTGACCCCAGGGTCAATCACGAGTGCTTCCAGATACATTTGAAAGAGGTGCACTTAGCTTTAGTTTAAAACAGAGATCATAGGGACTGCTATGCATGGATTTGGTATGGGCAGGTAAGGGTGGCCCATATTCCTATTGCTGCAGCAGAAATTGCTGCCATCCCTGACAGAGGAGGGCACCTGAGTGTTGGAAAGGGGAAACTCACATTTTGGTTTTTCTATGTAAGAGTTTATTGTTTCTGAACCTCTCCTGTGATAAAGGACAGAAAAATGCAGACTTTATCCACAATTCTAGGTCCTTCTACCTGCAGGTGCAGTGTTATTAGGGGAAGAAGCTTGGCTGATGCTTCAAAGGCATATTCTCATGATGCAGGTGTAATTTGTGCAGATTTTCACACCTGAGAAGGGATCACAGAGAAAAAGGAGAAAAACAAAGCAATGGCTTATTCTGAGGTGAATGTGTTTCAGGTCAGGGACTGTGTTCACTTTTGTTCTGAAATGTTATGTTTGTAGAACTTGAAAATGTTTACTTCTCTACTGCTGATGTTCCTGCCTAGTCAATTTGTTTTAACTATTTTTCCCCTTTTTCTTCTTATGATAGTCAAAGGGCTCTGAGAAATACTTCTTCCTTACATACCAGAGCCTGCTCTTCATCCTCTACATCCCAGCTTCTAATAAGCCAAGAAAAATTGTCACCATGAATTTCTGACCTGCAGCATTAAAAATGTTCCTTTTGTGACTGTTGAACCTGGGAAGTTTTGGATGCCCAAGACTCCTACTGGAGATGGGAATCAGGTTCTTAAGAAAAAGACAATGTACTCTTTAGCTTCCACAAACTCTATGCAAAGCAGATTATAAAAATGCACTTTTAATGAGAATGGCCTTTATTGCCCATGATAACTCAGGAAGTGCTGAATAACAAACAATTAGAAGAGACTTCCTTTCTAGGATGCTAAAGAAAGACTTATTTATATACATACAGCATTAGAGATTACAAAACAGGGGAGATATGTGCAGCTTAAACTTTGCTTAAAACTGATGTTTTTTTTCATGACTAGACTCAGATTAAGTCGACTCTTTTTTTTGGTTAGTAATAGCACAGTAGTGTTGTATCATCCTGTGTGCATCAGCACCTGAGACAAATTTCTTATAGTTGATGTTAATTGTATTCACTTGGTAAATAAGCTCTCTGACAGACTTTCTTTCACTCTAGAGTTATTTTTCTATTTATTATTAATAGGCACCTTGGGGAGGTTTGTCAACTGATGGACAAAAACCAGTATTGAACCACATTTAATCTGATAGCTCTTCCTTCTTTAGATTCTCTTTGCATACAGCTTGAAGATATGGAGAATGAAGGCTCTCATCTTTGTTTACTGGTTAAATAAACTGAAAACCTAGGCTGTGCCACTTACTAGATTTCTGACAAAATATTCCCCTTGGGCCAGAAGCAATAACACCACTGGCAAACTTGTTAGAAATTCTGAAACTCAAGTTTCACCCTAAATCCAGAGTCAAAGTCTACATTTTAACAAGATCTCTTGTTCATCATTGTACACAATTAAGATTCGAGCAGTACGTTTCTAACTCACCATGAAATTTCCATTTATTAGCTATGGACAACTTATCTTGTATCATGTAAATATAGCATTCAAAAATATACATGTCTGTGTTTGTGCCCTTTATTGTATATTTTATTATCAAGAAAAGTAATGCATCTACACTGGTTTTGTAGATCTTATGCCATCTTCTTTTCTCAGAGTTAAAGAATACAGTAGAGAATATTTTTCTGCTGGAAAGCATCTTATTGGATAACTCCAGTCACTCACATAAGTCAGAACCAGTTCTCTTTGCTCTCTGTTTACCTAATGTAAAATTGAGAATTCTTCCTATGACCATTTGCTAAATATGTTTTGTTTTTCAGGGAGTGTTGCCATTCAGGGATGTGGCCATAGAATTCTCCCCAGAAGAGTGGGAATGCCTGGACTCTGCTCAGCAGCGTTTGCATAGGGATGCGATGTTAGAGAACTATGGAAACCTGGTGTCTCTGGGTGAGGATATCTTCAATATACAATTCACATTCCACACTAAATATTTTATTTTCTTCCTTTTCTGGGAGTTTCTGCTTTGCACAAATGAGTTTCAGAATTCATCTTCAAAAAAGCAAAAACAAAAAAAGTTGGGTATCTGTTGAGGTAGAAAAAAATGTTTAAGATGTTTCATGTTAACATTAATCTTTCCCTTTTTTGAGCTGATCTGTATACTTCAGTCTAAATTACTGGTAATACAAAAAATTTAGTGGCATAAAATATCATTACCCACACTTTAAAATCCAATTTTTACCACCAATTTTTCATTTAGTATTACTGAGTAGTAGAGCTAAGAACCCACATACTAAAAAAAATTTGTTTTGTTTTGTTTTGTTTGTTTTGAGACGAAGTCTCACTCTGTCACCCAGGCTGGAGTGCAATGGCATGATCTCAGCTCATTGCAACCTCTGCCTCCTGGGTTCAAGCAATTCTCCTGTCTCAGCCTCCTGAGTAGCTGGGACTAGAGGCTTGTGCCACCATGCCCAGTTAATATACACACACACACACACACACACACACATATATATATATACACACATATATATTTTGTATTTTTAGTAGAGACGGGCTCTCACCATGTTCACCAGGCTGGTCTTGAACTCCTGGCCTCAAGTGATTCACTCACCTCGGCCTCCCAAAGTGCTGGGATTACAGGCATGAGCCACCGTGCCTGGCCAAAATTTTTTCTTAATATTCTAAAGTTCCTGTTAGGAAATAGTATATTGGTATTAATTTTCTAAAATCTCTATAATGTTTTCTCTTCTCTAATGAGCACATTACTAGATTGGTAATTGGAGTATCCTAGCAAGAATCATGTTATTCTTTTCTAATAAAACAGGTCTTGTTATTTCCAAGCCAGACTTGATTACCCTTCTGGAGCAAACAGCCCTGGAATGTGAAGAGACAGAAGACAGTAGTCAAATACCCAGGTAGGTGGGAGTGAATGAAGGAAATGACACAAATGAGAGTTCCCAATGTCAAGGAGGAAGCCAGACTTTTACACACGGTTTGAATAGCTCTCCTCCAGTGAAAGCAGTTTCTAGAACCCTGCATTTTTTCTCTTGTTTTGACATAGAGGCATCTTTTGTCCAATTCTCATAAATTTTTTAAGTGCTGTACTTCCCCTTCAGTAAGGTTTATTTTTTCCTTTGAGTTTACAGTGATAATAAAAGTTTTAATGATAACTTAAGAATGTGTGATCTGACGGGCTTCCATTGCTTTGGGAGAAACAGTAATATCTGTATTTTTGAGAAACTGTATGTTAAACCATTCTTAAGGTTCTTTTTTTGGATAATGTCTAAATTACATGAGAGTTTTGGTGATATTGGGATTTGGTTCAGAAATCCCAGGAACACCACAAAAAGATATATGTTTCCTGCTTTATAATTTTTTATTCTACAGTGGTTTCAAATGGAATTTTAGAGGAATTTATACTCAGTAATTTTATCAAAACACTAACCATCTCCCTAAATATAAGAAACTCTAAAATTACATTAATTCAAAATATTATTCTTTTTATATAAACTAATATTGATAAATTAAAGTCTGTATACCCAAATTCCTCAACTGTAATAAGTTTGATATATTTACTCCACACATTTATCAAATATACTATGTCACTGAAGAGCTTAAAACATTGCTGAGCATATATTAAACTCTCAATTTTAACTTTATTTTTAAATAAGTGTTATTTTACAGTTTTCTCTTATTTTGTATTTAGCTTACTGGGACTGTGTCAAATATGTATATATATACACACACACATACACATAGACAGATACATATATGTACACACATGTATATATGTATGGGTATGTAACATGTGGATCTTTTCACAAATAATTGAATACCTGTATGTTTACTGTTTACTATGTATTTATTTTATATGTGTGTATATATATATATAGTGAAATGGTTAATACAATCAAATTAATGAACAAACACATCTATCACCTTACATGCTTACCCTTTTTGTTGTGAGAACAATTAAGATCTCTCAGCAAATTTTCAGCATACCTAACAGTATTATTAACTATAGTCATGAAGCTGTACACTAGGTCACAATAACTTGTTTTATAACTAAAAATTTGTACCATTTGACCATGTCCCATTTTTCCCATATTCAGGCCCTAGTACTCAGCTTTAAACTCTCTGCTTCTAGGAGTCCAACCTTTTTATATTCCCCTTAAAAGCGAGATGGCACAGTATTTATCTTTTTGCTTTTGGCATATTCCACTTAGTCTAATGTCATCTAGGTCCATCTATGTTGAAATGGTAGGGTTTTATTATGCTTCATGACTAAATAATATTCTGTTCTGTATATATACCATGTTTTCTTTATCCAGTCAGTGTCCACAAACATTTTAGGTTGCTTTCATATCTTGGCAATTGCAAATAAGGCTTCAATAAACATGAAGGTGCAGATTTTTTTGAGATACTAAATTTATTATATATGCAGAAATGTAATGGCAGGATTGTATAGTAGTATTATTAAAAATTTTTTAAAGAACTTTCATACTGATTTTATAATGACTCTAAAAAATTACAAATCACCAAGAGTGTATAGCATTTCTTTTTTTATATTCATGTCATCACTTTTTATAACACTTATTTTTGATGTTAGCAATCATAATAGGCGTGAAGTAATACCTTACCATGGTTTTAATTTGCAACTGCCAGATTGGTGATATCGAGCCTCTTTCCACATACCTGCTGGCCAATTGTATGTTTTCATTGAAAAAAACATATATTTAGTCCTTGGCTTGTTTTTCAATTGTATTATTACCATTATTACTAAGGTTTTTGCCTTTGATTTATATGAGTTCCTTATATATTTTGGATACTAAAATCAGATATGGGTTTTTAATTTTATTGTTTTCTTGGTTGTGCAGAAGCTTTTTAATCTGATGCAGTCCAACGTTTTTATATTTGCTTTTATTGCTATACTTTTGCTGTCGTATCCAAAAATTCAGTTTCAAGACCAATATTAAGGTTTCTTCATATGTTTTCTTTTAAGATTTTTAAGGATTTATGTATTACATTAGAGTCTTTATTTTATATTTAGTTAATTTTTAAATATAGTGTAAGAAAAATATCTAATTTTATTATTTTACCTGTGGGTATTCAGTTTTCCCAGCAGCAAGTATGGGAGAGACTGTACTTTCCGTGTGGTGTATTCTCAATGCCTCAATGTCAAAGTCGATTTAATATGGAGGGGTTTGTTTCTGGGCTGTCCGTTCTGCTCTACTGATTTTGGTGTGCATTTTTTTTTTTTTTCTTGAGGCAGAGTTCAAGTTCTTGTTGCCCAGGCTAGAGTGCAATGGCCGGATCTCAGCTCACCACAACCTCCGCCTCCTGGGTTCAAGCGATTCTCCTGCCTCAGCCTCCCGAGTAGCTGGGATTATAGGCATGTGCCAGCACGCCTGGTTAATTTTGCATTTTTAGTAGAGACGGGGTTTCTGCATGTTGGTCAGACTGGTCTCGAACTCCTGACCTCAGGTGATTCGCCTGCCTCAGCCTCCCAAAGTGCTGGGATTACAGGCGTGAGCCACTGCACCCGGCCTTGGTGTGCCTTTTTACACACAGACATCTTGTTTTTATTACAATAGTCTGCAAATGTAGTTTGAAATCAGAAAGTATAATGCCCTCAGCCTTGTTATTCCTCAAAACTGCCTTGGCTATTCCAAGCAAGTCTCTTGCAGCTCCATAAAAATTTTAGGTTTGCATTTTCTATTACTTTAAAAAATTCCACTGGAATTTTGATAGGATATTTATTAAATCTATAGATTACTTTAAATAATGTGACACTTTAACAATATTTATTTTTCTAATCCATAGACATGAAATATTTTTGCATTTATTTGTGTCATCTTCAATTTCTTTCATTAATATCTTAACTATTTCAATAAAAATTTTTTTCACCTCCTTGGTTAAATATATTGCTAAGAAAGTTATTATTTTGATGCTATTTAATTAAGATCTTCTTTTTCATTTCTATTTGATAGCTTGTTGTTAGTGTATGGAAACACAAATGATTTATATATCAGTTTTATATTTCTCTAATTTACTCAGTGTGTTTATTAGCTGAAACAGTCTTTTGGTGACATTTTTACTTTTGTTTTTCAATTTAGATGCTTTTTTTCCATTGAGACAGGGTTTCACTCTGTCAGGCTGGAATCCAGTGGCGTGATCATGGCTCACTGCAGCCTTAATCTCCTGGGCTCAAGCAATCCCCCCACCTCAGCCTCCCAAGTATCTGGGACTACAGGCATGCATTACCACACCTGGTTAATATCTTAATGTTTTGTAGAGATGGGGTCTCACTACAATGCCCAGTCCAGTCTCAAATTACTAGGCTTGATCCTCCCGTCTTGGGCTCCCAAAGTGCTGGCACTACAGATATAAGTCACTGCATCTGGCTGGATGGCTTTAAAAAATTTTTTTCCTAATTGTTCTGCCTAGGATTTCAGTACTATGTTAAAAATAGAAGCATTAATGGTCACAATGTACCCTTGTATTGGTTTCTTTGAAACTGAAGGACCAAACACCTCTTCCATTTTTATAGACTGGTTTCAGCAGGCATAGATCTTCTCTTGGGTTGACTGGCTGATAACATCCCTTCTGGGTTTGCAGTGGTATGTGGGTTGTAGGTGGGTCATGTGACTGCTTCTTGGTCTGAGTGGAGTTTGCCATTAGTGGGCTTGTTACCACTAGCCTGGGTAGTTATTAACCTTCTCTTATTTTTTGGAAGACTGGATTGCCTTCAGGACGTTGATCCACAGGGCCAGCACTAGGGGGGTGTTCTGCAGCTGAGTCAGCATGTGTTGGATCCGATGTGAGGTGTGGGGTGAGTGCTGAGTGTGACTCTCCCTGAGTATCTGGCAGGGTTTCCCCAGGTTACTCTTTGGGTTCCTAACTGGGCAGAACTAGCCATGAACTGTGGCTACGAGTGCTGAAACTGAGTCACTGAAATGTTTACTGTCACAGTAAAGGCCACGTTCTGCAGGCCTACCTCTATAACCACAAATAGGCATCTCCCCCAGGTCTCTGAATGTGCAAGACTTTTACACGATGGCTGGAAGGAGCTGGAGATGGTTACAGAGTCACTGCAGAATTTTGGTTGGGGTCAAGATAGGTGGATAATTTCTTGCCTTGTAGCCAAGACCAAAGGTTCTCAAGCTTGTCACTTGAATGAGTGCCTGCCTTCTCAAAATGGCTCCAGGTAGTCTTTGACATTAACAGGTTTTTAAAACCTTCTCCCTTTGAAACAAAATTATTATAAAGTTTCCTTTTTTGAGAAGGGTTCTTGCCATATTACCTAGACTGATCTCAAACTCCTGTCCTGAAGTGATTTTTCTGCCTCAGCCTACCAAGTTGGTAGGATTACAGGTGTGAACCACCATGTCTGTCAACATAATGAACTCCATGTAGTATTTCTTATAAGACTGTTCTAGGGGGTAATGAACACCGTTAGCTTTTGTTTATATTGGAAAGTCTTTTTTTTATTATTTTTAAAGTAAATGCCTCCCAGATTATGTATCCTTGGTCGGCAGTATTTTTTTCTTGATCACGTTCACATTTGGGAAGTCCTTAGTCCCTTTTCTCTTCAAATAACCTCTTGACCACTCTTCCCCTGCATTCTTTTTCAGATAATCCTTTTATGAATATGTTAGTCTACTTGATAGTATCCAATGTTTCATATTTCTCAATTTTTTTGTTTTCATGGCTCAATATTTATAAATAATGTCTTCTGTTTTTAGTTTTTTCTGTCTCATTAAATCTATTGTGACTCTAGTAAACTTTATAACAATTTTTTTTTTAGTTTGGCAATTTCTACTGGGTTCTTTTTAAAATAGTTTTTATCTTTTGGTTAACTCATTTTTATGCATAATTTTTCTTATTTTGCTTTCTGTCTGTGTTCTATTTTTGCTATTGGAGCATATTTAGTATCATTATTTTGACATATTTGTCAGATAATGCAAAGATCATCTTTTCTTAAGGATTGAGTTCTGAAGATTTATTTTGTTTCTTCAGGTGCCTTGTTTTTATGTCCTGTGATCCTTTGATAAAATTTGGCAACTTATACACAGACATCTAATCTAATATTTAAAGACTTGCTTAAAGACTGGTTATAGCAACTAACCAAGCAATAGATTTTCAGTGCTTCACAAACATGTTCTCAGTTGTGTCTTTGGACCTTTGTGGGTAATTTCCAAGTTAACAATATATATTTTTTTCATTTTCTTTTCAGATTGTCTATTCTTTTGCTTCCCTTGTTGACTGTGGCATTGCAGTTACTTTAGTATTGTAACAAGCGTTCACCTTCTTCTCAGGGAGACAGAATGTAGTAATTAGACAGTCCACTAAAATGCCACAACTTTGAACGGATCCACTGTACTATATTTCTCCTTAGGGAGATACTGGGAGTTGGTTGTGTTTTTCTTAGCTCAGTTGCTGTTCAGGGAAAGAAGGGTTGTGTTGGACAGTCTTTATGCTAGACCTGGTTACATTCTGCAGCATAGAAAATATTCCTTAAATGTGAAAAGAGAGGAAAGAATAGTTATACACTCAGATAGGTGTGAATGATTTAGCAGATAACACATGTGAAAGGTCCAAAGGTGAAGGAGAAAACCAGAGTTTAAAATGTGGTTGAGACCAGCCTGGCCAGCACAGTGAAACCTTGTCTCTACTAAAAATACAAAAACTAGCCGGGTGTGGTGGCACATGCCTGTTGTCCCACCTACTCGGGAGGCTGAGGCAAAGAATCGCTTGAACCCAGGAGGTGAAGGTTGCAGTGAGCCGAGATCGCACCACTGCACTCCAGCCTGGGCGAGAGAGCGAGACTCCGTCTCAAAATAAATAAATAAATAAATAAAATAAAAATAAAATAAAATGTGGATTGGGAGGCTGTGCTTCAGTGGAATTGATTCTGAAAGCCTAGGTATATTTCTCTTACTGTCATGGAGGAAAAGTTTCTGATGTATGCTTATTATGGTCTTAAATCCTCTAAGTCTTCTGTCCATTCAATGATCTATGCGTTCATAGTGAGAGGCAAACTCCTCTTTTTATAATATGAGGACCCATATAATCTCATGCCTTTTCCATTTCTTTGAGGGACCTAGGAAAATTTGTGCACATTTTTGGAGACCACTATGTTAAGCTGTTTTAAAAGATCTGTTTGTGCCTCGTGTTAGACATCTGTGAGAGGAGTAAGGGAGACATCGGGATTTGGTTAAGAGATTCCAGAGACACTGGAGACAGATATCCTTTGTTTTCTGTTTTATAATTTTCAGTCAGTTGATCATTTAGAAAATGAGACTGAAAACTTTCATCAGAGCACAAAGCATCTAATTAAGTACAAGAAAATCTAAACATCTATTTTACTTTAAAAGTATCTTTTTCTTAGTAGAAACCAAGCTTAGAAATTTAAATGCAATATGATAAATACCTCTACGGTAGAAAAGTTGGTTTTATCTACTCACCTCATAGAATTCTTAAAAACACTAATACCATAGGTTACTTAGAACACTGCCCAGCATATAGTAAATTTCCAATTGTTACATATTTCTTAATAACTATTATTTTATGATTTTATTTTCTTTACTATGAAGATTACTAAAACTGTGTCCTATATGTATTTTCATTTTCTGATCTGCTGTATGCCAACTTTGCCTGTAGTTTCACAAGTTCTGAGATAGTGTGCTTGAATGTATGTTATATAAAAAGTGAGTTAGATAATAGGCATGCCACATTTATTTAAATATTTGATTTAATTTTTTAGTTTACTGCATGCAAAAAGTTATCGTTAGCATTTTCGTGCACTTTTCTCAAAATTTATCTAAATGATTATATAAATTTATTTCTAATTGTTCATTTTGTATATTAGTGTTTCTTACCATATTGTATCGTATTTATGTTGTTTATATTATTTTGAAATGCAATGCTTTGCTTTGCTTCCAAAGGTTACATTATAGCTTTTACATTTTATTTAAAAATAACAGCAAAATATTAATCACATAAGAAGTTTCTCCAGTATTATTTAAATGCTTATTCCAATAAATTTTATCAGAGCTTTTCACGAATGATTATGATGGATTTTCTATGAAATTTTATTGCTCTAATTGTATACTAATGATTCAAACTTATTGTCTTCAGTAGCAAAGACATGGAATCAACCTAGATGCCCATCAGTGGTTGATTGGATTGAAAAAAAAAAGTGGTACTTATACACCATGAAATACTACACAGCCATAAAAAAAACAAAATTATGTTCTTTGTAGCAACATTGATGCTGCTGGAGGCCATTATCTGAAGTAAATTAATGCTGAAACAGAAACCCAAATACTGCATGTTCTTGCTTATAAGTGAGAGCTAAATATTGGGTATACATGGATGTAAAGATAAAAACAATGGACACTACGGACCACTAGAGGAGGATGGCAAGGAAAGAGACAAGGGCAGAAAAGCTACCTCTTGGGTACTATGCTATCTACCTGAGTAGTAGATGTAGTACCCCAAACCTTAGCAATACAAAATATACCCATGTAACAGACCTACACATGAACCCTCTGAACCTAAAGTAAAAGTTGAAACTTTAAAAACACCAAAATACGTGCTTTTTGTGAATGTACAGTCATAGCTGAAAATTGTAGATATCTGAAAAAAATTCTTTAGTGGTACACTATGTTTATTCAGTATTTTTTGGTTAATTTTTTTGTTGAAATTTGTTCTATCATTTTACATTCCTTTGTCTCATGTTTTAGATTAGGCTATGTCCGATTAATTGTGTTTTTAGTTTTATTTATGTATTATAATTTTGTATGCCGATATTCAACTCTGTACACATTAGGACAATGTTTAAACATTGACATATATTAATCAGCTATACATCTATTGCCAATACAATTATTTCTATGTTTGTTTGCCTGTATAAATATTACCCCTATTTTATGACTTGTGTATTTGCTTTTTTTGGTGGGTAGTCAATGATATTTTTATTTTTAATGTAAAACATACATTACAAAATGTGTAATCTTTAATATTTTCCATTATATAGTTTAGTTATGTTAAGTATATTGACATTGTTAACAACATATCTCTAAAACATTTTTACTCTTGTAAAAGCAATATGCAATACACGTGAATCCACTACTCATTTTTCCCATTGCCCTGCCTTTTACAAACATTATTCTATTTTCTTTTTTAAGGGTATAACTACTTTAGATATTCCATGTAAATAGACTCATACAGTATTTTTGTGGCTATGGCTGCCTTATTAAATTTAGCATAATGTCTTCAAAATTTGTCTTTATAGCACGTATTAGATTTTCTGCTTTTAAAAAGCTGAATAATATTCCATTTTTTTGTATTCCAAATTATATTCATCTGTTCATCTGGTAAAAAAAAAAAAAAGTTTAAATTTCTTTCACCTATTGGCTTTTGTGGATAATGCGTCAGTAAATGGTGAGCAAATAACTCACTTGACCATATATGCAGGAGTTTATATCCGTGCTGCATTCAGTTACATTGCTTTGGTGTTCTGCCTTTATACTGGTACCAAAGTGCTTTGATTACTCTGCTTTAGTTTTGTGTTTGAAATGATTAAGTGTAATGCTTGCAGTATTTTTCTTCTTGGGTAATTGAAAAGGGTTATCTTGAGTGTGTGGGTCACTTTGGGCAGTATGGATATCTTCACAGCATTATGTCTTCCAGCTCTTGAACAAAAGCATGCTTGAGTGTGTTGTTTTTTTATTTTATTTTATTTTTATTTATTTATTTTTTTGAGGTGGAGTCTTGCCCCGTCACCCAGGCTCGTGCAATGGCACGATCTCGGCTCACTGCAACCTCTGCATCCCAGGTCAAGCAATTCTGCTGCTCCAGCCTCCTGAGTAGCTGGGATTACATGCGCACACCACCATGCCCAGCTAATTTTTTTAATCTATAGTAGAGACGGGGTTTCACTATGTTGGCCAGGCTGGTCTTGAACTCCTGACCTCGTGATCCACCCGCCTTGGCCTCCCAAAGTGCTGGAATTACAGGCATGGGCCACTGTGCTCAGCCATGTTGTTTAATTTTTATATTTTGTTAATTTTTTAGTTTTCCTTCTGTTACTGATTTCTAGTTTCATTCCATTTGGGCCATAAATAATACTCTGTAAAATTTCAGTTTTAAAAAATTTGCTGATACTTGTTTTGTGGTGTCACAAGCAGTCTGTCTAGGAAAATGTTTTATGAGCTATTGAAAATAATGTGTATTTTGCTGTCTGTATACATTTGTTAAGTGTAATTGTTTTATAGTGCATTCAAGTTTTTTGTTCCCTTATTAATATTCTGTCTTGTGTCAAAAATCCCTATGTATTCAGTATTATTCATTACTAAAAGTGGGATATTTAAGTATCCTACCATTATAATACTGCTGTCTATTTTTTGCTTCAATTCTTTCAATGTTTGCTTTATGTGTTTGGGAAAACTGATGTCAGATATATTTATAGTTTCTCAGTGAATGAACCCTCTTATTATAAGTTAACATCCTACTTTGTCTCTTGTGAATTTTGACTTAAAGTAAATTATATAAAATATGAACAGTTTTTGACAATATAATTGTTGCCTCTCCTTTTCTCAGTTGCTTAACACTTCTTTGGAATGTTTTTTCCAGCCTCCCATTTTCAGTCTATTTTTTTCATTAGATCTGAAGTGAGTCCCTTGGAGACATGATATAGTTAATTTTTTTTTAGTTTTCAAAAAATTCCTATATATTCATGTATGTGTTTTGATTAGGAAGTTTAGTTCATGAATATTTAAATAATTTTCTAAAAGAAAACATACTATTATCATTTTATTATTTGGCTATTTGAGCTAATTTGTCTCTGTTTTTCTTTTTTCTTGTCTTTCTATATTTAGTGACATGCTTTGACTTCAACTTAACTTTTTATCTCTACAATTATTTTCAATGTAATTAACATGGGAATTACATAAATCCTTTTAACATTACCATTTACTTTAAACTGGTAACAACTTACCTTTAGTAGCACACAAAAATTGATACTCATTACACCTGTCCCTTTTTATCAACACCACTAATAATATATTTTATATTGCATATACATTAATAGTTTTTAAAATTATTTTTATGCTTTTATTATTTGAAGTCTTTTTCAGTTTGTTTGTTTAACAAATTAGGAACTAGCTGAAACACATTGTTCAAATTTTAGAGCCAAATTCAAAGTGCTATTTGAATCATCATTATAGTATAGTACATTTTTATTTTGGTGTATGTGTGTATCTTTTCCAGACTTATGTATTTTTACATGATTTTTTCTTCTTTTATAGGATACACTATTTTCAATGGGAGGGACCTTTTTGCATTTGTTGTAGGAAAGTTCTTCTGATGATACATTTTTCTGCATTTGGTCATCTTGGAAAAATCTCTTTTTTACCGTATTTTAAAGGATATGCTGGGCATGGTTGCTCATGCCTGAAATCTCAGCGCTTTGGGAGGCTGAGGTGGGCAGATCACTTGAAGTCAGGAGTTCAAGACCAGCCTAGCCAACACTGTGAAACCCCTTCTCTACTAAAAATACAAAAATTAGTTGGGTGTGGTGTTGGGTGCCTGTAATCCCAGCTACTCGGGAGGCTGTGGCAGGAGCTTGAACCTGGAAGGCGGAGGTTGCAGTGAGCCGAGATGGCACCACTGCACTCCAGCCTGGGCAATAGAGCAAGACTCCTTCTCAAAACAAAACAAAAAAGAATACTTCTGCTGGATATGGTATTCTTGGTTGGACATTTTTGTATTTTTCAGTGTTTTAACTATAGCATCCAACTTTCTTCTTGCCTGAAATATTTCTTCTGTTCATAAATTTACTGGTAATTTTGCAGGAGGATGAATATGAATGACACATCTATTTTCTCTTTCTGCATTCCAGATTCTTTTCTTGTCTGTGACTTTCAAAATATTGCCTATATTGTATCTTGTTAGGAATCTCTTTGTGTTAATTTTAGTTGAAATTTGCTTAGCTTTTTGATTTTCTTATATATGTTTTCTAATGTTGAAGTGTAGATTTTTTTGTACCTCTGCTCCACAATTTATTGACTTTTTTAATGGTTTTTCATGTCTCAGTCTCCTTCAGCTCAGCTGTAGTTTTAGTTATTTCTTGTCTTCTGCTGGCTTTGGGATTTGTTTGTTCTTGGTTTTCTAGTTGTGATGTGAGGTTGTGAACTTGAGGTCTTTTTAACTTTTTGATGTAGGCATTTAGTACCATAAGTTTTTGTCTAAACACTGCCTTAGGTGTGTCCCAAAGATGCTGGTTTGTTGTATTATATCTTTATTCTCATTAGGTTCAAAGAACTTTTTTATTTCTGACTTAATTTTATTATTTACTCTTAAGTCATTCAGGAGCAGGGTTATTCAATTTCCATGTAATTGTATAGTTTTGACTGAATTTCTTAGTCATGATTTTGAATTTGGTGGTTCAAGATATTGCTGTGATAGCAGTTTTTTTTTTTTATTTGCTGAGGGGTGTTTTATTTCCAGTTATGTGACTGATTTTAGAGTATGTGTTTGTGGTGATAAGAAGAATGTATATTCTGTTGTTTTGAGTGGAGAGTTCTGTATATATCTATCAGGTCCATTTGACTATGTGCTGAATTCAGGTTCTAAATATCCTTGTTAATTTTTTGTCTCAGTTATCTGTCTAATATTGTCAGCGGGTGTTAAATTCTCTTACTATCATTGTATGGGAGTCCGTGTCTCCTTGAAGCTCTCTAAGAATTTGCTTTATGAATCTGGGTGCTTCTGTGTTGGGTGCATACACATTTAGGATCATTAATCCTATATCATTTTGTTATGCCCTTCTGCATTAAAGTAAGAGAAACATTTTTAGTTTTAGAAGTAAATTGTTTTATCATTTGCACATTAAGGTAATTAAAATACAGTGAATTTCAAAATACTTTTATATGACAATGTGAACTTAATTTGTTTTTGTTTTTTGTCTTTTGTTTTGAGACAGAGTCTCGCACTGTCACCCAGGCTGTAGTGCAATGGCACAATCTCTGCTTACTGCAACCTCCACCTCCCGGGTTCAAGCGATTCTCCTGTCTCAGCCTCCCAAGTAGCTGGGATTACAGGCACACGCCACCACACCAGGCTAATTTTTTGTATTTTAGTAGAGACGGGGTTTCACCGTGTTGCCCAGGCTGGTCTCGAGCTCCTGAGCTCAGGCAATCCACCCGCCTCAGCCTCCCAAAGTGCTAGAATTACAGGAGTGAGCCACTGCGCCTGGCCAACTTAATTTGTTTTAATTAAAGTTATATTTAATGTGTTTTACATTGAATATGTATCTTGTCACTGACATTAACTTATTCTATCTGACTCAAGGTTGTAGGTAACAGATGGTGACAATATACTATTGGGTGACAATGGAATAACATGTGTAGTGATTCCTTTTGTCAGTGGCCTTAAACTTCAAACAATTTGGAGGATATTTTTCCTACAAATTGCATTTTCATTTTTTTCTTTTTGTAACTACAGGTAACTATGATGGTTATAAAAAAGATTATACAAGTATAATGGAGCTATATGTTTCTGAATTCTGAACAACTATCCTACATTTTTTTGTTGTCGAACATGTGACTGGTCTGCAAAACACATACAGACCTTTAGTTTTGATTTACATGGATTTAAATATACAGATGTGTCACTTAAAATAAACTTTAGGTGTAACAGATCTATGGAGAAAGTAATATATTTGTGTATAGCTGTGTACCCACTTTGAGAAGAAAAGAAAAATAATACAATAAAAAAGATGATGTTACAAGTATTGATAATTAACCAGCAAACCAGAAACTTCAAAGATTTTGAAAGCAAACCTATTTTCTCTGCTTTATATTGAATTCATTTATCTAAAATATTATTGCTCCTGGCTTAGAATCTTATGCAGATTTTTGTTTTCTGTTTATTTGCCTGTTGCCCTAGACCTAATATATAATTATCTTTTTGTCAAATTTCATGAAGTATTTTTTATATTATCCCCTTAGGATTATAAAATTGACTTTTATAAAATTTAATGGTGTCCACAAAATAATTTTAAGATGTAAGTAATTTCACAGTGAGTGTATTATTATATGTTATTTAGTTCATGTGTTGTATATTTTTCTTTCAATTAGGGAATGCTGTTTAATCCAATTTTGTTTAGTTATTGTTCGTTTTACTTTTTAAAATGGGCATAATTGAGTTTATTGAATTTATTGGGCCAACTCATTCAAGTAAACAGTTGGAGGCTTCATAAGTCATGAGGTCTTTTTGGCATATATATAAAGTAAACAAACACAGGACAATGCTAGCTATGTACTAGAAGCTAAATAATTAATAATGAATATTCTTGTTAAAGTTAGCCTGTGCCCTCAGGTGAAAGATTGAAAATACCTATAGTGAAGAAATGACATTGATTCTGCCTATGAAGAGAAAATAGCTGTACCCATGCTGCACAAGTGACTCTCTACATTTAGAAGAAAGTATTGTTTCTTTCACTTTGTAAATATTGTTAGTCTATTTCTATTTCTTTATATTCATCTCCAGCTACATAGGTATCACAGCCTTTTACTTTATTTGCCTGCAGTATGGCTACAGCTTTCTCACTGTTCTCCCCAGCCTGCGTCATTTCACACAGTACTTGTAGGTTTTGGTGACATATTTGGAATTTTGTAATCAGTAAAATGCTTTAAAAAAAACCCGGAAAGTTTAAGGTCATTTATGGGTTGTAAATGCACCATTAAGTGATGTAAATGCATCAACTAATTGAGATAAGAAGAATGATGCATTTTCCACAGACCAGAATCTTAAATCAATCAGCATCTTTTGTAAAAGAAAAATGTTATTAGATCCCAACACAAAGTGTGGCAAATATAAAATTAGTTAGAATAGTTAAAACATTAATAACGGTAGGCCATAAATTGTGAGCACTATATGTAGAAGCACATCAGAATTTGGAAAGCTGTTAAAAGAAAATATATCTTAGAAATAAATATTTGAGAGGTAATGGGAAGTGATGGAGTTTGAATTTTTTAATGAAATGCTTATAAGATAACTTATGTTTTTATGCAGGATCTTTTATTTTTGAGTGTGTTTGTTAAATGTTGAACAAGAAGAAAAACCTCTGTGGATTTAAGATTTGGAAAGATTTTTCTTTTCCAGATTGATATTGGAGTCTTAGAGATTTTCTCACTTTTGTACTATATCCTTTTTATTTTTATGAGTGCAGTTTACAGTCCACAGGTATATTCTTTGTCACTTAACTACAGCAAATTCTTGATCATTCTCTTTAGAAAAGGCTCAGAAATCATGGCACCTTGAAAATGGAAACATTTCGTTAGTAATTTTGGATGCAAACTGCTTTCCTGTGTTCACAGAATGGGCAGAGGTGGAACCATTAACACCACTTCCCTCTTTAGTGACTTCCATGCCATCACCATCAGTGTGACTCAAGTAGGTTAGTGCAGCAGAAATTTCAGTGACACTTATAATAGAAAATAAATGGAGATCAACCAAATGAAAACAAGAAATGACTATGTATTTTAGCTTTGCCCTAGGAGGGGAATTAGCCACCATCACTTATGTTTGGTGGAGACTCAAACCAGCAGAAGAGTGGGAAAGCTTTATAGTGAAAAAAGACATGACTTCAGATGGGCCTTTATTGGAGGCTGTTGACACGGGGAAGCTGTAGGAGGGCTAACCAGAAACAATATCCCATTTACTTGGTGAGGATGTATGCTTGGCTTTCTCAGTTTAGTTCTAATTTGGAAAAAGAGGCAACAGAACAGCTGTGACTTATTGATTTGAACTTGGCTGTTTGGGACTGGTTATTGTAGTTCGTATTCAGAGTTATCTTTTTCTATATAGACTGGCTGTTATCTCTTTGTATATTCATCTGTTCAAATAGAGAAGCCACCAGAAGGAATAAAATATTTAAAGGGATATATCTAAGAATGGGCTTCTATCCAGACAAAAGCTTCTCTTACTACTCATTAAAAAAAGATAAACTATTGAAAATGCAAAATGTGTTTCTGCAAAAAGATGCCATACAACTACAATACCATACAGCTTTACATCCACTGGAATGCTCTTACCAAACAATAGACGACAATAACGATAGCAAGGAGGGGCAGAATACAGACTCCCTGTACATTGCCCATAAAAACGTAAGCTAATGCAGTCACTTTGAAAAACGATTTGGTGGCTTTTCAGAGTGTCATATGTAGGATTATCATATGATCCAGCAGTTCTACTGCCAGAAATGTTCCCAGAATAATTGAAAACCCATGTCAACACAGACTCATATGAATGCTCATAACAGCAGTATTCACAGTAACCCAAAGTAGAAACAACGCAAATAACTATTAGCTAATCAAAGGGAAAAAGTATACCTGTAGAATAGAATACTATCCAGCTATCAAAAGTTTAGAATGGGCAACACCAGACCCAAGGCCACCTGACTGCATCTGCATTGACGGTGTGGTGTGCACCTCTGCATGCCCAGGTGCTATGCTTAGACTTCAGGCCAACGTGTGGGAGCCCACAGGAGCCCCTGAGAGCTGAGCTAAAGCAAAGGCATGGCCTGGTCTGCATGGCAGACCAGGCAGCCAGCTAGGCCAGGGGTGCAGCTGGGGTCATCACGAAACTATGCGCACCAATGAGCACAACAAACTTGAAGGGTCTAAGTGAACATTTAAATACAAATGACAGCTTTTAATTTGGGGGGCCACCAACTAAATTATGAGTTTGGGCCTCAGGTAATCACAAGAGTCCTGAAATGTGAAAGAGAGACTGAGAAACTGAATTCTGTGATATGAGAGAGTCAATCAGATTTTTTAGAAAGAATTATTAAATTTTATATATATAATTTATATACACACAAACAATATATATATTCCCAGTATACACACAGATAGATAGATAGATAGATAGATGATAGATAGATAGATAGATAGATGATAGTAGATGGTGTATAAAATAATGATGAGACTGTATTTTAAAAAATTTATGTAATAGGATTTATCAAAAAAATTTAGTGAGATAAAAACATGATAGTGATGATTTTGAACATACAATAAATAATATGATGTGAAGTCTGTTATTTTCAGATATTCAAAATATGTGTCTTTTTACAATTTAGATTATTACATTCCACTGCTTCCATTTTAAAAATGCCTCTTTTTTCAAGCTGGCATTGGGATCTCAACCAACAGTTTCCTCCTTCTATTCCATGTCTTCACACTTTTTCTAGATCAGAGGCCTAAGCCACTGACGTGACCATCTGTCACCTGACCCTCATCCACATAGTGATGCTCCTGGCTGTGGTTTCACTGTTGTCTCCAGGTCTGTTTGAGTCACTGTAGTTTCAGAATGACTTCAAGTATAAAGTATCTTTTTCACCTGAATAAGGTGGGACCTTGAGCAATCTTCTGCATTTCAGTAAATACTGCTTGCTTTTCCCATGAAGTCCACCATCAGAGGTCAGAGGACTGTTTCTTATTCTGTCATTATCCAGATATGTTTTTCTTGCAGGACCGATGCTGCTTTCAAGTGCATACATGGTGGTTCTTTTGCTCAGCCATCAGAAGAAATCCTGGTACCTTCACAGCACCGGCCTCTCCCCAAGACCTTCCCCAGAGCAGAGTGCCACTCAGACCATCCTGCTGCTAGTGAGTTTCTTTGTGGTCGTGTACTCGGTCGATTTCATCATCTCATTCTCCTCAGCCTCACTATGGGCATATGACCCTGTTGTCCTGGGTGTCCAGAGGCTTGTGTGCACCGTATATGCCACTGTCAGTCCTTTGGTGTTCCTCAGATCTGATAAAAGAATACTCAATGTGGCCGGGTGCGGGGGCTCAAGCCTGTAATCCCAGCACTTTGGGAGGCTGACGCGGGCGGATCACGCGAGGTCAGGAGATCGAAACCATCCTGGCTAACACGGTGAAACCCCGTCTCTACTAAAAATACAAAAAATTAGCCGGGCATGGTGGCGGGCGCCTGTAAGTCCCAGCTAGTCCGGAGGCTGAGGCAGGAGAATGGCGTGAACCCGGGAGGCGGAGCTTGCAGTGAGCCGAGATCGCGCCACTGCACTCCGGCCTGGGCGACAGAGCGAGACTCCCTCAAAAAATAATAATAATAGTAATAATAACCAATGTGATGCAAACTGTGAGACAGAAGTTTCAGTTTTCTTTTTATTGAAAACAGATTATTCTCTCACCAGTTAAGTTATTTAAGTAGCATAGAACCTGCTATCTAATTTAACTTAAATATATGGATTTACACTTTCAATATTTCTAAATATTTTTAAAACTGTGCCAATTGTTCGTGGTTTCTCTAGCTTAATATATATATAATCGTTTGATATTCCCATCTGTTTACAAGTGTCTTCCTCTTCCATTTTGATTTTCAGGCCTTAATATAGAAAAGTTTTTATTCTTTCTGAAGTGTTATATTAAGAATATCTTTCTGGGACAACCCCCTTTGGGTCCCCTCCCTTTGTATGGGAGCTCTGTTTTCACTCTGCTTCACTCTATTAAATCTTGCAACTGCGCTCTTCTGGTCCATGTTTGTTAACGGCTAGAGCTGAGCTTTCGCTGGCTGTCCACCACTGCTCTTTGCCACTGTCGCAGACCCGCCGCTGACTCCCATCCCGCCACTGACTCCCATCCCTCCAGATCCAGCAGGGTGTCCGCTGTGCTCCGGATCCAACGAGACTCCCATTGCCACTCCCACTCGTGCTGAAGGCTGCCATTGTTCCTGCAGGGCTAAGTGCCTGGGTTCGTCCTAATTGAGCTGAACACTAGTCACTGGGTTCCACTGTTCTCTTCTGTGACCCACAGCTTCTAATAGAGCTATAACACTGCATGGCCCAAGATTCCATTCCTTGGAATCCATGAGGCCAAGAATCCCAGGTCAGAGAACATAAGGCTTGCCACCATCTTGGAAGCGGCCCGCCACCATCTTAGAAGTGGCTCACCACCATCTTGGGAGCTCTGTGAACAAGGACCCCCGGTAACATTTTGGCGACCACGAGGGGACCTCCAAAGCGATGCGGAGTCTCACTGTGTTGCGTAGACTGATCTCGAATTCCTGACCTCAAGTGATCTTCCTGCCTGGGACTCAAAGTGCTGGGATTATAGGCATGGGCCACTGCGTTCAGCCTTTAAATTCTATTAAAAACAGCGTTTCGTGAGAACGAAAATGTCTACTTCCTGAGAGAGACTGATAAGAATCTCCAAGGCATAATTTTCTCATAAAAGGATTCTCATTCAGTAGGCTTGGGCTCTGGCCTAATACACTCTCAGTGGAGTACCTGTGCTGCTCCTCACCTGGAAGCAAGAGGCCAGGCACGGTGGCTCACGCCCGTAATCCAGCACTTTAGGAGGCCAAGGTGAAAGGATTGCTTGAGCCCAGGAGTTCAAGATCAGCCTGGGCAACATAGAGAGACCCCAGCTCTACAAAAAATAATGAAAAGAAAAAAAAATAGCCTGGTGTGGTGGTGCATACCTGTGGTCTCAGCTACTCAGGAGGCTGAGGTGGGAGGATCACCTGAGCCCAGGAGATCAAGGATGCAGTAAGCCGTGATCATGCCACTACACTCCAGCCTGAGCAACAGAATGGGACTCTGCCTCCAAAAGAATAAAAATAAAATAGAAAAAAAAAAAAGAATCTCTTTCTGGCAATAAAATCTCTCCATGTTGGTATTTTGGATAATTTTTTAGTAGGTAGGTATGTATGTATTTAGAGACAGTCTTGCCCTGTCACCCAGCCTGGAGTGCAGTGGGGGTGATCTAGCTCACTGCAACCTCCAAGCTCCCAGGTTCAAGTGATCTTCCTGTCTCAGCCTCCTGAGTAGCTTAGACTACAGGTGCATGCTACCACACCTGGCTAATTTTTTTTGTTAGAGACGGGTTTCTCCATGTTGCACAGGCTTGTCTCACTCCCGAGCTCAGGTGATCTGTCCACCTCAGCCTCCCAAAGTGCTGAGATTACAGGCTTGTCTTTATTTATTAAAAATATTTGGCTGAGTATTAAATTCTTACACTCAATATATATTTCTCTGTGTTCTGGCTTCTATCGAGACTGTAGAGATGATGCTCACAAATTTGTGGTTTACTTCTGTTTTCCATCTCCCTACTTTTCGGTTTTTTCTGTCCCTTTAATGTTACACAGTTTGACTATTATTTCTGCTGGAATTATTACCTTTATTTGCTTTTTTGTTGAAAACTTTGCATTTCTGCATAAAAGAATTTATTTCTGGCTTTTAATTTTCCAAAAAAATTTTTTTTGACTAAAACTGTGTTCTATTTTTGAAATATATTTTTGTAAAGCAATTGAGTATATTTTATTCCTTCTAGTTTTAGTCTTTATAGATCTGTAAATATATTTGCATTTTATATCAGTTTGTCTTTAATTACCATAGATTTGCTCGGCTTAATCTCCCAGTTAGCTGTTTCTCTCATTGGCTTGTTATAAGTTAATAGTTAACCCATACAATGTATATCCAATTTATAAATTTTATTTTTCTTTCATTCAATTTACATTTGGCTCTTTCCACATACACTCTTCAACTTTTAAGTTTCTTCTTCAGCCAGGTGCTATGACTCACGCCTGTAATCCCAGCACTTTGGGAGGCTGAGGCGGGCAGAACACCTGAGGTCAGGAGTTTGAAACCAACCTGGCCAGCATGGTGAAATCCCATCTCTACTAAAAATACAAAAATTAGCCGGGCATGGTGGCACATGCCTGTAGTCCCAGCTACTCAGGAGGCTGAGGCAGGAGAATTGCTTGAACCCAGCATGCAGAGGTTGTAGTGAGCTGAGATTGCAGACACTGCACTCCAGCCTTGATGACAGAGGGAGACACTGTCTCAAAAATAAATAAATAAATAAATAAATAAAGTGTTTTCCTCTTTCAATATTATTTTGGTTTCTTCTTTTACCATTTAATTGATTTAAACATTTTAAATACAATTTTAATATTATAAATGTATGCAACATTCAATTTCTTCTTACTCTAAATTCTGAGAACTCGACAGACTGGATTAAGAAAATGTGGCACATATACACCATGGAATACTATGCAGCCACAAAAAAAGATGAGTTCATGTCCTTTGCAGGGACATGGATGAAGCTGGAAACCATCAAGCTCAGCAAAC
Organism: Pan paniscus; assembly: GCF_029289425.2. NCBI lineage: Eukaryota > Metazoa > Chordata > Mammalia > Primates > Hominidae > Pan > Pan paniscus. Next base: position 79,157,369 of record NC_073255.2, on the reverse strand, counting down.
TATTACAAGGGCAGAAAACCAAACACCGCATGTTCTCACTCATAGGTGGGAATTGAACAATGAGATCACTTGGACACAGGGCAGGGAATATTACACACCAGGGCCTGTCACGGCGGGAGGGGCTGGGGGAGGGATAACATTAGGAGAAATACCTAATGTAAATGATAAGTTGATGAGTGCAGCAAACTAACATGGCACATATATACCTATGTATCAAACCTGCATGTTGTGCACATGTACCCTAGAACTTAAAGTATAATAAAAAAAATTCTGAGAACTTATTTGCTTGTATATGTCATAATTTATCATTTAGATCTCATGTTTTGGAGATTTTTTTTATAAATATTTGCAGTCTGTATATTTTATTTGTTTGTTCTCCTTGACCTGACACAAGATTATCAGTTTTGCTTTGTGATTAACCATTGGCTTCTCATGTTGACAACTCCTTTGAATCTTTTCTTATTTGTGTTCCTGCAAAGTCCTGACTTTTTTTAGCCCTATTTGGCATTGTAGGGATGCACAAACATTCACATTGCACACATAACAGTGTGATTACTTTACTTTATTAATATGTGAAAATATTAGTAGCTGCACATGGCTAAAATGAATGTTTCTGTCTTTAACAGTAAGTTAGTACTGGTAGAATTTGTTTTGCAATATTTGGTGATTTGGTTCCAGTCTCAATGCTTCTTTCTTGGCATGTCATTGAATCTCTAAATTAACCTCAGTATGAATTTCCTTTGAAATTCAATAATTATTCAACTTGGTCTTAAACTTGTCTGTGGCTAGATATTGTTTATGGGTTGCACTCTAATTCACGGCTTCTGATGTCATTTCACAATGTCTAAACAATATGACCTATTGAATGTCTACTTTCATGAAGTTACTGACATAATTTTGAATCCAACATTTTAAAATTTTAAATATTTTCTATGGAATTTGAAAATAAGAAAATAATATGTATGCTCTTTATACAGGTTTATAATGCTATCCATTTGTTTATCTGATAACTAATCAAACTGACTTTTTTTTTTTTTTTTTTGAGATGGAGTTTCACTCTTGTTGCCCAGGCTGGAGTGCAATGGCATGATCTTGGCTTACCACAACCTCCATCTCTCAGGTTCAAGTGATTCTCCTGCTTCAGCCTCCCCAGTAGCTGGGATTACAGGCATGTGCCACCATGCCCGGCTAATTTTGTATTTTTAGTAGAGACGGGGTTTCTCCATGTTGGTCAGGCTGGTCTCAAACTCCTGAACTCAGGTGATTCACCAACCTCGGGCTCCCAAAGTGTTGGAATTACAGGTGTGAGCCACCGCGCCCAGCCCAAACTGTCTTAAAATGTTAATGTGCACTCTTTATGTTAACTTATTTGTTGTATATGAAAACAGTTTATTTTTATGACAGTTTAATGTCACCTAATATTATTTTTAATGTTTCAATTTCTCATTTACATGAATGTTTGTGTTGTTTATTTTAGTCTTACAGGCATTAAAACTGTATGTGCAAATGACTTGGAATAGTGCGTAACACATTGTGAACTCTATGTACGTGTTCAGTGCTGTTTCATCACATTTTAATCTGTTGTACGCTTCTCCACTTACCATCATTTTGTGTTTGTCCTTATTCAAATTATGTTTCTGTCCTGACTACATATTCATGGAAGAGAGAAGGTAGACTCAGACTTCCATCCTGATTAAACACAAAGTTAACTAACATGTCTTCCTAGTTCACTTTAGATAGAATATCATATTTGTTTTACAATATAAATGTGAATATTAAGTACAGCATGAAGAATAAGCTTCTCCATCTTACAACAGAAGATCATGAGATATTCGATCATTCATGAATTACCCAAAGCTTTATTCTCTCAACGTTATTTTTTTTATTCTTACATCTCAACCTCCAGGAAAATCTAGAGGCATGAAATACTAGAAATTAGAAACAAGTTTGCAGATAAACACAAATTATCAAAATTAATCCAAGAAGAAAGGGAATATATTAATATACTTATAACAGGTAAAGAGGTTAATAAAATTCCTTCCCATAAAAAAGGTTCAGATAGCTTCACTGGTAAATTCTGCTAAATATTTAATGAATAATTAATAGGAATGCTACACAAACACCTGCAAAATATAAAAGGGGAAAGAAAACAATTCATTTGTTGAGGCCAGTATCACCCAGAAAACAAAACCAGATGAAAGCATCAAAAAAAAAAAAAAAAAGAGAAACCATTATTCCTCATAAATATAGACACAGAAATCTTTTTTTTTTCTTTTGGTGATGGAGTCTTGCTCTGTCGCCCAGGCTGGAGTATAGTGGTGCGATCTCGGCTCACTGCAACCTCCGCCTCCCAGGTTCAAGTGATTCTCCTGCCTCAGCCTCCTGAGTAGCTGAAATTACAGGCACAGACCACCACGCCCAGCTAATTTTTGTATTTTTTAGTAGAGACAGGGTTTCACCATGTTGGTCAGGCTGGTCTTGAACTCCTGACCTCGTGATCCACTGCCTTGGCCTCACAAACTGCTAGGATTACAGGCGTGAGCCACCGCACCCGGCCAGAAATCTTTAAAGACGCTAGAAAACTGAATTCAGCAACACATAAGAATGTTAGACAACATGACCAAGTGGAATTAACTCACCAATGCAAATTTATTTTAATATTCAAATATTAGTCATTGTAATATACCATATTAATAGAACAGAGGACAAAGCCATAATGATTTCAGTAGACACACAAAAGCATTTGACAAAATTCATTACTCGTTAACAATAATACCTCCAGAAATCTAGGAATAGAAAAATCTTGCTTAACCTCTCCTTAATCTTGCTTAATCTATAAAAATTTCACACATTCCAGTAAGGTATAATAGAGGACATACTTATATTCCTTACTTAATGGTTTTAAAAAATTAATAATACATAATAAAGATAATTTATTTACCTAGAAGAAAACACTTCTAAAAATGTTTCTGTTGCATATGATAAAAGTGGAAACTGGGATCAAAAAGAGTAGTACTGTTGAGAATGACAAGATTTGGTATTATTAATTTTCTTATTAGCAATTAAAATATTATTATCAACAATTTTAACAAGACACAGGTGCATTCTCCCCAGGAAAAGGCATGATCACATAAAATCCTTATGTAATACATAACAGAAAGTATTTTATATTTGAAACATATGGTAACATTGTCATAACTGCATTCTACTAAAAATGTCACACAATACACACTCCAAAAATTTAGAACTTTCCCTGGGGACACATGATTTTTCTAAAGATAATTGTGTTGATTATTCTGATAATCAATTCCTCCAAAGGTAAATGTGGCTATCTGGGATTCTGGAAATATTCTGAAAAGTTACATGTTTAAAAATAGTTCTCTTGAAAAAACACCATAACAGCTGGACAATGTAACATGTGCTTAACTGCAGAGATTAGTTCTAAATGCTAAAGTAAAAATAAGGAGACTGGGCATGGTGGCTCACGCCTGTAATCCCAGCACTTTGGGAGGCTGAGGTGGGCAGATTACTTGAGGTCAGGAGTTTGAAACCAGCCTGGCCAACATGGTAAAACCCCCTCTGTACTAAAAATCCAAAAAAAAAAATTAGCTGGTCATGGTGGTGGGCGCCTGTAATCCCAGCTACTTGGGAGGCTGAGGCAGAAGAATCGCTTAAACCTGGGAGGCAGAGGTTGCAGTGAGCCAAGATAGCACCAATGCACTCCAGCCTGGGTGACAGAGTGAGACTCCACCTCAAAAACATAAAATAAAATAAATGAAGAAGCACAAGCAGCAGAAAGAAGGGAGGATGAGACAGTACATCTGGCAGGGTGAGGCTTCCTACAATAGGTTGATAATCATTTCCTGGATTTTTACAGCTCTCAGGGGTAGATGTGGTGCCACACTAGATTCAAAGTAAGGGGGATCTAAGAAAAATGAGATAGAACATGCAGCCTGCAGTCAAAGGGAGATAAATAGTGAAACTAGTCAGTCCGTGCCTTGGCTGATGTAGGAAGGAAGGCCAGCTGTATTGATATGTTGGGGTTTGAATTGACCCAGAGTTTTTGTAGAGAAAAATTTAATAAGTTAATTTAAATGTTTTCCAGATGCATGTAGAGAAGAAAACAAAAATTCCAGACAATTTTTTTTGAGGGAAAAAAATCTCAACCCAAGATACTGAAAATCTTTTAAGTTCAGACTTGTCAAGTATAATCACACAATGTAATTTTTTTAAATATGCAAACTAAAGGACACAAAAATTAATTTTGTTCAGAAATAACATCATAAAATACTTGTACAACTAGACGTCAAGGAATTCCAAAGCAGATGTGCCGAAAATATGTAAGCTAGGCATGGTGGCACGTGCCTGTAATCCCAGCACTTTGGGAGGCCAAGACGGGAGAATCACTTGAGGCCAGGAGTTTAAGGCTAGCCTGGTCAACATAGCATAACCTCATTTCTACAAAAATACAAAAAGAAAAAATATATACATAGTTTTTTAGATAAATATAAGGGATATGAGCAAAGTAAAAAATATGAGCTAAAGTAGAAGTAAAAGAATGAGCTAAAAAGGCCGGGTGCGGTGGCTCACGCCTGTAATCCCAGCACTTTGGGAGGCCGAGGCGGGCGGATCACGAGGTCAGGAGATCAAGGCCATCCTGGCTAACACGGTGAAACCCCATCTCTACTACAAATACAAAAACTTAGCCGGGCATGGTGGCACGTGCCTGTAATCCCAGCTACTCGGGAAGCTGAAGCAGGAGAATTGCTTGAACCTGGGAGGCAGAGGTTGCAGTGAGCTGAGATCGCGCCACTGCACTCCAGCCTGGGCGACAGAACGAGACTCCATCTAAAAAAAAAAAAAAAAAAAAAGAAAGATCTAAAAGAAATACTTAGATGCCAGGAAAAGGAGAAAAATGAGTGGAAAATATACAAGTCAGAGTAAGTTAAAAATGAAATAAGAGTGCTATGTCTAATGGTTTGTTGTTGTTGTTGTTGCATGGTTTTTGTTTTGTTTTGTTTCTGAGTTGGAGTCTCACTCTGTCACCCAGGCTGGAGTGCAGTGGCACAATCTCGGCTCATTGCAACCTCCACCTCCCGGGTTCAAGTGATTCTCCTGCCTCAGCCTCCCGAGTAGCTGGGACTACATGCCCGCCACAAAAATACAGCTAATTTTTGTATTTTTAGTAGAGACGAGGTTTAACCATGTTGGCCAGGCTGGTCTTGAATTCCTGACATCAGGTGATCCACCCGCTTTGGCCTCCCAAAGTGCTGGGATTACAAATGTGAACCACCACGCCTGGCCTTGTCTAATGATTTTTTGAACAAAATAGAGAAAATATGGCATGCTTAAACATTTTAAAGAACTAATAAAATATCAACCAAGGAAAGTACAACAAATATCTAAAAACATCATAATAACTAAAAAGCTTAACACCAAAATGAAGTGATTTAGGATCATTGAAATATAAAATGTTAACTACAAAGCAACAACAGATTTTTAACTCATATTTTGACATCTTCATAGAATTCACAAATCAATGGATATTATGTTTAAAGTTCTGAGTTAAAATATCTGTCAATTTTGAATTGCATAACTAGTTACAATTTTTTTAAGATAGAAGATAAAATGTAAAATAATTCATATAATATAAACTAAATTTACTTCAATTATTTACTTCTTTAATATGCTTATTAATTACATTAGTAATTACATAAATAAAATGCCATTTCCTATTAGAATTTGTGAAGCATATAATGTTAAAAATTTTGTCTCTAAAACAGGTAACAATTTGAATGAAGAAAACAAAAATTTAATGAATGGCATAAAAATAAATTTCAAGAAAATGAAAGGTTTGTATGATGACTTAATTAAAAGAATGTAAAGGATAGAGATCTCAATTATTTGTTTTTACACATTTTGGAGGGAAAGTAACCCTGAGATAGTAAAGTGCAGAAAATAATATTAATTATATTCTTGAGTTTTCAAGCCCCTCTTACTGACCTTGGTACTTAGAGAACATCCGGCACAGGCCCACCAGGATTCCCTGGGTGTTTCTGCCAAGGAGACTATCCAGTGGAAATAAAGCAGACAGCCATGTGCACAAAGATGGATGGATGCTCACCTCCAAGAGACTAGTGGGTGCAGGTTGCAGAGGGAGTTGACCCTCTTGGAGGTCCAGGGAGGGGCTACGGGCACCATCCTTGAAGAGGGTCCTGGAACTCCACTGAGCCCTCCTGCCTACGGGGGCCTTAGAGGGTGCCCTGTCCTGTCCGTGGCCCCTGGGTCCTATCTCACCTGCTAGCTTTTTTTTTTAAACAGAGGAATCAAGGTGGCAACCCCAATGCAGCCTTGCTAGGGAAAGGATCAAAAGTGTCAGGGCCCACATCCATCTTGGAACATTAAGTGACTGATTAGTAAATAGGTTAGGAAAGAATGTGCTGCTGTGGTCCCCTGGGATCACATTCCAGGAGGGAACCTGGGTAGCAGCTGCCTGAGGCTGTGCACTGGAGGGAGGCTGGACAGCCCACCTGGGCTTCAGTGATCCTGGGCCCCCAGCTCTCCTGGGGAGACATGCTCTTGGCCAGAGCAGACAATGAAGGTGGCATCCAGAAGACATGCTGAGCTGTCAGGTGGGCACAGAGGGGTAGGCATGAGGGGTCCTTGGGGGTAGAACCCTCTCAGGGCCCTGAACTTATCCCAGAGACTCCTCAGCCTTTGAAAGCACAGGCCGTACCTCAAGCTGCATGATGGGCACAGTGCAGTGGCCTGGTGAGAGTGGAGTGAGCAGCCAGTCAGTTCATTTTCCTGATCAGCAAATTGAGTCTCCAAAACCACAAGCCACGTAGGGCAAAGGCACTGGGCTGAGGCATTACCTTCTTTGTTCTCTGGCCTCCATAGGCCTCTGACCTTCCTGGGCTTGTCTGAAACTGGGAGAAGATCCCTCTTCCTTGTGAGTGTTGATGTAGAAGCCACCACTCATGTGTGGTAAGCCCACCCACAGTCACTCTTGTGGGCCCACCTGGGCCTCCTCACTCTACTGGCCTGTGAAACCCAACTGGCATTCCAGAGTCCAGAATTCACATTTGGTTCCAGAACCAAATAATTCAGCACCCAGGCCAGAGCAGAAATGGGCCTGTTCATTCCATGGCACAAGGCCCAAATCAGAGAACTGGCCTGACTGTTCTGCTGCACCCAGGCAGTGTGTGTACTGTTCTAAGTAGGTCTCATCCTCTTTCTGCCTCCAATTATTTGACCTGCAACTTGTCATTTGTACCAGCTCTTTCTCTACCCCACACATCTTATGGTTTGCCAAGCACTAAGGGTCACAATCCTCCTGCTCACTCATGCTGTGGCAGGAAGAGAGATCTCTCAACCTACCTTGACACTTGTATCAATAGTACCAACTCTAGGAATAGAGCTCTCACATACTCAGACTCGTTTCTGGCTTCCATACCAAGGAATATAGCAGAATGAAAAGGAAAATAAGACACAGACCTGGCAGTTCTGCCCTTTAAAGGGCAGCTTCAGGCTGGTCACCCTAAGCCACAATTTGAGGGTCTGGTTCAGCATGACATGTCCCATCTTGGAAAATAGTTGGGCTGGAACAAGGAGCCCCAGAATTTCATGGTCCAATGGTAACCTGGAGAAGGAGCACCCCAGCAGCCTTTACACATTCAGTCACACCTGTTTTAGTAACGAAACCCACCAACTAAAGAGCCATCTCATTCACTTGAAAAACCACACCAGCAATGTGTACAAACTTCAAGCCTTTTGGATAAGCTCCTATCAACCCAGAGATGTAGAAAGAGGCACAAACTTTTGAATCTAGATGCTCAGTAGAAACAGCCTCCACTTCCTGAACCACCCTGTATGGCAGATGCAGTTGACAATGGTAACTTGACTTGGGCATACCTGAAGACTGACCCTGTATGGAAAATGCTTCTGAATGAGTGTTCAGAGTTCTGAGCTAAGGAATCTAGGAGCAGCCAACCTGGAGATTCACTATTTATCTATAAGGAACCTCTGAGCTTCTGGCCTGTCTCATCCTGGGCCATGGAATGCAGGCCATACAGGATATTGAAGCCCTTCACATTGTGTTAAACGAAGGTTGCCTGGTGAAGGTTGTTCAGGTGAAGGTGCTAAATAAAAATGCTATACAAACTGCATGCATTTTGCAAGTGAGTGTGGTTCTCCTGCTCAGCCCACTGACACTAGACTCCCTCCCCTCTATGTAAGCCCCCAGTAAATCTCCATATCTCATTCACTGGCTCTGGGTCCCTTCCTCAGCCTCTTGAATCTGCTGCCATTCCCATGGGAGTAGATGGGGATTTTTTTTTCACAACATACCCCACAGGGAGAGTAGATTTCAGGCTCTGCTAAGTGTGCTTCAGAGCTCACCAGGGCATCAGCTCTAGAAGGATGCAGTTGTTCTTTGCACCACCCCCCATCCAGTCTTCTTTTTCGTAGATGCACAATCAGTGGGATACCAAGGAGAATGAACAAGGAACACATCGTGGTCAGGAGCAAGACTGATGCAAGAATAAGCAGTAACTACTTGGAAACCCAAAGGGAGCATTTTTTCTCTTTCCTATGGGCAGTCCTCAACTTTTGTCCTCACTTCCTGGCCTCAGTGATGGGTTTTGAGCACCATCCTGCCTCTGGAGGCACCATGGGCCCTGGTGGTAAACGCCTTTACTGAATCCTGGTGCAGGAAAGCTTTCTCATGACAAATATGACCTCTTCTCTGTGATCATCAGCTTCTGGGCAATCTGAACAAAGCACAAACTAGAAACCTATAAAATGGAGAAGAGTAGGTCTTAGGAAAACATATGCCCACTTTTTCCCTTGGCAAGTTCAGACAGCAACTGTGAAGGCAGATGGATGTGTAGAAAATGATAGCATTCTATAACTCCTCATCATGTGAGTTTACCATCAAGAGTTTTTAATTCTAGCTCCAAATGGGAACTGGAAGTCGCTTTACTGTGCATCTATCAGTGATTGATTGCACAACTTTTGTCTATCATACTGAGGAGACTTCACTGGATGTTTTTCCATTGAACATATAAACATAAAGATAAAAATAGGGAAAGGTGAAATAGCAACTCCATAATCATCAAACAAAGTGTAAGAATGTTAATCTCACATCATTAGCATTTTTGTATAAATTTCCATGCATATTTACCCATAAAATGAACATTTTAATAATAAATCAGTTCTATGAAGTTAAAAGAAAAAGCCAATTAAATCATTTTCTCTTTTTTAACAACAAAGAGACACACATATGGTCCAGACATGCCCTGATTGATAGAGTGGAGTGGGTGTGGGTCCTGTCCTGGGAAAGGGAAGGAAGGGCAGAGTCAGTGCTCTGGATCATGTGTTGAGGTGAAAGATGGGACACAAGGCCGAGGCGGGCGGATCACGAGGTCAGGAGATCGAGACCATCCTGGCTAACACGGTGAAACCCCGTCTCTACTAAAAATACAAAAAATTAGCCGGGCGTGGTAGCGGGCGCCTGTAGTCCCAGCTACTCGGGAGGCTGAGGCAGGAGAATGGCGTGAACCCGGGAGGCGGAGCTTGCAGTGAGCCGAGATCGCGCCACTGCACTCCAGCCTGGGCGACGGAGCGAGACTCCGTCTCAAAAAAAAAAAAAGAAAAAGAAAAAGAAAGATGGGACACAAAAAAAGAGGGAGTCAGGGCCTGGGACCAGCAACACTGAGGCTTGCAGGGGCCTTCTGCAAGCAACAGACATGGCCTGCAACACTGAAGGCTAGATAGGCCAGTTTCAATAAGAAGATCTGCCCAGACATCTCAGCAACTCTGCTGGGAGGCCCTGACTACACCTGATTGGATATTCCTGAAGTAGAATGGCTTCCGGAGAGCCACACACACAAGGGTCCTGACCACTATGGCTGGGAAAATCTAAAAGAGCCAATTTCTTCTGTTTTCAGAGGCTCAGGTGAGTGGAGACCAGTTAAGACTTCAGTGAAAAACCCCTGAAGAGACAGGGTCTTATAGGTTTTTACCCCCTAAAACCCAAACCAGCTGGCCACCTTTCTCTCTCCTCCATGCCAAGAACACAAGCAGGGCTTCTTGTAGACATCTCTGACCCCTCTGCCTGCGATGCAGCCACCTGAACATTTTGCACAACAGAAGAAGGTGAGAGAAGTACGAGGGCAGCTGCACCAACCTTGTTTTGGTGGGCACCCTGGCCCAGGCTGCAGACAAAGCTGTGGGCATCAGGTGGTGGGCAATGCACCTACCCTCATGCCACTCCAAGCTGAAGCTGCTGCTTCTTCAGTTTCTTGAGCACCCAGTTTAGGAATGACTTCAGATTTGCCCTGGTGCTCTTGGATGGAGGTTGGGAATAGCAATGACTCCTGGCACCCCGGACCACCTTGCCTAGATAGCAGCCGTTCCTGCCCACACTGCCACCAAGTGGCCCCAGGTGCCTGGTTGTCCTGTTTTCCCTTCTCCCACAGCTCACCTTCTCCTCTGACTTTCCTCAAACCCCACTCCTCCTCATTCTCATAGTGAGGTGCCTGGCTTGTTAGAGACAGAGGACCAGCCCAGATCTTAGTTCCTGAACATGTGGAGCAAGCAAGCAAGGAGGCCGGGAGAAAAGTCATCTATGCCTCAAGGACTAATAACAATTTTCACACACCAGAAAAAAGTTAGGTGTCCAGTTGGGGACTACAGGCCTCAATTTTGTTCACGTCTTGCCTTGTATATATTTATTTTTTAACTTTTAAGTTCAGAGGTACATGTGCAGGTATGTTACATAGGTAAATGTGTCATGGGGATTTGTTGTGCTGATTATTTCATCACCCCAGTATTACGCCTAGTACCCATTCATTATTTCTCCTGATCCTCTTCTTCCTTCCAACTGCCACCCTCTGATAGGCCCCAGTGTGTGTTGTTCTCCTCTGTGTGTCTATGTGTTCTCATAACATAGTTCCCACTTATAAGTGAGAACATGCTGTATTTGGTTGTCTGTTCCTGCATTAGTTTATTAAGGATAAAGGCCTCCAACTCCATTCATGTCCCTACAAAAGACATGATCTCATTCTTTTTTATGGCTGCATAGTATTCCATGGTGTATATGTACCACATTTTCTTTATCCATTCTATCATTGATGGGCATTTAGGTTGATTCCACGTTTTTGCTATTATGAATAGCGCAGCAATAACGTGTTTGCATGTGTCTTTACAATACAATGATTTATATTCCTTTGGGTATGTACTCAGTAATGAGATTGCTGAGTTGAATGGTACTTTTGTCTTTAGGTCTTTGAGGAATCGCCACACTCTCTTCCACCTGGTTGAACTAATTTTCACTCCCACCAACAGTGTATAAGCATTTCTTTTTCTCTACAATCTCACCAGCATCTATTATTTTTTGACTTTTTAATAGCAGACATTCTGAATGGTGTGAGATGGTATCTTGTTGTGGTTTTGATTTGCATTTCTCCAGTCATCAGTGATGTTGAGCTTTTTTCACATGATTATTGGCCATCTGTATGTCTTCTTTTCAGAAGTGTCTGTTCACCTCCTTTGCGCACTTTTTAATAGGGTTTCTTTTTCTTATAAACTTGTTTAACCTACTTATAGGTGTTGGATATTAGACCTTTGTCAGATGCATAATTTGCAAAAATTTTCTCTCATTCTGTAGATTGTCTACTCTGTTGACAGTTTCTTTTGCTGTGCAGAAGCATTTTAGTTCAATTTGATACCATTTGTTATTTTTTGCTTTTGTTACAATTGCTTTTGGCATCTTTGTCATGACATTTTTGCCTGTGCCTAGCTCCTGAATGATGTTGCTTAGGTTGTCTTCCAGGATTTTTATAGTTTGGGGGTTTTATATTTAAGTCTTCAATTCATCTTGAGTACATTTTTGTATATCGTGTAAGGAAGGTGTCCAGTTTCAATCTTCTGCGTATGGGTAGCCAGTTATCCCAGCACCATTTATTGAATAGGTAATCTTTTCCTCATTGCATGGTTTTATCCAGTTTGCTGAAGATCAGATAGTTGTAGGTGTGCAGTCTTATTTCTGGGTTTTCTATTCTATTCGTTTGGTCTATGTGTTCTTATACTAGTGATATGCCCTTTTGGTTATTGTAGCTCTGTATTACACTTTGAAGTTGGGTACCATGATGGCTCTAGCTTTCTTCTTTTTGCTTAGGATTGCTTTGCCAATTTGGGATCTACTTTATTCCCACATGTATTTTAAAATAGTTTTTGTCTAGTTCTGTGAAGAATGTTAATGGTGCTTTAGTGGGAATAGCATTGAATCTATAAGTTGCTTTGGGCAGTATGGCCATTTTCATGATATTGATTATTCCTATCCATGAGAATGACATGCTTTTAAATTTGTTTAATTTTTTTCTTGTTTCTTGGCTGGTGTCAAAGGATGCTTTATCCTGTTCAGGTGAGAAGTCATAAAAATACACTTAATTTTATAATGTATTTATTGAGAAATCTATATTATCTTTATGTGAGCAAAATCCTTTGTGATTTGAAGGTAATTTTTGAAAAATTTTATAATTCTGTATCCATTGTAGGCATCATTTTACAACATTTTTTATTTTATTTTACTTTGAGTTCTGGGATACATGTGCAGAACATGCAGGCTAGTTACACAGGTGTGCATGTGCCATGGTGGTTTGTTGTACCTATCAACCCATCATCTAGGTTTTAAGCCCCACATGCATTAGGTATTTGCCCTAATGCTTTCCCTCCCCTTTTGCCCCACTCCCCAACAGGCCCTGGTGTGTGATGTTCCCCACCCTGTGTCCATGTGTTCCCATTGTTCAACTCCCACTTATGAGTGAGAACATGTGGTGTTTGTTTGGTTTTCTGTTCCTGTGTTAGTTTGCTGAGAATGATGGTTTCCAGCTTCATCCATGTCCCTGCAAAGGACAGGAACTCATTCTTTTTTATGGTTGCATAGTATTCCATGGTGTATATGTGCCGCATTTTCTTTATCCAATCTATCATTGATGGGCATTTGGGTTGGTTCCAAGTCATTGCTATTGCAAACAGTGCTGCAATAAACATACATGTACGTGTGTCTTTATAGTAGAATGATTTATAATCCTATGGATATATACCCAGTCATGGGATTGCTGGGTCAAATGGTATTGCTGGGTCAAATGGTATTTCTGGTTCTAGATACTTGAGGAATTGCCACATTGTCTTCCACAATGGTTGAACTAATTTACACACCCACCATCAGTGTAAAAGTGTTCCTATTTCTCCACATACTAGCCAGCATCCATTGTTTCCAGACTTTTTAATGATCGCCATTCTAACTGGCGTGAGATGGTATCTCATTGTGGTGTTGGTTTGCACATTTCTCCAATGACCAGTGATAATGAGCCTTTTTTCATATGTTTGTTGGCCACATAAATGTGTCTTCTTTTGGGAAGTATTTGTTCATATCCTTCACTCACTTTTCGATGGGGTCGTTTAGTTTAGTTTTTTTCTGGTAAATTTGTTTAAGTTTCTTGTAGATTCTGGATATTAGCCCTTTGTTAGATGGATAGATTGCAAAATTTTCTCCCATTCTGTAGGTTGCCTGTTCACTCTGATGATAGTTTCTTTTGCTATGCAGAAGCTCTTTAGTTTAATTAGATTCCATTTGTCAATTTTTGTTTTTGTTGCAATTGCTTTTGGTGTTTTAGGCATGAAGTCTTTGCCCATGCCTATGTCCTGAATGGTACTGCCTAGGTGTTCTTCAAGGGTTTTTATGGTTTTAGGTTTTAATTTAAGTCTTTAATCCATCTTGAGTTAATTTTTGTATAAGGTGTAAGGAAGGGGTCCAGTTTCTGTTTTCTGCATATGACTAGCCAGTTTTCCCAGCACCATTTATTAAATAGGGATTCCTTTCCCCATTGCTTGTTTTTCAGGTTTGTAGAAGATCAGATGGTTATAGATGTGTGGTATTTCTGAGGCCTCTGTTTTGTTCTGTTGGTCTACGTATCTGTTTTGGCACCAGTACCATGCTGTTTTGGTTATTGTAGCCTTGCTGTATAGTTTGATGTCAGGTAGCATGATGCCTCCAGCTTTGTTCTTTTTGCTTCTGATTGTCTTGGCTACATGGGCTCTTTATTGGTTCCACATAAAATTTAAAGTAGTTTTTTCTAATTCTGCAAAGAAAGTCAATGGTAGTTTGATGGGAATAGCATTGAATCTTTAAATTACTTTGGGCAGTATGGCCATTTTCACAATATTGATTCTTCCTACCCATGAGCATGGAATTCATTTTTTCCATTTGTTTATGTCCTCTCTTATTTCCTTGAGCAGTGGTTTGTAGTTCTCCTTGAAGAGGTTCTTCACGTCCCTTGTAAGTTGTATTCCTAGGTATTTTATTCTCTTTGTAGCAATTGTCAATGGGATTTCATTCATTATTTGGTCCTCTGCTTGTCTATTATTGGTGTATAGGAATGCTTGTAATTTCTGCACATTGATTTTGTATCCTGAGACTTTGTTGAAGTTGGTTATCAGCTTAACGAGTTTTTGGGCTGAGACAATAAGGTTTTCTAAATATACAATCATGTCGTCTGCAAACAGACAATTTGACTTCCTCTCTTCCTATTTGAATATGCCTTATTTCTTTCTCTTGCTCAATTCCCCTGGCCAGAATTTCCGATACTATGTTGAATAGGAGTGGTGAGAGAGGGCCTCCTTGTCTTATGCCAGTTTTCAAAGGGAATGCTTCCAACTTTTGCTCATTCAGTATGATATTGGCTATGGGTTTGCCATAAATAGCTCTCATTTTGAAGTATGCTCCCTCAATACCTGGTTTACTGAGAGTTTTTAGCATGAAGGGATGTTAAATTTTATTAAAGGCCTTTTCTGCATTTATTGAGATAATCAGGTGGTTTTTGTCATTGGTTCTGTTTATGTGATGGATTACGTTTATTGATTTGCATATGTTGAACCAGCCTTGCATCTCAGGGATGAAGCCAACTTGATTGTAGTGGATAAGCTTTTTGATGTACTGCTGGATTCAGTCTGGCGGTAATTTATTGAGGATTTTCGCATCGATGTTCATCAGGGATATTGGCCTGAAATTTTCTTTTTTTGTTGTGTCTCTGCCAGGTTTTGGAATCGGGATGATGCTGGCCTTATAAAATGAGTTAGGGAGGATTCCTTTTTTTTCTGTTATTTGCAATAGCTTCAGAAGGAATGGTACCAGCTCCTCTTTGTACCTCTGGTAGAATTCAACTGTGAATCAGTCTGGTGCTGCCTGGGCTTTTTTTGTTGGTAAGCTATTAATTACTCCCTCAATTTCAGAACTTGTTATTGGTCTATTTAGGGATTCAACTTCTTTCTGGTTTAGTCTCAGGAGGGTGTATGTGTCCAGGAATTTATCCATCTCTTCTAGATTTTCTAGTTTATTCACATAAAGGTATTTATAGCATTCTCTGATGGTAGTTTGTATTTCTGTGGGATCAGTGGTGATATCCCCTTAATCATTTTTTATTGTGTCTATTTGATTATTCTCTTTTCCTTTTTATTAGTCTAGCTAGCAGTCTATCTATTTTGTTAATCTTTTCGAAAAACCAGCTGCTAGATTCATTTATTTTTTAAGGCTTTTTTGTGTCTCTACCTCCTTCAGTTCTGCTCTGATCTTAGTTATTTATTGTCTTTTGCTAGCTTTTGAATTTGTTTGCTCTTGCTTCTCTAGTTCTTCTAATTGTGATGTTAGGGTGTTGATTTTAGATCTTCCCCACCTTCTGATGTGAGCATTTAGTGCTATAAATTTCCCTCTTAACACTGCTTTAGCTATGTCCCAGAGATTCTGGTACATTGTGTCTTTGTTCTCTTCGGTTTCAAAGAACTTCTTTATTTCTGCCTTAATTTTGTTATTTACCCAGTAGTCATTCAGGAACAGATTGTTCAGTTTCCATGTAGTTGTGCAGTTTTGAGTGAGTTTCTTAATCCTGAGTTCTAATTTGATTGCACCATGGTCTGAGAGACTGTTTGCTGTGATTTCCATTCTTTTTCATTTGCTGAGGAGTGTTTTACTTCCAATTATGTGGTCAATTTTAGAATAAGTGCTGTGTGGTGCTGTGAAGAATGTATATTCTGTAGATTTGGGGTGGAGAGTTCTGTAGATGTCTATTTGATCTGCTTGGTCCAGAGCTGAGTTCAAGTCCTGAACATTCTTGTTAATTTTCTGTCTCATTGATCTTTCTAATATTGACAGTGGGGTGTCAAAGTTTCCTACTATTATTGTGTGGGAGTTTAGGTCTCTTTGTAGGTCTCTAAGAACTTGCTTTATGAATCTGGGTGCTCCTGTATTGGATGCATATATATTTAGGATAGCTAGCTCTTCTTGTTGCATTGATCCCTTTACCATTATATAATGCCCTTCTTTGTCTTTTTTGATCTTTGTTGGTTTCAAGTCTGTTTTACCAGAGACTAGGATTGCAACCCCTGCTTTTTTTTGCTTTGCTTTCCATTTGGTTGGTAAATATTCCTCCATCCCTTTATTTTGAGCCTATGTGTGTCTTTGCATGTGAAATGGGTCTCCTGAATACAGCACACTGATGGGTCTTGACTCTTTATCAAATTTGCCAGTCCATGTCTTTTAATTGGGGTCATTTAGTCCATTTACATTTAAGGTGAATATTGTTATGTGTGAATTTGATCCTGTCATCATGATGCTAGCTGGTTATTTCGCACATTAGTTGATGCAGTTTCCTCATAGGGCCATTGATCTTTATATTTTGGTGTGTTTTTGCAGTGGCTGGTACCAGTTTTTCCTTTCCATATTTAGTGCTTCCTTCAGCAGTTATTGTAAGGCAGGCCTGGTGGTGACAAAATCCCTCAGCATTTGCTTGTCTGGAAAGGATTTTATTTCTCCTTCGCTAATGAAGCTTAGTTTGGCTGGATACGAAATTCTGAGTTGAAAATTATTTCGTTTAAAAATGTGGAATATTGGTCCCCACTCTCTTCTGGCTTGTAGGCTTTCTGCAGAGAGATCCACTGTTAGTCTAATGGGCTTCTCTTTGTAGGTAATCTGACCTTTCTCTCTGGCTGCCCTTAACTTTTTTTCCTTTGTTTCAACCTTGGAGAATCTGATGATTATGTGTCTTGGGGTTGCCCTTCTCAAGGAGTATCTTAGTGGTGTTCTCTGTATTTCCTGAATTTGAATGTTGGCCTGTCTTGCTAGGTTGGGGAAGTTCTCCTGAATAACATCCTGAAGTGTGTTTTCCAACTGGGTTCCATTCTCCCCATCAATTTCAGGCACACCAATCAATTGTAGGTTTGGTCTTTTCACATAGTCCCATATTTCCTGGAGGCTTTGTTTGTTCCTTTTCATTCTTTTTTCTCTAATCTTGTCTTCCTATCTTATTTCAGTAAGTTGATCTTCAATCTCTGATATCCTTTCTTCCACTTGATCAACTTGGCTATTGATACTTGTGTATGCTTCACAAAGTTCTCATGCTGTGTTTTACAGCTCCATCTGGTCATTTATGTTCTTCTCTAAACTGGTTATTCTAGTTAGCAGTTCCTGTAACCTTTTATCAAGGTTCTTAGCTTCTTGCATTGGGTTATAATATAGTATTTTAGGTCAGAAGAGTTTTGTTATTACCCACCTTCTGAAATCTACTTCTGTTAATCCGTCAAACTCATTCTCCATTCAGTTTTGTGCCCTTGCTGGAGAGGAGTTGCTATCATTTGGAGGAGAAGAGGCATCCTGGTTTTGGCATTTGTAGTATTTTTGTGCTGGTTTTTCCTCATTTTGTGGATTTAGCTACCTTTGATCTTTGAGGCTGATGACCTTTGGATGGGGTTTTTGGGTAGGGGTCCTTTTTGTTGATTTTGATGTTGTTGCTTTCTGTTTGTTAGTTTTTCCTTGAACAAGCCCCTCTTCTGCAGGTATGCTGCAGTTTGCTGGAGGTCCACTCCAGTCCCTGTTTGCCTGGGTATCACCAGCGGAGGCTGCAGAACAGCAAAGACTGCTGCCTGCTCCTTCCTCTGGAAGCTTCGTCCCAGAGGGGCACCGGCCTGATGCCAGCTGGAGCTCTCCTGTATGAGGTGTCTGTCCACCCCTCCTGGGAGGTCTCTCCTAGTCAGGAGGCATGGGGATCAGGGACCAACTTGAGGAGGCAGTCTGTCCTTTAGCTGAGCTCAAGCACTGTGCTGGGAAAATCCTCCTTGTCAGGATCTGCTGCTCTCTTCAGAGCCAGCAGGCAGAAACGTTTAAGTCCACTAAGGTTGTGCCCACAGCCACCCCTTCCCCCAGATGCTCTGTCCCAGGGAGATGGGAGTTTTATTTATAAGTCCCTGACTGGGGGCCGGGCACGGTGGCTCACCCTGTAATCCCAGCACTTTGGGAGGCCGAGGCGGGCGGATCATGAGGTCAGGAGATAGAGACCATCCTGGCTAACACGGTGAAACCTCATCTCAACTAAAAATAGAAAAAAACAGCTGGGCGTGGTGGCGGGCGCCTGTACTCCCAGCTACTCCGGAGGCTGAGGCAGGAGAATGGCGTGAACCCAGGAGGCGGAGCTTGCAGTGAGCAGAGATCGTGCCACTGCACTCCAGCCTGGGCAACAGAGCGAGACTCCATCTCAAAAATAAATAAATAAATAAATAAAAATAAGCCCCTGACTGGGGCTGCTACCTTTCTTTCAGAGATGCTCTGCCCAGTGAAGAGGAATCTAGAATGGCAGTCTGGCCACAGCCGCTTTGCTGGCTCTGTTGAGTTCCACCCAGTCCAAACTTCCTGGCCTCTTTAGCACTGTTAGAGGAAAACCGACTACTCAAGCCTTAGTAATAACAGACACCCCTTCCCTCACCAAGCTCGATCATCCGAGGTTGACTTCAGACTGCTGTACTGGCAGTGAGAATTTCAAGCCAGTGGTTCTTAGCTTGTTGGGCTCCATGGGAGTGAGACCCTCTGATCAGACCACTTGGCTCCCTGGCTTCAGCCCCCTTTCCAGGGGAGTAAACTGTTCTGTCTTGCTGGGGTTCCAGGCGCCACTGGAGTAACAAAATAAATTCCTGCAGCTAGCTCAGTGTCTGCCCAAACAGCTACCCAGTTTTGTGCTTGAAACCTAGAGCCCCGGTGGTACAGGCACACATGGGAATCTCCTGGTGTGTGGATTGCAAAAACCGTGGGAAAAGCATAGTATCTGGGCTGGATAGCACAGTCCCTCACAGCTTCCCTTGGCTCGGGGAGGGAGTTCCCTGGCTCCTTGCACTTCCTGGGTGAGGTGATGCCCCACTCTGCTTCTGCTAACCCTCCATGGGCTGTACCCACTGCCTAACCAGTCCCAATGAGATGAACTGGGTACCTCAGTTGGAAATGGAGAAATCACTACCTTCTGCGTTGGTCTCGCTGGGAGCTGCAGACAAGAGCTGTTCCTATTCAGCCATCTTGCGCCCAACAATCCCACTTTCTCTCTTTTTGCTCCCCAAAGTCACTAAGGTCTTAAGAGCTAACATTGTAAATCAACTTTGTATTTGTATACATGTTTCATTACAGAAAATTTAAAACATATACAAAATAAAGAAAACAGTATAATACGCCTGTTACCCAGCTCAACAACCACTAATAATGTGCCAAATTTGTTTTATGTATACTCCAATCCATTTTCTACCCAGACTTTATTCTTTATTATTATTTTTTTCAGAGGTAAGATGTGTGCTAATTGAAGGTAAAATATTGGCTGACCACAATGGCGTAAGCCTGTGTAATTCCACCATTTTGGAATGACAAGACAGGAGGCTCACTTGAGCTTAGGAGTTTGAGAGCAGCCTAGGCAATGTAGTGAGACCACATCACTACCAAAAATACAAAAAAAAAATGAGGCATGACGGTGCATGCCTGTATTCCCAGCTACTTGGGATGCTGACATAGCAGGATCCCTTGAGTCTGGGAGGTTGAGGCTTCAGTGAGATGTGACTGGGCAGCTACACACAAGCCTGGGTGACAGAGTGAGACTCTGTCTCAAAAACAAAAGAGAAAGATTCAATCTTAACTGTACTTTTTAAAACATCAATATGCACATATAAACAATTTTTCTTTTAAGAATAGAAGTATCCAAGTTAATAATCATTACTGTAAACCCGTTTGTTACTCAGACTTTATCTTTTAATTAGGTTTTTTAAAAAGTAAGATGTGAGCTCATTGAAAGGTCCAATCTTGGCCAGAAATAGTGGCTTGCATTTGTAATTCCATCCCTTTGGGAAGCCAGAGCTCAGGAGTTTGAGACTAGCCTAGGCAACATAACAAGACCTCACTAGGGCAACATAGTGAGACCTCATCTCTACAAAAATTTTTAAAAAATTAGTTGGGCATGATGGTGCACACTTGTAGATGGTGCACACTTGTAGATGGTGCACACTTGTAGATGGTGCAGTTATTTGGGATGCTGACTTGGGAGGATTGCTCGAGTCTGGGAGGTCAAGGCTGCAGTGAGCTGTGATTGCATCACTACACTCCACCTTGACTGACAGATTGAGTGAGATGCTGTCAAAAAAAAAGGTACAATATTAACTGTACCGGATTGACACATCAATACATACATATAAACAATACCTCTCTTAAAAATAAAAGTACCCCACTGAAAAATTATTGATATGCATGGGAATTACCTACACATTTTTAATTTGTTTTGGTTTGGATTTTTATTGAAAGGAAACACCTAGAAACATTACCTAAAATCTAGATTTTGATAAAAATAGGCTTGAATTTGGTCTGAGAATTTCAAAATAGTCATGAGTTTTGTCTGAAAATTTGTCTTTCTAACAAAGTACAGATGTTACAGCACATGGTAGATACAAGGTCTCTTTTATTTAAAATAAATAAAATTTGATGAATAAAAATTTTTAAATTTGACCTGAGGTTAAAGGACAAATCAAACACCTGTGCTATGTGTTATCTGTAGAAGTATATTTTTAATAATGACATAAACTATTAATAACCAAAAAAGTTATAATAATTTATTAACCAAAGTGAGCAAAATTCCTATTATGGTATCTATGGAAATGCTCTCTGCCGGGCGTGGTGGCTCACGCCTGTAATCCCAGCACTTTGGGAGGCCGAGGCGGGTGGATCACGAGGTCAGGAGATCGAGACCATCATGGCTAACACGGTGAAACTCCGTCTCTACTAAAATTACAAAAAATCAGCCGGACCTGGTGGCGGGCGCCTGTAATCTCAGCTACTTGGGAGGCTGAGGCAGGAAAATGGCTTGAACCTAGGAGGTGGAGCTTGCAGTGAGCCGAGATCGCGCCACTGCACTCCAGCCTGGGCGACAGAGCGAGACTCCTCTCAAAAAAAAAAAAAAAAAAGAAAAGAGGAAAAAAAAGAAAAGGAAATACTTTCTTAGAGTAAAATATTCTCTTATCTTGCAAGGGCACTGGTTAATAACAGTGATGATTTGGAAGTCAATGTCTCATAAAGTAAGTAGCAGACACTTTTCACACTCATAGCTGGCCTTCACAGAGTTATCGAAAAAGTGGTCATTTACATGAGAGCAGATAATTTTCTTAGGTTCTATTAAGTTTATATGCTAATGTTTTTACAAAATTTAAATCAATTTTCTTATAAGATTATATGACAAAATTTTATGTTATAATATCACAATATACTACGATATGTAATATAATGTAATATAATAAAATTTTGTCCAATATGATGTCATATTATTATAATTTATGTTATTTTATAAAAAAAATAAAATATATTAAAAAATCAAAATGTTATGTTATGATATAACAATGTATTATACCATATATATTATGGTATAATATATTATGATATCACAATGTATTACATATGATATATGTCATAATACATTGTGACATCATAATATATGTATTATGATGTCACAATGTATTATGACATCATTATATAATGTCTGACATATATTATATCGCAACATATTATATTATGTTACATATTATATTATATTATATTATATTATCCAGCTAATTGACATGGCCCCACAGACTGCCTAGGCCATGAACTACTTCCATGTCAAGAATACTATCCAAGAAGATCTCAAGTCTAATAACATTTTTTGACACAAAGCGTTCCCAGTAAAGATGAGTGACTCCCGTTTGACCACAGTGAAGACACAATGAAGCAGGGCCCAGCCCTTGGAGCAGCCTTCAGCCTCCATTTTATGGATCGCAGATGAGGTGACTTTCGCGCAGAACCTGAAACCCTTCAGCTCCCAGTCGGACGTCTATGCCAGTGTGGCTGTGCTCTAAAAACTCATGAATGGCTCACTGCTTACAGCCACATTGGCAGCTGTGACCAGATTATCTTTATGGTGGGCTGTGACTCTTTGTCCCTGGACCTCAGAAAAATCTCCAGCAACTGCCCCAAGCCATGCGGTACCTGCTGTCTGACTGCCTCAAGTTCCAGTAAAAGGAGTGGCTCCTTTTGCCACAGACTCTGGCCACAATTTTTCTGCTGCGAGGGTCACTCCCCAAGATTGAGGGAGATACCTCTAAACCTTCCTTTTATCAAACCCAAGCTGATGAGTTGCCTTCCTGCCTACTCAGCACAGGCTGTCTTGAGCCTTAGACCTCACTCCCAGCCACTAGGAAGCCAATCTTAGCCCGCCATGCCAAGGACCCTTGCCCACCAACTAATCAATGTTTTATTGCTGTTCTGATGTTGCATCAGGATCTCATATCCCCCACCCTGTTAGATGAGGGGGTCCCCATGTGCTTTCCCAGTTCCTCTAAAATTGAAAAACTCTTAAGGATTGAGCCCCTGCCCCGCTCCATCATTTTGTTTCTTGACTTAGGAGATACCTCTAAATTTGGGGAATTCCTTCATCTCATATGGCTAAATTTTCTAGCAGGGATTTCACTCAGAACCTCTCTGGAATGTATGCCTGACGTGAATTCCACTGGACTTTGGGGTTCTCAGCACGTCGTGTATTTTGGGGTTCCCTTTTTGTCCTCTCTTCCATTCAAGGACTACTCTCTTACTTCACCAAAATACAGAGAATTTTTCTGAAAAATCAATAAAGTGTTTCAAATAAAACCTTCCCAACCTTTGCCTCTGGGGAAAACATAATTTTTATTAAATTATTTATGTATGTATTTGACCTCTGCTCTAAAAAGAGACACTACTCACTTCACACAAGGCTGTTAGTTATTTAGAAACATCCTTGAAAAGATTGTCCAAACAGAAGCTTATATAAGACATAAAACAAATTAACCGACAGGTCTATAAAAACTGTCTCCCAACAGAGTATAACATGCCCTTAAAAATACAGAAATATTAGTACGACCATTATAAAAAACACTGTGAACCTTTTTCAAATAATTAAAACAGAATTACCATATTATCCAGCAATTTCACTTCCAGATATACAACCAAAGAAAATAAAATTAGTCTCTAGAAGAGACATCTGCACTTCTATATTCATTGCAGAATTATTTACAATGACTGAGACATGCAAACAATCTACGTATCCATTAATAGATGAATGGATAAAGAAATTATGGAATATTTATATAATGGAATATTATTCAGCCATAAAAAAGAGAATTCTGCCATTTGCAACAATATGAATGAACCTAGAGGACATTAGCTTAAGTGAAATAAGCTAGACACAGAATGACAAATACTGTTTAATTTCACTCATGTATGAAGCCAAAAATGTCAAAGTCATAGAAACAGAGAGCACACAGTGGTTCCTAGGGGGTGGTGGGTGGAAGAAACGAAGACATGTTGATCAAAAGTGCAAACTTTTAGATATAAAATAAATAAGTTCTGGTGATTTAATTTATAGCATGGATGTCCATGAATGTTGTCTTAGGCTATCCCTATTTCTGTAACAAAATATTTTAGAATAGGCAATTTATACAGAGTCTAAACTTAGTTCTCACAGTTATGGAGGCTGAGAAGTCCAAGATTAGGGCACCAGCAGGTACACATAATAGTACCTGCTAATTACATTAATTTGAGAATTACACTATGTATATGTATGTATGCATTTGTTGGAGCATCACATTTTAACCCTATGTTCTTTTTATGAAAATGTTACTCCTGTACAACTTTATTCTCTCTTTCCCTGCTAGTTTGGGTACTAATGTTTAAATCTACATATGTTACAAACACAATATGTTTTTATAGTTATCTGCTCATATAATTTTATTTGTTTTAAATTAGCTGAAATAAGAAAAAAGAGCACTTGTATATTTACAGGTTTATTTTGTTAAACTTCTTATTATTCATGGTATTATTTTAATCTTTCAGTTTTACTAACGTATTTTTTTAAATCTTTGTGGATACGAGTTATTATCTGGACAGGTTTTCTTAGCCCAATATAGCTTTTTTTGAACCCACCTTCTCTGTGCTGTTATTGGCAAATGAATTAAATTTCTTTATGTTATATAAATTGCACTGAAGATGCAATTACAAACAATATTACAAAGTTGCTTTTGACAATCAGTAATATGAGAAAAAATATTTCTTATATTGCCTTAAATATTTGTTACATTTACTAGTCCTCTTTGTCTTTTTGGGGCATTGAAATTATCTGGGATTACTTGCATTCAGCCTGAAAACTTATTTTTATTCTTTCTCAAATGATCTGTCTGCTATCAAGAAATTGCCTCAGTTTTTATTTATCTGAAATGTCTTTGTTTTTATTTATCTGAAATGTCTTTATTTTTATTTATTTTTAATTGATAGTTTTTCTGAGGATAAAATTTTTAGTGGACAGTTTTTTGTCTTTGAGCATTGAAATATATATATTCTTAGAAGCTGAAAAGTTTTATGAAGAAAAAAATTCGAGACCTGAGAATGTTCAGCGATTTGAGAAATTCAGAAAGGAAGGAAATGCTTTCTGAGGAGTGAGCCACAAGTACTATATGAGTATAGATAATGTGCACCCTACATAGGTGTGACTGTGGCTATGTGGATGTTTGAGATATGTATTTTATGATATTTATTTGTTATAAAATAAAGCTCAGGCTACATTTTAAAGAATTTATATAAGATAGTTGGGGTTAATCAAGATAAATGGGTAAAATTAAAATGATAATGTTGGTAATAATTTTGACCATGCAATAAATAGTGATGATAGGATATCTATTGCTTTTTTCAGATATATAAAATATGATTCCTCTTCATGATTAAGATGACCTTGTTCCACTTATGACACTATTAAAAATTGCCCTTTTTTTCCAAGCTGGTATTAGACTCACAGCCAACACCTTCCTCCTTTTCTTCTGTATCTGCACACTCCCTCTGGACTGCAGGCCTAAGCCCACTGACCTCATCACCTGTCACCTGGCCCTTGTCCACTTAGTGACGCTCCTCACTGTGAGCTTCTTGGCAGCTCCAGACCTGTTTGAGTCACAGTATTTTCAGAATGACTTCAAGTGTAAGGTAGTCTACATGCATAGAGGGATGAGGGCTCTCCATCTGCACCACCTGCCTCCGGAGTATGCTTCAGGCTGTCACCATTACCCCCGGCACCTCCTGGTCAGCAAAAATTAAACAGAAATTCACACATTGCATCTTTCACTTCTTTGGGTTCTCAATTTGTTTCTCAGTAATAACCTGCCCTCCTCCACTGTGGCCTCTTCTAATGTGACCAATAGCAATGTGCTAAGTATCAGTAAATACTGTTCACTTTCTTACATAAGCTACATCATCAGGAGTCTGTTTTTCATGCTGCCACTACTTACAGATGTCTTCTTTGTAGCAATCATGTTTCTCTCAAGGGCATACATGGTAATTATTTTGTCCAGACATCAGACACAACCCCAGTACCTTCCCAGCACCAACCTCTCTGCAAAAGCCTCCCCAGAGAAAAGGGCCACACAGACCATTCTGTTGCTGGTGAGTTGCTCTGTGGTCATGTACTGGGTGGACCTTATCATCTCATCCTCCTCAACCCTGTTATGGGCTTATGACTCAGTTATCGTGGGTGTCCAGATGCTTATGGGCAATTTCTGTTAGCCCTTTTATGCTAATTAGGTCTGATAAAAGAATAATCAAAATTTTGCATAATGTGTCATATAAATATCATAGATGATTAATGAATTATGAAAACAATTATCTGAAAAACAGATTTTGACATCAAATTTTTCAAGAAGCAGGCGATTTGATATATTATTTTATTACACTTTTATTTCATCTTAATACTTTTGAAAACTATGCTGCCAAGAACTTGGTGGTTTCTTTAGTTCAAAGTCCAACATCATAGTTCCCTTTGTCCACAAGTTTCTTACATTTAATTTTGATTCCCTAAATTTTATATAAGACAACTTTTCTATCTTCTTAAAGTGTACACTTAAGATGCTCCTGTTGGTAGATGAAATTTCTCTTTGTGTGTGTGTGTGTGTGTGTGTGTTTACTTTTGAAGGTTATTTACTTTACCCTTATTTATTTAAAAATATGCTAGCTGTGTATTCAATTATAGGTTGAACAATAATTTTTCAGCACTCTTAGTATCTCCTTCTCAGTTTTCTGGCTCTGCCATGGGCTGTGGAGATTTTATTCTCACCTGTGTAGATTCTCTCTCTCTCTCTCATGGATTTTAATTTTCTTCATTCTCTTTGGTGTTATGCAGTTTGACTTATCGTGTTGGATATCTTTCTTTATTGCTCTCTCACTTTTTTTTTTTTTTTTTTCGGAGATGGAGTCTTTCTCTGTCACCCAAGCTGGAGTGTAATGGTGCAATCTTGGCTCACCGCAACCTCAGCCTCCCAGGTTCAAGCGATTCTCCTGCCTCAGCCTCCAGAGTAGCTGGGATCACAGGTGTTGGCCACCATGCCTGGCTAATTTTTCTGTATTTTTAGTAGAGACGAGGTTTCACCATGTTGCCCGGGCTGGTCTCAAACTCCTAACTTCAAATGTTGCGCCCACCTTGGCCTCCCAAAGTGCTGAGATTACAGGCATGAGCCACCGCACCCGGCCTCTTTATTGCTCTCTTTCAGGCACAGTGTCTCTTTTAGGCACATGTCTGGTTTTTAATTTCAGAAATTTGTAAATAATTATTTATTAGCATGACATTATTTGTATGGATTCAAGTGAAATAATTGTGCTTTACTCTTTCTATTCTTCACATATGTATAATTACAGACATATTGCTATTATTTTGTTTCTCTTCCTTTTATTTGGTTATATTCGTTCTGCTCAAAATTCCAGTTCATTAATCCAGTTTACTAATTCTCTCATCATCAACTTAGTCTAATTTTATAATTAACTCACATATTGTATATTAAATTTCTTTATGTTTAAATTATTCCATTTCTATTTGCTCTTTTCCAAATTTGTTTGTTCAGTTTATAGTTTCCTGCTCTTTCAAAAATTATTTTGATATCATCTTTTCCCCATTTGTTTTTACTTAAACATTTAAAATAATTAAATTTAATATTTTATATTAATATTTATAAATATAAATATATTTATAATACTTTTTACATTTAAAATATTATAAATATATTTCCAGTATGCAAAGTTTATGTGATATCAAATTTCTTCCAACCCGGCCAGGCACAGTGGCTCACGCCTGTATTCCCAGCACTTTGGGAGGCCGAGGTGGGCGGATCAGTTGAGGCCAGGAGTTTCAGACCAGCCTGGGCAACATAGTGAAACCCGTCTCTATTAAAAATACAAAAATTAACCGGGCTTGGTGGGGCGTGCCTGTAATCCCAGCTACTCGGGAGGCTGGGGAAGGAGAATCACTTGAACCCAGGAGGCGGAGGTTGCAGTGAGCCAAGATCGTGCCACTGCACTCCAGCCTGGGCAACAGAGCAAGACTCTGTCTCAAAAAAAAAAACAACAAAAAAACTTCTAACCCTTTTTCCTCGTACCTTATCTTCTTCTGTGCTTCATACTTTATTTTTTATTTTTTGCAATAGGATCCGGTTTACTCTGCCTTGGCAGGGTGATCCTGAGAGTGGTGGGTGTCACCCTCTCCTGGGCGTAGGGAGGGCCAGCGGGCCAGTTAAGCCAATAGTGGGAGAAGCGCTGGTGGGGGGCGGGATTTGGGGGTCAGGGGTGTAATCCCGAGAATGCGGTGAAACCAGGCCGAGGCCTGGAGGCAGCTGTGGTAGGCCAGGGCAGGGTGGAAGGCAGTGGACTGGGACTGGGCCAGGGCGACAGGCTCGAGGACCCAGGCCACACGGGCACCCTGGGAGGTGGGGTGCAGTGTCACATGACGCAGAACATGAATCACAGGCCCAGGGCTCACAGTAAGCACATGGACAAGGGGGCACAGACTCACAGGCCAGATGGACATCCAGCCGACACCGGGCCAGACGAGTGGACACAGGGCCGGTGTCACATACAGACCACGGGGCGACATGGCCCTAGGGAACACACAGACTTGACGTCATAATGCACAAGGCAGGTCACAGAGCTCGAGGGACCTGGGCAGGGGCCGCTTGGCATTTCTGCACTGGAATCCTGTGAGACAAGGGTGGTGGCAGCTCTGGAGGTGCCTGGGGTGGTCCCCTCAAGGCCCTTCCGGGCTTACTCCGTCTTCCACACTGTTGAGCAGCTTTCCTACCTCATGGCAGAGGATAAACACTGTGGTCACATCCAGGCAGACCCGGCCCAGGTGGGGGACAATGCCGTTGTAGAAGGCCTTGAGCCCTTCCTTTCTCAGGATTTGCAGCCGCAGTCCCGTGTGTTCTGCATTTGTGCTTTTCAGGCCCCGCATCCGGGTCTCGATCCCGTGCAGTGGAGCGTTTCCCAAGACACTGGCTGCGCCTGCAATGGCTCCGAAGGCCCCAGCGACCAGCGGGTTCATGGGCTTGCTGGGGTTGTCCCCTCGGTACCAGCTATGCAGCGGGGTCAGGAGAAGAAGCGGATGGCCTGGTTCCAGCCCTGCTTCAGCGCGGGGGCCGTGAGGCCCCGCTGGGTCCCCTTGTTCCCGCACAATCTCTCTAACCCTGGTGGGAGACTCCTCTGCACTGGACGTCTGGGGAGGTCTGGCGGTGGATGAACTTCACCTTGATGGCGTCCATGGGAAATACGACCACCACGGCCCCGGCCACGCGGGCGCCCCAGCCGCACAGCAGCCTGCGCTGTTGTAAGGCCGTCCCTGGGCATCCCGCGTCTGGCTGCTGAGGAACTGGAACATTCAGAACCCAAAGCCGCCTTGGGGATAGAGCCGCAGAGCAGGGAGCCGAGGCCGCGGTGCTGGCCCGGGATGCCGTGGCCGCGACAGTGTACTCGCGGAATCCATGCGCCGTGTGCCGCGGGTGCGAGCGCTCGTCGGGCTGCAGGTGCGTCCTCCCGCGCTCCGTGGGCAACGGACGCCGATTTCGATGTCGCGGGTCTGGCCGCCTGCCAGGGTCGCCTTCCCCGGAGCCTCCGCTGGGCCTTCTTGGACGCGGTCGGGCCACGGCGGGCGGGAGGCGGGCGCCCAGCATGGTCTGAGGTCCCAGCATCCTGAACTCCACACTGGGACCTTAATTTGGTTTTAACACAAATAAATATCTCACTAAAGATAAAAAGGGATGTCTTGGCTTCTAATTTTTGTTAAAGGCAATAGCATATGTTGTATAGGATAGTGCATTGGGGTAAATGGGTTTTTTATTCTTTTTATTTTTTTCATCAGCCCACTGGCATTGAAAGGGGATAGTTTTTAGGTTATCGATGAGCGATTTTCCCTCAGATAGGCCTTAGTGTAGGGGTTTGTGGTCATGTAGATGAGAGGTAGGCTGGGATTAAAAGTCGTTATGGCAGTAATAGCCTTCTGATGACGAGGAAATTCAAATCCCTTTCATGATACTTTGCTAATATCTCCCGGGTTTGCTGTGCCTTCCCTTTGTGTCTCTTCCCACACATGGTTTCTTGCACTTGGCTCAGCTATATTCCACTGTTCTTTTGACTCCATGCTTCTTAGCCTGGTAGCAGCGGTGAGGGAGTGAGGGGATTTCCAATGTTCTGAGGAAGCCTCAGACTTAGCACTGTGAACTGGGGTGTGGGGTTACTGACATTTGAAGAGTTTCCTGCCCCTCCTGTAGATGCAATGCCAGGGCAAGAACACATTCCTGTCCCTACTTGTCCATGGTAGGGGAGAGATACTCCTTCTCCATGTTCTTAACTCCCAGTTGAAGTGGGCCTGCAACAGTGCCCTGTAAGTTAATAATTTGTTTTCTTTATGGGAGATGCATCTGTGCAAAAATGTGGGTGTTGGCCTTGTTTCTCTACCCTCAGTTCGGGAGTTTTTCCCCAGTGCCTTGTGGCTCAGGTTTGGATGCTCTTTCTCTGTAGATTAGGCCTTGTGTCACATAGGGGAGATAGGAGAGCTGTGTCTCCAGAGTTGTAGCAGTGGATGGGATAGTGGTCCTTCCCCATCAGCACCGTGTGGGAGCATTCTCAGGATTCCACCCTATCTTCCCTGACAGGCCTTGTAGGGTTCCTAGAAAAATTATACACAACGGTGTAAACCCTATGTCTGTAGACTCCAAGGTTTCACATTCTCCTCACCCTCCCACACACAGCCACTAGGAACTAGTTCAAAAGTTCTGTTTTAATTTTACCAGTTTTCATGGTTTTCAGGGTGCACATAAAACCTGGGGCCTGTGTGACCTGCAGGCTTCTGCATCCCCTGATGTTGGGTTTGTAGTCCGCCCCATGACCTCAGTTCTCTAAAGGGCTCAGGAGAAACCATCCATTCATTTGCAGTTTCTCCAGGGTTTTGTTTGCTTGTTTTATGTGTAGGAGCAACTCTTTGTCAGCTCTCTATATCTACAAACTTAACTCAGAAACTAATATTTTTAAACACATCATCATACTTTTAGTGCTCCTCTATGCTAATTGTTCTTCAGTATTTTTTATATTTGTATGTCTTTATTTTAAAACCAGGTTTAATCTAATTCATAACAATCTAATTCATAATCTTAATATAAGATTAATTCATAATTTTAATCTAATTCATAACTGTTCTTTCATGTATTCCCTGTGTAACTTTCTTTTCAGACATTTAAAGTATTGTTGTGTGTTTCAAGTGGAGGAGGTCAGATTATAACTGACATTTGTCCTTGACTACTGGACATATCACTTCAGCCCTGATTACAGTTATACCTGAAGCCAGATCTACCCTTACCGTGTATTTATTTTACTATTCAATAAATATTAACTTATCATGAATGGCATATTTTATTACAGTTGTAGGTTTATGAACCTGAACAGACAATTAAATAAATAAAAACCAAATTACATGGCTTCAGGAGGGTATAATTTTTTAAGTTTTTGGTTCATTAAAACATTTTTGTCTTTTTGTGATTTGCAACCTTCAGTGATTTCCTTGTAACAGGAACCAGAGTTAAAACTGAAGTAGTAGGTGTTGGTGAGATTTTGATGGCTAAGAGCATCAGGCTCATTTTGTAACTGAGAGGGAAATTAGAACACGTCACCAGTTCGATGTAATCACAGTGCATTTGGAATAATCACCATGGCAACCCATGACTTGTATTTTAAGGGAGAATTGGAAATAAAATGACCAAGCATAAAGCTGACCCAGTCTAACATGGATCTTTGTCTTTAAAACATATCTGCGATACTCATGTAGGCAGTGTATAAATAACTTGTCAGAAATATCATTTATGCCAAGGTTCTTGAATTTTTAGGATTTTGTTTCTCCAGTAGTGTGTGTGTTACTGAGCAAAAGGGGCTTTCTACCCAAAACACCAGAACCCAAAAACTGTGGCACTGGGTTTTTCTTTTTAAGAAAAAAAAGCTTTTTATTATAATTTTTGTTTATAATTATATAATTTTAATTTTATTATGGTTGTTTTATTATAATTTTTATTTTAGTATCATTTAGGGTACAAGTGGTTTTTGGTTACCTGGATGAATTATATAGTGGTGAATTCTGAGATTTTAGTGCACCTGTCACCTGAGTAGTATATACTGTATATATTGTACCAAATAGGTAGTTTTTTCACCCCCATCCACTCCCATCCTCTGCTTGTGAGTCTCCGAAGTCCATTATATCACTCTGTATGCCTTTGCATATGCATAGCTTAGCTCCCACTTATAAGTGAGAAATAATGGTATTTGATTTTCCATTCCTGAGTTATTTCACTTAGAATAATGGCCTCCAGCTTCATTCAAGTTTCTGCAAAAGACATTTCATTCTTGAGGTGCTGACCTTGGGTTTACTGGACACATCTCAGAGACAGGGCAGAGGATGAGGGCAAGACCCCTCTAAGGCACTCCCCCACGCCCTACCACTCCTGCTCTGGAAGGACCCCTGAAGGGCACTGGAAGGGTTGGACTTCTCAGTGCAAGCCAACACCCACACCTGTGAGTACCAACAGACCCAGAGAGCAGCAGGAGCCCCTCACTTCTGAGAACCCCTCCCAGGATGTCAAGACTTAAGCCAGGGAGTAGAGAGAATCAGTCTCTCAGACCCAGAGAGGATTCAGGGAAAGGGCACAGGAGGCCCCAGCCCAGAGCCAGAACACAGTTCAGCTCAGTGTGGGAACTCACAGCATGGAGTGGATGGCCCTGCACGGCTGAAGAGACCAGTGTGAGGGGGCGTCTCACCCATTGTGGAGTCAGGCCCTTATATTAGGTGGCGAGAGGGTGAGGTGAGAGTTACAGCCCTTCCCAGCTGAGTTCTGGACCAGGGCTGGAGCCCAGGCCAAACATCCCTGGGGAAAGGGCGTGAGGCAGGAAGCCCTGAGCCAAGTTGAACACTGGGGTGCTGTCCCCGGCGCAGCCTGGGATGCACCCATGCCACAGTCTGCACACACCCCTTACTCTGAAATTAACAGCCGGTAGGGGTGTCCTCAGTATCAGAACAAGTGGGCCACACAAAGCCCTCGAGGACTCCAGGAACCCAGTTCCATGGGGTGCAGCCCTGCAAGGGCCAGATGGGCTGGGTAGAAAAGCTGACCAAGTCTTCCTTCCTTCCATCCAAATCTGGAAGAAAGGCCCCTGGCCTGGAGCAGTATTCCTGGTATCCAGGCCTCTGTGGGCATCCCTCAGCACAAAGACCCTCTCCAAGGGGGATGGGACGGCCCTTCCAGGACCACCGGCCCAGCTCCAGAAGCCCATGGGTGATCCCCACCGTCACCTGACTGAGCTGTCCCTGAGGCTAAGGCCCAGCAGCATGAAGGGACTCCCACAGAAACCAGGGCAGTAGGCTGCTCTCTGGCGGCACTGGGGGAGCAGGGTCTGGCTAACCTGTCCCTGGCTCAGGACACATGCCTGGAAATTAGGGTTTTCCCCTCTGCTCTTAACATCGCCTGGGTAAACCAAAAATTACCCTCCCTCATGTCTCAAAATTCACATCTATGTAAAATTTGCTGGTGAGGGTGACATTTCCAGGAAGCCACAGCCCATGTCACGCCCCTGCAAAGTTGTGACCTTATCCGCGGACAGGTCAGGCGGCAGAGTTCTCCCAAAAGCGGGTGAACTGGCGCTCTGGCTGGAGGGTGTAGAGGGCAGCAGCACAATGGACAGCGTCTGGGACCTCAGGCCAGTTCCACAGCAGCTTAGGAAAGCAGGCGGCCCCCTGGGCTGGAGGCGGGGCGACGCTTTTGAGGGAAACCGAGCTGAGCAGCGGGAGGTGGAGTGAGGCTGAGACCCGTCCGATTTGGGCAAAGGCGAGATGCACTTCGCAGCGTCACACCCTCCTCACTGCCCAGCACAGACCCACCCCTCAAGTCCCTCTCCGGACTCAATCCCCTTAGCCAGGGTGGCACAGAATGAGGGGCCAGCGTAGGTTTGGAAGCAGAGAGGTCCACACGGCCCAGCTCCTCCCTCTGAGGCTGCGCACCACCCCCGAGCCCGGCGCTTGCTGGGACTGTGGGCCGGTAGCCCTGCGACCAATGGCCGAAAGCGGTTAAAAAAACTACTCCTCCCAAGCTTGCAGTGAGCCGAGATCGCGCCACTGCACTCCAGGCTGGGCGACAGAGCGAGACTCTGTCTCAAAGAAAAAAGCAAAAAACAACAAAAGAAACTACTCCTCCCAGCATGCCTTACGAGGCGCGCACCGCCCTCTCCAGGTATCATCACCAACCCATTCCCCTTGCATGCTGGGATTGTAGTCTCGCAGCCCTGCGAACAACGGCCGAAAGCGGTGAAGAAACTACTTCTCCCAGCATGCCTGGCGAGGCGCGCCCCGCGCTGCCCCCCCAGGTGTCCTCACCAACCCCACTCCCGTTGCATGCTGGGATTGTAGTCCCGCAGCCTTGCGACCAACGGCCGGAAGCGGCTAAGACACTACTCCTGCCAAATACCCTGCAGTAGCGCACCGCGCTATGTCTCCCTCCAGGGATCTGTACCACTCCCAATCCTGTTTCGTGCTGGGATTGTAGTCTTGTAAACCTACAACTAACACCTGGGTGCGGATAAGAGACTACAGCTCCCATCATTCCCAGCAAAGGGCCGTTCTGCACCGAGCTCTTTCAGGATTCCAGTGCAGTTCCGCCATGCGGAGGGAAGCTTGGCTGTTCACAAACCTCTCCTGCACTCGAGGAGACAGCTTGGCCGGGGCAGCTGATCTCACCTTGTCATTGTGACACGGTGTCTCCCCAACGTGCCGACTTCATGACCTGTCGTGCCCAAAGTTTACTTTCTCGCAGAACAGGTAGAGGCCAAGAGCTTCTCACAGCTTCCGCCGCAGGGCTGCCATGGTAACGCTCGTTTCACCCCACCCACCCCCCACCCCCCCTCACCCCCACGCCGGGTCGACCCCACCCGTTCCCACTGAGGGGCCTCTCCTTTTAGCCCCACCCTCTATTGTTCCTCCCCTGGCCACATGCGCAGTGCTGCCCCTTGGTCCGGCGAGGGAAGCTTCCTCGTGAGTGTCCTAAACCGTTGTTTGCTGCCTCATGTGAAGGTGCCCAGTCTCTGGTAACCTGGCACTTCACTTTTGAAAACCACCTTTTTTTCGGTCTCCCTTTGCTCCCCAGATGCACCTATTGGACCCCGGGCTGGCTGCATGGCCGGCGTCTGGGTCAGGCCTCGCACACAGACGCTCCTGTCACTGTGATAAAGAGGAGAAAATGTCCCAGGAGAAAGGGACCCCCTAAACTACTTTGCGAGCCACATCCACCACTTCTCTGCCCCCCCCCCCCCCCCCCACAGGCTGGTTCCCAGGCCCTGGGGTCCTGGTGTGGACCTGCCTGCCGTAATTAACGCAGGTGCAGGACCTGAGCGCCTTGGTCCCTCCCAACACGTGAGAGAAGTTTGTGTGGTGAGGTTTGGACAGTGTCTGTGTTTCTGCCCTGAATAGGGTTCCCTGGAAAAACTTTATCCCTTTTTAAATACTCCCTTTGGTACCGCTTTTAAGACTTTGCCGGTGGAACTTAACAGTGATCATTTTTTTGAATCCATTTTTATATTTGCTTTTTTAGATTAACTCTTAAGTACTCCACGCTTCTGAAACGGGCGTAGGCACAGCGTCAGTTCTGTACAGTGCGGACGCAGCAGGACAGAATCTCCCTGGGCATCTTTCCGGAGCATCAGTTTTACTGCAAGATTTTAAGAAACAAATTTAATTGATTTCCAAGTTAAGAAATTAAACCTTGAAAACTAGACTAAAAAGTCATCTGCACCTGACGTAACAGACTTTCTGCAGGAAGAAAACTCTAAGGAGAGCATATTGTCCATTATTATAAATAGTGAAAATGAGAAATCATAGCAAGTCCCTTGAAAACCCTGCCCTGCCAGTCTTCTAATAGGGCCTTGGTATGGTTTTATGTGTATTTTCTTTTTGAAGTGTGCTCACCTTTTGAATATACAAATTTGGGGTTTTGACCAAATTTTGCAAGTTTTCGGCTATTGTTTATTTGCTTTTGTATCATATTTAATTTTTCTGTCTCTCCCTCTCCTTCTCGTACTCAGTCATTCCACAGGTCTCCAAGGCGCTTTTCATTTTCTTCAAACTTGTTTCACTCTTCAGATTGGATGATTTCTATTGCTGTCTTCTGTTTCTACTGTTTATAAACTCAACGGTCTTTTTAATTTTTCATTTCATTATCTCTCTATTCCATTCTTTTCATCATTTCCATTTCTCTGCTCAGGCTCCACATGAGTTAATTCATTATGAGGATGTTTTCCTTTATCCCCATGAACATACTATACTTATAATAGCTGCTCTCAAACCCTTGTCTGCTGATGACATCGTCTTGGACATCTTAGAATTAGCTTCTGCTGCCTGCTTTTTATCTTGTGTATAGATTACATTTTAACGTTTCTTCACACATTTCATGAATTTTAATATTGTGTACTAGAAATTATAAATAGTAGTTAGAGAGACTTTAAATTCTGTTGTATTCCTTTGAAGAGCATTGTTATTTGAAGAGGGGTTAATCTGACTGGATTCAAACAGCAATACCTACCTCCCCTACAGTGGACACAGTTGAAATCCTCATTCGGTGAACACACACACGCATGTATTGTATATAGTGGTGCATTTCTGTGTAACTATATATATTTTGTGCAGATTTTATCACTGTTACCTGTGAGAGTGTTCAACAAGCTACTCTGGCATTACTGAAAGTCAGAACCTCAGTTTTGTTTGCTTATTGGATTTGAATACATAATGCCTTTGTTTTCTTTTGTAACATTTTTCAATTTGAAGTCTTATTTTGTCCGGTATTAACATAGGACAACCCAAATCTCTTTTGCTGATTATTTGCATGAAATATCTGTTTTTCTCTTTTCACTTTCAACCAGTTGTGTCTTTCAATCTAATGTGAGTCTTGTACAAACATGATAGTTGCATCATGGTTTTTAGTCTGTTCTGCTGATCTCTGCCTTTTAATTCGATAGTTCAATCCATTTACATTTAAAATAATTATTCATAGGTAGATTTCTGTCATTTTGCTATTTGTTTTCTGTATACCTTACATCTTTTTATTTTACATTTTCTACATTATTTTCTTCTTATGTATTGGGTTGATTTTTTTTAGTAAAATATTTTAACTTTTTATTTCCTTTGTGTATATTCTATAGCTTCTTTTTGTGATTACCATCATGGTGATGACATTTAACATCTGAATTTATTTATTTTAATTGCTGCATAGTACTATATTCAATTATATGAACATAGTATAATTTTTAAATCTATTCTACTTTTGATAGTCATCACTGGGATATTTAATATGACTTATTTTTTAGATGAGTATCGAGTTTACATAAACATTGAGCAGAACGTACAGAGTTCCCATATATCCTCTCCCCACACCCAGCTTCTCCTCTATTATTAACACCTTACATTAGTGTGGCATATTTGTTACTCTTAATGAACTAATATAGAAAAGTTATTAACTAAAATCTAAAGTTTGCATTCGAATTCATGTTTTCTGTTTTACATTCTGTGGATTTTGACAAATGCATGATGACCTGACATGTATCCATTATTGCATTATACGAAATAGTTTTATTGTCTTAAAATATCCACTGTACTCCATCTATTCATCTCACCCCTTTTCCCCCCAAACTTTTGGAAAGCACAGGTCTTCTTACTGTGTCCATGGTTTTGCCTTTTACAGAATGTCATATAGTTGGAATCCTATAGTATGTAGCCTTTTCAGACTGTCTTTTTCACAGCCATATGTATTTAAGGTTCCTCACCTCTTTTCAAGCTTGACAGCTCATTTTTTTAAATCAGTGAATAATGTTCTGTTGTATGCTTGCACCACAGCCAGTTTATTTATTTACCTATTGAAGAACATTATTTACCTATTAAGAACATTATTTACCTATTGAAGACCATCTTGGTTGGTTCCATGTTTTGGCAATTATGTATAAAAGTGCTCTAAACAGTCACCTGCAGAGTTTTGTGCAGATGAAAGTTTTCACCTCTTTTGGATTAAGGCCAAAGAGTGTGATTGCTGGATTGTATGTAAGTGTGTATTTAGCTCTGTAAGAAACTGGCAAACTGTCTTCCAAACTAGTCATAGGACTTTGCATTTTCACCAACAAGCTCTTGTTATTCTACATCCTCACCAGCATTTAGTGTAGCCCCTGTTTTGGATTTTAGCCATTCTAATATGTGTGTGGCAGTATGCCATTGTTATTTTCAATTTCCAATGACATACTGTTGAGCATATTTTCATGTGCTCATTTGCCATGCTTATATGTTCTTTAGTAAGGATCTGTATCTTTTGCCATTTTATAATTGGGTTGTTCATTTCTTATTCTTGGGTTTTAAGAGCTCTGGAATTTGTTTGCATATTTTTGATACCAGTCTTTTATCAGTTATGTGTTTTGCAAATATTTTCTCCCATTCTGTGGCTTGTCTTTTTATTTTTTAACAGTGTCTGACAATGCAGAAATGTTATTTTTAATATGGTTCAACTTAGCAATTTTTCCTTTCATGGATCATGTTTTTGGTGTTTTTGTTTTTGTTTTTGTTTGTGACAGAGTCTCGCCTTGTCGCCCAGGCTAGAGTGCAGTGGTGCAATCTTGGCTCACTGCAACCTCCTCCTCCTGGGTTCAAGCAGTTCTCCTGCCTCAGCCTCCGGAGTAGCTGGGACTACAGGCACATGCCACCACGCCCAGCTAATTTCTGTATTTTTAGTAGAGACGGGGTTTCACCATGTTGGCCAGGATGGTCTCGATCTCTTCACCTCGTGATCCACCTGACTTGGCCTCCCAAAGTGCTGGGATTACAGGCGTGAGCTACTGCGCCTGACATTTTTGGTGTTTTATCAAAGGAGCAAAACCTGAGGTAATTCAGATTCTGCTCTTTGTTATCTTCTAGGAGTTTCGTGGTTTTTCCTTTTATATTGGTCTGTGATCCATTCTGAGTAATTTCTGTGAAAGTTGTCAGGTCTAGGTTTAGGGTTTTTTTTTTTTCTTGTTTTCTCTTGCATGTGGATGTCCAGTTGTTCAGTATTGTTTGTTGAAAAATTATTCATTCTCAATTGAATTGTCTTTGCTCTTTCCTCAAAGATAAGCTGACTGTATTTTTATGGGTCAATTTCTGAGCTTTCTCTTTTGTTTTATTGATGTTTCTCTATTATTTTTTACCACTACCATGCTGTTTTGATTACTGTAGCTTTATAGTAGTGCTTAGAGTTGGGTAGTGTCATTCCTATAACTGTCCTTTTAAAATATTTT
This sequence comes from Pan paniscus, assembly GCF_029289425.2. Taxonomy (NCBI): domain Eukaryota; kingdom Metazoa; phylum Chordata; class Mammalia; order Primates; family Hominidae; genus Pan; species Pan paniscus. The sequence continues at coordinate 79,118,323 of NC_073255.2, read as the reverse complement.
CTTGGTTATTCTGAGCCTTTTGCCTTTCCATACAAACTTTAGAATCAGTTTGTCAATATCCACAAACTAACTTTGTGGAATTTTGATTGGGATTGCATTGAATATGTAAATGTAGTTGGGAAGTACTGACATTTTAACAATGTTGAAGCCTTCTTTACTTGTACTGACATTTTAACAATGTTGAAGCCTTCTTTACTTGAATGTGGATTATCTCTCCATTTATTTAGATCTTCTTTGATGTTTTTACAGTTTTGTCATTTTCTTCATATAGATTCTATATTTATATTTATTTTGTTATATTTGTACCTAAGAATTTCATTGTTATTGGTGCTAGCCTAAATGTCACTGAATTTTTAAATTTCAAATTCTAACTACATTACTGATATATAGGACAGTAATTGACATTTGTATATTAATCTTATATTGTGCAAATTGCTATAATTTCTCATTAAAATTGGTTATTCTAAGATTTTGTTTTGTGATCTTTTTGTATTTCTCCATATGCAATTACATCATCTGTATAAAAAGACAGTTTTATTTCTTCCTTCCCACTCTATGTACCTTTTCTATTCTTGTCTTATTGCATTACCTAGGGCTTATAGTATAATGTTATATAGGAATGGTGAGAGGAGACATGTTTGCCTTGCTCCTGATCTTAGCAGGAAAGCATCTAGTGTTTCAACATTCAGTATGAGGTTAGGGCCGGGCGCGGTGGCTCATGCCTGTAATCCCAGCACTTTAGGAGGCCGAGGCGGTTGGATCACGAGGTCAGGAGATCGAGACCATCCTGGCTAACATGGTGAAACCCCGTCTCTACTAAAAAATACAAAAAAATTAGCTGGGTGCGGTGGCGGGCGCCTGTAGTCCCAGCTACTCGGGAGGCTGAGGCAGGAGAATGGCGGGAACCCGGGAGGCGCAGTTTGCAGTGAGACGAGATCGCGCCACTGGACAGCCTGGGCGACAGAGCGAGACTCCCTCTCAAAAAAAAAAAACAAAAACCACATTCAGTATGAGGTTAGATGCAGGGTTGGTTTGTTTGTTTGTTTGTTTGTTTTAGATGGAGTCTCGCTCTGTCTCCAGGCTGGAGTGTAGTGGCGCGATCTTGGCTCACTGCAACCTCTGCCTCCCGAGTTCAAGCGATTCCTCTGCCTCAGCCTCCCAAGTAGCTGGGACTACAGGCACGCTGCACCACGCCAGGCTAGTTTTTTGTATTTTAGTAGAGACAGGGTTTCACCATGTTGGCCAGGATGGTCTCAATCTCCTGACCTCATGATCAACCCGCCTTGGCCTCCCAAAATTCTGGGATTACAGGCGTGAGCCACAACATCTGGCCAGATGTAGGTTTTTTATAGACATTATTTATGAAATTGAGGAAGTTTTCTTCTATTTCTAGTCTGCAGAGAGGTTTTCTCATGAATGGGTTTTGGATATTGTCAAATGATTTTTCTGAAAGTATTGATAAGATCTTATCTTTTTTTAACTTAATATGATGAACTAATTTTTTTTTTAAGACAGAGTCTTGCTGTGTTGCCCAGGCTTATCTTGAATTCCCAGCCTAAAGTGATCCTCCCTCCTTGGCTTCCTACTGCATTAGGATTACAGGTATAAGCCACCACACCCAGCCTAATTTATTTTCAAATGTTGAACCAGCCTGCCATGCCTGTAATAAATCTCACTAGGTTGTAGTAAATAATTCTTTTTTTACATTTTTGGACTTGATTTCTTAATATTTGGGTGAGGGCTTTTGCATCTTTGTTCATGTGAGATATTGCTCTGCATTTTTTTTTGTTGTAATGTCTTTGTCTAAATTTGGTATTATGGTGATTCTGGCCCCACTGAATGACTTTGAAAGTATTCACTCTGCTTCTGTTTTCTGGAGGAGATTGTAGAGAGTTGGAATAATTTCTTTTAAATATTTACATAAATATACTAGGGTTTGGTACTTTCTGTTTGGTAAGGTTATTTATCATTGACCCAATTTCTTTAATAGATGTAGTACTATTCACATTGTCTGTTTCTTATTGTGTGATTCTGGTAGGTTGTTTCTTTCAAGGAATTTGTCTATTTAGGTTATCAAATTTGTGGGCATAGAGTGGTTTATAATGTTTATTATTCTTTAATTCTTCATGTGCTCTGTAATGATAGATCCTCTTTCATTTCTAGAATTAGCACTGTCTTCTCTCTTTTTCAACTGTAACTAAAAAGGAACATTTTAAAAAGTGAAAGCTATTTTTGATAAACTATCTAATTTCTCATGATCTGCAACTGTGGGTACGTAGGAAGTACATGGAAACAGATGTTTGTCAGAGCTTGCCAGCAAATTCTTTCCTGCATCAAGAAGGCATGCCTCTCAGCATGACACTCTTAAGAGGGAGGAATGTGAAAAAAGAGGGATGTGATCTGCTCCTGGTGAAGAGCCACCTGACTCTCCCTCAGCTGCACATAGTGGCCTTAACGTGCATCTTGCTAGAAGGGGCATGCAAGCCAGGGGCTGCCAGCCAAGCCATACAGGCCAAGGACAGTTTCAAGTCTGCCTTTTATTTCATCGAACTGTTGTTCTAGTAAGCAGCTAGAGTTTTATGAACACTGTAAACTCTTTATCATATTTCTTTGCTATTTCTGGAGGATTTGTTCTAGGAGTCCTCTTGTATACCAAAATGCATGGATGCACAAGTTCTTTATATATAATGGCATAGTATTTACATATAACCTATGCATATTCTCCTGCATACTTTAAATCTTCTCTAGATTACTTTTAATACCTAAATTGTTGTTATCCTGTATTGTTTAGGGAATAGTGAAAAGAAAAATAAAATTCTGTAAATGTTCAGTACAGAAACATTACTAAAAATATTTTTGAGGCTCATTTGTTGAATCCAGGAATGCAGAACCAATAAATAAGGAGGGCCAGCTCGACCTATGTTTGGAGTCCATGAATGTGTCCTCTTCCTGTGTTTGTAAATGGAAATTTATTTCACAAAATGACACAACTGCTTCTTCACTGACACGTTCAAAAACTTGCAAGAAGCAGCCGGGTGCGGTGCCTCATGCCTGTGATCCCAGCACTTTGGGATGCCAAGGCAGGTGGATCACTTGAGGTCAGGAGTTCAAGACCAGCCTGGCCAACATGGTGAAACCCTGTCTCTACTAAAAATACAAAAATTAGCCAGGCATGGTGGCAGGTATCTGTAATTCCAGCTACTCAAGAGGCTGAGACAGGAGAATCACTTGAACCAGGAGGCGGAGGTTGCAGTGAGCCAAGATTGTGCCACTGCACTCCAGCCTGGGTGACAGAGCAAGACTCTTGTCTCAAAAACAAAATGAAACAAAACAAAAAAATATATACTGATAAAGACATTTTGTATTGGCAAAGGGTAAACTCATCAGGAAAATATAAAAAAATTATTCACATATATGCAGTTATCAAATAAGCACAGAAATACATGAAGCAAAAATGACAGAAATAAAGGGAGAAATAGATAATTCAACAGTAATAGTTGGAGACTTTAATGCTCCACTTATATTAATGGATAGAACAAGTAGACAGAAGATAAAAAATAGAAAACATGAACAACATTATAAAACAACTAAACCTAACATATGCACAGCACTGCATCCAACATGAGAATATATATTCTTTTCAAATCCACATGGAACATTTTCTAGGACAGACCACCTGCTGGGCCATAAAACATCAGTAAAAATAGAGATTGAGATAATACAATGGGTGATTTCTAATTATAATAGAATCAGAGATCAATGAAAGCAAGAAATTTAGGAGACTCGTAAGTATGTGGACATTAAATGGCAAAATCCCAAATAATTTATGGATCAAAAGAAAACCACAAATACTTATCAGAAAGTGTTTTAACATAAATGACAATGTAACCAAAATGTAAAACTTATGGAAACTGGTGAAAGCAGTGTTTTGAGGGAAACCTATACCAGTGAATTTCTTCATTAAAAAAGAAAGACAAATCTCAAGTCAACAACAAAAAATCTCAATAACAAAAAAAAACTCAAGTCAATAATAATAAGTTCTCCCAAACTTTTAAATGAATATACTACCTGGCTTTCCTGGGACAAAATATACTAATAGAGGAAAAAATAATCATGCTAAAAAAAAAGCCCTAAAAGGAAAGACTGGGTAATGGGACACTTTGGGGATTGGGCTGTGATAACAGTCTAGGAAATTTAGGAGGTCATATGGAGGCTCAGGGCCAGGTATGCAGTCTAGAAAAACCCAGGAAGAGGGCTGGGCATGGTGGTTCACACCTGTAATCCCAGCACTTTGGGAGGCCAAGGCAGGTGGGTCACCTGAGATCTAGAGTTTGAGACCAGCCTGACCAACATGGAGAAATCTCATCTCTATTAAAAATACAAAATTAGTGGGGTGTGGTGGCGCATGCCTGTAACCCCAGCTACTTGGGAGGCTAAGGCAGGAGAATCGCTTGAACCCGGGAGGCAGAGTTTGTGGTGAGTTGAGGTTGCGCCATTGCACTCCAGCCTGGGCAGCAAGAGTGAAACTCCATCTCAAAAAAAAAAAAAAAAAAAAAAGAAAAGAGAAGAAAAAATCCCAGGAAGACCCTCAGTATTCACCCTTGTTTGACCTTCAAACTCTGTATCAGCAGAAAGTAAGGCAAGAACCAAGTTGTAAATTTCTGGCTGATTAGTAAAGGCATGCTCCAGCACACACACACACACACACACACACACACACACACACACACACACGCACCCAAAAGAGAACATTATAAAATTTATTTGGAGGAAGTGGGGAAATAACAAACATTTAAGAAAATCTCTGCAAATCAGTAGCTTACTACCAAGCTGATGGAACAGAGATGTCAATGTACATGCATGACAGAGCACACATCACAATAGGTAGCAACAAAAACACAGAAGAAGGATGATAATCTGATTTCAAAATTACTATATTATAATATTCGAAATGTCTTTTTTCAACAAAAAGTTACACGATATGTAGGTATATATTATTTGTTGGTTACATTTGAATTTGTAGTTTCTATTTTGATTTCCAAGCTGAAAAATATATTTTCTATCTGCAAATTTTCTAGCTGTAGGATTTCTGCTTCTATTAAATTAGTGAGTCTTTTGGAGCCTAAAATCCTGCAATTTTCAATGATTTTTTTCTTTAGTATTTGAAAATGTTGTATATTCTGCTTACTTGTTCATTTAGTAATTTTTTTCTAAGACCACAAAAATATTCTTTTTGATTTTTAATACATCATAATTTATACTTAAAATTTGGTTTCACCACCTATACAAAATAGGTTTGTTACATGGCTAGTAATGTAATTTTTTCCAGTAAGCTAACCAAATTTAATTTATTCTGAAAATCTTGTCTTAGGGTTATTTTAATTTGCCCTCACTTGTCATTGCCTCACCCAGATTAACACCACCTCACACTCAGAGCTGACTTTTTTGTGAAGACTGTGTGTGATTCTTTCCATTTCTTTCTGCATTTTTCAGTTTTTAGCAATCTCACAACACCAAACAGCCAAAGTAGTGCTGGTGTTAAAAAATCTTCAGTAGACTTTTTTATTGCTCAAAGGATAAATTACTTCCACATTTTATTTTATTTTATTAATTTAAAAATGTTAACTGACAAGTGAGGCTTGAGTATATTCAAGGTGTGCAATGCGATGACTTGATACATGCACACATTGTCTAATCATTTTCACAATCAGTTAAATTAACATAATTCCTATTGTTCAAATATTTGTGTCCCTCCCAAATTTACTTTAAAACTTAATCCTCAATACAATAGTATTAGACTTTAGTTGGTTGCTAGGGCATGAAAAATCTGCCCTTAACGACGCAATTAGCTGTCATTGTAAAACGGCTTGAGAAAATGAGTTTGGCCTATTTTGTCCTTCTGCTGTGTGAGGACACAGCAATTTAAGGTGCCATCTTGAAACCAGAGACTGGACCCTCACCAGACACCTAGCCTGCTGGTGCCTTGAGCTTGGACTTCTCAGCCTCCATAACTGTGAGAACTCAGTTTATACTGCTTATAAATTATCTACTCTAAGGTATTTTATTACAGCAGTTGGAACAGACTAAGATAACATTCAGTAACATCCATGCTGTGCAGTAGACCACTAGAACTTGTTTATTTTATACCTGAAAGTTTGCACTTTTTATTAACAACCCCCCATTTCTCCCACCCACCAGCTCCTGGGAACCACTTTGTACTCTCTGTTTCTATGACTTTAACTTTCTAGGCTTCATATATAACTGAAATCAAACAATATTTCTCGTTCTCTGTCTGGCTTATTTCACTCAGCCTACTCTTCTCCAGGTTCATTCATATAGTTGTAAATAACAGGATTTTCTTTTTATGGCTGAATAATATTCCATTATATAAATACTCCACAATTATTTTATCCATTCATTTATTAATACTTAGGTTGTTTGCACATCTGTCATTGTAAATAATTCTGCAATAAATATGGGAGCACAGATGTCTCTTCTAGATACTAGTTTTATTTCCTTTGGTTATATATCTGGAAGTGGATTTGCTGGATAATGTGGTATTGTAAGTTTTTAGAAAGCTCCACAATGTTTTTGATAATGGTTTTACCAATATTTCTGTATTTTTAAAAAAATGGGCCGGGCACAGTGGCTCACGCCTGTAATCCCAGCACTTTGGGAGGCAGACGCGGGCGGATCACAAGGTCAGGAGATTGAGACCATCCTAGACAACATGGTGAAACCCTGTCTCTACTAAAAATACAAAAAATTAGCCAAGCATGGTGGCACGCACCTGTAGTCCCAACTACTCTAGTGGCTGAGATAGAAGAATCACTTGAACCCTGGAGGTGGAGGTTACAGTGAGCCAAGATCACACCACTGTACTCCATCCTGGAGTTTTTTCTCAGAAAAAAAAAAAAAAGTTGTACTCTGTTGGGAGACAATTTTCATAGTCCTGTCAGTTTACTTTTTAACATCCTATATAAGCTTCTATTTGGACAATCTTTTCGATCCATAGGGGTGAAAACTATTGAAGGCTCCATTGCCAAACCATGGCCTTTCCTCAGTGTTGTAAGGCCTATGCCAAGGAGAAAGGAAGGTCATGCCTTTGGGTGCCCCAGGCACACACCTTTCTGAAATCTTTCTCCAGCCAGCTGCTGCAGACAAAAGATGACATTTCTGGGAAGATGAGGACTTGTTTCCAGACCAGCACCCCAGTGGCCATGAGGTCTTATGGCCCAAAGGCTATGCTTACCTCCACCTGAGTGCCTGGGATGGGCCCTTTCTGCATCTCCCCAAGGCTTGGGTGCTGAGCCTGCCTTCCTCACCACCTAACCATAGTCTCGAACCTGTGAGGAAGGAAGAGGACAGATAACTGATTTCTGTTCTTTTGATTCTGTTTTAAAGTTTTCTTTCTAAAAAAAAAAAACCTATCTGAAACTGGAAAAAAAAAACAAGGAAAAAAAGATGTCATAACCAAAGTAGGGGCAGTATTTACATAGGTGAAAACACGTAGTTATGTCTATAGGCAACAGACATGTGGCTAATTTACATATAAATTAAACATCTTATTGTCTTAAAGTGTACAGAGCTAAAAAATTATTCAATTCATAATATCAAGCGTTAAATGCAAAAATACAATGAACTGATCTGAGAAATCATACCCCCCCAAAAACACAATAAATATAGAATTGAAAATAAGAGAGATTTTAATGCATAAAATGCTGAATACAACATAGATATACTATGAAAAATAATTCTTTAGATATCTGCAGTTTTTAAATGTGTGTACTCATGAAGAGAAGACATTGTGAATCATTGCTATTCAATGAAGAACAGTAAAACTTCATAGAAAATACATTACAATCATTAATAATAGACTCTAATGAGAAAATTTTCAAATAAGCATTAAAGAGACAGTAGGAGAAGTTTTTATCATGTTCTCAATATATTGGTGGTATTCTTACACAGATATACTGGCTATAATATGGCCTTTGGGAGCTAATAAAAACTTTATATTTTTAAAATAAAAGAACAACATAAATTTTGCAAAATACAATCAGCATTACTGAAGTATAAAGTAAATATTTCAGTTATTTATTTATTTATTTACTTTTTGAGACAGGGTCTCACTCTGTCACATAGAGTGCAGTGACACCATCTTGACTCACCACAGCCTTTGCCTCCCAGGCTCAAGCAATTCTCCTATCTCAGCCTCCTGAGTAGCTGGGATTACAGTTGCCCACCACTACCGCTTGGCATTTTTTTTTCTTTTTTGGTAGAGATGGGGTTTCACCATGTTGCCCAAGCTGGTCTTGAACTCCTGACCTCAAATGATCCACCTGCCTCGGCCTCCCAAAATGCTGGGATTACAGGGGTGAGCCATGGTGCCTGGCTTTAAAGTAAATATTTGGAATTAAAATATACTGGCATTTAGAAACAGATTGAAAATGAATATAAATTTTAATGATTTCTTTTTGCTTTCAGTGAGCTTAAAATTATAATGAAATATTTTAATAAATATGTGGGCACCTACTGGTAATTTAATTTACATCTTACATAATGTGTAACTTTTGAATCTAAAAGTCAGAAACAACATTCATTTCAGAAAGTGAAGTGTATAGGAGAGTAACATAAGCAAGATGATGGAACAGGAGGTCCCGCAGGCATATCCCACAACAGAATGTGGAAGCCATGCCAAACAAAACTGCATTTATAAGAGCCTTGGGATCCAGGTCAGTTTGTGACAGCTGGAGGCAAAGACCAAGGGGAACAATTTGAGAGAGTAAGCCCTTGGCCAAGTGGCGTGCTTGCCAATCATGGTCCCAGCTCCAAAACAAAATACCGCCACATCCCACTGTAGATTTAGCTATAGCTCACTAGGCCTTGGTCCTGCCACTGCAACCATCTGCCAAAAACCCAGGAGAATTTATACTCACCTGAGACTTAGGTGACAGGCCTGCAAAACTTGGTTCTGTCTGTAGTCCCTGAATCAGACAAAACTCACCTTCTTTACTTCTCAGGCATGGTCAGGGAGAAATCTTGTCCACACAGGGACCCTCAGGGAAAAACATCCATCTATTTCCCTGGATGTAGGACAATCAATATTGAACTGAATGTGGATCATGAAATGGTTGGGCCGGGCACGGTGGCTTAAACCTGTAATCCCAGCACTTTGGGAGGCTGAGGTGGGTGGATCACCTGAGGTCAGGAGTTCGACCAGCCTAACCAATATGGTCAAACTCTGTGTCTACTAAAAATACAAAAAATTAGCCAGGGTGGTGGCGGGCACCTGCAGTCCAAGATACTCGGGAGGCTGAGACAGGAGAATCGCTTGAACCCAGGAGGCAGAGTTTGCAGTGAGCCGAGATCCCACCACTGCACTGCAGCCTGAGTAACAGAGCAAGACTGTCAAAAAAAAAAAAAAAAGAAAGAAAGAAAAAGAAAAGAAAAGAAAACAGAAACGGCACTGGGCTCTAGTTTCATGCAGGCACAGTTCAAAAGCAGTTTTGCTCAACCTGAGATTTGCCTAAAATCATAAATCAGTGCCCCTCTAGGCAGGCCTGCTGACATCAGTCTCACTGTGAATCTTAAAGCAGCCCTGTAACCCAGTTCTACTCCCAGTCAGCCAGTGTCTGGGAGCAGTCCTACCCACCCAGAAACCTGGAGGGAAATACACCATGGACCCAGAGACAGAACTGAAGAATTTAGCCTCAGTCGTGTATCCTGAAGCAGCCCTATAAATTAGTTCCCATGGCTCTCAGCTTTGATTAGGGGTCAGTACTGCCCATCCAGTAAGCTGTCTAATAACTGGATTAGAGCACTCCCAGAGACCTAGTGGGAGCCACACCTGTCTACATCTATTCTACCAGCACCCCATATGCAGAAACAACTGCAATTTCTTATCTCAGCACTAGTCCTGATAATCGATATTCTAAAGAAAGTTGACTCTTGGCCGGGCGCGGTGGCTCACGCCTGTAATCCCAGCACTTTGGGAGGCCGAGGCGGGCGGATCACGAGGTCAGGAGATTGAGACCATCTTGGCTAACACGGTGAAACCCCTTCTCTACTAAAAATACAAAAAATTAGCCGGGCGTGGTGGCGGGCGCCTGTAGTCCTAGCTCCTCAGGAGGCTGAGGCAGGAGAATGGCGTGAACCTGGAGGCGGAGCTTGCAGTGAGCCGAGATAGTGCCATTGCTCTCCCGCCTGGGCGAAAGAGTGAGACTCCGTCTCAAAAAAAAAAGAAAGTTGACTCTTCCAGGGAACAGACAGAATTTATAACTGTCTTATGTGTTAATAACGGGTCTGCCAACCACGAAACCCACTAAAGACCAAGTAGCAATTATGTGACCTGGCTCCAACAAACTCAACTGCAATGTCAATTAAAATCTCATCAGCCCAGGGACCCAATAGGAGAAAGTATTTATCTTTCAAAACTCTCCTATGATTAGCGGAAGATGTGTTTACTCCTTCATATTCAGGGACACAGACATAAGCCTGCACAGATCTTAAAGAATCTGAAAATCATGAACATCACCCAAAGAAACTAATAAAGCTCTAGTAAAAATCTGCAAAGAAATGGAGATCTCAGAATTGGCCAACATAGAATTAAAAATAATCATCAAGAGATTTCAATAAAATCCAAAAGAACACCAATAGATAACTAAAAATGTTATGAAATGACACAGAAACAAAATGAGAATTATAATAAATAGGCTGATCATGGTGGCTTACACCTGTGCTAACTGCAATTTGGGAGGCTGAGGCTGGAGAATTGCTTGGGACCAAGAGTTTAAGACCAACCTGGCCAATAGAGCAAGACCCCACCTATATTTAAAAAATTATTTTAATAGATAAATAGAAACCATAAAAAACAACCACTTCGTGAGATCTTTGCTGTGGTGAAGATGGCCATGGTGGCAGCTGACAGGACAGCCGGGGTCTATTTTGTTGCGGGTTTTCAGCAAATCCAGGGCTGGTCTGGAGGTGTGAAGCATACAGAACAATGGAGTATATGACAGAATCGACTGACCGCAGCCCTGGACTCATCCTGTGCTGTGAGTGTGGTATTGCAGTAAGTCCCAATCCTGCCAATATTTGTGTGGCCTGTTTGCAAAGTAAAGTGGGCATCAGCCAAGGTATTCCAAAACAAATCTCACTTTTGTTCTACAAACAATGTCAAAGGTATTTTCAGCCACCAGGAACTTGGATACAGCGTGCTTTAGAATCCAGGGAACTTCTTGCTTTGTGTTCAAAGCCCCTCTGAGTAAGGAACGGCTTGTGAATGCAGGCTTTGTTTGGACTGAGCCCCATTCTAAGAGATTTAAAGTTAAACTGACTCCAGAAAGAGGTGATGAATGGTGCTGTCCTTCAACAAGTGTTTGTGGTGGATTATGCTGTTCAGTCCCAAATATGTGGAGATTGCCATAGAGTAGAAGCTAAGGGTTTCTGGAGGGCTGTGATTCAAGTGAGGCAAAAGACTTTGCACAAAAAAGCTTTCTACTATCTGGAACAGTTAATTCTGAAATATGGAAGGCATCAGAATACACTTCGTATCAAAGAGATTAATGATGGTCTGGATTTTTATTATTCCTCAAAACCACATGCTCAGAAGATGGTCGAATTTATTCAGTATACAGTTCCCTGTAGATACAACGCATCCCAAAGACTGATCTCTCAGGATGTCCATAGTAATACATACAATTACAAAAGCACTTTTTCTGTGGAAATTGTTCCAATATGCCAGGATTATGTTGTCTGTCTGTCTCCAAAACTGACACAAAGCCTGGGAAATATGAACCAGATTTGTGTGTGTATTCGAATAACCAGTGCCATTCACCTCGTTGATCCAATCACCCTACAAGTTGCAGATATTGATGGGAGCACTTTCTGGAGTCACTCTTTCAGTAGTTTATGTCACCCCAAACAGCTAGAGGAATTTATTGTGATGAAATGCAGCATAGTCCGAAATATAAAACACGGTGCAGATGCTGGAATGATATCAAAAAAAGCATACCCTCAGGGAAGTCTGGGTACAGAAGACATCTGAAATGAATACAGATAAACAGTATTTTTGTCGTACTCATTTGGGACATCTTCTAAATCCTGGAGAGCTGGTGTTAGGGTTTGATTTGGCCAGCTGCAATTTAAATGATGAGCATGGCAACAAAATGAACTCAGATAGAGTTCCAGATGTGGTATTAATCAAGAAGAACTAAGACTGGACCAAACATCAGTGATGTAGAAACTGGAAACTGAAAGAGCTTGCAGGAGAGAGAACATGGATACAGATGATGAAAGGCAATACCAAGATTTTCTTGAAGATCTTGAAGAAGATGAGGCAATTAGAAAAAATGTCAACATTTACAGAGAGTCAACCATCCCTGTGGAAAGTGATGATGATGAAGGAGCACCTGGAATTAGTCTGGCTGAGACGCCTGAAGACTTTCATATTTCCCACGATGCCACTGGTGAAGAAGGTGTGTCAATGATGATATAATGAGATGTTGTAGACTGTTTCCACATATGTGGGCTTAAGAAGTTGGAAAAAATGACCTTAAGTGTCTCTTCCATCTATGCCTCCAGATTTCAAGAGGAGAAATTAAGTTTTAAACCTGAATAAACATGATTGTTTTGATTACTCACTCAAAGCACTGAAAAAGATGGATGGCTTTGAAGTTTTAGATAATAAACGATATGGAGAATGTAATTATTATTGATATTTAGGCTATTTTACATGTGAAATTTTATCACTGTGCTTTTTTATATGAGGCACTATAGTATTTTCACATAGTATAGTACCCTGGATGTAAAAGCTCAAAAATTGTGATTCCTTGGACATTCACTAAATCTTCAAGCAAAAACACATTTTTACATTCTTTTTACATTGATTAGTGAAAGACCATATGAAAAATCATTTTTAATATTGTTAATATTGTTACATACTTTGATCCACTTTACATCATTTTTATGTTCTTGAGGGAGGGAAATTAGGGTTCAGTTTATCACTGGATATTCAGGAGGCAAGTCAATCTTTTTTATTTCCTTATAAAATTAACATCTTCAAAAGCTGTTAAACAGAGGGTTATCTTAATTTTTATTGCAGTAGAGGAAATATATTTGAAATATTTGTAGATTTGTAGCAAATAGATACTCATTATTTAAAGGTTAAATAACAATTTTTTCTTTTGTTATTTTTGCCAGTTTAAGGCAGTAGCTCTGTATGTCATATAAATGTCTTCCTACCACATCAAAAATGTTGCTTTTAAAATTTTTGTTTAAAATTGAGAAGGAAGGAATTTTCTCTCTGTAAGTTTCTATCATTGAACACGCCACCATCAAAAAGAATATTAGAATCTAGCATGAAGATAATGACTAATAAAAATGAGGTACATACTTTATAAAACCATAAATCAGATTTGAATGAGGAACGCTTTCCACATCCTTGAAAGAAAAACTGTGTCTTGGGTTTTAAAGTGTTCTGAGAATGAATTATTAAGATCCTATTTCTATAAGCAAGATCAGACTTATTAAGTATGGCACAACTAAGAGCTAATTCATTCATTCTATGTGTGCCACTAAATAAAGAGATTGAGCAAGTAAAAAAAAATCAAACAGAAATCCTGGAACTGAAATAAATAGTGGCAGAACTGAAAAAATATAATAGAAATGTTTAACAGGAGAATCAATAATAAAGAAGAAAAATTCAGCAAACTCAAAGACAGGCTATTTACAAGTAACCAACCATAAAGTGAACAAATATACACATTTCAGAAATTTCAGAAAAAGAGAGAAAGAGGAACAGAGATTTAAATATATAATGTCTTAAAACTTTCTGAATCTAGAAAAGAATATGAACATCAAGTTTTATGAAGCTCCAAATATCTTCAGCAAGAAGAACCTAATAAAGATTGCCCTTGGACACATTATGATTGTCAAAATACAAAGATAAAGCACAAATCTTGAAAACAGCAAGAGATAAATTCTTCACATAGAAGGAAACCTTTATAATGGTATCAGTGGATTTTTCAGCAGAAGCTTTGCAAGCAAACTTGGAGACCATATATTCAAAATGCTGAAAGGAGGAAAAAAACTGACAATTAAGAAGAGTATATCCAACAAGGCTGTTCTTTAGAAATAATAGAGGTCAAGACATTCCAACATTTCAAGACAAAAAAGAAGGTGAGGGATTTTTATCACACCTCAACCTGTTCTGCAAGAAATGCTAAAAGGAAGTTTTTATATTGATATGACCAAATACTAATAATATGAAAAATATTAAAGTATAAATGTCAGTGAAAATTGTAAATACATAGTGAAATTTAGAATACTCTAATACTGTAGTGGTTTTGCATAAGTCACTTTGAACTTTAGTACAAAATGTATAAAAAATATTAAAAATAAAATAGCTACAATAATTTGTTAATGGACACACAATAAAAAATTGTAAAGTGTGACATATATAGTATAAAATGTGTGAAAGGGAGAAAATGTGTAAAGTTTTTCTACACATAGAAGTTAAATTGTCATCATCTCAAACAAGATTGTTAAGATACAACATGTTTTATATAAGTCTCATGATAACCACTAGGAAAAAAAACTTTAGTAGATACACAGAAGAAAAAGAAAAACTAATTAAAGCATATAAAAACAACAAAAATGAAAAAAAATTTAAGTTTGGGTGGTGGCTCATGCCTGTAATCCCAGCACTTTGGGAGGCCAAGGTGGGAGAACTGTATGAACGTAGGAATTGGAAACTAGCCTGGGCCACAGAGTGAGACCATGCCTCTACCAAACAATAAAACATTGGCTGCGCATGGTAGCATGGCCTGTGAAACAATAAATAAACATGAAATTCTAACTACCACAAACTAAGCTACAATATTTATGTCATCACAAAATAATAGTCAATTTATTTCAGCCCAAAAGAAATAATCAAGAATTGATTTCAAAATCAGTTCAGAGCTTTGCCTTCTCTGTATGGTGGAAGAGCAAGAAACAGACTCCCTCTGGCACCAAACACATAGGAAGCCAGACCAACCACATGAACCAGATGTTTCCAAACACTAGAAGCATCTGCAAGGAGCACAGGACTGAGGTCTGGAGGCTGAAAGCAAGAGAGGGGACCGCGTTGCTGCCCCAGCTTAGAGCATGCAGAGCCTCCTGGCAGTGCATGGTGGGAAGATATAAGAAAAGCATGGAAGTCCACATGTTAAGGAGACAGGGTTGAGAATGTGAGGAGAGAAAAACATGGGGCTGAGTACCAGAAAGTAGGGAGGAGGGGCTGAAGTATGGTACAATTGGAGAGTAGAAGACAGGGGCTCATTGAACCATTGGCAGGTATATGGGTAAATACCAATCAAGATAAAGAATGTTAGGTACTACAAAAGGAAAAGGCACCCTACACTTTTTTTTTTTTTTTTTTGAGATAGAGTCTTGCTCAGTCTCGGCTCACTGCAACCTCCACCTCCTGGGTTCAAGTGATTCTCCTGCTTCAGCCTCCTGAATAGCTGGCATTACAGGCACACACCACCATGCCTGGCTAATTTTTGTATTTTTAGTACAGATGGGGTTTCACCATGTCAGTCAGGCTTGTCTCAAACTCCTGACCTCGTGATCTGCCTCCCTCGGCCTCCCAAAGTGCTGGAATTACAGGTGTGAGCCACTGCACCCAGCCCACCCTACATTTTTTTCAGAGCATTTTCACAAGAAAACTTGTCATTATGAGTTTAATATTGTCCAAAAGTAGAAGAAGAGAGAACATTTCCCAATATATTTTAGGAAGCTAGTATTACTCTCCAATAGAATCAGGGAAAGGCAGTACCAAAAAAACCCTGTCAAACAGTATGCCTCATGAAACTCGATGTGGAAATCCCCAACAAAACATTATTCAACAAAACCACATGCTTCACCCATGGGTGAATTTCTTCTAGTAAGGGAGGAGACCACCCCTCATATTGTCTCATGCCCAATTTCTGCCTCCAAAGAAGAAGTAAAAACTAAAAGGCAGAAATGAAATCCACAAGCAGACAGCCTGGCACCACACCCTGGGCCTGGTAGTTTAAGTTCGACCCCTGACCTAATCGGTTATGTTATCTATAGATTACAGACATTGTATAGAAAGCCCTGTGAAAATCTCTGTCCTGTTTTGTTGTGATCTAATTACCAGTGCATGAAGCCCCCAGTCACGTACCCCCTGCTTGCTCAATCAATCACAACTCTTTTAAGCAGACCCCCTTAGAGTTGTGAGCCCTTAAAAGGGACAGGAATTGCTCACTCGGGGAGCTCGGCTCTTGAGACAGGAGTCTTGCTGATCCCCCCAGCCAAATAAACCACTTCCTTCTTTAACTTGGTGTCTGAGGGGTTTTGTCTGTGGCTTGTCCTGCTACACTAGGAATCATAAAGATGTGGGGAAATCAAAGGAAATCTTTTATTAAGAATTAAAGTTGTAGACTCCTATCTTGAGTTGATTACTTTGAATTTTTGGTCCCAAAATACATACAGGACCAGGTCTAATTCTATGATTTTTATCACATGCAGCCAGATGCTGAAGAGAAATAGATACAACAGCGATATGGGAGTTATCCTCTCTAAAGCCCAACTGAAAAAACCCAGAGTCAGAAATTTTACAAACAGAAAAACAACATACTTATTCTGAACCAGGGAAGGAGAGGTAATTCGAACATTTAAATTTAAATTGCTATGAGAATACTGACTTGTTAGAAACTGAAGGAGCGAGCAGTGCTTCTAAACTCCACGCTTTTCCATCAGAATACAGAGATAGACAACCTCAAAGTGCAGTTTCTTCACAATTGTCTTCAACCAGTCATAACATTAATTTCTCTATGAATCAAATCATAAAATAAATATTAAACTCATGACATATTCTCCGACTAAAAGGCAGCAAGATAAACTGAACAGTTAGTTATCAGTGTAATAAATTATGTACAAGAATCTTATCGCTGCATTTTTTAACAATGATGAAACTAGAAATAATCTAAGTTTCTATCAAAGAATAAATAGTGAAACAAGTCTTGTATACCCATTGTTTGGAATATATTTAAGACATTAAAAATAGAGGCCAGGTGCTGTGGCTCACGCCTGTAATCTCAACACTATGGGAGGCTGAGACGAGAGGATCACTTGACGTCAAGAGTTCGAGACTAGCCTGACCAACATGGTGAAACCTTGTCTCTACTAAAAATACAAAAATTAGCCAGGCTTGGTGGCACATGCCTGTAATCCCAGCTACTTGGGAGGCTGAGGCAGGAGAATCACTTGAATCCAGGAGGCGGAGGTTGCAGTGAGCTGAAATCGTGCTATTGCACTCCAGCCTGGGTGACAGAGCAAGATTCCATCTCAAAAAAAAAAAAATAGAATCTCATGCACTGATATGGAATAGTGTAAATGATATATTGCTTGTGAAATAGCAAAATAAAACACAATATAGTATGATATAATGTGTTCAAAAACTGTACAGGTATGTATCTCCTTTTTTTTTTTAATTTTTTTGGAGGCAGGGTCTCACTCTGTCGCCCAGATGGCAGTGCAATGGCATAATCACAACTCACCACAGCCTCAACTTCCTGAGCTCAACGGATTATCCCCACTCAGCCTCCCAAAGTGTTGGGATTACAGGCGAGAGCCACTGCACCTGGCCAACTTTATATGTATTTATAAATTTATAGAAAACATCCAGAAAAATAAACACCAAGCTATAATAATTCCTTCTAAGAAGAGAGTGAGTTTGGAACAAAGAGGAAGACATGGGAGATTTTCACTACATAAAGATCTCTATGATCTGATATTCTTAAAACAGTATGCATTTCTTTTATAATTAGAAAAAGAGGAAAAATGTAAGCGTTGTTACCATTTGGTAGGAGGGCAATAGTTTTATTTTCATCAGTATTTGTATTGCATGTTAGTGCACAGCACGAATCTAGAAGAGAAAGCCCAGAGGAATAATTAGAAGAAAAAAAATCACACCTAAAAAAGTGAGAGGTAGTTATCTTTACATAACAACAAGCGTTCCAGGTGAGGGCTTTACATAACAAGTGTTCCAGGTAAGGTACCGCTGCTCCAGCTCCCTCAAATCACCTATGCTCTGCCAAGGGGAAGGTGGAGGACAGGGAAGGCCAAGTCCCAGTGAGTGCTCTCCCCCAAAAAGGCCTGTTTATGCAAATTTCCTGTTATTAAGAAAATGGAGTCCTAAAGAGATGTGGACCCCTTTGGGATGCTGGCAGAGAAACAAAGTAGAATATGCCATGATCATGCCCTAGAGGAAGACTTTTATGTTAAGACTTGAAATTCATCAAAAGCTTGTGTGAAGTAAATAAAGCTACTCTACCTCTCTGAGTGTCAGTTTCCACACCTATAAAATGGGGATTGCATGCCAACATCATCGAGTTGTTGCCAGAGTTAAATTCACAAAGATATTTAAAAGTGACTGTTACTGCTAGGGTCCACATTGTTTTTTTTATTAAAAAAAAAAACAGCATTGGACTTCAAAATACACAAAAGTAACAATGTCCATGTGTCCAAAGACGAGATGATCAGCTTTCTAATAAGCCTGAAGCGCGTAAGAACGAGATCTATCCCTAACTAGAACTCTTCACAGCTCCACTTAAGAGGACACAAGCAGGGCTCCAAGAAGCTAAGTGCACGGCCAGTGTAGAGTGACTGGTGTAGTGAGGGTAGAATCTCTTAAGACCCTCTGAAATGCAGTTACATAACAGGGTCCCAGGACACTGGAGCAAACCAGGCAGCTGAGCAGATACTACCAGGAATGGCAGAGCAGAGGAGGGTCGGAGACATAAATCTCAGCAGAATACACCAAACCGCAAAGAGCTCCTGGCTCTGTGAACAGCAGCTGTGGCTACATCAGGACCAATCTTCTAAGACAGCTGCTGGGGACAGCTGAGATCACGTGTTTTGGCAGCAACACACCCAACAGCAGTGCCTCTTGAACACAGACCACAAAATCCTCTCCATTTATCTTTAAGGTGATGGATGATGGATGCCCTCACGTTACAACATCCCCACCAACACTTGCGGACAAGTGTATTTAGAAACTTCCACCTAAAGACGGAACACTCAGGAGTGGAATGAGAATATTGGGGGATGGGGGAGAAACGCAGATACTTGACCCCACAGACTGTATTGAAAAGAAGAGAAGAACCGCTGCGCTGTGGCTCTTCCTCATCTCACCACATCCATAGACACCACATGGTTCTTGTTCCTTTATTGACAAAGGTGCTGATGAGCCCGTGTGCAATTAATCCTGAAGGAGTAAATTCTTCACAAAGTACAATAACAGTGTCTAATATCCATGACCAGGGTTTTTAGGGTTTTTTTTTTTAATGGTAATCCACATTCAGGAATCACAAATGAAGCCTGTTGGAATGTGCGATACGAACAAGGTCTTATTTTCATGTAGATGAACACCTTGGTTTTTACGGATTAGACATAAAAAGCATAAAAGCTGGCGCCATTCCAGAATCAAAGGGACTGTCCCTGAGGACATATGGAAATTAGGGACATCAATTACACGAAACTAGAAGTGATCCCAGAAGTTCCCATTGTCTAGACAGAAAAAGTCAACAGATCAGCCCGAGAGAGTAAAGGTACCTCCGGGAGTGCCGGGGGGTGATGAGCTTTCCATTCAAAGCAAAGATGTGAAGCCTGAGGAGTTACAAAGACTCCCCAAATGGTCCACACCTTGAAAGTCGCTCCCACAAAGCTGGAGCACCACCTGTTCCTGAGGATCAGGTTGCCATCTGTGTTTGAGACACTGGCCAGTCAGACATCTGTTGAGATGAGGCCAATGATATCACGTGTAAAATACCTAAACCATCCTAATTTGTAGGTAGCTATTTGGGGGACTTTCTACCAAATGGGTTGGTGAAAAATGGCGCACCAGAGACACACGCCTGGGAACTGAAATTTTCTCCTCTGCTTTTAGCATCTCCTGGGTAAGCCAATAATGGCCGTCCCTGCCCCCTCAATATCCACATCCGCGAAAAAGTCGCTGGTGAGGGTGACATTTTCACGAAGCCACAGCCCATGTCACCCCGTGCAAAGCTCTGAACTTGTGCACTGGCGGGCCAGGCGGCGGATTTCTCCCCACAGCGGCGGAACTGCGCTCTGGCTGGAGAGAAAAGAGGGCAGCGGCACAATGGACAGAGCCTGGACCTCAGGCCAGTTCCCACAGCCGCTTAGGAAAGCAGGTGGCTCCCTGGGCTGCAGGAGGCGCGATGGCCAGGAAAGACCCTGGGTGCAGGTGGGAGAGGGAACCCAGCTGAGCAGCGGGAAGTAGGGTGAGGACTACACCCGTCCAAGTTTGACAAGGGCGAGGTGTACATCGCGGCGTCACGCCCTCCTCACTGCCCAGCCCGGACCTGCCCCTCCTGTTCCTCTCCGGACTCACTTTCCTTGGCAAGGAAGTGCACGCGATCAGTAGCCAGCATCGTTGTGGAAGCGGCGAGGTCCACATTGCCGTGTCCAACCCTCCTCCTGGGCTGCCCGCCTCCTCGCATGTCGCCTGCTGGGATTCCAGTCCAGCCGCCTTGCCACCAACGGGCGGGGGACCGTTAAGAGCTACTGTTTCCAGCCTGCCTAGCCAGGCTCTCACCGCCCCGCTCCTCCCACGAGAACTGCGCCCCGTCCCCGAGCCCGGGTCATGCTGGGATTGTAGTCCCGAAGTGCCTGAAACAACGGGCGGGAGCAGTGAAGAGACTACAACTCCCAGCATGCACAGCGAGGTCAACACAGCCCGGCTTTCCACTTCAGGACTGTGCGCCGCCCCATGTTCATGCTGGCTGTGATTGTAATCCGGTTGCCCTGCAATTAAAAAACTGGAAGCTAATCAAAGACGACAACTCCCAGTATGCCAGGTGTTGCTCCCACCCACTAATCCACACCTCCCCGCGTCCAGAGCAGTACTGCCATGTCAAGGGGAGCCTGGCTGTTCCCAAACCTCTCCTGCCTGCCAGGCGACGGTGGGACCAGGGCGGTTGGTCCTACCTTGTAATTATGTCACTACCTTTTCCTAAGATGCTGGCTTCATGCTTCGTCAGTGCCTGAAGTTTGATTTCTCACGGAGCGGCAGGGGACCGGGGGCTGCTCACAAACCTGTCAGGGTTGCCATAGTAACGCTACTCTTCCTGTAACTGGACTCGCCCCACCCTTTCTCGCACGCTTCTTCCCTTGGCCCGGCCTCTCCCCTCAGCACCGCCCCTTCTCCCCCGCCTCTTTTCTTGGCACCGCCCCTCATCCTCGCTCCGCCCCTGACACGCCCCTTCGGACAAGCGGCAGTGTAGTCCCTGCGTAGGAATGGGGTTAATGGCCAGATGTCTGACATTTCTCGGACTTTTTGTGATCCCACGCGGGAAGCTCCCTCCTGAGTGTCTGAAATTGTCAGTTCACTGCCAGAAATGGATATAAGCGATCCCTAATAACTTGGCACTTGCCTTTTCAAAGCCGCCGTTTCCTCCATCCTCTGGGTTGTCACAAATCCTCCTTTGCAGCACCGCAGGAGTGCCCCTTGGACCCCGAGCTGGCTGCAAGGCCCACACCTGGGTCAGGCCTCGCACAGGGACGCTCCTGCCACTCTAATAAAGAGTAGAAACGTCACACTGAAAGGCCTGACCCTGCTGCATCCAGTCAGGAAACAGCCACAGGAAAGGGAACCCCTAAGCCACTTTGGGAGCCACATCCACCACTTCTCTGCCCCTGACCCAGGCTGCTTCCTAGCCCTTAGGGTCCTACTGCGGACCTCCCGGCCATAATTAACGCAGGTGCAGGACCAGAGAGCCCCTTGGTCCCTCCCAACACATGAGGGAACTTTGTGTGGTGAGGTCAGGTACAGTGTCTACGTTTCTGCTGTGAATAGGGCTTTCTTGGAAACAATTTTAATTTCCCTTTTTAAATATCCCTTTGGAACCACGTTTAATAATTTGCTGGTGGAACTTAACAGAGATAAATCTTTGAATCCATTTTTCTTTTCTTTTTCTGACACGCAGTCTCGCTTTGTAGCCCAGGCTGGAATGCTGTGACTCGATCTGGGCTCACTGCAACCTCCATTTCCCGGGTTCAAGTGATTCTCCTGCCTCAGCCTCCCGAGTAGATGAAATTACAGACAACCGCCACCACGCCCGGCTAATTTTTGCATTTTTTAGTAGAGATTGGGTTTCACCATGTGGGCCAGGCTGGTCTCGAACTCCTGAACTCAAGTGATCTGCCCGCCTTGGCCACCCAAAATGCTGGGATTACAGGCGTGAGCCACTGCGCCCGGCCTGAATCCATTTTAACATTGAGTTTTTCAGATTAACTCGAAGTACCCCACAACTACACGCTAATGAAACTAGAGGAGGCACAGCCTCAGCTCTGTGCAGGATGGATGCACAAGAGCAGAATCTCCATGGGACGCCTTTCTGGAGCATCAGTATTACTGCAGGATTTGGAAGCAACAAGTTCAAATAATTTTCAACGTTAACACACTGGAAATTTAAGAGAAGTCTGGAAACTCATCTACCTTTAAAAACTGTCAGTCATCTGTGCCTAAGTCAGACTTTCTCCAAGAAAAAAAAAAAAAGAAACTCTAAGGAGACCCTATTTTTTATTCTTCTAAGTAGTTAAAATTAGAAATCACAGCAAGTCAACAGGAAGCTCTCCTCTGCCAGTCTCCTAAATCACAATATGGCCTTGGTAGGGTTTTATTTGTATTTTTTGGAGGGGTTTGTTGACATGTTGGGTATAAAACTTGGGCGGGGGGGTGGTTGACCAATTTTTGGAAGTTTTCAGCCATTAGTTGGTGATTAACTTTGTACCTCATTTAATTTTTCTGTTCCCTGTCCAACTTGGACTCAATCACTCTACAGGTCTCTAAGACTTCATTTTCTTAAAGCTTTTTCACTCTTTTATTCAGAATGGACAACTTCTATTGCTCTGTCTTCTGTTTCTAATCTTTGAATAAGCTCAAAAGTATTTTTCAAATTTCCTTATCTTCCTATTGTTTCATAATTTCCATTTCTTTGCTGAGGTTCCACATCTCTTCATTGTTAGAATATTTTCCTTTACCCCCATGAACAGATTTATAATAGCTGCCTTTAAACATCCTGAATTACAACATCTTAAATATCTTAGGATCGCTCCTACTGCCTGCTTTTTAAATTGCGTATGGATTCTATTTTTGTGTTTCTTCACACGTATCATGAATTTTAAAGTTGTGTACTAAAACTGTAAAGAATCATTATATAGACTCTCATTTCTGTTGTGTACCTTTAACAGCAGTGTTATTTTTTACAAAAGGTGTTAATTGGGCTGGATTCAAACCTCAATACCTGTCTCCCCTACAGTGGGCACAGCTGAAATCCTCATTCAGTTCTTACTCACACATAGGTCATATCTATATTATGCAGCTGTGTTTCTATAACAATATGTAATATATTATGCAGGTGTCATCATTATAATCTGTGTTAATTCAACAAGCTAATCTGGTATTACTGAAAGCCAGGACCTCAGTTTTTTTTTGTTTTTTGTGTTTTTTTTTTTTACTGTATAATAGTTTTATTTTTCTCATTTTACTATTTTTACATTTTATGCACAAATATTTTTTATCTGCGTAAAAATAGAAAATAACTGTTTTATGTAAAATTACAAAAAAAATAAAACCACAAAGAAATACATAATTGTTATTATGACAGTATAAGTGTCGTTGTCGTTATTTAAAGAGTAAAAATGTATGCAAAAGTCCTCCTCCCAATTACAAAAGATTGAGAATTTTGTTTTTCCTGGCAGCAAGTGAAATATTGAAGTATCAATATTTTTACACCCTTTAGATCTGAAGACATTAAGTTAGTCACAGACTTGTTTTGCAATTATGAATTTTAAAACATTTTTGTGCTATTTCAAGGATACACTGGTTCTTTCTTAAAGGCAGTAGCATAAAATGAATATGGAAAACAGCAGACCTCACAAAAATATTTGGTGGTACAATTCTTTTTGTATCACACTTGAGTATCACCATTAATCAGGGGAGAAAACAACTAAACAGTTTTTCCTAATTAAATGACATAAACTGATACAAAAATAAATGTGATCAGTCAATTTACCTGAAGATCAACCACACATAGCAATTCTGCCTAATTTGTTTTTCTGATGCCAACACAAATATTTAGACTTTAGGCTAGCGAGATATGTATGAAAGTTGGCTCAATAAAAACTTCACATGGAAAACAAATTTTAAAACAAAAATGAACATTTCTTTTACTTAAATTCTTGTACTTCTAAGGTACAAATGATGACCAATAATTTTATCTTTCTTCCTTTGAATATACTGTAAATTCTATGAAAAATTCATTTATAAAAACAAAGCAAAGAATGAATAGAATAAATTTTATTTTCTTTCACAATGTTATATTTTAATAGAAGAAAAAAACTACCTGGCTTTCTGATAACTGTAACCTAAGTAAAACAAATATTTTACATATAATTTGAGGCAAAGTAATGAGTTTCTTGAATCAACTGGAGAAATTAGTCATATTACTTTACCTATGTCATGCATAAATGATGGCAAGAAGAAAAAAAAAGCATCTGATCATGTAGGAGAACTGTCTCTGTTCAAATTATGAGAAATAAAATGAAAATTGCTAAATGGAGAAAATGAATAAAATATGATTTTAAAAAAACCATATGGGAATTGCATAGATGAGAAAAAAGTTTTCATTCTAGGAATCTAAAAGTAATGTTTCTAGCTTTAAAAACATACACACACATATATAATTGAGACATGTCTATCATCTTGGCTAAAATTTTAATATATGTCTCCCCAAAAGCATTTTAAATATGAAAGCCAAGATTCTTAAGCTCTTGATGATATACCAGAAGGGTATACTTTATTATTTTTTTAAAACTACAAGCAACTTGTCAACTCCCTAGGCCGTAAGAGGATGGTGCAAAACCTTTCTTGCTGTCTATTTGTTACCTGGCGCTAGAGCTTCTGTTTATTATTTCATATTGCTATTTTACTCAGATATTCTTACAACCACAGTGCCCAAATTGTACTAATAATCTGTCCATATATCCTCTTTCAAAAAAGTAAAAATGGAAATACAAATCTTACTCTGCTCAGATATCAACTGCAGAAAGAGCTTAATATAATAATATAAATGAATTGAGAACATGTTGTAGTAAAATTATGCGTTAAGATTACCAGAGAAAGAGATCAAAGATTCCTCCTCTCTCTCTTCTCTTCCTTGTCCTTAAGATCCCTGCCTCTTAGGATTCATTCCAAACCACTACCAGAATTGCTAACAATGCCATCTTGCCTGTATTATCATGTCTTTTTCTCCTAGTTAAGTCAAAAGCATTAACTGAGCTCTTAAGAAGCTTTTTAAGGGGACAGATTTAAAGAAAACAATGAAGGAGAAGGTGCATAAATATTTGAGAATCAACTTTCTCAAATCTGTAAGAGGATTAATAGCTATCTGCCAGTCTCATGTAATAATTCGTGCTTAATACCTTAAAACAAACAACAAAAAGAGAAAAGAAAGAAAAAGACATTTCTAGCCATTTTTGTTTAGTGTTCGCTTATGTAAGGAATGTCATATATGCAGGAATTACTTAATTTGAATATTAAAATGAGTTGTTTAATAATTTTTCTTCTGTATATCTTCATGCCTTCATATATGTTTATAAAATGATCAACTGAATATGTATATAGATATATGAATACACATATATAATATGGAAAAGGAAAAAAAATAAGTGGAAAAGTATTGTCTTAAAGAGAAGACTGCCTATAACAGAGGTCGAATTTTCCTTTTAAAACTATTTGCAAGTAATTTACTAATGCCTTGAAAGGTAAAGTACTGCTGACTGATTTAAAGTCTTCATTTTATCAGAAACAAAGGAATATAAGCCGCTTTGCATAATAAACTGGCACTACAGGGTAATTTTTTAAAAAAGGAAGCCATAACAAACCAAACCAAACCTTTATTTTTGGGTTGAGGTATACCTTTTCCGTTTTTTAAATCTCTGACAGGAAAAACAGAGATCATTTTATAATTTTTGTAACAGCTGGTTTATTAGAATTAAATGCCTCTCTCAAAATAATTTAAATTCTTGGTCTGACATGAATAATCTATACAGGAAATCCTTAAAATTGGCTTGAGTTAATAAGCCAGATTTAAACCTGGATCTCCTCCTTCAGCACTGCTCTTTTGCCAGTCAACTTCTTACTGTCCTTTGCTTGCAAATATATAAATAACCTGATACTCTTAGTTTAGTAATTTATTATTATAAATTTATTTGGTATGAACATTTTAGCTCTGCTTGATTAGATGAAACAGGCACACATGCTTTAGCTGAGAAATTCCATTTTCTGGTTCTATGTAAAGCAACATCTGAAGCAGCAGAGAGGGGAAACAGTTATATTTTCAAAAATAGTTAAGCCAGACTGTTTCCTAGAGATACTTCGTTTATTTTTCATTTTCAGATACTACTGGCTATTTTTGGTAGGGCTACACATTAATACTGACCAGTTTAGCTTTCCTGACTGTTGACAAACTATTCCACAATGAACCTGCCTTCACACTGCAGACATTGTGGAGATCCTTTAACACACACATATTCTAAAATATATGCTCAAAGTAAAAAGATCCAAATTCACAAGAGTATGAAATATTTATAAAAAAATCATGCATCAGACTGTACAGCCTAGAAATAAAAGAAGATTCAAATTCAGTAATGAAGGTAAGAGCTATACTTGCTCTAAACATTTTAAGAAAGACTTTGGAGTCCCAGAATGTCCTGGGGCTCAATTATCCTTTTCCGTTTGCAGAGAAGGAGTAGCCAGAGCTACTGCTGTGACTGGCTGGGCAATTCCATGGAGCTGCATCTTTGCAAGTTTCTTCTGTTCACATTCTGTGACCAAACGGTTCAACTCCGCTGCACTGTATCCAGTAAGAGTCTTCAAGTCACAGACAAACTTGTGCACAAATCTCTTGCCTTGAACTTTATAAATCATGTCCCCATCATAATAATATCTGAATGCACGACTGAGTTTCTCATAGTTCATCGTAGGCTTATTTTTACTCTGTCCCCATTTTTGTGCAACCAGTTCAGGCTGATTTAGCTTAAATTCACCTTCATCACCAACCCAAGAAATACAGTCTCAAGCGTCCTTATCAGTAAGAAGTTCTAGCAAAAACTGCCATAGTTGGATTTGGCCATTGTTTCCTGTTCTGTTCCCAGGTGAGCTTCTATCTTCTGAAATCCTCGGCGCTCTTTGTACTTTGGCTGCCTTCACACTACTATTTATAACTTTAATGGTAGTAGGTGTAGCAGATTGCACTGATGCTGGAATAATTTGCACAGGTTGATCAATTGTAACTATTTCATTCATCTGTTGTTCTTGACTTGCCAATACATATTTTCGGAGAAGTTCCAGATGACTCCAGAGAATTTCTCCCCGAGGAACCCGCTGAAAAAAATCTTCTTGGTTGAGACTACATAATTCTCTCCCCGAAATGTTGAGTGTGGTGAGGTCTATATCGGTCATGCTGAATTCCTTCATTACCCAAACCACCCAATGCAGGACTTGGTCTGTGGACCACTGTATGGGATCATACGGTATCCCAAGGCGTTCTTGTTCTTTCCTATAGCCTTCCAGTGCAGCAGCCCATCTTGTCACGTGTTCTGAAGTTTCATCTGAAATGGTTGTGATGTGTTTTGTGCCATCAAGAGTTATCACTTGAGCTTCTTCAACAAGATGTGCTTCTGATTCAGCATGGTGGGCATCTGGATCAATAACAACCTCAACAGTGTCCGCAGGTTTAACAATTTCAAGGATGTTTAACTTTGGTTCAATTCCTTGGTAAGAAATTACCTGTACACTAAGCTGTACAGTTCCATCTGTTTTTACTCCTTGGTCAAATAAACTTCGTTCTGGATCCAGGTGGATATCTTGCAGACAAATTTCATGAGCATCCAAAGAACACTGTAGTCTTGGTTCTAGCAGTTTCTTTAAATTGCCTATTGGTTCATTGATGTCTATGGCCTGGCTTACACATTCAGCTGGCGCGTAGGTTTGTTTTACAATGCTTTCTTCTGTGCACTCTGCTTTCTCTGTTCCATCAATCTCAATTTCTATCAGCTCCTCTGCTTCTCTTTTAGTCATGGCTGGAGTATTTCAAAGGCTCAGTCCCACTCCAGAATCGGCCCTGTCGCCCCCGCCCGCACTCCAGAGCCGGCTGAGAACCGCAGCGGCGCGGGATCCACGTGCAGCGTCTCTCCGGGTAAGACCTGCAGCTCCCGCGACTAGAAGTGTGAAGCCCCAGGGCCCTTCCCGCGGAATCGGCGCTGAGAAGCCCCAACCCCCCTCCAGCCTCCAGGACCTCAGTTTTGTCTGCTTATTGGATTTTTTTATAAATCAAATTATATAGTATGTATGTATATATGTATGTATGTATGTGTATATATATATATATATATATATGTTTTGTTTTTTTTTTGAGACAGAGTCTCGCTCTGTCCCCCAGGCTGGAGTGTAGTGGCGTGCTCTCGACTTTTACATCTACTTTCTTTTATACAACATTATGGAGTCTTGCTCCGTTGCTCAGGCTGAACTGCAGTGGTGCAGTTTTGGTTCACTGCAACCTCCACGTCCCGAGTACAAGCAATTCTCCTGCCTCAGCCTCCCAAGTAGCTGGGATTAGAGGCATGCACCACCATGCCTGGCTAATTTTTGTACTTTTAGTAGATACGGGGCTCCACCATGTTGGCCAGGCTGATCTCAAACTCCTGCCCTCAGGTGATCCGCCCACCTCCGCCTCCCAAAGTGCTGGCATTACAGGCGTGAGCCACTGTGCCCGGTCAACTTTTTTTTTTTCATTTTAACAATTTTTAAGTGTGCCGGTCAAAGGAATTAAGTACATTCACACTGTTTTACCAGCATCCTCCACATTTATAGGGAGTGTTTTTGCAAAACTCAAACTCTGTACCCATTAAACCCCGCACCTACCTTCCTGTAGCCCTGGGAACCAGTCTTCTACTTTGTATTTCTCTAAGTACCTTGTATGAGTGGAATTATACAGTATAGTGAAGAAATCATGAAGAAGTATAATACACACTATATAACATGTTTATTCATTTGAACACAATCACTAACAGAGATCATTAGTACATGGTGATTATAGAGGAAGATAGATTTTTAAAAAAAGCACTGGATGAACACATTAAATTTATGAAAATGATGCCCAAATACTACAGCAGTGAGTCCCCTGCCCCAGTCACAGGGCTGGTCATGGTGGAGCTGGGAGCCCTGTGCAGCTAGCTGTCTGACTCACAGAGCCCATGCTCAGCCCAAACTTCACTGAGCCCTGAGGCACTCTGCCCCTGCCACCCAGGCACTCAGTGGACCTGAGATTCTTCATGGCCTGGTCTTCTTGGCTTTGAGAGTGTGGCTGGCCTACTGGGATGGGGCTCAGCAGCAGGACAGGTTGTAGCTGTAGGACACAGCAGCAGCTGTGAGGATCCAGGAGCCACACCTCAGGCCTCCCTCCCAGTGCCTGCCCAGGGCTCCCATTCAACAGGGCCTGCTGCTGACCAGGGAGCCGTGGCCACAGGCTGTCTGAAACTGACCACAAGACAGCCTCCACCCCCTCTCCTGTCAATCCGCTAAGCTCTCACTTCTCAATCAGACTGTGCCACTCCATGGACTTGAAACAAACCCCATATTCCTCCTGAGTCTGAAGGTAATTCCCTCTTGTCACTGAAGCAGCTGCATTTTTGCAGCGTGGGAGGGTGTGGGGATGTGGGCAAGTCATGGGCCAGGGTCCTTTCTGAGGGTCTTTGGCTGGCTGTCTTCCAGGGAAATGTGATCAACACCCAGAATGGAAAAAGGGGAGCAGCTGGGGCCTTCACTTTGGGGAGGGTGGGGATGTGGAAGTCAGAGACCCCCACCCACTTACCCTGCGTAGAGCACTCCCTGGCTCCATCCTCTGCATCCTTGATTTATTGGGAGGGTTTGATACACAGAGGAGGAGACCCATCCCAATTGGAGGATGTGGGTAGGGGACACGAATCATGGACAAATTCCTAGGGGGGCTGTTTATCTGTTTATATCCAACTCTGAGAAAAGGGTGGGACTGCATGGGATTGGAGAAGAGGGGGCCCATTAAGAGAAAAACCCTAGAGATTGGCCTCAGTTTACTCCCTCCCCAAGGGCCCTTCAGCGTCTTCCACTCAGGCCCTGTCAGCCTACTGTCCTTCCCTCTGGCTCCAGGAGATCAAAGTACTCCAAAAATGCAGCTGCTTCAGTGACAAGAGGGAATTACCTCCTCCCAAGCCTCAGGATCCCAGTACCCAACTTGCCTGCCCCAGGCTCACTCCCATTCACACAGTCCTTCATGGCAGTGTCCAGCTTCACCAGGTCAGTGAGGAACCTGCCCAGAGGGGGCACATCCCCCTGGGCCATTGGGGTGGTCGTGGTGGTGAGCTCCTATTGCCAGGTGCCCACCCAAGACCTGCCCCCTGAAATCTCACCAACCACTTCTGCCTGGACACCCCCTCCCCAGGTCTCCCACTTGGAACAGCCCAGGACCCTCAGCTGCCTCCCTCAGCCCTCCTCCTCCTCTCCCCATCTCCCCAGCTGGCCTCCAAGGCCACTAGATACCCCCAGTTACTTCTATGATGGGATTTTAACAAGTCATAAGGTCATGGGGTCCCCTGTCCCATCGTTCCCCAAATCTACACTGAGCCAGCTCGCCCAGGCAGTTTCTCTGGTCTCTCTAATGGAGGCATTTCAGGCCCTGTGGCCACAGGAGGGCAGGGCTGGGGGAGGAAGATGCCCTGTTCTCTTAATGTGGAGGCCTCCAGCTGAGGGGGAGGAAGCCTGTCCTCCGACTCCCTGGAGCCCCTCCCACCACAAATCCACTCACCTGCTGCTCCCACAGCCTCATCTGGGCTGTCTGGGTATTCATCTCCAGCATGGCCAATTTGGAGGTCCCCACCTGCCAGGGTCAGCCCCCCTGACCTCAGATCCTGGATAACCGGCCTGAGTCAGCTGTTGCAATGCTCCCACCACCTCCAGTGAGCCCTGGTTCTAGATTCACTCCCAGCTCCAACACTCACTGCCTGTGTCACCTTGGGCAGGCGGCCGGGCCTCCCTGACACTGTTTTCTCAAAAGGGAAGTGTGATGGGAACCACACCATCCTCACAGGGCCTCCCTGACACTGTTTTCTCAAAAGGGAAGTGTGATGGGAACCACACCAACCTCACAGGGCCTCCTGAGGGCTCGGTTTCATGTGGCTCTCAGCGTTGCTTTCACCATCATCCTTTGTGGGAAAAGCCAGGCACAAGCACCCTCAAATTCCCTTCCTCCCCAAACCCCATCATGACCCTGTCGGGCCTGCACAACCGGCTCATCATTTGTTCATTTGCCAGATGAGGAAACAGAGACCCAAAGAGGGCAGCGACGTGCCCAGGGCCTCACAGGAGAGGCTGGCTCCTCCCACACCTGGAGGCCCTGTCCCAGCTGCCTTCACCCCACACCCCAGGACCACCACTGACCAGGGTCCCATCCTCTGGAGTCTATGGGGTGTCCACATTCCCATCCAGGCTCAGCTATGGTGGGAGGGGGACAAGGTGTATCTGGAGGCCTGGTTGAGCAGCTGCTTGTCCCAGCCCCACTGGAATCTCTGCTCCACACACCAGGCTTTATGTCAGACCACAGGCATCACTTACCCCATGATCCACCAAGGGAGTTCCCTGCACAGAACCCTATCTTCCTCCACTCAGGGAGTGGTCACCCAAGATGCCATCTCTGACTGACAGGGCAGGGTCTTCCTAAGGTACTGGGTGGTGACACGCCGCTTCCTCATTTCCAGAGAAGATTCTGAGATCTGGTCAGGAAAGATCCACAGGGAATGCAAGAGTCTCCAGATACTTATAAACCATCTGGAGCTTTTGGTAGTGCTCACTGGGCACTGGGGTGAGAATCCTGTGACTGACTGATTAGCAGTGTCTGCAAATGACAGAGTGGGGAGCCACAGCAAACACATATATGTTCACCCCCCGTTTACCCATTGAGACCCACCTGGCCTGTGAGATTCCTCTGCTGCCCCCATCCTTGGTGCAGACAGGAAGACTCTCCCTGTAGAGGTGCAGAAAGAAGTGGTAGCAGAGGTCTGGCTTCCTGGGGAATTGCTGGGCTAGTTTGGGGAAGGAAGGAAGCCCCACCTACCACACCCACCCCACAGCCTGGAGGTGGCTCCATGCCAGCAGGATGGACAAGCATGGGAACCAGAGCCCTGCTCCTTCTGCAGCTCATCCTACCTGCCCAACAGCCCAGCTGCCATCACCACATCCCATTACTGGAGTCTCCTGCCCCCAAACCCCCACCTGCCCATGGGCAAACACACATCTTTCCGTTAATACAGGCTAGACAGGGCTGGAGTTTTTCAAGTAAACCTTCAGTGAGAAAGTTGCACACACCACACACACACACACGTGTGCACACCCCTACACCTGGCCCAGTACCCCTTCCAGCCTAATCTTTTTCTCTACCCCCCAAAACACTTGACTCCCATCTCCCGTCTCCACTTTTCCTTGATGTGCAAATCCTGCTCAGTGTACTGTCTTTTCTGAAAAGATTTTTAAATTTTCTGGAACTTTTTCCGTGGAGAGGGAAAAGAAGGAAAGATTTGAGAAATAATAAGGTGAAAGAAGAAATTATTTGAGAATAATAAGCAGATGTGTACATTCAGTTCCCTTTTGAGAACCAAAAGGAAGAAATGCCTGGATGAGAATTTCTACGCTGGTCCTCTAAACCCTAAGGGCTCCATGGGTCTGGGGAAGGAGCTCTGTGGAGGCTAAAGCAGCTCCATCTTGGATGCAAATCCACCATGTTGACTTTGAATTAACCCCAGTTCTGGGAATGCCCTTAAGATTTCTACTTCATCTACTGTTTCTTGTGTAAGAGCACATACTTACTGCAAATCTTCTCCTTAGGTCAAAGCTACCTAGATGTCATCATACAAATTACGGGCTATGATGTCCACCTCATTCTCTTTCTGGAAGGCTGACCTTAACTGTCCTGCACATTCCTTACACAGCATATTCGCCCTTCTCCTATACTAATAAGCCCTAAATCTTGGGGGTAACAGCCTGGGGAACTACCTGTCTTGCTACCACTCAAGACCATACTTCTGTCCACAAATTCCCCCCAATAAATTATCTTTTACTGACAAACTGGATTTGTCTGTCTCATTCTTTGGTTTCTTGACTCCTTCTGTGTTGGGCATCCCTTTGCAGATACAGCCCTTTCATAAAACAAGGTATATTAGTCCATTCTCACACTGCTATAAAGAAATACCTGGGTGCAGGGCATGGTGGCTCACACCTGTAATCCCAGCACTTTGGGAGGCCGAGGTGGGTGGATCACCTAAGGTCAGGAGTTCAAGACCAGCCTGACCAATATGGTGAAACCCTCTCTCTACAATAAAATACTAAAATTAGCCGGGCATGGTGGTGTACCAGCTACTCAGGAGGCTGAGACAGGATAATTGCTTGAACCCAGGAGGCAGAGGTTGCAGTGAGCCAAGATTGCTCCACTGCACTCCAGCCTGGGGCGACAGAATGATACTCCATCTCAAAAAAAAAAAAAAAGAGAAAAGAAAAAAGAAAGAAAAAGAAATACCTGGAACTGGGTTTAATTGGCTCACAGTTCCATAGGCTGTACAGGAAATAGCAAAGTGGCTTCTGCTCAGCTTCTGGAGAGGCCTCAGGGAGCTTAAAATCACGGTAGAAGGGGAAAAGGAAGCAGGCACATCTTACATGGCTGGAGCAGGAACAAGAGAGAGAGGGGAGAGTTGCCACACACTTTTCAACAACTAGATCTTGTGAGAGCTCTCACTACCACAAAACAGCACAGAAGATACAGGTGAAAAACCCCATCTCTACTAAAGATACAAAAATTAGCCGGCATCATGGTGCATGCCTGTAATCCCAGCTACTCAGGAGTCTGAGGCAAGAGAATGTCTTGAACCTGAGAGGTGGAGGTTGCAGTGAGCCAAGATTGCGCCACTACCCTCCAGCCTGGGCAACAGAGCGCGATTCTGTCTAAAGAAAAAAAGCTATGATGTCCTGTGTCCTCCTGGGAGATGACATTGTTTGATGCACACCAGTCCTTTGTGCGGGTTAATGTCACCGGCTTCCAATTGGCTTCCCCTCAGAGCATGGCTTTTGCGACCCTCACCTAGAGACAGAACTTGTCTAAGGTTGCCTCAAGGACAGTTCCCAGGAGAGTATTTGTCCCCAGCATGTGCTGGGGGATTGATAAGATGTAGACCCCTCAGAGCCAAAATTCATTGCTTGCTCTGAAGGGACCAGTGACTCATTCTAGCCACATGTGGCCTCTGGTCCCCTTCAATGGCCCAACACTGAGGGGAACATTGGCCTTCCTGTCATGGTAGGGGCTGTGGTGCTAACTCCCCTCCTGGGAGAGGGAAGAGGTGGTGGGACCAGCCTGCTCCTCACACTGGCACCCACACTCCATTCCTGGCCCCCAAAATTCCACTCCTGGCCTATACAGGTCCAAGTATCAGCTGGGCCTCTGTCTACATGAAAACAGCCACTGCTGCGGCACCCCTCAGCCCTGCCCCTCAAGACCTAGCCTGGTCCAGCTACGGCCACAGATCACCTAGAGCCCCAGTGAGTTTGAGGTGAGTGTGGGGCAGGTGGTGCAGCTTCTCTTTCCTTTTCCTCTGCCTGCCACAGAAAATGGGACCCAGAGCCCCTACCATCCAAAGCCACCCTCAGAAGCAGGCCTGAGGCTGCAGGCTCCCCTGACACCTCTCCACAGAGCCTTTCTTCCATTTAACCTCCACAGGGGCAACTAACAGAGTGGGCAGGCCTTCCTCTAGGTGCATTCCTTCTCCTCTAACTCGGGGACCTTGCTCTCGGCCCCCAGCAGAGCCTTTGTTCCCAGGGGGAGTGCCTGTGGCAGAGGCCAGCCTAACCCCTCCCTGCCTGCCAAGCTCTTGGTTCCTTGGCAATTTTAAACCCCCCAACAGCCTCCTCTATCCTGCTGGAGCTTTCATAGCATCTTGGCACTTACAGGGCAGCCTGCAGGCATCAGGCAGTGGGTGACAGAGCCTCACACAGGCGCTTGGAGGCATCCCAGGATCTCCTTGGTAGGGTCCTGTTTTCCCTAGGCCATTCTCTTTTTTTTTTTTTTTTTGAGATGGAGTCTCACTTTGTCACCCAGGCTGGAATGCAGTGGTCTTGGCTCACTGCAACCTTCATCTTCTGGGTTCAAGCAATTATCCTGCCACAACCTCCCGAGTAGCTGGGATTACAGGCACCCATCATCACGCCCGGCTAATTGGCTAATTTTTGTATTTTTAGTAGAGACGGGGTTTCACCATGTTGGCCAGGCTGGTCTCGAACTCCTGACCTCGTGATCCAACCACCTCAGCCTCCCAAAGTGTTCAGATTACAGGCATGAGCCACCACACCAGGCCTCCCAGCCCATTCTTTAATGAGGACTACATCAGTTCTTCCCTCAGGCTGAACCAGTGGCTGGAGTTGCCCCAAAAGTGACAGCAAAGGAGTTGCCCCAAATTGTCCTGAAATGGGGCAGTTGGAATTCCAAACAAAGAAGCTCTAAAGCCCAGAGTGGTCTGTCCAAAGTATTCATTAGAGGAACGGACACACAGAGGGGGCCATGTCTGCCATGAGTGGGTCTGGTTATGGAGTTTATATGAGGCTTTAAGGAATTTGGCTTAGGGCCACGGCTAGTTTCTTTCAATGCTGTGGGCGACATCCTACACGTTTTTATCAGTGCCTGGGAATGTTCAAGGTCCCGGCTTGGGTTTAAGCCTGCAGGGAAAAACCTGCAGCTGGCCGTTATCACAGAGCAGTCAAGTTACTCTGTAATTCTCAGTCTGGACAGAGAAAATAATGGGGAGGAAGTGAGGTAATAGACACTATTCTTTGCAGTAAGTTTTTTTTTTTTTTTTTTTTTTGAGATAAAGTCCCACTCTGTCACCCATGCTGGAGTGTATTGGTGTGATCTCAGCTCACAGCAACCTCCACCTCCTGGGTTCAAGCAATTCTTCTGCCTCAGCCCCCCAAGTAGCTGGGATTACAGATGCCCACCACCATGCCCAGCTAATTTTTGTATTTTTAGTAGAGACAGAGTTTCACCACGTTGGCCAGGAGATTTGGAACTCCTGACCTCAAGTGATCCACCTGCCTCGGCCTCCCAAAATCCTGGGATTACAGGTGTAAGCCACCGCACCCAGCCTGCTGTAAGAATTTGTATTGGGAAGTGGAAGTCAGTTGTTATTCAAGATCGTTTCCTATATTTGGTTTCCTGTGCATATCTATATCGGTTTTGGTGTGTGGAGAGTTGTCAATTTCTACAAAAAAAAAAAATAGCTGGGAATTTGAAGGGATTATATTGAATTTCTCGGTCTATTTGTGAGATATTGTTATCTTGGAAATATTAAGTATTTTTATCCTTGAAAATTAGACATTTTTCAATTATTTCAGATCTTGATTTCTTTCAGTATTAATAAAAATTAAGCGTAGACCAGGCACGGTGGCTCCCGCCTGGAATCCCAACACTTTAGTAGGCAGAAGCAGGCAGATTGCTTGAGCCCAGTTGGAGACCAGCCTGGGCAACATGGAGAAACCCCGTCTCTACAAGAAATTCAAAAATTAGTCAGGCATGGTAGCACACACCTATAGTCCCAGCTACTGAGAAGGCTGAGGCTGGTGGATCAATTGAGCCCAGGAGGTCAAGGCTGCAGTGAGCTGCGATCACACCACAGCGCTCCAGCCTGAGTGACAGAGCAAGACCTTGTCTAGAAAAAAAAAAAATTAAATGTAAAATCTTTGCACTTCTATTACTTTTTATAAATATTTTTGAAGCTATTATAAATCAAATGTATACATTTTATTCTCATTTTTGGTTGCTTTAAGTATAAATTTGTATGTGTATCTTGTATCTTGTGACACTGATCAACTTATTAATTCTAGTGGTATTTTAGTGAAACTCTTACACATTTTTATATAAAGAATGATGTCATTTGCAATTAAGGCAGTTCTAGAAGTTGACACGGGGAAGGAGGGTGAGCCGTCAGGACCCCAGCAGGGCCTGTGGGCAGCTCGCACTGAAAGAAGGGGCCCAGGTGAGGGAACCTTCAAGTAACCTCATGTCCTTGGTGACAGATCCACCAGAACTTCAAACTCTGGTAACCAGAAACCCTTATTCTAGACACAGCTCTGTATCAAGCTAATTTCATGGAGATGCTCAAGAGTAAGATGTTCTACTGCTCTATCCTGACTCCCTGAGGCTCTCATCTGTGGAAGGCTTGAAGTGAGGGCATCTTCTAATGATGCAGATGTTGGCTCAGCTCTCATCCACAAATCCTCAGGTCACTTGGCAGGGGACACACATAGGTAACACAGGGCACCTCATGGCAGACCCTTCCAGGCCAGACCTCGCCTGTGATCCCATCTGGGCAACCCCACATCCCTGCCCATCACTGTGTGTTGGGGAAGCGAGAGTTGAGGGTGTCCTCCCTGGACAGGAGCAGGTTGTCAGGTGTTGGAAGCCTGATGGGTCTGCCAAGGTCATATCCCAGGTCATGGCTGGCAGGGTAAGAAGTGAGTGTTGGGGAACAAGTTTGCCTACTCAGATGTTAATCCCAAGACTTCACATTGTAACCTAGTTTTCTCTCTGGCTGGAAGTCTATGCAGATGCTCATATGTGCCTGATCTGGGGAACAGAATTTCATTTTTTCGTTTGTTTGTTTTTTGGTGGTTGTTTTTTTTGATGGAGTCTCGCTGTGTCGCCCAGGCTGGAGTGCAGTGGTGAGATCTTGGCTCACTGCAAGCTCCGCCTCCCAGGTTCACGCCATTCTCGTGCCTCAGTCTCCCGAGTAGCTGAGACTACAGGCGCCCACCACCATGCCTGGCTAATTTTTTTTGTATTTTTAGTAGAGACGGGGTTTCACCGTGTTAGCCAGGATGGTCTCGATCTCCTGACCTCGTGATCTGCCCACCTCGGCCTCCCAAAGTGCTGGGATTACAGGCAATGAGCCACCGTGCCCGGCCGGGGAACAGAATTTCTAAGTGGGCTTTCCCCCTGCAGAGATAGCCAGGCAGTTCACTGACACCTCTTGGCCCAGCTGCTGGGCGCTCTCCTTGCAGAGCTTCATGAAGATCGGTAGAAAGGAGTGATAGGTTCAACCACTCCATCTCCTTGGACAAAGGGCAGGAGCACCACACCACCAACCATGGCCAGCGCTGGTCTGGGGTGACAGTAGGAACACAGGGGTCACCTCAGACAGGAATCCAAAAAGATCAAGGCAGGACCAGGGCCCAGACTCAAATATGGAGACTCCATTGCCCCTGTCGAAGGGCTTTCACACCTAAGTGACCCACGGTCCCCTCCCGAAAGAACTGGACCTCCATTCATCACCAACAGAAACTTGATTTGATTCTAAGTTCTTGCTCACATAGTTGTAGAAAGAGGAGAGAACATCGTTTTTTATTGTTTACATTAGGCCACGAGTATCTTTGCATGTTGCTACTATTTATATTGGCTTTTTTTTTTTTTTGTGAGACAGAGTCTCAGTCTGTCACCTAGGCTGGAGCACAGTGGCCCAATTGCAGCTCACTGCAACCTCTGCCTCCTGGGTTCCAGAGATTCTACTGCCTCAGCCTCCCAGGTAGCTGAGATTCCAGGCACATGCCACCACACCCGGCTAATTTTTGTATTTTTAGTAGAAACATGGTTTCACCATGTTAGCCAGGTTGGTCTTGAACTCCTGACCTCAGGTGATCCGCCTGCCTCAGCCTCCCAAAGTGCTAGGATTACAGGCATGAGCCACAATGTCCAGCTTATTTATATTGTTTTAGACACCCATCCCATGTATTTCCTGTAGCAGGCAACCCCACTGCCCTGCCACACCTTTAAGATTTAAAAGCCCACACTCTTACTAGGGAGGTTTTTACACAAAAAAGTAGCTAAAAGCAGGAGGGAGGATGGTTAAGCTGCTCTATATATTGCTTATCCCACAGAACTCATTCCTGTAGCCCCATCAGGGCTGGAGCTGCAACCTCACATGGCTTCATTATATTCCATAAAGGAGACCATTTTCTTCAGCAGTTCAGTCTTGCAATGCAGGTGGAGCCTGGACATGATCATCTTCTATTTCCATGTCAGCCACTTCTAAGGAAACATCCTATGTGTGCCCTAATCTGTAAGTGTCTGCTAGAGCATCCATACACAGCACTGCATAGTGAAGGACTTTAACAGCAGAAACTTAGTTTCTCACAATTCTGGAGGCTAGCAATCCAACAACAAGCTGTTAGCTGAGATGGTTTCTCTGAGAACTCTCTCCTTGGCTTGTAGATGGCTGAACTTCTATCTCTGCATCCTTAACGCCTCTTCTAATAAGGACTCCAGTCATATTGGATTTGGGTCCACTCCGATGAACCCAAAACTTATAACCTCTTTGGAGACCATATGTCCAAATACAGTCACATTGTGAGGCACTGAGTCTTAGAACATGAACTTTGGGGAGGGGACACCACTCAGCCCATTGGATATATTATTCCCTTGTAGATGACAAACTCCCAGGAGATTACTCGGTAGAAGGATATGCATATGTAAAATTTTAATAGCTAAAGACCGATCACTTTCCAAAAGGGCTTTGGAAGGTACATTGCCACCAGCAATTTCTGAATATAGCTGCTTCCCTGAATTCAGATTTTCCTGGATGTTAACTTTCTTTTAATTTTTGGCCGATCTGGTATCCATGTCGCAAATAAAATCATGTTGATTCATGTTGATTTCGCTTCCTGATTGAAATTTGAGTCATCTTTCTTTCTTTTCTTTTTTGAGATGGAGTTTTGCTCTTTCTACCCAGGCTGGAGTGCAATGGTGCGATCTCGGTTCACTGCAACCTCCACCTCTTGGGTTCAAGTGATTCTCCTACCTCAGCCTCCCAAGTAGCTGGGATTACAGGCATGTGCCACCACACCCAGCTAGTTTTTTGTATTTTTAGTAGAGATGGGGCTTCACCATGTTGGTCAGCTGGTCTCGAATTCCAGACCTCAGCCTACCTCGGCCCACCTCGGCCTCCCAAAGTGCTGGGATTACAGGCGTGAGCCACTGTGCCTGGCCCTCGAGTCATCTTTCAATTGCTTAATACATATGTGTTTTCCCTGAATCATCTGCTCAGATTCTTGGCCCTTTAAATGGGCTTTCTCCCATCCTGGACTCTCCCAGCATTTGCCCCCTTGTCATGTCTAGAATTGTAGCTGTTTGACTAGGTTCCTTCTAATGTTAAAAAATTGTGTTGCTTAAAGTCAAAAAGGTATTCCTAGGCTGTCTTGCCATGTGCATTGTCTCTAATTGAAGGAAATTTCTTGCAGCCCTTGCTGTTTATAGTTCTCAGTTTTGACCCATGTGCTGTTGAGCAGACATCTGACATTGCAAAGCCTGTGTTTTCCCAACTCTACAAGAAGGACATTTTTTGAGGACTCACTGGGATAATTCTCTTCATATAGGCTATTAATGTAGGTGGGTGCTGTTGCTCCACAGATGACAAAGTATCATGAAGATGCCTTGAAGGTGTTAATGGCTTAATTATTCTCCCCCCCCCCCCCCACGTAAAACTTTGTTGTCTTTGTTTGTTTGTTTTTCAGACAGAGTTTCACTCTTGTCACCCAGGCTGGAGTGCAATGGTGCGATCTTGGCTCATGGCAACCTCCACCTCCTGGGTTCAAGCAATTCTCCTGCCTCAGCCTCCTCAGTAGCTGAGATTACAGGCACCCGCCACCAGGCCTGGCTAATTTTTAGTATTATTACTAGAGATGGGGTTTCTCCATGTTGACCAGGCTGGTCTTGATCTCCTGACCTCA
Organism: Pan paniscus; assembly: GCF_029289425.2. Lineage (NCBI taxonomy): Eukaryota > Metazoa > Chordata > Mammalia > Primates > Hominidae > Pan > Pan paniscus. The sequence goes on along the minus strand of NC_073255.2, from coordinate 79,077,384 downwards.
GGTGACCCACTCACCTTGGCCTCCCAAAGTGCCGGAATTACAGGCATGAGCTACTGCGCATGGCCCATATAAAACTTTTGAAGCCTAGAACCTTCTTCACCATGGACACTGTACTGTGTCCTCCACATGCACAAGTCTCTGAAAAATAGGAGCTTCCTGGTATAAGCCCCAGCCCCCAATCTGCCAGTGGTGCACAGTGCTGTCATTGACCATATGTCTCTTCTTGTTCCCCTGCATATGAAAATAAGTCTACCCTAAACCTTGAGATGAGAATAATGCCGACACTCCCAGCCAGGTACAAGAGAGAAGCTGAATGAGCTTCTGGTACTAGACTTCCAGGTTGAGCCATCTTCTCCTTTACCACACTCCTAGGCTCCTACCAGGACTTCACCACCAATCCACAGTTCCTGGGTAAGCTATTCAGTAGGTGTCTGTCTCCTCCAAGACACAGTGGTGACTCTGCAAGCTACCAGGTGGGTACTAAGGATATCACTGCAGCTCTCTGTGCCTGTCTATGCCTCTGAAAAGTGAGAAGATGAACCTCATAGAGTTCTTGTAGGGACTAAATGGCATAAGACACAGCAAGCAGATGCCGAGTGCCTGGCTGCTTAGGATGCTCTGGTTGCTTATATATATTGTTTCTGTCTTTTTGCCCAAGAAGTTCTCCTGCCTCATTGGCCTGTGTCCCTCTACATTTGAAACAGCACCTAGAAAGCAAAGCTGTGTTTGAATTGGTAAACCACATTTGAGATTTCTTCTAGCTGGATTTTGTCCTTGACAGAGAATGAACAAACTTCCTAGGATGCTGAAAGAGAAGTCCCTACCCAACTCAGATATCTGAGGAGGTTCTTGTTGAGGTTTGTTTATTCAATACATATATTTTCGGTACAATGTGTACATCAGTTTTCTAGATGCTTGGCATAATTCAGTGAACAAAGATGACAGTGCCTGGGCCTCTGCATTTTTACTGCTAATTATGGAGCTTCTATTACACAGCGAACACTGCTCTGTGTGTGTTCATTTCTGTGCCAAAACAGCCTCATGATGTATGAAGCCTTCCACTGTTTACATAAACAAATTGGCTCAGTAAACTTGATTATGTCTATTACAAAAAGAACAATCATGAAAGAAAAAGTGGCTTAAATGGAGTTCTCCAATTAAAAGAAAAAGGATGGAATGTAACTTAAAACACTCGCTGTAGAAACACTAACATCTAAAAGTTATTTTCTGAGCATGATTAAATTTCATAAAATTTATATAATCCCAGATTATAATCCAAAAATAAAATTATCCAATAATAAAATTTCATAAAATTCTTATAATCCCAGAGGACATCATATAAAGAATACTTCACGAACCTTGGAATGAAAAAATTATATAGTAGGTCCAGCATAAGAAACAGGCAAGAAAAAAACAGGATTTCCATGGAGATTCTGAGCCAACGGGCCATAAGATTTTAGATAAATGAATTCAATACAAAGCAGACAAAATAGATTTGCTTTCAGAATCTTTGAGGTTTTGATCTGCCTAGTAAATATCATCACTTTTAAAAATTATCTGTATTGATCTAATGTTTGTCTTTTCTTCTCAAAATAGGTACACACTCACACAAACATAGTTAAATTCACCACAAATCTCTTACACCTGAAGTTTATCGATAATGTGATATATTTGTATATGTAAATCCATGTAAATCAAAACTAAAAATCTGTGTTTTGCAGACTAGAGTGGGCACATTCAGATAAATATAGAATAAAATTTTAAAATAGTCATTCAGAATTCAGAAATATGTGAATATATTATTATAGTCTTATGTAATCTTTATTATAACCATATGTGAATATATTTTATTATAGTCTTATGTAATCTTTATTATAACCATAATGATCCTATAGTTACAAAAAGAAGAAAAAATAAATGTATTACCTCTGGTAACAATATTCCACTGGGAAAAGGGATTACAAAAGATGTCATTGTACTATGTTATCCTCTACTATGCTATCCAATAGTATATTGTGACCATCAGTTACCTACAACATGGGGTAAGGTGGGATAGGTTAATGTTGGTGGTAAGATGCATTTCATTCAATGGAAAATAGTCTTAACATACTAAAAACAATTTTATTCCATTAAAATAAATTAAGTTCAAACATTATCTCAAAAAGCATTTTAAACTCCACTGCATTTTATTATTTTAATGTGTAACTGGTAAAACAATTGACTTCTAAGATTCAAAATGCTTCTCTTCTCCTACAATGCAGAATCATATTACCCTTAACACCTACCTCATGAATCACTTACAACATTGTTATAAGGGGCTTCTCCACTTAGATTTTCTTTATGCGTCTTACATTCAAGTGTCCTTAGTGTTCCATGGAAAAGTGTATTAACGGTGCCCACTTAATAGAGAAAGATGTCTCAGAGCTCTGATGCAGAAACCATTAACCATGTGCTTTCAAATGAGCACTAGAAATGATGATATAACATCAAGACATTTGTGAGTTTAACTTACATAAATATTTGCTTTTCAAAGTAACTATAATTATTTCAATTCCAAAAAGTATAATTTGAATGTAATTATAACTGTCCAAAAAAGAGAAAATCAATCTCCTTCTCCATTTAAACTTACACACAAGTAAGCAATCTATTTTAAATTATTCTCTATAATCATCACTGATTAGAGTAATGTCTCAAACTGTTACTGCCTTGGTGCTTTCTACTGTCAATCTATGACATTTACTTTGGCTTGATTTCTAATTTACTTTTTCACATTTCCTAAATCTGTATAATAAATTCTAGTAGAAACTCTCCAGGGTTTTCTAAGGTATATGTATGGAACAAAAGTTTTTCCACATAATTACATCCATAGGGTTTCTCCCCAATATAAAGTTTGAGGAATTCCTGGAAAGTTTCCCTTCAGTATAAATTTTTCAGTGTACAATAAAATCTGTGGTATAAGTAAGGTATTCTGCCTTTATATTTGTAATGCTTTTCTTCACTAAAATAATCTTGTGCACGTTAAGGGTTATATTTTGTGAACGATCCTTCAACAGTCATTACATTAATACCACTTTTATTTAGTATGAAATCACTGCTGTAGATTGTGATGTCAGCATTCACTAATGGTTTTGCCACATTTTTCACCTTGGTAGGGTCTCTCTCCAGAATGAATTCACTTACAGTAAAAGTTGAGCACAAATTAAAACCTTTGCTACATTCCCTACAATTGTAGGTGTTCTCGATCACATGAATTATCTTATATTCAGTAAGGATTGAGCATTGATCAAAGACTTACCACATTCTTCACATTTCTTGAGTTTCTTTCCAGTTTGAATTCTCTTATGTTTAGTAAGGTTTGAGAACCAGTTAAAGGCTTTGCCACATTTTCCACATTTGTAGGGTTGCTCTCCAGTATGAATTCTCTTGTGTCCAATAAGGTATGAGCTCTGATTAAAGGTTTTGTCATATTCTTTACATTTGTAGCATTTCTCTCCAGTATGAATTCTCTTATGTTTAGTAAGGATTGAGCCATGCATAAAAGCTTTTGCACATTCTTCACTATTGTAGGGGTTTCTCTCCAGTATGAATTCTCTTATGTTGAGAAAAGTATGAGAACCAGTTAAAAGTTTTGCCACATTCTTCACATGTGTAGGGTTTCCTTCAGTATGAGTTCTCTTGTGTCCACTGAGATGTGAGCCCTAGTTGAAGGCTTTGCCACATTCCTCACATTTGTAAGGTTTCTCTCCAGTATGAATTCTCTTATGTCCAATAAGGTGTGAGCACTGGTTAAAGGCTTTGCCAAATTCTTCACATTTGTAGGGTTTCCCTACAGTACAAATTCTCTTATTTTGAATAAGGTTTGAGAACCAGTTAAAGGCTTTGCCACATTCCTCACATTTGTATGGTTTCTCTCTTGTGTGAATTCTCTTATGTTGAGTAAGGATTGAGCACTGGTTAAAAGCGTTGCCACATTCATCACATTGAAAGATTTTGCTAAGGGTAGTTGATAAACATTGGTTAAGTCCATTATAACTTTTTTTCTGTCCCTTACAGTCACCTACACATTCCCAGTCTTTTCTTAAGTTTAAATTTTGAATGCCATAGCTTTCATATCTTCTCAGTATCACTTTTGGGAATGTTTTATGCTCTGCTCAGGCAAAAGGTCTGGAGTAAAATGAGGCAACACAGCTAAAAGAAATAAAAATACATTATACCACTTAATTAGACTCAGGTGAATATACTTTACAAATACAAAATATAAAATTATACCAAGCACAATAAGATGGCACAATACTACAGGCCCAAATTCCTTAATAGACATGCAAACTTAACAAAAATATATTGACCAAAATGCCTTTGTAAGAGCTCTAAAAACCAGTTAAGAGACTGCAGTGCTATAGATGAGAATGATGCCAAGAGCCACAGAGAAGACAAAGGAGCATTTGTTACATTTAACCACCACAGCCATACTTCCTCCTAAACACAAAATAATGCCTTTAAGTGTAAACTCTCAACTCCTGGCTTCTCTCTCAACAGTGAAAAAAAAATAGTGGCACATGTGTCCATACTTCTGGCTTTGAGGGATCTTTCCAAAGACTGGTTTCTGTCTACTGTGACACAGAGTGCCGAAAGAAATGGTGCTGTACTTTGAATGACAGGTTACTGTCTGTGAGACAAAAGGTAAATGATTTTTAGGCCAGCAGAGAGACTGTAGGACCACAGAGAAACAGCAGGTGTACCAACTAATTACAGGCTCTTAAGCAGAAACATGGGCAAACCTGCATAACTCAATAAGGGGAACACAAATCTAGGGAAGAGACATCTTAAGAATGGTTTGAGAAATTCTCAATATCCATCCTGGTAAATTGCAGGGAAGAAATCCACTTTATACAGACTGTGATGGGTGGCTTTATTTTTAATGTACATATCTCAACCAAACACTACAATATATACAAAATATCAGACTAACACGGCCTAATCAAAGAAACAAGTATGCTGAAATCAACCCTAAAGAAATGAAGATGTATAAATTATCTGAAAAAAATCAAAATAAACATCTCAGTTATGCTCAATGTGTAACATGGGAACACAGACAACTGAGTGTAATCAGAAAAATAAGAATATCAACAAAATGACAAAAAGAAACAAGTTTTGGAGAAGAATACAAAAATGACTGAGAAATTATCCAATGTAAGAAAAAAATACTAAAAACTGAAGCTCAACAAACTCCATCTTGGATAAAAAGACCCATAACAAGACACAATCTAAGCAAAGTTTTGAAAGTCACAGAAAAGAAGAGAATCTTCTTTTTCTTTCTTTCTTTTTTTTATTTATTGATATTCTTGGGTGTTTCTCACAGAGGGGGATTTGGCAGGGTCATAGGACAATAGTGGAGGGAAGGTCAGCAGATAAACAAGTGAACAAAGGTCTCTGGTTTTCCTAGGCAGAGGACCCTGTGGCCTTCCGCAGTGTTTGTGTCCCTGTGTACTTGAGATTAGGGAGTGGTGATGACTCTTAACGAGCATGCTGCCTTTCAAGCATCTGTTTAACAAAGCACATCTTGCACCGCCCTTAATCCATTTAACCCTGAGTGGACACAGCACATGTTTCAGAGAGCACAGGGTTGGGGGTAAGGTCACAGATCAACAGGATCCCAAGGCAGAAGCACTTTTCTTAGTACAGAACAAAATGAAAAGTCTCCCATGTCTACTTCTTTCCACACAGACAGGGCAACCATCCGATTTCTCAACCCCTTTCTACTCCACAAAACCGCCACCGTCATCATAGCCCATTCTCCATGAGCTGCTGGGCACACCTCCCAGACGGGGTGGTGGCCGGGCAGAGGGGCTCCTCAATTCCCAGTAGGGGCGGCCAGGCAGAGGCGCCCCTCATCTCCTGGACGGGGTGGCTGGCCGGGCGGGGGGCTGACCCCCCCACCTCCCTCCCGGACGGGGTGGCTGGCCGGGCGTGGGGCTGAGCCCCCCACCTCCCTCCCGGATGGGGCGGCTGGCCGGGTGGGGGCTGACCCCCACCTCCCTCCCGGACGGGGTGGCTGCCGGGCGGAGACGCTCCTCACTTCCCAGACGGGGTGGCTGCCGGGCGGAGGGGCTCCTCACTTCTCAGATGGGGTGGTTGCCGGGCAGAGGGTCTCCTCACTTCTCAGATGGGGCGGCCAGGCAGAGACGCTCCTCACCTCCCAGATGGGGTCGCGGCCCGGCAGAGGCGCTCCCCATGTCTCAGACGATGGGCGGCCGGGCAGAGAGGCTCCTCACTTCCTAGATGGGATGGCGGCTGGGAAGAGGCGCTCCTCACTTCCTAGATGGGATGGCGGCCGGGAAGAGGCGCTCCTCACTTCCTAGATGGGATGGCGGCCGGGCAGAGACGCTCCTCACTTTCCCAACTGGGCAGCCAGGCAGAGGGGCTCCTCACAACCCAGACAATGGGCGGCCAGGCAGAGACGCTCCTCACTTCCCAGACGGGGTGGCGGCCAGGCAGAGGCTGCAATCTCGGCACTTGAATGCAGAAAGACAAGAGGGATGTATCACCTATATGCATACTCCTGCAAGATTAACAAAAACCCAAGAGGAGAGTTGGGTTATATAGTCCAAGTGCTGAAGGAAAAAAACTTTTAGCAAAACTGTCCTAGAAAATTTTAAAAAATAAAGATTTTCCAAGATAACTAAATGCTGAGAAAGTACATCACCAGAATAACTGTCCTACAAAAATGCAAAAGGAAGTCTTTCCCATTAAAAATTTAAAATGCTAGAAAACAAACCAACTCATATAAAAATACACAACTCTCTGAGAAAGATATGCACATACACAAAAATAATACTTTATAGTATTATAATAAATAGGCAGAAAACAATTGTGCTTTAAAATTTGAAAGACATCATGAAAATTAAAACACCCATTAATATATGATATACTTAGTGACATTGTTAAGTTGAGGGAAGATGTAATGAGCAAGAATTTTTGTATGCAACTGAGTGCAAGTTGTTACTAGTTTAAAATACACAGTTGTAACTTTAAGGTATTTTATGTAATTTAAATGGGAACCATAAAGAAAATGCAGATACACAATAGAAAATAAAAAAGCAAAGCATGTCACTGCAAATATCAACAAGACACAAAGAAATACAAAGTAAATAGGGACAAAATAGCTACAAGAGTCAAATAAAACAATAAAATGGCAATTGCAAGTCATTTCCTTTCAGAAAAGTATTAAAATATTCATGGACTAAACTTTCCAAATCAAAAGGCAACTATTAAATAAAGGGATTTCTTTTTTGAATTTAGAAAACAAAGTCCACCTATGTCATGTTTCCAAGAGACTCACCTCAGAAAATAGACTGAAAGTGGCAGGATGAGAAAAGACATTCCATGCAAATGTTAACCAAATGAGAGCTGGAGAACTAATGATATTAAGTCAAAAGCTGACATATTTTATAAAATATAGTTTAAGTCAAAACTCACAATAGACAAACAAGGACATTAAATTATAATAAAATGTTTCATTCACTGGGAACCTATTTATATCTCCTATCAGGGTTCCCAAATATATAAAGCAAGCATTGACAGAAATGAAGTAATGTAATACTGGGAGAATACTTTAATATTTTCAGTAATAAATAATAAAGCATGACAGAACATTAATAAGGGAACAAAGGACTTGAAAGCAATGTAAAACAATTACACCTAAAAGACATATACAGAATATGCCACACAACAGCAGAATACACAATCTTTTCAATAGCTCATAAGAAAATTCTCCTGGATACAACACCTGCTATCTCATAAAACAAGTCTTAATCCATTTTTGAACCTTGAATCTTACACACTGTTATTTTTGGCCAAAATTGAATGAAACTAAAAATCACTAAAAGAAGGAAAACCAAAAAAATTCACAAAATATGAAAATTAAACAATACGCTCTTAAGCATGCTCCTGTCCAAATGTTGGAAGACTTAATACTGTGAAGATGGCCATACTGACCAAAGTGATCTATCTACACATTCAATACAATCCCTTTCAAATTCCAAATTTTAGTTCTCCAAAAATAGGAAAACAACCCCCATATTATATGGAATATTAAGAAACCACAAAGAGCCTGACTATTTAAAAAAGAAAAACAATATTGGAGGCATCATGCTTAATGATTTCAAAATACAAAATGAAGGTAGGGTAATCAAAGAACTTTGGTAAAACCCTACACCAACAAAACAGAATACAGCACAGATAAAAACTGTCACATGTATGTTCAAATGAGTTATTAACACCATTTATTGTGGCATTATTCACAAAAGCCAATAGGTAAAAGCAATCCAAACTTCCCTCACCAAATAAATGGATAAATATAATTTGGAATATAAAAATAATGGAATATTACTCAGCTTTAAAAAAAAAACAGGCCAGGTGCAGTGGCTCACACCTGTAATCCCAGCACTTTGGGAGGCCGAGGTGGGTGGATCACTAGGGCAGAAGTTCGAGACCAGCCTGTCCAACACGGTGAAACCCCGTCTCTACTAAAAATACAAAATTGAGCTGGGTGTGGTGGCGCGTGCTTGTAATCCCAGCTACTTGGGAGGCTGAGGCACGAGAATTGCTTGAACCCAGGAGGCGGAGGTTGCAGTCAGCCGAGATCATGTCACTGTACTCCAGCCTGGCTATAGAGCATGACTCTGTCTCAAAATAATAATAATAATAATGATAAATAAAAATTTAAAAAAACAGGAAACCTTCTAACATCTGCCATAAACATAAATCTTGATGACATTATGTTAAACGTTAATAAGCCACCTGAAAATACTGTGTGAATCCACTTATGTGGGATATCTAAAGTAGTTACACTATTAAAATGAGAAAATAGGATAATGTTTGGAAAGGGCCAGGCAATGGGAAATAGGATTCACATGGATTGTGTATTAATTTTACAAGATAAAAACATTCCAGGCTGGGCACAGTGGCTCATGCCTATAATCACAGCACTTTGGAAGGCCAAAGCAGGCAGATCACATGAGATTGGGAGTTCAAGACCAGCCTGACCAACATGGTGAAATCTCATCTTTACTAAAAATACAAAAATTATCCAGACATGGTGGCACATGCCAGTAATCCCAGCTACTAAAGAGAGTGAAGCAGGAGAATTGCTTGAACCTGGGAGATGGAGGTTGCAGTGAGCTGAGATTGTGCCACTGCACTCCAGCCTGGGTGACAGAGTGAGACTCTGTCTCAATGAAATAACATAAAAATAGAAAACATTCTACAGATACATTGCTAGCAATGTCAATATATGTAACATAAACTGAACTACATGAAGTATTTATGATTGTACATTTTGGTGTGTATTTTTCACAAATAAAAATAAATGTACAATAGATAGAGTTACGAAGCTTTTCAAAACTTACCTCCAAATCACAAAATATTTCTCTCACACCAAGATCATACATATTCAACAATAAACAGGTGTGGAAATTAAGACAATTTCCATGACTACTCACTGACGCAAGAGAAAATAACCATCTATCACCAACCAAAATAACAATTATACACAAATTATTTTTTAAATGTTGGTAATATTTATACAGGCAAACAAACATGAAGATAATTATAGTGGCAATAGACGTATGGCTGATTCATACTTGACTTTTGCTGTACACTGGCTTAAAGTGTATGAAGTTGAATATTGTCATAAAGAATTATAATATATAAATTAAAACAAAAACACAATTAACTAAAATGAGGTAGCCCATCCTAAACCATGAGATGTCGACATATAAAATTGCAAAACCCATCCTGGCTAACATGGTGAAACCCCGTCTCTACTAAAAATACAAAAAAAAATTAGCCAGGCGTGGTGGCATTTACCTGTAGTCCCAGCTACTCAGAAGGCTGAGGCAGGAGAATCTCTTGAACCTGAGCGGCAGAAGTTGCTGTGAGCCGAGATCATGCCACTGCACTCCAGCCTGGCCAACAGCAAGAGTCTGCCTCAAATTAAAAAAAAAATTGCAAAACAAAAATTTAAAAACACATTAACCCAAAAAGTCTTGAATAAACATAATTCACCACTGAATCCTTCTAGATACCTACAATTTTCAACTATGACTGGGCATCCATAAAGAAAAAATATTTGATTTTACTAAAACTTAAACTTGTAGGTTCAAGGGTTACATGTGCAGGTTTGTTACATGGGTGTATTGCATGATGTTGGTTTAAGGTAGGATTGATCCCATCACCCAAGCAGTGAGCATAGTGCCCAACAGGTAGTTTCTCAACCCTTGGCCCACTCCCTCCCCCACCCAGTGGTCTCCAGTGTCTGCTGTTTCCATCTTTATGTGGCACAATCATAGCTTATTGCAGCCTTGACCTCCTGGGTTCAAGCAATCCTCCTACCTCAGCCTCCTGAGTAGCTGGGACTACAAGCACCCACTAATATATATCACTAATTTTTGCATTTAGTAGAGACAGGGTTTTGATACATTGTCCAAGTTTGCCTCAAACTACTGGGCTCAAGCAATCCAACTGCCTCAGCCTCCCAAAGTGCTGGGATTACAGGTGTGAGTCACTGTGCCTGGTCAATTTCATTCTTTTTTTATGGCTGCATAGTATTCCATGGTACACATGGACCACATTTTCCTTATGCAATCCACCATTTATGGGCACTTAGGTTGATTCTGTATCTTTGCTATTGAACAGCATAAATTTTTAATCATGAGTATAAAGTGAGAGCAATAAATTTTACAGAAAATGCATAATTATTAAAAGCTTTGATGAGAAAATTATAAGAAATAAGCATTTTCTTATTCCTTCTGTGCTATTAATATATTGTATTGTTATTAATATATTGCTGTATTATGAGAAACGCTTCTGAGAAACTTCTGTATTATGTTATTAGTATATTGCTGCTCTTCATATACAAAATGTAAAAGCTATAATCTGGCATTTAGAAGCAAAGAAAAACATTAAATTTCTAAATATAATGCTTAAAATATATTTATAAATGCTAAATATAATGGTAAATACTGATGTATAAAGTGAACAGTTAGGGACAAATTATCCTATCATTAAGATAAATGTTAAGAAAAATCAAAGAAAATGCTAATGATAACTTTTTGTTTTTTTTGAGACAGAATCTTGCTCTCTCACCCAGGCTGGCGTGCAGTAGCACAAGCTCAGCTCACTGCAGCCTCTGCCTCCTGGGCTCAAGCGATTCTCCTGCCTCAGCCTCCCAAGTAGCTTATAGGCATAAGCCACCGCATTTTCATTAGTGAAGCTAACGCCAGTAATCCCAACACTTTGGGAGGCTTAGGTAGTCAGATCACCTGAGTTCAGGAGTTTGAGACCAGCCTGGCCGACATGGTGAAATCCTGTCTCTACAAAAATACAAAAATTAGCTGGGCATGATGGTGGGTGCCTGAAGTCCCAGCTACTCAGGAGGCTGAGACAGGAGAAACACTTGAACCTAGGAGGCATAAGCCTAGCTAATGATAACTTTTTACAAAGAGTAATCTTAAACATAGAAACCAAACATTTTAATAAAAGTGGAGTGCCCACTAATTATCTAATTTTCTTTTTATATAATAAAATCAAGCATGTTATTTCAGAACTTTGAAACTAAAATTACAGGCAAATTTGACATGTGATCAATCAGAAAGTGAAAACACATGGGATACAGTCCTGGTAATTTCTATACTGGAGGATTCTAAGATGATAGTTATTAAGAAGTAGGTAACAATTTAAAATTTGCTACATGCTAGGCAATGCTCTAAGTTTCCCTACGGTATTAGTGTTTTTAAAATTTTTATGAGGTGAGTAGATACAATCAACTATTCTACAGTAGAGGAATTTGACATAGAGTTTAGATTTCTAAACTTAGCTCCTACTAATAAAAAGAAAATCTTAAACAGATATTTTTCATATTTAATGAGATGCTTTGTGCTCTGATGGAATTTCTCAGTCTCATTTTCTGTAGGGTCATGTATGAAACCTCCATGGGACTGGAAATTATAAAGCAGAAAACATATGACATCTGTACCTGGTATGTCTGGAATTTCTGAACAAAATCCTAATGTCTCCACTACTCCCATCACAGACCTCTGACATAAGGCACAAACAGATCTTTAAAAATAGCCTAACATAGAAGTCTCCAAACATGTGCACAAATTTATCCAGATCCCTCAAAGCAATGGAAGAGCAGTCAGATCACACAGGTCCCCCACAGCATAAAGGGAAGAGTTCGGCTCTCACTGTGAATGCACTGGTAGATCACTGATGGACAGGAGAATTCTTAGAGAATTTAAAAGCATAATAACCATAGTGCAGGAAATTGCCCTCTGTGACGGTAAAAAAAATAAATATAGACTTGTCAAAAAAACAATTCCGTTGAAGCAGAGCTTGCAAAACCACATTTTGAACTCTGGTTTCCTCTTTGACCTTTGGGCCTCTCATATGTATTATCTCCTCTGCTCATACATTCCCATCAATCTGGATGTATAGCTATTGTCTTCTCCCTTTTACATTCCAGGGATACGTCCTTTGCTGCATGCTTACAGGCTGTTCACCACGTCCCTTCTTCTTTCCCAGAATATCAATTAGGTTCAGGAAAAACCAAACAATTCTCAGTGTCTCCCTCAGGAGTGACCTAGAAGAGTGAAACACACATTCAAAGCTTTGGCATTTTAAAGAACTGTCTGGTGACTACATTCTGTCCCCCCTAACAAGGATTGTTAAAGGAAATGATGGGGTAATAGGATAACAGTTCGTAGCTGTTGAGAAGAAAAGCGGGTACTTATTATAACACTAGAGAAACTGGTGGTAACACTAGTCAACCAGGGAAGCAAAAGACTACAGAATCTGGAAATGAAATGAGGAAAATTGTCTTTAACTTAGAAAATACAAACATAAGTCCAGAGAAGACACAACTGGGAACATGTTTGTGAAGCCTCCAGAATCTATAGCCTTGATTGACTGCTGTCAGTACACCCCTGTGGTAGGCCTGTCTTTAAATACTACATTAGATGGCTGCTTATAAATTTCCAAATCTCATCAAAGGAGCTCAGGACATAAAGAGAAGGCAGGAAACATGCCCCTCTTGAAGGACCAAAACTTTGCATTATCTGACAGTGACTTGAAAATAATTATATTAAATATGCTGAATAAGCAAAATTAGAACATAGACAAAATAAAGATGCAAAAGAAATGAGATAACAACAAAGAGCTAAAAACTATGAAAAACAACCCAATTGAAATTGTGGAGCTGAAGAATAAAATAATAGTTGAAAAATTTACTAGAGTCAAAACAGCAGACTTAATAAAGCAGAACAAAGAATCAGAAAGATGTATCATTTATAAATATTAAGTCATGGAAATAAACTTTTTAAAAATGGAGAAACATGAAGATAGAATATCTTACTGGACTTACTGGAGGAAACATGGTAGAGGGGTTATTTAAAGAAAAAAGGGACTAAGGACTTCCAAAATCTCCGAGTGATTAAAAATAAAATACTACCAAACAAGAGGACTTGACCTGGCGAAAATTTACTTCAAAAATAAAGAAGAAATAAAGACTTTCTAAAATAAACAAAAGTTGAAGGTGTCTGCCACCTCTAGAACACACCTACAAGAAGTGATACAGGGAGTCCATTATCTTGACAGACATTCTGGCTCACACCTGTAATCCCAGCTACTTGGTAGGCTGAGGCACAAGGATCAATTCATGCCAGGAGTTTGAGACCAGCCTGGGTAATTATAGTGAGACCATGTCTCAAAAAAATAGGCTGTATACTAATTTTGAGATTCAGAAAGAAGGTGGTGAAACCCTGCTCAAGCCTAAGACCAACGGGAGTCATTTTGAGAAGGCTGACCCTCATTTAGGTGGCAAAGTTGAGGACCTCTGGCTTTGGCTACACACCAGTAAATGGTCCACTCAACTTGACCCCACTTACAATTCAAAAGTGACTCTACCCATCTCCAAATCCTCCCAGGCATGGTCCAGAAGTGGTCCTGCCCATTCAGAGACCTGGGGAGAGATGCCCATTCAGAAACCTGGGGAGAGATGCCCATTCATGCCCAGAGAGGCGGGCACTTCAGTTGTACTCAGTTTCAGCCCTCGTAGCCACAGTCCATGGCCAGTTCTGTCCACCTAAGGACCCACACAGTGACCTGGGGAAATCCTGCCAGGTACTAAGTGGGAGCCATACTCATCCACAAACCTAGTATTAGGCCCACCATAGGGAGACTCAACTGTAGAGCCCTGCCCTAGTGCCAGCCCTAGAGATCAAAGTCCTGAAGGCAATCCAGTCTGCCCAGGAGTAAGACAAGATTAACAACCACCCAGGCTACTGGTACCAAACTTACTAAAGCCAGACCCAAACAGCAGCCTTATGATTATGACCCACTTACCACCCATCTCCACTGCAAGCCCAAAAGGGGTCCCATCAGCCTCGGGACCCCACAAGAGAAGATCTTTACCTGCTGACACCAGTTTATAACAATTAGAAGAAGTGTTTGCTCCTTCAAATTCACAGATACCCATATAAGGCTGCATTTTGTCCATTTTTAATGGTTCTATTTTTACACAGTACTGGAAATCTCAGACAGAACAATTAGGCTAGAACACTTTCTTAAAGCCATCTATATTGAAAAGAAGTAAAAATGTTGCTGTTTATCGATGACATGATCTTGTATTAGAAAACCATAACAATACATCAAAATAGTGTTTCAGATAATAAGCACACTCAGTAAATTCGCAGAATATAAAATTAACTACAAATATCAGCTGTGTTTTCATACACAAATAGAAAACTATTAGATAAAAAGAAAAAACTCAGTTACAATAGCATCAAAATCTTAAACTTTTAACAGTAACTTTAACCAAGGCAAATGATTTTTTTGGTACCAATCTTTATGTATTTATTCACACATTTGACTAAAATGTTACAGTTAGGAGTGAAATCATTACAATGACATAAGTAACTCTACAGACAGACCCCCAAGTGCAGAGTCAAATTGCCGTAAGTCAGAACATGAGGCAACTGCAACTCCTTAGCACCTATGCATGCACTCACGCTCTTGCATTCTTTCTCTCTCTCTCTCTCCTTCCCTCCCTCCCTCCCTCTCATGTGCACATCCCTCCATACCCCAACGATCACAGGTGCTAAGTTCAGATGTAACCCAAGGACTCTTCCCTGGCTTCTGTCAGGTCTTGGGGAGAAGAGAGAAGTGATGAATGAAAAGCAGCTGTGACTGCTCAATGCATCTCTCTGCTCTGCTAACAATGAGTCAAAGAAGGCAAGACATAGACATCGGGACAGCTATTTCCTTGGCACAAAAATGAACAGACAACAAGAAGGTCAAGGAAGGGTTTAAGATAGTCTTGGGTTTAAATTATTTTTCAATACCACAAAAGGGTAGCAAGTGGGATAAGAAAGAAAACTCTGGCCATCAAGATTCCAGAAACAGGGAGAGAGGAGGATTTAAAACTTGATCCCTATTCTCTCAACAGATTGCAACTTGACCATAAGCAAAACCAGCTAGGTCAAACTGACAGCATCTAAACAGCATAGTTTGCTTTTATTTTGGCTCTGAAGAGAGGAAGAAAAACTTTTTGGAGGAACCTGATGGTCACATAAACCACATCCCCACTATATTAGTATTTGTCACAAGATTACATCTGTGTTCACACAGCTTGTCTATAGATCTGAGAGCTCCAAGGGAGTGGCCCAGCCCCCCATTCCTGCCTTTAGCCTTCTGAAAAGAACAAGTCAAACCTGAAATGTGACAAATGCCTGAATCAAACTGATGTTTTCTATACAATGGGACTATGTATGAATCCTGCTCATCTCCTCCTTTTTGACACAAAAGTTAAAGCATTTTTAAACTAAATTTAAATGTGACGTTTTGAGCAACAAAAAGCTACTATCTAAAAGGATTAGTTTCCCAGTGCTCTTGGTAAATGGGAAAGTTTAGGAAGGAGGCAATAATCTAATGAATATAGAACTGGCCAGTTCAAAGGAAACTGCTTTGGATAAGGTGAATCAATGGGTGGTTGGTACTGTGCAGGCAGAGAAAGAAATGTCTTGGTACAAACCTCATGTGCCAAGGTGAAAAATTTTTACACTGAAATATATTAGATATTGATGAAAGAAACTGAAGAAGACACAAATGCAAAAAGATTTCATGTTCATTTATTGGAAGAATAAATACTATTAAAGTGCCTTATTACTTAAAGTATAGATTCAATGAACTCCCTATCAAAATTCCAATGTCATTTTTCACAGTAATAGAAAATACAACCCTGGCCAGGTGCAGTGGCTCACACTTGTAATCCCAGCACTTTGGGAGGCTGAGGCAGGCAGATCACAAGGTCAGGAGTTTGAGACCAGCCTGGCCATATGGTGAAATCCTGTCTCTAGTAAAAATACAAAAAAATTATCCAGGCATGGTGGCACATACCTGTAATCCCAGCTACTCAGGATGCTGAGGCAGGAGAACTGCTTCAACTGGGGAGGGGGAGGTTGCAGTGAGCCAAGATCACACCACTGCCCTCCAGCTTGGGTGACAGAGCGAGACTCCATCTCAAAAAAAAAAAGGAAAAAGAAAAGAAAAGAAAATACAATCCTAAAATTTATATGGAACTAGAAAATACTTTGAATAACCAAAGCAATCTTGAGGAATAAGAACAAAGCTAAGAGCATTATACTTTCTGGTTTCAATCTACGTTTGAAGACTATTGTAATAAAAACCATATGATATATGCACAAGAATGGACAAAACAATTGGAGAACCCAGAAACAACTCCATGCATATAAGGCCAACTAATCTTTGACAGGGGCACGCAGAATACACAATGAAAAAAGTATAGTCCCTTCCATACTTGGTGCTGGGAAAACTGAATACCCACAAGCAAAACAACAAAATTAGACCATTAATCTTACGTCATACCTGATGATTAACTGAAAATAAAGACCTACATGTAAGACATAAATACTCAAGAATCTTAAAAGAAAACACATTTAAAAAACATCTTGATACTGGTCTTGCCAATGAATTTCTGAATACCACAGCAAACAGAAGCAAATATAAACAAGTTGGACTGCATCAAACTAAAAAGCTTCTTCACAGCCAAGAAAACAATAAAATAAGAAAATCTGCAAACCATATATCTGATAGATGGTTAATGTCAAAAATAGGTAAGGAACTCATACAAATCAAAGGCAAAAACAATAATAATAATGGTAATAATAATCTGATTAAAAAATAAGCCAAAGACTGAATAGACATTTTTCCAGTAAAGACATACAGATGGATAACAGGTAATGCAAAGGTGCTCAACATCACCAATCATCATGCATTTGCAAATTAAAACCATGCTGAGACATCACTTTCCATTTGTTAGGATGGCTAATATCAAAAAGAAGAGAGATAACAAGTGTTCACAAGAATGTGAAGAAAAAGAAATTCTGTACAACTGTACCAAGTTGTAACTTGGTAGGGTCATTATGAAAACCAATATAAAAGAGTTTTTATTTTAAAAAATTATTTTTAATAGTACTACTAAACAATCCAGCAATCCCACTTCTGCATATACAACTAAAGAAAATAAAATCAGCATCTCAAAGAAATATCAGCAACATCATGTTCATTGCAGCATCATCCACAATTGCAAAGATATGAAAACAATCTAAATGTTTGTGGATGCTGAATGGATGAAGAGAATATGGTATATATACATAGTAGAGTATTATACAGCCATAAAAAATGACATCCTGCCATTTCAACAAGATGGATGGACCTAGAAGACATTATGCTAAGTGAAATAGCCAAAAACAGAAAGACAAATACTGTATGATCTCACTTCTATGAAGAATATAAAAAGGTTGAACTCACAGAAGCAGAGTATGAAAGCAGTTGCCAGGGCTCAGAAGTGGAGAAGATGGAAGATATTCAAAGGGTACAAATTTTCAGCGATAACATAAATAAGTTTTGGAGATCTAATGTATGGCTTCATGACTATAGTTAATAATGTTATGTATACTTTAAATTTGCTAAGACAGTAGACCTTAAGTGTTCTCACTACAAAAAAAGGTAACCATGTGAGGTGATACATGTGTGTCCTCATTAACTTGATTATGTTAGTCACTTCACAATCTATGCACATATAAAATCATTACACTGTACACAATGAATACAATTACCCAATTATTTGTGAAAAAAATCCACATTACACACAAAGATACACATATACACATGTAAATGCATATATGTGTGTGTGTGTGTATATGTATGTATGTATGTATGTATATGAAGGTCCTGGTAAACTTGATACCAAACAGGAGAAAATTATAAAATACAATTATTTAAAAAGAAAGTAACAAGTGGGAGTTTAATATATGCTCAGCAATGTTTTAAGCTCCCCAGTAACAGAGTATATTTGAGAAATGTATGAAGAAGGTACATTAAATTGTATTGCAGTTGAAGAATTTGGGCATGCAGAGTTTAAATTACCAATCTCAGTTTATACTACAAACACTTATAATATTATTTTGAAGTAAAATAGCATTAGACTTTCAAATATTTAGGGAGATGTTTTGTGTTCTAATAAAAATTACTAAGTATAAATTTCTGCAAAATCACATTTGAAACCTCCACTGGATAGGAAATCATAAAGCAGAAAACACACAACATCTGTCTGTGGTGTTTCTGGAATTGAAGAACCCATCCCAATTCAGCACTACTCTCACACGTTTCAGACATGGTGCAAACAGAGAAGTGAAAAAATGGTTTAACATAAAATTTCTCAGTAATAAGCAGATATTTCTGTCCTCAAAAGCAGTGACATCACACCGTCTCTTATAGGCCATGGAGAAGACTGATTGCCACTGTAAACTCAAAGAATATTACTGAAGGGGAAGTAGATTACTTAGAGAATTCAAGAGCGTGAAATAGATGTTCCCATGCGAAATCAAGAGAAACAAACGCAGGCTTCTCAAAAACTACTTCCATTGGAGCAGAGCTTCTCAGACCACATTTCAAGTCCAGCCTAGCCAACGTGGTAAAACTCTGTCTCTACTAAAAATACAAAAAGATAGCCGGGCATGGTGGTGCATGCTTATGGTCCCAGCTACTCGGGAGGCTGACGTGGGAAGATCGCTTGAGCCCGCGGGGAGGAGGTCGCAGTGAGCCGAGGTTGCACCACTGTTCTCCAGCCTGGGTGACAGAGTGAGATCCTGTCTCAAAAATAAATACATTAATTAATTAAAGTAAATATTAAAATTAACCAAGCATGGTGGCACACGCCTACAGTTCCAGTTACTTAGGAGGCTAAGATGTGCAGATCGCTTGAGCCCAGGAGATCAAGGCTGCATAAGCCGAGATTGCACCACTGCACTCCAGCCTGGGTGACAGAGTGAGACCCTGTCTCTAAATACATACATACATACATACATACGTACATACATACATACATACATACATACATAAGATAAAATAAAAATAATATCTTAAAACTATTTTGAATTAAATAACAGATGCTAGTTGGATGTCTGGGTCATTTCCAATTATGAAAAAGTTTACAATATAGGGAAACATGTTTCTAAAATTCGTGGAATGGTTTCATCTATAAAATACTAACATCTGATAGACAGCTCTGGGTTTCTTGTTTCTTAGGTTTTCACTAAAATTTAAAGTTTCTAAGAATAAGAATTCTAGTTAGCATATAATTCTGTAAGTTGTGTTCTTACTAAGAAGAGATCATTTTATATAACTTGGAGGTTATTTAAAATTTATTTAGCATGCTATAGATGGTCTCTGTAAGCTGTGATAAGAAAATTTATGTAAAAAAATTTATATGTACTTAAAATTGGCCAAGGGGATCCCAAAGAAACCTGAAAAACTAGTCCAAGCCATGAAGGGAAGGAGGGTTAGATGTGCCTCTTCATACCCTCCCCACTTTGGAGTTTAGGAACAACTGACCAGCATTAACATTAAAATTGATATCATAAGACTGGCAATACAGGCTCTTTGAAACAATAAGATACCAAATTATAAACAAGACCTAACACCATGCCTGGCAAGGGTTAAGTCACACACTTCTACACTTAAAAAGTTAACTAGATTCTAACTACCACAGGATTTTTGTTTTCTGCTAGCAGCCAAAGAAGTACTGGCCTCAAGATAAGTAATATTAAAACAATTTATGTGCCGGGTGTGTTGGTTCATGCAGGTAATCCCAGCACTTTGGGAGACCAAGGCAGGCAGATCATCTGAGGTCAGGGGTTCGAGATCAGCCTGGCCAACATGGCAAAATCGTGTCTCTACTAAAAATACAAAAAAATTAGCTGGGTGTGGTGGCATGCACCTGTAATCCCAGCTACTTGGGAGGCTGAGGCATGACAATCGCTTGAACCCGGAGGGTGGAGGTTGCAGTGAGCTGAGATCTTGCCACTGCACTCCAGCCTGGGCAACAGAGCGAGGCTCCATCTCAAAAAAAAAAAAGAAAAAGAAAAAAGAAATTACACATCTTCATGCCTTTGTGTCCTGAAAAGACCTTTTGACAGACAGGGTCTAACTGTACATTTAAATGTTGTCTCCATCCCAAAATGAACGTGGGTCATATATTACATGCATATTTATTTGTTCAATACACATGTGTCAGGACCGCCTTCATGAATATTCACAGCTCCTCCTGTAACCTGTTAAACACGTTAACCATTCTGATGTCAGATCATCATAGAAGCTGCAGGTACAACTGACAGTGCAGAACTTAATTATTAATCAATTTAATAGTTAAGATTGAATGCTGGCTGGGCACGTTGGTTCACACATGTAATCCCAGCACTTTGGGAGGCTGAGGCAGGCAGCTCACATGAAACCAGGAGTTCGAGACCAGCCTGGCCAACATGGAGAAACCCCATCTCTACTAAAAATAAAAAAAATAAAAAAAACTTAGCCAGGCATGGTGGTGCACACCTGTAATCCCAGCTACTCGGGAGGCTGAGGCATGAGAGTTACTTGAACCCAGGAGGCTGAGATTACAGTGAGCTGAGATCACACCACTACACTCCAGCCTGGGCCACAGAATGAGACTCTGTTTCTCAAAAAAGATTGAATGATGTGGGTACTTCCAGGATAACTCTGGAAATATCCTCAGCCCTACAAGACATGCACAAGCAAACTAATGCTATGTCTGATCCCACAATGTCTTTAAATCAATGGCTTGCCTCATGATTTGTATCTGGCCCCTCCTGGTGGGAAAAGTTGCTCATGATTACAGGGATAGGATTATTCTTCTGCTGTGGACTGCATTGCTGTTACACACTCCCCATGATGCTCCAGCGGATCTCTTCTCTAAGTCCAGGGACTCTCGAACACTTTCAACTCTGGGTGGATAGGTTCATTCCGTGGCCCCCTGACTATGCCCCTTTTCAATAGGAAGTAGCCAGAATGAATCAGTTGCATGTTTTCCACAGAGACAGAATGAAACTTGACAGTGGGGAGTTTGTAACCAGGGACCTCAGTTATTTAAATCACCCTCTTTTTTTTCTTCCTTCTCTCCCCTCTGACCACTTTATACCTAACCTCTCTAGATACTCCCCTCTGGCAATGCCTGCTTATCCAATTATGCACTTAAAAAATTCCAGGCTGGGTGCAGTGGCTCACACCTGTAATCCCAGCACTTTGGGAGGCCAAAGCAGGAGGACTGCATGAGCCCAGGAGTTCAAGACCAGCCTGGGCAACATAGGGAGACTTCATCTCTACAAAAAAATTAAAAAATTAGCCGGGCAGGGTGGCACATACTTGTGATCCCAGCTACTCAGGAGGCTGAGGCAGGAGGATTGCTTCAGACCAGGAGGTCGAGGCTTCAGCAAGCCATGATTGCACCACTGCATTCCAGCCTGGGCAACAGAATGAGATCCTGTCTAAAAAAAGAAAAAAAAAAAAAAAGTCCAGAGACAAATCTTGAAAAAACCAGGCAGGCAGCCCCTGTGGAATTTTCCCACTTGAGGGGGTGTTGGGCACAATTAGTTCACCACCATCAGCCCAAAGTCAGGTAATCAACAACCAGACTTCCAGAAGGGCAAATCCCCAGGAGAGTCACCGGAAGAAGATCCACAGACATGCACACTGCACCCTGCACCACGCCCACATGCCTCTCACATCAAGCTTCCCTTTAAAACTCCTATAGTGAATTTTAAAATGTAAGATGGTACTTTATAACACTAGCTCACCATCTTCTTGGTTGTCTGGCTCTCCAATTAAACCCCCTTTTCCTCATGTCAACCCTCACCTCTTGTGTTCTGGCTTTCAAGTGGTGAGCAGCTGAACCTGGGTCTGGTTACATGGCCACATCATTACCTATATGTGCATGTGTACAAGTGGGCAGAATTATATGGTGACATCTGAATGGGGGAGGGATGTGCCCTCAGAACCCATTCCCTCTGTGTCTCCAGTTGCCACTGACCCTGGGACAGACATGAGATTCACAGGACAATTTACAATGTGACAGCCTGTGTGCAGAACAGACCCTCAATTCTTCAAGACACCTGAAGTCTCCTTCCAGCCCAGGACCTGTGTGACCCATGCTGGGTGATTCACAGGCACACATATGTCCTTGACTCCCCTGATATTCACTGGAGACACTCAACCCTCGGCTCACTACAACCTCTACCTCCTGGGTTCAAGCGATTCTCCTGCCTCAGCCCCCCGAGTAGCTGGATTTCAGGTGTGCACCACCACACCCGGCTAATTTTTGTATTTTTAGTAGAGATGGGGTTCCACCATGTTGGCCAGGCTGGTCTTGAACTTTTGACCTCAGATGATCTGCCCACCTCGGCCTCCCAAAGTGCTGGGATTACAGGTGTGAGTCACCATGCCCAGCCAATAGTGCATTATGTGGTAAAATAAAGTAACTATTTTTAAAAAGGCAAACAAATGAAAATCTTCCCCACTGTAGTCTCACTTCCCCAAATAACCATGAGGGACACATTTTTGTATCCTTCTGAAATGGCTCCATGACTTTTCCATGCATGCCATCCTTAATAAAAGGGCTCACTCTTAACCCAATCTGCAATCTCAGTTCCTGAGGTTCTAGGCAACATTATCCTACTCTTCGACTGAAGACGAACCTCAAGAAGAGTTTTCCTCTCAGAGCATAAAGCAACCAGAAACCGAGGCGTGCTTCATGATACTGGTGTGTGTGGAGGGAAGGCTGCGCAAGCATCCGCATTGTGCCCAGGCATAACCTTCTTTGCAAGCAGAAACCAGCTCCAAAATAGCTATTTCCTGAATGAGTCGCCACCCATGCTGAGCCCTATTGTCATCTGCCTCCTCCACTGAGCCTGGCAGCTCATAGTTGGAGTATTTATGCCCAGGTGGGCATTCCAGGACAGTGTTCTCCCCCTACACCCGCACTTCTGTACTGGGGACAAAAAAATCGGTTAACAATAAGAAAGAATAGAATTTTTTTTTTTTTTTTTTTTTTTTTTGAGGCAGAGTTTCATTCTTGTTGCCCAGGCTGGAGTGCAACCTCTGCCTTCCAGGTTCAAGCAATTCTCCTGCCTCAGCCTCATGAGTAGCTGGGATTACAGGCAACTGCCACCATGCCCGGCTAATTTTTTTGTATTTTTAGTAGAGATGGGGTTTCACCATATTGGCCAGGCTGGTCTCGAACTCCTGACCTCAGGTGATCCACCCGCCTCGGCCTTCCAAAGTGCTGGGATTACAGGCATGAGCCACTGCACCAGGCAGAAATTTTTTAATCTGATGAATGTGAACTACTTCTAAATGATTAGGCCCATGCAGGCACAGAAATTAGGCAACAGTTATGTCTCACTTCCTCCCTTGAGCTATGTAATCACTTTGTGAAGCTGCTTGCTCTGTGGAATCTGGGGTGACTGATGCAACAAGTGGGTATAAATTAACCTAAAATTCCACATGCTGGACAACAAAACCCCTACCCTATAGTTCAACAATGTATATTCAATCACTATCAGTGTTTTTTCTTGTGCAGTTCATGAGCATCATTCCGCAAGGAGTCACCCAAGAGCTGTGAATCATGGGCCAAGCCTTTTGTGTACCAATACATATGTAAACCAGTGCAAATTCCTGACAACACTGTATCAGCCCACTTCCTATTCTTTTATCTTTATAAACCTTGTAACAAAGGCCAAATGTGGTTCCTATTTGAGGTTATTTGAGTCTGAGTCTCCCAAGTAGTCATCCTCACCTTGGCCTGAAGCAAATTCTTTAAAATTATATTTTGTCGCTGGGACCGGGTGCCTCACGCCTGTAACCCCAGCACTTTGGGAGGCCTAGGCGGGCAGATCACCTGAGGCCAGGAGTTCAAGACCAGCCTGGCCAACATGATGAAACCCCGTCTTTACTAAAAATACAGAAATTAGCTGGGCATGGTGGTGAGCACCTGTAATCCCAGGTACTCAGGAGGCTGAGGCAGGAGAAACTCTCGAACCCTGGAGGCAGAGGTTGCATGTAGTAAGCTGAGATCATGCCACTGCACTCCAGCCTGGGCAACAAGAGGAAAACTCCGTCTCAAAAATTTAAAAAATTACATTTTGTACCTTAGCTTTTTTTGTTACGTCAACTTTTCTGGTGCAGTGAGCAGGACTGCAGGATTCAAGACTCTCTTTCCTCCCCACAACCAACCAACACTCTGGGACTCGGTGCCTGGCTGACCAGAACCTCTTGTGTTCATTCCTCTGGCTCCAAGTGCACTGTTGAGTGTAAGGGGTGAGTCCTCCTGAATTTAGACCTCGTTATTGGTTGGTGAGACCTAGACTTTACTTGAGCTGTTCTTTTCAACCCTCCCTTTCTAGAAAACACATTTCCATCTCCAGCCACAGGCAGAAGTTTGGGTTTCAAAATTTAAAAAAATAAAAAAGAATGAAAGAAAAGAAAACTTCTTTCTCTGCCTCATGATAGGAGGTCTAGGGTATGATACTGCCAGTCTAACACTGCTGGTTTCACTTTTTTTTTTTTTTTTTTTTTTTGAGATGGAGTCTCACTCTGTCACCCAGGCTAGAGTGCAGTGGCATGATCTCAGCTCACCGCAACCTCCATCTCCCAGGTTCAGGCGATTCTCCTGCCTCAGCCTCCTGAGTAGCTGGGATTACAGGCACCTGCCAGCATGCCCAGCTAACTTTCGTATTTTTAGTAGAGATGGGGTTTTGCCATGTTGGCCAGGCTGGTCTCGAAATCCTGGCCTTAGATGATCCACCCACCTCAGCCTCCCAGAGTGCTGGGATTACAGGCGTGAGCCAACACACCTCGCCTAATTTCATTTTTTTGGACTAAAATCACATAACATGCTTTTAAAATTGCAGCTGCTTCCTAGTCCTTGTAATTTGAACTTGTTTTCTCATTTGTGACCAATTCCTGTTAGTTTCAAACCAAAAGGTGCATGAGGGTGAACTCTCTCACTCCAACTAGAAGAGGCAATTGCTCCGTCTGACCCATTTGGGTGCCCTAGGCAACTAGAGATTTAGCAGAGGTGCTGGGACACTTTTCAATGATGCATACCATTTCTCAATAAGGTATACAAGTCTCATAGGGCCTCCCCACAAGAAGTCCCCACTCCTCTCACCTGTGGGGACTTTTAGCTCAACTGGAAGGTGCACTCAAGGGTTGGCCCGTGATTCACAACTCTTGGGTGACAGCTTGAGGAATGATGCTTACAAACTGCACATTTTGACCTGGTACACTGTTCTGGCTTTGATCACTTTTGAAAAGTTCCTAAATTATGAGAAGCTGCTCATCAAAACTGAGCCCTCCCTTCTGGGGCAGCTCCCCTTGGAAACAGTAGCTGGAGTTATGTATAATACCTACAGGACTCCATCTTGCAAATGTCTAGCTAAATGGGCCCACATGGCTTCAGATAACCCCAAATACAATGGCCAAAATGGAGATCTTCTGAAATTTCTAAATTACTAATGCATTTGCATGCATAATTGGAACAAGGTTTTAAAAAAAATTTAATGAAAGCGCCACTTTCCACTTTGTTTTTTCTGGCTTGATTTTTTTTTTTTTTTTAGACAGTCTCGCTGTGTTGCCCAGGCTGGAGTGTGCAGTGGAGCGATCTCAGCTCACTGCAGCCTCTGTCTACTGAGTACAAGCGATTCTCCTACCTCAGCCTCCCGAGTAGCTGGGGTTACAGGTGCCCACCACCATACCTGGCTCATTTTTGCATTTTTAGTAGAGAAGGGGTTTCGCCATGTTGGCCAAACTGGTCTTGAACTCCTGACCTCAGGTGATCCACCCGCCTCGGCCTCCCAAAGTGCTAGGATCACAGGCATCATCGCACCCAGCCGCTTCTGGATTGTCATAAGAGATTTGATTTTTTAAGACAGCTCTTCTTTCACTCCCTCAAGAAAACCCTTAAACTCAAACACTCTGACGTTGCAGCAAAATTTATAATATATTCCTTGGAGACTTACCACATCTTTGGAGTACTCATTTGTGATCTTCTCTAACCCCATGGACAGTGTTTGTTTTCCTTTTTTTTTTTTTTTTTTTTTTGAGACGGATTCTCTCACTGTCAGGCTGGAGTGCAGTCGTGTGATCTCTGCTCACTGCAACTTCCCCCTCCTGGGTTCAAGCAATTCTCCTGCCTCAGCAGGAGTAGCTGGGACTATGGGCACATGCCACTACACCCAGCTAATTTTTGTATTTTTAGTAGAGACAGGGTTTCACCATGTTGGCCAGGATGGTCTCAATCTCTTGACCTTGTGATCTGCCCGCCTCAGCCTCTCAAAGAGCTGGGATTACAGGCGTTAGCCACTGTGCCCAGCCTTGTTTTCCTATTTTACTGTCTCTTTTAGTCTTCTGTCTGGCCTTTGTGGTCAGCAGAGAAGCAAAGACTCTAGAATATAGGGCCTGCAGACATGATTGCACCCTACTTGTAGTAAGCTGTCCTTGGGAGAGGTTTTGATTATGAATGAGCAAAAACTTTCTGCTCTCTTTAGAGACCCTGGTTAAAGCCACAAAAGACTTTTTGGGTTTGGTCTCATGCGTGTTTATTTCTGTTGGTTTTCAGTCACTTATTCAGGTATACTTTTGATTTAAAATTTGGGTTTATATTTAGAGTGCAATAGCAACTCTTTGTTCTGTTTGGTTAGCCTTCTCTCCTAAGCTAAATGAAAACATATACTCAGAAACAAAGGAAAGTGTTTATTAAAACATTTCAGAGACAAACTACTTTAAATAGTGATTACCCTAGACCTCCGGTAAACAAATATGCCCCATCTCCAGAACTCCCTCTTGATGTAAATTTTAGACTGGAAAAGCCAAAAAACAGGAATGTTTGCTATTTACCTGGCTAAAACCTGATTTTACAAAAATTGAGAGCTCTATAGGAAAAAGTTCACTTCACTAAAACTGATATTTAAGTTATATATGTATACATACATTGATTTGAGGTGTTTTCTCTGACCTCAAATCAATGTATGTATAACTTAAATATCAGTTTTAAATATCAGTTGCTTCACAGTCAACTGAATTCCTCTCTTCTCAAACCCCAGCTACCAGATGTGCTCCCAGTGTCTGTTCCTCTTTTTGTTGACATGATTTTTGCCAAGGATAATGTAAAAACTTCATTGGCCCTTTGGAAAATAAGATTTAAATAATATATTTTAACTCAGTTATTAGAGATGAAACAGCCCACAAAAACTCACCCTACTTCACTTCTTCCGTAATCTTTGTCCTCCTGGTTTTTCTATTGCATCATTTCTATATTGTCAGAGTAGATAACATTTACATTCTGTTTTTCTCCCCCAAACCTGGGTTGTTTAGTCTTAGTTTTGCAATTATATACACTTAATGCTCCTGCTTGTCCCTTTGCTGAAGTTCCCTTTGCTATCCATTGGTGGGTAAAGTTTATTCATTAACAGTTTCCTCAAGAAAAATATTCCCATGGGAGGCCGGGCATGTTGGCTCACGCCTGTAATCCCAGCATTTTGTGAGGCCGAGGCAGGCGGATCACCCGAGGTCGGGAGTTCGAGACCAGCCTGACAAACATGGAGAAACCCCATCTCTACTAAAAATACAAAATTAGCCAGGCATGGTGGCATATGCCTGTAATCCCAGCTATTCGGGAGGCTGAGGCAAGAGAATCGCTTGAACCCGGGAGGTGGAGGTTGCAGTGAGCTGAGATCATGGGCCACTGCACTCCAGGCTGGGCGACAAAGCAAGACTCCATCTCCAAAACAAAACAAAAAAAAGAGTGAATTGTATAGTAAACAAATCATATCTCAATGAGACTGGGGGAGCCAGTCATCAAAACTCATTGTTGAATATAATTGTGATCTGAGTACTTCACAATGTGTAAAATACACTTCAAAAACTAATGCCACGTGGCCAAGTGTGGTGGCTCATGCCTGTAATCCCAGCACTTTGGGAGGCTGAGGTGGGCGGATCACCTGAGGTCAGGAGTTCAAGACCAGCCTGGCCAACATGGTGAAAACCCATCTCTACTAAAAATATAAAAATTAGCCAGTCATGGTAGTGGGCGCCTGTAATCCCAGCTACTTGGGAGGCTGAGGCAGGAGAATTGCTTGAACCCAGGAGACCAAGGTTGCAGTGAGCCGTCATGGTGCCATTGCACTCCAGCCTGCGTGACAGAGTGAGACCAGGTCTCCAAAAAAATAATAATAATAATGTTACCTGCACAGCGTGGTAAATATAGCTAATAATAGTGTATTGTGCACTGCAAACTTGCTGAGAGAGTAAATTTCAAGTGTTCTCACCACAAAAGTTATTTGAGGCGAGAAATATGCAAATTAGACTAATTTTCCACATTGTATTGATGAAAATGCAATGTTGTTTTGTACCCCATAAATATAGGCAAATATTGTTTGTCAATTTACAATAAAAATAAACTTTAAAAATAATTCTGCCATTCATAATGAATGGGTATGGTTGGGTGCAGTGGCTTACACCTGTAACCCCAGCATTTTGGGAGGCCAAGGTGGGCAGATCACTTGAACTCAGGAGTTTGAGGCCAGCCTGGGCAAAAAAGTGAGACCCCCTGTCTCTAGAAAAACTGTAAAAAATTAGCCGGGCGTGGTGGCGAGCATCTGTGTTCCCAGCTACTTGGGAGGCTGAGGTGGGAGGATCACTTGAGCCCAGGAGGCAAAGGGTACAGTGAGCTGAGCTTGTACCACTGCACTCCAGCCTGGGTGACAGAGTGAGACTCTGGCTCAAGAAAAGAGAAAAACGAAAGGGATGGAAACGTGTGTACATACTATACATATGTAACTATAGAGATACTTGCATATTTATATAGACTATACTAAGAAGCATACCCACAAAACTATCAAGACTATGCACCTCTGATATATGAAACTAAGATTGAAAGAAGGGAGGAAAAGGTATACAGGGGAACATTTCCTTTTTCTTTATACCCTTAATTTCTTTCAACAGTGTTGTCTTTCACAATTTATAACTTGTTCTTTTTTGAGACGGAGTCTCACTCTGTCACCAGGCTGGAGTGCAGTGGCATGATCTCAGTTCACTGCAACCTCCACCTCCTGGGTTCAAGTGATTCTCATGCCTCGCCTCCCAAGTAGCTGGGATTATGGGCATGCACCACCATGCCCGGCTAATTTTTGTATTTTTAGTAGAGGCGGGGTTTCACCATGTTGGCCAGGATGGTTTCAATCTCCTGACCTCATGATCTGCCCACCTTTGCCTCCCAAAGTTCTGGGATTACAGGCATGAGCCACTGCGCCGGCCAATTTATAACTATTTTTATTTTTATTTATTTATTTTTGAGACGGAGCCTCACTCTGTCGCACCCAGGATGGAGTGCAGTGGCATGATCTCGGCTCACTGCAACCTCTGCCTCCTTGATTCAAGTGATTCTCCTGCCACAGCCTCCTGAGTAGCTGGGATTACAGGCGCCTGCCACCATGCCCGGCTAATTTTTTGTATTTTTAGTAGAGACGGGGTTTCACCATGTTGGCCAGGCTGGTCTCGGACTCCTGACCTCAGGTGATCCGCCCACCTCGGCCTCCCAAAGTGCTGGGATTACAGGTATAAGCCACTGTGCCCAGCCCTATAACTATTTTTAAATAAATTCATTGAATTTCCATTTACTTATTATTTATTTGCTTTTTAAGAGACAGGGTCTAGCTCTGTCACCCAAGGTGGAGTGAAGTAGCAAAATCATAGCTCATTACAGCCTTGAAATCCTGAGCTCAAGTGATCCTCCCAGCTCAATCTCCGAAAGTGCTGAGATTACACTATGAGCTACCAGGCCGGGTCCAGATTTCTTTTTAAATCATTCTGATTAATTTGCATTTTCCTTTGTAACAAATTAATTTTGACTACACTTTGACACGTTTATGAAACACACGAGAAAAAAGTGAGAATGGTTCGGTGCAATGGCTCGCGCCTGTAAGCCCAAGAATTTAGGAAGCCAAGGTGGGTGGATTTTTGAGCTCAGGAGTTCAAGACCAGCCTGGGAAACATGACAAAACCCTGTCTCTACAAAATATACAAAAATTAGCCAGGTGTGGTGGCACGCACCTGTAATCCCAGCTACTCGGGAGGCTCAGACATGAGAACTGCTTGAACCTGGGAGGTGGAGAATGCAGTGAGCACACCTGTGGTCCCAGCTACTCAGGTGGCTGAGGCACAAGAATCGCTTGAACCTAGGAGTTGAAGGTTACGTTGCTGTGAGCTGAGATCATGACACTGCACTCCACCCTGGGTGACAGAGCAAGGTTCTTGTCTCAAAAAACAAAGAAGTGAGAAGACAGGATGCTTTTTCATTTCAGAATTCAGCAAATCACATTTCTTGGGCAGTGAATTTGACTGAGTTTTCCGAAAAGTCAGGACAGAAATAAATTTTTTCCTTTCTCCACTTTTGAAGGAAAACACAGTATTTATACTATCTTTTATTTCTGACCATGAATACCACATAAATTAATCTTCAGTATTTCCCCCTAGAAATTCTATTGAGCAGAAATGAGCTGTTAGACATTGTAGTATAATGATATCATTTGTGATAATGTATAGCATCTTAGAAAATGTGGCCCAACTAAATCAGCATGGTCCTAAGTTGTTTTAGTGAAGTGATCAAATATCAGAGGCTTTAAATAAACCCTGGACAAGTGGCTTAAATTTCTGGTGAAATGTTCGAATCTTCAGTTCAGCTATTTTACACTATCCTTTAAGTGAGAGCATAAACCAGATTTCATGGGTGGAGGGACAAAATTAACATTTTGAAATAGCTTTTGCTTATCTTAATCAGCAAATAACCTTCAAATAAGGTTCACCAAAATACTTCAACCCAGTAATGTTTTTTGAATGCTTCCCCATTGCTCTATTATACCACTACTTTTTTTTTCTATGTTGTTTTTGCAGTGAGCCAATGATTAAGGCATTCTTTTTTCTTTCATTCCCTGATACCACCTGGGGTGGATGCAGCAGATCAATTTAACCTCTGAGTTTACCCAACTACAATATTTTTTCCAATCTGCTAATCTCCTCCAGTTAGGAACTTTGGACAGTCTCCAACAAAGACTCCAACAGTTAAACATAGATTGGACAACCTACTTGAAACTTACTGAAATTTAGTGTCAGTTACCCAAATCAATTGACCTTCAAATCAAAACATTTTATTAAAAAATGGAACAAGTAGTCTATGCAATCATCATCAAAAAGAAAGAACTTTTCTGTAGGTTTGGGTTCTTTTAAGTGTAAAATGTCAGAGAAAAATTAATCAAATTAAAATAAATGTATTAAATATGTATCTTGATTTGCCATAGCAATTAATTACAGAGAACATCAAGGCTGGCCCAATAATTTGAGAAAGTAGTTTTTCCTTTATACCAAGATGTCATCACACAAGTTTTGTAGTTCTGACTTAACTAAAGTTAAGCTATAATGTGTATGAATTCAATTATTCATTAAATAGATAAATGTATTGAGTTGTAAACACAAAATACTGTTAGACACTATGGAGAACAAAAAGGTGAATACTACTCTACCCTTAAATGATCTGTAACAAGTAATAAAAGCAGCCAGGAGCGGTGGGTCATGCCTAAATTCTGGTCTAAGGTGGGCAGATCAGTTGAGCTCAAGGGTTTGGGACCAGCCTGGGCAACATGGAGAAACCCTGTCTCTGTGAAAAATATAAAAGTTAGCTGGGCATGGTGGTGTGCACCTGTAGTCCCAGCTACTTGGGAGACTGAGGTGGAGGATCACTTGAGCCTGGGAGGTGAGGCTGCAGTGAGCCAAGATCACGCCACTGCACTCCAGCCTGAGTGACAAAGTCAGACTCTGTCTCATAAACAAACAAAAAACAAAAAACACACACACATAGAATAATAAATGTAACTAAAAACCTAACCAAATTAACAGGCTATAAAGGACTTTATTTTATTTTTTAGTTTTGAGACAGGATCTCACCATGTTGCCCATGCTGGTCTCAAACTCCAGGGATCAGCGGATTCTCCAACCTTAGCCTCCCAAACTGCTGGGATTATAGGTGTGAGCCACCACATACAGTCAGTTTTTCATTTAATTTTATTACTATTTTTTGAGGCAGGATCTTTTCTCTGTCAAGCAGGCTGCAGTGCAGTGGTATAATCGTGACTCACTGCAGCTTTGAACTCCAGGACTCAATCCATTCTCCCACCTCAGCCTCCTGAGTAGCTGGGACTACAGGCACACGCCACCACACCTGGCTAAGCTTTGTATTTTTTTGTAGAGATGGGGTTTCACCATGTTTTCCAGGCTGGTGGATTTATAATCATAATAAAAACAATAACAATTATAGCTACCATTTATTGAACATCCACTATATGTGGGATAAATTCAGTCAATTATAAATTGTGTAATCTATCAAACAAACTTTGGGTTATTGTTCCCATTTTACAAATTATGAAAATAATTCTCAGAGAGTTCAACTAAATTTCCTGAGGTCACAGTGAGTAAATGGAAGGAGCAGAGCTTAAACCTAGGACTGTGTGACATCAAAGGTCACGCTGCTTCCACTGGTGATGCTAACACCACAAGGAGAAACAGTTAAAATTTTTAAATAAAGGCACAGTGCAGTGGCTCATGCCTGTAATCCCAGCACTTTGGGAGGCCGAGGCAGGTGGATCACCTGAGGTCAAGAGTTCCGGACCAGCCTGATCAACAGGAAGAAACCCTGTCTCTACTAAAAATACAAAAATTAGCCAGGCATGGTGGCACATGCCTGTAATCCCAGCTACTAGGGAGGCTGAGGCAGGAGAACTGCTTGAATTCGGGAGGCGGAGGTTGTGGTGAGCTGACATCAAACCATTGCACTCCAGCCTGGGCAACAAATGTGAAACTCTGTCAAAAAAAAAAATTAAAATTAAAATTAAATAAATAAAAATTATCAGGTAAAAAATGTTTCTTCTTTCAAAAATACAAAAAAAAAAAAGCCCAGGTATTTAAGATTTTTATAACCTAGTAAAATCTTATGTGTTTTTTATCTGGAAGAAATCATTCTGAAGATACATAACTTGCAACATCACCATTAAACATATCCAGTTTCAAATATGTGTTCATCCCTATCTACTCTTTTTTTTTTTTTTTTTTTTTTTGAGACAGAGTCACTCTTGTTTCCCCAGGCTGGAGTCCAATGGTGCGATCTCGGCTCACTACAACCTCCACCTCCCAGGTTCAAGTGATTCTCCTGCATCAGCCTCCTGAATAGCTGGAATTACAGGCATGCCCCAATACACCCAGCTAATTTTTTTGTATTTTTAGTAGACACAGGGTTTCTCCATGTTGGTCAGGCTGGTCTCAAACACCACTCAGGTAATTCGCCCACCTTGGCCTCCCAAATGGCTGGGATTACAGGCGTGAGCCACCACACCCAGCTGCCCTGTCTACCTTTATCTTTGCAACTGAATTCTACAATTCAAATGAATTATCAACTGGGAAATTATTTTTCATATTGATGATATTCTGGTCTTTATAACAAAATCCTTAATTCTAGAAATGATGTACTTTATACATGAAAGAGGAAAGAGAGAAATTTTGTTATTTTCAAGATTTAAAATCTTATTTACGGCTGAGCATGGTGGCTCACACCTGTAATCTCAGTAGGAGGCCGAAGCAGGAGGAATGCTTGAGGCTATGATTTCGAAACTAGCTTGGGAAATAGAGCAAGACCTGGTTTCTACAAAATTTAAAAGTGAGCCAGGTACAGTGGCATGTGCCTGTAGACCTAGCTGCTCAGGAGGTTAAGGTGGGAAGATTGCTTAAGCCCAGGAGTTTGAGGCTGCAGTGAGCTTTATCATGCCACTGCATTCCAGCCTGGGCCACAGAGTGAGACCCTGTCTCTAAAAAAAAAAAAAAAAAAAAAAAAAAAAAAACACTCCACACCTTTTATTTAAGATATGCTTCATCAAGGCCAGGCATAGTGGCTCACACCTGTAATCCCACCACTTTGGGAGGCTGAGGCATGTGGATCACCTGAGCTCAGGAGTTCAAGACCAGCCTGGCCAACATGGTGAAATCTCATCTATACCAAAAATACAAAACTTAGCCGGGCGTGGTGGTGTGCGCCTGTCGTCCCAGCTAGTCGGGAGAATGAGACAGGAGAATCACTTGAACCTAGGAGGCAGAGTTTGCAGTGAGCCAAGATTGTGCCACTGTACTTTAGCCTGGGCAACAAAGTGAGAGAGTGAGACTCTGTCTCAAAAAATAAATAAATAAAACAAAGAAAACAACAACAACATATGCCTCATCACAAGTTAATAAAAACAGAAGTGACATTTTTAAAAGGAATGAAAAGTCTCTTTTGAATATAGGCTTATATTTCTCAATAAGGCTATCAAGTGAAGGTTTTAGCCTTCTTAGTAGCTAGGACTACATGAGTGTGCTACTGCACTTGGCTGAAGTCCACTTTTTTGGAAAGTTCACTTAATAAATGTATATATATTTTTGAGACGGAGTCTCATTCTGTCGACTAGGCTGCAGTGCAGTGGCACGATCTCGGCTCACTGCAACCTCCACCTCCTACTTTAGCCTCCCAAGTAGCTGGGATTACAGGCACACACCACAATGCCTGGCTAATTTGTGTATTTTTAGTAGAGACGGGGTTTCACCATGCTGGCCAGGCTGGTCTCAAACTCCTGACCTCGTGATACGCCCACCTCAGCCTCCCAAAGTGCTGGGATTACAGGCGTGAACCACCACGCCCAGCCTAGTTCACTTAATACTTTTACAAACATATATTACACCTTTGCTTGTAATTATAATCACTATTAAAAAATTACTAGCCAGGGCTGGGTGCAGTGGCTCACTCCTCAGCACTTTGGGAGGCCAAGGTGGGCGGATCACAACGTCAGGAGTTCAAGCCCAGCCTGGCCAACATGTTGAAACCCTGTCTGTACTAAAAATACAGAAATTAGCTGGGCATGGTGGCAGGCACCTGTAATCCCAGCTACTCAGGAGGCTGAGGCAGGAGAATCGTTTGAACCTGGCAGACAGAGGTTGCAGTGAGCCGAGATCGCACCATTGCACTCCAGCCTGGGCGACAGGGTGAGGCTCTGCCTCAAAAAAAAAAAAAAACAAAAACAAAAAACCCAACCAAACAAAAATTACTAGACAGGCAGGGAGCTCATGCCTGTAGTGCCAGTACTTTGGGTTTGCTTGAGCTCAGGAGTTTGACACCAGCCTGAGTAACATGGCGACATCTCATCTCTACCAAAAATATAAAAATTAGGCAGGTTTGGAGGTGCACACCTGTGGTACCAGCTATTTGGGGGGCTGAGGTAAAAGATCAATTGATCCGGGAGGTCAAGGCTGTAGTGAGCCATGATCACACCAGTACACTCCAGCCTGGGTGACCAAGCGAGACCTTGTCTCAAAGAAAAAAAAAAAAAAAAAGTAAAAACAAACAAGACACAGTATGCCAAGCTGTTCTAAACAGTTAACATTTCTTTCTTTTTTTTTTTTTTTTTGAGACAGAGTCTTGCTCTGTTGCACAGGCTGGAGTGTGGTGGTGTGATCTCAGCTCACTGCTGCAACCTCCGTCTCCCGGGTTCAAGCAATTCTCCTGCCTCAGCCTCCCGAGTAGCTGGGACTACAGGCGTGCACCACCACGCCCAGCTAATTTTTGTATTTTTAGTAGAGACAGGGTTTCACCATGTTGGCCAGGATGGTCTTGATCTCCTCACCTCATGATCCACCTGCCTCAGCCTCCCAAAGTGCTGGGATTACAGGTATGAGCCACTGCACTCGGCCCAACATATTTTTTACTTTTGTGGGGGTTTATTTTTGTTGTTGTTGTTTTTTGTTTGTTTTTTTGAGACAGAGTCTCACTGTCACCCAGGCTGGAGTGCAGTGGCACAATCTTGGCTCACTGCAAGCTCTGCCTCCCAGGTTCTCACCATTCTCGTGCCTCAGCCTCCCAAGTAGCTGGGACTACAGGCGCCCACCACCACGCCTGGCTAATTTTTTTGTATTTTCAGTAGAGACAGGGTTTCACCATGTTAGCCAGGATGGTCTCGATCTCCTGACCTCGTGATCCGCCCGCCTCGGCCTCCCAAAGTGCAGGGATTACAGGCGTGAGCCACCGCGCCCGGCCACTTTTGTGTTTTTTATTTTTTGAGAAGGAGTCACCGAGGCTGGAGCACAGTGGGCATCTTGGCTCACTGCAACCTCTGCCCCCTGGGTTCAAGCAATTCTCCCACCTCAGCCTCCTGAGTAGCTGGAAGTACAGGTGACCACCATCACGCCCAGCTAATTTTTGTTTTTTGTTTTTTTTTTTAGGACAGATGGGGTTTCACCATGTTGGCCAGGCTGGTTGAACTCCTGATCTCAAGTGATCCACCACCTCGGCATCCCAAAGTACTGAGAATACAGGCATGAGCCACTGCGCCTGGCATTTATTTATTTATTTATTTTACAAAAGTTTTTTCTTAAATGTACAACAGCTCCAAGACAACACTTAATTCCAGCTATAGGTGGCAAAAGGTGTTATGGCAGGGAATACAGATGTTTCAATATGGATGAAATAAAGGGTTACCATTTCCTCAGGCACAAGCAACAGCTCACTTTTTGGCAAATTTCTTAATTCCACCTGTGGCCAGGGGCCACTTCCCCATGGCCTTCATGTTTAGCTCCTCGAGTTTCTTCTGCTCCTCTTTTTGTTTCTGCTTGAAAGCCTTATCTTCCTCGTCCTTCTCCTTGGCCTGCTTCTTGGGCTGTTTCAGGGCCTTCTTCTTGCCACCTTTGCTGCCAGACATGGTGCCTGCCATCCATTCCCCACCCATGGCCTTTATGTTTTATAAATATATAGAGATGGGGCTTTGTCATATATATATATATATATATATATATATATATATATATATATATATATAAAATAACTAAACTCCTAGAATAAGTTTATTGTTTAATATCTGGTTTCCTAGAATTATGAAAATAATCTATACTTTAAGCAAATTCATGTGACATCACTAAATTTTACATACGATGATAAAAACTTCAGAAGTACAGAAAAGGATTTACTACTTAAAACTATGGGCCAACATTTGAGGAGGCTAAGGCAGGAGGATTGCTTGAGCCCAGAAGTTCAAGATCACCCTGAGCAACACAGTGAAACCTGGTCTCTTCAAAAAATTTTTAAAATTAGCCAGGCTTGGTGGCACACAATTGGTGGCACTCAGGAGACTGAGGTGGGAGGATCACATGAGCCCAGTAGGTTTTGGCTGCAGTGAGCAGCTGCTGCACTCCAGCCTGGGTGAGAGAGTGAGACCCTGTCACAAAAAAATATAAACAAACAAAGAAACAAAACTACGGACCAGGAATGGTTGCTCATGCCTGCAATCCCAACAGTTTTGGAGGCCGAGGCAGGAGGATCACTTGAACCCAGGAGGTGGAAACCACCCTGGGAAACATTTCAAGACCCCTCCTTTATATTAAAAAACAAATTTTTTAAATTAAAAAATAAATATGGCCGGGCACGGTGGCTCGTGCCTGTAATCCCAACACTTTGGGAGGCTGAGGTAGGCGGATCACCTGAGGTCAAGAGTTGGTAACCAGCCTGGCCAACATGGTGAAACCCTGTCTCTACTAAAACTACAAAAAATTAGCTGGGCGTGGTGGCATGCACCTGTAGTCCCAGCTACTCGGGAGGCTGAGGCAGGAGAATCACTTGAACCCAGGAGGCAGAAGTCACAGTGAGCTGAGATCACACCACTGCACTACTGCCTGGGTGACAAAGTAAGACTCTGCCTCAAAAGTAAATAAATAAGTAAATAAATAAATAAATAGGCCACTGTTACCTCTGTTACCCACATTCTCTTCCATAGGCCATTTTGGCTGGTAAATCTTACCATCCAATCTTTTACATATATATATGTGTGTGTGTGTGTGTGTGTGTGTGTGTATACACACATATATTTTGGACATTGAAAGACATTCCATTATTAAAATCATTATCACTTAAAAATGAATTAAGAAGGCCAGGTGCAGCAGCTTATGCCTGTTCTTTGGGAGGCTGAGAAGAATGGGTCGCTTTGAGCTCAGGGGTTCTAGACCAGCCTGGCCAACATGGCGAGCGAAACCCCATCTCTACAAAAAATACAAAAATTAGCTGGGCGTGATAGCATGTGCCTGTGATCTCTGCTACTTGGGAGGCTGAGGCTGTGGAATCACTTGAACCCAGGAGGCAAAGGTTGCAATGAGCCGAGATTGTGCCACTGTACACCAGCCTTGGGGATAGAGTGAGACCTGTCTCAAAAAAAAAAAGAATTAAGATCCAAACAAAAATTAAATAAAGTTATTAGTTGTCTCTTTTTATCTGGCTCATGAGAATATATTCTAGTCAGTAAATGGGGAGCTATACAGTAAGGAAAGTACAACTCAGAAACGGTATGAATCTGGCACTGTCAAAACACAAACACCGTATCAGATGAGCCTAAGTATTCAAGATACAAGGCATATGTTCTTTTGTGGACTAGGAAAAATTCAAGACTTTTTTTTTTTAATAGCTTGAATGAAATTTTCCTTAAAACCCTCCAACTCCATTTGGCTTTTATTCACTCTGATTCTCTGTTTGGGATCATTCCTAGAAATCACAGAACGGATATGAGTCTTGACTCACTGGAAATACACATGCTCCAGTGATAAACGAATGCCTGCGTATGAGCTGGCTTAGTGAGAACTCAGCCCTGAAATCCAGTCTGATCATCTCCAGGCAAAATGCTGTATTACAGTTTCTGGGTATAGAAACCAGAAGCCCACATGTGTCTTTGATTGTATGAATAAACACTGAGGGATGTGCACACGTCCTTAACAGTTTTTACCAGTTTATGACAAAATGAGTTCAATAAAGACCATGTGCTGTCATAAAACTAAATTATTGAATTTATATGACCTTCCTGTGTTCTGATATTATCTTCTTCCCATTTTAAAAAATTCAAGCTGGTATCCCTTTGTGAATACTTTCAACTCCCACTCTGAATTTTTTCCTCACTGGCCCATTAAATCCAGAAGTCTGGGATTTGTTGCCTGGGATTATACAGGAACTATCAAAATTGCATGGCTTTTTTTTTTTTTTTTTTTTCCTGAAGGATGGTCAAGCTTAGTATTTGATCTAGCAACATTTGCAACATGTTGCTACAAGTAATGGAATGTTGCATTATAACCATCTGTTTAAAAACTTTAAAGAAATTACCAATGATTTATCTTACTAACTGAAACAAAATTATAGATAAATAAGCAGAAGAAAATTTTAGCAACTATGTCATCTTTCATTTATAGGTTTTTTTGTTTGTTTGAAAGGGAGTCTCCCTGTGTCACCAAGGCTGGAGAGCAGTGACCCAATCTCAGCTCACTGCCACGTCTGCCTCCCAGGTTCAAGCGATTTTCCTGCCTCAGCCTCCTCCCAAGTAGCTGCGATTACACCACCTGCCACCACACCTCGCTACTATTTGTATTTTTAGTAGAGACGGGGTTTCACCATCTTGGCCACGCTGGTCTTGAACTCCTGACCTCAAGTGATCCTCTCGTCTCTGCCTCTCAAAGTGCTGGGATTACAGACGTGAGCCACCGCACCTAGCCTATTTATAGCTTAATGGATTTTAAAATAAACAGATAACTCAATTGTATCTAATTTAGTAATTTTGGCAGGAGAGGGTGGCTGTAATCCCAGCTGCTCAGGATAATGAGAAAGGACAGTAGTTTGAGCCCTGGAATTGAAAACCAGCCTAGGCAGCACAGCAAGACCTAAATTCAACAAACAAACAACAAACAAACATAACCAGAGTATAATTTAGTCCTTTAAACCAGCACTGGTCTAGTATATATAAA
Organism: Pan paniscus; assembly: GCF_029289425.2. Lineage (NCBI taxonomy): Eukaryota > Metazoa > Chordata > Mammalia > Primates > Hominidae > Pan > Pan paniscus. The sequence continues at coordinate 79,037,067 of NC_073255.2, read as the reverse complement.
AATAATTTATAGGCTGGGCATGGTGGCTCACGCCTGTAATCCCAACATTTGGGGAGGCTGAGGTGGGTGGATCACTTGAGGCCAGGAGTTTGATACCAGCCTGGCCAGCATGGCAAAATCTCATCTCTACTAAAAATACAAGAAAATTAGCTGGGCATGGTGGCACATGTGTGTAATCCCAGTTACTCAGTAGGCTGAGGCATGAGAATCATTTGAACCCAGGTGTGGCGGTTTCAGTGAGCCAAGATTGTGCCACTGCACTCCAGCCTGAGCAACAGAGTGAGACTCTGTCTCAAATAAATAAATAAATAGATTCAATAAAAAACAATTTATAAATGAAGGGAACAGTTCTCATATTAAGAAACTTTCCCTAGATGTTTTCCTACATCACCTCAGCAATTTTTGCTTATTTCCTTTAAAGCACATAACTGCAATCTGTCATTTATTCATTTGTCTTTATTTTTTTGCCTGTTTCTCTCAGCAGCATTTAATCTCCTTGAGGTCTCACATTGATCTTTTTCGTTGTCATTTTTGGAGACATGGTCTCAATCACTGCTCACTGCAGACTCGACTTCCTAGGCTCAAGAGTCCTCCCACCTCAGCCTCCCAAGTAGCTGGGACTATAGGCACAAGCCATCATGCCCGACTAATTTTTGTAGAGACAGGATTTCACCATATTAGCCAGGGTGGTATCAAACTCCTGAGCTCAAGCCATCTTCCCACCTTGGCCTCCCTAAGTGCTAGGATCACAGGCATGCACCATGGTGCCTAGCCCACACTGGTCTTATTTACCATAGCAGCTCCAGCATTTAGTATGTGCTCAAAAAACATTGACTGTGTGAATGTTAATAATAGTGTTTTTCAGCAAGGGGTACTTATTGAGCATTTAATATGTTCTAGGCAATGGTACTAAATTTGAGTATCACTAAGCCATGCAAATCAAGATCATGAATAAACGTGATTCATTTATGATGTGGTTCTCCTTTTGAAATGTGTTTCAAAAAGAATATAAGTATAGCCATATGAAAGCAACCTGTCCTCTCTCCTAGTAAGTTACAGGCCCCACGGTCCCCATCCACCCTACCACCACTTTTTTTTTTTTTTTGAGATGGAGTCTCACTCTGTTGCCCAGGCAGGAGTGCAGTGGCATGATCTCAGCTCACTGCAACCTCCACCTCCTGGGTTCAAGTGATTCTTCTGCCTCAGCCTCCTGAGTAGCTGGGACTACAGGCGCATGCCACCACGCCTGGCTGATTTTTGTATTTTTAGTAGAAATGGAGTTTCACCATATTGGCCAGGCTGGTCTCGAAATCCTGACCTCGTGATCCGCCTGCCTCGGCCTCCCAAAGTGCTGGGATTACAGGTGTGAGCCACTGCTCCTGGCCACAATCACTTATTTTTATCATTACGGACACATAGCTACTTATTTTACACCTTGGATTGTAAATCAAGGTATAAAAGCTTTTTATTTTGTTGCTTAAATTGTTTTGGTTTTGGCCAGTTGAAATGATAGTTGATTTTGTTGTCGTTGTTACTGATTTGTTTTTAAGTTATCTTCTTCCTACATAGCTCCTGTTTCCTCCAATTTCTATTTTTCTATGCATGGGTTTATTATATCTTTCATGGCCAGGTGTGGTGGCTCACATCTGTAATCCCAGCACTTTGGGAGGCTGAGGCGGCTGGATCACAACGTCAGGAGATCAAGACCATCCTGGCTAACACGGTGAAACCCTGTCTCTACTAAAAATACAAAAAAAAAAAATTAGCTGAGCGTGGTGATGGGCGCCTGTAGTCCCAGCTACTCAGGAGGCTGAGGCAGGAGAATGGCGTGAACCCGGGAGGTGGAGCTTGCAGTGAGCCAAGATCTCGCCACTGCACTCCAGCCTGGGCAACAGAGTGAGACTCCGTCTCAGAAAAAATAAATAAATAAAATAAAATGAATAAATAAAAAATAAAAAATATTATATCTTTCATATTAGACATCTTCCTCAAGTGTTTGATTATCTTTAGTGCTCTGTATATTTGAAGGGAAGGGAACAAAAAGGCCAGTGTGTTGGCCTGGCGTGGTGGCTCACGCCTGTAATCCCAGCACTTTGGGAGGCCAAGGCAGCGGATCACCTGAGGTCAGGAGTTCGAGACCAGCCTGCCCAACATGGTGAAACCTCGTCTCTACTAAAAATTCAAAAAATTTACCGGGTGTGGTGGCACGTGCCTGTAATCCCAGCTACTCGAGAGGCTGAGACAGGAGAATCACTTGAACCCAGTAGACGGAGGTTGCAGTGAGCCGACATCGCACCATTGTACTCCAGCCTGGGCAACAAGATCAAACTTCTGTGTCAAAACAAAAACAAAAACAAAAACAAAACCTGATGTGGGACCCTCTGAGCCTAAGAGGAACCCACTCACTTTGTGCATCCCTGCCAGTGAAGTGCATGTCTTAAGTCAGTATTCTCATGACTTAGCTCTTAGCTGACCATGACTGGTCAGCCTCCCAGAAAAGACTTCGTAGAACTTATTCCTAGAGGTTACAAAGACCTAGTTGCCACCTCTCTACAAGAAGAAATAGGGGGTACAGCAAAAAGAAGGTGGGGTGGTGGTGTTTCATCATTCAATTGATATATGTGGTCACTTAATACTAACGTAGCTATTAGAGTAAGTCATTCCTGCCTACAGCTGATGCATTCCATTACGGAGACTGAAGCTTGGATCTTCAGAGGCTCAATATCCCCGTTGCTGTTTAGAGGGTAGAGTGTTGAGATAGACTTTCGGCAGCTGGACTGGGGATGGGGTGTTCCTTAAACAGCTGACAACCCATTTTTTATTTTAGTATTGCACTTTCAGTTCCAGGAGTACTTGGAGGCTCCATTCCTGAGCATTTTGAAGATACTGTGATGTATATTGACTTAACTCTACTCTTTTCCTCTCTAACAATTTAAGATTTGGCTTTCTTGGGTCTTCTAAATGAGTTTGTTTCTTAGCTCTCTTCCAAAATTTTATTTTTGTTGTCTCCTCCTCTGTTTTGCCCTATCTTTGTGAAATTATCCCCATAGTATCAAAGCTGTCTGCAGAATGTAAATTAGTTTAGCCTCAGGAAAGTAGTTTGGAGGTTTCTCAGGAGTAAAAATAGAATTTCCATGCCACTCAGCAATCCCAATACTGGGTATATATCCAGAGGAAAATAAATCATTCTACCAAAAAGAAACCTGTACCCATATGTTCATTGCAGCACTATTCACAGTAGCAAAGACATGGAATCAACCGAGGCACCCATCAACAGTGGATTGGATGGACAAAATGTGGTACATACACACCATGGAATATGATGCAACCATAAAAAAGAACAAAATCATGTCCTTTGCAGCTGGAAGCCATTATCTAAAGTGAATTAATGCAGAAACAGAAAACCAAATACCACATGCTCTCACTTATCAGCAGGAACTAAACACTGGGTACATAGGAACATAAACATGGGAAGAAGAGACACTGAAGACTCCAAAAGCAGGGAAGGAGGGGGCCAAGGATTGAAAACTTTTGTATTGGGTACAATGTTCACTATTTGGGTGACAGGATCAATAGAAGCCCAACCCTCAGCATCAGGAAATATACCCACATAACAAACCTGCATATGTAACCCTGAATCTAAAATTAACATTATAGTAATAGTAAAGCTGCCCAGTAATTCTTGGCTATTCCTCCAATTTTGAGGTGGGGTCTAATCCCCTTCTCCTAATCTGAACTGGCCTTAGTGCTTGCTCATCCAATAGAATACAGCAGAAAGGACAATTGACCATTTTCTACAACCAGGCCTTAAGAGACTTAAGGCAGCTTACAGTTCTGCCTCCTCTCCCTTGGGACACTCATTCTTGAAATCCATACTGTGAGGAAGCCCAAGCAGCCATGAGGAGGCCCATGTGGAGGTAGATAAAGAGCTTTTTCCAACAGGCCAATGCTGAACTCCCAGAAGTCCTCAGGCACGTGCGGGAGCTCCCATAGAAATAAAATCTCTATGTCTACTTAGGCAACTCCAGCTGATACAATATGAAAAAAATATCAAGCTGTTCAGCTGAGTTATTCCTGATTTCCTGATCACAAATCATTAGCAAAATAAAATTAAGTTCGTAAGTTTTGGGTAGTTTGTTGCACTGCAAGAGATAACCAAAACAGGGCCCTTTAAAAAATTCCTTTTCAGCCGGGCGCGGTGGCTCACACCTGTAATCCCAGCACTTTGGGAGGCCGAGGTGGGCGGATCACAAGGTCAGGAGATCAAGACCATCCTGGCTAACACGGTGAAACCCCGTCTTTACTAAAAAATACAAAAAATTAGCCGGGCGTGGTGGCATGCACCTGAAGTCCCAGCTACTCAGAAGCCTGAGGCAAGAGAATCGCTGGAACCTGGGAGGTGGAAGTTGCAGTGAGCCAAGATAGCACTCCAGCCTGGGCAACAGAACGAGAGTCCATTTCAAAAATAAATAAATAAATAAAAATTCCTTTTCTGTGTATTAATATGCTATGGCTGCTGCCCTAACAAAATACCATGAACTGGGTGGCTTAAACAATATCAATTAATTATCTCACAGTTTTGGAGGCTGAAAGTTCCATGTTAAGGCACTGGCAGGGTTGATTTGATTCTAGGGCCCCTCTTCTTGGCTTTACAGATGGTCATGTTCACTCTATGTCTTCACATGGTCTCTCTTCTGTTTTCACACATCCCCAGTATCCCTTTGTGAGCCCAAATTTCCTCTTCTTACAAGGACAACAGTCAGATTGTATTAAGGCCCATCCTAACAGCCTCATCTTAATCATGTTAACTCTTTATTGTTTATTGATTTTTAAAATTCTTATTCTTTTGACATAGGGTCTCTCTCTGTCACCCAGGCTGTAGTGTAGGGGCATGATCTTGGCTCACTGCAACCTCCACCTAGCTGGTTCAAGTGACTCTCATGCCTCAGCCTCCTGAGGAGCTGGGATTACAGGCATGTGCAACCACACCCAGCTAATTTTTGTATTTTTAGTAGAGACAAGGTTTTACCATGTTGGTCAGGCTGGTCTCAAACTCCTGGCCTAGAGTGACCTGCCCGCCTCAGCCTCCCAAAGTGCTGGGATTACAGGCATAAGCCACCATGCCCTGCCCACTTTAACTCTTTAAAAGCACCTCCAAATATGGTTACATTCTGAGATACTGGGGATTAAGTCTTCAACATATGGATTATGGGATTAATACAATTCAGACTATAAATTATGGATTAAGGAGCTTCAAAATAGAGCAAAATTACACATATGTGTTCAATGTACCATTTTTTCCCCCAGCAGTCCCTGGTTTGTTTTTCCACATTACGAACTCAGTGCCCAAGTGCCCACAGATTCAAAACAGCACATCAAAACATAATAAGCCCCTTTAAAATGGCTTTTAAGCCTAGTTCATTTTACCCTTTATATAGAACAGGGCAACTGTTTAATGAACACCAAGCATAAGGCAGAAAATATTGTATACAAGATGAAAAAGGAAGTTTGCCCATAAATCATGTGGGTAGAACCAGTTTTTTAAACAGTGCATAAGGGGCAAATAATGTTTATAGTCATTCCAGAATCACAAATCTGGGAAAATTACCAAGTAAAAGCACTGCAAATCTCTAGTCCCTTATCATAAAATAAGGAGCCTTGTGAGTGCTTGTATGTGACACCTGCTAGGCCAATTTATTAGCAATATTAATAAAGTCAATTATTTGATGTTATGCAGTTAGCTTTCTGTTTCGATTGCTTATTGCTGCAAACAAAAAACTTTAGAGGCTTAAAGCAAAGACCACCACTTGTTACTTTTTAATTATGTGGGTTATCCAGGCAGTCTGTGGGTCTGGCTTTTGGGTGACTGCAGCCACCTCGTTGGTCATTGGGCCTGAAGTCACCTGGAAGCCCCATTAGGATAACCTCTCCTATCCATGGGGCCTCTCCCTCATGGTCCCTCTCCCAGGATAGCTGGACTTCAACATGGCATCTCAGAGCACCCCCAAAATTGCAAAAATCATAGATGCCTGTGCTCAGGTATCACAGAGCATGACTTCCTCTGCCTTCTACTGCTTCTACTGTTTAAAGCAAGTCAGAGGCCAGCATCAATTCACTATGGGAGGAGACTCCACAAGGGTGTGACTATGGTTCACTGGGCCCATTGCTAGAGGCCAGCTGCCCCACACTCCTTCTGGATGTTTTGGGTAAATCACTTCATCTTTTTGAGCTTGGGCAATTGCAATAGTCTCCTATTTGCTCTCCCTATTCTACTTTTGCCCCTCTTCAGTCCATTCTCTTCTGCAGCCAGAAAGATCCCATAAAACACAGGTCAGGATCAGGTGTGGTGTCTCACACCTGTAATCCTAGCACCTTGGAAGGCTAAGACAGGAGGATCGCTTGAGGCCAGAAATTCGAGACCAGTCTGGACAACATAGTTAGACCCCATCTCTACGAATCTAAAAATGAAAATAAAAGTATCTGGGTGTCATGGTGCACACCTGTATTCCCAGCTACTTGGGAGGCTGAAGTGGGATGATCACTGGAGCCCAGAAGTTGGAGGCTGCAATGAGCTATAATTGCACCACTGCACTCCATCCTGGGTGACAGAGCAAGACTCCAACTCTAAAAAAAAAAAAAAAACTAAAAATAAAAAAAAAACACAAAAATTAAAAACCTCTGATCAAATTGGCTCTCAGGTCAAAACCCACTGCTGCTTTCCGCTGAGAATAAAGCTGAAGTTAGTTCCTGCAACTTCCCACATGGTCCTCCCACTCTTCCTTCTACCCCACGTCATCCTCCAATCTCATCTTCTATTCCTTTCCCATATTTCACTCTATGCAGCCACACATTCTTGTTCCTCATTAAGGACTCCAGGCTCTCTCCTGCCTCCGTCTTTTCATTTGCTGTTCCCTCTGCTTGGAATGCTGTTCCCTGCATATTCCTGACTCACTCCCTCATCTCCTTCCAGTCTTTACCCAAATGTCACTTCAGTGAGGACTTCCCTGACCACCATCTTTTAATAACTGTCTCCCACTTAGCTGTCATTCCATGTCCCCATTCCTTGCTCCACTTTTCCCCAGAAAGCACTTATTGCCACCCAATATGCTGAGTAATTTACTGACCCTTTTCTTTTTTTTCCTTCTGAGATGGAGTCTCACTCTGTCACACAGGCTGGAGTGCAATGGCATGATCTCAGCTCACTGCAACCTCCGCCACCTGGGTTCAAGCAAGTCTCCTGCCTCAGCCTCCTGAGTAGCTGAGATTACAGGTGTGCACCATCACGCCTGGCTAATATTTGTATTATTAGTAGAGACAGGGTTTCACCATGTTGGTCAGGCTGGTCTCAAACTCCTGACCTTGTAATCCGCCTGCCTCAGCCTCCCAGAGTGCTGGGATTACAGGCGTGAGCCACTGCACGTGGCCTTACTGACTTGTTCAGCATAGTTTCTTCCATGCTCACATGACTGTAAGCTCTTTGACATGATGGTTTTGTATGAACAACTTTATTGAGATATAATTTACATACCATAATATTTACCCTCTCACAGTACACAATTCCACAGCTTTGAGTATCATAACAGAGTCATGTTATCATCACCACTATCTAATTTGATTGTTTGATTGATTGACTGGACTTTGGAGATCCTTTATTGCTCCCACACAGGGAAATTGAAACCTAGAGAAATCGAGTGATTGCCCAAGGTCACCTGGCTGACTAATGACAAAAAAACTGAGCTGGAATCCAGGACTTTAGTTCTCAGTCCAGAGCTCTGCCAACCACAGCATTTCAGATTTCTACTTCGATGATACCCTGGTTTTTTATTTAGTCCTATAAGTTAAAGACATACTTGGTTAGCCAATTTTTCTTTTTTCATTTTTTTTTTTTTTTTTTTGAGACGAAGTTTCACTCTTGTTCCCCAGGCTGGAGTGCAATGGTGTGATCTTGGCTCACCACAACCTCCGCCTCCCAGGTTCAAGTGATTCTCCTGCCTCAGCCTCCCAAATAGCTGGGATTACAGGCATGTGCCATCATGCCCAGCTAATTTTTTTTTTTTTTTTTTTGAGACGGAGTCTTGCTCTGTCGCCCAGGCTGGAGTGCAGTAGTGTGATCTCGGCTCACTGCAAGCTCCGCCATCTGGGTTCATGCCATTCTCCTGCCTCAGCCTCCCGAGTTGCTGGGACTACAGGCGCCTGCCACCATGCCCAGCTAATTTTTTGTATTTTTAGTAGAGGCGGGGTTTCACTATGTTAGCCAGGATGGTCTTGATCTCCCGACCTCGTTATTCGCCCACGTCAGCCTCCCAAAGTGCTGGGATTACAGGCATGAGCCACCGTGCCCGGCCGCTAATTTTGTATTTTTAGTAGAGACGGGGTTTCTCCATGTTGGTCAGGCTGGTCTCGAACCGCCGACCTCAGGTGATCTGCCCACTCGGCCTCCCAAAGAGCTGGGATTACAGGCCTGAGCCACCGTGCCAAGCTGCCAAAGATTTTTATAACCCCCATAAAGCATTCTCCCTTCTCTAGAAAACCACTTTTTTTCCTCTAACAGTTTTGTGACCCAACTTAATTTTAGAAAAACAAAAATAAAAACACTGTGCTTTGCTGTAGGAACCTATTAAAAAAATGACATTGCCTTGAAAATGGACCGTGGGTAAAGCCTGACATAAATCCTGTAAAGGGAAAAAAGGATGAAGAAGCTGAGGTCCCCAAATCACCCAGCTTCATGACTGATGGTGCTAACATTTGTTGACTGACATGGAAGATTCTAGTAGTTGTTTGTCTGTAGACTCAGAAGCTTCTTTGAGCTGGAAGGAACCTTGGTAATTGTCTACGAGGAAACAGAGCCCCAGAAAAAGCAAGCCTTGTGACCAGAGTCATGGGGCAGAGCTAGGGCAGAAACACGTGCCTTCCGATCCTTAGCCTGATGATGTTCTAGGACAGAATGTTTTCAAGGATCCAAGGAAAAGGCTTTTCATTTAAATTGAGTGAGTGCAAATTGAGAAGTTATTAGGTTGGTGCAAAAGTAATTGCGGTTTTTGCCATTGCTTTTAATGCACCAACCTAATACGCTGAAATTACTTTTGCACCAACCTAATATGTTGAAAGTCAGAGTATATTTGCAGTGATAAACACTGTTGAACCCTTATGATCCAGGAACTTCTCTATGCCTTGAAATGGATTGAGCATCTTTCTCTGGGCTGTTGGTCAGCTTTCACCAGGTTATGTTGCAGCAACAACCCTGAAATCTCATTGGCTTACAGCAACAGAGTTTTCCTTCTTGTGCATTATATGTTGTTTGTGATGGCTTGGGATCTGCCCATATGGTTTCTTCAATGCAGGATCCAGGGCCATCATGGAACCTAGCAGTATTTGAAGGGCTGTCAAACTTTTCTTTTTTTACTTTTTTTTTTGAGATGGAGTTTCTCTCTTGTTGCCCAGGCTGGAGTGCAATGGCACGATCCCGGCTCACTGCAACCTCTGCCTTCCAGGTTCAAGAGATTCTCCTGCCTCAGCCTCCTGAGTTGCTGGGATTACAGGCACCTGCCACGACACCCAGCTAATTTTTGTATTTTTAGTAGAGACCGAGTTTCACTACGTTGGCCAGGCTGGTTTTGAACCTCTGTCTCCTGCATTCAAGCAATTCTCCTGCCTCAGCCTCCGGAGTAGCTGGGATTACAGGCATCATAACCATGCCCAGCTAATTTTTTTTGTATTTTTATGGTTTTATTTTTATTATTATTATTTTTTTTGAGACAGAGTTTTGCTCTTGTAGCCCAGGCTGGAGTGCAATGGTGCAATCTTGGCTCACTGCAACCTCCACCTCCCGGGTTCAAGCAATTCTCCTGCCTCAGCCTCCCAAGTAGCTGGAATTACAGGCATGTGCCACCATGCCCAGCTAATTTTGTATTTTGAGTGGAGGTGGAGTTTCTCCATGTTGGTCAGGATGGTCTTGAACTCCCGACCTCAGGTGATCTGCCCGCCTCAGTCTCCCAAAGTGCTGGGATTCGTGGCAAGAGCAACTGCACCTGGCCTCTTTTGTATTTTTAATAGAGATAGGGTTTCACCATGTTGGCCAGACTAGCTGAGTATCTTCTCATGTGCTTATTAGCCATTTGTATGCCTTCTTTGGAGAAATTTCTATTCAAGTCCTCTACCTATGTTTTAAATGGATTGTCTTTTATTGTGAAGTTATAAGAATTCTTTATACATACTGGATACAAGTCCCTTACCAGATATATAATTTGCAATTATATTTTTCTATTATGTGGCCACCTTTTCACTTTTTTTTCTTTCTCTGAGACAAGGTCTTGCTCTGTCACCCAGACCAGAGTGCAATGGTGCAATCAGGGCTCACTGTAGCCTTGACCTCCATGTGGTTGGATAACATACTGTGCATTTTAATCTTTTAAAAATTATGGAGACTTCTTTATGTGTTAATGTATGGCCTCTCCTGAGAATGTGTACTTGAGAAGAATGTGTGTTCTGGTATTGTTGGGTAGAGAGTTTTAGGTGGTTTGCAATGCTGTTCCAGTTCCTATTTCTTTGCTTCTTTGATCTTCTGCCTGGTTGTTCTATTCATTATTGAAAGTGGGTAATCACATCTCCCACTTTTATTGGTAAATCTATTTTTCTCCTATATTTTCTCAGTTTTTTGCCTCAGGTATTTCAGAACTCTGTTATTAGGTGCCTAAGTGTTTATAATTGCCATATCTTCTTGATGAATTGATCCTTTTATCATCGTAAAATGTCCTTATTTGCCCTAGTAACAACTTTTGTCTTTTTTTTTTTTTTTTTTTTTTTTGAGATGGAGTCTTGCTCTGTTACCTGGGCTGGAGTGCAGTGGCATGATCTCAGCTCACTGCAACATCTGACTCCCAGGTTCAAGCGATTCTCCTGCCTCAGCCTCCTGAGTAGCTGGGATTACAGGTGCATGCCACCACACCTGGCTAATTTTTTTTTTTTGTATTTTTAGTGGAGACAGGGTTTCACCATGTTGGCCAGGCTGGTCTTGAACTCCTGATGACCTCAGGTGACCCGCCTGCCTCGGGCTCCCAACATGCTGGGATTACAAGCGTGAGCCACTGACCCCAGCCTTAAAGTCTGTTTTGTCTGCTATCAGTGTAGCCATTCCAGACCTCTTTGGCTAGTGTTCATATAGTCTATCTTTTTCATCCTTTGACTTGCTTATTTGTGTCTTTGAGTCTAGGGTGTATCTTTTACAGACAGCATATACTTGGATCATTTTTTAAAGTCCATCAAGGGCAATGAGCTTTGTTTATTTGTTTCTTACTGTATTAATAGCACCTAAAACCGTGTGAGGTGTTTTTTTTTTTTTTTTTAGAAGTCTCATTCTATCGCCCAGGGTGGAGTGCACTGGTGTGATCTCGGCTCACTGCAACCTCCGCCTCGCGGGTTCAAGTGATTCTCCTGCCTCAGCCTCCTAAGTAGCTAAGATTACAGGCACCTGCCCTCACCCCTGGCTAATTTTTTTATTTTTTGTAGAGACAGGGTTTCACCATGTTGGCCAGGTTGTTCTCAAACTCCTGACTTCAGGTGATCTGCCCACCCTGGCCTCCCAAAGTGCTGGGATTACAGGCTTGAGCCACAGCACCCAGCCAAGGCTCTTAATAGGTACTCTATGGCAATCTATTGAGGAAAGGAATAAATCCTCATATGTGAAATGGGATGACAGATCCCTCTCTCACTAATGTACAGAGTTATGTGGGTCATCAAATATAATCACTTAAGTTCAAGTCTCTTTAAAATGCTAATATGTTATGTAAATTTAAGTGAATAGTGAAATCCTATTTAACTCTAAGCCCTAGGCAAAGTTCCAGAACTCTAATTGGGTCATGTTTAGAAGGCAAAATTGTTTCCGGAAAGGGGTCCGGATCCATACCCCAAGAAAGCATTCTTGGATTTCACACACAAAGAATTCAGGACGAGTCCATAGAGTAAAATGAAAGCAAGTTTATTAAGGAAGTAAAGAAATAAAAGAATGGCTACTCCATATACAGAGTAGGGCGTTCCCGAAAGTAAGAGGAGGAACGCATCCACCCTAGGTACAATACTTGCTTATACACAGGATAAAAAATTTTTTTAAAGATTATGGGGAGATGTGCTCTACTACAAGGGTTTGTGGTAATGGATTAATTTTCTTAATGACTATATTTTGCAAGAATCGATATTATTATCTTTAAAGCAAAATTAGGAATGCTTCTGTTCTCAAGACAGCGGGATATCAGGACACCCTTATGTCTGGGTCTGTTTAGTAAACATTATCAATCTGTTCCCTTAACCATGAACATCTAGAGGCTAGGAATGCTTAACTTTTTGTTGTTGTTTTTGTTTTTTAGAGACCGAGTCTCGCTCTGTCACCCAGGCTGGAGTGCAGTGGTGCAGTCTTGGCTCACTGCAACCTCCGCCTCCTGGGTTCAAGCAGTTCTCCTTCCTCAGCCTCCCGAGCAGCTGGGACTACAGGCACCTGCCACAACGCCCGGCTAATTTTTGTATTTTTAGTAGAGACAGAGTTTCTCCATGTTGGCCAGGCTGGTCTCCAACTCCTGACCTTGTAATCTGCCCACCTCGGCCTCCCAAAGTGCTGGGATTACAGGCATGACCCACATGCCTGGCCAGGAATACCTAACTTTCTGGGAATGCAGTCCAGCAAGTCCCAGTCTCATTTTTTTCTAGCCCTCACTCAAGATGAAGTCACTCTGGTTCGAATGCCTCTGACAAAATTGCTATGTTTGCAAAATAACAGACAATCAAATTTATGTCTGGGCTTGCCTCTTCCTCTCCAGTCAACTCCATCATCAACCTTTCTGGGCTCTTCTTTCTTGGGTTCAATTTCTCTGTTCCCTCTGTTCTCCCATGAAGCCAGATTCAAAGTTAGTGCAAGCGTATGGCCTTTATAAGCTCCAAGCCAGTCCTCAACAGAGGTCATTCCAATCCCTTACTCTCACACACCTGCTATGGTTAGAATTGGGATAAAGGGGCTAGGAGAGACCCTGCTTGGACCTTGATCCAAAATGACAGGTTTCAGTACAGTGTTCCAGAAATTCTCTTAATGGTTTATTGGGCACCAACTCAATAAATAAGGTAGCCCTAGGATGCCTTAGCACCTTATTGGTTCTTGTAACCCTCCTTACTACTCTATAAATAATTACTTCATTAGATGCCTTTCAGTATATTTGTAGAGGATTTTCTTTTCTGATTCCTGTCTCCAACTCTCACTGGGCTTCCTCTCTTTCTCTCTCAGGCTGCCGGGGATGGTGGCTTCCCACTGCTGCTACTTCCCCAGTGCAACAATAGACCTTGTTGTTCCCTTAATTCTATGTATATTTCTTGGTTTCTAATGTAACCTCATCTCCCTGTGACTTCCCTCTAAGGGAACTTCCCTCTAAGGCCAACCAGTCTTGTCATAAAAGCAGTCCACCCAGGGCCTTCTCTGTGGTGCCTGAAATCTGGCCAAAAGGTGACTTCATTACTCATTCCTCACCCAACAGTTATTGAAGAAATAAATATACCAGTGTTTTTTCTTTTTTATAACAAAACTCCTGAAAAGAGGGGTCTTTACTTATAGTCTCTGATTTTTTTTCATCTCAACCCCATGGTTAAGGTTTGGCTGTGTTCCCACCCAAATTTCATCTTCAATTGCAGCTCCCATATTTCCCACGTTTTGTGGGAGGGACCCAGTGGGAGATAATTGAATTGTGGGGGTGGTTTCTCTTACACTGTTCTCATGGTAGTGAACAAGTCTCACAAGAGCTGATGATTTTATAAGGGATTTCCCCTTTTGCTTGGCTCTTTCATTCCTTCTTTCCCTGCTGTCATGTAAGATGTGCCTTTCACCTTCCTCCATGATTGTGAGGTCTCTCCAGCCACGTGCAACTGTAAGTCCATTAAACTTCTTTTTTTATATATATATAAATTATCCAGTCTTAGGTATGTCTTTATCAGCAGTGTGAGAGCAGACTAATACATCCCACTGCTCCATCATATTTTCATTCCCACTCTTCCACAAATGCTATTTGTGTCAATATCATTACTGACCTACACGTTGCTAAATGCATGGACCAATTCTCAGTCTTATTCTGACTTGATGATGGGCAGCATTGACAAAATCGATTCCTCTTTCCTCCTTGAAACACCATTCCAAGGTTTAGGGAAACCTCTAAACCATGGAGGGCCTGGGGCTCAATGGGCCTCTCTCCTTCTCCAATGATCTTCATTCATTCCCTTGGTGAATTTATCCAGCCATGTGGCTTACATACAATCTGCATACTGATCTATAATTTCCATCTGCATCCTGGGCCTCTCCCTGGAATTTCAGCTGCACATATCTACCTTTGCAATATCTTCACTTAAGTCTCTCATGGACATCTCAGGTCAAACTCCTAATTTTCCATATTTCAGTAAGTGGCAACTCGATCGTCTGATGCTTAGCCTAAAAACCTTGACATCATCTTTGGCTTCTTTCTTTCTCACACCCCACATCAGTAAATCTTGTCACATCCACCTTCAAAATATATTCCAGTTCTGACCTCTTCCCACCACCTCTACTGCTACCATTGCAGGACAAGGGTACAAGCCATTGACATGTAAATATGTCCTTGTTCAAATAGATGTCCCTTGACACAAATCTCCCTCCAGCTACCACCCAAAGGATGGTTAGTTTTCTCTCATTATTTTGGTCTCAGCTCTCTTATAAATTTTTATATTTTTTATTTATGAGACAGGGCCCTACTCTGTCACCCAGGCTGGAGTGCAATGGCATGATCATACCTCACTACATCCTCCAATTCCTGGGCTCAAGTGATCCTCTCATCTCAGCCTCCTGAGTAGCTGGGACTACTGGCACGTGCCACCATGCCTTGCTAATTGTTTTAATCTTTTGTAGAGGTGGGGTCTCTCTGTGTTGCTCAGGCTAGTCTTGAACTCCTGGGCTCAACCGATCCTCTTGCCTCAGTGTCCCAAAGTGCTGGGATTACAAATGTGAGTCACCATGCTCAGTCTCCACTCTCTTTAGAGAAGTCTTCACTGACACACCCATCTAAGGTTGCTCCCACTTTATCACCATCTTTCTCCAGCCATTACACAATTTTTATTGCTTCCCTATTATCACTATGTAAAACATATATTTTACATATTTATCTTTTTTTTTTTTCTCCTTCAGTCTTGTAAATGTGTGTAACTTCTATGCTATGAAGTACCAAGAGCTTGGTACAGGGCTCATTCATATTATGACTGTCAGCAAATATGTGTTATATTATCAAATAAGTACTCTTTAAAGCCATTCTTTTCTAAGAATGCTATAATGAATATACTAATGTATATTAGTGGTTTCCTTAAGCCTCATGGTATTGTGGTCGGAAGGAAATGAGATGACATGTTGAAAGCACTTTGTCAACTACAAAACATTATCTGAATATAAAAAGGTGCTCGCATTAATAAACATTCAAGGTTTCCTAAAACAAATGTCTTCCCTGAAGGAGGAGGATCCCTATATTTGGTATTTTTCTGGCCAAGGAAAGCTCATAAACTGACAAGGACACATGTGTGCACTCAAGATTAAGGGCAAAACTTACATCCTATGTTTATGTTACATTGTTCTGTAATGCTTGTTTTGGCTTTATTGTGTGAGTTTAAAATGTCAAAGTATTAAAAACTCAGTAGGGGATGGCCCCTACTTAATGGAACAGCCAGGTTCCTCTGCTTTGACATTGTTCCCCAGAGTTTGCTGGGTGACTTCCCAGGAGCCTTATAACTGCATATGCCAATGTCAAGCGTATGATGAAAATAGTCTTAGCTCAAATATTTTCCCCTAGGCATTCTATTTTTTAAAATCTTAGGAAAAAGAGAAAATATACATACAAACTCTGTAGTATGAATGTATGTGGGGTTTTTCCCCCTCCTCTTTATCACTTTAAGGAAAGCTTCTCCTTTACAGACATAGTCAAGAGTAAGGTTGAGGGAACATTAAAGGGGAGAAATGCTACCTTCTTTTTGTTTTAAAATTTTATGGCTGGGTGCGGCGGCTCACGCCTGTGATCCCAGCACTTTGGGAGGCTGAGGCTAGGAGGATCACCTGAGGCTAGGAGTTCAAGACCAGCCTGGCCAACATGGTGAAACCTCATGTCTACTAAAAATACAAAAATTAGCTGGATGTGGTGGCATACGCCTGTAGTCCCAGCTACTCTGGAGGCTGAGGCAGCGAGACTCCTGTGTCACCGGGGCTGGAGTGCAATGGTGCAATCTCGGCTCAATGCAACCTCCACATCCCAGTTCAAGTGATTCTTGTGCCTCAGCCCCCTGAGTAGCTGAGATTATAGGTGCCAGCCACCACACCCAGCTAATTTTTTTGTATATTTAGTAGAGACGGGGTTTCACCATCTTGGCTAGGCTGGTCTTGAACTCCTGACCTCGTGATCCACCCACCTTGGCCTCCCAAAGTGGTGGGATTACAAGTGTGAGCCACTGCACCCAGCCAAAAAATTTTTATTCCAAGTGTTTGACCTTAGGATTTTCTGGGCTTTTTTGGTCAGCCAGTGTATCTAGGTCAGGCATTTCAGATGTGGTTTTGTCATACACCATGGGCCGTGTCCAGGCATCCATCAGCCCACACCTCTGTTTCTGGCCCACTGAATACACTCACATCTATACAAAAAGTACCTACGTGGCATTCATGCTTCTCTTGTCGCCTCTCCAGTAAAATGTTCCAGCAAAAGACAGCAAGAGCCTGTGAGCACATCCCCACCACATA
Organism: Pan paniscus; assembly: GCF_029289425.2. Classification (NCBI taxonomy): domain Eukaryota; kingdom Metazoa; phylum Chordata; class Mammalia; order Primates; family Hominidae; genus Pan; species Pan paniscus. The sequence continues at coordinate 79,020,299 of NC_073255.2, read as the reverse complement.
CTTCCTTGGAGTAAAGTATCCTGACTCAGAGACAGACATGATGCACAGTAAATTATGTTCAGCCATCCCGTAGGATTTCAGCCACTGTAGCTCTCTGAAAAGACAGAATTTGTGGCAAACGGTAATGAAAAGGGTATGTGTTTCCTCCCCATTTATAGAAGCTAAATCTATTTTTCCTTAAGGGTGAGGTCATAACCACAGTATTTGCAGCAATCCCTTCCATCTTAGTAGACAACATGTTTTTCTGAAAATACATTCCACAGACCATGAGAGATGCAAGGTGGTCTCTAATAGAAGGGACTGGTGGTCAAGTAAGTATAGATACTCTGCATACCATAGTGCCCTGTAGGAGACAGTCAATGCATAATAACAGAGTAAAGCCTCTGAGATTTTTCTGCAAGGGAAAAAAAAATCACTTAATCTTGCGTAACTCTGTACTTCCTCAATTTTATATCATAGAACTCTTGACACTTATTTCTCTTAAAACCAGTGTTCTATCAAATGGCCTTTGGGAAACACTGTTGTGGACTCTTAGATTTGTGAGCAAATCTAATTAACTTTATTTCAGACCTTGAAATGTGAGAAAGGGCTAATTGGTGTTGCATTTTCTTACCAAGCTGTCTCACAATGACTCTGCATCAAATTAAGCCAGAAGTGCGAGCATGTTCCTAAACAGCAGGGCAGAAAGCTTCACCAAAGCCTCCTGCTCATGATGAAGAAATATGATGTTCTTAACATTAGAATTGCAGATATTTTTTGCATAAGAGCATTCCAACCATATAACTTTACATTTAGGGAAACATCCTTCAGATGAACTGCATATTTTACAAATTCGACCACAGAATTAGTCATGTTCTCTCATTGCTTTATTTTAAAGAGGAAAAAATGTCAGAAAGTAAAGACAGTTTTTGTTTGTTTGCTTGTTTTTTGAGATGGAGTTTCACTCTTGTCGCCCAGGCTGGAGTGCAGTGGCACAATCTCAATCTCGGCTCACTGCAACCTCCACCTCCTGGGCTCAAGCGATTCTCCTGCCTCACCCTCCCAAGTAGCTGGGATTACAGGTGCCCACCACCATGCCTAGCATATTTTTGTGTTTTTAGTAGAGATGGGGTTTCACCATGTTGGCCAGCTGGCCTCGAACTCCCAACCTCAGGTGATCCACTCGCCTTGGCATCCCAAAATGCTGGAATTACAGGCATGAGTCACTGAGCCCAGCCAAGGCATTTGTTTTGAAAACAAATATAAAATCAAATTTCCCCAGGAAGGAGATGATGGAGAGGAGTTTTGAGGTATCATTAGAACAGAATAAGATGAAGCGGGAAAAGGCATTCTGAAAGGGAAGCCTGGGATGTAGTGTCCCGCTATGGCTGGAGTGGGAACTGAGGCTGGGAAGAAGGCAGCTGCTAGACCACAGGAAGATCTTGGTGCTAATTTAGGAGATTTGAACACCTTCCTATAAGAGGAGGCTTTGACAACTGTTATTAGGAGAGAAATGTGACCTGATTTCCATTTTAGAGCCTTCAACCTGGCTGCCTGGTAAGTTGAAAGTTGAGTTGGAAGAGATGCAGATTGGAATCAGGCAGACAGATTAGGAAGCTACTGCAATAGTCCATGCAAGAAATGGCAATAACCTGAACTGAGGCAGTGGCATAATGAAACTGGAGAGGAAGGGATGGATGGTAGGTGATATGGTTTCCCTGTGTCTCCACCCAAATCTCATCTTGAATTGTAATAATCCCCAGGTGTCAAGGGTGGGGCCATGTGGAGATAATTGAATCATGGGGGTGGTTTCCCCCATACTGTTCTCATGGTACCGAATAAGTGTCATGAGATCTGATAGTTTTACAAATGGGAGTTCCCCCACACACGCTCTCTCTTGTCTGCCACCATGTAAGACGTCCCCTTGCTCGTCCTTTGTCTTCTGCCATGATTGTGAAGCCACCCCAGCCATGTAGAACTGAGTTCATTAAACCTCTTTCCTTTGTAAATTACCCAGTCTTGGGTATGTCTTTATTAGCAGCATGAAAACAGACTAATACAGCAGGAGGTATCTGCTTGTCAGAAGGGTTGAAGGAGATATGGGCTAAATTCAGTGAGTGGATGGCTGCTTTTGGCTCACTTTCCTCTGCGTGTGTCAGTATAAGAGCTCTGCACTGGGATCAGGAAGCCCGGTGTCTCCTCCGGTGCTGCCACTGTTCGCCTTTTAGAACCATTCACCTCCCAGGGTCAGGCTCTGCTTGGTAAAATAAGACAGAGCAGCTAACTCCCACCCCTGACATCCTGGTAACTCATTCTATGTCTTAATTAAGGTCCCTATAAAATTAGAAATTATTGTATACTTGCCATTTTCTGCCTTCTTTATACATTGCTCTGATTCTCTATCACAGTCTAAAAACCTAAAAACATCACCCCCAAAATATGTGGTTTAAAACAACAATTTGGCCAGGCACAGTGGCTCACGCCTGTAATCCCAGCACTTTGGGAGGCCAAGGCGGGTGGATCACGAGGTTAAGAGATCAAGACCATTCTGGACAGTATGGTAAAACCCCATCTCTACTAAAAATACAAAAATTAGCTGGGTTGGTGGCACATGCCTGTAGTCCCAGCTACTTGGGAGGCTGAGGCAGGAGAATCGCTTGAACCTGGGGGGTGTAGGCTACAGTTAGCTGAGATTGTGCCACTGCACTCCAGCCTGGTGACAGAGCAAGACTCTGTCTTAAAAAAAAAAAATTTTATTGGCCGAGCGCAGTGGCTTACACCTGTAATCCCAGCACTTTGGGAGGCTGAGGTAGGCAGATCACAAGGTCAGGAGATCGAGACCAGCCTGAACAACATGGTGAAAACCTGTCTCTACTAAAAATACAAAAATTAGCTGGGCATGGTGGCGGGCACGTGTAATCCCAGCTACTCGGGAGGCTGAGACAGGAGAATCACTTGAACCCGGGAGGCGGAGGTTGCAGTAAGCTGAGATCGCACCATTGCACTCCAGCCTGGGTGACAGAGGGAGACTCCATCTCAAAAAACAAAACAAAACAATTTATTGATTGTTCATGGTTCTCTGGGTTGACAGGGCTCAACTGGGGACTCTCACTTAGTTTTCTCATGTGCTGGGGCTGTAGTCATCTGAGCTGAGGTGGACATCCAAGATGGCACACTCACATGGCTGGCAATTGACACTGGCCATTGGTTGAGAGTTCAACAAGAGCCACTGCCCAGTGTGCTTACATATTGCCTTTCCACATGGCTTGGGCTTCTCACAGCATTGCAGCTGGGTTCCCAAAGTGAACAACCTACAAGCAAGCTTTCAAAGAGACCCCGGCAGAATCTGCAAGGTTTATTTTGACCTATTTTTGGAAGGCCCAGAGTGTCACATTCACTGAATTGCATTGGTTAAGCAAGTAACTAAGGTCAACCAGATTTATAGGAAGGAAAATTAAACTCCTCTTCTTGTTGAGAAAATGGTAAAGTCACATTACAGGAGAACATATGGGAAAGGAAATACTGTTGCTGCTATTTTTGAAAAATACAATCTGCCATATAGATATTTGAAAACATAACCATTTTTCCCACTAACTCTTTGAGAATGGAAACATTGGCTTATTTTATTTTTATCCCCCTCTTTGTTCTATATCCCAATCTGCATGCCTACTCCATGTCAAGACTAATATCATAAACGTTTTATTTAAAAAAATGGGTTTTGTTAAGTTTGAATAGAGAGGGTGGAAGGGTAACCTGTACTTTATTAAGTGAGGAGAACAAAGAGCATATACATCTTTACAAGATTATGTTAGAGGTGTGAACAAACCTTTCTTTGTAATTTTATTTTTTAGAGATTGGGTCTTTCTCTGTCACCTAGGCTGGAGTGCTGTAGTGCAATCACAGCTCACTGCAACCTCAAACTCCTGGACACCAGCAATCTTCCCACCTCAGCCTTCTGAGTATCTGGGACTACAGGCATGCACTACCGGGCTTGGCTAATTTTTATTTTTATTTTCTTGGAGATATTTTATTTCTTGCTATGTTGTCCAGACTGGTCTCAAACTCCTGGCCTCAAGTGATCCTCTCATCTCAGCCTCCCAAAAATGCTGGAATTACAGGCTCAAGCTACGGCATCCAGCCCGAGCTTTTTTTGTCTCAGTTTATGGATTGGCTGTGTATTATCAGGGTTGTCCAGTGAAACAAAATCAACAGGAGAGATACAGAGATGATAGACAGATGGAGAGATAGCGAGATGGTCAGGAGATAGACAGACACATATCTATATAGATAGCAAAACTAAAATAAAATGTTGAGTGCTGTAGAGGAGATATGGGGGTGCTCAGAGCAGAGAGTGAACAACTGCTCTGAGGTCTGACAACACCCACAATGAGAAATGGCACATGGCCTCTCAGCCCATCACTTGACAGAGTCGTCTATGTGCCCTACTCCCATCAGTCCATCTGAAATACCCAAGACTCATTGTTCCATTTCTCCCTAAAGATCTCTAGGCAAGATCATCACCTCTTACTTGTTGAATCCAGTATCTATCAACCCCTGCTATATAATAGAATTACCTAGGGGAGCCTTAAGCTCATACTAAGCCGGGCACGATGGCTTACACCTGTAATGCCAGCACTTAGCCAAAGTGGGCAGATCACCTGAGGTTGGGAGTTCAAGACCAGCCTGACCAACATGGAGAAACCCCATGTCTACTAAAAATACAAAATTAGCCGGATGTGGTGGTGCATGCCTGTAATTCCAGCTACTCGGGAGCCTGAGGCAGGAGAATTGCTTGAACCCGGGAGGCAGAGGTTGCAGTGAGGTGAGATTGTGCCATTGCACTCCAGCCTGGGAAACAAGAGCAAAACTCCACCTCAAAAAAAAAAAAAAAGACATACTAGACATTCTGAGTATCCCAGAAGGTCTGCCTGGTAGAGGAAGTGGAGCCACATCAGAGAGAGGCTGTGTGAGTGCCTCATGAGAGCAGGAGCCTAAGAGATGAACAGAATGCCCTAGAGAGCATGGCCCACATCAGATGAGGGTTCAATGCTGGAATTTCTCTAATAAACTCCCATCTCAATCCTAATCTCACTGAGGAAGAACTGGAGTCTAGGCATCTGCTCTCTGAAGAGCACAATAGCAGAAACATCAGCACTATTCTTTCTTCTTCCTCTCCATGGTAGTCTGAAAAATATCTCTCACCTCCCAAAAAGATCTGGGTCCTGTTCCCTGGAACTTGCAAATGTTATTTATTTATTTATTTATTTATTTATTTATTTATTTATTTATTTTTCGAGATGGAATCTCACTCTGTCACCCAGGCTGGAGTGCAGTGGCACGATCTTGGCTCACTGCAACCTCCGCCTCTGGGTTAAAGTGATTCTCATGTCTCAGCCCCTCAAGTAGTTGGGACTACAGGCGTGCACCACCGCACTCAGCTAATTTTTGTATTTTTAGTAAAGACAGGGTTTCACCATGTTGGCCAGGACAGTCTTGATCTCCTGACCTCAAGTGATCTGCCCACCTCAGCCTCCCAAAGTGTTGGGATTACAGGAGTGAGCCACCGTGTCCGGCCTGCAAATGTTATCTTATTTGAAAAAAGTGTGGCTGGTCACGGTGGCACACAGCTGTAATCCCAGCACTTTGAGAGGCTGAAGTGGGAGGATTGCTTGAGCCCAGGGTTTCAAGACCAGCCTGGGCAACACAGTGAGACCTCGTCTACAAAAAAAAAAAATACATATATATACACACACACACACATATATATATAATACATATATTATACATAAATACATATATGATATAATACATATAATATATACATATATGATATAATACATACATATATAAATACATATATGATATAATACATATAATATATAAATACATATATGATATAATACATATATTATATATAAATACATATATGATATAATACATATATAAATACATATATAATACATGTATTATATATAAATACATATATAATACATGTATAATACATATATAATACATGTATTATATATAAATACATATATAATACATGTATTATATATAAATACATATAATACATGTATTATATATAAATACATATAATACATGTATTATATATAAATACATATAATACATGTATTATATATAAATACATATAATACATATAATACATGTATTATATATAAATACATATATAATACATGTATTATATATAAATACATATATAATACATGTATTATATATAAATACATATATAATACATGTATTATATATAAATACATATATAATACATGTATTATATATAATACATATATAATACATGTATTATATATAATACATAAATACATGTATTATATATAATACATATATAATACATGTATTATATATAAATACATACATATATTACGTATATGTATTATATTATATTATATATATATATGTATGTATGTATGTATTAGCTGGACATGATAGTGCATGCCTGTAGTCCCAGCTACTTGGGAGGCTGAGGTGGAAGGGTGACTTGAGCCTGGAAGTTTGAGGCTGCCATGAGCTCTGATCATGGCATTGGACTCCAGCCTGGGTGACAAAGAGAGACACTGTCTCAGACAAAAAGAAAAAAAAAAAGTCTTTGCAGATATGATTAATTTAAGGTTGTTTGAGATAAGGAGATTGTCCTGGGTTAGCCAGGTATGGCCTAAATGCAATCACGAGTGTCCTTATCAGAAGAAAACAGAGGGACAATTACACACAGAAGAGACAGAGTCAGTGTGACCAACAGGAGCAGAGATTGAGTGATGCAGCCACAAGCCAAGGAAAGCCTGCAGCCACAGAAGCTGGAAGAGGCCAGGAATGGATAATCTCCAGAGCACCGGAAGGAGCTCAGCCCTGCTGAAACATTGATTTCTGCCCAGTGCTACCGAATTCAGACTTTTAGACTCCAGAACTGTTAGAAAATTCATTTCTGTTGTTTTAAGCTACTAAGTTTGTGGTCACTTGTTACAGCAGCCACAGGGAACTAATACACTCCCCTCTGCAACCCTGGAAGAGCTATGCTTCTTAAAAAGTAGAGACAGGGCTGGGCACAGTGGCTCATGTCTGTAATCTCAGCACTTTGGGAGGCTGAGTGGAGCAGATCATTCAAGGTCAGGAGTTTGAGACCAGCCTGGCAAACATGGCGAAATTGTCTCTACTGAAAATATAAAAAGTAGCCAGGTGTGGTCGTGGGCACCTGTAATCCCAGCTAGTTGGGCAGCTGAGGGAGGAGAATCACTTGATCCTGGGAGGCGGAGGCTGCAGTGAGCCAAGATCGCACCACTGCACTTCGACCTGGGTGACAGAGCGAGACTCTGTCTCCAAAAAAAAAAAAAAAAAAATGTAGAGAAAAAGGACAGAAAGTAGCAGGGAAGAAGCAATGTATGAGCGGCACCCCTGGATCCATCCATCCTGAGCTGGTAGCAAGGAAGGTAGCTATTTGAATTACATTCAATTCATCAATATCTGGAATAAAAAATAAGGAAGTTTTTATTTAGGGCAGACTGGGCTGTTTAGATATCTAAAAGTAAGGCTGAGGGTTCTTTCTCTGGCCTCAGGTGCTCTCCTCTCATGCATGTGTAGATCAGGACTCAACCAGACTTTGGGAGACTCCACCACCTATCTCTGGAGTTCTGTGTATAACTCCTACCTCTCTGGTACTCTGCGCCACAAATGATGGTGACCTTCCCTCCCCACCAACCCCCACCTTGTCCTCTCAATTCTAAGATACCAGGCTCTATTTGGCTTCCCCATCCCTGCTCTGAAGCCTGAAAAGCAGCTCCAGATAATAAATTGGGGAAACCACAGAGCTCAGTAAGTTTGTTTCCCACCTTTCAGTGACCACAGTCTTGCATTGCCTGTTACCTAGTTCCTACAAATTGGTATTTCATATATTGTCCAGTTTTCTAGTTGCTTAAAATAGCAAGGTAAATCCAGTCCTTGTTATTCCATCACTGCTGGACAGAATATATACTGTAAATCAAGTAACAGTTTCTCAATTTTGTATCTTACTGTTATCGCTGTTTTGAGACAGGGTCTCACTCTCGCCCAGGCTGGAGTGCAGTGGCTCATAACTCACTGCAGCCTCAAACTCCTGGGCTCAAGGCATCCTCCCACATAGGCCTCCCAAAGCGCTGAGATTACAGGCATTTGCCAGCCACTACGCCCTCAATTTAGTATCTAAAGGCTTAGTCTTCATTCAGCTCTACCTCTTTATAATAGCAGACAATATTTTTCTTCCTTTTTTCTTAGAATTTGCTCTTCTTAGTTTGACACTAAACTCTTAATTTTCCTACCTCTTTGATTATGATTTCTGATTCTTGAATCCTGAAAGTTCTAGGCAAGTTTCCAAAATCTTATTCTTGCCACATTTTCTTCTCCATCTGTGTAGGATCTCACCCTGTATAATCTCAACAAGTCCCACAAATTCATTCATGACCTCTTTTGCTGCTAACTCTTAACAGAAGTACTATGTGACTGGCACTGGACTTCTTCATTCACAGAAGGGAAAAAAGGTGAATATCAAATATAATTTCTACCACATTTTAAAGTTTATAAATGTACTTTTTTTTTTTTTTTAGCAGAGTCTTGCTCTGTCACCCAGGCCGGAGTTCAGTGGCACAATCTTGGCTCACTGCAACCTCTGCCTCCGGGGTTCAAGCGATTCTTGTGCCTCAGCCTCCTGAGTAGCTGGGACTACAGGCATGTACCACCACACCTAGCTCTAATTTTTGTATTTTTAGTGGAGAAGGGGTTTCACCTGTTGGCCAGGCTGGTCTCAAACTCCTCACCTTAAGTGATCTGCCAGCCTCAGCCTCCCAAAGTGCTGGGATTACAGGCATGAGCCAACACACCCAGCTATATATGTACTTTTATACACATACAACCAGAGGAAAAAACAAAAGTTAATTCACTTAAAATGTTAAGAATGATGATCTATTTTATGGGTAACACTTTCCTGTATTTTCAATACACACATACACACACATACACACGAAGCTATTTTTTAAGTCCCCATTTCTAGCTCATAACTCCAGCTGTTTTCACAGGCCAGAATCTCACATTATTTTCAAAGCAAGTCACATATCTTCCGCCTAGAGCCTGCCTTTCTCCCTCTGTGCCAGTTAATGATACCCAGTCCTCCCATAAGCTTCAGAGTCATTTCAACTTGTTCTTCTGTTCCCACATCTTGTCAAAAAGCCTACTGGAAACAATGAATTTCAATCCATGAGAAACAACATTACTGCAGAAGGCTCTAGAATAATAATCTCAAAGCAGCACTAAGAAGCTAGCAGAATGAAAAACCCCCTTTTTTCCAGGTCAGAGATGTGAGGACACTCTGCAAAGAGGAAGCCATGCCCTTGGCATAGAAGCAGCTTGTTCCTGGGATAAAGAGGTGGATTTGGAAGAGTAGGCCAAAGTTGGACAATAAGCCAAAGGGGGAAACTGTGGAGCAGAGTCAAGAGGCTGGGGACTTGAGCCTGCATTTTGGGTGGCACTCAAAGATGACAAAAGGAGAAACATGTCATAAACCAGGCTTCAAATGGCGCTTTGGCAGAAAGTTGTTTTGCTGCCCAAACTGGCATTTAATATTGGTTGGAATGAATAAGACACGCCAGCCATCAACTTTTTACCATGTAATTAACCAGCTTGGAATAAGGTCTTTTTTTTACTTTAATGCTCTTTAGTATACATATGTAACGAATCGGCACATTGTGCACATGTACCCTAAAAATATAATAATAATAAAATTTAAAAAAAGTAATAAAAAATATTTATAAGCCTGTTAAATTATAAAATCATGAAACAAGAAAAAAAAAGAAAAAGGGTAAAAAACAAAGAAAGAACAGAATTCAAAAGTCATAAAATAGTATGGACCTTGAGAACATTGTGCTAAATGAAACAAACCAGTTACAAAAGGACAAACACTATATGATTCCCCTTGCATGAGCTATCTAGAGTAGTCAAATTCATAGAAACAGAAAGTAGAATGGTGACCACCAAGGGTAGGGGAGGTATTAAGTACTTGTCTAATGTCTATGAAAAAGTTTTGGAGGCTGTTTGTACAACAATATGAATATACTTAACACTACTGAACTGTACCCTTAAATATGTTTAAGACGGTAAGTATTTTATCACAATTTAAAATTTTTAAAAATTTTAAGTCACAGATTAGTATAGAAAGTGTCACCCAATTCTGCCTTCTGGCCACTCAGTTCCACTCCACAGAGACAGCCAGTGTTAGTATATCTTCCCATCTTTCCAAATATATTCTAACTGTATCTAATATACTCTAACTTTATCTCAAAAGGCATATATATGCTTGCAAATATATGCCTTTCGAGATAAAACACACCCATACACAAATAGTGACATACTACACGTACTGTTCATGCACTTTGGTCTTTTCATTTAATATATCTTAGAGCCTTTTCTAAATTACTTCATATACAACTGCCTTACTCATTTTAAGAGCTGCTGCTAATTCACTGTATGACTATATCGATTATTTTACCAGTTCCCTACTTATGGGTAATTAGGTTTTGTATGAACTTTTGTGCTTATAAACACAGTGAAGAATACCTTTGTGCTATTTTTAACCCCCACATAGACAAGACTGTGTGTGTATATGTATGTATATATATATGTGTATGTGTGTGTATATACATATATATATATATGTTATATGCCTAGGATGAAACTGTTAAAATGGAAGTTAAGTGCATTCTTTATGTGTGACTGCATGTATGTACACTATTTATTTACATAAAAATGTGTATTGAAGTATAGCATACATTCAGAACAGTACATAATTCTAAAGTTCATAGCTTGATGAATTTTCCCAATATAATCCTACCTAACACACAGATTTAAAAAAAAACACACACACAAGATTATAAGCCTCCAAAAGCCCCTTGTCTCAATCCAGTGTGAGCTCCCCAAGAGTAATACTACCCTGACTTCTAACATCACAATTTTGTCTGTTTTTATACTTATATTTTTGTGCATGGCTCTTTCACCCAACATTATGTTTGTGAGTCATTCATATTAGGTGAGTTGGAATTCATTCATTCCTATTGCTCTATAATATCCCATTGTGTAAATACATCACATCTTATCTAAACTTATCTATACTACACAAAATATGTGCATTATTAAATTTTAATGGATATTATCCAATTGCTCTCCATAGAGTTTAGAGTCTTACCATTAATATACGGAAGTAGCTATTTTCCTACACCTTAGCCAACAGCTAATCAAACTTCTTCATCTTGGTTAATTGGATATTTCTTAAATGCTTTCAGTATAGTTTCAATTTGCTTTTCTCTTATACCGACTGAAAGAGAACCATTTCATACATTTAGGAGCCACCTGTCATTCCTTTAAACTGTCTCTGAATGTGCTCACTTGTCTACTGAGTTGTTGGTCTTTTCTATCAGCAAGTGATCCTGCTTTTTAAAAGAAATTAGCCCTTTGAACATGCTGCATGGCAACTATTTTTTCCCAGTTTGTCACTGGAGTCCCAATTTTGTTTATACTAGTTTTTGCCAAGTCTAGGTTGTCTGGCTTATGTTTTTGTTTTTGTTTTTTTGAGACGAGGAGTCTCACTCTGTCACCCAGGCTTTAGTGCAGTGCAGTGCAGTGGCATGATCTCGGCTCACTGCAACCTCCGCCTCCCAGGTTCAAGCGATTCTCCTGCCTCAGCCTCCTAAGTAGCTGGGATTACAGGCATGTACCACCACACCCAGCTAATTTTGGTATTTTTAGTAGAGATGGAGTTTCACCATGTTGGCCAGGCTGGTCTCGAACTCCTGGCCTCAAGTGATCCACCTGCCTCAGCCTCTCAAAGTGCTGGGATTACAGGCATGAGCCACCAAGCCCAGCAGCTTGTTGGTTTTTAGGCAAATTCATCAACATTTTTTCTGTATGCAAGGGCTCAAGTTGAATGATGAAGAATCATGAGAGAGAAGGAGGGAGGGAGGAAGGAAAGAAGATAGGAGAGGAACCTATTATACTGCTGATAGGAGTGTAAGCTGTTACAATCATTCCGGAAAATGCAATATATACCAAAACAAAACAAATATACATCCTATGACCCAGCAGTTCCACTCAATTCCAACAGAAAATGAGTATGTCCACCAAACATGTACAAAATGTTTTTAGCAGTTTTATTCATTTTAGCCAAAATACAGAAACAACCAAAATTTCCATCAACAGTAAAACAGATAAAATGTGATAATTTAACACAACATAATCCTACACAATAAAAAAGAATTGCAATATACAACATAAATAAATCTCATAGACATGTTAAGCAAAAGAAGTGAGATAGTGACTGGGTGCGGTGGCTCACGTCTATAATCCTAGCACTTTAGGAGGCCGAGGTGGGCGGATCACTTGAGGTCAGTAGTTCAAAACCCGCCTGGCCAACATGGTGAAACCCTCGTATCTACTAAAAAGACAAACAAACAAAACAAAATTAGCCGAGCTTGGTGGCAGGCACCTGTAATCCCAGCTACTTGGGAGGCTGACAGGAGAATCATGGAACCCGGGAGGGAGAGGTTGCAGTGAGCCAAGGTCATGCCATTGTACTCCAGCCTGGGTGACAGAGGGAGACTCCATCTCAAAAAATAAAAAAAAAAGAAGAAGTGAGATAGCAAGCTGGTTCTCTTTTTTCCCATTTTCCTGAATAGCCACAGAGTTCATCCAATACTGTTTACTGAAGAATTCCCTATTTTCATCACATATAACACTGTTTACCACACAAAACATTTCTATAGATGAGGCTACTTCAGTGCTCTCAATTCTGTGCCAGTGATCTGATGCTCAAATTGGTTTGCCTTCAACATACACTTTAATATTTGACAGCACTAATACCCCCTTCATGAACAGATTTTCATAATTTTGGTGAAAATTTTCATTTTTGCTCTTTCATATAAACTTAAGAATCAAGTTTTGAAAAGCCTATTGAGATATTAATTGGGATTACTTTAAATTCACAAATTGTGTGTGTGTGTGTGTATATATACATTTTTTTTTTTTTTTTTCAGAGATGGCTTCTCACTATATTGCCCAGGCTAGTCTCCAACTCCTGGCCTCAAGTGATCCTCCCACCTTGGCCTCCCAAAGTGCTGAATTATAGGCATGAGCCACTCTGCCTGGCCTGTTTCACTAAATTTAAGACATTTTCAATGTAAGATGCACAGATATTTTAGGCCAATTGAAAGAGCTTAAAACTTAAATGCTTCTGTTTTCATATCACATCTGACTTGTGCTCATAATGAAAGGAAAGTTATGTAAAATAAATTGGTAAAGATGCTCCTACTCTAACTTCATAATTACCACATGGCCAGAAGTACCAAGAAGATGTCATCAGTTTTAAGGCATACTTACCTTTAGAAATCATAAAAGATTTTTTAAAAAGTGTCTTTCTAACAATATAAAATACGGCAACTTCGAGGGAATACTGACATCTTATAAATGTGAGTGTTATCCTACTGAAGAACAAAATATGTTTTAGCATTTTTTAAATTCTTTTATGAGCTTCAGTGAAGTTTTGCAATATTTTTCAGGAATATCTTTCATTTTCTTGCTAATTCTTAAGTTTCTCTTACTTTTTCTTTGTAGAGATAGGGTCTCACCATGTTGCCCAAGCTGGTCTCAAACTCCTGGGCTCAAGTGATCCTCCTGCCTTGGCCTCCCAACGTGCTGGGATTACAGGCATGAGCCACTGTGCCTGACCAGTTTACTTCTAAGTAGAATTTTTTCCTTCAAAAATTCTGTTTGGAAAATATGCAAATATAATTTATACAGAAAATTATATAACAATATTGAGAAAAAAATTAAAGACCAAAACACATGGAGAAATAATGTTTATAATCAGAGGATTCAACGGTATAAAGATTTCAAATTCCCATTATAGTAGGTGTAGCAAAAAAAAAAAAAAATCAATTCTTCCCAGACCGATTCAACACAATTCCAATCAAAATCCTAACAGGTATTCTTGTGGAACATCACAGCTGATTCTAAAATATATGTGGAAATGGACAGGGCCCAGGATATCAAGACATAAAACTAGATGAGTGATTCTCAAACTTTTTGGTTTGACATTCCTGGAAAATACTGAGACTCTAAAATGCTTTTGTTAACATGGGTAATAGCTATTATATTTATTACATGAGAAATTAAAACAGGAATTATTTATTTATTTTTTGAGATAGAGTCTCCCTCTCTCACCCAGGCTGGAGTGCAGTGGCATGATCTCAGCTGACTGCAACCTCTGCCTCTCAGTTTCAAGTGATTATCCTGCCTCAGCCTCCCAAGTAGCTGGGATTACAGGCATGCGCCACCACATTTGGCTAATTTTGTATTTTTAGTAGAGACGGGGTTTCACTATGTTGCCCAGGCTGGTCTCGAACTCCTGACCTCAGGTGATCCACCTGCCTCAGCCTCCCAAAGTGCTGGGATTACAGGTGTGAGTCACTGTGCCCGGCCAAAACAGGAAAGTTTTAAATATTAATTCATTCATTTAAAAATAACAAGAAATCTATTATATGCCAACATAACACTTTAATGAAAAATAACTGTTTTGCAAAACAAATTTAAAAAATGAGTGAGAAGAGTAGCAGTGTTTGACATTTTTGGAAATCTCCTTAATGTCTGGCTTGATGGGAGACAGCTGGGTTCTCTTATCTACTTCTATATTCAATCTGTTGCAACACTGCATTTCATGTGGCCTCTGGAAAAATTGTACACCTGTGAGAGAATGAGTGTGAGGCAAAAAACAACCAAGTGTTACTATAAAAATAGTTTTGACTGGCCAAGACCCCACTCTGAGAGGGTCTCAGGAAACCCCCATAGTCCCGTGACCACACTTTGAGAACTGCTAAAATACAGTACTTAAGACAATGGGTCACTGGCAAAGGACAGACAAATAGAAGACAGGAATAGAAGATCCAGGCAAATACAGGCAAATCCTTGTATACACAATCACCTGATTTATGACCAAGGTAGCTCTACTGAGCAGAGGAGACGGCCTTTTCAATAAATGGAACTAAACATCATCACCATCGTGTCATCTAGGAAAACAAACTGACCCCATCTCACAACACACACAAAAATTCCAGAGATTGTTGATCTAAATGTGAAAGGCAAAACAGTAACAGAAAATAATATAGATTATCTTCACACCAGGATACTAAAACGTCTAATTACAAAGGAAAAGACAGAAACATTCAACTACATTAAAATTAAGAATTTCTGTTAATCAGAGAAATGCAAACCAAAACTACAATGAGATATCATCTCACTCCAGTTTAAATGGCTTTTATCAAAAAGACAGGTAATGCACTTTGGGAGGCTGAGATGGGTGGATCACGAGGTCAAGAGAGCAGGACCATCCTGGCCAAAATAGTGAAACCCCATCTCTATTAAAGTACAAAAATCAGCTGAGTGTGGTGGTGGGCGCCTGTAGTCCCAGTTCCTTGGGAGACTGAGGCGGGTGGATCACGAGGTCAAGAGATCGACACCATCCTGGCCAAAATGGTGAAACCCCGTCTCTAATAAAAGTACAAAAATTAGCTGAGCATGGTGGTGGGTGCCTGTAGTCCCAGCTCCTTGGGAGGCTGAGGCAGGAGAATCGCTTGAACCCAGGAGAGGAAGGTTGCAGTAAGCCAAGATCGCGCCACTGCACTCCAGCCTGGTGACAGAGCGAGACCCCATCTCAAAAACAAGCAAACAAACAAAAAGACTGGTAATGACAGATGACGGCAAGGATGTGGAAAAAGGGGAACCCTCGTACACTGTTGTTGGGAATGTAAATTAGTACAATCACTATGTGGAGGGTCCTCAAGAAAACTAAAAATAGAACTACCATGTGATCCAGCAATCCCACTGCTGGGTACACACCAAAAAGAAAGGAAATCAGTGTATCACAGACATTTCTGCACTCCTATGTTTATTGCAGCACTATTCACAATAGCCAAAATATGGAATTAACCTAAATGTCCATCAACAGATGAATGGATAAAGAAAATGTGGCACTTACACACAATGCAGTACTATTCAGCCATCAAAATGAATGCAGTCCTGTCATTTGCAACAACATGGATAAAACTGGAGGACATTATGTTAAGTGAAATAAGCCAGACACAGAAAGACAAACATTGCATGTTCTCACCCGTATGTGGAAGCTAAAGAAAAAAAATTGAACCCATGTAGATAGAGGACAGGAAAGGAAGTGGGAAGAGAAGTGGGAAACAAAGAGTGATTGGTGAATGGGTACAAAAATATAGTTTAAAAAAATGAGTAAGTCTAGTGTTCAGCAGCACAATAGGGCAACTATAGTTAACAATAATTTTATATTTCAAAATGATGAAAAGACTAGAATTAGAATATCCCTAACATGAAGAAATGATAAATGCTGGCTGGGCACGGTGGCTCACATTTGTAATCCCAGCACTTTAAGAGGCTGAGGCAAGCAGATCACCTGAGGTCGGATGTTCGAGACCAGTCTGACCAACACGGAGAAACCCCATCTCTACTAAAAATACAATATTAGCCAGGCGTGGTGGTACATGCTTGTAATCCCAGCTACTTGGGAGGCTGAGGCAGGAAAATAGCTTGAACCCGGGAGGCGGAGGTTGTGGTGAGCCAAGATTGCACCATTGCACTCCAGCCTCGGCAACAAGAGCGAAACTCCATCTCAAAAAAAAAAAAAAAAAAAAAGATAAATGCTTCAGGTGGTGGGGTAATCTACCCTAATTTGATAATTATGCATTGTATGCTTGCATCAAAATCACATCTACCCCATAAATATGTATGTCTATTGTGTAACCATAATAATTACAAATAAAAATTTAAAAAAGTTTTCTGTTAGTGAAGAGATACCTCTAAGAGAATAAAAAGGAAAGGCTAGCCACTAGCTAGTAATAGGTATCTGTAACACAGATATGTGGCAGGGAGGGGAGGGGATCAATATATTTATCCCTTATACAAACCAATAAAACAAAGAACACCTACCAGAAAATTAGCCAAAAGACTTAAATGAGCTCTTCATACAGAAGACATCCAAATGGCCAAAAAACATATAAAAGGCTGCTCAACCTCATTAGTAACCAGGGAAGTGCTTAAAACCAAAGTGGAATGTTAACTAGTACAACCACTTTGGGAAACTGTTGACATTTCTAATAAACACTCACCTACCCCAAGACCCAAAAATCCACTCCTAGATATATACCCAAGAGAAATAAGTATATATGAGAATGTTCATAGCAGCTTAATTCACAATAGCCAAAACCTAGAAACAATCAGTAAGAAAATGAATAAACAAAGAGTAATATAATCATACAACAGAACTCAGCAAGAAAAAAAGAGTAACTGATACAGCCAACAACTTGGATAAAGTGCAAAAAAAAAAAAAAAAATTATGCTGGGCAAAAGAAGCCAGACACAGGAGAGTCCATACTCTCTGAGCCCAATTATATGAAGTTCAAAAACAGGCAAAATGCATGTATAGTGGCCGAAATCAAAACAGTGTGGTTAGAATAGCAGCTTCTTTCTGGAAAGGAACATGAGAGAACTCTCTGGAGTGATGGAAATATTCTATATCTTCATCTGGGTAGTGATTAGATATTTATATGTAAAATATTTTTCAGGCTATACATTTTTACATTTTATTGTGTATGACACCTACCTCAATTACACCCAAAAACCCATTATGTACCTACCAGAATGGTTAATAAAATTTAACTGATTGACAATTCTAAGCCTTGGCAAAGAGGTGGATAAACAGGAATGCTCACATATTGTTGGCAGGAATTTAAACTAGTGCAACCACTTTGGAAAATAATCTGGCATTACTGAGTAAAACTGAAGATACACAAAAATGTTTATAGCAGCAGTATTCACAATTGCTGCAAACTGGAGACAAATATCTATCAAAAAGAAAATGAAGGCTGGGCGTGATGGCTCACTTCTGTAATCCCAGCACTTTGGGAGGCTGAGGCAGGTGGATCACCTGAAGTGAGGAGTTTGAGACCAGCCTGGCCAACATGGTGAAACCCCATCTCTACTAAAAATACAGTAATTAGCTGGACATGGTGGTGCACACCTGTAGTCCCAGCTACTTGGGAGGCTGAGGCAGGAGGATCACTTGAACCTGGGAGGCGGAGGTTGCAGTGAGCTGAGATCACGCCATTGCACTCCAGCCTGGGTGACAATAGTGAAACTCAGTCTCCAAAAAAAAGAGAGTGAATACATCAATTGTGTTATATTCATAAGAGTATCATTCAGCAATGACTAATGTACAAACTACAGCTCCATAAAACACAGGTGAGACCAGGCACAGTGGCTCACACCTGTAATCCCAGCACTTTGGGAGGCCGAGGTGGGTGGATCACAAGGTCCGGAGATCGAGACCATCCTGGCTAACACGGTGAAACCCCATCTGTACTAAAAATACAAAAACTTAGCCGGGCATGGTGGCAGGCACCTGTGGTCCCAGATACTTGGGAGGCTGAGGCAGGAGAATGTCGTGAACCTGGGAGGTGGAGCTTGCAGTGAGCCGAGATTGTGCCACTGCACTCCAGCCTGTCTCAAAAAAAACAAAACAAAACACAGGTGAATCTCACAAAATGACACTGAGTGAAAGCAGCTGAGTAAAGAAAACAAACTAAATGGTTCCATTTATACGAAGTTCAAATAGCAAAACTAAACTACCAAGTTTGGGTGCGATGTTAGAAAAGTAAGAAAATGATTCTCATAAAAGTCAGGACAGATGTCACTTTTGAGAAGGAGGATGCATATAGTTGATTGGGGGAAGTTAAGGGAGGGCTTTCTGGAATGCTGGCATTGGTCTATTTAATGACCTGAATGTTCGTGACAGGGTTATGCTTTGTGGATTACAACAACAAAAAGATGCACCGCTCAATGATTTTTCTGTGTGTATGTTATAGCTCACAATAAAAGAAGGTTAAAAACAAACACTGGTACCTGGTGGTTGATTGAATTTGGTGGGGGAGGGGAGGAGAGAGAAAGAATCATGGACAAGTCCCAGGTTTCTGACTTGCACAACTGCTTGGGTGGTGATGCCTTTCACTGAGATAGCAAACAGCATTTTTGGAGGAAGTGTATGAAATAAATCTTGGAAATGCTGAATTTAGAATACTTTTGAGACATCCAAGTAGAGATGTCCAGTAGGCAATTAGATATTAGCAGATGGAGTACTCAACAGCAGAGGTTGGGGTAGAGATACATGTTGGATTCACCCATGAGTGAGGCCACGGACATGGCTGTGACTGTTTAGGGAAAGAATGACAGAAGGCCCTAGGGCTGATTGGTGGAACATCAATATTTAATGGCCAGATACAGGAGAATAAGCCAGTAAAAAAAATAAAATAAAATAAAATAAAAAATAAAAATAAAAAAACAGAGTAATAGGAGGAAAATGAAGAATTGTCATGAACCATTAAGCAAGAGGAAAGAGCGTCTCAAGAGTAAGAAGTCACTCTCTGCAGGTTGATGCGTAGTTAAGGGGGAAGGACATGAATTATGTGTACTACTCAGCAGGCCAGGTTTTACTCCACCTCTTTCTGGCTGACTTGACACAATCAACAACCCAACAGAAAACCAATACTTCTGAGAATGGCTGCAAGTTTTTATGTGCTGTCTTCTGTGGTGACAAGTCAAGGCTGAGCTCTTCCTTCTCCTGCTTCTCAAGAAGGAGGAAGGCAGATGTGAGAACACTGATTGGGTCTGTGAGCTACTGGGCAGCATCACTGTTAAAAGTCAGCACACAGATGCAAGCTCACTTTTTGTGCTTCCATGTGACTGAAGTGGTTGAGAAGGCTGTACTCCCCCCCTGCACCCCTTATACCCTCACAGTAAGGGACAGCCAAGGCCAAACCTACAGCTTGGGCAGAAGAAGCCAGGGCAGGTGTCCAAGGCCAGATCAGCAGTCAGCCAGGGCAAATGGGCTCACTCTGGTTACGTGACTTGGGGCAACTGACAGAAAGGAGTGAAATGTGGGGAAGATCTCAGTGTGTTTGAGAACTGGGGAGATGAAAAGGCTTCATCTCATGGCCTGCTTTAGTTTGAAACAATTTAAGCTTAACTAGATTCCAAAAAAACAGTATTTCCACCTGAACCAGCTGGGTTCATTCCAGTCCTCTACACTGGAGTTTGGTGCCTGAGTCCTAGTTAAGAATAAAATGTAGAGTCCTTTTGTTTTCCATTTGTCAGTGCAAATATTTCATACAAATCTTTCTCCCACGGACCCTGTAGACTTGAAAAGAGTGGCTATAGATTGGAGACAATTCTGATATTCCAGGGATCCCTGACCAGAATAAGAAATTACCGTAAGTTCTCAATTTCTAGCACCACACACATAAATTGCATCTCTCTCTCTCTCTCTCTCACACACACACACACACACACACACACACAAGCAGGCTTACCTACCTCTCAGAAAATTGCACAGATTCAACAAGAAACAATAAATAGTAATCAATGTGTTCCTTAACGGCTGGTGAATAATAAATGTTAACTAAAACAAAAACAATTTTTATTTTTAAATCCACTATCACCTCCCACCAAATATTTAAAGGATAAAGTCTAAACTGACAGAACAGCAAATTAGTATGGTCCTTTGGGAGGGAAATCTGGTGATACATATTAGGAACCAATCCTGTTATTTGTTGCTTTTCTTTTTTATGACAGAAAAAAAAAACAAAATTTAAAAAAGGCTAAGTTTTGTAAATCATAGTACATTCTTAAAATTAACACTATGGTCCAGGTGCAGTGGCTCACGCCTGTAATCCCAGCACTTTGGGAGGCCGAGGCGGGCAGATTATGATGTCAGGAGATCGAGACCGTCCTGGCTAACTTGGTGAAACCCCGTCTCCTTACTAAAAAAATACAAAAAAATTAGCCAGGCGTGGTGGCGGGTGCCTCTAGCCCCAGCTACTCGGGAGGCTGAGGCAGGAGAATGGCGTGGACCCAGGAGTCAGAGCTTGCAGTGAGCCAAGATCACACCACTGCACTCCAGCCTGGGTGACAGAGCGAGACTCTGTCTCAAAAAAAAAAAAAAAAAAAGAATACTATGTAAACACTTTAAAAATGAGATGCTTGTGTGAGAACCAACTTTGAAGGAGATGAAAAGTATTTACAAATTATTCTATTGAGTGATAGCTAGTATTTGTCGAACACCTGTGTACTAGGGCTGTGCTGACTGCTTGTACAACTGCTGTTTAACTTTACAATAACCTTACAATGCAGGTGGCATACTAACCTCATTTAACAAATAAAACAGAAGTGGAGGCTTAAGTTTATTATCTAGTATCACTGAGGGAGGACATAGCAGAATTAGGATTTAAAACCATCAAACCTTGATTTCAGAAACTACACTTCACTCACTGTGCCAGTGTGTCATAAAGCATACATACTTTTGAAAAAATTATTTAATACACATCAGTGTTATATTTCTTTAATATACAGCAATGTACATAATATCAATGTTATGTATTTATCTAATATATATCAATGTATGAGTTCACAGCTCTTATCACTAAGGATTTTTGGGTTTCTTTCGTAAATTTTAAGAAAACTGTTATGAATTAACAGTACAGATGATACAAACATATGGCAAAAGTAACAAGGAGGCACTCCAGTGACTGAAAGTTTGGAGAACAAAACTCTCACCTTCTCAAAAGGCACTTTCTTCTTTATATGCTGCAATATTGCATGAAATTTTCACAACAATTACACATTACCTCAAAGAGGTTTTTCAAAAAAAAAAAAAAAACCCCTCCTGCAACATTTTTTTTTTTTTTTGAGACAGAGTCTTGCTCTGTTGCCCAGGCTGGAGTACAGTGGCGTGATTTTGGCTCACTGCAAGTTCCACCTCCCAGGTTCACGCCATTCTCCTGCCTCAGCCTCCTGAGTAGCTGGGACTACAGGCGCCCGCCACCACACCCAGCTAATTTTTTGTATTTTTAGTAGAGACAAGGTTTCACCATGTTAGCCAGGATGGTCTCAATCTCCTGACCTCATGATCTGCCTGCCTTGGCCACCCAAAGTGCTGGGATTACAGGCATGAGGCACTGTGCCTAGCCACATTTTTCAAATAAAACAAGAGTAAAAGCACTATCTTAATGTGTACTCTCAGAAACTGGAAACATCCTTCATATCTAACAATAAGAGTTAATTACAGTTATCAGCTTGATTAAATGGTCCTTAATTATTAAATTAATGACTATAAGAAAAAGAGATAACATACTGCCAATTATTACAAGAGCCTGAGTATACATATACCATATACCATGATAAAGTCTCCTTAGGCCAAAATTAAAGATGAAAAGAGAAATAAAAACAGACATAGATGATAGGAAGCTTTTCCCTCAACTAATTTACTCTAACACTATCTTTGTAACACATGTGTTTAGAACAAAACAATGCCAAAATGAGCATCGAGGTTAAAACTGTTTATCAGAGAGGCAACTCCAGAATAAGCAGATACAATATGCTCCTTGATGGAAAGACCTGCTAGTGAGAACTGACTTTCTCATATTCATCTATAAATTTAGCACAGTTGTAATCAAAATCTCAATGGGATGTGTCTTAGAACTCATTAGAATAATTCTAAAATTCACCAGAAACAGTAAATTCATGAGAATAGCTAAGAAAAATTTGAAAATGAGCATATTTGCCCTACCAGATATCAAACATCTATAAAAAGCCATGGGGGAGAGGAGGTAATAGAATAAACACAGACAGACCTGTCACTGGAACAGAACAGAGAATACAAGAAAAGGCCTTATGTATGCAGGAAAGCCTTGTGGCATTTGAAATATGAACAAGTGAGTGAACTGAGAGAGGCAAAAGTCTATGCATTTAGGAAAAATTTAGATCCCTACCCTTACACTAGACACAAAAGGAAATTCCAAACAAACCTACAGAGCTCAGTGTGAAAAAAAATTTTCACATAAAATACATGAAAATTTTTAAAAGATAATCTTGGGATGAAGAATTTTTTTATGTGAAAGATCTGACCACGTAAGTTAAAACCTCTATATAAAGACACTATAAACAAAATTAAAAGACAAGTAACAAATGAGGAGAAAAATATGTGTAACACATATAACAAAAGATTAACCATTGTGATATCTAAAAAAGCTCCTATAAAGCAAGAAGAAGAAAAGGTAAACAACCCAGAAGGGGAAAAAATGGGCAAAGGTATAAACAGGCAATATCCAGAAGAAATGCAAAATTTTTGCCTGTACAAAAATTATATTGTAGACTCATGTAACACCTAGTATACTACATTCTAGGGAATTAAAGAAGTCATGTTTTTCAAAACTAACAAATTGCACATATTTACACGATATCAGAACGGGAAATGCCCATCTGAACTTGAATCTACAGAAAAAATTACCAAGAAAAATCATTAAAATTGTCACAGACTTAAAAAAAAACCTTGGTACTAGCATTTGTCTAAACCAATGTGAAATATTCTAAGATTTATCCAGGCAGGAAAAGAAACGCAGTTAATAAAAACATGAAAACCTCATTATCAAACAAGGTGATTATAAATTAAAAAATGAATTTTTAAATGTGAAAACCATTAAATCTTGCTGATGCTTGGGAAAAATGCAAATCAAAACAATAACAGGACAGTTTTCATATATCATATTGGCAAATATCTAAAAAATGAGAATGCCCAATATTGGCAAGGGCACAGGGAACCCAATATTCTCTTCCATTACTGGTGGAATTTTTAATAACATGAGAAAACAGTTGTGATATGTTTTTGGTTTTTGGTTTTTGGTTTTTTTGAGACAGATTCTCACTCTGTCACCCAGGCTGGAGCACAATGGCATGATCTTGGCTCACTGCAACCTCCACCTCCCCAGCTCAAGCAATTCTCCTGCCTCAGCCTCCCAAGTAGCTGGGACTATGGGTGTGCATCATCACACCTGGCTAATTTTTGTATTTTGAGTAGAGACAAGGTTTCATCATGTTGGCCAAGCTGGTCTCAAACTCCTGACCTCAGATGATCCACCTGCCTCAGCCTCCCAAAGTGCGGGGATTATGGCCACCGCGCTCAGCTGTGATATGTTAAGTGAGGAAAAGACATATTAAACATACATTAAGATCTCATCCATGTTCTAAAACAATAATAACTATGTTTTATGAGCACCTTTATACCAGGCACCAGGTCTGTTTACATGTACTGGCCCACTTCATATTCACAATAATCCTATGAGTTAACATTATTATTACCCTCATTTTATGGAGGAAGAAACTGAGACAACAAGAGATCAAGTGATGGAGCCAAGATTTCAACTCAGGTTGATTCTAGAGTTTCAGACCTTAACCACTAACACAATGTACAGGAATTAATCAAACTCTTTAAACACAGTGGAGTTGAGTATACTGTCTACTTTAATTCCCTATTTTGTCATAGATTTTCTACTACTTTACTTCTCAAATACAATCAATTTTTAAAAGGATCAATAATCACAAGACAGCAACAGTGTCCCTGAAATTTTCCTAGAGATGCTAACTACAAAATAAAACTTATAAATCATAATCCAATTGCTTTAAATATTTTAGCACAGGAACATTTTTCTCAATGAAATTTTATGTGGATCTATAACATAAGAAACAGATAAGGGTGTGGTGGCTCACGCCTGTAATCCCAGCACTTTGGGAGGCCGAGGCGGGCAGAGCACGAGGTCAGGAGTTCGAGACCAGCTTGGCCAACATGGTGAAACCCCATCTCTACTAAAAATACAAAAATTAGCCGGTCATGGTGGTGTGCGCCTGTAATCCCAGCTACTTGGGAGACTGAGGCAGGAGAATCGCTTGAAACCGGAAGGCAGAGGTTGCAGTGAGCCGAGATCCGGCCACCGCACTCCAGCCTGGGTGAAAGAGTGAAACTCAGCCTCAAAAAGAAACAGATTAAAGCAGTATTATATCAATGTATTTTGAAGCTCAAATGTGGCCAGGTGCAGTGGGTCACCCCTGTAATCTCAGCACTTTGGGAGGCCAAGGTGGGTGGATCATTTGAGGTCAGGAGTTCAAGACCAGCCTGACCAACATGGTGAAACCCCATCTCTAGTAAAAATACACACAAACACAAAAATTAGCCGGGAATGGTGGCACATGCCTGTAGTTCCAGCTACTTGGGAGGCTGAGACAGGAGAATCGCTTGAAGCTGGGAGATGGAGGTTGCAGTGAGCTGAGATTGCACCACTGCATTCTAGCCTGGGTGACAGAGTGAGACTCTATCTTAAAAAAAAAAAAAAAAAAACTCAAATGTACAACATGTATAATGAGAACAATAAAATTATTCTGATGAACACAAACTTTAAATTATGGATGATTGGGCAGTCTTATGTTAAATTTGTTTTGTTTTGATTGCATGGTATCAAGAAAAACCTGATTCACAAACATGAATAGATGATAAAGCATATTTTACAAATGATAATGTTTTGTGTGTTTTTTTAAATAGTACATTAACACTATCTAAGGATTTAATTACATCTGTCCAGAAGTTTTAAAAGTAGAACATTTCTAAATTAATTCTGTAATAGTGTTAAGGAATGAATACTTGGTAGTCATAAACTTTTTGGTAAAAAATAACAACTTTACAATATGTACTAGTCTTGATATATGCATAAGGCAGTCACATTATTGCCTAATGCAATTAGTTCTAATAGTACTGACTGTGCTTACATAATGTTACATGAAAAAACAAGCACTAGCCTAAAATTTCAAAATATCAACATAAAGCTACAGTCTCACTGATCAATAACATTTTTATCCTTTCTAACTCTGAGGAGGGAAAAAGAAGAAAAGAGAAATTTTTAATTAAAAAATAAAATAGTATTTTAAAAGTTTCAAGTCTATACACAAAGTGAGACACTGTTCCAAGGATTGTTGTCCTGGGTATGGGCATTACAGATAATTTACATTTTCTTCCTTTCGCTTATTTTCTCTTTTCTCTCAAATATTCTAAATGCATTGCTATTTTTTTTTTTTTGATGGAATTTTGCTCTGTCGCCCAGGCTGGAGTGCAGTGGCGTGATCTCAGCTTACTGCAACCTCTGCCTCCCAGGTTCAAGCGATTCTCATGCCTCAGCTTCCCAGGTAGTTAAGACTACAGGCACCCACCACCACGCCTGGCTAAGTTTTGTATTTTTAGTAGAGATGGTGGTTCACCATGTTGCCAGGCTGGCCTTGAACTCCTAATCTCAGGTCATCCATCCACCTTGGCCTCCCAAAGTGCTGGGATTACAGGTGTGAGCCACTGTACCTGGCCAACTTTTTATTTTAAAATTACTGCAATTATAAATCATAGGAATTTGCAAAAAAGTACACAGGGAGGTCCCAAGTACCCTCGCCCAAATTCCTCCAATGTTATTGACGTAACTCTAGTACATGGTCACCATCAGGAAACTGACCTTGGTACAATCCCGAGTTTATTCAGGTTTCACCAGTTTTGTAAGCAAAGGGGGACTTGAGTATGCTAGGATTTGTATACAGTATGTGTGTGTGTGGTTGTATGAAATTTCATCACATTTGCAGCTTTATATAATCACACCTGAGATACAGAACTGTTCCATCCCTACACAGCTCCCTCATACTACCACTTTATAACCAAACCACCCCTCACCTCCCATTCCTAACTCCTAGCAACCACTAAATCTGTTCTCCATCTCTGCAGGTTTGTTATTTCAATAATGTTACGTGAATGCAATCAAACAGTATGTAACCTTTTAGGGTTCTCACTGGTTTTCACTCAGTATAACTCTCTTGAGATAACTGGGTAGTACAAACCAGTTGCGTCTAATACATTAAAAAGTAGCATGAGATGCATTTGAGTGTGTATAAACATTTATAATATTTTAAAGTTTAAAACATTAAAATGTGAATCAAAGGTGTATGATATCCCTGTTTCATTGACACAGAACAAGGATTCTGAGGTACAAATTTTGAAAACTGGTAATCTAATGCAAGTCTAGTACAATGTAGTACAGGTTGAGTATTCTTTATCTGAAATGCTCTGAAGCAGAAATACTTTGGATTTGGGATTTTTCAGATTTGGGAATATGTGCTTTATATACCAGTTGAGCATCCCAAATCTGAAAGTCCAAAATCCAAAATGTTCCAAAATCCAAAACTTTGAGTGCCAATATGACACTCAATAGAAATGCTCACTGGGGCATTTCAGATTTTGCATTTTCAGATCCTCAGCCTGTACAAGTACTTTACAGAAGAAAAGCCCAGGACTCAGTGCTGTGTCTTATCAGTGTTTACAAGACTACATGGTTTACAGGAACACCTGGTTTTGCACTTTTTATGGCCAACCTCTAGATTCTGGTTCTTTCCCAACCCAGTTGAGTACGTTACATTCAAATAGACCACTTGCTATTCTTCTCAAATGACCACAGTTTGCTACCCTTTCAAGTTCTTTCTAATGATTGAGGAAATAAACTCCACTTAAATTCCCATATCTGTGTGGTGCATTAGCTAGCACCACACCTCAGGCCCAATTCTCCTGTCTCTATATGCAGCAGGTCCACATGAAAAGGCCTCCCTCAGAAAGAGCTACCCTAACCTGGGACAGATTCAAACAAACTCCTTTCCCTCCCACTCCCTTCAGGTGCCCAGATCCCCTTTCTTCTTTCTCCCTAGGCTAATCTGCTAAGTCTCTGGATAGCTCACTCCACTGCCT
Source organism: Pan paniscus (assembly GCF_029289425.2). Classification (NCBI taxonomy): domain Eukaryota; kingdom Metazoa; phylum Chordata; class Mammalia; order Primates; family Hominidae; genus Pan; species Pan paniscus. The sequence goes on along the minus strand of NC_073255.2, from coordinate 78,992,557 downwards.
ATCCGTTTGTTAACTGGGTGTGACAAACCACATCCTCACACCTTCAGGCTTAGAAGGCAAACACTCCAGGAACTTACTTCTCAAATACCACAATACCTTCACAGTAATTTCCCTGCCTTTCCCAAGAGTGCTCTAAACAGATAAAAGCTATAATACAAACTCTATATATTTTTGTCGTACAGATACAAAAATGGCACCATCGTTTGCATATTTTAAAAATCTGGTTGATATGGTTATCATTCTATCAATATTAGATCTAAATGGAATTTAAAGTAGTGGTAAAAGGCTGGGTGTGGTGGCTCACACCTATAATCTCAGCACTTTGGGAGGTGAAGGTGGGAGGATTGCTTGAGGTCAGGAGTTTGAGACCAGCCCAGACAACAAAGTGAGACCTTGTCACTATGAAAAATAGAAAAAATTAGCCAGGCATGGTGGTGTGCACCTGTAGACCCAGCTACTCAGGAAGCTGAGGTGAGAGGATCACTTGACCCAGGGAGGTTGAGGCTGCAGTGAACCATGATTGCACCACTGCACTCAGCCTGGGGAGACAGAGTGAGACAATGTCTCAAAAAAATGAAAGAAAGAAAAGGAAAGGAAGGAGAAAGAAAAGAAAAAAAGAAAGGAGGGAGGGAGGGAAGGAAAAGAAAGGAAGGGAAGAAAGAAAGGAGGGAGGGAGGGAAAGAAAGAAAAAAGAAGAGAAGAAAGGAAGACAGAAAGAGTGGTGGTAAAGAGCTTGGACTCTTGAGCCAGACTGCCTGGGTTAGAATCAGGCCTCTGCCACTGTACTACCTGGATCAAGTGTTAGTCTGCGTTGCTCAGTTTTCTCATGTGTAAAATGGTGATAAAAGCTACCTGCCTCATGGGACTGTTGTGAGACTTCAATAATATATGTAAAACATTTAGAACACTGCCTAGCACATAGTAAGCATTATCTGTAGTATTAACATTTATCTCTACTACAGTCCAGATTCACTTCCTTGTGATATTTCTCTATTCCTCTTGGACTTTTTTCAGTTCAACCTGCTTCTGAAATTTCCATACCAAGAAACAATGATAATGTTAAGAATTTTATTTCTGAAATTCATCTTGGTTAGTCAAAATTACTAGAAGAAACTCTCTTTTACGTACTAGCAGTTATTAACATTTCACTAAACATGAATACAAGCATTTAAAGTATGGTAGTAATGGAACAAATGCCAAGCAAAAAGCAGGCTATCAATCAGGATGCATATGTGATACTCCCATGTTAAAAAAAAGGGAGAAATCATATGGTCACATGGATGTTTGTCTATGCGTCAAATGGCTCTGAAAAGTTTCAAAGCGGTCTACTGAGACGGAGAACTGTCTGGTGGAAGGGATATGAAGGAAACTTCACTGTACATGCTTTGTTATCTTTCAAATCTGAAGCAGCAAACGTGTTATCTAGACAAGAATTTAAATTTTTTTTTTTTTTTTTTTTTTTTGAGATGGAGTCTCAGTCTGTCACCCAGGCTAGAGTGCAGTTGCGCGATCTTGGCTCACAGCAACCTCTGCCTCCCGGGTTCAAGCGATTCCCCTGCCTCAACCTCCTGAGTAGCTGGGACTACAGGCATGTGCCACCACACCCAGCTAACTTTTTTTTGTATTTTTAGTAGAGGTGTTTCACCATGTTAGCCAGGATGGTCTTGATCTCCCGACCTCATGATCTGCCGGCCTTGGCCTCCCAAAGTGCTGAGATTACAGGCGTGAGCCACCGCGTCCAGCCAAGAATTTAATTTTTAAAATGGGGCTGCAAAAAGGGACTCTAAATAAGTACTCTGGAAGCCAGGTGTCAAGTCTCAGTTTACTACTAGCTGTGTTATCTTGGACAAGTCACTTAACCTCTGAATCTCAGACAAAGCAAGGAGCAATAAATACTTCTAGGTTCTTTTTTTTTTTTTTGGAGACGAGTTTTCTCTTGTTGTCCAGGCTGGAGCCCAATGGCGCAATCTCGGCTAACTGCTGCCTCTGCCTCCCGTGTTCAAGTGATCTTCCTGCCTCAGCTTCCTGAGTAGCTGGGATTACAGGTGCCTGCCACCATACCCGGCAATTTTATTTTTATTTTTTTTGGAAGACAGAGTTTTGCTCTTGTTGCCCAGGCTAGAGTGTAGCGGCGTGATCTCAGCTCACTGCAACCTCTGTGTCCTGGGTTCAAGCGATTCTCCTGCTTCAGCCTCCCGAGTAGCTGGGATTACAGGCACTCACCACCACACCCAGCTAATTTTTTGCATTTTTAGTAGCGAGGGGGTTTCACCATGTTGGCCAGGCTGGTCTGGAACTCCTGAACTTAAGTGATCCACCCACCTCAGCCTCCCAAAGTGCTGGGATTACAGGCGTGAACCACCATGTCCGGCCCTAGGTTCTATTCTAATTCTAAAAGTTTCATTATCTCAGAGGGGTAGTAAATAGATTGTACTTTTTTTTAAGATATGGGGGAGGTAGTAATCCAACATTTTGATATGGGGGAGGTAGTAATCCAACATTTTGTAAAACACGGCAACTTTTTTGTGGACTTGATTTTCTTCTTTTTTTTTTTTTGAGACGGAGTCTCACTCTGTCGCCCAGGCTAGAGTGCAGTGGTGCGATCCCAGCTCACTGCAAGCTTCGTCTCCTGGTTTCACGCCATTCTCCTGCCTCAGCCTCCCTAGTAGCTGGGACTACAGGCACCTGCCACCACGCCTGGCTAATATTTTTGTATTTCTTTTTTTTTAGTAGAGATGGGGTTTTGCCATGTTAGCCAGGATAGTCTCGATCTCCTGACCTCAGGTAATCCGCCCGCCTCGGACTCCCAAAGTGCTGGGATTGCAGGTGTGAGCCACCGTGCCCGACCGTGGACTTGATTTTCAAATGCAGTGGACCCTTGAACAACACAGGTTTAAGCTGCGTGGGCCCACTTATATGTGGATCTTTTTCAACCAAATGCAGACCGAAACCGGCATATATGGAGGCCCAACTTTTCATATATCCAGGTTCTGCAGGGCCCACAGTGGGGACTTGACTATGCCAGGATTTTGGTAGAAATAGGGGTCCTGGAACAAATCCCCTATGGTATATGTCCTATACATATGTCCTATACATATACCATAAGACAACCAGACTATTTTTACAGTTTTAAGAAACATAGATTTGTCAAGCCTATTAGCCTTTCCAGATCATTTGTACTATTCTTACATAGAAACCCTTCTTAGAGGGGGTCTAATATATAGGAAATACTTACATAGAATATTCTGCATGTTAGGGCTGGGCACGGTGGCTGACGCCTATAATCTCAGCACTTTGGGAGGCTGAGGCGGGCGAAATCACCTGAGGTCAGGAGTTTAAGACCAGCCTGGCCAACATGGCGAGACCCTGTCTCTACTAAAAATACAAAAGTTAACCAGGCATGGTGGCGTGCGCCTGTAATCCCAGCTATTCAGGAGGTTGAGGTAGGAGAATCGCTTGAACCCAGGAGGCGGAGGTTGCAGTGAGCTGTGATCGTGCCACTGCACTCTACCCTGGGTGACAGGGCAAGACTCCATCTCAAAAAAAAAAAAAAAATTCTGCATATTAGTTTATCTTGCACAACTTCAAAATTGTTTTAAATGAACACGTCTTTAGGTCAGCAATAAACTACATTAAAACAATATTCAAATATATACACAAGTATATACAAGAAACTTATACTTAAAGGCACTTGTTATCAAACACTGAAAAAAATAAGAACATCTCCAATCAATGGTAACAGCTATAACTGAGGACAGACTTTATTTCTGGAACATACATGTATCACTTTTCATCTTAACACTCATCTAGCAAAGTAGGGTTTTTTGGTTTATTTGTTTGTTTTTTGAGACAGGGTCTCTCTCTACCACCCAGGCTGGAGGGCAGTGGCACCATCATGGCTCACTGTGGACCTCAGCCTCCCAGGCTTAAGTGATCCTCACACCTCAGCCTCCCAAGAACCTGGAAATACAGGCAGGCACCAGCATGCCCAGTTAACTTTTGTATTTTATGTAGAGACAGGGTTTTGCCCTGTTGCCCAGGCTAGTCTGAAACCTAAGCTCAAGAGATCTGCCAGGTGTCAGACTCCCAAAGTGCTGAGATTACAGGTGTGAGCCACTGCACCAGGCTCTAAGTAGGTGTTAAAATCTCTATTTAACATAAGAAACTAAGGCATCATGAAGATAAGGCCACAAGCTAAGAACTCAGAGGGCTGGAAGCCCACACAGATTCCTTAGATTTGAGTTCAGTGTACCAAACCAAGGGGACAGGGAGTGCTAACTTAATGTTAGCTGGCAGGCTGGTGCAGGTTTGTAGCAGAGTTTTCACTGATTTATGGGAAAATGGGGAATAGTAAGAACATGAAAGTAAACTTTTTTTTTTTTTTTTTTTTGAGACGGAGTCTCGCTCTGTTACCCAGGCTGGCATGCAATGGTGCGAGCTTAATGCAACCTCCGCCTCCCGGGTTCAAGCGATTCTCCTGCCTCAGCCTCCAGAGTAGCTGGGATTACAGGTGTATGCCACCACACCCAGCTAATTTTGTATTTTTACTAGAGACAGGGTTTCAGCATGTTGGCCAGGCTGGTCTGAAAGTAAACTTTTCCATATAGCTAATTGATTCCATTTAAAGATCTTTTATTCTGAGAGACTCTGTTCTTTCAAATTGTTTGAATGGAAATATCCTTTTGTTAAATGAAATGATGGTGATAGGAGATAGTGGTGTGTTACTGTTTTTATTGGCTGTACCTGGTAGAAGTAAAAAATCAGCATTTCTATTGTAGCCTCCTAACTGGGGGGAGATATTTCTTTAGAAATCTAAAAGTCTGGAACTTTCCATCATTATGCCTCCCCAGAATAATAGAGGACTTTACACACAGATTACACACGCCCCTCAAGATTCTCTCATTAATCTCTACCTTATTCTGTTTGGATTAAGACATTTAGGGATTGTGAAATGAGAATAAAGTGAATTTAAGCAATCCAAAACCACATGCTGACTCTGGGTCCTCGAAGATTGCTTTCTTCAGAATCTTTGTCATGTGTTAACTTTCCTCTGGGCTCAAACTTTCTTTTCCTAAAACAGTCACATCTTTGAGTATTACTGCTACATGGCAATCACTATCAAAATAAACTAACTTGAGGCATCCAATAATCAGCTTTCATTTAAAGTTTCTTTCAGCTTGACAAAATAAAAACTTTCAATGATGTTGTGTCTACCACTTCCAAAAGAAAATTAGTCTATATCCATACATATATATGTGATTATATATGTATACGTACATATGTGATTTTGATCAGCCTGTTTATAAACTACTTGCAAAACAAGCTGATTTGTAAATTCATTTATTAAATGAGTAGTTTATAAACTACTTGATTTTTGCAAGTAGTTTATAAACAGGCTGATCAAACTGAACAAATTTCTTAATTTCACTGTATAGATAGCAAATAAATTATTTACTCTTATTGGCATATCTTATTTTTACCCACCCTCCTTTTGCAAGCTTCTAAGTTAAACTATTTTATGTCCACAGCTACACAATGAAACATCACTTTCAGTCACAACATATTAAATTCACATTTAAAACTATAAAGAGATCCAGTTACCTTTAGTCTTACATGTACTTATATATATTTTTAATATACTACTTGATGTTTTATGGTGCAAAAACACGCAGCTCTTGCAGGATGCATAACTATGAAAATATTTAGAGTGTGTGCTTATTAAATGGTTCAAAACTCTCTTTTTAAAAGAAAAGTCCATTTATTTTTATTTTTTGAGATGGAGTCTCACTCTTGTCGCCTAGGCTGGAGTGCAATGGTGCAATCTCGGCTCACTGCAACCTCTGCCTCCTGGGTTCAAGCAATTCTCCTGCCTCAGCCTCCCGAGTAGCTGGGGCTACAGGCATGCGCCACCACGCCCGGCTAATTTTTGTATTTTTAGTAGAGATGGGTTTCACCATGTTGGCAAGGCTGGTCTCGAACTCCTGACCTCGGTTGATCTGCCCGCCTCAGCCTCCCAAAGTGCTGGCCTCCCAAAGTGCTGGGATTGCGGCGTGAGACACCGCGCCCGGCCAAGAAAAGTCCATTTTAAGAACTTAAGCAGGCCGGGCTCAGTGGTTCACGGATGTAATCCCAGCACTTTGGGAGGCCGAGGCAGGCAGATCAACCGAGGTCAGGAGTTTGAGACCAGCCTGGCCAACATGCAGAAACCCCGTCTCTACTAAAAATACAAAAATTAGTCGGGCTTGATGGTGGGAGTCTGTAATCCCAGCTACTCCGGAGGCTGAGGCAGGAGAATCACTTGAATCCTGAAGGCAGAGGTTGCAGCGAGCCAAGATTGCGCCATTGCACTCCAGCCTGGGTGACAAAAGCAAGACTCCATCTCAAAAAATAAAACAACTTAAGCATATAGTAAAGTACTCTTTCCATGCCCCAATGTTAAAAGGTCCATCTATTATAGACTACTTGTTTCAAATAAAAATCTAAAACTGGTAATAATTCTGCTTAAATTCCATATTAAACTAGGATCAAAAGTTATTTTTAGTTCTTCTTGTTTCTTAAATACTTGAAAAGTGCTGCTACATGTTTTCCTTATATATTTATTCATTCAACTAACTTTGGGTGGAAGGTACTTGCAAGTTTAAAAGTCCTTTCCAAAAGTGGAAATAACATAAAAATGTTTGCATAAAAGACACTCAATGGTTCTCAAAGTGTATCTGAGAGTCTAATCAGCCTATTAACTTTGTTCTGAATAACCAACAACAAATGTGAGCTTTTTGTCACATCTATGTATTTTCCCCTGTAAACTGATACCTACATTTTAAATGCATTTTTAAAATGTTCCATTTGGCCCTATGATAATTATTTCTCCTGTAAAAAGCTACAGGATTTTTGTTTAAGAGCAAATGAGATAGAGTATCTGGTCCACGAAAAAGGCTAAGTGGAAAGATCAGCTCCCTAAAGTTTGTAACCAATAACAACACAAACTCCAACGCTACTTGTTCATATAATCAACAATATGTGAGTTGAAATAAACTAGTGAGCTATATATTTCTGATACATACAAATTTACCAATCAACAGGAGAGGAAGAAATCGCTCAAATGTGACTACTGTTAACAAACATCTAAATATCAGATATAGTCTCTATCAAAATCGTAACCTATCAATTTTGAAATCATTCCTTCGACTTTTGTTATGCTTTTAATCCCCCCATTAAAGAAAGAAAGAAAACACGCATCCACTTCTAAAATGTAAATTCTCCCTTTCTCAAAATAACTTGCCTAGGGAAAGTCAATGCATTAAAATAAAACGTAACAGACAAATCAATTACAACATTAAAAAAAACCTAAAATGATCAGTAACACAAACCAATCACTCCAGTTTAGCAAAGCGTGTGTTTTTAATCTGTTGTGGGTATCGTATTATGCTAATAAGCAACAATGTCTAAAAGTCATCCCAATGCCTATAACACCGCCATCTACATAACATACTTGTCCTTTACTCCAATGAAGCTTAAACTAGACTCGAACTCAGACCATTTCCCCCTCCTGGCACACCGAAATATACGAGGGGGAATCCAAGAAATCAGATATGTTAAGTGCCGGTATCTTCTTCCAAAGTAGGGTCAAATTCGTGTTTGCCCGCAAATGTCACCGTCCTAGTAAGTCTGCAAATTCTCACTAGCGCTGGAGTACAAAGAGGCCTGCCCACGGAAACACCTGTCCTAGCACCAGGAAGACAGTGGGAAATATAACCCTCCCTGGGTCCGAGCCCGCCCCAAAGACTCAGCAGCAGCGATGGTGGGGACAAGAGGCGGCCGCTGGTCTCGCGGGTGCTGCGGACAGGGTCCCACACCCCCGGCCCGCCTCCCGAGAACGAGGAAACCTGTCAAGCCGGCCGGGACCCACACTCCGCAGCCCCCTCGCGCTCCTGCCCAGCCCAGCCCCAGCGCGCCCGACCGCTCCCCATCTGCCCCAGCCTCCGGGCTGCACTCGGCCACCTCATTCTTCCCCGGCGACCTCGCGGCCCCGCCACCTCCTCCCCGCGACCTGGGCTCGGGTCGCCCCCGGGCAGGAGCGCCCGACCGCCACCTCCCGCCCAGCCCCGATCCAGTCAGTTCCCCCGCGGCCCGGTCCCCTCCGCCTCCAGGCCCGAGCTCCCACCGCGCACTCCCCAGCCCCAGCCTCTGCCCTCGCCCCAATTGGCAGCTCCTGGCCCACACCCCCACGCCGGCTATCTGGAGCCAAGCGCAGCGGAGCGCTTCACCCAGGGTCCCAGGTCGCAGAGGGCCCGGTGCTGGGCGTCCCGCTCCTTCTCCAGCTCCACGTGGTAGGCGTAGATGGAGAGCAGGATCCCGGCGGCAGCGCACACTGCGTATCAGGTCACCTTCTCCCACCGCGGCACCGACACTCAGCAGGACGTGCACCGCCGTCTGTCTGCCGCCGCCGCCCCCGCCGCCCCCGCCGCCCCCGCCGCCCCCGCCGCCCCCGCCTGTCTGCCGCCGCCGCCGCCGCCGCCGCCGCCGCCGCCGCCGCCGCCGCCGCCCCATTGGCTCGGTCGCCTGCTCCGGGCCCTGCCCCGACAGGCGCGCGGCCCAACCGCCCCGACAGGAGTGAGGCGGGCGGGGCGGGGAAGGCGCGCGCGGGCGCCGAGGGAGTGGACAGAGAGCGCAACTACCCTGGAGGCCCGATCGGCGGCGGAAACTGAGGCAGCGCGCCACGGCGCCCGCGAGGCTTGGGGCCCGGGGAGAGAGGGGCGGGGCCGGGAGGGACGGGGCCAGGCGGGCCAGCGCGGGGAGGGACTTTGGGGAGCGGTGCAAGGATGCCACTGTGGGTGACTGGGCGAGGCCGCGGCCCCTCCCTCTGGACGTGGCACTCAATTGCTATCCTTTTTCCCTTTTTCGTCGTTATCACTTGATATTTCTGACCCAATCCAAATCAACCCTGGCCAATGCTTGGAGCTTTAGAGCCACACTCCTATGACTTGATCTTACCACTACCACCTGAGGGCACTCTGTGTTCAACCTGTGCAAAACTTTTTTTTTTAATGTTCAAAACTATGTTTTAAATTTCAAAACTGTTTTTAAAAAATGATTTATGGGCCGGGTGCAGTGGGTCACGCCTGTAATCCCAACGCTTTGGGAGGCCGAGGCAGGTGGATCACTTGAGGTCAGGTGTTTGAGACCAGCCTAAGTCTACATAGTGAAACCTCATCTCTAATAAAAATACGAAAAAAAAATACTAGCCGGGTGTAGTGGTGGGCGCCTGTAATCCCAGCTACTCGGGAGACTGAGGCATGAGAACTGCTGGAACCCGGGAGGTGGAGGTTGCAGTGAGCTGAGATCGTGCCACTGTACTCCAGCCTGGGCAATAGAGTGACAGTCTCAAAAAAAAAAAAATTTTATGAATGCCTTGCTTCTCTGTAAGCTGAATTTGAGGTGGCTTGTCGTAAATCGTAGAATACAGAAAAATATAAAGATGAGCTAATATAATCAGGACGAAGAAAATGAAGTCAGAATAAAATGAAAGGCCAGGAATAAGAACACAGATAAGCAGGCCATAGGGACTTACACAATTATGAAAATTGCGTCATAAATTTGGCTCTGAGCTTCCTGGTGGCCAAAACTAAAAGGAAAAGAGATGTATGTGCTTTTCTCACTGTCTTTAAGAAGAAACACAGTGTTCTTGGAGATTTTCAGTGTTTCCCTGGTTGCAGCTTCCATTTTTTCAGGGGCTTTATATAGTGATGTTGAGTAATAAGCAACATCCTTGTATTCATTATCTATTGTTGGGTAAAAATCGCCCCAAATTCAGCAGCTTTATAAACAATAAACTTTTTTTTCCTCACAGTTTCCATGGGCTAGGAATCTGGGTGAGGTTAGCTGTGTCCTGTGGCTCAGGCTCTCACGAGGATACAATCAGGGTGTCAGCCAGGGCTGCAGCTCTCTCAAGGCTTCAGAATCCTCTTTGAAACTCACTTTGACGGCTGCTGGCAGGCCTCAGGTCCTCTCTGGCTGTGGGCTGGAGACATCAGTTCTTGTCCACTTGCACCTCTTCATAAGAAGCAGCTGGCTTACCCCAGGGCTAGGGAGGGGAAAGAGGAAGAGACAGAAAAAGAAAATGAGAGACAGTGAGATCACAGTCCTTTTTGAAACCTAATCCCAGAAGTGACATCCCAAGATAAATAAGTATAATACATATTAAGTTATATGGTGGTAAATGCTAAGAAAATAATCAAAATTCTCCATGTGGTATTAGTTCATAGCACAGAAATTAAGAGCTTGGGTCCAGGAGGTAGACTTGGAGTTTGAATTCTAGTTCTCTGACTTATTACCCATGTGATTTCGGGCTGGGCTATATTGCCTCTCCAAGCCTCAGTTTCCTTATTTCATTATTATCAGTATAGAGAAAATGCTCATTTTTATAAACCTGGAGGAGTGGACCAGTAAACATCATTTGTACAGACAGGACCTGCTGACCCACCAGGCAAAAAAGAGGCCTCCACTGAGCAAGTCTACCTGCCAGATGCTATGTCATATTTAAACTTCATGAGATCTGGCCAGGCACAGTAACTCATGCCTGTAAATCCCTGTAGGTCAAGGCGGGAGGATTGCTTGAGGCCAGGAGTTCAAGGCTGCAGTGAGCCATGATTGTGCCACTGCACTCCAGCCTGGGCAACAGAGTGAGACCCTGTCTCCACAAATAAATAAACATCTTATGATCTGTACCAGGGTATAGGCAGGTGTTATTATCCCCACTTTTCATCCTCAACTCTGAGTTGAGTCATACATCAACTCTGATGACCTTTGCTTCCACTCCCCTTAAGCCATCCACAGGAATAGCTACTTTACATAGAAAAGTCAATCTGAGAGGGTTGAGTGACTTGCCCAATTACTGTAAAAGGTAGAGCTTCAATTAGCACCAAAGCCCATCTGATGCTAGTATTCCCTCTCCACCCATCCACGTGGCTTCCTGGTACTTAATTTTTTTTTTTTTTTTTTTTTTTTAGGTGGAGTTTCACTCTTGTTGTCCAGACTCAAGTGCAATGGTGCTGTGGCTCACCGCAACCTCCATGTCCTGGGTTCAAGCGATTCTCCTGCCTTAGGCACCCGAGTAGCTGGGATTACAGGTGCCTGACCATGTCCAGCTAATTTTTTTTTTTTTTTTTGAGATGGAGTCTTGCTCTGTTGCCCAGACTAGAGTGCAGTGGTCCAATATTGGCTCACTGCAACATCCATCTCCTGCTTTCAAGCAATTCTTCTACCTCAGCCTGCCGAGTAGCTGGGATTACAGGCACCCGCCACCACACCCAGCTAATTTTTGCATTTTCAGTAAAGACAGGGTTTCACCATGTTAGCCAGGCTGGTCTCGAACTCCTGACCTCAGACAATCCACCCACCTCAGCCTCCCAAAAGTGCTGGGATTACAGGCGCTAGCCACCGCGCTGGCCCATTTTTTGTATTTTTAGTAGAGATGGGGTTTCACCATGTTGACCAGACTGGTCTTGAACTCCTGACCTCAGATGATCCACCCACCTCGGCCTCCCAAAGTCCTGGGATTACAGGCATGAGCCACCGTGCCTGGCCTTGGCTTCCCTTTAATAAATCACCACTCAATTTGATGTGGAGGCTCTGTTCTTTCCCAGAATATAATGAATGGAATATTTCCCAACCCACTTCCTCTGTTTTATCAGTGTAATCAAGGGCTAGGGTGTTCCCTTCTTCTTGCCTCAAGGTGAAACAGAGGGGGCTCCCCTGTGCTCTGTAGCAGGCTAGACCTAGGCTTAAATCCTACAGTGTGCAGAGACTCCGCTGCACACTGCCATCCCAAGGCCCCTGTGATGTGTCTCGACTGGGGTCCTCTCCCTCCAAGCTCTGTGAACCTCAGTGCTGGCACCCTGAAAATAATTTAAGACAGGCATAAACAAGACCCTGGCTGCCAACCTAAACTTAGTCTCAGAGCTCAGGTACATTCAGGAACCCTGAAGCCCATGACTTCTCACACCCCTGCCATCCTATTCTTAGTTCTTTGTCTAAAATAATTTAAACATTTTATTTATTTTAATTTTTTATTTCTTTTTTTGAGACAGAGTCCTGCTCTGTCACCCAGGCTGGAGTGCAGTGGCATGATTTCGGCTCACTGCAACCTCTGTCTCCTGGGTTCAAGTGATTCTCCTGCCTCAGCCTCCTGAGTAGCTGGGATTACAGATGCCTGCCACCATGCCTGGCTAATTTTTGTATATTTAGTAGAGACAGGGTTTTACCATGTTGCCCAGGCTGGTCTCGAACTCCTGACCTCAGGTGATCCGGCCTCCCAAAGTGCTGGGATTAAAGGTGTGAGCCACCACACCTGGCTGAGACTATTTTTTTTTTAATTAAAAAATATTTTTTGAGGCCAGGCACAGTGGCTCATGCCTGTAATCCCAGTACTTGGGGATGCTGAGACAGGCAGATTATTTGAGGTCAGGAGCTTGAAACCAGCCTAACCAACATAGTTAAATCCGGTTTCTACTAAAAATACAAAAATTAGCAGGGTATGGCGGTGGGTGCTTGTAATCCCAGCTACTCGTGAGGCTGAGGCAGGAGTATCGCTTGAGCCTGAGAGGCGGACGTTGCAGTGAGCAGAGATCACACCACAGCACGATCATAGCTCACTGCTGCCTCAGATTCCTGGGCTCCAGCCATCTGCCTGCCTCAGCCTCCTGAGTAGCTGAGATTACACGCATGCACCACCACACCCAGTGTGAGAAACAAATGCACCCATCCAAACCCAAAGAAGGGACTCAGAGACCCAGAGCACAGAGAAAGTGAGACTTTTAATGATGGTCTTGCAGGATCGGGTGTCTGGCACCAGGCACACATAGCACAGTTTCAACAAGCAATGTATCCCTTCGTCTGCAGGTACCTCCCCTGGTTCCTCATAGGCTGAGTACTATGGGGTCACAATCTTCCCGGATGTTGCCTATTGGTTGTTGGGTAGGGGCTGTAGGTGTTTTCTTTAGGGTTGTTAGAAATACCAAAATTGTTAGAAATAGATAATTAGTGCCATGAAGAAAAGTCAGCATGAAGACAAAAGATCTCTCAGCAAGGCAATCTTTACTTTCTGTGGAAAGGGTGCTCAATCACAGATGGAACAATGGCAAGAGCACACCTTAGCAAAGGAAAAGCAGATCTATTTACCCTTATGCATTTGGGTCGTCCTTACTGCTGTGTCCTGCATCCACTGGCTGGAGTTGAACCTCACAATCTTAAACTGATACCCGATTTGCTAATAGCCTAAAACTTCCCTAAATAGGTAAGTGCAGGGAAGAACAAAGAAAGAGAGGAAGTTGCTTATGAAAGGCTTAAGGAAGCAATAACATTTCCAAATAAGGAAGGGACATAAACTATGAGCTAAGACTTGCCTGGGCCTGTCCAGACATGCCTGAGTAAGCCAAGCAACTCAACGGGCTAAAGTGTAAGAACTAATAGTTGATAGGAGGCTTTAGAGTAAGGCGCTATTATTCCTATTATTCCTAGTGTCTATTATTTTATGTTTAAACCAAGATGAGCTTTGAAGAGGAACTTTTCTACTTCCTACAGTTGTCCTGCTGCATTTTGTTGCAGCCCACAATGCATTGCAATCCTAGTTAGCTCAGAGCCTCTTCAAGTATTTGACTTATGACCCAAGTAGCTAGGCAGGCTGATAAGAACAGACAAAACCAGCTATTTTGCAGGCTAGTAAACTTTCATCTTAGACTAAACTTCTTTGGTTCAGGTGGGGGCAACTAAAAAGGTGGGGGTGGTGATAAGCAGGCATTGAGTGTCCAAGCAGATACCTAGTATATATTGTTTCTTTTGTAGTTTGCTGACCTAACCTGATTTAAGCCACTTTGTCTTGGAAATGGACCACTGTATACATTATTTCCTTCACCCACCTAATTTTAAATTTTTTTTGTAGAGATGAGGTCTCATTCTGTTGCCCAGGCTGGTCTTGAACTCTTGGCCTCAAGTGATCCTCCTGCCTCAGCCTCCCAAAGTGCTTGGATTACAGACATGAGCTACCTGTTCAGTCATCTTTGTTTAAAAAAGAGAGTTTGGAGGACTCCAACTAGGAACTATTGGAGGAATCTTGGCCAGATATGATTATAGCTGGGTTGAAACAATGAAAACAAAACAACGAAACAAGATAAAAAGGAGGAAGATGGGGAAAGGCTGGAAGGTTACAACCAACAGGACTTGCAAGTAAGCAGATCTGGTGGCAAAGGTCAGGGAAAACCAAAGACTTCCAGGTCTCCAGGTGACAAGGCCAGATATGGCACATGGTAGTGCTGGCAGATGGAGGGGGAGTGCATACCACCACACAGTTGGCCCACACACTCTGGCTGCAAAGGGCCAGGGACCACATGGTCTTTAGCTTGCTGCCTGAATTTGGACAACTCACTCCCTCTCACTCCCTGTCTTCACATTTCCAAAATGAAGCTAAAACAAACCCTTCTCCAGCTTATTTTGTTTCTGTTTTGTTATTTTCTGAGATGGAGTCTTGCTCTATTGCCCAGGCTGGAGTGCGGTGGTGCAATCTTGGCTCACTGCAACCTCCGACTCCAGGGTTCCTGCCATTCTCCTGCCTCAGCCTCCCAAGTAGCTGGGATTACAGGTGCCGACCACCATGCCCGGCTAATTTTTTTGTATTTTTTTTAGTAAAGGCAGGGGTTTCACCATGTTGGCCAGGCTGGTCTTGAACTCCTGACCTCAGGTGATCCACCTGCCTCAGCCTCCCAAATTGTTAGGATTACAGGTGTGAGCCACTGCGCCCAGTCTCCAGCTTGTTTTAAGAATCAAGTAACACCGCCAAGTTTAATTGGCTTAGATATTCAGAAGCTGTTGATGTGAACGTTTAATGAACTTTATGAGTAAACAAATTAGATCAAAGTAAGTGGACTCCATGAAGCCGAGTATTATGCCTTCTGGATATGCCACCTGGTAATCCCTCCTTCAGCACACTGTGCCCCTTGACAGGCATCATGGGAGCAGGGACAGAGAAGGTGGGTGGGGAGCACAGGGACAGAGACACAGTGACATCCGCTCCTGCCTTGCCCCCATCCCATCCACCCTTTTTTTTTTTTTTTTTTGAGATGGAGTTTCACTCCTGTTACCCACGCTGGAGTGCAATGGCACAATCTCAGCTCACTGCAACCTCTGCCTCCCAGGTGCAAGCAATTCTCCTGTCTCAGCTTCCCAAGTAGCTGGGATTACAGGCATGCACCACCACACCCGGCTAATTTTGTATTTTTAGTAGAGATGGGGTTTCACCGTGTTGGCCAGGCTGGTTTTGAACCCCTGACCTCAGGTGATCCACCCGCCTCAGCCTCCCAAAGTGCTAGGATTACAGGTGTGAGCCACCATGCTCAGCCCCCATCCACCCCTTTCTATAACAAAATCATTTAATAATGGTTTCCCATGTGTAAAAGATTTGCTTCATTCAATCACAGAATAGACACTTGAGATTCAAATTTACTGAGGAAGAAACTATTCACATGCCAAGTAGGAACTTAAAAAAAAACAACTCTTAATCACTGTATCATTGAAGGAAAACCAATTTAAGGGATGTAGTGTTTATCCAGGCAAGCCTGGTTGGCTTCTTGGTTTTCTGTCTTACTCATTTCTTTCTCCTTCTCAAAGAGTAGATTTTATTTTCAAACCTGGGAAAAGAGGTGTTCAAGTTGGGAGGGAGATGGAGGCAGGAGGATGGCTTTAGATCAGGAGTTCAAGACCAGCCTGGTCAATATAGCGAGACCTTGTCTGTAGAAAAAAAAATTTTTTTTTACTTAGCTAGATGTGGTTGGTGGTGCATGCCTGTGGTCCCAGCTTCTCAGGAGGCTGAGGCAGGAGGATCACTTGAGCCCAGGAATTTGAAGCTGCAGTGAGCTGTAATCATGCCACTGCACTCCAGCCTGCATGACAAAGCAAGACCCTGTCTAAAAACAACAACAAAGGGCCAGGCTCAGTGGCTCACACCTGTAATCCCAGCACTTGGGGAGGCTGAGGCAGGAGGATCTCTTGAGGCCAGGAGTTCGAGACCACCCTGGGCAACATAGTGAGACCCTGTCTCTGTCTCTCTTTTTTTTTTTAAAGAGGTGTTTGGGATATTCCACTACGTAGACATCCACTGCCAAATGGTCATAACCAAGACACATGGCCTGACAGCCTGTGATGGTTATTTGTGTTTGTGCAAACTCCAGAGCAGCCCAAGCTCCTGGACAAAGAGACACTCCACTGTGTTTTTAACTGTCTTGATCAGACATATGAGGAGAGACAAGTCATTGTCTCCAGCATCAAAGGAATGAACCAAGATATTGATTTTGAAGAGCCAACACTTTCCCAAGAAGCCTCCACAGTGTGACATCACAGGGCCTCTACTGGCACTGAGTGTCAGAATTGAGGCATGTGAAGCTGGGCCACATTCTAGCAGAGGCCCCGCTCAAAATGTGGCCTGGAGTAATCAAAAGATGTTCATGTGGCAGCTCCTCACCAGATGTCCTGCTCCCTTTATTGCCCATCTTTGTCCAGTCTCTTGACAAGCAGCTGGAATGTTCTTTTTAGTGTTTTTGTTTTGTTTTGCTTTGTTTTCTTTGAGTCTCGCTCTGTCACCCAGGATGGAGTGCAGTGGCGTGATCTCTGCTCACTGTAACCTCCACCTCCCGGGTTCAAGCAATTCTTGTGCCTCAGCCTCCTGATTAGCTGGGATTACAGGCACCTGCCACCATGCCTGGCTAATTTTTGTATTTTTTAGTAGAGACAGTGTTTCATCATGTTGGCCAAGCTGGACTTGAACTCCTGACCTCAGGTGATCCACCCGCCTCGGCCTCCCAAAGTCCTGGAATTACAGGCATGAGCCACCGTGCCCGGTTTGTTTTGTTTTTAGCTATAAGGTCTAGCTCTGACCCTCAAGCTGGAGTGCAGTGGTTCAATCATGGCTCATTGCAGCCTCTAACTCCTAGGCTCAAGAGATTCTCTCCCCTCAGCCTCCTGAGGAGCTAGGACTACAGGCACATGCCACCACATCTGATGAAGTTTTACTCTTGCTACCCAGGCTGGAGTGTAATGACCTGATCTCAGCTCACTACAAATCTGCCTCCCAGGTTCAAGCAATTCTCCTGTCTCAGCCTCCCAAGTAGCTGGGACTACTGGCATTCGCCACCACACTGGCTAATTTTTGTATTTTTAGTAGGGACAGGGTTTCACCATGTTGGCCAGACTGGTCTTGAACTCCTGACTTCAGGTGATCCACCTGACTTAACCTCCCAAAGTGCTGAGATTACAGGCATGAGCCCTGCACCTGGCACACCTGGTTCATTTTTTAAATGTTATTTTTGCAGAGACAGGGATCTCTGTATGTTGCCCAGGCTGGTCTCAAAATGTTACTCTCAAATGATCTTCCCCCTTCAGCCTCCCAAAGTGCTGGGATTAGAGGCATGAATCACCGTGCCCAGCCTCATTCTCTTTTAATTAGCTCAGTTTCAGTTTCTTATTATACAAATACCATCAAATAGAAAATGTCAATGTTAAGCAGGATTTCCATGTAAAGGTGGCAAATCACAAAATCTCCCTTCCTTGATACTTATTCTTTTTTTGTTCTTTTTATTTATTTTTTGAGATGCAGTCTCACTCTGTCACCCAGGCTGGAGTGTGGTGGCACAATCTTGGCTCACTGCAACCTCTGCCTCCCAGATTCAAGTGGTTCTCCTGCCTCAAGCTCCTGTGTAGCTGGGATTACAGGTGTGTACAACCATGCCCAGGTAATTTGTGTATTTTTAGCAGAGTCGAGGTTTCACCATGTTGGCCAGTCTGGTCTCGAACTCCTAACCCAAGGTGATCCACCTGCCTCGGCCTCCCAATGTGCTGGGATTACAGGCATGAGCCACTGCACCCGGGCCCTTGATACTTATTCATTCTAATGACATTTAGTGTGTGCCTACTATGTGCCAAGTACTATATTAGGTTCTGAGAATGACTAAGATGGGACTCCTGATGCAGGGAGCCTCTGTTCTGATTTGGTGTGAGTTTGGGAGGGGGATATGTAGGCGAGCAATTCAATAAATAGCAAGCTGATTTTTGAGTGTGATATCTGCTTTGAGAGAACCAGGCAGAATGAGGCAATGAATCCTCCCTCTCCACAGGAAGAGGGAGGATTTCTCTGCCAAGGTGATGTGTGAGCTGAGGTCTGGAAAATCTAGTAAGGAATGACTGGCCTCGAGCCAACCCTGGCTAAGCTACTAAACTTCAATGATAAAGAAAGTACTCCACTGGCCTTTGGGCAGGAAAACATAAGTACATGTGAGAAGAACCTCCAGCCAGCCCCAGAGCTTCCCATAACCCCAGCTAGAGCTAGATGACAATAAAGTCAGAACTTAAAGGAAGAACAAAGAAAAGGAAAATGAATCAAGAATATTCTCCCAGGCCAGGTGTGGTGGCTCACGCCTGTAATCCCAGCGCTTTGGGAGGCCAAGGAGGGCGGATCACTTGAGGTCAGGAGTTCGAGACCAGCCTGGCCAAAATGGTGAAATTCTGTCTCTGCTAAAAATACAAAAATCAGCTGGGCATAGTAGCGTGCACCTATAATCCCAGCTACTCAGGAGGCTGAGGCAGGAGAATCACTTGAACCCAGGAGGCAGAAGTTGCAGTGAGCACCACTGCACTCCAGCCTGTGTGACAGAGCAAGACTCTGTCTCAACTAATAATAATAATAATAATAATAATAATAATAATAGAATAGTTATTCAAGTATAAACGCATTAAACAGAAACTCTCAAACATGCATCAATTCCAAAAATACAGCAGCTGTGGGTGAAAATAGAAACTGCAGGTTAAAAAGAATCATGATACTTTTGTATCTTTTTTCGTAATTTTAATGAATGTTGAATAAAAAGATATGATCTTCACGTAGACTTTTATCTGAAGTTCAGAAATTCTCCCACCTTACTTTAGTTTCTTCAGCTTCTGTTGTATCAAGCAAAATAAATATTATATATATTTGAACTAAAACACATATAAAATATGTAAAGTGTTTTTTTTTTTTTGAGACAGTGTCTCTCTGTTGCCAGGCTGGAGTGCAGTGGTGCGATTTTGGCTCACTGCAACCTACGCCTCCCAGGTGCAAGTGATTCTCCTGCCTCACCCTCTCAAGTAGCCGGGATTACAGGCACCCGCCACCATGCCCAGCTAATTTTTCTATTTTTAGTAGAAACAGGGTTTCATCATGTTGGCCAGGATTGTCTCGATCTCCTGACCTCGTGATCTGCCCAATTCAGCGTCTGAAAGTGCTGGGATTACAGGCGTGAGCCACTGCACCAGGCAAAGTTATTTTTAATCCATTAATACATCTACTTACTTAACTACCTATTTGCACAAAAAGAGGTGTGAATTATCACTTTTTTTTTTTTCGACACAGAGTCTCTCTCTGTTGCCCAGGCTGGAGTGGAATGGTGTAATCTTGGCTCACTGCAATCTCTGCCTCCGAGACTTAAGCGATTCTCGTGCCTCAGCCAGGCACGAGTTATCAGGCCTGGTCATATCACGTAATGTTAAGAGTTATTTTTTGGTGGTTGAAAATTTCATGATTTATTACTTGCTTCTTTGTACTTTTCTTCTTTTTCTTTCTCTTCTCTCTCTTGCTCTCCCTCTCTGACAGGGTCTCACTCTGTTACCCAGGTTGTGGTCTCAAACCCCTGGGTTCTAGTGAGCCACCTGCCTCAGCCTCCCAAGTAGCTGGGACTATAGGTGTACATTACTATAACTGGTTTTTAATTGTTTATAGAGATGGGATCTTGCTATGTTCCTCATGCTGGTCTCATACTCCTGGCCTTGAGCAATCCTTCTACCCTGCCTTCCCAAAGTGCTGGGATTACAGGTGTGAGCTATAGCACACGGCCTGCTTTGTACTTTTCTACAGGACTTAGATTTTATATAATAATTGAAAATATTTTTTACAAAAGCAGTAGTCACTCTAAACTTTTTAAAATTAAGCAATGATTAAGAATGAGGTACAGAAAGTAGTATTAATTCAGCACCTATTATATACTAGATATTTTGCATATAGCAGATCACCTAGTCCACATATCAAGGCAGGAATTATAATCTTTATTTATTTTTTTATTTTGTTTTATTTTTGAGATGGAGTCTCGCTCTGTCACCCAGGCTGGAGTGCAGTGGCGCGATCTCGGCTCACTGCAACCTCCGCCTCCCGGGTTCAGGCCATTCTCCTGCCTCAGCCTCCTGAGTAGCTGGGACTACAGGCACCTGCCACCAAGCCCGGCTAATTTTTTTTTTTTTTTTTTTTTTTTGAGACACAGTCTCGCTCCATCGCCCAGGCTGGAGTGCAGTGGTGCAATCTTGGCTCACTGCAAGCTCTGCCTCCCAGGTTCACGCCACTCTCCTGCCTCAGCCTCCCGAGTAGCTGGGACTAAAGGCACCCACCACCACGCCCGGCTAATTTTTTGTATGTTTAGTAGAAACGGGGTTTCACCGTGTTAGCCAAGATGGTCTCGATCTCCTGACCTCGTGATCCACCCGCCTCTGCCTCCCAAAGTGCCGGGATTACAGGCGTGAGCCACCGTGCCTGGCCAATTTTTGTATTTTTAATAGAGACTGGGTTTCACCATGTTAGCCAGGATAGTCTCGATCTCCTGATCTCGTGATCCACCTGCCTCGGCCTCCCAAAGTGCTAGGATTACAGGCATGCGCCACCGCGCCTGGCCCTTATAATTTTCGAGGAGACCGAAATGTGGATTACAAGCATTTCCTGGTTCTAGAGATACACAGCTGCTGCCAAAACAATTTCCCCCTTTCCAGCAGCCTGCTCCCTGCTGGTTTTATCAAATTCAATTCCCCCACTTCCACCCCCACATCTGTGCGCAAGAATGTTCACACACACACACATTTCTGCTATATTCCATCTGCCTAGGCCAGGAGCTCGTCATGACAAACCAAATGCAATACCTATTTCCTGACCAAAGCTGTTATTCAGTATCTCTATGATTTGAGAAATAGTTTGATTTCACCCTGACAAGGATCACACTGAGTTTTTAATAGAAGTAATAATTACAAACCATCCTAGTCTGTGTGAAAGCGTGTGATGTTCAGATATATCCAGCCCTTTGAGATGCTCTGCTGGAAGGTGGTTGAGGTACAAAGTACTATTGACTCGTGGTCATCTTGGTCCATGGTCATTAATAATGATAGTTTGTACTTCTTTCGTGTTTGTGCTAAGGGTGGTTTCAAAACCTGGAAGAAGCTTATCAATTTCTAGTTATTCAAATATCTCTTTCACAATGTATATGTGTGTGTGTATGCTGTGAAGATACATACACACATATATTCACATATGAATATATACACACATTTATGTATTTACATTATACTAATAAAAAAGTAAATTCTTTTTTTTTTTCTTTTGAGATAGAGTCTCACTCTGTCACCCAGGCTGGAGTACAGTGGCATGATCTCAGCTCACTGCCACCTCTGCCTCCCATGTTCAAGCAATTCTCCTGCCTCACCCTCTGGAGTAGCTAGGACTACAGGCGCCTGCCACCACACCAGGCTAATTTTCGTATTTTTGGTAGACATGGGGTTTCACCATCTTGGCCAGGCTGGTCTTGAACTCCTGACCTCGTAATCCACCCACCTCATCCTCCTAAAGTGCTGGGATTACAGGCATGAGTCACCGTGCTGGCATAAAGTAAATTCTTAATGATCCACGAAAAGAAAATGGTAGGCCAGGTGTGGTGGCTCCCACCTGTAATCCCACCACTGCAAGAGGCTGAGGGGGAAGGATCACTTGAGACTTGGAGTTTGAAACCAGCCTTGGAAACATGGTGAGACCCCCTCTCTACAAGAAATATAAAAATTACCTGGGCATGGCGGCTTGTACCTGGGGTCAAAGTTACTCAGGAGGCTGAGATGGGAGGATCACTTAAGCCAAGAAAGAAGATGTTGCAGTGAGCCGGGGTCATACCACCGCACTCCATCCTTAATGACAAAGTCATACCTTGCCTCAAAAAAAGGGAAAAAATTGGTATCCATGAAAAATGTAAAATATCTATATATACATAAATCTATATAGAAATAGTATATTAATGAAAAAGTAAATCTTAATAGTTCATGACAAGCAAATAGCAGGCCAGGCATGGTGGCTCATGCTTGTGATCACAGCACTTTGGGAGGCTCAGGCAAAACGATTGCTTGTGTCCGAAAGTCTGGGAACAGCCTGGGCAACAAAGTGAGAACCAACTTCTCAGAAAAAATTAGAAATTAGCCGGGCATTGTGGCATGTGCCTGTAGCATCAGCTACTCAAGAGGCTGAGTTGGGAGAATCACTTCAGGCCAAACGGCCAAGGCTGCAGTGAGCCATGATCACACGACTACACTCCAGCCTGGGTGACAGAGCAAGACCCTAACAAAACAAAAAAAGATAACTGTAAAAAAATATAAATATAGCAAACATGAAGTGAGAAGCTACCATGTCCAGAGCAAAGAAAAAGGGCCCAAGCAGAGGCTCATTCTGACTCCCACCCAAAGAAGACAAGAAAAACTATGAGACACTAAATAAAACAAACATCACTATGAAACCACGCAGGCAGAATTTATTATAAATTTGTCAGAAATCCACTGTCAAGGTTAAAAGAAGAGACAGGTGTTTTGCTAAGGCACTCTGCTGTGCAGTGAAGTTACCAACAAATAAGAGTCCAGGGAAGCTTTAGGCTCCTTGATGCTGTTGACCATTAAAAACTAAAAAGCGGGATCTGGAAAAGGTGACTGCGAAGCAAAAGCAAAGCCAGAAGAGGCCATGATGAGGCAGATGATGGGTTCCAGTGGCCACTATGAGGCCAAAGATGGGCCAGAAGAGGCCATCATGGGTTCGACTGGCCACTATGAGGCCGAAGATGGGCCAGAAGAGGCCATCATGAGAAAGGAGCTGGTATAACTGAGACAACTGTGAGACAGGAGCTGGGACTTGGGAGGCAGATGTGAGGAAAGAGATGAGCCAGGTGAGGACAGTGAGAGGCAGCAGCTGGGCTTAGAGAGGCCAGTGTGAGGCAAGAGCTGGGTCTGTTGAGGCAGCCTGGAGAAGCAATTGTCAGGCAAAAGCTGGGCCTGTTCAGGGAGCCACCAGGAAGGCAGTGAAACCGGAGGACTCAACTTGAGAAAGATTTGAGTCTACAAAGGCAAGGAGCTGCACAGGAGCTAATCCAAAGAGGATGTTGTGAGGCAAAAGCTGAACCTTTAGACACAAAATGTAGGAAGAAAAGGGGAAGAAGTGGATGCCTGGAGACAGCAACTGGACCTGGAGAGGCAGACTTGAGAAAGTTCTGGGCCTACAGAAGCTGCAAAAATGAAAAAACTCGACCTCGAGAGGCTGTTGAGAGGAATGAGGTAAGCCTAAAGATGCCATTTGAAGGCAGGAGCTGGTCCTGTCGAACTTGCTGAAACGCAAGAATTTGGACTGGGAAGGTCACAGTGAGGCAAGAGCTCAGTGTGGAGAGTCAGCTGTGAGGCGAAGGCAGGGTCTGTACGGGCCTTCAGGATGCAGGAGGCTGGGCCAGGAGAGGCCGACAGGAAGTCCAGTTCTGGGCGTGAAGAGGCAGACAAAAGTCAAAAACTGGGCCTGGGAAGGCTGCCGAGAGGCATGAGCTGGGCTAGGCCTAAAGAGGCCATTGGGAGGCAGGAGAAGCTGAGCTTGGAGAGGCCGACTTGATGAAGTTGTGCACCTGGAGCGGCCGCCAAGAGGCAAGAGCTGGGCCCGGGGTGGGCGACTTGAGGACGACTTGTGCCTGCAGGGGCTGCTGGAAGGAAAAGCTGGGCCTGGAGATGCCGACTAGAGGAAGTTCAGGACCTGGAGAGGATGCAAAGGAGCAAACGCTAGGCCTGGAAAGGCTGCTGTGAGGCATGAGCTTGGCGTATGGAGGCCACTGGGAGGCAGGAGCTGGGTCTGCAGAGGCGCCAAAAGGTAGGAGGCTTGCCCTGAGTAGGCCACGGTGAGGAAGGAGGTGGGCCAGGAGGGCCCACTGCGAGGTAGAGGCTGGGCCTCTAGATGCCACCAACAGGCAGGGGCTGGCCCTGGAGAGGCCAGGAGAGGCATGAGCTGGGCCTCGACAGGCCAGCATAAGGGAGGACCTCGGCCTACAGAGGCCAGTGTGAGGCAGGAGCTCACACCTCTGGGAAGGTGGCCAGAGGCATAAGTTGGGCCTGAACAGGCCACTCTGAGGGAGGAGCTGGGCCTGTCGAGGCTGCCGGGAGGCAGGCAGGAACTAGGTCCCGGGAAGCCACAGTGAGGTGAGAGCTGGAGCTGGAGAGGCCCCTTAGAGGCAAGAGCAGGGCCTGCAGAGGCTGTTCTCAAGCCACAGCTGGGTCTGTACAGGCCACCGTGAGGCAGAAGGTGGGCCTAAATAGCTTGGCGGGAGAAAGTTTTGGGCCTACAAAGGCTTAGGACAGCTGGACAGGAGCTGAGTCAAAAGAGGTGTGTTGTGAGGCGGGAGTTGGGCCTGTAGATGGACCTGGGAGGAAGAGCTGGGCCTGGAGAGGCAGCCATGAGGGAGGCAGAGGCTGGGCCTGTAGAGACCAATGGGAGGCAGGAGATGGCCCTGAAGGGGCCACTTGGAGGATGTGCTGTGCCTGGAGAGGCCGTGGGGAGGCCGGAGCTGGAAATGGAGAGGACTTCAGGACGATTTGAGCCTGCAGAGGCCGCCGGGAGTCCCAAGCTGGGCCTCGAGAAGCTAACTGGAGAAAGTCTGGGGCCTGGAGATGCCACCAGAGGGCAGGAGCCGAGCCTGGAGAGGCCACAGTGAGGCCCGAGCTGGGCCTCGAGAGCTTTGCTTGAAGTTTTTGGCCTACAAAGGCCGCCAGGAGCTGGGCAGGAGCTGGGCCTGGAGGTGCCCACCATGAGGTAGAGGCCGGGCCTGTAGAGGCCGCCGATAGGCAGGAGCTGGGCCTGCAGAGGCATGATCTGGGCCTCAACAGGCCAGCGTAAGGGAGGACCTCGGCCTAGAGAGGCCAGTGTGAGGCATGAGCTGACACCAGGGTGGGATGCAAGAAGCATGAGTTGGACCTAAAGAGGCCACCGTGAGGGAGGAGCTTGGCCTGTCGGGGCTGCTGGGAGGCAGGCAGGAACTGGGCCCTGGGAAGGCGCCGTGAGGTGAGAGCTGGGCCTGGACAGTCCCCTGGGAGGCAGGAGTGGGGCCTGCAGCGGCTCTTCTCAAGCCAGAGCTGGGTCTGTGCAGGCTACCGCGAGGCAGGAGGTGGGCCTAAAGAGCTTGACTGGAGAAAGTTTTGGCCCTACAAAGGCTGGAAGGAGCTGAGCCAAAAGAGGTCGTTGGTTGTGAGGCAGGATTTGGGCCTGGAGACATAGCCGGGAGGAAGAGTTGGGCCTGGAGAGGCAGACAGGAGGGAGGCAGAGGCTCCGCTGCCACAGTCAGAGTGGGGCCCCATCCTCTCCAGGCCCTGAATTTACTCCATTCAGCTTCTCCGGGCCCAGCTGTTCCTCCCAGCTGCGTCTCCAGACCCGACTGCTGCCTCCCAACAACCTCTTTGGACTCAGCTCCTGCCCAGCTCCTGGAGGCCTTGGTAGGCCCACAGCTTCCTCAAGCCAAGCTCCCCAGGCCCAGCTCAGGCCTCACGGTAGCCTCTCCAGGCTCAGCTCCTGCCCTCCGATGGCGTCTCCAGGCCCCAAACGGCCTCCGGTCAGTGGGCTCCTCCAGGCCCAGCTTGGGCCTCCCAGCAGCCTCTGCAGACCCAAGTCGTCCTGAAGTCGGCCTCTCCAGTCCCAGCTCCGGCCTCCCGGTGGCCTCTCCAGGTGCAACGCGTCCTCAACGAGGGCCCCTCCAGGGCCAGCTCCTGCCTCCCATCGGCCTCTAGAGGCCCAGCCTCTGCCTCCCACCTGGCGGCCTCTCCAGGCCCAGCTGTTCCTCCTGGCTGCGTCTCCTGGCCCAGCTCCTGCCTCCCAGCAAGCAACCTGTTTTGGCTCAGCTCCTGGCCAGCTCCCGCTGGCCTTTGGTGGCCCCAAACTTTCTCCAGCCAAGCTCTTCAGGCCTACCTCCTGCCTCCCGGTGGCCTGTACGGGCCCAGCTCTGGCTGGAGAACAGCCTCTGCAGGCCCCGCTCTTGCCTCCCAGGGGCCTCTCCAGGCCCAGCTCTCACCCCACGGTGGCCTCCTGGGGCCAAGTCCCTGCCTGCCTCCCGGCAGCCCACGAGCGGCCCAGCTCCTCCCTCACGGTGGCCTGTTTAGGCCCAACTCGTGTCTCTGGCACCCTGTGACACCCTGCCTCACACTGGCCTCTCTCATGCTGAGAGAGGTCCTCCCTCACGCTGGCCTGTTGAGGCCCAGCTCATGCCTCTGGTGGCCTCTCCAGGTCCAGCCCCTGCCTGTTGGCGGCCTCTAGATGCCCAGCCTCTACCTCAACAGTGGGCCCTCCAGGCCCACCTCTTGCCTCGCCATGGCCTCCTCGGGCCAGGATCCTGCCTCGGGGCTGCCTCCACACACCCAGCTCGTGCCTCGCGGAGGCCCTCCGGAGGCCAAGCTCATGCGTCACGGCGGCCACCAGGACCACTAGGTCTACCTTAAAAAAATGCTTAAGGGAGTTTTTCAAGTAAAAATGAATGAAGTTGGGAGCGGTGGCTCATGCCTGTAATCCCATTTTGGGAGGCTGAGGTGGGTGGATCACCTGAGGTCAGGAGGTCAAGACCATCCTGGCCAACATGGTGAAACTCCACCTCTAATAAAAATACAAAAAATTAGCCAGGTATGAAGGCCACTGAGATTGTGCCACTGCACTCCAACCTGGGTGACAAGAGTCAAACTACATTTCAAAAACAAAAAACAAAACTTGAGGCCTGGCCTTCTGCTCCTCTCCAAACCCCCTTCTCTGGGCCCAAGACACCTTGGCTGAGGAGGGGGCTGAGGACGTGTGAGCCCCTGCCAGGAACCCCCTGCCCGGACCAAGTACTCGGCCCACAGGCCTGCGTCCAGCGAGGCCTCCCGTGGCGTCAGCGTGTTCGTGTGGAGGAATGTGGAACCTCACTCTGTGGCCGTGTTCCCCTGGTACTCCGTCCCCTTCCTGACCCCTCCCTGGAGCCACACGAGGCCCAGCAACCTGCCAGTCACTCAGTGGCCTCCAACCAGAGCAAACAACCTGCCAAGTTGGCAGCTGTTGCTCATGAGCATCCACCAGGTGGGACAGGGAATGTTGACCCTGGGTGGCCCCCTGGAGCCACCTGCCCTGAAAGCCCAGGGCCCAGAACCCCACACACTTTGGGGGTGGTGGAACCTGGTAAGGGCCCACCTCCCACCATGGAGGAGGAGCCCTGGGCCCCTCAGGGGAGTCCCTGCTGGACAATGAGACAGAGAATGACCACGATGATGCTTTCCTCTCCGTCATGTCTCCTGACACCCAGTTGCCTCTACCACTCAGATGATGTCAGGCCCAGTCCCTCAGTGCCCTGCGCAAGGAACAGGACTCATCTTCTGAGAAGGATGGACGCAGCCCCAACAAATGGGACAAGGACCACATCCGGTGGCCCATGAGTGGCGGTCATGATCTTCAGCAAGCGGCACCAGGCCCTGGCATGGTGCACCAGGGTCACCCCAACCAGGACAACCGGACCATCAGCCAGATCCTGAGCGAGCGGTGGTACACCCTGGGGCCCAATGAGATGCAGAAGTACCACGACCTGGCCTTCCAGGTGAAGGTGGCCCACTTGCAACAAGGACCGAAAGAAGTCCAGCTCAGAGGCCAAGCCCACAAGCCAGGGGCTAGCACGAGTGTACAAGGGCTCGTGGGAGCGGAGTATATCAGAGATGAGCACTGCCACTGCCCCTGGGGTGTCCTCTGAACTCCTGTCAGTTGCAGCCCAGACACTCCAGAGCTCGGATACCAAGGAGCAGCTTCTGTGGGGCAGAACGGCTGCACACAGTCAGGGAACCTGGCTCAGCCTGGCCCAAGCCTTCTCCCACAGGGGTGTACACAGCCTGGACGGCAGGGAAATAGACCGTCAGGCACTACAGGAACTGACACAAGTGGTGTCTGGCACTACATCATACTCTGGCCCAAAGCCTTCTACTCAGTATGGAGCTCCAGGCCACTTTGCAGCCCCTGGTGAGGGAGGTGACCAGTGGGCAGCCCTGCTGCTGCCCACCTGAGCTGCTCATTCCCAGCACATGGCCAGTGATGACATAGTGAGTGATGAGGAGCACGTGGTCATCCATGGGGAGGAGGGGGTGACGATGTCATTGCTGATGATGGCTTTAGCACCACTGACACTGATCTCAAGTTCAAGGAGTGGGTGACCGACTGAGAGTGGTGACAGCTCGGGGGAGGAGCCAGAGGGCAACAAGGGCTTTGGTGGGAAGGTATTTGCACCTGTCATTCCTTCCTCCTTTACTCCTGCCGCCCCTTGCTGGATCCTGAGCCCCCAGGGTCCCCCGATCCATCTGCAGCTTTTGGCAAAGTCCATGGTCCCACCCCCTCCTCCTCCTACACATACTCGGATGCTTCCTCCTCAACCTTGGCACCCACCTCCTTCTTACTGGGCCCAGGAGCCTTCAAAGCCCAGGTGTCTGGTCAGGGCAGCAGAGTGGGCCCTCTATGGCCCCTACCCCTGGGGATGGGGGCCCAGGGACACCTTCCAAGGCGACCTGTTTCCTCCCAATGGATCCTTCCACCTTCTGGTGCAAGAGACCTGAAAGTGCGGGCGACCTGGAGCTACCAGGCCCCTCAGTCATCGCGGTCCCTCCCAACACTAAGGCTTTCCTAGGCAGGAGCTGGGCTGAGCCACCCAGGGGGCAGAGCCTGAAGAGGAGAAACTGACTGGGCTTTGGGGGTTGGGGCAGAGGGAACCCCACGGACATGGATCCCGCACTGGACGACCCCACCACGCCCAAATGCAAGATGAGAAGATGCTCCATCTGCAGCCCAAAGCCCAACTCCCCCAAGTGTGCCATGTGTGATGGGGACAGCTTCCCCTTTGCCTGTACAGGTGGAGAAGCCAAGGATGGGCTCAGGGAACCGGAGATTGAGAAGGCGCTGTCCTCTTCACTGCACGCGCCCTGGACCAGTGCCGGCCCTGATCGTGCAGCTCTTCCAGGCCCACTGCTTCTTCCTGTCCACTAGGCCACAGCCGCTCTCCAGGCCCACTATGCACACATCTTCCCCTCCAAGGTTTGTTCTGCCCCTGCCCTGACTCCCAGCCCTGCGGGGGTCCTGTCCCCACCTCACCTGGCTCAGACTCTGACGCTGCCCTGGCTGCCCCACCACTGCCTCTGCCCAAGAGTCACGTGAGGCTGAGAGTAGGGGCAGGGGCAGCAGTGGTGCCAGTTGGGGGGCGGTCCAGTGGGAGGAGCCTCAGCCTCGCGGGCTGCTCTGTGGGACTGATGACTGCATGATCTTCTGGGCACCTCACGGATCTTCAACTGCAGGTGAAACGGATGCTGGTGGTGGGTGCAGGGCCGCTGGGAGCTGCTGCATGGGTCCCAGAGGCTGGACTGGGGCAGGTGCCAACTGAAGCTGCTGGGGCAGCATGGGCAGGATGCTCTGCACACAAACCTTGGAGAAGAAGATGTGTGCATAGTGGGTCCACTGCTGCTGCCCCTGCCCTGACTCCCAGCCCTGCCTGACCCCACCTCACCCTGCTCAGGCTCTGGCGCAACCCTGGCTGCCCTGCCACTGCCTCTGCCCCAGAGCTGGGGCCTCGACAGCCTGGCTGGAAGGGGACACCCCAGCCCTGCCTCAACACCTGGGTCCCTCCATAACTACCACAGGCAGGTGGGCGACCCCAAAGAAGATCCCAGGACTCACAGTACCCCCTGAGAACATGGACACTATGTGGGGGTAGCAATGGAGGGCAGGATGGTTATCTTCTCCAGGGTAAAGCCATTTAATCCTTTCAGTTTGGGAAGGAATAAGGCCTGCTTTTTTTTTTTTTTTTTCCTTTTGAGATGGAGTCTTGCTCTGTCACCCAGGCTGGAGTGCAGTGGTGAGATCTTGGCTCACTGCAACCTCTTACTGCCGGCTTCACGCCATTCTCCTGCCTCAGCCTTCTGGGTAGCTGGGATTACAGGTGCATGCTACCACGTCCGGCTAATTTTTGTATTTTTAGTACAGACGGGGCTTCACCATCTTGGCCAGGCTGATTTTGATCTCCTGAAATCGTGATCCACCGGCCTCCACCTCCCAAAGTGCTGCGATTACAGGTGTGAGCCACCACGCCTGGCCAAGGCCTGCTCCTCTTATATATACCCCCTATCCCTGCAGCTGTGCCAGGGGAAAGCTGGGCAGTTTCCCTCCTCTGAGCCCCTGTACATACCATGAAGTGTGGGACCTTCAGAGCTTTTCACTTTTCGGAAAATAGCTCCTGCTGGGGCTACAAGATGGAGTGTGAAGAGGGCCTTGGGCCACAGGGAGGTGCCTGTGGAATAGGGGGAGTTCATGCACCCCTTCTTTCTCCAGAGGGGCTGGACTCAGGTGAGTATGGGTGTGGGGGCTCCTGCACTTCGACACAGGCAGCGGGAGGGTTTTCTCCCAATTCCCTCTGCACTCCCAACTTGAGTTGTACTTTTTAAGAAAATGATTCACCCTGCCTTTGCCCCCTTCCCCAGAACAGAACACGTTGATCATGGGCGATATTTTCTATTGTGCCAAAAAGTTGCCATGACTGTCATTAAACCTGTTAACCTGTAAACCTGTAAACCTGTAAACACCAAATAATAAGGAAAATAAAATAAAAAATTCGGGCTTGGTGCAGAAACTCACTCCAAATAAATTACCTACCAAAATATTTATATAATGGTGGAAATATTCCAAAATTCCATATTTTGGGATTTATACACAAAAGATAAAAAAAATTAGAGGCCAAGAGGCTGCCGGAAGGGAAAAACGGGGCCTGGAAAGGCCATTGTGAGGAATGAGCTGGGCCTAAAGAGGCCACTGGCAGGCGGTAGCTGGGCCTGCCGAAGCGGCCGAAAGGCAGGAGCTTTGGACTGGGGAGGCCACAGTGAGGCGAGAGCTAGCTGGGCGTGGAGAGTCCGCTGTGAGGCCGAGGCCAGGCCCGTGCAGGCCTTCGGGAGGCAGGATGCCGGGCCTGCAAAAGCTGACTGGAGATCAAGTTCTGGGCCTGAAGAGGCTGCCAAAAGTCAAAAGCAGGGCCTGGGAAGGCTGCCTACAGCCATGAGCTGGGCTGGGCTGAAAGAGGCCACTGGGAGGCAGGAGGAGCTGGACCTGGAGAGGCTGACTCGAGGAAGTTTTGCACCTGGAGAGGCCACCGAGAGGACGGAGCTGGGCCCAGGGAGGCCAACGTGCAGCTCTTCCAGGCCCACTTCCAGGCCGACTTGAGGATGACTTGGGCCTGCAGAGTCTGCCGGGAGGCTGGAGCTGGCCCTGGAGAGCCTGACTCAAGGGCAGTCTGGGCCTGCAGAGGCCGCCATGCAGGAGGCAGAGGCTGGGCCTCTAGAGGCCAACGAGAGGCAGGAGCTGGCCCCAGAGGGGCCCTCGTTGACGACGCGTTGCGCCTGGAGAGGCCGCCGGGAGGCTGCAAGTGGGTCTGGAGAGGCCGACTTCAGGAGGCCCAGCCTCTGCCTCCCGCATGGCAGCCTCTGCAAGCCCAGCTGTTCCTCCTGGCTGCATCTCCTCAAGTGGGCCCAGAGGTTCTGGGTCCAGAGAGGCAGTCGGAAGGGAAAAAATGGGCCTGGAAAGGCCGTTGTGAGGAATGAACCCCATGGGCCTGAAGAGGCCACTGGCAGGTGGGAGCTGGGCCTGCCGAAGCGGCCGAGAGGCAGAAGCTTTGGACTCGGGAAGCTGCAGTGAGGCGAGAGCTAGCTGGGCGTGGAGAGTCTGCTGTGAGGCAGAGACTGGGCCTGTGCAGGCCTTTGGAAGGCAGGAGGCCGGGCCTGGAGAGGCCGACTGGAGGTCAAGTTCGGAATCTGCAGAGGCCGCGGAAAGTCAAAAGTGGGGCCTGGGAAGGCCGCCAGGAGGCATGAACTGGGCTGGGCCGAAAGAGGCCACTGGGAGACAGGAGGAGCTGGGCCTGGAGAGACTGACTCGAGGAACTTTTGCACCTGGAGAGGCCGCCGAGAGGCCGGAGCTGGGCCTGGGGAGGACGATTTGGGCCTGCAGAGGCCATCGAGAGGCAGGAGCTGTCCCTGGACAGGCCTACTTGACGACAGTCTGGTCCTGCAGAGGCTGCCGGGAGGAAGAGCTGGGCCTGGAGAGGCCGACTGGAGGAAGTGCAGGGCCTGGAGCCCATGCAAAGGAGCAAACGCCAGGCCGGGAGAGGCCGCCTCGACGCATGAGCTTGGCCTCCAGAGGGCCTCCGTGAGGCAGGAGCTGGGCCTGCGGAGGCCGCCCTGAGGCGGGAGCCTGGCCCGAGGAGGCCACCGCGAGGCAAGAGGTGGGCCTGGAGGGCACACTGTTGAGGTAGAGGCTGGGCCTCTAGTGGCTGCCAACAGGCAGGAGGCCGGGCCTGGAGAGGCCGACTGGAGGTCAAGTTCGGGGCCTGCAGAGGCCACAGAAAGTCAAAAGCGGGGCCTGGGAAGGCCGCCGGGAGGCATGAGCTGGGCTGGGCTGAAAGAGGCCACTGGGAGACAGGAGGAGCTGGGCCTGGAGAGACGGACTTGAGGAACTTTTGCACTTGGAGAGGCCGCTGAGAGGCCGGAGCTGGGCCTGGGGAGGCCGACTTGAGGACGACTTGGGCCTACAGAGGCCACCGGGAGGCAGGAGCTGTCCCTGGACAGGCCTACTTGACAACAGTCTGGTCCTGCAGAGGCTGCCGGGAGGAAGAGCTGGGCCTGGAGAGGCCGACTGGAGGAAGTGCGGGGCCTGGAGCCCATGCAAAGGAGCAAACGCCAGGCCGGGAGAGGCCGCCCTGACGCATGAGCTTGGCCTCTGGAGGGCCGTGAGGCAGGAGCTGGGCCTGCGGGGGCCGCCCCAAGGCGGGAGCCTGGCCCGAGGAGGCCACAGCGAGGCAAGAGGTGGGCGTGGAAGGCCCACTGTTGAGGTAGAGGCTGGGCCTCTAGAGGCCGCCAACAGGCAGGGGCTGGGCCTGGAGAGGCCAACAGAGGCATGAGCTGGGCCTCAACAGGCCAGCGTGAGGGAGGACTTCTCTCAGCGTGAGAGAGGCCAGTGTGAGGCAGGGGCTCACGCCTCTGGAAAGGGTGCCAGAGGCATGAGTTGGGCCTCAACAGGCCACCGTGACGGAGGAGCTGGGCTGCACGCGGGCTGCCGGGAGGTAGGCAGGGACTTGGTCCCGGGAGGCCACCGTGAGGTGAGAGCTGGGCCTGGAGACGCCCCTGGGAGTCAAGAGCGGGGCCTGCAGAGGCTGTTCTCCAGCCAGAGCTGGGCCTGTACAGGCCACCGGGAGGCAGGAGGTGGGCCTGAGGAGCTTCGCTGGAGAAAGTTCAGGGTCTACAAAGGCCGGCGGGAGCTGGGCAAGAGCTGAGCCAAAAGAGCTTGCTTGCTGGGAGGCCGGAGCTGGGCCTGGAGAGGCTGATTTCAGGACCACTTGGGCCTGCAGAGGCCGCCGGGAGGCCCAAGCTGGGCCTGGAGGAGCCCACCGACCGGAGGCTGTTTGGGGCCTGGAGACGCCATCGGAGGGCAGGAGCTGAGCCTGGAGAGGCCACCGTGAGGCCTGAGCTGGGCCTGGGGAGCTTGGCTTGAGGAAGCTGTGGGCCAACCAAGGCCACCGGGAGCTGGGCAGGCACTGAGTCCAAAGAGGTTGTTGGGAGGCAGGAGTCGGGCCTGCAGATGCAGCCAGGAGGAAGAGCTGGGCCCGGAGAGGACGCCGGGAGGCTGCAAGTGGGTGTGGAGAGGCCGACTTGAGGAGCTTCTGGGCCCGGAGAGGCTGCCGGAAGGAAAAAACTGGGCCTGGAAAGGCCGTTGTGAGGAATGAGCCCCATGAGCCTGAAGAGGCCACTGGCAGGCGGGAGCTGGGCCTGCCGAAGCGGCCAAGAGGCAGGAGCTTTGGACTCGGGAGGCCGCAGGCGAGAGCGAGCTGGGCGTGGAGAGTCCGCTGTGAGGCAGAGGCTGGACCTGTGCAAGCTTTCGGGAGGCAGGAGGCCAGGCCTGCAGAGGCCAACTGGAGGTCAAGTTCGGGGCCTGCAGAGGCCGCGGAAAGTCAAAAGCGGGGCCTGGGAAGGCCGCCGGGAGGCATGAGCTGGGCTGGGCCGAAAGAGGCCACTGGGAGACAGGAGGAGCTGGACCTGGAGAGACGGACTCGAGGAACTTTTGCACCTGGTGAGGCCGCCGAGAGGCCGGAGCTGGGCCTGGGGAGGCTGACTTGAGGACGACTTGGGCCTGCAGAGGCTGCCGGGAGGCAGGAGCTGTCCTTGGACAGGCCTACTTGATGACAGTCTGGTCCTGCAGAGGCTGCCGGGAGGAAGAGCTGGGCCTGGAGAGGCCGACTGGAGGAAGTGAGGGGCCTGGAGCCCATGCAAAGGAGCAAACACCAGGCCGGGAGAGGCCGCCCTGACGCATGAGCTTGGCCTCCGGAGGGCCGTGAGGCAGGAGCTGGGCCTACGGGGGCCGCCCCAAGGTGGGAGCCTGGCCCGAGGAGGCCACGGCGAGGCAAGAGGTGGGCGTGGAGGGCCCACTGTTGAGGTAGAGGCTGGGCCTCTAGAGGCCACCAACAGGCAGGGGCTGGGCCTGGAGAAGCCAACAGAGGCAGGAGCTGGGCCTCAACAGGCCAGTGTGAGGGAGGACTTCTCTCAGCGTGAGAGAGGCCAGTGTGAGGCAGGGGCTCACGCCTCTGGAAAGGGTGCCAGAGGCATGAGTTGGGCCTCAACAGGCCACCGTGAGGGAGGAGCTGGGCCGCACACAGGCTGCCGGGAGGCAGGCAGGGACTTGGTCCCGGGAGACCGCCGTGAGGCGAGAGCTGGGCCTGGAAACGCCCCTGGGAGTCAAGAGCGGGGCCTGCAGAGGCTGTTCTCCAGCCAGAGCTGGGCCTGTACAGGCCACCGGGAGGCAGGAGGTGGGCCTGAGGAGCTTCGCTGGAGAAAGTTCAGGGTCTACAAAAGCCGGCGGGAGCTGGGCAGGAGCTGAGCCAAAAGAGCTTGCTTGCTGGGAGGCCGGAGCTGGGCCTGGAGAGGCTGACTTCAGGACCACTTGGGCCTGCAGAGGCCGCCGGGAGGCCCAAGCTGGGCCTGGAGGAGCCCACCGACCGGAGGCTGTTTGGGGCCTGGAGACGCCGTCGGAGGGCAGGAGCTGAGCCTGGAGAGGCCACCGTGAGGCCTGAGCTGGGCCTGGGGAGCTTGGCTTGAGGAAGCTGTGGGCCGACCAAGGCCACCGGGAGCTGGACAGGCACTGAGTCCAAAGAGGTTGTTGGGAGGCAGGAGTCGGGCCTGCAGACGCAGCCGGGAGGAAGAGCTGGGCCCGGAGAGGACGCCGGGAGGCTGCAAGTGGGTCTGGAGAGGCCGACTTGAGGAGCTTCTGGGCCCGGAGAGGCCGCTGGAAGGGAAAAACTGGGCCTGGAAAGGCCGTTGTGAGGAATGAGCCCCATGGGCCTGAAGAGGCCACTGGCAGGCGGCAGTTGGGCCTGCCGAAGCGGCAGAGAGGCAGGAGCTTTGGACTCGGGAGGCCGCAGTGAGGCGAGAGCGAGCTGGGTGTGGAGAGTCCGCTGTGAGGCAGAGGCTGGGCCTGGAGAGGCCGACTGGAGGTCAAGTTCGGGACCTGCAGAGGCCGCGGACAGTCAAAAGTGGGGCCTGGGAAGGCAGCCGGGAGGCATGAGCTGGGCTGGGCTGAAAGAGGCCACTGGGAGACAGGAGGAGCTGGGCCTGGAGAGACGGACTCGAGGAACTTTTGCACTTGGAGAGGCCACCAAGAGGCCGGAGCTGGGCCTGGGGAAGCCGACTTGAGGACGACTTGAGCCTACAGAGGCCACCGGGAGGCAGGAGCTGTCCCTGGACTGGCCTACTTGACGACAGTCTGGTCCTGCAGAGGCTGCCGGGAGGAAGAGCTGGGCCCGGAGAGGACGCCGGGAGGCTGCAAGTGGGTCTGGAGAGGCTGACTTGAGGAGCTTCTGGGCCCAGAGAGGCCGCTGAAAGGGAAAAACTGGGCCTGGAAAGGCCGTTGTGAGGAATGATCCCTATGGGCCTGAAGAGACCACTGGCAGGCGGGAGCTGGGCCTGCCGAAGCGGCCGAGAGGCAGGAGCTTTGGACTCAGGAGGCCGCAGTGAGGCGAGAGCTAGCTGTTCATGGAGAGTCTGCTGTGAGGCAGAGGCTGGGCCTGTGCAAGCCTTTGGGAGGCAGGAGGCCGAGCCTGGAGAGGCTGACTGGACGTCAAGTTTGGGGCCTGCAGAGGCCGCCGAAAGTCAAAAGCGGGGCCTGGGAAGGCCGCCGGGAGGCATGAGCTGGGCTGGGTCGAAAGAGGCCACTGGGAGACAGGAGGAGCTGGGCCTGGAGAGGCTGACTCGAGGAACTTTTGCAACTGGAGAGGCCGCCGAGAGGCCGGAGCTAGGCCTAGGGAGGCCGACTTGAGGATGATTTGGGCCTGCAGAGGCTGCCAGGAGGCAGGAGTTGGCTCTGGACAGGCCGACTTGACAGTCTGGGCCTGCAGAGGCCGACGGGAGGAAGAGCTCGGCCTGGAGAGGCCGACTGGAGGAAGTCCAGGGCCTGGAGAGGATGCAAAGCAGCAAACGCTAGGCCTGGAAAGGCTGCCCTGAGGCACGGGCTTCACCTACAGAGGCCACTGGGAGGCAGGAGCTGGGCCCGCAGAGGCTCCCGAGAGGGAGGAGCATTGCCCCAGGAGGCCACAGTTAGGAAGAGATGGGCCTGGAGAGCCCACTGTGAGGTAGAGTCCGGGCCTGTAGAGGCCACCATCAGGCAGGGGCTGTGCCAGTTGAGGCCACAAGAGGCATGAGCTGGGCCTCAACAGGCCAGTGTGAGGCAGGAGCTGACAGTTGGGCAGGTTGCAAGAGGCATGAGTTGGGCCGAAAGAGACCACCGTGAGGGAGGAGCTGGGCCTGTACAAGCTGCCGAAAGGCAGGAACAGCTTTGGACTGGAGAGGCCACAGACAGGGAAGAGCTGGGCGTGGAGAGTGTGCTGTGAGGCAGAGGCTGGGCCTGTACATGCCCTCGGGAAGCAGGAGGCTGGGCCTGGAGAGGCCGACTTGAAGTTTTGCTCCTGCAGAGGCCACTTAGAGGCAAGAGCTGGGTGTGGAGAGGCTGACTTGAGGTCGATTTTGGCGTGCAGAAGCCACCGGTAGCTAGGAGTTGGCCCTGGAGAGGCTGATTTGAGAACAATTTTGGCCTGTAGAGGCCACTGTGAGGGAGAGCTTGGCCTGGAGAGGCCAACTAGAGTAAGTTCAGGGCTTGGAGAGTATGCACAAAAGGAAATGCTCAGCCTGGAAAGTGTGCTGTGAGGCATTAGCTTGGCCTACACAGCACCTGGAGGCAGGAGCTGGGCCTGCAGAGGGTGACTTCAGGACGATTTTGGCCTGCAGAAGCCTTTGGGAAGAAGAGCTTGGCCTGGACCGGCTGACTGGAGGAAGTTTTGGGACTGGAGTATGCGTCAAAAAGCAAAAGTTAGGCTAGGAAAGGCCACTTCGTGGCACGATCTTGGCCTACAAAGGCAATTGCGAGGCAGGAGCTGGGCCTGTAGAAGCTGCTGAAAGGCAGGAGCTTGGCCTTAGGAGGCTATGCTCAGGCAAGTGGTGGGCCTGGAGGGTCTACTGTGTGCTAAGAGTCTGGGCCTGTGTAGGCCGACATGAGGCAGGAGCTGAGTTAGGAGAGGCCAACTTTTGGAGAATTTGGGCCTGCAGAGGCTGCCAGGAGGCAAGAGCTGTGCCTGGAGAGTCCATCTTCTAGCATGAGCTGGGCCTAAAGAGACCATTGTGAGGCAGCAGCTGCCTGGGAGGCAGGCAGATTCGTGGCCTGGGGAGGCCACCGTGAGGCAAATGCTCAGTTTTCGGAGGATGCCGTGAGGCAGGGAGAAACTTGGCTTTCGGTGGCCGCAGTGAGGGAATAGTTTGATTGCTGAGGCTGCTGGGTGGCCGAAGGTGGGCCTGGAAAGCTTTACTTTAAGAAGTCTGTGGCCTACAGAGGCTGCCAGCAGCTCAGCAGGAGTTGGGCCAAAGGAGGCTGTTGTGAGGCAGGAGACGGGCCTGTAGACGCACCAGGAGGATGAGCTTGTCCTGGCGATGCCGAGTTAAGCACATTCTGGGCCTGGACAGGCTGCAAAAGGCAAAAGCTGTGCCTGGAAAAGTCACCGTGGGGCATGAGCTTGGCCTAAAGAGGCCATTGCAAGGCAGGAGCTGGGCCCGTAGAGGCTGCCGAAAGGCAGGAGCTTCGCCTGAGGATGCCACAGTGAGACACCATCTGGGTCTGGAGGGTCCACTGTGAGGCAGAGGCTGGCCTGTAGAGTCCGACAGTAGACAGAAGTTGGGCAAAAGGCTAATTTCAGGAAGTTTTGGGCTTCAAGAGTCAGCCAGGAGGCAGGCACTAGGCCTGGAAATGGCCCGACAGTCATGAGTTGGGCCTAAATGGGCCACTGTGAGGGAGGAGCTGTGCCTGTTGAGGCTGCTGGCAGGCAGGCAGAAACTTGGCCTGGGGCAGCTGCCATGAGACAAGAGCTGGGCCTGGAGAAGCCCCTGAGAGGTAAGAGCAGGGCCTGCAGAGGCTGTTCTCAAGTCAAAGCTGGGCCTGTTCATGCCACCGGGAAGCAGAAGGTGGGCCTGGAGAGTTTTACTTGAGGAAGTTTTGGGCCTACATTGGCCGCCGTGAGCTGGACGGGAACTGGGCCAAAAAAGGCTGTTGTGAGGCAGCTGTTGTGAGGCAGCAGTTGTGCCTGTAGACTCAGCCAAGAGGAAGAGCTGGGCCTGGAGAAGCCGCCATGAGACAGAGGTTGGGCCTGTAGACGCTGACAGAAAGCAGGAGCTGGGCCTGGAGAGGTCAACTTGAGGGGATTTTGGGCCTTCATAGGCCACCAGGAGGCAGCAGTTGGGACTAGAGAGGCTGACTTGAGGAAGTTTTGGGCCTGGAAATGACGTCCTGGGACAGGAGCTGGGCCTGGAGAGGCCACCGTGAGGCATGAGCTGGATGTAGAGAGGCCAGTGTGAGGCAAGACCTGGGCCTGTCTAGGCTGCTGGGAGACAGGCAGGAATCTGGCCAGGGAAGGTTGCCATGAGACAAAAGTTGGGCCTGGAAAGGCCCTTGTGAGGCATCAGCTTGGCCTAAAGAGGCCACTGGGTGGCAGGAGCTGGGTGTGTAGAAGCTGCTGAACGGTTGGGAGCTTGGCTTGGGGGGTCCACAGTGAGGCAGATACTGGGCCTGAAGAATCTGCTGTGAGGCAGATGTTGTGACTGTAGAGGCCGACGGTAGGCAGAGGCTGGGCCTGGAGAGGCAAAGATGCAGGAGCTGGGCCTGGAGAGGCTGCCAAGAAGCATGAGCTGGGCCTAAACAGGCCAGTGTGAGGCAAGAGATCAGCCTGTAGAGAGGCCTACTTGAGGAAGATTTTGGCCTGGAGAGACTGTCAGGGGCAGGAGCTGGGCCTGTTGAGCCTGCTGGGAGGCAGGCAGGAACTTGGCCAGGGATGACCTCTGTGAGGCAAGAGCTGAGCCTGGAGAGGCCACTGTCTTTCAGGAGCTGGGCCTATTCAAGCTGCCGGGAGGCAGAAGGTTGTGCTGGAAAACTTGATGTGAGAAAGTTTTGGGCCTATAAAGGCTGCCAGGAGCTGGGCAGGAGCTGAGCCGAAAGAGGTTGCTGTGAGGTAGGAGGTGGGCCTGGAGATGCAGCCGGGAGGAAGAGCTGGGCCTGGAGAGGCCCACTTGAGGAAGTTCTGGGTCTGGAGATGCTGCCAAAAGGCAAAAGCTGGGCCAGAATGGCCACTGTGAGGCATAAGCTTGCCCTAGAGAGGCCATTGAGGCAGGAGTGGGGCCTGTAGAGGCTGCTGAAAGGCAGGAGCTTGGCCTAGGGGGCTGCAGTGAGGCACATGCTGGGCTGGGAAAATCTGCTGTGAGGCAGACGTTGAGCCTGTAGAGGCTGACGGAAGGCACAAGTTGGGCCTGGAATGGCAGACTTGAGAAAGTTCTCGGTCTAGAGAAGCTGCTGGGATGCAGGAGCTGGGCCTGGAGAGGCCACCAAGGCATGAGCAGTGCCTAAAGAGGCCAATGTTAGGCAGGAGCTGTGCCTGGAGAGGCCGACTTGAGGAAGTTTCTGGCACGGACAGCCTGTCGGGGGGCAGGAGCTGGGCCTGGAGAGGCCACCGTGAGGCATGAGCTGGGCCTAATGAGATTAGTGTGAGGCAGGATCTGGGCCTGTTGAGGCTGCTGGGAGGCAGGTAGGACCTTGTTTGGGGAAGGCCTCTGTGAGGCAAAAGCTGGGCCTGGAGAGGCCATTGTCATGCAGGAGCTGGGCCTGTTCAGGCCATTGGGAGGCAGAAGGTGGGCCTGGAAAGCTTGACTTGAGGCAGTTTGGGGCCTACAAAGGCCAGTAGGAGCTGGGCAGGAGCTGAGCCAAAAGAGGTTGTTCTGAGGCAGGAGTTGGACCTCCAGACACAGTCAGAAGAAAGAGCACAGCCTGTAGAGGCCACCTGGGGGCAGCAGCTGGGTCTAGAGATGCCAACGAAAGGCAGGAGCTGGGCCTTGAGAGGCTGACTTGTGGACATTTTGGCCCTGGATTTTGTGGCCTTGACTTGCGGACATTTGGGCCTCCTGCAAAGAGGCAGGAGCTGGGACTAAAGAGGCCATTGTAAGGCAGGAGCTGGGCCTGTACAGGCTGCCAGGAGTCAGAAGATGGGCCTCAAGAGGCCACTGTAAAACAGGAGCTGGGTCTTGGAAGGTGGCCGTGAGGCAAAAGCTGGCCCTTGGGAGGCCAATGAGTGGCAGGAGCTGGGCCTGGTGAGGTCGACTTGAGAAAGTTCAGGGCCTGGAGAGAAGGCTGGGAGGCAGGAGCTGGG
Organism: Pan paniscus; assembly: GCF_029289425.2. Lineage (NCBI taxonomy): Eukaryota > Metazoa > Chordata > Mammalia > Primates > Hominidae > Pan > Pan paniscus. The sequence continues at coordinate 78,951,656 of NC_073255.2, read as the reverse complement.
TCTAAAGAGGCCATTGTAACAATGGAGCTGCGCCTGTGGAGGCTGTTGTGAGGCAGTAGCCTCATCTGCGGAGACTACTGTCTCCTCTGTCGTGAGGTATGGTATGGGCCTAAATAGGCCATTGTGAGTCATGAGCTTGGTCTGTAGAGGCTGAGTGGAGAAAGTTCTGGGCCTGAAGAGGCTGCTGGGAGGCAGGAGCTGGGCCAAAAGAGTCAAGCACATTACATTTATTAGGTACTTTATTTCCCCTATTATGTTGTAAGATATAATGAAATTATAGAATTCACCATAATGTAGAATCAGTGGCCGTGTTAAGCCTGTTTTCCTGTGACTAGATGGTCCCATCCTCTCAGTGTGATGGGAGAAAGTGACAGATCATCAGGCATTAGATTCTCATAGGGACAGAGCAACCTAGATCCCTCACATGCACGGTTCACAAATAGGGTGTGAGCTCCTATGAGAATCTAATGCTGCTGCTGATCTGAGAGGAGGAGGAGCTCAGGCAGGAATGTGAGCAAAGGGGAGTGGCTGTACATACAGATGAAGCTTCCCTCACTCAACACCACTCACCTCCTGCTGTGTGGCTCCTTACAGCTCCATGGCTCAGGGGTTGGGGACCCCTGCTCAAGTGCATCCAAAAGGACCCTTCCCACAGCAGTCTTCATAGTGGTCAAGTGCAGCAACCACTTAACTCCCAAGGCATGTGCCTCAGCTGGCATTTCATCACAATCAACAGTAAGTGGTAGCTTGAGTCATTGTGAGGTCACTTCCTGGAAATCACCAGCATTCCATTTCCCATTGGCAAGGAGCTCAGCACTGCCCCTTGGATAACCAAACCTATGCCCAAATCCCATCTGTGTGGGTTTATCTCCTGGGACCCTTCCTAGCATATTAGTCAGAGTCCAATCAGGAGACATAAACCACTCAAAGGTTTAAAGTGGTAAAATTTAACACAGAGAATTATTCATTATAACAGGGGAACAGCATAATGAGAGATTGGCTAGCACAAAGTAAAGAGAACTCTGGAAAATAAAAGACTAGCACAGGCCAGACATCATGGCTCATGCCTGAAATTCTAGCGATTTCAGAAGCCAACGCAGGAGGATTGCTTGAGGCCAGGAGCTAGAGACCGGCCTGGACAGCACAGCAAGACCCTGTCTCTAACCAAAAAAAGAAAAAAATTAGCTGGGAGTGCTGGTGCACACTTGCAGTCCCAGCTACTTGGGAAGCTGACATGGGAGGGTAGTTTGAGCATGGGAGGTCAAGGCTGCAGTGAGTCATGATTATGCCATTACAGTCATCAAGCCTGGGTGACAGAGCAAGACCCTGTCTCAAAGAACAAAACAACAACAACCATTTACAGACAAAAAAGAAATAGAGCTAATAAGCTAAGGAAAGATGTTAAAATGTGACAAAGTAACATGAGGTCTTTTATCTATTTAAAATAATGAAAAAAACTTATTAAATTATAATACCCTGTGCTGGCAGAGGTGCAGTGAAATGGACACTTTCTTATACTATGAGGGGTGTTTAAGTAGTACATAGCCTTCCAGGGTAAAGCTTGGCAATTTTTAAAAATAATAGAGACAGGGTCTCACCTTACTGCCTCCTCCAACTCTTGGCCTCAAGCAATCGTCCTTAGCCTCCAAAGGGCTGGGATTATAGCTGGGAGGCACCCAAAACCTTGTCAGTTTACATCAAGGGCAATGAGAATGTCCATTCACCATTACTCACAGTAATCTTACTTCTGGAAATACCTTGGGGAGACATTTCAATCTAAACAAAAGGTCAACCATAGAAACACAGTGAAAATCTAGGAGTAATTGAAGACAGAGTAGTTAAATGGAATAAACAGTTATAAGAAATTAAACTATAATATTTATAGGCACCTGGTAAAAGGTCACTTCATGTTAGCTGCTACTTTTTTGAGACAGGGTGTCACTCTGTCACCCAGACTGGAGTGCAGAGGCCTGATCATGACTCACTGCAGTCTCAGCTTCCCTGGGCTCAAGTGATCTTCCCACCTCAGCCTCCCAAGTAGCTGGGACTACAGGAACACATCACCACACTAGGCTAATTCATGTATTTTTCTGTAGAGATGGTGACTCCCTTTCTTTCCGAGACCTGTCTCAAACTCTTGACCTCAAGCCATCCTCCTGCCTCAGCCTCCCAAAGTATTGTGATTAATGGTGTGAGCCACCACACTTGGCCAGTTGCTACTTTTATCAATATTATTATTCCACTCTATTAAAAATTATTTGTCATTACAAATTATTATTTTAAAGGCTATGGAACAATATGTGTCCCACAGCATAATTGTAAAACCACATACAGTTGTCCCTTGGTATACAGAGATAATTAGTTCCAGCCACCTATCTCTGCATATACCAAAATCCATGCATACTCACGTTTCGCAGTCATCCCTCTGGAACCCACATATAGAAAAAGTCCAAATATGAGTTGGGCATAGAGGCAAGCACCTATAGTCTCAGCAACTTGGGAGGTTGAGGTGGGAGGATTGCTTGAGCCTGGGAGGTTGAGACTGCAGACAGCTGTGATAGCACCACCACACTCCAGCCTGGACAACCGAGCAAGACCTTGTCTTGGGGGGGGGGGAAAAAAACAGGTTAGAAATTCTAATGAGATCTGTTGGGTAAAATTCCATATAAGCAAAAAATAAATGAAGCAAATTGTGATAAATCAGTACAACGGACTTTTTCGAGTCTCTGACAATAAAGGTAAGAAAAATGCAAAACACAGAGATAGATGGTAAAAAAAAGAAATTAGGGAAGCATTGTGTATGTTTAATAAGAAGACGCTGGCCATGTTTGTGCAGCAGCAGTATGTCACAATACGATATACCTTGGAGAGCAGTTAACCGATGAGGACGTTGATAAAAATGATCAGAGAAGCAAAATACTGATAGCGATAGTCAAGTAAACCACGAAGAATTTCCATAACTGATGTCAGCAAAGTGGGAATATTGTACAGTGTGTGTTGAAGTTCTTATACAACAGTTTATTTGCCTTTTGTTTTTTTGTAAGGAACATATATACTAAAAGTTCTTCTTGCTGTCAAAAGAATATGTGTGAGTAAGTTATTTGAACTTTTCTGTTTTTCTGCTTTTCCTGCCATCATCCCACAGCCTTTAGACATTTTTTATTTTTTTAGAAAATTGAACAAGTGCTTGTTGTCGTGGCTCATACCTCTAGGATGGGAGGCAGGGGTAGAAGGGTCACCTGAGGCCAGGAGTTTGACAACAGCCTGGCCAATAAAGTGAGACCCCATGTCTACAAAACAATTTAAAAATTAGCCAGGTGTCATCATGTATACCTACAGTCCCAGCTACTCAGGAGGCTGAGGCAGGAGGATCCTTAGCCCAGGAGTTCAAAGCTGCAGCGAGCTGTGATGGCACCACTGTACTCCAGCCTGGGTGACAGGGTGAGACCCCATCTCCTAAAAGAAAAAAGAAAGAAAGAAAATAGATTAAGTAGCAAGTTGTATGTGGCTTACTTGGAATATTTCTAAACTAGAAGTTCTCAATCTTTCGGGGTCTAGCATCCTTTTACATTTTTTAACTTTATTGAAGATCTCTTAAGACTTTTTTTTACATAAATATATTAAAATTAGAAAATGACTAAGTTTTAAAAATATTATCACATATTAATAAAACCATTACATGTTGATATAATTCAAGTTTTTAAAAATATTTAATATACATTACATATTAATAATAAAATCATTACATGTTAATACTTTTTTTTTTTGGAGATGGAGTCTCGCTCTTTCGCCCAGGCTGGAGTGAAGTGGCGCAATCTCGGCTCACTGCAACCTCCGCCCCCAGGCTCAAGTGATTCTCCTGCCTCTGCCTCTCAAGTAGCTGGGCAGGTGCCCACCACCATGCCCGGCTAATTTTTGTGTTTTTTTTAGTAGAAACGGGGTTTCACCATGTTGGCCAGGCTGGTCTCGAACTCTTGACCTCAGGTGATCCATCCCCTTGGGTCTCCCAAAGTGCCGGGATTACAGGCATGAGCCACTGCACCCACCCCAATTAATACATTTTTAAAAACACTGATTAGTCAGGCAACAACACTGGGCAGGGGTCTCCTCATTCCCAGAGACAAACCCCACTGCACAGCTCCGGGGTTGCAAGGGCTGCAGAGACAAAAGGCTCTAACTTGAGATTATTTTATTTGTATTTCTATTTGTACTGTGAGACAGGTCGTGCTCTGTCACCTAAACTGGAGTGCAGTTGTGTACTTAGAGCTCACTGCAGCCACAATCTCCTGGGCTCAAGCCATCTTTCTGTCTCAGCTCCCCAGTAGCTGGTACTACAGTTGAGTGCCACCATACCTGGCTATTTTTTAAATTTTTTGTAGAGTGAGGGGTCTTGCTATATTGCCCAAGCTGGCCTCAAACTCCTGACCTCAAGAGATCTGCCCACCTCAGCCTCCTGAGTAGCTGGGACTACAAGTATACATCACCATGTCTACCTACATTTATTTTATTAAATTTTGAAAAACATTTTTGTAGAGAGGAGGTCTTGCTATGTTGCCCACACTGGTCTTGAACTCCTGTCCTTAAAAGATACTCCCATCTCTGCTTCCCAAACAGCTGGGACTACAGGCATGAGCCACTGCACTGAAAATGAAGAGATTTCTTTAATCTAGCATCCCATACTTGGTAGGATTGAGAAAGGCAGTAGTGTTTTTTTAAAATTACTTAATAATTCAGTGAGAATCAAACTCAACCTTGACCCCTGCCTTCTCTCACACCCCACATCCAGTCTGTCAGGAAATCCTGTTGACTGTCTTCACCACGTACTGGACTCCCACCCAGCAACTCCCTGGCCTCCTCCCCTACTTCTCTCCTCTGACCATCTCTCACCACCACGACCCTGGTCAAGACCACTAACATCTCCTGCCTGGATGTTGCCACAGCTTGGCCCCCATGCTTCTACCCAAATCTTCCCACAGCCTTTCTAAAATGAGCAGCCAGAGAATGCTTTCAAATCAGGAGACAGATCATGTCGCCTCTCTGCTCAGAACCCTCCCACAGTTCCCATCTCAGTCAGAGTAAAAGCCAAAGCCCAAGCCCCAGCAATAACCTCCCAGGGCTTATGTGATATGTACTGATCCCTTCCCCTAATTCCTTCTATCTTTCTGCTCCACTGGCCTCCTTCCAGAGCCTCAGACACACCTCAGACACTTTATCCTGTTTTTCTGCCTATAATCCTCTTCCCTCAGCCCCTTGGCCAACTCCTTCCCCTCCTTCAAGTCTTTGCTCATTTTCACTTAGGAGGACACCCCTGACCATTCTATTTAACATTGCCATCTGTCCCCATGCCCACCATGCTCATGTCTTTTTTCTCTTTTTTCTTTCTTTTTCTGTTTCTTCTCTCTTTCGGTCTCTCTTTCACAAGATCTCACTCTGTCACCAAGGCTGGAGTGCAGTGGTGCAATCACAGCTCACTGTAACCTCAAATTCACAGGCTCAAGCAGTCCTCCCACTTCAGCCTCCCTAGTAGCAGCGACTACAGGTATATGCTATCATCCCTGGCTCATTTTTTTAATTATTTATTTTATTTTACTTATTTTTTTTATATATTTTATTTTATTATTATACTTTCAGTTTTAGGGTACATGTGCACAATGTGCACGTTAGTTACATATGTATACATGTGCCATGCTGGTGTGCTACACCCATTAACTTGTCATTTAGCATTAGGTATATCTCCTAATGCTATCCCTCCACCCTCCCCCCACCCCACAACAGTCCCCAGAGTGTGATGTTCCCCTTCCTGTGTCCATGTGTTCTCATTGTTCAATTCCCACCTGTGAGTGAGAATATGCAGTGTTTGGTTTTCTGTCCTTGCAATAGTTTACTGAGAATGATGATTTCCAGTTTCATCCACGTCCCTACAAAGGACATGAACTCATCATTTTTTATGGCTGCATAGTATTCCATGGTGTATATGTGCCACATTTTCTTAATCCAGTCTATCATTGTTGGACATTTGGGTTGGTTCCAAGTCTTTGCTATTGTGAATAGTGCTGCAATAAACATACATGTGCATGTGTCTTTATAGCAGCATGATTTATAGTCCTTTGGGTATATACCCAGTAATGGGATGGCTGGGTCAAATGGTATTTCTAGTTCTAGATCCCTGAGGAATCATCACACTGACTTCCACAATGGTTGAACTAGTTTACAGTCCCACCAACAGTGTAAAAGTGTTCGTATTTCTCCACATCCTCTCCAGCACCTGTTGTTTCCTGACTTTTTAATGATTGCCATTCTAACTGGTATGAGATGGTATCTCATTGTGGTTTTGATTTGCATTTCTCTGATGGCCAGTGATGGTGAGCATTTTTTCATGTGTTTTTTTGGCTGCATAAATGTCTTCTTTTGAGAAGTGTCTGTTCATGTCCTTTGCCCACTTTTTGATGGGGTTGTTTTTTTCTTGTAAATTTGAGTTCATTGTAGATTCTGGGTATTAGCCCTTTGTCAGATGAGTAGGTTACGAAAATTTTCTCCCATTTTCTAGGTTGCCTGTTCACTCTGATGGTAGTTTCTTTTGCTGTGCAGAAGCTCTTTAGTTTAATTAGATCCCATTTGTCAATTTTGTCTTTTGTTGCCATTGCTTTTGGTGTTTTAGACATGAAGTCCTTGCCCATGCCTATGTCCTGAATGGTAATGCCTAGGTTTTCTTCTAGGGTTTTTATGGTTTTAGGTCTAATGTTTAAGTCTTTAATCCATCTTGAATTAATTTGTGTATAAGGTGTAAGGAAGGGATCCAGTTTCAGCTTTCTACATATGGCTAGCCAGTTTTCCCAGCACCATTTATTAAATAGGGAATCCTTTCGCCATTGCTTGTTTTTCTCAGGTTTGTCAAATATCAGATAGTTGTAGATATGTGGTGTTATTTCTGAGGGCTCTGTTCTGTTCCATTGATCTCTCTCTCTGTTTTGGTACCAGTACCATGCTGTTTTGGTTACTGTAGCCTTGTAGTATAGTTTGAAGTCAGGTAGTGTGATGCCTCCAGCTTTGTTCTTTTGGCTTAGGATTGACTTGGCGATGCGGGCTCTTTTTTGGTTCCATATGAACTTTCAAGTAGTTTTTTCCAATTCTGTGAAGAAAGTCACTGGTAGCTTGATGGGGATGGCATTGAATCTATAAATTACCTTGGGCAGTATGGCCATTTTCATGATATTGATTCTTTCTACCCATGAACATGGAATGTTCTTCCATTTCTTTGTATCCTCTTTTATTTCCTTGAGCAGTGGTTTGTAGTTCTCCTTGAAAGGTCCTTCACATCCCTTGTAAGTTGGATTCCTAGGTATTTTATCCTCTTTGAAGCAATTGTGAAAGGGAGTTCACTCATGATTTGGCTCTGTTTCTCTGTTATTGGTGTATAAGAATGCTTGTGATTTTTGTACATTGATTTTGTATCCTGAGACTTTGCTGAAGTTGCTTATCAGCTTAAGGAGATTTTGGGCTGAAACAATGGGGTTTTCTAGATATACAATCATGTCGCCTGTAAACAGGGACAATTTGACTTCCTCTTTTCCTAATTGAATACCCTTTATTTCCTTCTCCTGCCTAATTGCCCTGGCCAGAACTTCCAACACTATGTTGAATAGGAGTGGTGAGAGAGGGCATCCCTGTCTTGTGCCAGTTTTCAAAGGGAATGCTTCCAGTTTTTGCCCATTCAGTATGGTATTGGCTGTGGGTTTGTCATAGATAGCTCTTACTATTTTGAGATACGTCCCATCAATATCTAATTTATTGAGAGTTTTTAGCATAAAGCGTTGTTGAATTTTGTCAAAGGCCTTTTCTGCATCTATTGAGATAATCATGTGGTTTTTGTCTTTGGTTCTGTTTATATGCTGGATTACATTTATTGATTTGTGTATACTGAACCAGCCTTGCATCCCAGGGATGAAGCCCACTTGATCATGGTGGATAAGCTTTTTGATGTGTTGCCGGATTCAGTCTGCCAGTATTTTCTTGAGGATTTTTGCATCAATGTTCATCAAGGATATTGGTCTAAAATTCTCTTTTTTGGTTGTGTCTCTGCCCGGCTTTGGTATCAGGATGATGCTGGCCTCAGAAAATGAGTTAGGGAGGATTCCCTCTTTCTATTGATTGGAATAGTTTCAGAAGGAATGGTACCAGTTCCTGCTTGTACCTCTGGTAGAATTCAGCTGTGAATCCATCTGGTCCTGGACTTTTTGGTTGGTAAGCTATTGATTATTGCCACAATTTCAGAGCCTGTTATTGGTCTATTCAGAGATTCAACTTCTTCCTGGTTTCGTCTTGGGAGGGTGTATGTGTTGAGGAATTTATCCATTTCTTCTAGATTTTCTAGTTTATTTGCATAGAGGTGTTTGTAGTATTCTCTGATGGTAGTTTGTATTTCTGTGGGATTGGTGGTGATATCCCCTTTATCATTTTTTATTGCATCTATTTGATTCTTCTCTCTTTTCTTCTTTATTAGTCTTGCTAGCAGTCTATCAATTTTGTTGATCCTTTCAAAAAACCACCTCCTGGATTCATTAATTTTTTGAAGGGTTTTTTGTGTCTCTATTTCCTTCAGTGCTGCTCTGATTTTAGTTATTTATTGCCTTCTGCTGGCTTTTGAATGTGTTTGCTCTTGCTTTTCTAGTTCTTTTAATTGTGATGTTAGGGTTTCAATTTTGGATCTTTCCTGCTTTCTGTTGTGGGCATTTAGTGCTATAAATTTCCCTCTGCACACTGCTTTGAATGTGTCCCAGAGATTCTGGTATGTTGTGTCTTTGTTCTCGTTGGTTTCAAAGAACATCTTTATTTCTGCCTTCATTTTGTTATGTACCCAGTAGTCATTCAGGAGCAGGTTGTTCAGTTTCCATGTAGTTGAGCGGTTTTGAGTGAGTTTCTTAATCCTGAGTTCTAGTTTGATTGCACTGTGGTCTGAGAGGCAGTTTGTTATAATTTATGTTCTTTTACATTTGCTGAGGAGAACTTTACTTCTAACTATGTGGTCAATTTTGGAATAGATGTGGTGTGGTGCTGAAAAAAATGTATATTCTGTTGATTTGGAGTGGAGAGTTCTGTAGATGTCTATTAGGTCCGCTTGGTGCAGAGCTGAGTTCAATTCCTGGGTATCCTTGTTAACTTTCTGTCTCGTTGATCTGTCTAATGTTGACAGTGGGGTGTTAAAATCTCCCATTATTGTTGTGTGGGAGTCTAAGTCTCTTTGTAGGTCTCTCAGGACTTGCTTTATGAATCTGGGTGCTCTTGTATCGGGTGCATATACATTTAGGCTAGTTAGCTCTTCTCGTTGAATTGATCCCTTTACCATTATGTAATGGCCTTCTTTGTCTCTTTTGATCTTTGTTGGTTTAAAGTCTGTTTTATCAGAGACTAGGATTGCAACCCTGCCTTTTTTTTTGTTTGTTTTCCATTTGCTTGGTAGATCTTCCTCCATCCTTTTATTTTGAGCCTATGTGTGTCTCTGCACGTGAAATGGGTTTCCTGAATACAGCTCACTGATGGGTCTTGACTATGCAATTTGCTAGTCTGTGTCTTTTAATTGGAGCATTTAGTCCATTTACATTTAAAGTAAATATTGTTATGTGTGAATTTGATCCTGTCATTATGATGTTAGCTGGTTATTTTGCTCGTTAGTTGATGCAGTTTCTTCCTAGCCTCGATGGTCTTTACAATTTGGCATGATTTTGCAGTAGCTGGTACTGGTTGTTCCTTTCCATGTTTAGTGCTTCCTTCAGGAGCTCTTTTAGGGCAGGCCTGGTGGTGACAAAATCTCTCAGCATTTGCTTGTCTGTAAAGGATTTTGTTTCTCCTTCACTTATGAAGCTTAGTTTGGCTGGATATGAAATTCTGGGTTGAAAATTCTTTTCTTTAAGAATGTTGAATATTGGCCCCCACTCTCTTCTGGTTTGTAGAGTTTCTGCCGAGAGATCCACTGTTAGTCGATGGGCTTCCCTTTGTGGGTAACCCGACCTTTCTCTCTAGCTGCCATTAACATTTTTTCCTTCATTTCAACTTTGGTGAATCTGACAATTATGTGTCTTGGAGTTGCTCTTCTTGAGGAGTATCTTTGTGGCGTTCTCTGTATTTCCTGAATCTGAATGTTGGCCTGCCTTGCTAGATTGGGGAAGTTCTCCTGGATAATATGCTGCAGAGTGTTTTCCAACTTGGTTCCATTCTCCCCGTCACTTTCAGGTACACCAATCAGACGTAGATTTGGTCTTTTCACGTAGTCCTATATTTCTTGGAGGCTTTGTTCATTTCTTTTTATTCTTTTTTCTCTACACTTCCCTTCTCGCTTCATTTCATTCATTTCATCTTCCATCACTGATACCCTTTCTTCCAATTGATCGCATCGGCTCCTAAAGCTTCTGCATTCTTCACGTAGTTCTCGAGCCTTGGCTTTCAGCTCCATCAGCTCCTTTAAGCACTTCTCTGTATTGGTTATTCTAGTTATACATTCTTCTAAACTTTTTTCAAAGTTTTTAACTTCTTTGCCTTTGGTTTGAATTTCCTTCTGTAGCTCAGAGTAGTTTGATCATCTGAAGCCTTCTTCTCTCAACTCGTCAAAGTCATTCTCCAACCAGCTTTGTTCCATTGCTGGTGAGGAACTGCGTTCCTTTGGAGGAGGAGATGTGCTCTGCTTTTTAGAGTTTCCAGTTTTTCTGCTCTGTTTTTTCCCCATCTTTGTGGTTTTATCTACTTTTGGTCTTTGATGATGGTGATGTACAGATGGGTTTTTGGTGTGGATGTCCTTTCTGTTTGTTAGTTTTCCTTCTAACAGACAGGACCCTCAGTTGCAGGTCTGTTGGAGGTTGCTAGAGGTCCACTCCAGACCCTGTTTGCCTGGGTATCAGCAGCGGTGGCTGCAGAACAGTGGATTTTTGTGAACCGCGAATGCTGCTGTCTGATCGTTCCTCTGGAAGTTTTGTCTCAGAGGAGTACCCGGCTGTGTGAGGTGTCAGTCTGCCCCTACTGGGGGGTGCCTCCCAGTTAGGCTGCTCGGGGGTCAGGGGTCAGGGACCCACTTGAGGAGGCAGTCTGCCTGTTCTCAGATCTCCAGCTGCGTGCTGGGAGAAGCACTGCTCTCTTCAAAGCTGTCAGACAGGGACATTTAAGTCTGCAGAGGTTACTGCTGTCATTTTGTTTGTCTGTGCCCTGCCCCCAGAGGTGGAGCCTACAGAGGCAGGCAGGCCTCCTTGAGCTGTGGTGGGCTCCACCCACTTCCAGTTTCCCAGCTGCTTTGTTTACCTAAGCGAGCCTGGGCAATGGCGGGCGCCCCTCCCCCAGCCTCGCTGCCGCCTTGCAGTTTGATCTCAGACTGCTGTGCTAGCAGTCAGCGAGACTCCGTGGGCATAGGACCCTCCAAGCCATGTACGGGATATAATCTCCTGGTGCGCCGTTTTTTAAGCCCATCAGTGCAGTATTAGGGTGGAAGTGACCTGATTTTCCAGGTGCAGTCTGTCATCCCTTTCTTTGACTAGGAAAGGGGACTCCCTGACCCCTTGTGCTTCCTGAGTGAGGCAATGCCTTGCCCTGCTTTGGCTCGCGCACGGTGCACTGCACCCACTGTCCTGCACCCACTGTCTGGCATTCCCTAGTGAGATGAACCTGGTACCTCAGATGGAAATGCAGAAATCACCTGTCTTCTGCGTCACTCATGCTGGGAGATGTAGACCGGAGCTGTTCGTATTCGGCCATCTTGGCTGCCAGACCTATTTTATTTTTTTTTAAATTTTGAGATGGAGTTTTACTCTTCTTGCCCAGGCTGGAGTGCAATGGTGCAATCCCAGCTTACTGCAACTTCCACCTCCTGGATTCAAGTGATTCTCCTGCCTCAGCCTCCCAAGTAGTGGGGATTACAGGTGCTTGCCACCATGCCTGGCTAATTTTTGTATTTCTAGTAGAGACAAGGTTTTGCAATGTTGGCCAGGCTGGTCTCGAACTCCTGACCTCAGGTGACTCACCCACCTCGGCCTCCCAAAGTGCTGAAATTTCAGGCATGAGCCACTGTGCCCAGCCAACTGTTTTATTTTTCATAGAGACAAGGTCTCACCATGTTGCCCAGGTTGGTCTTGAATTCCTGGCCTCATGTGATCCTCCTGTCTAAATTCCTGAAGTGCTGGGATTGCTGGCATTAGCCACCATGACTGGCTTCATGTTCTTCTTCCTGCTGCAACAGTTTGCAATTTCTTACATTTAGTGGCTTAAAACACCACAAATCTACCGTCTTACAGTTCTGGGGCCCAGAAGCCCAAAATAGGTCTATTAAGGCTAAAGTCAAGGTGTCAGCAGGGCTGCATTCCTTCTGGAGACTCTAAAGTGTTCCTTTAGCTTTTCCCGCTTCTAGAAGCCACCGACATTCCTTGGATCATGGCCCTTGACTCCGTCTTCAAAGCTAGAAGTGAAGCATCTTCAAATCTCCCTCTCTGATCTCTGCTTCCATCACCACATCTCCTGCTCCAATTCTAACTGTCCTACCCTCTTTCTTTCATAAAGATCCTTGTGATTGCTGGGCATGGTGGCTCCCACCCATAATCCCAACACTGGGAGATCAAGGCAGGAGAAACACTTGAAGCCCAAAATTTGAAAGTAGCCTGAACAACATAGTGAGATCCCACCTCTAGAAAAAAATTAAAATAAATATTAGCCGGACATGGTGGTGTGCACCTGTAGTCCCAGCTACTTGAGAGGCTGAGGTGAGATGATCAGTTTAGCCCAGGAGTTTGAGATCGGCCTGGGTGACATAACTAAATCTCATCTCTATGAAAACGAGCTGGGTGTGGGTGACATGCATGTGTAGTCCCAGCTACTTGGGAGGCTGAGGAGGGAGAATGGCTTGATCTCAGGAGGTCAGAGCTATAGTGAGCTATGATCACATTACTGCATTCCAGTCTGGATGACACGGGGAGATTCTGTCTCAAAAAAAGAAAATAAATACATATTTAATCTCTGTCCCTGGTTCCTGGCACAGAGCTTCCAAAGCTCTTACAAAGACCTCAGTGATAGACATGATAGGAGCATATTTTGTTTTTAATATTTAGTCTTGGTCCCAGGTTTCTAACACAAGAGCCTCTAAGAACTTTGGGGGCAATCACATGATTAGAGGCTTGGAACTTTCAGCCTCATGCACTGAACTCCAGGAGGAAGAGGGGCTGAAGATTGACTTAATCACCAACGGCCAAAGATTTTACCAATCATGCTTGCATAATAAAGCCTCCATAAACACCCTGAATGGGGTTTGCAGAGCTTCTGGGGTTGCTGAACACAGGAGATGTTGGCAAGGTGGCATGTTCAACAGAGGACATGGGAGCTCTGTGCCCCTCCTAACTTACCTTGCCCTGGGTATCTTTCTTTTCTTTTGAGACAGGGTCTGGCTCTTTTGTCCAGGCTGGAGTGCAGTGGCACAATCTCAGCTCACAGCAACCTAAGCCTCCCCAGTCCCCAGCTCAAGGCATCCTCTCGGCTCACCTTCCCTAGTAGCTGGAATAATAGATGCACAACACTGCACCCGGTTATTTATTTTTATTTTTCTAATTTTTTTGTAGAGATGGGTTTTCACCATGTTGCCCAGGCTGATCTCAAACTCCTGAGTTTAAGTAATCCTCCCACCTCAGCCTCCCAAAGTGCTGGAATTACAGACATGAGCCACCGCATCCAGAAAGTACGTCTCTTTCATTGGCTGTTTCTGAGATGTATCCTTTACAATGAACCAGTAATAGGAAATGAACTGGCCAGATACGGTGGCTCACATCTGTAATCCCAGCACTTTAAGAGGCTGAGGTGGGAGGATCACTTGAGCCCAGGAATTTGTGGCCAGCCTGGGCAACACAACAAGACCCCATCTCTACAAAAAAAAATAAAAGAAATTAGCCAGATGTGGTGGTGCAAGCATGTAGTCTCAGCTACTACGGAGGCTGAGGTGGGAGGACCACTGGAGACCAGGCAGTTGATGCTGCAATGAGCTATGACTGCACCATTGCGCACCAGCCTGTGCAACAAAATGAGAACCTGTTTCTCAGAAAAAAGAAAATAAACTGTTTTTCTGAGTTCTGTAAACCATTCTAGCAAATCATTAAACCCAAGGAGAGGGTCATTGGAAACCCTGATTTGTAACAGGTTGGACAAAAGTACAGGTGACAACCTAGGACTTGCCACTGGCATCTGAAGTGAGGATAGTCTTGTGGGACTAAGCCCCTAACCTGTGGAGTCTGTGCTAACTCCACGTAGTGTCAGAATAAAATTGTGGGATACCCAGTTAATATCCAGAACACTGGAAAACTTGGTATACAAACTCCACACACACGTTCAGTCAAAAGTGCATGAGCAGAGACAAACACAGGCTTTTCTTTGACCTGTCTACCTGCTTAACTGCATAGGAGAGGCAATACATGGTGCTCATGAACAAAGCAAACATTAAAGTCAGACCAGACCCAACATTTGACTCAGTCTTAATATCCAGGTGAGCTTGGGCAAATCATTTGTTATCCCTAAGTCTTCATCACTTCATTCATAAAATGAGGATAACTGTGGCACCTACCTGTCATTTTGTGAGAATTAATGAGATATTATGCTTGGTGTTATTGTGATCATCATACCTATTCCAAACTATTTGACAAGGACAGGGATGGATGATAACATCAAAAGATTAGAAACTGTAGTGAGGTCTCTCAGGCAAAATTCCATACAAGCAAATTACTGTCGCTACAAAGTATTCCTGCCACACTTAATTCACCACTTCCTGAAAAAAAAAATGTGCCATCTTCATTGTTCAGGTCGTTACAGTGCTGGTTTCCCTGCCTGGGTAGCTCACTCCATCCCACCCCAGCCCATTCCCCTCCACCTCCCCCTTCCCACCCCATTCTCATACAACTCTTCCTCATCTTTCAGGACTTGGCTTCAAAAGTCACCTTAACTGGAAGCTTCTCTCACCCTCCAGAAGAGCTTCCCGTTGCACTTGATGCATGAACTATTATTTGATCATTTTTGAGTTATATTCCAAGTCTTTTTGTACCTGAATAACATGTTGCCCAGTCAGTCTCTCTTCCTGGACTCTGAAGTCTTTCATGGTAGATCCAGCTGGAAGTGACAAAAAGACATTCTTTTGAAATAGAACGGTGACACAGACAGACATAAGTTCTTAAATGTTTTAAATGGTATGTGAAACTTTAACTAAATCCATAGCCTTTTGGGGAACACTTAGGAGGGAAACTTACTGGGAATGTCATAAAGGATTAATTTGTATTTTATTTTATTTTATTTTTTGAGACAGAATCTCATTCTGTCACCTAGGTTGGAGTGCAGTGCTGCAATCAGGGCTCACTGCAGCCTTGACCACCTGGGCTCAGGTAATCTCATTTAATTTTTATTTGGTTTAAAAAACTCAGTCTTGGTTGAGCGTGGTGGCTTCTGCCTGTAATCTCAACACTTTGGGAGGCTGAGAGAGGTATATTACTCGAGGCCAGCAGTTTGATATCAGCCTGGAAAACATATTAAGGCCCTGTCTCTACCAAAAAATAACAGAGTGAATGTGTGGAAGACAATTTTTCCAAAGACCTGGGGTGAAGGAAATGATTTCAGGATGATTCAAGTGCATTACGTATATTGCGCACTTTATTTCTATTATTATTACATTGTAATATATAATGAAATAATTCTACAACTCACTAAAATGTAGAATCAGTGGGATCGCTGAGCTTGTTTTCCTGCAACTAGACTGTCCATCTGGGGTGATGGGAGACAGTCACCCCAGGCATTAGATCATCAGGCATTAGATTCTCATAAGGAGCACGAAACCTAGATCCCTCACATGCACATAACAGGGTTCGTGCTCCTAGGAGAATCTAATGCTGCTGCTGATGTGACAGGACATCATGCTTAGGTGGTCATGCAAGTGATGGGACGGCTAGAAATACAGATGAAGTTTTCCCTCACTCGCCTACTGTTCACCTCCGGCTCTGTGGCCCTGTGGTTGGAGACCCCTGCTAAAGTGCATCTGAAAGGATCCATCCCATGCCCTTCTTCAGAGTCATATTTACTGCCACAGTGGTCAAGTGTAGCACTCCTAAGCTCGCAGGGCCTATGGCTCAGCTGGCATTTCATCACAATCAACAGTAAGTGGTAGCTTGAGTCATTGTGAGGTCACTTCCTGGAAATCACCAGCATGCCATGTCCCATTGGAAAGGAGCTGAGCACTGCTCCTTGGATAACCAAACCTATGCCCAAATCCCATCTGTGTGCGTCTATCTCCTGGAATCCTTCCTATCATCAATTCTGTATTTGTAGGAGTCCAACCAGGAGACACAAACCACTCAAAAGTTTAAACTAGAATGAGCAAAGTGGCTCACACCTATAATCCCAGCATTTTGGGAGGGCAAGGCCGGTGGATCGCTTTGAGCTCAGGAGTTTGAGACCAGCCTGGGAAACATGGTGAAACCCCATCTCTACAAAAAACACAAAAACTAGCCAGGTGTGGTGGCATATATCTGTAATCCCACCTACTCAGGAGGCTGAGGCAGGAGAACTGCTTAAGCCTGGCAGGTGGAGGTTGCAGTGAGCAGAGATTGTGCCACTGCACTCCAGCCTGGGTGATAGCATGAGACCCGGTATTAAAAAAAAAAAAAAAAAAGAAGAAGAAAAACAATATATGTAAATTTAATATAAGAAGTATTAATTTTGGCCAGGTGCAGTGGCTCATGTCTGTAATCCCAGCAGTTTGGGAGGTAGAGGCAGGTGGATCACCTGAGGTCAGGAGTTTGAGACCAGCCTGACCAACATGGAGAAACCCCGTTTCTACTAAAAATATAAAATTAGCCAGGTGTGATGGCACATACCTGTAAATCCCAGCTACTTGGGAGGCTGAGGCAGGAAAATCGCTTGAACCCGGCAGGCGGATGTTGCGGTGAGCCAAGATCGTGCCATTGCACTTCAGCCTGGGCAATAAGAGCTACACTCCATCTCAAAACAAAAAATATTAATTTTAACAGAGGATCAGCATAATGAGGGACACACTAGCACAAATTAAAGACAACTCTACAGAATACAGAACTAGCAGAGGCCAGGCATGGTGACTCAAGCCTGTAATCCCAGCAATTTGGGAAGCCTAGGCAGGAGGATCACTTGAGGCCAGGTGTTGGAGACCAGTCTGACAAACATAATGAGACCCTGTGTCTACCAAGAAAAGAGAAAAATTAGCCAGGTGTGGTAGTGGTACACACCTGTAGTTCCAGCTACTTGGGAGTCTAGGGTGGGAGGGTCCCTTGAGCCTGGGAAGTCTAGGCTACAGTAAGCCAAGATCCTGCCACTGCACTCCAGCCTGGACGACAAGAGACCCTGTCTTAGAAAGAAAATGAAAAGAAAAGAAAGTGCTAATCCCCCTATGGGAATCTCCTCTTCTCCGGCCCTCTCTGGAACCTCACTTGTCAGTTCTTCCTCCCATTTCCCTGTATCTTTAACCTATCCCCCTCTTTTAGCTCCTTCCCACCATCATCTAAATTACTCAAACTTCTTCTATTTTAAAAACCTCTCCCTAAACTCAGTGTGTCCCCTGCTTTAGGTCTCCTGCACACCCACTGAGCCATCTGCTCCCCGTGGTGCCTTCTCCACACAGCAGCCTGAGCCATGTCTCTAATCCATTAATCTCATCACATTACTCCCCCATTTACATCACTTCTCCTTGTCTCGGGGATTAAGTCCAAACTCCTTAAAAGCCCCTGCTCTGCCCTGCCTTGCAAAGCTGCCTCACTGCTTGCCCCTCTCCATTTTACCTGCTGTGGAGTCCAACTGAGTCTCATCTGCCCCCTGAATCAGGAATTAGATTCTCATAAGGAGCTGAATCCTGAATCCACACTCTTTCCCCTCTGGGAGTCTCTGAAGTAGGTGATGCCCTCTGCTTAAAGAGTACACTTCCCCTTAAACCTCTACTCTCTTCCTGGCTAGCTTTGGCTCCTGTCACTTGTCCGCTTTGGCATCACCTCCTCCTGGAAGCCTTCCTTGACTCTCCAGATTCTCAGGAGCATGGGAGGTGAAATGCTCCTCCCATGAATGGATGGAGATTAGCGAGTATGTATTATTCATGCTTAATTCACCAGGGCTTAGCTGAGTACCTGGCACAAAAAAGTTACTGTGGTGGACAAAGTTATGACCCCCCCACCCCACCAATTGCTCATGTCCTGTGTTACACTGCACAAATACATAGGAAGGGGGAATTAAGAGTGCAGATGAAATTAATGTTGCTAATCAGCTGACCTTAAAATAATATTATCCTGGAGTATCTAGAAGAGCCCATGTAATTACAAGTGTTCTTTAAATGTGGAAGAGGGAGGCAGAAAGTTAAGAACCAGAGATGGTGGGCACAATGGCTTATCCCTGTAATACCAATACTTTGGGAGGCCAAGCCAGGAAATTCCCTTGCGTGCAGAAGTTCAAGGCCAGCCCTGGCAAGATAGTGAGAGGCCCCATCTCTACTAAAAAAAAATAATAATAATAATCACTGTGTGCCATGGTGCTTACCTGTAGTCCCAGCTACTGGGAAGGTTGAAGTGGTAGGATCGCTTGAGCCTGGGAGTTTGAGGCTACAATGAGCTGTGATAGGACCACTGAACTCCAGCCTGAGTGACACAGCAAGGTCCTGTTTCCAAAGAAAAAAAAGGACATTGGAATCAGGGTCCCCTCCATCCTAAGGTGCCTACAATGCATCTCTCTCTGCAAACAAGTAAACATCATCCTCCAACTCCTCACAGAGTGGAGCAGCAGAAAAACTCCCTCACCTCATTTCTGTGCAGTTTGGGAGGCCTGGACAGCCCAATAACCAGCTCCTTGCTGATGAAGCAATCGGGAAATGGCTCGAGTTGAGCTAAGGAAAATTTGGATCCTTCTTTTGGTTCTCAATAGGCAGGGTAGGGGTCAGGCATGGTGGCTCATACGTGTAATCCTTGCACTTTGGGAGGCCAAGGTGAGAGGATCGCTTGAGGCCAGGAGCTCAAGATCAGTCTGGGCAACATAGCGAGACCCAGGTAGCATGCACCTGTGGTCCCCACTACTTGGTAGGATGAGGTGGGAGGACTGATCACTGGATCCCAGCAGTTTCAGACTGCAGTGAGCCATGACCACACCACTGCACTCCAGCCTGTGTGACAGAAACAGACAGTTTCTCAAACAGTAAAAAAAAAAAAAAAAGAGAGAGACTATAAGGCAGGCACCACCACACCACCACATCTGGCTAATTTTTAAATATTCTGCAGAGATGAGATCTTGCTAGGTTGCCAAGGCTGGTCTAAAACTCCTGGAATCAGGCTGGGCATGAGGGCTCATGCCTGTAATCCCAGCACTTTGGGAGGCCAAGGCAGGCAGATCACCTGAGGTCAGGAGTTAGAAACCAGCCTGACCAACATGGTGAAACTCCATCTGTACTAAAAGTACAAAAATTAGCTGGGCAGTAGTGGCATGTGCCTGTAATCTCAGCTACTTAGGAGGCTGAGGCAGAAGAATCACTTGAACCTGGGAGGTGGAGGCTGCAGTGAGCCGAGGTCGCACCACCGCACTCCACCCTGGGCGACAGTGAGACTCTGTCTCAAAAAAAGAAAAATACAAACAAACAAACAAACAAAACAAAACAAAAAAAAACCCCGGCATCAAGAGATCTTCCTATCTCACCCTCCCAATGCCCTGGGATTATAATTTTTGTTTAGAATAATTGAAGATACTTGTTCTTACACTGCTTTAAGGTATAAAGAAAAAAAAAGATAATAACAAATGTTGGTGAAGGCCAGGCACAGTGGCTCAGCCTGTAATTCCAGAACTTTGGGAGGCTGACGTGGGCAGATCACTTGAGGCCAGGAGTACGAGACCAGCCTAATCAACATAGTCAAACCCCATTACTACAAAAAAATATAAAAATTAGTCAGGCATGGTGGCATGCACCTATAATTCCCAGCTACTCAGGAGGCTGACATGAGGGAATCACTTGTGCCTGGGAGGTCAAGGCTATAGTGAACTGTGATGGCATTACTGTGCTGCAGCCTGAGAGACAGAGCAAGCCCCTGTCTAGAAAAAAAAAATGTCAGTGAAGATGTGGAGGAATTGGAACCCACATACATTACTGGTGGGAACATAAAATCATGTAACCACTTTGCTTGGGTATTTCTTTTCTTGTCATTTTAACTGGATTTTTTAAAAAATCAAGACAGGGTCTCACTATCTTGCCCAGGCTTGTCTTGAACTCATGGGCTCAAGCCATCCTCACAACTGAGCCTCCTGAGTAGCTAGGATTACAGCTGTGAGCCATTGCACCCAATTGGTGTAGCCACTTTAGAAAACAGTCTGGCAGTGTCTCAAAATGCTAAATGTACAGTCGTCGTATGAGGCAACAATTTCACTCCTAGGCATATATCCCAGAGAAATAAAAATATATGTCCACACAAAAACTTGTACAGCAATCTTCATAGCACCATTATTCATAATGGCCAACATATGGAAAAAACCCAAATGTCCACCAACTGATGAACAGATAAACAAAATGCAGTGTGTCTCTACCACAGAATATTATTCAGCCATAGAAGTAATGAAATATTGATACACACTATGACATAAAGGAACTTTGAAAACATTGTGCTAAGAGGGAAAAAAAAGCCACAAAAGACCACACATTATACAATTCTATTTGTCCAGGTTAGGCAAATCTACAGTGACAAAAAAATGGATCAATGGTTGCCTAAGGCTGGTGGCCAAGGCAGGTGGGGGGAGTAGGAGGCAGTGGCTAAGGGGTGCGGATTTCTCTATAGAGTAATGAAAGTTTCTAAAAGTGACTGTGGTGATCAATGTACAGCTCTGGGAATACTCTAAAACCTACTGAATTGCAGATTTCAATAAATAAAGTGAATGGTATGTGAATTATATTTTAATAAAGCTATTATTTTAAATAATAATAATAAGGGGCTGGGCACAGGTAGTCATGCCTGCCTGTAATCCCAGCTCTTTGGGAGGCTGAGACAGGAGGATCACTTGAGGTCAGAAGTTTGAGCCCAGTCTGAGCAACCTAGCAAGATCCCGTCTCTATGATAAAAAAATAAAAAAATTAGCTGGGCATGGTGGCACATGTCTGTAGTCCCAGCTACCCGGGAGACTGACATGGGAGGATTGCTTGAGCCCAGGAGTTTGAAGCTACAGTGACCCATGATCATGTCACTGTACTGCAGCCTGGGTAACAGAGCAAGACTCTGTCTCTAAAAAGGAAAGAAAAGAAATGCAAGTTTTTACCACTTTGTGAGTGTAGCCAAGTTGGTGGAGAAATAGACAAGAATAAAAGGGCACTGAATAATGAGGGTGAGTGGCTGGTTAGGCTCAGTTGCTAGCTTATCAGCTTCTAAAAAATTCATTAGTAAAGTTACAGCTCTGGGGATAGCCATGCAGTCAAAGAATGAATGCTAAATTCATTACAAATGCTCATGGTCTTTCTTTACATGCCTCCTAGTGAAAAATTCCTAAGTGTCTGAATAGCAAGTCTGCAATGATAGCAGCTGTTTACTAAAGACTACAAAAAAGAAATGGAGGCCGGGCATGGTGGCTCATGCCTGTAATCCCTACACTTTGGGAGGCCTAGGCAGGCAGTTCACCTGAGGTCAAGAGTTCGAGACCAGCCTGGCCAACATGGTGAAACCGTGTCTCTACTAAAAATACAAAAATTAGCTGGGTGTGGTAACACGTGGCTGTAATCCCAGCTACTTGGGAGCCTGAGGCAGGAGAACTGGTTGAGTCCAGCAGGAGGAGGTTGCGGTGAGCCAAAATCATGCCATTGCACTCCAGCCTGGGTGACAAAAGCAAGACTCTGTCAAAAAAAAAAAAAATGGCATCTTCTTCAAGAATGACATAGTTTCATGATAAAAAAGTTCTAATTTTGTGTTTTGATTTGATTTAGCCAATATGACACCAATCTTGGATAAAGTGCAAACAATGCAATTTCATTTTCTCATTAATCAAAACTGATTTGGTGGTCTAATATCAATTCTGATCTTTTAAAAAACTGATCAGATAAAAAAATTATGGAATGATGGAGCCAATAAGGTGTTACAATTTCTTTCAAGGAGAATTTCAAAACCCACACATATCTGAGATGATCAAGTATGAGGAAACGTATTTGATTACTATATTTAAAAATAAACTGATTATATAGCCAACAACAACTGGAAAGAGGTCTCCTCATCCACAGCCACACAAACCCGATCACACGGCTATGCGGTTGTAAGGACTGCATAGCCTAGAAGGGACTGGTCTGACCTCAGATTTCATTTCATTTGTATTTGTATTTTGAGACAGGGTCCCAGTCTGTCACCCAGGCTGGAGTGCAGTGGTATAATCATAGCTCACTACAGCCTTCACCAACTGGGCTCCAGAGATGCTCCTGCCTCAGCTGCCCCAGTACCTGGGAATACAGGCAAGTAACACCATGTCACACTATTTTTTTCATTTTTGTAAAGAGAGAAGTCTTGCTATATTGCCCAAGCTGGCCTCAAACTCCTAGCTTCAAGAGATCTGCCTACCTCGGCCTCCTGAGTAACTGAGGCTATAGGTGCACACCACCATGCCCAGCTATATTTATTTTATTTTATTAAATTTCTTTTATTTTTGTAGAGAGGAGGTCTTGCTATGTTGCCCAGGCTGCTCTCAAACTCACGGCCTTAAAACGTACTCCCATCTCTGCCTCTCAAGCTGTTGGAACTATAGGTGTGAGACACTGCATCTGGCCTGACTTGAGACTTCTTTAATCTTGCATCCTTTACTTAGTAGGACTGAGAAAGGTAGTAGTGTTTTTTTTAATTAATAATTCAATTAGAATCAAACTCAAGCTTGACTCCCACCTTCTCTCGCAGTTCACATCCAGTCTGTCAGGAAATCCTATTGACTGACTTCAACATGTATCCGGGCTCTGACCATCTCTCACCACCACCATGACCCTGGTCAGGACCACTATCATCTCCCACCTGGATGTTGCCACAGCTTGGCCCCTGTGCTTCTACCCAAATCTTCCCACAGTCTTTCTCAACTCAGCAGCCAGGGGGTGCTTTTAAATCAGGAGACAGATCATGTTGCCTCTCTGCTCAGAATCACCCCACAGTTCCCATTTTAGTCAGAGTAAAAGCCAAAGCCCCAGCAATGGCCTCCCAGGGCTTACACGATCTGTACTGATCCCAGCCCAGCAACTCCCTGGCTCCTCCCCTACTTCTCTCCCTCTATCTGTTTGCTCCACTGGCCTCCTTCCAGAGCCTCAGACACACCAGGGAGTTTCCTCCCAATGCCTTTATCCTGTTGATTCAGCCTACAGTGCTCTTCCCTCAGCACCTTGGCCAGCTCCATCACCTGCTTCAAACTTTTGCTCAATTTTCACTTATGAGGCCAACCCTGACCACTCTATTTAACATTGCCATCTGTCCCCATTTCCATCATTTCTTTCTTTCTTTTTGAAACAGGGTCTTTCTCTATTGCCCAGGATAAAGTACAGTGGTGCAGTCACAGCTCACAGCAACCTCAACCTCTCAGGCTTAAACAATGCTCCTGCCTTGGCCTCCCTAGGAGCTGACACTCCTGGCTAATTTTTTTCAACTTTTTTTTTTTTTTTTTTTTTTTTGAGACAGAGTCTCGCTGTCACCCAGGCTGGAGTACAGTGACGTGATCTCGGTTCACTGAAACTTCCACCTCCTGGGTTCAAATGATTCTCCTGCCTCAGCCTCCCGAGTAGCTGGGACTACATACAGGTGCCCGCTACCATGCCCAGCTAATTTTTGTTTTTCTAGTAGAGACGGGGTTTCACCACATTGTTCAGGTTGGTCTTGAACCCCTGAACTCAAGTGATCCACCGCCTTGGCCTCCCAAAGTTATGGGATTACAGGCTGAGACACTGCATCTGGCCCCAACCACATTTTTTGAGGCTTGGAACTTTCAGCCTCACTCGCTGAACTCCAGGAGGCAAAAGGGTCTGGAGATTTAACGACCAATGGCCAATGATTTTATCATGCCTCCATGAAAACCCTAAACAATACGGTTTGGAGAGCTTCTGTTTTGCTGAACACAAGGAGGTGCTGGAAGGGTAGTGTGCCCAACAGAGGACATGGAAGTGCCCCTTCCCACTTACCTTACCCTGTGCATCTCTTTCATTGGCTGTTCCTGAGATGCAGCCTTTACATTGAGCCAGTAATAGAAAATAAACTGGCCAGATGTGGTCGCTCATGCCAATAATCCCAGCACTTTCCCAGATCTTTTTACCTTGGCCTCCAAGGTGGCTGGGACAACAGGCATGCATTAGTGTACCATCATACCTGGCTATTTTTTTTATTTTTAGTAGAAACAAGGTCTCACCATGTTTCCCAGGCTTGTTTCAAAATTCTGGGCTCAAGCAATCCTTTTGCCTCAGCATCTCAAAGTGCTGGGGTTACAGGTGTGGGCCATGGCCCAGCCTGGAACCATGCTACTTGTACAGTCTGCAGAACTGTGAGCCAAATAAACCTTTTTTCTTTATAAACTACCTAGCCTCAGGTGTTTCCTTATAGCAATGGAAAATGGACTAATACAGGAATCGTATGTCAACACTTACCAGACTGTGATGAGCACAATGACAGGAGTATAGAGTGGGACTGAAACGCTCCCAAGGGGCTTCTCGTTGCATCATAGAGAGTGAGGTGAGACATCTCAGCTGAGGCTAAAGATGAGCAAAGATGAGAGTGAAAGAGTGATGATGGGGGTAGGGAGAGGGTTTCCTCAAGGACCAGTAAAGTCCCGGAAGGAAACTGACATTCCGTGTGGCTGGAGGGTAGGTGAATTCAACTGTCATTGCAATTCAGCAACCCGCACATTTAAGTTTGTGTTTGATTTTCAATATCAGCCCTGTGGATACAAAAAATAAGGAATTGTGTTTGGGCTATCATGGAAGCTCTCTGGATCTTAGACCACGACTTATGCTGAGAGGTAAAGACTTGAACTTTTTGTTTTTCTCTCTGTAAGTGCTCAAGTGCAGCGGTCCCCAATTTTTTTGGCACCAGGGACTGGTTTTGTGGAAGACAATTTTTCCACAGACTGGGGGCAGCAGGTCAGTTTTGGAATATTTCAAGTAAATTACATTTATTGTGTACGTTATTTCTATTATTATTATATTGTAGTATATAATGAAATAATTATGTAACTCACCATAATGTAGAATCAGTGGGAGTCCTGAGCTTGTTTTTCTGCAACTAGACGGTCCCATCTGGGGGTGATGTGAGACAGTCATAGATTATCAGGCATTAGATTCTCATAAGAACAGAGCAAGGTAGATCCCTCACATGCACAGTTCACAATAGGATTCGTGCTCCTATGAGAATCTAAAGCTGCCGCTGATCTGACAGGAGCCCGAGATCAGGCAGTAATGTGGGGAGTGGCTGTAAATACAGATGAAGCTTCACTCACCCACCCGCTGCTCACCTCCTGCTGTGTGGCCCAATACAGGCCTGTGACCCAGGGATTAGGGGCACCTGCTCAAGTGCATCCAAAAGGACCCTTCCCACACCAATCTTCATAGTGGTCAAGTGCAGCAACTACTTAGCTCCCAAGGTATGTGCCTCAGCTGGCAATTCATCACAATCAACAGTAAGTGGTAGCTTGAGTCATTGTGAGGTCACTTCCTGGAAATGACCAGCATCCCATATCCCATTGGCAAGGAGCTCAGCACTGCCCCTTGGATAACCAAACCTATGCCCAAATCCCATCTGTGTGGGTCTATCTCCTGGTACCCTTCCTAGCATCAATTCTTTATTTGTAGGAGTCCAATCAGGAGACACAAACCACTCGAAAATTTAAAGTGGTAAAATTCAAAACAAAAAAGTATTAATTATAACAAGGCAACAGCATAATGAGAGATTGGCTACCAAAAAGCAAAGAGAAGGCTAGAGAACATAGGAGGCCAGGTATTGTACCCCCTGCTTATAATTCCAGCAATTTCAGAAGCCAAGGCAGGAGGATTGCTTGAGGCCAGGAGTTTGAGACCAGCCTGGGAAGCACAGTGAGGCCCTGTCTTTAAAAAAAAAACAAAACAAAAAGAAAAACAAAAACAAAAACCTCCATCTCAAAAACAAATAAAAATAAATAAACAAATAAAATAAAAAATAAAAAATTTAGCTTTGCATGCTGTTGTACGTCTATTGTCCCAGCTCCCTGGGAAGCTGAGGTGGGAGTATTACTTGATCCCAGGAGTATGACGCTACAGCAAGCCATGATCACACCACTGCACTGCAGCCTGAGTAACAGAGCAAGACCCTGTCTCTACAAAGGAAAGAAAAGAAATGCAAGTTTTTATCACTTTGTGAGAGTAATAAAGTTTGAGGAGAAACAGAGAAGAACAAAAGAGCATTGAATGGTGAGGGTGGGTGTCTGGTTAGGCTCAGTTACTAGCTAAGTGGCTTCTGAAAAATTCTTTAATAAAATCATATCTCTGGGGGTCAGTCATGCAGTCAAATGATGAATGCTAAATCCATTACAAATGCCCATCGTCTTTCTTTACATGCCTTCTAGTAAAAAATTCCTAACTGCCTAAATAGCAAGTGGTCTGAAATGATAGCAGTTGTTTATTAAAGAAATATCTTGGCCAGGTGCGGTGGCTCATGCCTGTAATCCCAGCACTTTGGGAGACTGAGGTGGGCAGACCACCTGAGGTCAGGAGTT
Source organism: Pan paniscus (assembly GCF_029289425.2). Taxonomy (NCBI): domain Eukaryota; kingdom Metazoa; phylum Chordata; class Mammalia; order Primates; family Hominidae; genus Pan; species Pan paniscus. The sequence goes on along the minus strand of NC_073255.2, from coordinate 78,924,941 downwards.
GGAGAACAGCCTGGCCAACATGGTGAAACCCCCATCTCTACTCAAAATACAAAAACTTAGCTGGGTATGGTGGTGGGCACCTTAATCCCAGCTACTCGAGAGGCTGAGGCAGGAGAATCACTTGAACCTGGGAGGCGGAGGTTGCAGTGAGCCGAGATCACACCACTGCACTCCAGCCTGAGTAACAAGAGCAAAACTCCATCTCAGAAATAAAAAAAAAGAAAATCTCGATTTTTAAAAACTATGAGTCAAATATTATTTTCCTCCTCCCATTTTACAGGGTGCAACCTAAATAACAGAGAATTTAAGTAATTTTCCTAAGTGGCAGAGCACAGATTTAAATCCTATCACTTTGGCCTCAGAATTTGTGCTTTATATTATTTTACTATTTTAAAATTCATCTTTTTTAAAACCAAGAGACTTATGCAAAATTGTGCTAGGATTCAAAAAACGCCTCTTGCTTTTCCTGATCATGGTTGCAGGCAGGGCTCATGCTGCATTTTCTTTACTTATTTATGTCCTGCTTGGATGGAGACATGATGACAGGAGCTCCCTCCATCACCGTGCACCAGAAAGAAAAGTGAAGAGAAGCACAGGGAAGCCAGTCTTACCATGTTTGAGCAACTGAACCAATGTCAGCCTGAGCCTACCAGCACAATTACTCTTATGTGAGAAAAACAGGCATCTCCCTATTTGGAAAATCACAGCTGACTGCAGTAGTAAACAATCCACAAGTTATTCCTGGTAACACTATTCCTACAGCCCTAATCTGTCTCAAAAAAAAAAAAATCCTAATGCAGTTATTTCCTTTTGCATTCATGAGGAGATGGAAGAAATACCCATATTTGATGGTTGGCTGGGAACTGTCTTTGGCACTGTATGAAGTATTTTAATATTGTAAACATGAAAAAATGAGAATCCTGGACCCCGTGGGCATGGAGAAAAGGAAGTACATTAGAGGGTGTTGTAGGAAATATTTTCATTCCAGGCACTGCTGTTTAAACTACCCCTAAACTTTCTTTCCTTAAAAGAACAGAAAAAACAAAGAGGACAAAAGATCAAGAAACATTCCACGTGCCCCTCTCCATTCTTATTTGTTGTAATAAAGGAAAAGCATTTTGGAGATTTTCCTGAATGCAGTTTATGATGTGATCCAAGTTATTTATTTTCTGCTAATGATTTTCAAAATTTGAATTAAAAACTTTCAGAAATTTAGCTTTATCAAAGGCAGCTGTTCACATGTAAAACTAGTTTGGTTAACTTCATCTGCATAAACACATAGCTAGTGAATTAGCATAACTATTAAACTGAAGAATCAACAGAAACATGCCAATGACTGGCCCTTACCTTCCACAGTGACCTCAATTTCAGGAAGATTTTCATTACTCTCAGGCCTTCATGGTCTTTTTGGGGACTGAAAGTTGTAAAATAAGCACAGAATTACTTTAGTATGTTGTAAGAAAAAAATACAAAAGGAGATGTTTTATAAGAGTAGAGTATTAAAATTCATACAGTTTGACTCTTTTCGAAGAAACCTGCAGAATTAAACTTGTAGTGTAGTCCTCTACAGGCGGCTCAAAAAAGCCATGGAAACATGCATAAAGTAGGATTGCAAATGTGACATTTCCAGTGAAATGTTTTTTTTTTTTAAAAAAAAGAAAAAGAGGTCCATTAAATAACATAACTTAAAAAGCTAAGAAACTAACTGCAAGTCCCACAAAGATATTGGCCAATGACTATGATTTTAAGAAATGCTGATAAAGAATGTCTTAATGCAGTGAAATATAACAGGAAGTACATGTAATCTCTTACCTTTAGTGTGGCAAGTAGGAAATAATTAGTTCAAGTCAAGAAAGAATACCAAGAAATGTTACAGTAGCCAGTACAATGGTGGTCTAACAGCTAGTAAAACAGTCCTGATATGATGAGAGTTTTTTCAAAAGGAGTTCGCGGAGTCACCCTGTAATGTAACAATAATTCCTATCATTGTGGACAAAAACCCTGACATTTCCTTCCCATGACTGGCAAGTAATTATATGAAGAATAAATTACTTCTTTCATGAAAAAGAAAATCAACACTAGTGTATTTTCTTCAGCCACTAAAATTCTGCAGGAACACAGATATAGTAAGAAACTCAATCATCACATCAGGCCGGGTATGGTGGCTCATGCCTGTCATCCCAGCACATTGAAAGGCCAAGGCGGGTGGGTCACCTGAGTTCAGGAGTTCAAGACCAGCCTGACCAACTTGGTGAAACCCCATCTCTGCTAAAAACACAAAAATTAGCCAGGTATGGTGGCGCATTTCTGTAATCCCAGCTACTCAGGAGGCTGAGGCAGGAGACTCGCCTGAACCCAGGAGGTGGAGGTTGCAGTGAGTGGAGATCACACCACTGGACTCTAGCCTGGGCAACGAGAGTAAAACTCTGCCTCAAAAAAAAAAAAAAAAGAAAAGAAACTCAATCATCAATATTTAGTCACTCTTAAGACTGACCCAGGAATAACAGAGCAGATAAAATCCAGCAAATTAGACTTCATTCAAGTACTTAGGTGTACTCTAGCCTGGTGACAGAGCGAGACGACATCTCAAGAAAAAAAAAAAAACCTGCATCTAACCTCATACTGAATGTAGAAACACTAGATTCCTTCCTGCTAAGATCAGGAGCAAGGCAAAGATGTCTCCTCTCACCATTCCTATATGATATTATACTATAAGCCCTAGGTAATGCAATAAGACAAGAATAGAAAAGGTACATAGACTGGGAAGGAAGAAATAAAACAGTCTTTTTACACAGATGATATAATTACCTATGGAGAAATACAAAAAGATCACAAAACAAAATCTTAGAATAACCAATTTTAATGAGCAATTATAGCAACTTTGCACAATATAAGATTAATATACAAATGTCAATTACTGTCCTATATATCAGTAATGTAATTAGAATTTGAAATTTAAAAATTCAGTGACATTTATGCTAGCACCAATAACAATGAAATTCTTTAGGTACAAATATAAGAAAATAAATATAAATATAGAAACCATATGAAGAAAACTACAAAACTGTGAAAACATCAAAGAAGATCTAAATAAATGGAAAGATAATCTACATTCAAGTAAAGAGGGATTCAACGTTGTTAAAACGTCAGTACTTCCCAACTAGATATACATATTCAGTGCAATCCCAATCAAAATTCCACAAAGCTAGTTTGTGGATATTGACAAACTGATTCTAAAGTTTATATGGAAAGGTAAAAGACTCAGAATAACCAAGAAAATATTTTAAAAGAACAGTTATAGGAATGACACTACCCAACTGTAAGCACTACTATAAAGCTACAGTAATCAAAACAACACGGTACTGGTAAAAAATAATAGAGAAACAGATCAATCAAACAAAAGATAAAGCTCATAAATTGACCCATGAAATATAGTCAGCTTATCTTTGAGGAAAAAGCAAAGGAAATTCAATTGAGAAACAATACTTTTTCAACAAACAGTACTGGAACAACTGGACATCCACATACAAGAGAAAAGAAGAAAAAAAAACCCTAAACCCAGACCTGACAACTTTCACAGAAATTACTAAGAATGGATCATAGACCTATATAGGAGGAAAACTCACAAAACTCCTAGAAGATAACAAAGAGCAGAATCTGAATTACCTCAGGTTTTGCTCCTCTGATAAAACACCAGAAACGCTGGGGGCGGTGGCTCATACCTGTAATCCCAGTACTTTGGGAGGCCGAGGTGGGTGGATCATGAGGTCAGTAGATTGAGACCATCCTGGCCAACATGGTGAAACCCCATCTCTACTAGAAATACAAAAATTAGCTGAGTGTGGCAGCGTGTGCCTGTAGTCCCAGCTACTTGGGAGGCTGAGGCAGGAGAATCACTTGAACCTGGGAGGAGGAGGGCGCAGTGAGCTGAGATCAGCCACTGCACTCCAGCCTGGGTGACACGGCGAGACTCCATTACAGAGAAATGAAAATTATAAAAAGAATGGGATACAGAGATAATGAAATGAAAAATTAAAAAGACCTTTGAGTTTATAAACAGAAGACAGCAATAGAAATCATCATCATCCAATCTGAAGAGTGAAACAAGTTTGAAGAAAATGAAAAGCTCCTTAGAGACCTGTGGAATGACTGAGTCCGAGAAGGAGAGGGAGAGACAGAAAAATTAAATATGATACAAGAGCAAATAAACAACTCATAGCTGAAAACTTGCAAAATTTGGTCAAAACCTCAAATTTGTATATTCAAAAGATGAGCACACTTCAAAAGAAAATACACATAAAACCATACCAAGGCCCTATTAGAAAACTGGCAGGGCAGGGTTTTCAAGGGACTTGCTATGATTTCTCATTTTCACTATTTATAATAATGGACAATATGCTCTCCTTAGAGTTTTCTTCCTGCAGAAAGTCTGATATGTCAGGTGCAGATGACTCTTTAGTCTATTTTTCAAGGTTTAATTTCTTACCTTGGAAATCAATTAAATTTGTTTTTTCAAAATTTTGCAGTAAAATTGATGCTCCGAAAAGATGCCCAGGGAGATTCTGTCCTGCTGCGTCCGCCCTGCACAGAACTAACGCTATGCCAACGCCAGCTTCAAAAGCATGTAGTTGTGGAGTACTTAAGAGTTAATCTAAAAAAGCGAATAGAAAAATGGATTCAATAAATGATCACTGTTAAGTTCCATCGGCAAAGTCTTAAAAGTGGTTCCAAAGGGAGTATTTAATAAGAGGTAAAGATTTTTCCAGGGCACCCTATTCAGAGCAAAAACAAAGACACTGTCCAAACCTCACCACACAAACTTCCTCATGTGTTGGGAGGAACCAAGGCGCTCTCTGGTCCTGCACCTGTGTTAGTTATGGCCGGGAGGTCTACACTAGGACCCCAAGGCCTGGGAACCAGCCTGGGTGGGGGACAAAGAAGTGGTGGATGTGGCTCGCAAAGTAGTTTAGGTGGTCCCTTCCCCGTGGCAGTTTCCTGACTGGATGCAGCAGGGTCAGGCCTTTCCCCTGGGACATTTTCTCATCGTTATTATAGTGGCAGGAGCGCCCCTGTGCGAGGCCTGACCCAGGTGTGGGCCATGCAGCCAGCCCGGGGTCCAACAGGTGCATCTGGGGAGTACAGGGGGATTCGTGGCAGCCCAGAGAGAGAGAAAAAGGTGGTTTTCAAAAGGGAAGTGCCAGGTTACCAGAGACTGGGTACCTTCACATGAGGCAGTGAGTGAGCTAATAGTTTCGGACACTCACGAGGGAGCTTCCCGCGCTGGACCAAGGGGAGCACTACGCATGTCTGAAGGGGTGTGGCCAGGGGAGGGACAATAAGAGGACGTGGCTAAAACGAGTGGCCCTTCAGAGGGAAAGGGCGGTGTCGAGCCGGCTGCTGGGGGGGGGGGTGGGGGGGCAAGCGTTACCATAGCAACCCTGCTGCAGAGTCTGTGAGAGGCTCTTGGCCTCTACCTGGTCTGTGGAAAATCAAACTCTGGGCACAAGTCATGAAGCCAGCACGTTGGGGAGACACCGTGTCACAGTGACAAGGTGAGATCAGCCGCCCTGGCCAAGCTGTCTCCTCGCGGGCAGGAGAGGTTTGTGAACAGCCAAGCTTCCCTCCGCACGGCGGAACTGCACTGGAAGCCTGGAGGAGCTCGGTGGAGGAGGGACCTTTGCTGGGAATGGGGGGAGCTGTAGTCTCTTATCCGCACCCAGCTATTAGTCATAGGCTCGCAGGACTACAATCCCAGCACTAAACAGGATTGTGAGCGGTGCGGATCCCTGGAGGGAGACATGGCGCGGTTTGCTCCTGCGGGGTATGCAGGCAGGAGTAGTTTTAGCCGCTTCCGGCTGTTGATCGCAGGCGATCAACTACAATCCCAGCATGCAACGGGAGTGGGGGGTGGTGGGAATGCCTGGAGGAAGGGGCCGCGTGGTGCGCGCCTCGCCAGGCATTCTGGGAGGAGTAGTTTCTTAACCGCTTTCGGCTGTTGGTCGCAGGGCTACCGGCCTACAGTCCCAGCAAGCGCCGGGCTGCGGGGTGGTGAGCAGTCCCGGAGGGAGGCGCAAGCCGTATGGACCTCTCTGCTTCCAAACCTATGCTGGCAACTGATTCTGTGCCATCCCTGGCTAAGGGGAGTGAGTCCAGAGAGGGACTTAAGGGGCAAGTCGGGGCTGGGCAGTGAGAAGAGTGTGACGCTGCGAAGTGCACCTCGTCTTTGCCTAAATCGGGCGGGTCTCAGCCTCACCCCACCTCTCGCTGCTCAGCTCGGTTTCCCTCCAGAGCATCACGCCTCCTCCAGCACAGGAGCCGCCTGCTTTCCTGGGCTGCTGTGGAACTGGCCTGAGGTCCCAGACGCTGTCCATTGTGCTGCCGCCCTCCGCGCTCTCCAGCCAGAGCGCCAGTTCACCGGCTTTTGGGAGAACTCCGCCGCCTCACCTGCCCGCGGACAAGGTCACAGCTTTGCAGGGGGTTGACATGGGCTGTGGCTTCCTGGAAATGTCACCCTCACCAGAGCCTTTTACATGGATGGGAATTTTGAGACATGAAGGAGGGTAATTATTGGTTTACCCAGGAGATGCTAAGAGCAGAGGAGAAAACCCTAATTTCCAGGCATGTGACTTGAGCCAGGGACAGGCTAGCCAGACCCTGAGCCCCCAGTGCCGCCAGAGAGCAGCCTATTGCCCTGGTTTCTGTGGAAGTCTCTTCATGCTGCTGGGCCTTAGCCTCAGGGACAGCTCAGTCAGGTGAGGGTGGGGATGACCCATGGGCTTCTGGAGCTGGGCTGGTGGTCCTGGAAGGGCCGGCCCATGCCCCTTGGAGAGGGTCTTTGTGCTGAGGGATGCCCACAGAGGCCTGGGTACCAGGAACACTGCTGCAGGCAAGGGGCCTTTCTTCCAGATTTGGCTGGAAGGAAGACTTGGTCAGCTTTTCCACCTTGCAGGGCTGCACCCCATGGACCTGGGTTCCTGGAGTCCTTGACGGCTTTGTGTGGTCGACTTGTTTTGATACTGAGGACACCCCTGCTGGCTGTTAATTTCAGGGCAAGGGATATGAGGCCATTATTTTAAGTGAAATAACTCAAGAATGGAAAATAAAATACTATTATTTTTCACTTATAAGTGGGAGTTAAGCTATGCGTATGCAAAGGCATACAGAGTGATGTAATGGACTTTGGAGACTCAGAAGCAGAGAGTGGGAGGTGGATGAGGGATGAAAAAACTACCTATTTGGTACAATATAAACTACTCAGGTGACAGGTGCACTAAAATCTCAGAATTCACTGCTATATAATTCATCCACGTAACCAAAAACCACTTGTACTGTAAATGATACTGAAATAAAAATTATAATAAAGCAAATTTATAATAAAATTAAAATTATACTTACATAATTATAATATAAACAAATAATAAGGAGCAGCTTTTTTTTTTCTTAAAAAGAAAAACCCAGTGCCACAGTTTTGGGTTCTAGTGTTTTGGATAGAAAGCCCCTTTTGCTCAGTAACACACTCACTACTGGAGAAGCAAAATCCTGAAAATTCAAGAAGAACCTTGGCATAAACGATATTTCTGACAAGTTATTTATACACTGCCTACATGAGTATTGCAGATATGTTTTAAAGACAAAGATCCATGTAGACTGGGTCAGCTTTATGCTTGGTCATTTTATTTCCAATTCTTCTCCCCTAAAATACAAGTCATGGGTTGCCATGGTGATTATTCCAAATGCATTGTGGTCAGATGGAACTGGTGACCTGTTCTAATTTCCCCTTCAGTTACAAAATGAGCCCGATGCTCTTAGCCATCAAAATCTCACCAACACCTACTACTTCAGTTTCAACTCTGGTTCCTTTTTCAAGGCAATCACTCAAAGTTGCAAATCACAGAAAGGCAAAAATGTTTTAACTAAAAACTTAATAAAAAGTTATACCCCCCTGAAGCCATGTAATTTGGGTTTTATTTATTTTATTGTCTATTCAGGTCCATAAACCTACAACTGTAACAATATATACCATTCATGATAAGTTAATATTTATTGAATAGTAAAATGAATATACGTTAAGGGTAGATCTGGCTTCAAGTATAACTGCAATCAGGGCTGGTGTGATATGTCCAGTAGTCAAGGACAAATGTCAGTTGTAATATGACCTCCTCCACTTGAAACACACAGCAATACTTTAAACGTCTGAAAAGAAAGTTACATAGGGAAATAAATGAAAAGTTATTAATTCGATTAAGAAGCAATTAAACCTGATTTTAAAATAGATAAAGACATACAAATATAAAAAATACTGAAGAACAATTAGCATAGGTAGAGGAGCACTAAAAGTATGATAGAAAAGAAATATATTTAAAAATATTAGTTTCTGAGTTAAGTTTGTAGATATAGAGACCTGACAAAGAGTTGCTCCTACACATTAAACAAACAAACAAAAATGCTGGAGAAACTTCAGATGAATGGATGGTTTCTCCTGAGCCCTTGAAAGAACTGAAGTCACAGGGCAGACTACAAACCCAACATCAGGGGATGCAGAAAGCCTGCAGGTCACACAGGCTCCAGGCTTTTATGTGTACCCTGAAGACCATGTAAACTGGTAAAATTAAGCCAGAACTTTTGAACTAGTTCCTGGTGGCTGTGTGTGGGTGGGTGAGGAGAATGAGAAACCCTGGAGTCTACAGACATAGGGTTTATACCGTTGTGTATAATTTTTCTAGGAACCCTACAGGGCCTGTCAGGGAAGATGGGGTAGAATCCTGAGGATGCTTACCCCACAGTGCTGATGGGGAGGGACCACTATCCCATCCACTACTGCAACTCTGGAGACACAGCCCTCACATCTCTCCTATAAAACAGGAGGCCTAATCTGCAGAGAAAGAGCATCCAAACCTGAGCCAAAGGGCACTGGGGAAAAGCTCATGGAACTGAGGGTGAAGGAACAAGGCCAACACCCACATTTCTGCACAGATGCATCTCCCATAAAGAAAAGAAACCATTAATTTACAGGGCACTGTTCAAGGCCCACTTCAACTGGGAGTTAAGAGCATGGAGAAGGAGCACGTTTCCCCTACCATGGACAAGGAGGGACAGGAATGTGCTCTTGTCCTGGCATTGCATGTACAGGATGGGCAGGAAACTCTTCAACGGTCAGTAACCCCACACCCCAGTTCACAGTGCTAAGTCTGAGGCTTCCTCAGAACATTAGAGATCTCCTCACTCCCTCACCACTGCCACCCGGCTAAGAAGCATGGAGTCAAAACAGTGGAATATAGCTGGGCCAAGTGCAAGAAACCACGTGTGGGAAGAGGTACAAAGGGAAGGCACAGCAAACTCGGGAGATATTAGCAAAGTATCATGAGAGGGATTTGAATTTCCTGGTCCTCAGAAGGTTGTTACTGCCATAACGACTTTTAACCCCAGCCTACGCTCTCATCAACGTGACCACAAACCCCTATACTAAGGCAGTTATCTGAGAGAAAACTGCTCGTCAATAACCTAAAAACTATCCCCTTTCAATGTCAGTGGGCTGATGAAAAAATAAAAATAATAAAAAAAAGATTTACCCCAATGCACTATCCTATACAACATATGCTATTGCTTTTAACAAAAATTAGAAGCCAAGACATCCCTTTTTATCTTTAGTGAGATCTTCATTTGTGTTAAAACCAAATTAAGGTCCCAGTGCGGAGTTTAGGAGGCTGGGACTTCAGATCACAGCGGGCGCCCGCCTCCCGCCCGCCGTGGCCACGCCGCGCCGCGTCCGGGAAGGCCCAGCAGAGGCTCCGGGGAAGGCGACACCAGCAGGCGGCCTGGCCGGCGGCATTGAAATGGGCGTCCACTCCCCACGGAGCGCGGGAGGTCGTAGCTGCAGCCGGACGAGCGCTGGCACCAGCCGGGCACTGCGCATGGATCCCGCGTGCGCACTGTCGCGGTCATGGCGTCCCGGGCCGGCACCGCGGCCTCGGCTCCCTGCTCTGCGGCTCTTGTCTCCAGGGCGGCGTTGGGTTCTGAATGTTCCAGTTCCACAGCAGCCAGACGCGGGATGCCCAGGGACGGCCTGACGGCAGCGCTGGCTGCGGTGCGGCCAGGGCGCTGGCGTGGCCGAGGCCATGGTGGTCGTATGTTCCATGGACACCATCAAGGTGAAGTTCATCCACGGCCAGACCTTTCCAGACCTCCAGTGCAGAGGAGTCTCCCACCAGGTTAGAGAGATTGTGCGAGAACAAGGGGACTCACCGGGGCCTCATGGCACCCACGCTGAAGCAGGGCTGGAACCAGGCCGTCTGCTTCTCCTCCTGACCTCCCTGCACAGCTGGTACCGAGGGGACAACCCCAGCAAGCCCATGGACCCGCTGGTCGCTGGGGTCTTCGGAGCCATTGTGGGCGCAGCCAGTGTCTTGGGAAACGCTCCTCTGGATGGGATCGAGACCCGGATGCGGGGCCTGGAGCAGCACAAATGCGGAACACACCGGCCTATGGCTGCAGATCCTGAGGAAGGAGGGGCTCAAGGACCTCTAGAACGGCACTGTCCCCCGCCTGGGCCGCTGGACCGCGTCTCCCTGGATGTGACCAGGGATAAGGGTAACAGTATTTATCCTCTACCAGGAGGTGGAGAAGCTGCACAACAGTGTGGAGGATGGACTAAGCCCAGAGGGGTCATGAGGGAACCCCCAGGCACCTCCAGAGCGGCCACCACCCTTGTCTCACACGATTCCAGCGCAGAAATGCCAAAAGGCCCCTGCCCACGTCCCTCGAGCTCTGTGGCCTGCCCTGTGCATTGTGGTGTCACGTCCGTTTGTCCCCTAGTGCCATGTCTCCCCGTGGTCTGTATGTGACACTGCGCCTGTGTCCACAAGTCTGGCCCGGCCGTGGCTGGAGGTCCATCTGGCCTGCGAGTCTGTGCCCACTTGTCCATGTGCTTATTGTGAGCCCTGGGCCTGTGATTCATTTTCTACGTCATGCGACACTGCGCCCCGCCTCCCGGGGTGCCAGTGTGGCCTGAGTCCTTGGCCCTGTCATCCCGGCCCGAGCCCAGTCCACTGCCTTCCACCCTGCCCTGGCCTACCACAGCTGCCTCTGGGCCTCGGCCTGGTTTCACTGCATTCTTGGGGTTACACCCCTGAACCCCAAATTCCGCCCCTCACCAGCGCTTCTCCTACCATTGGCTTGACTGGCCCACGGCCCCTCCCTCTGCCCAGGAGAGGGTGACACCCACGACTCTCAGGATCACCCTGCCAAGGCAGAATAAACCGGATCCTATTGTAAAAAATAAAAAATAAATAAAAAGTATGAAGCACAGAAGAAAATAAGCTACGAGGAAAAAGGGTTAGAAGATTTTTCTTTTTGAGACAGAGTCTTGCTCTGTTATACAGGCTGGAGTGCAGTGGCCCGATCTAGGCTCAATGCAACCTCCGCCTCCCGGGTTCAAGTGATTCTCCTGCCTCAGCCTCCTGAGTAGCTGGGGTTACAGGCATGCCTCACCATGCCCAGCTAATTTTTGTGTTTTTAGTAGAGATGGGGTTTCACCATGTTCACCAGGCTGGTCTGGAACTCCTGGCCTCAAGTGATTGGATTGCCTCTCCCTCCCAATACAGGCATGAGCCACTGTGCCTGGCCCGGTTGGAAGAAATTTGATATCACATAAACTTTGCATACTGGAAATATATTTGTAATATTTTAAATTTAAAAAGTATTATAAATATATTTATATTTGTAAATATTAATATAAAATATTAAATTTAAATATTTTAAATGTTTAGGTAAAAACAAATGAGGAAAAGATGATATCCAAATAATTTTTGAAAGAGCAGGAAACTATAAACTGAATGAGGAAATTTGGAAAAGAGTCAAATAGAAATGGAATAATTTAAACATAAAGAAATTTAATATACGATATGTGAGTTAATTATAAAATTAGACTAAGTTGATGAGAGAATTAGTGAACTGGATTAATGAACTGAAATTTTGAGCAGAACGAATATAACCAAATGAAAGAGAAACAAAATAATAGTAATATGAACGTAATTATACATATGTGAAGAATAGAATGACAAAGAATAAAGCACAATTATTTCACTTGAATTCACACAAATAATAAGTCATACTAATAAATAATTATTTACAAATTTCTAAAAGTAAAAACCAGACATGTGCCTAAAAGAGACACTGTGCCTGAAAGCAAGCAATAAAGAGGCTGGGTGTAGTGGCTCACATCTGTAATCATAGCACTTTGCGAGGCCAAGGAGGGCGGGTCACTTGAGATGAGGAGTTCAAGACCAACCTGGCCAACAAGGTGAAACCCCGTGTCTACTAAAAATACAAAAAAATACAAAAAACTTAGCCGGGCACGGTGTCAGCTGCCTGTGATCCCAGCTACTCCGGAGGTTGAGGCAGGAGAATCGCTTGAACCCGGGAGGCGGAGGTTGCAGTGAGCCAAGACTCCAGCCTGGGTGACAGAGCAAGATTCCGTCACCAAATTAAAGAAAGAAAAAGCAATAAAGAAAGATATCCAACACAATAAGTCAAACTGCATAACACCAAAGAGAATGAAGAAACTTCAAAGCCATGAGAGAGAGAGAGAATCTACACATGTGAGAGTGAAATCTCCACAGCCCAGGCAGAGCCAGAAAACTGAGAAGGAAATATTAAGAGTGCTGAAAAATTATTGTTCAACCTATAACTGAATACATAGCTAGCATATATTTAATAAATAAGGGTAAACTAAATAACCTTCAGAAGTAAAACACACACACACACACAAAGAGAAATTTTATCTACCAACAGGAGCATCTTAAGTGTACACTTCAAGAAGATAGAAAAGTTGTCTTATATAAAACTTAAGGGATCAAAATTAAATATAAGAAACTTGTGGACACAGGGGACTATGACGGTGGACTTTAAAGAAACCACCAAGTTCTTGGCAGCATAGTTTTCAAAAGTATTTAGATGAAATAAAAGTGTAATAAAATAATATATAAAATCACCTGCTTCTTGAATTATTTGATGTCCAAATCTGTTTTTCAGATAATTATTTTCATAATTTATTATCATCTATGATATTTATATAACACATTATGCAAAATTTTGATTATTCTATTATCAGAACTAATTAGCATAAAAGGGCTAACAGATAGAAATTGCCCATAAGCATCTGGATACCCATGATGAATGAGTCATAAGCCCATAACAGGGTTGAGGAGGATGAGATGATGAGGCCCACCCAATACATAACCACAAAGCAACTCACCAGCATCGGAATGGTCTAGGTGGCCCTTTTCTCTGGGGAGGCTTTCGCAGACAGGTTGGTGCTGGGAAGGTACTGGGGTTGTCTCTGATGCCTGGACAAAAGAATTACCATGTATGCCCTTGAGAGCAACATGACTGCTACAAAGAAGACATCTGCAAGTAGTGGCAGCATGAAAGACAGACTCCTGATGATGTAGCTTATGTAAGAAAGTGAACAGTATTTACTGATACTTGGCACATTGCTATTGGTCACATTAGAAGAGGCCACAGTGGAGGAGGGCAGGTTACTGCTGAGAAAGAAACTGAGAACCCCAAGAAGTGAAAGATGCAATGTGTGAATTTCTGTTTAATTCTTGCCAACCAGGAGGTGCCAGGGGTAATGGTGACAGCCTGGAGCACACTCCGGAGGCAGGTGGTGCAGATGGAGAGCCCTCATCCCTCTGTGCATGTAGAAGAATACCTTACACTTGAAGTCATTCTGAAAATACTGTGACTCAAAGAGGTCCAGAGATGCCAAGAAGCTCACAGTGAGGAGCATCACTAAGTGGACAAGGGCCAGGTGACAGGTGATGAGGTCAGTGGGCTTAGGCCTGCAGTCCAGAGGCAGTGTGCAGATACAGAAGAAAAGGAGGAAGGTGTTGGCTGTGAGTCCAATACCAGCTTGGAAAAAAAGGGCAATTTTTAATAGTGTCATAAGTGGACTATGGTCGTCTTAATGGTGAAGAGGAATCATATTTTATATATCTGAAAAAGCAATAGATATCCTATCATCAGTATTATTTATTGCACGGTCAAAATTATTACCAATATTATCATTTTAATTTTACCCATTTATCCTGATTAACCTGGACTATCTCATATAAATTCTTTAAAATGTAGCCTAAGCATTTTATCTTACAACAAGTAAGTTATACGTATCTGAAACTTCCATACATCCACAATCACACCCATGTAGGGTGCACATTATCTATATTCACAGAGTACTTGTGGCTCACTCATCAGAAAGCATTTCCTTCCCTTCTGAATTCCTCAAATCACTGAACATTCTCAGATCAAAACTTTTTTTCTTCTTAAAAGCTTTTCAGCTTCTAAGAATATATACGTATTTCAATGCTCAAAGATGAAAAAATGTCCACTAAAAATTTTATCCTCAGAAAAACTATCAATTAAAAATAAATAAAAAATAAAGACATTTCAGGTAAATAAAAGCTGAGGCAATTTTTTGATAGCAGACAGATCATTTGAGAAAGAATAAAAATAAGTTTTCAGGCTGAATGCAAGTAATCCCAGATAATTTTAATGCCCCCAAAAGACAAAGAGGACTAGTAAATGTAACAAATATTTAAGGCAATATAAGAAATATTTTTTCTCATATTATCTGATTGTCAAAAGCAACTGTGTAATATTGTTTGTAATGGGATCTTCAGTGCTATAACATAAAGAAATTTAATTTATTTGCCAATTACAGCACAGAGAAAGTGGGTTCAAGAAAAGATATATTGGGCTAAGAAAATCTTTCCAGATAATAACTTGTATCTACAAAGATTTAAAAAAATACATCAGAAAAAGTGAAGGATTACAATAACATAATGAATAATAAGAAGTTTAACAAAACAAACCTGTAAATACACAAGTGCTCTTTTTTCTTATTTCAGCTTATTTAAAAAAATAAAATTATGTAAGCAGATAACTACAAACTGTTGTGTTTGTAACATATGTAGATTTAAATATTAGTACCCAAACTAGGAGGGAAAGACAGAATAAAGTTGTACAGGAGTAACGTTTTCATAAAATGAATATAAGGTTAAAATGTGAAGCTCCAATACCTACCTACATACATATATATGGTGTAATTATCAAATTAATATAATTAGCAGGTACTATATTATGTGTATCTGCTAGTGCCCTGGTCTTGGACTTCTCAGCCTCTGTAACTGTGAGAAGTAAGTTTAGACTCTATATAAATTACCTGTTCTAAAGTATTTTATTACAGAAATAGGGATAGCCTAAGACAACATTCGTGAACATCCATGCTGTGCACTAAATCACCGGAACTTGTTTATTTTATATCTAAAAGTTTTGATCACCGTGTCTTCATTTCTGCCACCCACCACCCCCTAGCAACCACTGTGGACTCTCTGTTTCTATGACTTTGACTTTTTTGGCTTCATATATGAGTGAAATCAAACAGTATTTGTCATTCTGTGTCTAGCTTATTTCATTTAACCTAATGTCCTCTAGGTTCATTCGTATTGTAGCAAATGGCAG
Source organism: Pan paniscus (assembly GCF_029289425.2). NCBI lineage: Eukaryota > Metazoa > Chordata > Mammalia > Primates > Hominidae > Pan > Pan paniscus. The sequence continues at coordinate 78,909,422 of NC_073255.2, read as the reverse complement.
AATTCTCTTTTTTATGGCTGAATAATATTCCATTATATAAATATTCCATAATTTCTTTATCCATTCATCTATTAATGGATACCTAGATTGTTTGCATGTCTCTGTCATTGTAGATAATTCTGCCATGAATACAGAAGGGCAGATGTCTCTTTTAGATACTAATTTTATTTTCTTTGGTTATATATCTGGAAGTGAAATTGCTGGATAATATGGCAATTCTGTTTTAATTATTTGAGAAAGCTTCACAATGTTTCTGTAATGGTTGTACCAATATTTCTGTATTTTTAAGTGTATGTTGTACTCTGTTGGGAGCCAATTTTTATAGACTTGTTGGTTAATTTGTTTTACATCTTATATAATCTTCCATTTGGACAATCTTTTCAAGGATGTTTTTAAATAACTAACAGCCTTGTGTGAAGTGAGTAGTGTCTCTTTTTAGAGCAGAGGTCAAATACATACATAAATAATTTAATAAAATTATGTTTTCCCCAGAGGCAAAGGTTGGGAAGGTTTTATTTGAAACACTTTATTTTTTTTCAGCAAAATTCTCTGTATTTTAATGAAGTAAGACAGTAGTCCTTGAATGGAGGAGAGGACAAAAAGGGAACCCCCAAAATACATGATGTGTTGAGAACCCCAAAGTCCAGTGGAAGTCACATCAGGCACAAATCCCATAGAGGTTCTGAGTGAAATCCCTGCTACAAATTTTAGCCATGAGAGATGAAGGAGTTCCCCCAATTTAGAGGTATCTTCTAAGCCAAAAAATAAAATGATGGAGGGGGGCAGGGGCTCAATCTTTAAGAGTTTTCCAATTTTAGAGGAACTGGGAAAGCACATCGGGACCCCCTCATCTAACAGGGTGGGGGATATGAGATCCTGATGCAACTTCAGGACAGATATAAAACATTGATTCGTTGGTGGGCAGGGCTCCTTGGCATGGCGGGCTAAGATTGGCTCCCTAGTGGCTGGGAGTAAGGTCAGGCTCAAGACAGCCTGTGTTGAGTAGTCAGGAAGGAAACTCATCAGCTTGGGTTTGATAAAAGGACGATTTAGAGGTATTCCCCTCCATCTTGGGGAGCGACCCTTGCAGCAGAAAAATTGTGGTCAGAGTCTGGGGCAAAAGGAGCCACTCCTTTTGCTGGAACATGAGGCAGTCAGACAGCAGGCACCACATGGCTTCGGGCAGTTGCTGGAGATTTTTCTGAGGTCCAGGGATGAAGAGTCACAGCCCACCATAAAGATAATCTGGTCACAGCTGCCAATGTGGCTGTAAGGCAGTGAGCCAGTCGTGAGATTTTAGAGCACAGCCACACTGGCATAGACGTCCGGCTGGAAGCTGAAGGGGTTCAGGTCAGCTGCGATCCATAAAACAGAACCTGAAGGCTTCTCCAAGGGCTGGGCCCTGCTTCACTCTGTCTTCACTGTGGCCAGACGAGAGTCACTCATCTTTGTGTTGAAAAATGTTGTTAGACTTGAGATCGCCTTGGATGATATTCTTGGCATGGAGGTAGTTCATGCCCTGGGCAGTCTGCTGGGCCATGTCAATTAGCTGGACTATATAATATAATATATAATGCAACATAATATAATATAATATAATATAATATAATATAATATAATATAATACAATATAATATAATATATAATATAATATATTGTGATATAATATATGTCAGATATAATATATAATGACGTCATAATATATTGTGATATAATATCATGTATTATACATACGATATATATAATACATTGTGATATCATAATATAATACGTGATATATAATCATATATAATATATGGTATAATACATTGTGATATCATAACATAAAATTTTGTTTTTTTGTATATGTTTTATGAAATAACAAATTATATATGACACCGTATCTGACAAAATTTTATTATATTACATGATATTACATAATATATTGTGATATTATAACATATAAAATTTTGTCAGATAATCTTATAAGAAAACTGAGTTAAATTTTTTAACAACATTAACATATAAACTTAATAGAACCTAAGAAAATTATCTGCTCTTGTGTAAATGACCATTTTTTCGATAACTCTGAAGGCCAGCTATGGGTGTGAAAGGGGTCTGCTACTTACTTTATGAGACATTGACCTCCAAATCTTTGCTGTTATTAACCAGTGCCCTTGCAAGACAAGAGAATATTTTACTCTAAGAAAGCATTTTCATAGATACCATAATAGGAATTTTGCTCATGTTAGTTAATAAATTATTATAACTTTTTTGGTTATTAATAGTTTGTCATTAAAATATACTTCTACAGATAACCCATTGCACAGGTGTTTTGATTCATCCTTTAGCCACAGGTCAAATTTTAAAATGTTTATTCGTTAAATTTTATTTATTTTAGATAAAAGAGTCCTTGTATCTACCATGTGCTGTAAGATCTGTACGTTGTTAGAAAGACAAATTCTCAGACAAAACTCATGTCTATTTTGAAATTCTCAAACCAAGTTCAGGTCTATTTTTTTCAAAATCTAGATTTTACGTAATGTTTCTAGGTGTTTCCTTTCAATAAAAATCCAAACTAAAAGAAATAAAAAATGTATAGGTAATTCCCATGCATATCAATATTGTTAAGTGGGGTACTTTTATTTTTACGAAAGGGATTGTTTATATGGATGTATTGATGTGTCAAACAGGTACAGTTAAGAGTGTACCTTTTTTTCTCAGCGTCTCAATCTGTCACTCAGGGTGGAGTGTAGTGGTGCAGTCACAGCTCACTGCAGCCTTGACCTCCCAGGCTCGAGCGATCCTCCCATGTCAGCATCCCAAATAGCTGGGACTACAAGTGTGCACCATCATGCCCAACTAATTTTTAAAAAATGTTTGTAGAGATGATGTCTCACTACGTTGCCCCAGTGAGGTCTTGTTATGTTGCTCAGGCTGGCCTCAAACTCGTGAGCTCTGGCTTCCCAAAGGGATGGAATTACAAATGCAAGCCACTATGCCTGGCCAAGATTGGTCCTTTCAATGAGCTCACATCTTATTTAAAAAAAGAAAAACTAATTAAAAGATAAAGTCTGAGTAACAAATGGGTTCACGTTAATGATTATTAACTTGGGTACTTCTATTCTTAAAAGAAAAATTGTTTATATATGTGTACTGATGTTTAAAAAGGTACAATTAAGAGTAAACCTTTCTTTTTTTTTTTTTTTTTTTGAGACAGTCTCACTGTCACCCAGGCTTGTGTGTAGCTGCCCAATCACATCTCACTAAAGCCTCACCCTGCCAGACTCAAGGGATCCTGCTATGTCAGCATCCCAAGTAGCTAGGAATACAGGCATGCACCATCATGCCTCATTTTTTTTTTTGTATTTTTAGTAGCCATGTGGTCTCACTATGTTGCCCAGGCTGCTCTTAAACTCTGACGCTCAAGTGAGCCTCCTGTCTTGTCATTCCAAAAGGATGGAATTACACAGGCTTAAGCCATTGTGCTCAGCCAAGATTTTACCTTCAATTAGCACACATCTTATTTCAGAAAAAAATACTAATAAAGTCTGGGAAGAAAATGCATTGAAGTATGGATAAAACAAACTTGGCACAGGTTGTTGAGCCTGGATAACAGTTGTATTATACTGTTTTATTTTGTATATGTTTTAAATTTTCTGTAATAAAACATGTATACAAATACAAAGTTGATCTTCAGTGTTAGCTCTTAAGACCTTAGTGACTTTGAGGAGCAAAAAGAGAGAAAGTGGGGTTGCTTGGAACAGCTCCAGTCTGCAGCTCCCAGCAAGACCAATGCAGAAAGCGGGTGATTTCTGCATTTCCAACTGAGGTATCCAGTTCATCTCATTAGGACTGGTTAGGCAGTGGACGCAGCCCATGGAGGGCGAGCAGAAGCAGGTTGGGGCATCACCTCACCCGGGAAGTGCAAGGAGCCAGGGAACTCCCTCCTCCAGCCAAGGGAAGTGGTGAGACACTGTGCTATCCAGTCCAGATACTATGCTTTTCCCACAGTTTTTGCAATCCACAGAGCAGGAGATTCCCTTGTGTGCCTATACAAACAGGGGCCTGGGTTTCAAGCACAAAACTGGGCAGCTGTTTGGGCAGACACCAAGATAGCTGCAGGAATTTTTTCTTCATACTCCAGTAGCACCTGGAACCCCAGCGAGACAGAACTGTTCACTCCCCTGGAAAGAGGACTGAATCCAGGGCGCCAAGTGGTCTCGATAAGCGGGTCCCACTCCCATGGAGGCCACCAAGCTAAGAACCACCCGCTCGAAATTCTCACTGCCAGCACAGCAGTCTGAAGTCAACCTGGGATGATTGAGCTTGGTGAGGGAAGGGGTGTCCACCATTACTGAGGCTTCAGTAGTCAGTTTTTCTCTGACAGTGCTAAAGAGGCTGGAAAGTTTGGACTGAGCAGAACTCAGCAGAGTGCAGCAAAGCGGTTGTGGCCAGACTGCCATTCTAGATTCCTCCTCACTGGGCAGGAAATCTCTGAAAGAAAGGCAGCAGCCCCAGTCAGGGGGTTATAGATAAAACTCCCATCTCCCTGGGACAGAGCACTTGGGGGAAGGGGCAGCTGTGGGCACAGCCTCAGTGGACTTAAACATTTCTGCTTGCTGGCTCTGAAGAGAGCAGCAGATCCTGAAAAGGAGGATTCTCCCAGCACAGCGCTCGAGCTCTTAGACTGCCTCCTCAAGTGGGTCCCGGATCCCCATGCCTCCTGACTGGGAGAGACCTCCCAGCAGGAGTCAACAGACACCTCATAGAGGAGAGCCCCAGCTGGCATCAGGCCAGTGCCCCCTCTGGGACGAAGCTTCCAGAAGAAGGAGCAGGCAGCAATCTTTGCTGTTCTGCAGCCTCTGCTGGTGACACCCAGGCAAACAGGGTCTGGAGTGGACCTCCAGCAAACTGCAGCAGACCTGCAGAAGAGGGGCCTGACTGTTAGAAGAAAAACTCACAAACAGAAAGCAACAACATCAAAATCAACAAAAAGGACCCCCACGCAAAAACCCAAGCCAAAGGTCATCAGCCTCAAAGATCAAAGGTAACTAAATCCACAAAATGAGGAAAAACCAGTGTAACAGTACTGAAAATTCCAAAAACCAGGATGCCTCTTCTCCTCTAAATGATCACAACTCCTCTCCAGCAAGGGCACAAAACTGAAAGGAGAATGAGTTTGATGAATTGACAGAAGTAGGCTTCAGAAGTTGGGTAATAACAAAACTCTTCTGAGCTAAAAGACTATGTTCTAACCCAATGCAAGGAAGCTAGGAACCTTGATAAGAGGCTACAGGAACTGCTGTAATAACCAACAGTTATTATAGAGTCACCAGCTTAGAGAATAACATAAATGACCAGATGGAGCTGAAAAACACAGCATGAAAACTTTGTGAAGCATACACAAAGTATCAATAGCCAAATTGATCAAGTGGAAGAAAGGATATCAGAGATTGAAGATCAACTTACTGAAATAAGGTAGGGAGACAAGATTAGAGAAAAAAGAATGAAAAGGAACAAAGCCTCCAAGAAATATAGGACTATGTGAAAAGACCAAACGTACAATTGATTGGTGTACCTGACATTGATGGGGAGAATGGAACCAAGTTGGAAAACACACTTCAGGACGTTATGCAGGAGAACTTCCCCAACCTAGCAAGACAGGCCAACATTCAAATTCAGGAAATACAGAGAACACCACTAAGATACTCCTCGAGAAGAGCAACCCCAAGACACATAATCATCAGATTATCCAAGGTTGAAACGAAGGAAAAAAAGTTAAGGGCAGCCAGAGAGAAAGGTCAGATTACCTGCAAAGAGAAGCCTGTCAGACTAACAGTGGATCTCTCTGCAGAAACCCTACAAGCCAGAAGAGAGTGGGGACCAATATTCAACATTCTTAAAGAATATAATTTTCAACCCAGAATTTCATATCCAGCCTAACTAAGCTTAATTAGTGAAGAAGAAATAAAATCCTTTCCAGACAAGCAAATGCTGAGGGATTTTGTCGCCACCAGGCCTGCCTTACGAGAGCTTCTGAAGGAAGCACTAAATATGGAAAGGAAAAAACTGGTACCAGCCACTGCAAAAACACACCAAAATATAAAGACCAGCGACACTATGAGGAACTGCATCAACTAATGTGTGAAATAACCAGCTAGCATCATGATGCCAGGATCAAATTCACGCATAACAATATTAACTTTAAATGTAAATGGGTTAAATGCCCCCAATTAAAAGACATGGACTGGCAAATTGGACAAAGAGTCAAGACTCATCACTGTGCTGTATTCAGGACACCCATTTTATATCCAAAGACACACATAGGCTCAAAATAAAGGGATGGAAGAATATTTACCAAACAAATGGAACACACACAAAAAAGCAGGGGTTGCAATCCTAGTCTCTGATAAAACAGACTTTAAACCAACAAAGACCAAAAAAGACAAAGAAGGGCATTATGTGGTGGTAAAGGGATCAACGCAACAAGAAGAACTAACTATCCTAAATATATATGCACCCAATACAGGAGCACCCAGATTCATAAAACAAGTTCTTAGAGACCTACACAGAGAACTAGACTCCCACACAATAATAGTAGGAGACTTTAACACTCCACTGTCAATATTAGACAGAGCAATGAGACAGAAAACTAACAAGGATATCAAGACTTGAACTCAGCTCTGGACCAAGCAGACCAAATAGACATCTATATAACTCCCCACCCCAAATCAACAGAATATACATATTTCTCAGCACCACATAGCACTTATTCTAAAATTGACCACATAATTGGAAGTAAAACATTCCTCAGCAAATGCAAAAAGAATGAAATCATAACAAACAGTCTCTCAGACCACAGTGCAATCAAATTAGAACTCAGGATTAAGAAACTCACTCAAAACTACAAAACTACATGGAAACTGAACAATCTGCTCCTGAATGACGACTGGGTAAATAAAAAAAATTAAGGCAGAGATAAAGAAGTTCTTTGAAACCAAAGAGAACAAAGACACAATGTGCCAAAATCTCTAGGACCTAGCTAAAGCAGTGTTAAGAGGGAAATTTATAGCACTAAATGCTCACATCAGAAAGCAGGAAAGATCTAAAATCAATACCCTAATATCACAATTAGAAGCATTAGAGAAGCAAGAGCAAACAAATTCAAAAGCTAGCAAAAGATAAGAAATAACTAAGATCAGAGCAGAACTAAAGGAGATAGAGACATGAAAAAAGCCTTAAAAAATCAATGAATCCAGGAGCTGGTTTTTTGAAAAGATTAACAAAATAGGTAGACCACTAGCTAGACTAATAAAAAGGAAAAGAGAGAAGAATCAAAGAGACACAATAAAAAGTGATAAATGGGATATCAACACTGATCCCACAGAAATATGAACTACCATCAGAGAATACTATAAATATTTTTACGAAAATAAGCTAGCAAATCTAGAAGAAATGGATAAATTCCTGGACACATACATCCTCCCGAGACTAAACCCGGAAGACGTTGAATCTCTAAATAGACAAATAACAAGTTCTGAAATTGAGGGAGTAATTAATAGCCTACCAACCAAAAAAAAAAAAAGCCCAGGCAGGACCAGACCAATTCAGAGTCGAATTCTACCAGAGGTACAAAGAGGAGCTAGTACCATTCCTTCTGAAACTATTGCAAACAACAGAAAAAGAAGGACTCCTTCCTAACTCATTTTATCAAGCCAGTGTCATCCTGATTCCAAAACCTGGCAGAGACACAACAAACAAAGAAAATTTCAGGCCAATATCCCTGATGAACATTGATGCAAAAATCCTCAATAAAATACTGGCAGACCAAATCCAGTGGCACATTAAAAAGCTTATCCACCACGATCAAGTCAGCTTCATTCCTGAGATGCAAGGCTGGTTTAACATATGCAAATCAATAAATGTAATCCATCACATTAACAGAACCAACCACAAAAACCACATGATTATCTCAATAAATGCAGAAAAGGCCTTCCATAAAATTCAACACCCCTTCATGCTAAAAACCCTGAATAAACTAGTTATTGAGGGAACATACTTCAAAATAATGAGAGCTATTTATGACAAACGCATAGCCAAATCATACTGAATGGGCAAAAAAGCTGGAAGCATTCCCTTTGAAAACTGGCACAAGACAAGGAAGCCCTCTTTCACCACTCCTATTCAACACAGTATTGGAAGTTCTGGCCAGGGCAGTGAGGGAAGAGAAAGAAATAAAGGGTATTCGAATAAGAAGAGAGGAAGTCAAATTGTCTGTTTGCGGGCGACAAGATTGTATATTTAGAAAACCCCATTGTCTCAGCCCAAAAACTCCTTGGGCTGATAACCAACTTCAACAAAGTCTCAGGATATGAAATCAATGTGCAAAAATCACAAGCATTCCTACACACCAATAATAGACAAGCAGAGGTCCAAATAATGAATGAAATCCCATTTACGATTGCTACAAAGAGAATAAAACACCTAGGAATACAATTCACAAGGGACATGAAGGACCTCTTCGGGGAGAACTACAAACCACTGCTCAAGGAAATAAGAGAGGACACAAACAAATGGAAAAACTATTCCATGCTTATGGATAAGAAGAATCAATATCGTGAAAATGACCACACTGCCCAAAGTAATTCATAGATTTAATGCTATTCCCATCACCCTGACACTTTTGATATCCTTCCTCTAGCAAGGCTGCATTGGGGTTGCCACCCTGATTCCTCTGTAAGAAAAAAAAAAAAGCTAGCGGGTGAGGTAGGACTCAGGGGCCACGGACAGGACAGGGCACCCAGGCTGGCCTCCCCCAGGACCCTCTAAGGCCCCTGTAGGCAGGAGGGCTCAGTGGAGTTCCAGGACCCACTTCAAGGATGGTGCCTGTAGCCCCTCCCTGGACCTCCAAGAAGGGCCAACTCCCTCTGCAACCTGCACCCACACAACTCCCTCTACAAACTGCACTCACCCAACTCCCTCTGCAACCTGCACCCACTGATCTCTTAGAGGTGAGCATCCATCCATCTTTGTGCACATGGCTTTCCACTTTAACTCCGCTGGATAGTCTCCTTGGCAGAAACACCCAGGGAATCCTGGGCCTGTGCTGGATGTTCTGTAAGTACCAAGGAAAGAGGGGTTTGAAAACTCAAGAATATAATTAATATTATTTTCTGCACTTTAATATCTCAGGGTTACTTTCCCTCCAAAATGTGTAAAAACAAATATTGAGATTTCTGTCCTTTCTATTATGTTAATTATGTCATCATACAAACCTTTCATTTTCCTGAAATTTATTTTTATACCAATCATTAAATTTTTGTTCTCTTCATTCAAAATGTTACCTGTTTTAGAGACAAAATTTTGAACATTATATGCTTCACAAATCATATGTTTCACAATAGGAAGCAGCATTTTATTTATGTAATGACTAATGTAATTAATAAGTTTATTAAACAAGTAAATAACTGAAGTAAACTTTGTATTACTTATATGAATTATTTTACATTTTATCTTTGATCTTAAAAAATTTTTAACTAGGGATGCAATTCAAAATTGACATATTTTAACTCAGAACTTTGAACATAATATCCATTGATTTGTGAATTCTATGAAGATGCCAAATATGGGTTAAAAATCTCTTGTTGCTTTGTAGTTGATTCACATTTTATATTTCAATGATTTTAAATCATTTTGGTGTTAAGCTTTTTAGTTATTATGATGTTTTTAGATATTTTTTGTACTTTCCTTGGTTGATGTTTTATTAGTTCTTTAAAATGTTTAAGCATGCCATATTTTCTCTATTTTGTTCAAAAAATCATTAGACAAGGCCAGGCGCGGTGGTTCACATTTGTAATCCTAGCGCTTTCGGAGGCCAAAGCGGGTGGATCACCTGATGTCAGGAATTCAAGACCAGACTGGCCAACATGGTGAAACCCGTCTCTACTAAAAATACAAAAATGAGCTGGGCTGTGGTGGCCGGCGCCTGTAGTCCCAGCTACTCAGGAGGCTGAGGCAGGAGAATCGCTTGAACCCGGGAGGCGGACGTTGCAGTGAGCCGAGATCGTGCCACTGCACTCCAGCCTGGGCGACAGAGTGAGACTCCACCTCAAAAACCAAACCAAACCAAAACCAAACAACAACAAACCATTAGACATAGCACTCTTATTTCATTTTTAACTTATTCTGACTTGCGTATTTTCCACTTATTTTTCTCCTTGTCCTGACATCTATGTTTTTTTTTTGTTTGTTTGACGGAGTCTCGCTCTGTTGCCCAGCTTGAGTGCAGTGGCGCCATGTTGGCTCACTGCAACCTCCACCTCCCGGGTTCAAGCAATTCTCCTGCCTCAGCCTCCCAAGTAGCTGGGATTACAGGCACATGCCACCGCGCCCAGCTAACTTTTTGTGTTTGTAGTAGAGATGGGATTTCATCGTGTTAGCCAGGATGGTCTCGATCTCCTGACCTCGTGATCTGCTTGCCTCGGCCTTCCAAAGTGCTGGGATTACAGGCGTGAGCCACCGCAACTGGCATTGTTAGCTCATTCTTTTTCTTATACTTTAGCTCCTATTTTTTACTTTGCTCATATCCCTTATATTTATCTAAATATTTTAACTATGTATGTATATATTTTTTATTTTTGTATTTTTATAGAAATTAGGTTATGCTATGTTGACCAGGCTAGCCTAAAACTCCTGGCCTCAAGTGATTCTACTGCCTTGGCCTCCCAAAATGCTGGGATTATAGGCAAGCGCCACCATGCCTAGCTTACATATTTTCTGTACGTCTGCTCGGAATTCCTTGAAGTCTACTGGTACAAGTGTTTTATGATTATTGTTATTTTTGAACAAAATTAATTTTTGTGTCCTTTATTTTGCATATTTAAAAAAATTACGTTGTGTGATTATACTTGACAAGCCTGAACTGATAAGATTTTCAGTTTTTTGGGTTGAGGGTTTTTTCCTCAAAAAAAAAAATTGTCTTGGAATTTTTGTTTTCTTCTCTACATGAATCTGAAAACATTTAAATTAACTTATTAAATTTTTCTCTATAAAAACTCCGGGTCAATTCAAACCCCAACATATCAGTACAGTTGGCCTTCCTTCCCAAATCAGCCAAGGCACGGACTGACTAGCTTCCCTATTTATCTCACTTTGACTGCAGGCTTCATATACTATCTCATTTTTCTTAGATTTGCAGAACCTTGAGGCTTTTGGCTTTAGTTAGGCTGGTCAGGTTCATCTCCCTTACTTTGATTCTAGTGTGGCACCACATCTACCCCTGAGAGCTGTAAAAACCCAAGAAATGATGCCCCTATTATTATCAACCTATTGTAGGAAGCCTCACCCTGCCAGATGGACTGTCTCATCCTCCCTTCTTTCTGCTGCCTGTGCTTCTTTCTTTGTTTTATTTTTTTGAGATGGAGTCTCACTCTATTGCCCAGGCTGGAGTGCATTTGCACTATCTCGGCTCACCGCAACCTCCACTTCCCGGGTTCAAGCGATTCTCCTGCCTCAGCCTCCTGAGTAGCTGGGATTACAGGCACCCACCACCACGCCTGGATTTTTTTTTTTTTTTTTTGTATTTTCAGGGGCAGACAGGGTTTCATCAGGTTGCCCAGGCTGGTTTCGACCTCCTGAACTCAAGTAATCTGCCCACCTCAGCCTCCCAAAGTGCTTGGATTACAGGTGTGAGCCACCATGCCCAGCCCCTTTATTTTTACTTTAGCACTTAGAACTAAACTCTGCAGTTAAGCACTTGCTACATTGTCTAGGCTTTATGGTGTTTTTTTCCAATGGAACTATTTTTAGAACATGTAACTTTTCAGGATATTCCCAGAATCCCAGATAGCCACATTTACCTTTGGAGGAATTGCTTATCAGAATAATGAACACAATTATCTTTAGAAAAACCATATGTCCCCAAGGAAAGTTCTAATTTTTTGGAGTATGTATTGTGCAACATTTTTAGTAGAATGTAGTTATGACAATGTTGCCATATGTTTCAAATATAAAATACTTTCTGTTATGTATAACATAAGGATTTTATGTGATCATCATGCCTTTTTGCTGGGGAGAATGCACCTGTGTCTTGTTAGAATTGTTGATACTATTTTAATTGCTAATAAGAAAATTAATGATACCAAATCTTAGTCATTCTCAACAGTACTACTCTTTTTTATCTTAATTTCCACTTTTATCACATGCAATAGAAACGTTTTTAGAAAAGTGTTTGTTTTCTAGGTAAATAAATTATCTTTATTATGCGTTGTTAATTTTTAAAACCATAAAGTAAGACATACCAATATGTCCTCTATTATATTTTACTGGAATGTGTGAAAGATTTATAGATGCCCTGTAGGAGAGGTTAAGCAGATTTTTCTATTCCTAGATTTCTGGAGGCTTTATTGTTAATGAGTAATGGATTTTGTCAAATGCTTTTGTGTGTCTACTGAAATAATTATGGTTTTGTCCTCTATTCTATTAATATGGTATATTACATTGACTGATATTTGCATTAGTGAGATAATTCCACTTGGTCATTTTGTCTAACATTTTATGTGTTGCTGAATTCAGTTTTCTAGAGTTTTTAAAGACTTCTAGGCTGGGTGCGGTGGCCCATGCCTGTAATCTCAGCACTTTGGGAGGCCAAGGCAGGCGGATCGCCTGAGGTCAGGAGTTTGAGACCAGCCTGGCCAGCATGGTGAAACCCCGTCTCTACTAAAAAAAATACCAAACATTAGCCGGGCATAGTAACGGGTGCCTGTAATCCCAGCTACTCAGGAGGCTGACAGGAGAATCACTTGAACCCAGGAGGCAGAGGGTACAGTGAGCTGAGATGGGGCCATGGCACTGCAGCCTAGGCAACAAGAGCAAAACTCCATCTCAAAAAAAAAATTCTGGGTCTATACTTATGAAGAATAATGGTCTCTCTTTTTTTTTTTTTTTTTGATGCTTTCATGTGGTTTCGTTTACTGGGTAATACCGGCCTCAACAAATGAATTGTTTTCTTTTCCCTTTTACATTTTGCAAGTGTTTGTGTAGAATTGGTATTAATTATTCATTAAATGTTTAGTAGAATTTACCAGTGAAGCTATCTGAGCCTTTTTTCTGGGAAGGAATCTTGTCAATATCTTTACCTGTTATAAGTATATTAATATATTCTCTTTCTTCTTGGATTAATTTTGACAATTTGTGCTTTTCTGCAAATTTGTTTCTAATTTCTAGTACTTCATGCCTCTAGATTTTCATGGAGGTTAAGATGTAAGAATAAAAAGAATTGTTGAGAGAATACAGCTTTGAGTAATTCATGAATGATCCAATGTCTGATGATCTTCTTTTGTAAGATGGGGAAGATTATTCTTCATGCAGTACTTAAAATTCATATTTATATTATAAAACAAATATAATATTCTATAAAGTGAGCTAAGAAGATATGTTATTTAACTTTGTGTTTAATCCGAATGGAAGTCTGAGTCTACCTTCTCTCTTCCATGAATATGTAGTCAAGTCAAGGCACAAACATAATTTGAATAAGGACAAACACAAAATGACAGTAAATGAAGAAGGGTATGACAGATTAAAATGTGATGAAACAGCCCTGAACACGTACATAGAATTCACGATGTGTTACGCACTATTCCAAGGCATTTGCACAGACAGTTTAAATAATACCTGTAAGACTAAAATAAACAACACAAACATTCATGTAAATGAGAAATTGAAACATTAAAAATAATATTAGGTGACATTAAACTGTCAAAAAATGAACTTTTTTATATACAACAAATAAGTAAACATAAAGAGTGTTCATTAACATTTAAGACAGTTTGATTAGTTATTATATGAACAAATGGATAGCATTATTAAGTAGTATAAAGAGCATACATATTATTTTCAAATTCCATAGAAAAATATTTAAAATTTTAAAATTTTGGATGCAAAATTATGTCAGTAACTTCATGAAAGTAGACATTCAATAGGTCATATTTTTTAGACATTGTGAAATGACATCTGAAACTGTGAATTAGAGTGTAACCCATAAACAATATCCAGCCACAGACAAGTTAAAGACCAAGTTGAATAACTATTAACTGTATAATAATTACATAACATTTTCAGAGGGCTCTTCTTTCACCGCCTCAAAAAACCCTTTACATGCTCAAATTGCCTGCTTGACTTTGCTGCAGGATTTACAACACATACTTTAACCTTTCCCAGGCCTTTCTCAGTCCCTCAAAGATGTAAACCTTACCATGTATTTGAAATGTTAACATCCAGGTAATTAGCAAAACAGCATTGCAGCTGAAATCAAATTGAAAAAAAAATTGAAGGTTTTTAGACTCACCCTCAAAATTTTATTTCTCGGTTAGTACCTCTAGCTTAGGCAAGAAACATTTATAATGATGAATTTATTTGTTTTCTATCATTTGTATGACTCTCGGACTTTTGGAGTACACATTTGGAACCTTTTCTACCCCATGGAAATTTTTTGTTCTTCTGTTTTACTGACCATTGCTTTCCATCTTCTGACTGGCCTTTGTGGGTTGATGGTAAACTGAGAAGTTGAGACACTAGAATATGTGGCCTGAAAATGTAGATTGCACCCCATTTGCAGGAAGCTGTTTTTAATAGGTGTTTTAATCATGGAAAAGCTACACTTTTTGTGCTCTCTTTGGAGCTTTAGTTAAAGCCATGCATGACTTCTTGGATTTGGTCTCGCACATGTTTATTTGTGTTGGTTTTGAGTCACTAGTTCAGGTACGCCTTTAATTTAAAATTTTGGTTCATATTTAGAGTGTGACAGAAATGTTTTGTTTTGTTTTTTTCATTTAACCTTCTCTCCTGACATAAATAAAACTATATACTGTGGTTTGGAAGATAGAGAACATTTACTAAAAATTTCCAAAGACAAACAGCTTTAAATAGTAATTACCCTAGACCTCCAGTAAACAGAAATGTCCCACCTCCAAAATTTCATCTTGATGTAAACTTTAGAAAGAAAAAAACAAGTAATGTTTGCTATTTACTTGGCTAAAATTTAATTTTAAAAAATTTAAGAGCTCTACAGTCAAAAGTCCACTTATAACTGATATTCAGGCTATTTATGTATATATTAATTTGAGGCCTGTGAGTTTTTTTATATAAGCTTCTCAGTCAACTCAATTCCTCTTTCCCTAAACTCATGCTAACTATGTGTGCTCCCTCTGTCTCTTCTCTTGCTGACATGATTTTTGCCAAGGATAATGTAAAACTTTACTGGCTTTTTGGAAACCTAAATCTTCTCAAACGGCCTTTTCTAGAATTAACTCTTCTGTTTACTTCTATCTATCTCATCTTCCTTTTGCGACCTTTTGGTACCATGTGAGAGAACCTAAAGGAAACTTCTAGCAGCCTTGGACCCCTTGAAGAACACAGATAAAGCACCACAGGCTTCTCCGTCTTTGGCAGGGTACCTCTATTTTTCCTCATGGAGCCCCAAGAGTTGTGGGTGGACAGGTTGCTCTCAGGTCTGAAGCTCTACTCTTTTACAATGAACTCCTGCATCTCTAGGGCTTTTAGATACATACATGTGTAAGCTCTATTTTGTGTCTACATGTATGTATATGTCTATCTACGTGTTTGTATATTATCTACATGATATCAAATTAACTTAAATGAGGCCAAGGTGGGTGGATCACCTGAGGTCAGGAGTTCGAGAGCAGCCTAGCCAACATCGTGAAACCCCATCTCTACTGAAAATACAAAAATTGCCCAGGTGTGGTGGTGGGAACCTGTAATCCCAGCTGCTCAGGAGGCTGAGGCAGGCAAGTCGCTTGAACCCGGGAGGTGGAGGTTGCAGTGAGCAGAGATAGTGCCACTGCACTCCATCCTGGGTGACAGAGTGAGACTCCATCTCAAATTTATATATATAATCCGGGAGACGGAGGTTGCAGTGAGCCGAGATGGCGCACTGCACTCCATTCTGGGCGACAGAGTGAGAGTCTGTCTCTAAAAATAAAAATAATAAAGTAAAAAAGAGAGATAAACTAAGTGGATATAAAAATTTGGAGAAAGAGAAGAGAAAAAGAGTTATAAAAGGTTTGTAGAAATCTTATCTTGTATGGTCAAAGTTGATTGAGATTAGATACACCTATTTATAAAGTTTTCTTAAAGGTTTATTTCACAAAAACAAAAGATATTTAGATCTGTAAGTAAATACATCCTGTTCCACGTTAAAAGATGTTTCCTGCTGGGCGCAGTGGCTCACGGCTATAATCCCAGCACTTTGAGAGGCCAAAGCAGGCAGATCACTTAAGGTCAGCAGTTCAAAACCAGCCTGGCAAACATGGTGAAACCCCATCTCTACTAAAAATACGAAAAATTAGTTGGGCATGGTGGCACTCGCCTGTAATCCCAGCTACTCGGGAGGCTGAGGTAGGAGAATCACTTCAGCCCAAGAGGTGGAGGTTGCAGTGAGCCGAGATTGCACCACTGCACTCGAGCCTGGGCAACAGAGCAAGACTCCATCTCAAAAAAAAAAAAAGATGTTTCCATTTAAAATCCTACGTTTCTAAAAAACCATAAAATATGTACTCATAAATTGTTAGTATATGACTAATAGTTAAAATTGCTTACTTCTTAGAATTTCACTATGAGTTAAAATTACTAAGAAGTAAAATTCTGGTTAAGATATAACTAAAACTATTGTTAAGAAGAGAAACAATTCTACATAGCGTGTACAAAGAAAATAAGATGTGTTTCTTGGTGGAAAAATTTATTTTAAAAAGGAGACATGAGGATGTGATTTTTTCTTAAAGGGCAATTTTGGTGAGTTTAGAGTTTATTTAAAGGTTGCATAAAATTGAAAGAATAAAAGCCAAAGAAAATGAGATAAACTCAACAGGGCACAGTGGCTCATGCCTGTAATCCTAGCATTTTGGGAGGCAGAGGCAGGTGGATCATGAGGCCAGGAGTTTGAGACCAGCCTGGCCACTATGGTAAAACCCCTTTTCTACTAAAAAAAAAAAAAAAAATTAGCCGGGCGTGGTGGCACACGCCTGTAGCCCCAGCTACTCAGGAGGCTGAAGCAGAAGAATAGCTTGAATCCGGGAAGCAGAGGTTGCAGTGAGCTGAGATGGTGCACTGCACTCCATTCTGGACGACAGAGTGAGACTCTGTCTCAAAAAATAAAAAAGAGAGATAAACTAAATGGATATAAAAAGTTGGAGAAAGAGAATAAAAAAAGAGAAAAGAGTTAAAAGAGTTATAAAAGGTTTATAGAAGTCCTATCTTGTATTGTCAAAGTTGATTGAGATTAGATACACCTATTTGTAAGGTTTTTCTTAAAATTAGTTTTAATACTAACCATACAAAAATACAATCATAAAATTTGAGTTTTTCTTTTAAACGAGATTTCTATGAAGAAACAGATACCCTGCAAACCTGTTGGAAGGAACCATATTAGGTTTTCTTGGCCACTACCTGTGCTGCTAAGTTGAAGGGCAATGTCTTTTAGGATATTTGGTCACCCCTCTATTTATACACAGCTCCGAAGAAACCCAGCACTGGACAAATTCTCTCAAACTTTTCCCCGAGCTTGGCCACCAATCTGTTTTAGATGAAGACTCCATTTGGAGGAAATCTGCTAATTATCTGCCTGGCTTTCAGGAAAACAGCTTTATGCATTTTACTGGAAAAATGCTTTTGCCTTGGTGAGTTGTTCCCATGAACACATGACTTAAAATATTTTTATAACCTTGGAAAAAATTACAGATGACACTGTTGTATTCATTGTAGCTCAACAAAAATGCTACTGATTCACTGGCTAAGCTTGTACTGGACAATCATATTGCTTTAGGTTATATGCTAGCTGAGCAAAGAGGTGTATGCATAGTGGCAAATACTTCTTTATCATATATATATAAATATTCCCTATGAAGTAGAAATTCATCTAGAAAAAAATAAGTTACCAACTGTCACAAGTTCTCCACCCTGCACAAGAGTGTAACTGGCGTTTTCATGAATGTTTGTAATTCATGTGTTAATCTGTAACACTTTCTTGTAGAAATGTATTTATTTTTATGCAGGCATAAAGAGAGAGACATTTTCTCTATTTCTTTTCCAAGGTAGCATTCCCAAAACCAAGTCCTGCGACTCTGTCTGAAATCATGCTAAAACAGAACAGACCTCAGAATCTTACTACGCTCACTCTGCAAAATAAAAGCAGTACATGAGAATTTTTAACCAATGGAATATGATTTTTTTCTGAAATCTACCTATTTTTCTCTTAGAAAACATTTGTGTTTTTTATCTTTCAAGCTCTAATGATGAAATACAGCATATGGTTAATGAAAGGCGGAAGTTGAAATAAGTGAACAAATATATTCAAGGTGATGAACACCTGGGGAGGTGGTGCTGACTGGAACACAGACTTTTTTTTTCATTATTATACTTTAAGTTCTAGGGTGCATGTGCACAACATGAAGGTTTGTTACATAGGTATATATGTGCCATGTTGGTTTGCTGCACGCATCGACTCATCATTTACATTAGGTATTTCTCCTAATGCTATCCCTCCCCCAGCCCCCCACCCCCTGACAGGCCCCAGTGTGTGATGTTCCCTGCCCTGTGTCCCAGTGTTCTCATTGTTCAACTCCCACCTGTAAGTGAGAACATGTGGTGTTTGGTTTTCTGTCCTTGTGATAGTTTGCTGAGAATGATGGTTTCCAGCTTCATCCATGTCCCTGCAAAGGACATGAACTCATCCTTTTTTATGGCTGCCTAGTACTCCATGGTGTATATGTGCCACATTTTCTTTATCCAGTCTATCATTGATGGACATTTGGTCTGGTTTCAAGTCTTTGCTATTGTGAATAGTGCCACAATAAACATACGTGTGCATGTGTCTTTAGAGTAGCATGATTTATAATCCTTTGGGTGTATATCCAGTAATGGGATTGTTGGGTCAAATGGGATTTCTAGTTCTAGATCCTTGAGGAATCACCACACTGGAACACAGACATATTGGATTCATGTATCAATCACTTGATAGAATCTCCTCCCCACATCCTGCTCACTAAAGAACTTGATCACCACCCTCTCAGAAGACAATGCACTTGCCCCCTGTGTGTCTGATGTGTATTTGGCTTTGCAAGTTCATACACTACCTCAATAGGGTGGGTTTTACTTCTACTTTGGGATATTCTCCTTTCACAAGCGTGAGAGAAACAAGAGGGAAAGATGCATTGGCGCCTTTTCCCCTCAATACCAGCACCTGATTGGCTGACCACCAATATGTCTGCGAGGAGTAAAAACTGGGGCTGAGGGAATATTTTTTTAAATGTTTAAGCAGTTAGCTTTTTAGAGGAATGGTATATCAGGAAACTGCTCTCAGCATGAGGACATCCAGCTGCTTCTCTGAGAGGCTCCACCCAATATCTCAGACTCTCCTCTGGAAGATGACAGAAGGACTGATATTTACTAGACACTCCAAGAGACATGGCTCTTGTGGGTATCTTGGGTCATCCCCAGACGGTTGTAGTATTCAGAACCAGGAAAAGACAGGACAGTGGCTGAGGACACATCACCCTGCAAAGGTTCCAAAAAGAAACCTTCACCCAGAGATATTCTGGTAAGGCGTGTGTGTCTAGGGAAAATTAGACGCGCGAAGACTTGTCACAGCAGAGTGTCAGGTGATTACCCTTTGCTTCCCTGTCATGTGAAATGTTCACAAACAGACACATATTTTTAGAAGAGCCATCCACCACGCCGTGAAACAAAAATAAACAATTAAAATGCTGTGTCTGTTTTAAAACTAAATAAAAGACCAATAGTTGATAATGTTGTGATTTGGAGAAGAACGGTTGGCATTTGGGAATGTGGGAAAGGAATTGGAAAGTTAGAATTTTCCACAGGGCCTAGAACAGTTAGGCTGGGAGAACAGTCATGGATTTGAGACCCTGCTTGCCATACATTTGAAAAATGCGAGGAAAACCAGGCCCTCTGTGGAGGGTTAAAATAATTGAATAGCTGGCACTTACACTGAAGTGGCCATGCTGCCCTGGGATTCTTCCTAAGGAAACCTAACTACATCAAAGGAATTTATTGTAAATTACTAACTTTGAGAAAAAAAAATTAGGCATAACCAACCACAAGCTGCCAATAAAGCTCTCATTACACGACCAAGACATTTCCACCTGATGGGTGCAAATGCAATATATAACTGTAACCAATCAGATATTGAATTTGGTTTTCTTTCTGATGCCCTTTACAAAAACCTTTTTTACAAGACCCTCCTTGGAGCCTCCAAAGAAACCATAACTTGGTGCTCTCTGATTCATAAATTGCTGTTTGTGCAAATAAACTCTATTAATCCGTTCCTGAATTGCTATGAAGAAACACCTCAAACTCGGTAATTGATTAGAAAAGATGTTTAATTGGCTCACGGTTCTACAGGCTGTACAGAAAGCAAAACACCAGCATCTACTTCTGGGGAGGCCTCAGGAAGCTTAAAATCATGGTGGAAGGGTAAGCAGGAGCTTGTAAAGCAGGCAACGGGGGTGCTATACACTTTTAAATGACAAGATCTCCTGAGAACTCACTCACTATTGGGAGGACAGTACCAGGAGGGATGGTGCTAAACTATTAAGAAGAAATCCGCACCCACAATCCGATCACCTCCCCCCAGGCTCCACCACCAACATTGGGGATTACATTTCGATGTGAGATTTGGGCGGGGAAACTCATCCAAACTCTCATCCAAACTCTATCACTGCTTAACATTCTAAAGCTGTCTCAATTTAGGCCGGGTCGGTGGCTCAAACCTATAATCCCAGCACTTTGGGAGGCCGAGGTGGGTGGATAACTTGAGGTCAGGAGTTTGAGACCAGCCTGGCCAACATGGTGAAACCCCGTCTCTACTGAAAATACAAATATTAGTCTGGCGTGGTGGGGCACACCTGTAATCCCAGCTACTCAGGAGGCTGAGGCAGGAGAATCACTTGAACCCGGGAGGCAGAGGTTGCAGTGAGCCGCAATCACACCACTGCACTCCAGCCTGGGTGACAGAGCGAGACCCTGTCTCAAAAAAAAAAAAAAGGAAAGAAAGAAAGAAAGAAAAGAAAAGAAAAAGAAACTTACATTTCCCAAGTCCCCATCTCATCTCTGTCACATTTGTTCACGTGATGACACCACTTGTAGCTAGCTATCCTAAGACCTCAGAGTGATTACAGAGAGCTCACTTCAATTTCTACCCCAAATTTCAAATGCGTCTGCTATATGTGTGTGTGTGTGTGTGTGTGTATGTATATACATATATATATATATATATACGTACACACACATATATTTGGAATAGGCCTCATCTACCTCTCTAAGAAGGACACCATCATCATGTTTAATCTGTCTCCACATCTGCCACAGTGCTGACTGCCTGATCTGATGCTCTGGACTATTGCATTATTTTTCTCTCACCTCAATTAAGTGATCAGAATGTGGTATTTAAAACCTATAATTGGATCCTGTTTGTCAATTTTGGCTTTTGTTGCCATTGCTTTTGGTGTTTTAGACATGAAGGCTTTGCCAATGCCTATGTCCTGAATGGTAGCCAACCCAAATGTCCATCAATGATAGACTGGATAAAGAAAATGTGGCACATACACACCATGAAATACCATGCAGCCATAAAAAAGGATGAGTTCATGTTCTTTGCAGGGACATGGATGAAGAACGTGCAGGTTTGTTGCATAGGTATACCCGTGCCATGATGGTTTGCTGCACCCATCAACCCATCATCTACATTAGGTATTTCTCCTAATGCTATCCCTCCCCTAGCCCCCCACCCGCCTGACAGGCCCCAGTGTGTGATGTTCCCCTCCCTATGTCCATGTGTTCTTATTGTTCAACTCCCACTTATGAGTGAGAACATGCAATGTTTCGTTTTCTGTTCTTGTGTTAGTTTACTGAGAATCATGGTTTCCAACTTCATCCATGTCCCTGCAAAGGACATGAACTCATTCTTTTTTATGGCTGCATAGTATTCCATTGTGTATATATGCCACATTTTCTTCATCCAGTCTATCACTGATGGGCATTTGGGTTGGTTCCAAGTCTTTGCTATTGTGAACAGTGCCTCAATAAACATACATGTGCATGTGTCTTTATAGTAGAATGATTTATAATCCTTTGGGTATACACCCAGTAATGGGATTGCTGGGTCAAATGGTATTTCTAGTTCTAGATCCTTGAAGAATTGCCACATTGTCTTCCACAATGGTTGAACTAATTTACACTCCCACCAACAGTGTAAAAGCATTCCTATTTCTCCACGTCCTCTCCAGCATCTGCTGTTTCCTCACTTTTTAATGATCACCAGTCTAACTGGCATGAGATGGTATCTGATTGTGGTTTTGATTGCATTTATCTAATGGCCAGTAATGATGAGAAATTTTTCATATTTGTTGGCTGCATATATGACTTCTTTCAAGAAGTGTCTGTTCATATCCTTTGCCCACTTTTTGATGATAATTTTTTTTTTTTTTTGGAGACACAGTCGTGCTCTCTCACCCAGGCTGGAGTGCAGTGGTGTGATCTCGGCTCACTGCAAACTCTGCTGCGCGGGTTTAAGTGATTCTCCTTCCTCAGCCACCCAAGCAGCTGGGATTACAGGCACACCACCACGCCCAGCTAATATTTTTTATCTTTAGTAGAGACAGGGTTTCACCACCTTGGCCAGGATGGTCTTGAGCTCCTGACCTTGTGATCCACCCACCTCGGCCTCCCAAAGTGCTGGGATTACAGGCATGAGCCACTGAGCCCAGCCAACATTCAGTAAATTTTTATACATAATAATTTAAAATTCAGAAATTATGGCTTCCAATCACATTCCTATATCTTTTTTTGTTTGTTTGTTTGTTTGTTTTTGAGACAGAGTCTCACTTTGTCACCCAGGCTGGAGTGCAGTGGCATTATCTTGGCTCACTATAACCTCCGTCTCCCGGGTTGAAGTGATTCTTCTGCCTCAGCATCCCAAGTAGCTGGGACTACAGGTGTGCACCACCATGCCTGGCTAATTTTTGTATTTTTAGTACAGACAGGGTTTCACCATATTGGCCAGGCAGGTCTCGAACTCCTGACCTCTTGATCCACCTGCTTCGGCCTCCCAAAGTGCTGGGATTACAGGTGTGAGCCACTGCACCTGGCCAACCACATGCCTATATGATCTTTATCATAACTGGCATAATCTTCCTGTAGTTACCAAAAGGTTAAAAAAAATGAAATAAAACTTTTGACAACAATAGTCACCAAATTATTTGTTTTAAGTTCTCTGAACAAATGATTACTAAATAAGTCATTTCACTGTGTTACTCAATAGTATATTGTTATCTTGATTAAAGAAAATAGTTTAACATTGGTGGCAGGATAACATTTCATTTATTGCACATCAGTGTCAAAACATTGAAAACCATTTAGTTTATTAATTAAAACTAAGTTCACACATAGTCTAAGTAAGGCATTCCAAAATCCACTATATTCTTCTTGGTGAAAATACAGTCACAAACACTGAATAAGCATTATTTTTTCTCTGATGTAATTATCTTAGATACTTCCTTTCTCCATTTTTAAAGACTAAGGTTAATTATTTAAGAAACATTGATTTAAAACACATTAAAAACCTCTCATGGAGGTGTTATCTTTACTTTTCTCTGGTATCTGTAATTTTTTAAAAAATTATCACACTGAATGATATTCAAGACTTTAAACTTTTACTATAATACACTGGTATTTTAATAGACTGGCCAGCTTTTTTATCCTTCAAGGAGAGATGATTGGTAAAATTATTTATTTCAGAAATTCAGGATTTTTCACTCTTGCTTTAATAGAGAAGAATAACTTCCAGAACACCTCCCGCATGCAGACTTTAAGTAAACCACAAAGAGGATCTCTCCTTAAATTTGTTTTTTCTTTTTTTTTTTTTTTTGAGACAGAGTTTCACTCCTGTTGCCCAGGCTGGAGTGCAGTGATGCAATCCCTGCTCACTGAAACTTCCGCCTCCTGGGTTCAAGCGATTCTCCTGACTCAGCCTCCCAAGTAGCTGGGATTACAGGTGCCTGCCACCACCTCTGGCTAATTTTTTGTATTTTTAGTAGAGATGAGGTTTCACTATGTTGGCCAGGCTAATCTTGAACTCCTGGCCTCAGGTGATCCACCTGACTCGGCCTTCCAAAGTTCTGGGATTACAGGCATGAGCCACAGTGCCTGGCAGTTTTATTTTTATTTTTATTTCTTAATTTTACGTTTTCCATGAAGGTTCCATGGAGAAATTCATGTAGAATGGCCTCTCCCAGCTCTGATGCAGCAACAGTAGGTCACATGTTTTCATATAAACACTAGGAATGTAGGGACAGGGTCAACTGAATTGAAAGTTGAATTACATCAATAATAGTTGTTTCTAAAAAAAAAAAAAAGCAAATAATGACAATACAAAACGAGTATCCATTGATATATAATTATACCTGTCCAAATACAAAGCCCTTGCTTCACTGAAACATATAAATAAATTATCTAATTGTTTTGACTTTAGATTAGTCTCTATATTAGATATTCTTGTTTAATGTAAAGTTTTAAAATTTTAGTGCCTTTGTACTTTCTCGTGGAAATTCTCCGATGTTTATTTAGACTTGATTTTTGAATACTTCCTCACATTTATTGCATCTGAAAAGTTTCCCTATGGAAGAATTCCGTATGAATTCTGGTTATTTCTAAGGTTTATATTTTAAATCAAACTCCTTCTACATCCATTACGTGTATAGTGTTTCTCTAGCATGAATTATCTGATGTTGAGTAAAGTGTGAACAATAAAGGCTTTGCCACGTTTTTTACACTGTATTTAAAATAGCACATAGAAAGCAAATCTGTTTTATTCATCAAGACAAATTAATAATCTGTTTTCCATTTTAAAGAAAGTGTGACGGTCTTTTTTCCAGCTAGTCGCCATCAGTTATAGAGACAGCTCAGGGTCCCTGAGTGCTGGAAAAGGGGTCCTGTGCCCACTCAGATATCTAAGAAGGTTCTGGTTGGGATTCATTCATTTAACACAGAAATATTAAGCACTTCATTTTGTGTGGTTACTTTTCTAGAACCTTGGCATAATTCAATGACTACAGCATACAGATCTCTGGGCCGCAATTCTGTTCAAGGAGTTAGACACTCCTTGGGGGAAATACAAAGACCATGGTTGGGAAGAGGCAGAAAGAACCCTGGGCCTCATGCGTCTTATGATTCCCATGAGAAGGCTGGGGTCTGGGTGTTCTGCAGAATAAAAGGAGTCAAAGAGAGCTGCGGATGGGCCTCAGGCCCCCTGCCAAGGAGAGAGGAGGCTGGAGCTCCCAGCCAGCCCTTGACAGACCCATCTCCATTACAGTCACATCCCAGCTCTGCCTGTCCCCCTCTATCCCACGTCTAAGGGGCCCAGAACTGGAGTTATAATGAGCAGCCTGCTTCTCACAACCCTCCTTCTGCGGGTGCCATAGACGGGCCTGGGGGGCAGCATGCCTTCCGGTAGTGGAGGGCACCAGTTAAAGATGCTAAAGTCCCCTCTCTGCCTTGGGCGTCTCAGCCTGCACCATTGTGCTCTGCCTGGCTGTGACCCCTGTGGCCAGCGCCTCCTCAAAGCTCCTGGAGAGCAGCAGGTGAAGAAAGACTCAGCCAGCACAAGGCAAAGGCCTGGGTTCAGCGGGTTGAGGCTTTGAGGAGGCGGAACGGGCGCCTGGGTGGAAAGTGGTTGCCAGGTGTGAGTGGCACTGTGGGGCCAGTGCCTGGTTTTGCTGCCCCCGCTTCCTGAAGATGGCGGCTGGAGCCACCTGGGTGCAGCAGTTGATGTGGCACCTGCAGGGGCAGAACCGACACCCAACCGTGGGGACACTGCAGGAAGCCGGCACGGAGACGTCTATCTCCTCTGTCCCCAGGCCCTAGTTTCTGGCCAGCTTTGGCCAAAGCAAGACGTTGGACTTTGGAGGGTGAGTGTGAGTGTGTGAGCTCATGTCCAGCCCCCCCCAGTGCTCGGCACAACAAGGTGACACCCTCTAGTGGCACCACTGCCCCCACCCTGCTTTCCTACCTGGCGAGCTAATGGGTCTCCCCCCAAGGGGTGCTGAATGCAAGGAGGAGGGTAGCGGGCCAATGTCCCAGGGCTGTGGGGCCCCTGGCTGTCAAGGTCAGGTGGAATGTGGTGGGTCATCGAGAAGGGTTTGTGGGCTCAGCCGGGGAAGGGTATGCCAACCCCAACCTGCAGGGGTACCATGGTACCCATAATGCAGTGCCTATAGTACGCGGCCGGGCTAAGCGCTCCGTGAGCCACCTGCTCCTCACATGCACTCCAGGCTCCAGGCAGTAAGCAGAGAGAAGTGGCCTGGTGGGCAGCTGCCGGGCACCTGCACCCTGGGGACAGCCAATTCCTAGGGGGACCGAGGCATCCTCATCCCTAGCCTGGCAGCTTTGCAGGAAGGCTGTTGCCTGACAAGTGAAAGGGGAGGGTCTGGGGAGGGGCAGTGGCCCAGTCAACTTGAGTGATTTCCAAGTGAATGAACTGGGGTCCCGCTGCCTCTGGCTCAGGCTTGTGGCGGAATCTGCCTGGACCTCAGGGGCTCCAGGCTGCCAGCTGACTGTCGAGGCTCTAGGCGCCTCCTCCAGACCTCAGATTCCTCAGCTGTCTGAGAGGACTGATAGGGCATCATATGGCAGGGGTGTTTCAGGATTGGGCCAGATGATCCCCTGTAATCTCTTATTACCCCCTCCCTCCCCTCCACTTTCCTTCACCCCACCTCCTATTTTTTTTTTTTTTTTTTTGCCTATTCTGAGTTTGTCATGAGACTTTGTGGAATGTCTCTGGTGGGGAGGTAGGAAAGGTGAAACCCTTACCCTTGGCTTCAGGATTCCTCCCAGGCACCCCCTCCTCTTAGACTTTTTTAAAGCACAGACCTAGCACCATTTCCTGTACCTCAGAGAGCTGCAGAGAACTTCATGTGTTTCCAAAACCAGAACACTTTGATGCTGACTCCAGACCCTTATCTCACCCCAAAACCCAAATGCCTTGGGGCAGCCAGCTTCAGACAGGAGTGAATTTGATGCTCATTCTCTGGGATTGACCCAAGGCTTATATAATGGAGCACATCTGCCCCCGTGTTTTGGGGGAGTCAACGGTAGTGACCCAGAACTGTGAACACCATTCCCCACACAGAGCACAGGGAACGCAGCCCTCTCCAGCAGGCTGGCCTGGCCGTGGCCTGATGCACATCAGTCCTGAGGCAAGAGACCCAAGGCAGGAAATGTCTCTTGTGCACCCCCTTTCACAATGCAGCCATTTAACTGGGGGTGGTGCCTCTGTGGGTCCTCCAGCCTTCAGAGTGGGATTGTTACCCTGGGCCACCAAGGGAAGCGGAAGCACAGGGCCAGTGGGTGGCAAAGTTAGAGACTCTGTGATTGGGAAATATCACCTTAGACCCAGCACGGCCCGTTCAGGACATAGCGCCTCTTGGGCTCCATCCATGGGCTGTTCTTTCCATGGGGTGCTTTGGTTGCAGTCAGCACCCTGTGGGGTGGGGGTGGAGCACCAGGAGGAGCAAGTGTTATGGGATCCACAGGGGGAAGGAGGGGATATTCCCCCTTTGCCCCACCCTGGGCACAAAAGCTTTGTTCTCTGATGTGTGTGGGCATCAGGGCCTGTGTGGGTATGGGTGGGGTTGCCTCTTTTCTTGACCAAGAAAGAACCATTTCTGGGTCTCCTGGGAGGCTTATGGGCACTACATGTACCTGGGAGCTGAGTGGAGTGTGTGAGAGCTCTGCAGGACTCTCCCCTGCTGCCTCCTCTCCAGTGGGAGCCAGGCCATGTGCTCTTAGTGCCGACTCACGCCCAGGCCCACGCTGCCCTTCACTCAGCAGGCCCCTCCCTGACTCCCCCAGCTCAGCTCCTTTTGGGTCTCCTGAGGACCTTGTGGGCCCTGGGATAGAATCACAGAAGTTGACAGCTCTGCTGCCTGCCTCTGCCTGAAGTCAGAGTCCCTCGTGGGCAGGGTGGGTGGGCAGGTCAGGGCTCAGCTTTTGGCTGAGTACAGGGTCCTTTTTTCATGCCACACTGATGGAAACACTGGGCAGGGCTGGCCTGGGGGCTGCTCTGTGGCTCCCCTAGTCTGTCACTGGACCAGGTTGAAGGCAGTATTTGCGCAGATGGCTTCACCTGTTGTCACCATCCAGACACTAGAACCAACTGGCTGTTGCTCTTGGGCCAGGGTCTTGGGCTGAGGCTGTCATGACCAGCATGTTCTCTGCCATGTGGGGGCCTCAGGCAGCTCCCAGTGCTGAGTGGTCCCCAAAAGACATGATAGCCAGTACTGGAAGGCTGGAAGTCAGGACAGGAGTACATCTGACTCTGGGGCTTCCAGAAAGCTGGCCCTGAGCTGTGGCCCCTGCAAAAGACAGGCTCCTCCGAGATCATACCACTGCACTCCAGCGTGGGTGACAGAGCAAGACTCCATCTCGATAAATAGATAAATAAAAAAGACAGGCTCTTGTGGATATTTCAGGGGAAAAAAGTGAGTCCTTCTGGCTGGCAGGATTCTTGTGATCACTGGGCAGGTAGGGCTGGCTTAGGTAGGTCAGGCACAATTGGGCCTGGCAGAGGAGCCAGGGAATGGTGTGGCCAGAATGGACAGCTGGACCTTTGAATCTAGGCCATACATAGGCAGAATAACAAGTGATGGTGCAGCCAGCTCAGGCGGGTCTAGGTCAGGGCACCTGCCAGGTAGGAACATGCACCCCTGCCCCAGACTCCAATCCCAGACCACCTGCCTGCACTGGGCATTGTCTAGTCTCGGCAGAAAGGCCTGGGGGTGATGATCAGGTGGTGTGTCCCTGGGTCTCAGGCCTCAGTGGCTCCCTAGGAACTGGGCAGTCACTGGGCACCGGCAGGGGCCCAGGGACCACTTGTGTGCATCTGCCCATGGGTTGTGTTCCCACCCCAGCTTCTCAGCCCTCACTGGGAGAGGCCAGGGCTCCCTGCCTGCTCTGTTTCCAGCTCTGACCCCTCACCTGGTGACTCTGATGACTTCCTCACTCCAGCCTGGGTCCTCCTCTGTTAGACACGGGTCCCAGGCTTCCTGCAGACAGAAACCAACCACCAGCCACACCTTGTGGGCCCACCTGGACCTCGTTACCCCACTGACCAGTGAGACCCAACTGGCCAGTACTGGTGTCCTATTTGTATACTGCCCTTTTACCCAGTGTGTTTTCTGTAATGACTGCTGTGTGGAGCGTCCATATAAGTGCAGAATACAGCATGTCCTCTATCCCACAGAGCCCCCACCATGGTGCCCCTGGGGATGGTCATGCCTTGCTCAACTTGGTGTAAATGGCTGCTGTTGGCCGGGTGCAGTGGCTCACACCTGTAATCCTAGCACTTGGGAGGCCAAGGCGAGTGGATCACCTGTAGTCGGGAGTTCAAGACCAGCCTGGCCAACATGGCAAAACCTCATCTCTACTAAAAATATAAAAATTAGGCTGGGTGCAGTGGCTCATGCCTATAAACCCAGCACTTTGGGAGGCCAAAGCAGGCGGAGCACGAGGTCGGGAGTTTGAGACCAGTCTGGCCAATATGGTGAAACCCTGTCTCTCCTAAAATTACAAAATTAGCCAGGCATGGTGGTGCACCCCTGTAATCCCAGCTACTCAGGAGGCTGAGGCAGGAGAATTGCTTGAGCCCGGCAGGTGGAGGTTGCAATGAGCCGAGATCACACCACTGCACTCCAGCCTGGGCGACAGAGCAAGACTCTGTCTCAAAAATAAAAAATAAATAAAAAATAAAAATCAATGGCTGTGGTAGCATGCACTGTTGAGCGCCATTGATCCACATGGCTGCCCAACCCTGCATCTCCTTCCTTTTCGTTGCTGAGGTCTTTTCTGTTCCCCTGCTCTTCACCTGAACTGCTCTTGAAGCCAAGATGAGGGATAAGTAGGGTGGTGCTGGCAGGGACCCCTCCTGGGGTAAATCTCAGCTGTGAGGGGGCTGGGCTCACCCCCTCCTGTCATCTCCTCCTCTGAGCTTCATTTCTGCCAGAGGTCATCAAGGTGCAGCCTGTCCCTGCCTGCTTTCCTGTCTCCCATGAGCCAAGGATGAATTTTACATTTCCAAATGGTCGAACAAACCAAAAGAAGAATCATACTTGATATTTTGAAATTGGAGTTTTCAGTGCCTGTAAGGAAAGTTCTATGAGATTGCAGCCATGCACCTTCATTCACAGGTTGTCTGCGGGAGGCTGCTGTCACGCTGCAACTGCAGATTTGAGTCATTGCAATCGACATGGGTTGGCAAAGCTGCAAATACTGAACCCTAGCCATTTTGAGGAAGAGTTTTTAGACCCTGGTTTGAGAATTCTTTGGTGGGACTCCAGGCTCTGGGTCAG
Source organism: Pan paniscus (assembly GCF_029289425.2). Classification (NCBI taxonomy): domain Eukaryota; kingdom Metazoa; phylum Chordata; class Mammalia; order Primates; family Hominidae; genus Pan; species Pan paniscus. Next base: position 78,879,009 of record NC_073255.2, on the reverse strand, counting down.
AGTCTTCCCCACTCAGGGCTGCTTTGACCTTCACTGGGGTGTCTGCCAAGTGGGGGTGCCATTTGCCTGTTGTGCAGGTGTTAAGCCCCAGAGCATCAAATATTGGGGTGCCTGCCTCATGCTCACCCACATCACCTGCAGAGGTCCTGGGATCTAATCCCAACCAGCAGGAGCAATTGGTCTTTGGTAACAGAGACACCATGGAGCTAAGTTGCCACCCACATCAAGGTTGTTCCCTGGGGCTCACTCTCTAGGTCAAGGATGGTACAGGGCTGATGTCCTGAATCACATTCTGGTGGAGCCTCAGACACTACAGGTGCTGGATGAGCTGCTGGCCTGCTGGGATAGGGGCGGCCGCTGGCAGAAATGGTTGTAGCTTCAGGACATTAAGGCAGCTGTGAGGCTACCAGGAGTCACACCTCAGGTCTCCCTCCCGGTACCTGCCCAGCTGGAATATTTGTGCCCCAGGGGTCACTATGCAACAGGACCTGACACTGGCCAGGGAGCTATGGCCACAGGCTCTCTGTAGCTGGCCACAAAAAAGTATTTTCCTCCCCTCTGCTAATTTACTGGGTCCTCTTCTCTCATTCTCATTTAACCACTTCATTGCCTGAAAGCAGACCCAAAATTGCTCCTTGGGCTGAAAATAGTCATTTTTTCCAGCCACCTGGAGTGGCTACATCTCCTGGAGAACTTTGATTTTCTAGACACAGAGGGAAGGACAGGATACTCACAGGGCCTGGGTGGAAGATGCTCAAGGGGCCTTGTGGGGAAGGGAGGGAGCAGGGGCCCAGCCTCTTGGGGCCTTTCTCTTAAGAGGCTCCTTCCTCTCCTCCAATCCCATGCCGCCCCAGTCTGTTCTCAGAGTTAGATACAAGCAGCCCTCCTCCAAAGATTGGTCCTTGATTTCCGTCCCCTATTCACACACTTTATTGAGATGGGTCTCCTCTTTCTCTGTGTGTCAAACCCTCCCAATATATCTAAAATGAAGAGAATGGAGCCAGGCAGTGTGCTGCCCAGGGAATCCTCTAACCCCTGGCCCGTGGATAAACCCCATCCCCACTCCCTCTCATGCTGCACCACCACCAGCGCCAGCAGGGTCAGGTGTTGGTATCAGGATGATGCAGGCCTCACTAAATGAGTTAGGGAGGAGTCCCTCTTTGTCAATTGCTTGGAATACTTTCAGAAGAGAAATGGTACCAGCTCCTCTTTGTACCTCTGGTAGAATTAGGCTGTGAAAACATCTGGTCCTGGGTTTTTCTGGTTAGCATGCTATTTATTACTGCCTCAATTTTAGAACTTGTCATTGGCTTATTCAAAGATTCAACTTCTTTCAAAAAAAAGTTCAACAACAACAGATAAATCTAGAATTTAATAACAGATGTACCATAGTTCTTGAAGTATAATTTTTTACTCTCCCCAGTCTGCCATTTTACTAAAGACAAATCATGGTATGACCAAGTTGCTTTATTATACTTGGCCTGATTATTTGTACGAAGTGCAGCAAGAATAATTATTTTTACATAGGTTTTAAAAATTGGATTTGATGAAACTGTTCCATAAAATGAATCTCAGATAAGACTTTTTAAAGCTGAGCCAGTCATGAGTCTATACCCTCAAATATGAGTTGCATAAATTTCTTTTTTGATATCACGGGATAACTTGGGGCTCATGAACCTGTCAAAAAGTGACATTATTTACTTACCCCAGGTTAGGAACCCTGTATAGGGACTGTGTAGACAAGGCATAAAGCCAGTTTTCCCAAGGGGCTTTTATTGGCTCTATAAGTCAAGTTTGATTCCTTAAAGGAAAGCACGTCATTCCAGCCAAAGCCTTGGCAAAATAACTAATTTCTCCAACAGTGTCCTGTTGCAGAAGAAAACATTATTTTGCACTTATACAAATTATATTGCCATAAGTTAAGAATACTCACAAATAGTTTCCAAATTCTGGAGAAAACAGATAGAAACAAATGTGCTCCAAATTTTGTTTACAGAAATATATTTTACTCAATTGCTAAAAGCTGTAAATAGCTCAAAATAAAAGTTTCCAGGACTCTGAAAAACAAAACAATGGATCACCAATATTTTAAGCAAAGTCAAAAAGATTACTTTAGTCTTACATTAGTTCACTCCACGCAGTTATCTCCTGTTCTGCTTGATATTGATGAACATTTCAGCTCTCCATGAGAGTTCTGAAAGTTTTTTTCTTTATTCTATTGCCAAAATTTCCAAAGTTATCAGAAACCTGCATTTAAGAGCACCTGTCAACGTCCTAAACCTGATTATAAATCACCTTTCAAAGAGGATTAAAACAAGACAACAATTGTCTGTGGATGACAAAGAAATCTTAGGACAGCCACTATTAAAGCTACAATTGACAGATTTTGGTTACTTCTGTTGCATACAATGATTTTACATAACAATTATTACTATTAATAACATACACTAAGTTATATTGGAATTATGGGAGTTTTCCCTTTTTTTGAATCACATACCAATAACATGTTTATACAAATACAGCCCAAGGAAAACCAAACACCATTTCATATTTGACAATATTTTCTTTCTTTCCTTTTTTTTTTGTTTTTGAGATAGAGTATCACTCTTGTTGCCCAGACTGGAGTGCAATGCTGCAATCTCTGCTTACTGCAACCTCCGTCTCCTGGGTTCAAGTGATTCTCCTGCCTCAGCCTCCCGAGTAGCTGGGATTACAGGTGCATGCCACCACGCCTGGCTAATTTTTTTGTATTTTTAGTAGAGACAGGGTTTCACCATGTTGTCCAAGCTGGTCTCTAACTTCTGATCTCAGGTGATCCACCCTCCTTGACCTCCCAAAGTGCTCGGATTACAGGTGTGAGCCACTGCACCCGGCCTGACAATGCTTTCTGACATTTCCTCCTGTTTGATTTTTATACAAAATAAGCCAAATGTCATTTTTGTATTTTAGAGGACCTAATATCTAAAAGATATTTAGGTAAGAAAAATACATAATTTATAATTTGATTTTTTAAAGGTTTGTCAAATATCAAATCCCAGGTTATCATAAGTCACTCACTAACCAAAATGATAACTCAAAAATTTTAAAAAGACAAAAACCTTTACTCACTAATAGAGGGAAGACTTCACTTTCCACACAATCTTTTTTTCCTTTCCTTTTGCTCCAGTTTATTCAAAAGGGCAGATAAAAATATTTCATTTTAAAAATATTACATGAAAATCTTGTTCATGAAAAAAAGCTAAATCTCACCCTTGCATTAATGTACTATTGATGTCAAACCTAATTCTTAATAAAACCTTATAGACAAATCTATCTAGTCTTAATCAGTTTGACAATAAGGTAAGATTCCTATAACCCTTTTATAATACTTTACAATTTTTGTGAAAGAGCAGAGTAGTGCTCTAAAGAAAACCAGTTGTACTTTTATTCCAGTGTTCAATTTATAAAAAACTGAATACCCCTTTAACTTTAGCCAATATGTTAACACACAGAATTTCTTTTACCAGATGTAAATTTTTACGAACTTTTCACAACTTGGTTAATCCTTCAGCTCTGTTTTATCTAATTTAAAACAATCCTTTGATCCTTTAATTTAGGACAAAAGTAATCTACATTCCCATGACTTCTTGTAATCTTTTACCGAAAACACATTTGACTTTTTTTACATACCTAGCGTGTAAAACTGTTTTTATTTCCCAATGATTACTAAAGTGATGTAAACTAAAATACACCATGGTTTCTATTTTTCTGATAAAATATTTGATTTGAGCTCTTATTATTTTTAAACCAATTAATCAAATCTCCTTCATATTACACACACAACACATATAAACACACAGCTGGAAGAAGATCAAGTACCTGTAAGATTTTTCATTTGTCAGTTTCTCAATTGGATTACCACCCTGGCTTCAAGATGGATCCATAGGAGAAATAGGACCAGGAAAGCAAAAACTAAGCAATTTCTACAGCTTAATAAGTAGGCACAGCTGGAAGGCAAAACAGATTCCCCCCCCCCCAGATTAAGACTCCTATTTTCATACTAGAACCTGGATCCCAAAAAGAGGGAATCAGCCCATCTCCCATTGGCATCTTACCTGTCAGTGGGGGGCGGGGACATTTCCATGCCTTCTAGGTGGCCAAGAGCACACTTCTCTGATTCAAATATGCAAAAAGCCAAGTATCCCCCCATAGCTGCCATTAGCCATCCCTGAATGTATATTTCCTACCTACTTATTACATATCTAAATTTTTTCATAACGTGAAGTAATTTCTGATACCCCAGAAAGTAAAAACCATCAGATAATGCAAAGCAAAAATGGAACAGAGCCTTAGACTTTGAGAGGGATCTATCCACTTCTAATTCCTGGAGTTTCATGAAGAAAACAGATGTTTTTCCCAAAATGCCTATTGTGGCACCTCCTCTGTTTTTTCTAAGGACTTCTAGCTGTTGGAGCTTGAATATCTGCAATTAATTAAGCTGACTTTTGGGCCAGGTGTGGTGGCTCATGCCTGTAATCCCAGCACTTTGTGAGACCAAGGCAGGCAGATCAATTGAGGTCAGGAATTCAAGACCAGCCTGGCCAACATGGTGAAACCCCGTCTCTACTAAAAGTAGAAAAATTAGCCGTGTGTGGTGGTGGGTGTCTGTAATCCCTGCTACTCAGGAGGCTGAGGCAGGGGAATTGCTTGATCCCTGGAGGTGGAGGTTGCAGCGAGCCAAGATTGCACCATTGCACTCCAGCCTGAGTGACAGACCAAGACTCCATCTCAAAATAAATAAATAAAATAATAATAATAATTAAGCCAGCTTTTAACCATGATGCTCTTTCTGAAAACATGTATTTAATTCTCTCATTGCTTGACTTTAGCCATGCCAAATTGCCAATATTTCTGGCTTTTGAACTTTACTAACATAACGTCACAGGTGAAACAAATAAGCCTTTTTTTGTTTTGTTTGTTTTGTTTTGTTTTGTGATGGAGTCTCCCACTGTCGCCCAGGCTGGAGTGCAGTGACCAAACTTGGCTCACTGAAACCTCCACCTCCTGAAACCAATAAGCTTTAACTAAGGTTAAGAACCTAACCACAAGTGTACAAAGTATTTTCAAAAAGGTGGCAAAGCAGTTTTTACAAAATCTAGAATCTTCAAAGGTAGCTCAGAGAAAGGAAAATCCAAAATGTTTCATGGAGGGGAAGAGAATCAACAAATGTTCACACAGATATCAAATCAGAAAGGACTCATCTCCTAAGCTAGAAATTGAACCCTGAACCCAGGCTGCCACTGTGAGACAGCAAAGCCCAGCTACTGAGCTACAGCACTGAGCAGTCTCCGTTGGAGTCTCCCAGAAGAAGCCTCCAGCAGCCAATTTTGAGCTTGCAAAGGTTTTTAACTGCTCAAGATCATTTTTAGAGTTAAGTATAACATAAATTTCAAAATTTATGTATGCCGGATGGTAGAAACCAAGAGAAAATACTGCCACATGGCTACAAGGTCAAGCTCCCAAGAACATAAAACAAGAGGGAAATTTCATCCATTGTTTTGTTGTTGTTGTTGTTGTTGTTTGTTTCAGGGACTTCTTTTTTGTTTCTTTGGGAGTATTTTTTTTTTGAGACTGAGACTTGCTCTGTGTCCCAGGCTGGAGCGCAGTAGCGTGAACTCAGCTCACTGCAACCTCTGCCTCCCAGGTTCAAGCAATTCTCCCTGCCTCAGCCTCCTGAGTAGCTGAAACTGCAAGCGTCTGCCACCACCCTGGCTAATTTTTGTATTTTTTGTAGAGACGAGGTTTTGCCATGTTGGCCAGGCTGGTCTTCAACTCCTGACCTCAGGTGATCTGCCCACCTCGGCCTCCCAAAGTGCTGAGATTACAGGCGTGAGTCACCATGCCTGGCCTGTTTCAGGGACTTCTGACCAGAAGTTTCAACATGTGATCTCTGCGCAAGATGGTGGCCTAGAGTAACAGAAAAGATAGGAAAGGAAAGAGAGAGAGAGAGAGAGAGAGATTGCCTATGGCAGGGCAGGAAAGGTGAGGAGCTCAGGAAAGCCAGAGAAAGACCCAAGCATTGCACCGAATCAAAAGTTTAGGTGGCCGCTTGTTGGTTGTGAAAGAATCTTTTTTGCAGTCCCATCTGCTCTCAAGTTTCCCACTTTAGGGAGGAAAAATCTCCACATGTTCCATGATTCTGTACTCACCTAATTCTGTCAGCCACAGCCATTAGCAAAAAGTGCAAGGCAACTTAATACAAAGACAAGGCCTGGTTCGGTGGCTCATGCCTGTAATCCCAGCACTTTGGGAGGCTGAGGCAGGTGGATCAGCTGAGATCAGGAGTTTGAGACCAGCCTGGCCAACATGGTGAAACCCTGTCTCTACTAAAAATACAAAAATTAGCCAGGTGTGGTGGTGGGCGCCTGTAATCCCAGCTATTTGGGAGGCTGAGGAAGGAGAATCACTTGAACCTGGGAGGTGGAGGTTGCAGTGAGCCAAGATCTCACCACTGCACTCCAGCCTGAGTGACAAGAGTGAGACTCTGTCTCAAAACAAACAAAAAAACAAACAAACACAAAGACAGCAATGGTTAATATTCCATAATGCCAAATCTAATCTTAACTGAGAGGGACTTTACTGAGAGGGGCCTCTAACCCCCTAAATCTTAGGAAAGACTCTAACCTTTCTAAGCTGCACCTCAAACACAAGTTTTTCAAGTGTTCTTGCCTTTTACTAAAAGGGACCTTTTATCTTATCTGTCTTAGGAGACACTCTAACTCCACTAAATTGGGCTACTAACCCGATCCCATTCTTTACCCGGGTATGCCACCACTTACAAAAAGTTAGCCAATTGGTAATTCAGTCTATTTCCTTTGAGCTGCGGGTTTCCTTAGTATCATCCTTTTGTAATTCACTGAAAAGAAGCTTCCAGAAATGGCCCCAATTCAGAAACGAAGATTGGGTTCTTGGATCTCGTACAAGAAATAATTTAGAGCCAGGGGTAGTGGCTTATGCCTGTAATCCCGGCAATTTGGGAGGCAGAGGCGGGAGGATCACTTGAGGTCAGGAGTTCGAGACCAGCCTCGCAACATGGTGAAACCCAATCTCTACTAAAAGTAAAAAAATTAGCCAGGCATGGTGGCGCATGCCTGTAATCCCAGCTACTCCAGAGGCTGAGGCAGGAGAATCTCTTGAACTCAGGAGGTAGATGTTGTAGTGAGCCAAGATGGCGCCACTGCACTCCAGCCTGGGTGACAGAGCAGGATGCTGTCTCAAAGACAAAAAAAAAAAAAAAGATAGAAGAAAGAGTTTTGGGTGAGTCTGCAGTGCAAAGCAAAAGCAAATTTATTGGGAAAGTAGAGGAATAAAAGAATAGCTACTCTCCAGGCAGAGCAGCAATGTGGGCCGCTCAACTAAGGATACTTAACAGTTACTTCTTGATTATATGCTAACCAAGGGGTGGATTATTCATGAGTTTTACAAGAAAGACGTGGGCAATTCCCAGAACTGAGTGTTTCTCTTCTTTTTAGACCATGTAAGGTAACTTTCTGATGTTGCCATGGCATTCGTTAACTGTCATGGCGCTGGTGGGAATGTCTTTCACATGCTGATGCATTATAATTAGCGTGTAGTGATTCCTGAGGACAACCAGAGGTCCCTTTCATTCCCACCTTGGTTTTGGTGGATTTTTGTGGCTTCTTTACTGCAAACTGTTTTATCAGCAAGGTCTTTGTAAAATGGATCTTGTGCCAATCTTCTATTTATCCTGTGACTTAGAAAGCCGGGCCTCATGGAAATGCAGTCCTGTAGGTCTCAGCCCCATTTTACCCAGCACCTATTCCAGATGCAGTTTCTCTGCTTCAGACGCCTCTGACATAGCTACAGGGCGCTGGAATGTGGCTAGTGTGAACTGCAATGTGCTAGAAAGGTAAAATACAAGAGTACATTCAGAGATTTAGCTTCAAAAATGTATATGCTTTATTAACCATTACATAGTAATCACATATTAAAATAATAATATTTTGGATATATTGGGCTGATTAAGTTGTTGCAATCAATTCCACCTGTTATTCCACCTGTTTCTTTCTTTTTTATTTTGAGACAGAGTTTCTCTGTCACCAGGCTGGGGTGCTGTGGTGTGATCTCAGCTCACTGCAACCTCTGCCTCTTGGGTTCAAGCGATTCTCCTGTCTCAGCCTCCCTAGTAGCTGGCATCACAAATGCCTGTCACCACGCCCAGCTAATTTTTCTACTTTTGGTAGAGCAGGGGTTTCATCATGTAAGCCAGGCTGGTCTCGAACTCCTGACTTCAGGTGGTTCCCCACCTCGGCCTCTCAAAGTGCTGGGATTACAGGCGTGAGCCACTGCGCCCGGCCCCACTTTTTTTTTTATTATTTTTAACATTTGGCTACTAGAAAATTAAAAATTTACATGTGGCTCATATTTTACTGCAGAGGATTGCCTCCCTTCTGAAATCTCAGGCTGTCCGCATGTATTAGTCCGTTTTCACACTGCTACAGACAAATAGCTCAAACTGCGTAATTTTTTTTTTAAAGTAAATTGAATCATAGTCCTACATGGCTGCAGAATCCTTGGGAAACTTGAATTCATGACCATGACAGAAGGTGAAGGGAAAGCAAGGCACATCTTACATGGTGGAAAAAGAGAGAGAACCGGGGAGGACGTGCCACATTTTTAAACCGTCAGGTGTCTTGAGAGCTCCCTTACTACTACCAGAACAGCATGAGGATAATCCACACCAATGATCCAATCACCTCCTGCCCGGTCCCTGCCCTGACAAATGGGAATTACAATTTTTCTTTTCTTTCAGAGGAAGTCTCTCTGTGTCACCCAGGCTGCAGTGCAATGGCGCCATCTCGGCTCACTGCAACCTCCACCCCCTGGGTTCAAGCAATTCTCCTGCCTCAGTCTCCCGAGTAGCCGGGACTAACAGGCACGCTGCCACGCCTGGCTAATTTTTGTATTTTTAGTATTGACGGGGTTTCACCGTATTTGCCAGGCCTGTCTCGAACTCCTGAACCAGTGACCTGCCCGCCTCGGCCTCCGAAAGTGCTGGGATTATAGGTGTGAGCCACCGCACATGGACGGGAATTACAATTTGAGATTAGATTTGGGTGGAGCCAGAAAGTCACACCATATCACTGCAAAGGATCCGCAGCAAGGAAGGGCATAAAATCCTAAATTTTAAAATAATTGTCATTATTTCAATTTATGAATAAATATTATATATCATTTATAAATGCGTATGACATTATACACAAGGTTAAATGCAAATATCCTCTGAAGTTGGCCTGGCTCAGATCAAGGAAGAAGCCCTGCCTGTGAAGGCTGCAGCCTAGGCTGTTATTTTTGCTTCCCTCAGCCCAGTGTCTGATCAAATATTCCCTCACTCAGGGCATGAAGGGTGGGGCCTGAAACCTTATCCAATCAGGAGTTGTGGTCTAGAAACTGTCCAATCAGGCATGCAGCTGGAAAGAACAGGCTACTTCCGTAATTTTGCGGGTCTTTCGTGTTTTCTGCGTCCAGAGCTGCAGTTCTTCTCTTCACTGCTCTGTGTCCTCTGCTCCTAGAGGCCAAGCCTATGTGTCCTTGTGTCCTGCAGGTATCTGCAGATTTGTGGCTAAAAGACCGGGACCCCCTGGAAGCCGGGAAATGGTGAGTGCTGGGTCTGCCATCGTGAGAGAGGGGTGGGGGCTGGTTGGAACCGGCAGAAAGTGGCTGTAGCAGGTCCCAGACTTTCTCGCAGTCAGCTCCAGAGCCTGACGACCCAAATCGTCTTTGGCCCAGCTCGGCTCTCGTCCTCTCCAGCCGCAAGATGGTGCCTGGGCCAGCGCCTGGGACCCTGGGATTTCTGTCTTTTTCCTCTGCAGTGGCTTTACCCTGGACTGGAGGCCTCTCTGGTTTGCTCTGCACTCCCAGCGCCTCATCTCACCCAGATTGTACAGGGATGGGAAAGTCATCAGGGGAGAATCCTGACTCAGGGTGCAAGATTCATGAGTGGAAAGAGCTGTGGTCCTGGGGTCCTTAGTTCCTAATTTTTCCTTTTAGAGATGTATGGGAGTCACTCTAAAAATGAGAATCTGATCAAAGTGTGATTCAAGAATCATAGAGCGCCCAGCTATGGTTTGTGGGTTGTGATCCACGGGAGAGACTTGAAGAAAAGTCTGTTATAAGTTTCATGACGAAGCAAACCAGATTCAATAATTGGTTTGGTACAGTTATGTAGTTTATTTGTGAGATCCAGGTAAAAATTTCTTGGTTATGTCATCAGAGGTTAATTGGCAGGCTGTGGTTGCCTAGGCCTGAATATTTCCTTCAAGATAGTAATTTCCAAGAAATGCTTTTTTTTTTTTTTTTTTTTTTTTTTTTTGGGAGGGAGTCTCGCTCTGTCCTCCAGGCTGGAGTGCAGTGGTGCGATCTCACCTCATTACAACCTCCGCCTCCCAGGTTCAAGTAATTGTCCTGCCTTAGCCTCCCGAGTGGCTGGAATTACAGGTGTGTGCCACCAGGCCCAACTAATTTTTGTATTTGTAGTAGAGACGGGATTTCACCATGTTGGCCAGGTTGGTCTCCAACTTTTGGCCTCAGGTGATCTGCCTGCCTCAGCCTCCCAGTGGGCTGGGGTTACAGGTGTGAGCCACCGCACCCAGCCGATTTTTTTTTTTTTTTTTTTTTACCTTTTATTTTAGGTTCAGGGGTACATGTGCAGGTTTGTTGTATAGGTAAAATCATATCATGAAGTTTTTGTGCACAGATTATTTTATCACTCAGGTACTAAGCATAGTACCCAACAGATTTGTTTTCTGATTTTCTTCATCCTCTGATCCTCTACCCTGAACTGAGCCTCAGTGTCTGTTGTTCTCTTATTTGTGTCCACGTGTTCTCATTATTTTGCTCCCACTTATAAGTGACAACATACAGTTTTTATTTTCTGTTCCTGCACTAGTTTTCTAAAAATAACGGTCTCTAGTTCCATCGACGTTGCTGCAAAGGACATGATGTTGTTCTTTCTTATAGTTGCATCCTATTTCATGGTGTTTACATACCACATTTTCTTTATCCAGTCTACCATTGAAGACATACAGGATTATTTCTTGTTTTTGCTATTGTGAATCGTGCTGTAATAAACATATGCGTGCATGTGTGTTCATGGCAGAAAAACTTACATTCACTGGGTATATTCCCAATTGCGGGATTGGGAATGGTAATTCTGTTTTCAGGTTTTTGAAAAAATGCCAAGCTGCTTTTCTCAATGGTTAAATAAATTTATACTTTCACCAGCAGCATATAAGCATTCAATTTCTCCATAACCTCACAAGCATCTGTTTTTGTTTTTGTTTTTACTTTTTATTCTAATTGTTTGTATTTGAATTATTTCTTTTTTTCCCATTAGTCTAGTGTTTTATCTATCTTATTATGTTTACATAGAATCAACTTCTGGTTCCTTTGAATTTTTTTTTTTAAGACAGAGTTTCACTCTTACACGCAGGCTGGAGTGCAGTGGTGCGGTCTCAGCTCACTGCAACCTCTGCCTTCCAGTTTCAAGCAATTCTCCTGCCTCAGCCTCCCGAGTAGCTGGGATTACAGGCATGTGCCACCACGGCCAGCTAATTTTTGTGTTTTTAGTAGAGATGGGCTTTCACCATGTTGGCTAGGTTGGTCTCAAACTCCTGAACTCGTGATCTTCCCGCCCTGGCCTCCCAAAGTGCTGGGATTACAGGAGCGAGCCACAGCACATGCGTGGCCCATTGAACTTTTTATAGTTATTTATGTCTCAAACTTCTTCATTTCGGCTCTGATTTTGGTTATTTCTTGACTTTTGTGAGCTCTGAAGTTGGTTTGCTCTTACTTTTGAAATTCTTTTAATTGTAACATTAGATTTTTAAATTGAGATCTTTCTAACTTTTTGATGTGGATGTTCAGTGATATGCATTTTATTCTTAACACTGCCTTAGCTCTAACCCTGAGATTCTGGTATGTTGTATTTCGGTTGTAATTAGTTTCAAAAATTTTATTTCTGCCTTAATTTCATTATTTCCAAAATAGCCATTTGGAAGCTGATTATTCCATTTTTATGTAATTGCATCCTTTCACATGTTTTTTTTGTATTGAATTATTCTATACATTTTCTTTTTAAAATTAATGAGAAAGATAAGAAGAAATAAAAATGCTGTGCTCTTAATCTAAATGCTAAAAATTATTCAGCACTTAGTACCAACTCCCAAGGTGCTATGAAAATTAAATCACAAAATGTGTTATTCCCAGCGCAGTGTTCTGTGACATGCTCCTGAGCACACAGTACCTGCTTAATAAACGTTTTATTAGTACATGTGTACAGGTTTCCCAGGTGCAGATTCACTCAGACATTGCTGTCTTCTGTTGTCCCTGTAAACTTAAAAAAGCCAACAAAAATATAGCATTTCAGGGTGGAAATTGGTTGTTTTTATTTGTAGCAGAAGTATTAGTATTGTGACAAATGTGGTGGGTGTAAGGGACTCTGCTGTGCCTGCTTTCTCTTGCTAATGCTAATAATGTGTCTGGGAAAGCACAATCAGCATTTACAGGGGACTTGTTGAAAAAGCCCATTCCTGGACCCTTTTGGATCCTGCAGAATCACGTTGCATAGAGCGGGGCCAAGATTACCAAGTGATTTATAAACTTGAGGGGTTCAAGATACATTCAGGAGAGTTTAGTTCAACCTTTGCATCAAAGGAAGGCTGCACTGCCTGCCCTGTTTCAGTTTGGTAGGAAGAGGTCAGTGCGGTTCATGTTCCCATTACTCTAAAGAAAATTGCTGGTTTCTGATAGGGGAGGGCAGGGACAAAGAAACTTATATTTTAATAGCTGTGGAGAAGCTCATTGTTCTCTCATTGCTCTTAAATCTTTTCAGTTATAAACAACAAAAATGGGTGAATGTTTTCTGCAAGTCTCGGTCTTCCGCCCGTGGGTGTGTGTGGTGGTAGCAGGTGAATAGGTTGCACTTTAAAGTCATATTCTCAAGATGCAGGTTTGATATGTCCAGAGCATCTTATCTGAAAATACATTTCAGAGAAAGAGGAGGAAAAGAAACAAATCACTTTTTCTCAGGTGAGCATGTCTCAGATCAAGCGCAGTGTCCACTCTGCCTTTTGGAATGCCTTGTGTTCAGAACTTGCAAATTTTTACTTCTCTACTTGTGCTGTTGATCCCTAATGAATCTGTTTCAACTATTTTTTGTGATTTTTATGATAGTCAAGGGGTTCTGAAAAAAATATTTGTTTTCTCTATGCCATAGCATTCTATACATTTCTCTTCATCTTGGATTCTTGTATATCATGCAGAATTCTTACCACAAATTTATGACCTACGATATATAAAATGTTCCCATTGTAGCTGTTGAACATTAGAAGGTGTGGATACTCAAGATTTCTATTGGGGAAACACCGTTGTCTTTGGAGATTAGTGAAAAGTGAAACATGTTATATTGAGGTTTCATCTGTGTGCTCTATTAGTTCCATGCAGAACAGCGTTTAGAAAATGCTCATTTAAACAGGGTGGCATTTATTACACAGAAAGTTCTGAAAAAACTGTTAGGAGATACTTGCTTTCCAGGGTGCTAAGGAAAGACTCCTTAAAATTACTAATAAAAATTACAGAACAGGGAAGTTATCTGCACCTTCAACTTTGCATGAAACTGATGTTTCTTTATGATTAAATTTAGGCCAGGTGCAATGGCTTTGGCTTGTAATGCCAGCACATTGGGAGGCCGAGGCAGGCGGATCACGTGAGGTCAGGAGTTCAAGGCCAGCCTGACCAACATGGTGGAACACCATCTCTACTAAAAAAAATATACAAAAATTAGCCAGGCATGGTGCATGCACCTGTAATCCCAGCTACTTGGGAGGTTGAGGCAGGAGAATTGCTTGAACTCAGGAAGTTGAGGTTGCAGTGAGATGAGATGGCACCACTGCACTCCAGCCTGGGTGACACAGCGAGACTCTGTCTCAAAAAAAAAAAAAATATATATATATAATAAAATTATATATATATATATAATATATATATATAATAAAATTATATATATATATAATATATATATAATGTAGATTATAATTTACTTTTCTGAGAGGAGAGAAATGCCACAGCAGTGATGCTGTGTTGTGTGTGCATCAGCACATAATAAAAATGTGTCCTAATAAAGTTGATAACAATTTTATTCACTTGGTTCAAGATCTCTATGACATTTTTTTCCACTCTAGAGTTAATTCTTATTCTCTTAATTATTAAGGACACTTAGGAGATTTACTAGCTGAAGTGCATAAACCGTTGCATTTAATCTGGAAGCTGTCCTTTCCTTTTAGATGACTTTTGCTTATATTTGTCTTTTAAAAATGAAGGCTCTTATCTTTATTTACAGGTGAGAGAAACTGGGAAAAACCCAAACTCTGCCATTTACTGGATATTTGACAAAATATTCTTACTAGGCTAGAAACATTGGTGAGCTTGCTAAAAATTCAGAAATTCAGACTTCCTCCGAAATCTCCTGAAACAAAATCTCACAAGATCTTTAGTTATTGCACATAGTAAGACTTGAGAGGTATCTTCCAATTCATCATGACTCTTCTATCTGAGAAATATACACAACTTATTCTATATGATGTAAATATAGCACTCAAAAATAGACATGTCCGGCCAGGCGCAGTGGCTCATGCCTACCATTCCAGCACTTTGGGAGGCTGAGGTGGGTGGATCACCTGAGGTGAGGAGTGCAAGACCTGCCAGGTCCACATGGAGAAACCCCGCCTCTACTAAAAATACAAAAATTAGCCAGTCATGGTGGCTCATGCTTGTAGTCCCAGCTACTCAGGAGGCTGAGGCAGGAGAATCGATTGAACCCGATAGGTGGAGGTTGCACCGAGCCAAGGTCATACCACTGCACTCCAGCCTGGGCAACAGAGTGAGACTCGGTCTCAAAAAAAAGAAGAAAAGAAAAACAGAAAAGAAAAAGACATGTCCATGTTGATGCCCTTAATTTTATAATGTATCATCCAGAAAAGTATCAAATCTACAGTGGTATTGTGGATCTTATGCTATCCTCTTTTCTCAGAGTTAGAGAATACTTCAGTGTTAAAAATTATCTTATTGAATAATTTTAGTCACTCTTGTAAGTGAGAACCACTTCTTTTTACTCTCTTTTTTAACTTGAGTCAAATAAAAATCTCTGCCTATGGCCATGTGGTAAGTGCTTGTGTGTTCATGTGTGGTTTTGTTTGTTTGTTTGTTTTCCAGGGACCGTTGACATTCAGAGACATAGCTATAGAATTCTCTCTGGAGGAATGGCAATGCCTGGATTGTGCTCAGCGGAATTTATATAGAGATGTGATGTTAGAGAACTACAGAAACCTGGTCTCCCTGGGTGAGGATAACTTCAATACATAATTCCTAATATATTGCTTTTCTCTTTTCTAAGATGTTTTTGGTAATTTCTGCTTTGCATGAATGAATTTCAGATCTCCAATTTTAAGAAAATCTTGGGGATTCATTGCTGTAGAACAAATTCTTCAAGATGTTTTATCTTGACCAGAACTTTTGCCTTTCCTGAGCTTATGTATCTTTTGCTCTAGGTTAGTGGGAATTCCAAAAACGCCATGGCATAAAAGATCATTGCCCACACATTAGAATTCAGTTGCTGCCACCAATTTTTGATTCAGTAGTACTGAGTAGTGAAATTAAGGACCTACAAATTTAAAATATTTTCTGAATATTTAGAAAGTTCTATTATGAATCAATATTAATTTTCTAGAATTTTCTATTATATCCTCTAAGCATAATACTAATTTGGTAATTAAAGAATTCAGCATGATCTATGTTACTTTTTTTCCTTAATAAAACAGGTATTGCTGTCTCTAAGCCAGACTTGATCACCTGTCTGGAGCAAAATAAAGAGTCCCAGAATATAAAGAGAAATGAGATGGTAGCCAAACACCCAGGTAGGTGAGAGCGAATGAAGCAGATGAGACAGATGAGAGGTACACAAATCAAGGAGGCAGCCAGACCTTAAAATGTGGTCTGGGGAGCTGTGCTTTGATGAAAAGAGTTTCTGAGAAGCTCAAGTCATTTTTTTCTTTTACTCTCACATAGGGACACCTCCTGCCTCATGCTGTTAAAGTCTCTAAGGATTCCACTTCTGCTTCAATAATCTTTCTTCAAGTTCGCAGTGTGAGCCGAAGTTTTCTTTAAAGGTTATCAGGGACTGCGCAAACTGACTGCTTTGCCATTGCTTTTGGGAACACACTAATATCTGCATATTTTTGAAAAACTCTAAACCATTAAAATTTTTTTTTTGCATCATGTCTAAAATGTATGAGAATAGTAGTTTCTCTTTCATTGGTGGTCATCCATTTTTCTGCACATGCCATTCTGTTTTTATTACTATAGCCTTGAAATATATTTTAAAGTTTTTACAAATTTTTTACAAATTTTTTAATTTTTTATATGTATTTATTTATTTAGAGGCTTGGTTATCCCCCCACTTGCTGTGGGGGGATATGCAAGCAGGGTACCTTTTATGCCTTCATTTTACTGTGTTGCGTATTTTAGATATAGACTCATAAATGGTATTGCTGTATTATATGATAATTTCATTTTAGATTATTTAAAGAACACTTATGATGTTTTTATGATGGCTGTATCTTTTTTCTCATAAAAAACAACTTACATAGGTTTCAATTTCTTTACATCATCAACAGTTGGTGTTTTAAAAAAATTTATAGTGGCCATCCTAATTGATGTAAGGTGATTTTGTTTTGTATTGTGATTATGTTTTGCATTTTTCTATAAATTATTAATTTTGTGCAACCTTTCAAATGCTTCTTCCCATTTGTATATCTTTTTTATTAAAATTTAGTTTAATCATTTTTCCATTTCTTTCTTTTTTGAGATGGAGTTTCACTCTTGTTTCCCAGGCAACAAGAGCAATGGCGCGATTTCAGCTCACAGCAACCTCTGCCTCCTGGATTCAAATGATTCTCCTGCCTCAGCCTCCTGAGTAGCTGGGATCAGGGATGTGCCACCACACCCAGCTAATTTTGTATTTATAGTAGGGATGGGTTTCGCCATGTTGGTCAGGCTGGTCTCGAATTCCTGACCTCAGGTGATCTGCCCACCTCAGCCTCCCAAAGTTCTGGGATCACACGTGTGAGCCACCGCACCTGGCTCATTTGTCCATTTCCAAATCAAGTAATTCAATTATTGTTGTCTAGTTCTAGGAGTAGTTTATGTATTCTCAATATTAAGTCTTATCACATGTGATTTTCAAATATTGTCACCGATTTCTTGGGAGACACTGTCACTCTATTAAATGTTTTATTTGATTGCAGAAATTTTGAAGTTTAGCCCAATTAAATTTTTCTGTTCTCCTCTTTGTTGCACATGCATTTGATGGCATATCTAAGAAAATGTGCCAAGACCAATGTCATGTCTTTGCACTATACTTTTTTTCTAAGAGTTTCATTAGGTTTTTCTTAGTCTGAGTACTTTGTTTAAAATATTTTTTGTATGTGATGCAATTAAACCATTCAACTTCATTTTTTCAATGTAGATGTCCAGTTTTCAACATTATCTGTTGAAGGGATTATATTTTCTCCATTGTCTGCTCATGGCAACCTTGAGGCAGATTATTTGGTCATACACGGAAGAGTTCATTGCTGCGCTTTCTATTTTGTTCTATCATGTCTTTATCTGTCTTTTTGTGAATACCACATAGTTATTGTTATTGCAGCTTTTTATTATGTTTTGCAATTATGAAGTATAGTGACTGTGTTTTTCATGTGTGTTTCTCTAGATTTGGTTCATAATAAAATTTAAAAATTTTAAACAATATTTTAGGAATAAATATACTTTTGGAATTTTGATACAGATTATATTAAATTTGTTCACCACTGTGGGTTATATTGACATCTTAACAAATTAAGTCATCACTTAAATATGTTGGCCCTTGAGAAAAAATATTAAATTAATTTAAATTATTTGACCCTGTGCAAGAATACAGTGAAGAGTGTGTTTATTTCCATGTATTTTTGATTTGCCAGTATTACTTTTTTTCTTTTTAGTTTTATTCAGTTTGGGTTAGAAAACATACTGTATGATTTTGCTCTTCTTATTTTTTTTTTGACTCAGAGTTTCTCACTCTGTTTCCCAAACTGTAGTGCAGTAGCACAATCTTGGCTCACTGCAGCCTCAACCTCTTGAACTCAAGTAATCCTTTCACCTTGGCCTACTGAGCGGCTGGCATTAGAGGCATACCCCACAATGCTCAGCTAATTTTGAATTATTTGTAGAGACAGGGTCTCACTGTGTTCCCAAGGCTAGTATCAAACTTCTTGCCCCAAGTAATTCTTCCACCTTGGCCTCCCAAACTGCTGGGATTACACCTGTGAGCCACTGCAGCTGGCTGATCTTTTGAAATTTACCAAGACTTATGTGTTCTAACAGAATGCAGCAGGTGCAAATAAGAATATTGTGTATCCACTTGCTTTTGACTGGAGAGTTCTGTACATGTCTGTTTAGCCTATTTGGTTTGTGATATGGTGTCGATGCCCTCCAAATGGCGTGTTGAAATGTAATCTCCACTGTTGGATGTGGGGCCTAATGAGAGCTGTTTGCATCATGGAGACAAATCCCTCATGAATGACTTGGCACAATCATAGAGTTCTCACGCTATTAATTCACATGAGAGCTGGTTGCTTAAAGGAACCTGGCTCCTCCACCTCACACTCACGTCGTCTTTCACCATGTGACATGTTTGGTTCTTCTTTGCCCTCCACTATAATTGTAAGCTTCCTCATATCCTCACCAGAAGCAGATGCTGGCATATACTTCTTGTACAGTCTACTGAACTGTGAATCAAAAAATCTTTTTCTTTATGAATTACCCAGTCTGAGGTTATTTTCTATAGCAATGCAAAATAAATTCATACACAATATAATATTCTTCAGGTTTTCAGTTTTTTTAATTGATCTTTTATTTAAATTTTTTATTTATTATTGAAAAGGAGGTCTTAATGTTTATAATTTTGTGTTGCTATTTTATTTCTTGCTTCATTTCTGTCAATATTTGCTTTATATGTTTTGAAGCCCTGATGTTATATATGCATATACATATAGATAGACATAATAATTATAGATTCCTAGTAAATGGACTCATTTTACCATTATATAATATCAATCTTTGTCTCATGCTAGTAATTGACTCATTTGCTTTCGTGTGTCTATAAAGATTTTTTCTTTGTGCTACATTGGAGATTCTGTAAAACATCTTAAATGTTACAACAGTATATTTTAAACTGGTAAAAAAAAAATGACTTCAGTTGCATAGAAAAATTTGTCCTCATTATATCTACCCTATACTTCTTATTGATGTTGCTAATTATATCTTTTTATGTTTTATGATTTTTATGCTTATATTTTTCAAATTTTAAAGAATAACTAAAAGTATTTTCTGCACCATCACAATAATGCCACAGAATTTTGCTTTTTGTATATGCATATGTTTTTCGGAAAGTTATGTATTTTCATATGATTACATATATTTTTCATCATGTTGTTTTAAGTGGAAAGACCTCTTTTCAGCATTTTATTTAGGGCACATACAATGATTATGTGCTTTTCCAGCATTTATTCATTCTGGAAGAGTTTTATTTTTCTTTATGTTGTAGTACATTTTTCTGGTTTTATTATTCTCACCATGAAAATTTTTTTCAGCCTTTGACCATTTTACACAGTTCTTTTCTGACCTGCAAGGTTTCTGTTTACAAATTCACTGGTTGTCTCAGAGGACTATGCTTATAAATAATACTTCACTTTTATCTTGCAGCTCCCAAGATTATCTTCTGGTTTGTGACTTTTGAAACTTTGCTTAAATTTGTGTTGCGGATCTTTTTCTGTATATCCTAGTTTGTTTGTTTAGCTTCTTCATTTTATACGTACTTTTTTCTTACTTTTAAATTTTTTCAGTTATTCTTTTTTAACTCCACCTTGTTTATTTTTATTATTGCAAGTTTTGTTGGTATTCTTATTTTTCTTATTTTATTTAGGTGTCTGGTTTTCCATTTTTCTCATTGAGCATAATATGGATTATCTTAAATTTTAAAAATCAAGATCTACATCTTTATTTTTATAGTTGCTTTTTCAAAATTTTTGATTTTTTTGATTGCACCATGTTGTCCTCATGTTTTATATACATTGTAATCTTTGTTGGAGATTTAGACACTAACATAAAACTACCTTTCATGATCTTTATAATGCAGCTCCTTCCTGTCATAGCATGACACCAATTTTCTTTGGTAGAGATTCTGGGATTCTCACAAACATGTTCTCAGGATGTGTTTTGTCTGCAATTTGTATTTATTTTTCAATTAAAAGACTTCTTCATATTTCTTCTTAGTGGTCAGTAACTACGTTCTACACCTATCTTCTACCCATCATACTGCAGTCTTTCTGCGGTTGTAACATTCACTTTTGAGCTCAGAAGACTTAAAGCTGTTATTAAAGGCACTATGTTCTTCTACTGGGCATGAGGAAGGGCTGTGTTGGGTAAATGTAGCAGACCTTTCTTTTCTCTCTGCATGGCTCTGGACATCGTGCTCACATGGTGCACACACTTACTTTATTTATAAATTTCCAACAAAGGTATTTTGATCACTATGATTTTGTTACATTTATACATCTATGAAGGAATTATGGCCTGTGGTATTTTGATATGGCATTTTGCTAATGTACCTTGTGTAATTTTATATATTTCATGTGTAGAATATATTTATATGAGTCCAGAAAGTGGAGTAACTTGTGCTTTTTGTGTCTTTCAGTTACGCGTTCCCATTTCATCCAAGACCTTCATCCAGAGCAGGGCATCAAAGATTCACTCCAAAAAGTAATACCGAGAACATATGGAAAATGTGGACATGAGAAATTACAATTTAAAAAATGCTGTAAAAGTGTGGGTGAATGTGAGGTGCACAAAGGAGGTTATAGTGAAGTTAACCAATGTTTGTCAACTACCCAAAACAAAATATTTCAGACTCATAAATATGTCAAAGTCTTTGGTAAATTTTCAAATTCCAATAGAGATAAAACAAGATATACTGGAAAGAAACATTTCAAATGTAACAAATATGGCAAATCATTTTGCATGCTTTCACACCTAAATCAACATCAGGTAATTCATACTAGGGAGAAGTCCTACAAATGCAAAGAATGTGGCAAATCCTTTAACTGCTCCTCAAACCATACTACACATAAAATAATTCATACTGGAGAGAAACCATATAGATGTGAGGAATGTGGCAAAGCCTTTAGCTGGTCTGCAAACCTTACTAGACATAAGAGAACTCATACTGGAGAGAGACCCTACACATGTGAAGAATGTGGCCAAGCCTTTAGGCGCTCCTCAGCACTTACTAACCACAAGAGAATTCATACTGGAGAGAGACCCTACAAATGTGAAGAATGTGGCAAAGCCTTTAGCGTATCCTCAACCCTCACTGACCACAAGAGAATTCATACTGGAGAGAAACCCTGCAGGTGTGAGGAATGTGGCAAAGCCTTTAGCTGGTCCTCAAACCTTACTAGACATAAGAGAATTCATACTAGAGAGAAACCCTATGCCTGTGAAGAATGTGGCCAAGCCTTTAGCTTATCCTCGAACCTTACTAGACATAAGAGAATTCATACTGGAGAGAAACCCTACACATGTGAAGAATGTGGCCAAGACTTTAGGCGCTCCTCAGCACTTACTATCCACAAGAGAATTCATACTGGAGAGAGACCCTACAAATGTGAAGAGTGTGGCAAAGTCTTTAGCTTATCCTCAACCCTCACAGACCACAAGAGAATTCATTCTGGAGAGAGACCCTACAAATGTGAAGAATGTGGCAAAGCCTTTAGCTTATCCTCAACCCTCACTGACCACAAGAGAATTCACACTGGAGAGAGACCCTACACATGTGAAGAATGTGGCAAAGCCTTTAATTGCTCCTCAACCCTTATGCAACATAAGAGAATTCATACTGGAGAGAAACCCTACAAATGTGAAGAATGTGACCAAGCTTTTAAGTGGCATTCAAGTCTTGCTAAACATAAGATAATTCACACTGGAGAGAAACCCTACAAATGTGAATAATGTGGCAAAGTCCACCCTCAGGCCTTATAATGCATAAAATAATTTACACTGGAAAAAAACACTACAAATGTAGAGAATGTGGCCAAGCCTTTAACCAGTTCCAAACCTTAATTGAACGTAAGAGAATTCATATTGGACAGAAATTTTATAAATGTAAAAAAATGTAACAAAGCCTTTAACCAACCCTCAAACCTTAATAAACCTAAGAGAATTTATTTAAAAAAATTTTTTTTGAGTTGGAGTCTCCCTGTGTCACCCAGGCTGGAGTGCAGTGGCATGATCGCAGCTCACCGTAACCTCTGCCTTCCAGGTTCAAGCGATTCTCCTGCCTCAGCCTCCTGAGTAGCTGGGATTACAGGCGTGTGCCACCACACTGGCTGATTTGTGTATTTTTAGTAGAGATAGAGTTTCACCATGTTGGCCAGGCTGGTCTTGAACTCCTGACCTCAGGTGATCCACCTTTGTCAGCCTCCCAAAGCCTAAGAGAACTTACATTACAGAGACCCTAGAAACATAAAAAAGTGACAAAACCTTTAAGCACATCTCAGGCCTTACATAATATCTGATCATTCATTCTAGAGAGAAACTCTACAAAAGCAAAGAATGTGGTAAAGCTGTTAACTAGTCTTGAACCCTTATTATACATAAGAGAATTAATACTGAAGAGAAACCCTGCAATAAGCAATATGATAATGTCTTTCAAAAGTCCTCAAACCTGAATAAATGTAAGATAATTGATATTGGAGAGAAACCCTGCAATTGTAGAAAAAAATGTGGCAAACCCTTTAACTGGTTCTCCATGCTTACTCACTAAAAAATTTTATACTGGAGAGAAACTCTGCTTACATAAAAATGTGACAGAGCATTTAAGCACACCTCAAACTTTTCTAAAAAAGAGAAATCATTCTGGTGAGAGACTCTAGAAATGTGTTAAATGTGGCAAGGACTTTAAATGGTAGTCACACGTTATGGTAGGTAAGATAGTTTATACTGAAGAAGACTCCTACAAATATGAAGAATGTGGCAAAACTTTTAACAAATTCTCACACCTTATGGTACAGGAAAGCATTTATACTAGAGAAAAATTGTACAAATACAAAGAATGTTAAAAACCATTAATATCAGGTCACATCTTACTCAATATCAGAAAGTTTATACTTAATAAAGGGATTATAGGTCAGGTGTGTTGGCTCATGCCTATAATTCCAGCACTTTGGGAGGCCAAGGTCGGTGGATCATGAGGTCATGAGTTCAAGACCAGCCTGGCCAACATGGTGAAACTCCATCTCTACTAAAAATAGAAAAACTAGCTGGGTGTGGTGGCGTGCACCTGTAATCCCAGCTACTCGGCAGGCAGAGGTAGGAGAATTGCTTGAACCGGGGAGGCAGAGGTTGCAGTGAGCTGAGATAGAGCCACTACACTACAGCCTGGGTGACAGAGCAAGACTCCGTCTCAAAAAAAAATTATAAATGTGATTACTGTAAAAAGACCTTTTGGAAAATATAGGCCTTTAAAGTAAAGACCAGTTATTCTGAAGACAAACATACAAACTTAAAGAGGATTGCTGTACTTTTACTTCCATTACAGATTTTATTGTACACATTTTATATTAAAGGAAAAATTTGAAGATCTGAGAAGATGCTCAAACTTTGTTGAACATTAGAGAATTTATATTGGAGAGAAAGTCTAAACATGTAATGAATGTGAAAAACATTTGTTCAAAACCTACAGCTTAGAAAACACCAGTTTGTACTAAATATTTTTGCAGAACCAGTAAATGGGGAAAACATATTAAATCAAAAATTAAGTCTGTATAAACATCTGAGGGGTCACAGTAGAAAGAATGAAGGCACTGAAACTTCATACATTACACTAAATCAGAGGGTTGAGTGTAAAAGAGATCCAAAGCTAACACCATATACATGTTAAAGAAGTAGTTTTTTTCGAGATTCATAATTACCTTCGAGGTATGCTTCTTTCTTCTATAAAAAAATAGTTTCTGAAAAGCAAATAATAATGTAACTCAAGTCTCAGATTCCGTCATGTTGACTCTTCCCATTGTTTGTGAAAGTATTTGATCAGTTGTTTCATCAGAGATAGGAGAGATTGTTTTTTATCAATTGTACGTTTATGTAATAAAATGCAATAAATTTAAAAATTTTTTAAAGATTATGTGTCAACTTAATTTTTTCATTAAACAAAGTTGTTTTTAATGTGTTAAAACTATTGTGCTTTGAATGAAGTGTTAATTTGTCATCAGATTTAATGGGTCCCATTTTACTTAAGGTTCTAAGTATAAGATGGTAACAATGTACTATTTGTTAATGTAGGGGAATGACATCTCTAGTAATCTCTTTTTTGCCAGTGTTGTTTGTTTGTTTGTTTGTTTTGAAATGGAGTCTTGCTCTGTTGCTTAGGCTGGAGTGCAGTGGCATGATGTCGGCTCACTGCAAACTTTACCTCCTGGGTCCAAGCGATTCTCCTGCCTTCAGTCAGCCAAGTAGCAGGGACTACATGCACATTCCACCACGCCTGGCTAATTTTTGTATTTTTAGTAGAGATGGGGTTTCACCATGTTGGCCAGGCTGGTCTTTAACTCCTGATCTCAGGTGGTCCACCCGCCTCAGTGCCCCAAATTGGTGGGGTTACAAGCGTGGGTCACCATGCCTGTCCTGCCAGTGGTTTAAACTGCAAATAAGTAGAATAATTTTTTTCTCATAGATCAAATTTGTATTCTTTTTTACCCTATTTAGATTTCTAAAAAAATTTTGTGGGTGGATAGTGTGCATACACACTTATGGCATATATGAGATATTTTAACACAGGCATACATTAGTTAATTATCACAGCAGCGTATATGAGGTATTCCTCAACTCGAGCACGTATTTATCCTTTGTATTACAAGCTCATTATACAGTTTTATTTTAATATGTACAATTGAATTATTACTAACCATAGGGTCATTTTATGGTCATAAAAATTGCATGAGTATAATTAATGTACATTTCTGAGTCTTGATTAAATATTTTTTAAAAATTGTTTTGTATATTTTTTGTACATGTGGCCTCTCTGCTGACAAACAAAAACAGACTTTTAGTTTTGATCTACATAGAGTTATATATACAAATATATTACTCTAAAGATATATCAGCCAGGCACTGTGGCTCATGCCTGTAATCTCAGCACTTTGTGAGGCTGAGTGGGGCAGATAATTTGAGGTCAGGAGTTCAAGACCAGCCTGGCCAACATGGTGAAACCCCATCTCTACTAAAAATACAAAAAATTAGCTGGGCGTGGTGGTACATGCCTGTATTCCCAGCAACTAGGGAGGCTGGGGCAGGAGAATCGCTTGGTCCTGGGAGGCAGAGGTTGCAGTGAGCCAAGGTGGCAGACTGCACTCCAGCCAGGATGACAGAGCGAGACACCATTACATAAATAAATAAATATATATACATATATATATATATACACATATAAGAAAGTTATGTAGCAAGTGAGTGTGTTTGTGTGTGAGCTTGTATGCATTTTCAGAACAGAAGAACAATATTGAAACAAAAAAGATTATTTTAATAAGGTGGATAATTAAAGAGAAACCTGGAAACCTTAGAGATTCTCAAAAAAATCTATATTCTGTGACTTGTATTGAATTCGTTACTGTAAAATTTTATCCCACCCAAATCTTATCTCAAATTGTAATCCCCATGTTTCAAGGGAGGGACTTGGTGGGAGGTGTTTGGAATATGGGGGTAATTTTCCCCCATGCTGTTCTCATGATAGTAAGTGAGTTCTCAAAGGATCTGGTGGTTATGTAAGTGGTGTTTTTTTCTGTTCTGCCTCTCTCTTGCTGCCTAGTAAAGAAGGTACTTGCTTCTCCTTTGCCTTCCACCATAACTGTAGGTTTCCTGAGACCTCCCCAGCAATGCAGAATTGTGAGTAAATTAAACTTCCTTTCTGTATAAATTACCCATTCTCTGGTAGTAACTTAATAGTAGTGTGAAAACAAACTAATACAGAAAATTAATACAGGTAGTTTGGGGCACTGCTATAAAGACAGTTGAAAATGTGGAAGTGACTTTGGAACTGGGTAATAGGCAGAGGTTGAAACAGTTTAGAGAACTCAGAAAAAAATAGAAAAATATGGTAAAGTTTGGAACTTCCTAGAGACTTGTTGAATGCTTTTGACCCCAATGCTAATAGTGATGTAGATGATAAAGTCCAGGCTGAGGTTGTCTCAGATGGAGATGAGAAACTTAATTTTTAAATGGAAGCAGAACATAAAAGTTTGGAAAGTTTGCACCTGACCATGAGGTAGAATATAAAACCCCATTTTTTTGGAAAGAAAATCAAGCCACTGCAGAAATTTACAAAAGTAAAGAGAAGCTGAATGTTAATAGCCAAGACAATGGGGAAAATGTCTTCAGGTCATGTCAAAGATCTGAGACAGGTTCTTCTATCACAGGCCAGGAACTCTAGGAGGAAAAAATGGTTTCATGGTCGAGGCCCAGGGAGGGCCCCACTGCTTTATGAAGCTTTGGGGCTGGGTGCCCTGCATCCCAGCTGCTCCAGATCCAGCTGTGGCTAAAAGGGGCCAAAGTACAGCTTGGGTTGTTCCTTCAGAAAGTGCAATCCTCAAGCCTTGGTGGCTTCCATGTGGTATTGGCCATGCATGTGCACAGAAGACAAGAGTTGAGCTCTAGAAACCTCTGCCTAGATTTCAGAGGATGTATAAAAACGCCTGGGTGTTCAGGCAGAAGTCTAGAGGGGCAGAGCCCTCAAGGATAACCTGTGCTAGGGCAATGCAGAAGGGAAATGTGGGGTTGGAGCCCTCATGCAGAGTCCCCACTGAAGCTGCCTACTGGAGTTGTGAGAAGGCCACTATACTCCAGACCCCTAAATAACAGATTCACCATGAGCTTGCACCGTGCACCTAGAAAAGCCACAGGCACACAATTCCAGTCCATAAAGGAGCTTCCCAAGGCCATGAGGGCCCACCCATTGCATCAGCATGGCCCACATGTGAGACATGGAGTCAAATGAGAACATCTCAGAGCTTTAAGACTTAATGACTGCCCCACTGGAATTCAAACTTGCATGAGGCCTGTAGCTCTTTGGTTTTGGCCAATTTCTCCCATTTGTAATGGGATAATTTATCTAATGCCTGTACCTCCATTGTATCTTGGAAGTTACTAACTTGCTTTTGATTTACAGGCTCACAGGTAGCAGGGATTTGCCTTGTCTCAGATGAGACTTTGGACTTAGACTTTTGGGTTAATGCTAACTTGAGTTAAGACTTGGGGGACTGTTGGGAAAGCATGTTTGGTTTTGAAATATAAAAAGGGCATGAGATTTGGAAGGGGCCAGAGGCAGAATGATACTCATGCTGTTCTTGTGATAGTGAGTGAGTTCTCATGAGTTTGGATGGTTTTATAAGTGGTAATTTTTCCTGCTCTCCGTCACCTAGTGAAAAGGATACCTGCTTCTCCTTCACCTTCTCCCATTATTGTAAGGTTCTTGAGGCCTCCCCAGCCATGCTGAGCTGTGAGTCAAATAAACCTCTTTCCTTTATAATTTACCTAGTCTTTGGTGTGTTCTTCAGCAGTGTGAGAATGGACTAATAGACAAAGTAACTTAATAACAAAGGTGTCACTATTATTTTCAATTTACAAAAAAAAAAAAAATAGAAAAGAGCCGGAGAGAGAAATAACTTGCTCACAATAGCAGAGCCAGTATTAAAACAGTATCAACTTTAACTCCAGAGATAATATTCTAGAATAAAACAATAAAAACCCTTCAAACAGAAAAGAAGTTACCTTTAACATCCATTCTTAAAAATTTAACAAAAATGAAAATGGATACATTTGTATTGCTATATATTTGTATATATGTGAATGTATATTACAAATAAGAAATACTTCATATAAGCCAGAAAAAGATAATTATTTTAATGAATACAATTGAAAAGCAGTTCAATTAATTATTATTTGCAGATGATATCTTTGTTTACTTAGAAAGACAGCAAAAGCAACTGAAAGGTGATTTTAGAAATCTATTCAGGTGGGTAGGGAAAATTCTCAGATGACCCTCAGGTTCCCACTTCAGTGCACACCTGCTGTGTAATCCTTTTCTCTTGAGCATCACAAAATGTGTGTGACTGTGGCAAAACAGTATTCACGTATTTATATTACTAATGTATTGGCTTCCTTTTTATCATACAAGTGATTATCTTGATTAGGCTAAACTTAATCAGAGGTGCTTTAAGAGAAAGAGCACATCATAGAAA
Source organism: Pan paniscus (assembly GCF_029289425.2). Lineage (NCBI taxonomy): Eukaryota > Metazoa > Chordata > Mammalia > Primates > Hominidae > Pan > Pan paniscus. Next base: position 78,850,570 of record NC_073255.2, on the reverse strand, counting down.
AATATCCCTGCTTCCCTGAAATTAATCAAACTTCTTGGTAAGCAATGTCGTAAAGTGTTTATGGTGGCCAGATGGCAAGGTATATATTTGTATATTGTCTCCATTTCTGCCTTCAACATATTACTTTCAGTAAGGAGAATAGGAGGATCTCATTGCAGAGGAAAAAGAAGGGATCTCATTTATGCAAGAAATAATCACCCCTCATCTGGGACAGCTTAAGAAAAACAGAGAACAGATCATGACCTCATCAATGGGAAATAAAGGCAACTTGGTTGAAAGGGCTCCCTGGCGTTATGAAGCAATGTCTACACAGCTGAAGTAAATGATCAGCCTCTGGGATACCAATAGTCTACCAACAAGGCCGTATTCATTTTCATTCTGATTGCATTAGCACTTCTGCACCATTCTGGTAACTCGGATTTACATAATTCATGACAAAGATACCTGCAGGGTGCGGTGGCTCATGCCTGTTATCCTAGAACTTTGGGAGGGTGAGGTGGGTGGATCACCTGAGATTGTGAGTTCAAGACCAGCCTGATCAACATGGAGAAACCCCATCTCTACTAAAAATATAAAATTAGCCGGGCATGGTGGTGCATGCCTGTAATCCCAGCTACTCAAGAGGCTGAGGCAGGAGACTGGCTTGAACCCTGGAGGCGAAGGTTTCAGTGAGCCAAGATCATGCCATTGCACTCCAGCCTGGGCAACAGGAGCAAAACTCCATCCCCTCCTGCCAAAAAAAAAGGAAAAAAATACCATGCAGACCAGTGAGTACTATCCTAGAATTGAACTTATCATGAAAAAGCCTTGCCAATTCTTCAATTTCAACATTGGAAAATGTTGAAAAAAATAATGAATTTATTAATAATAATCTGACTTTCTAACTTTATTCTACTATTCTATACTACAATATTGAACTTTGATCATCGTAACATGAACATTTCGTGAATGCATAAGTTGTTATGTAGATAGGTTCTCTTTTAGATTAACACAATAAGACAGAGCAAACAATTAGAAAAAGCATTTGAAATCAAATAAAAGTCATCAGATCCACATCTTTCAATGGCTTGGCATAATTGCCATGCTCTTTGAAAGAAGCAAAGACAAGATTTTGGCTTAGCCCAATTATTAAGTCCTTGACCTTTTGAAATCTAATATCCTGGCTAAAAAAAACAGTAGGGAATATTTTTTGGGTGGCTGTCTAAAGTGTCCAAGGCAGTATGAGAAGAATTTTAATAGTTAAGTAAGAAAATGCATACCACATACACACATTACTCTTCTCTACTTTGCTCTAACATTGAAAGATTAGAAATTGCAAATCTAGTCCCTCAATTTCGGGTAAATTAGCAAAAGATTCATGTTTCAGCTGAGCAAATTGTTGTATGAAACTTATAGGTAACAGATGCCATTATCTGCAAAACACAAAATAGTATGACTAGATCCAGTAACTATCTAGCCATGCAAATGATAGACCAATTAGATTAAGATCCTAACAAGTGCATGTAGAAAGCATTTATGTGCAATGTTGTGACCCTTCCCCAAACACGTTTTTCTGACTCCTTACAGAGATACCAATTTTTCTGAATGACTCAGAGTGAATACTGGGAACTGAGAATGCTCAGTGTTCAGAGTTGATTACTGGGAACATAGTTAACACATTTCTTCTATATTATGAAGAAATTTTATGAATCTTAAGAGAAAGGCTTTTTTTTTTTTTTTTTTTTTTGAGACGGAGTTTCACTCTTGTTGCCCAGGCTGGAGTGCAATGGCGTGATCTCGGCTCAACTCAACCTCTGCCTCTCGGGTTCAAGTCAGTCTTCTGCCTCAGCCTTCCGAGTAGCTGGGATTACAGGCATGTGCCACCATGTCTGGCTAATTTTGTATTTTTAGTAGAGACGGGGTTTCTCCACATTGGTCAGGCTGGTCTCGAACTGCCGACCTCAGTTGATCCGCCCGCCTCGGCCTCCCAAAGTACTGGGATTGCAGGCATGAGCCACTGCACCCAACCCAGAAAGGTTTTTAATAAAAGACTGTTCATGTATAACACTCTATTTGGATTCATAGAAATTTTCAGTATGCCATTTAAGTCAAAGGCACTGAAATGTCAACCAAATTTCACAAAATGTATTTGAATGAGATCAAGTCTTCCTTAGCTGAGAATTGTATTTCATCAGTAAATTTAGAAGAAAATAATAAATGTGTTTACTTTAGACCATATAACAGTGTTTGCCACATGGGAACAATTCAGACAAGTGCTCTTCATCATTACTCTTAAAGTAGCAATAGCACCACATCCATTTCCTGGTACCAGCCAGCCTGTTTTTCACTGATATGAAGTGCAGAAGGCATTGAAACAGTGAAGAAGGGTGATATAAATGGAATACTTATATGAAGTACAATTGTTAATAAAAGGTAGCATTTGATATTATATGACTATAGGTAAGATGATTAGTATGAGATAAAAATATTTTTACTTTAATTGACAGAATATCTTAATCCACATTATTTCTATTTCGAATAATTTTTTTTGCTCTATATTTGCTGCCTTTTTATTTGCTATTACCTGAGCTTAATAAGAATCAACAAAATGAATCTTTATTTTACCACAAGAATTTTATTCGTGCATATGCTTAATTTGCTGAAAACATGTTAGCTTTCCATGAAAGACTTTTTGCCAAGAAGTGGCTGTCCTGCCAGAAAACTGCTATTCTGAGCTCTGCTCACTTTGACTCTGCTCAGCATAGTGACTGGAAGTGATGTGTGGATAAAAAGCAAATGTATCTTCTTTGCATCTTTTTTGATCTATTGGCTTTAGAAAGAGGAGAATGTGGATAGAAAATTTAGAAAAAAATCTAATCTCCAAATAATCATGAAGAAGTTTTTTTAAACAGAAGTAAACCAAAGGGGAAGGTGGTGTGTGCAGAAAATGTATTATTTTGCTAAGCCTTTGAAATTGTAGGGTTTATTAGTATGACAACCTGCATTGCTTTAACAAACATATTAGTCTTTTAGTTTTAATTCTTCTGGATATGATTCAATTTCCTGATGAATCTGAACTGAGAGGAGAATAACTTATTTGTTAAAATTAAAGATGCAGGAAAAAATATGTTGACTAAAATAAGATAGCCAAAAAGAGACAGACAAAACAGAAAGTAAAATGATGTTCTTCAGACGCGGAAAAGAGAGAAGGAGAAGACAGTTTATTGAACATTAGATTGTACTTTTTAAAGATAAAATTATCTAGAGATCTGTTTCATATAATGTAAATATACTTAAAAGTACTAAACATATAGCTTAAGTATATAACTTTAAAATGTTTAAGATGGTAATTTTATGTTTTTAATCACAAATATTTACAACTCTCAAAAAATAGTTGCATTTTTCAAAAATTACTTCAAATACCAAGTGTCTTTCTCACACAATAACATAGATTCAAACAATAAATAGACAGTAATTTTAGACTGCCTTTCTGACTACTCATCCAGACAATAGAACACTGACAACCACCTGAGAAAAGAAATAAACAAGATAACTAATAAAGAAAATGGATCAATATTTATACATGCAAATATCACATAAGTAACTTTTATAGGCAATAGAAATGTCTGACTTACGGGGCTGGGCGTGGTGGCTCACGCCTGTAATCCCAGCACTTTGGGAGATTGAGCCAGGTGGATGATGAGGTCAGGAGTTCAAGACCAGCCTGGCCAGCATGGTGAAATGCCATCTCTACTAAAAATACAAAAAATTAGCCAGGCATGGTGGTGCGCACCTGTAGTCCCAGCTACTCAGGAGGCTGAGGCAGGAGAATTGCTTGAACCTGGAGGCAGAGGTGGCAGTGAGCCTGGATCCTGCCACTGCACTCCAGCCTGGGTGACAGAGCGAGACTCCGTATCCAAACAAACAAACAAAAATAAGAAATATCTGACTTATACTTGTTTTTTAAAATTTGCTCCAAGTGAAACCCAGGGATTTATATTTGAGTTAAACATCACATTTTTTTTTTCTTAAGACGGAGATTCACTCTTGTTGCCCAGGCTGGAGTGCAATGGCATGATCTTGGCTCACTGCAACCTCCACCTCCCAGGTTCAAGCAATTCTCCTGCCTCAGCCTCCCGAGGAGCTGGGATTACAGGCACGCACCACCACGCCCAGCTAATTTTGTATTTTTAGTAGAGACGGGGTTTCTGCACGTTGGTCAGGCTGGTCTCAAACTCCCAACCTCAGGTGATCTGCCTGCCTCAGCCTCCCAAAGTGCTGGGGTTACAGGCATGAGCCACCGTGCCCGGCCCTGTTAAACACTGCATTTTTATAAATAATACCGAATGAAAATTACCTTCCACATCATAAATGTAACGTTAAAAACAAAAATACAATTTAATCATCAAAAGAAACCTGTACGAAAAAAATGCAGTATAATGGACTTAAAAACAAAAATAAAACATGTTGACCTATAAAATATGGAATATTAGCATAGATGTATATCAGAAAATAATTCTTTAAATAACTACAGTTTTCAAATATGACTATCAACTTATGAAAATCTGGCATTTTTAATTATTGGCATGGAATGTATAGTAGTAAATTTCCACAAAATTACATTAGAAGAATTAGTAAAAGTCCAATGAAAATGGAACCTTTTAAAGTATTTAAAAGATACTAGGTAAAGTTATTTATGTTATTAATATATTATTGCTATTACACAAAATATAAGATCTACAGTACAACCATATGAACACAAGAATATAATATTCCAAAGCAAAAACAATATAATTTTTTAGAATACTGTGAGATTACATATAAAATAAATATTGGAATTAAATTATATCATTATTTAGGTATAAGTGGAGAAAAATGAATAAAATACTAATGACACCTGTAATGGTGGTGCATGAATTACTTTTAACTTAGGGATAAAAGCTACAAGACAAAAGTATCCAAAATACATATAGCTTAAATAATTTATTATGAGATACACAATATAAAAAATGTAAAGTGCGATATAAATCGTGTATTGAAGAGAGTAAACCTGTTGAGTCTTTCTATGCATCGAAGTAGAATTGTTATTATCGTAAGCTAGAGTGTTATATCTATGAGATGTGTTATGTAAATCTCTTGGTAACTAAATGAAAATTTGTACTATACACACAAAAGAAAAAGGAATCAAGTGGCTGGGCGCAGTGGCTTATTCCTGTAATCCCAGCACTTTGGGAGGCGGAGATGGACAGATCACCTGAGGCCGGGAGTTCGAGAGCAGCCTGACCAACATGGAGAAAATCCATCTCTAGTAAAATACAAAATTAGTCAGATGTGGTGGCAAGTGCCTGTAATCCCAGCTATTCGGGAGGCTGAGGAAGGAGAATTGCTTGAACTTGGGAGATGGAGGTTGAGTTGGTGCCATTGCACTCTAGCCTGGAAAATGAGAGTGAAACTCTATCTCAAAAAAAAAAAAAAAAGAAAGAAAACAAAAGAAAGAAAAGAAATGGGAATCAAAGCATATAATAACAAAAGCAAAAAAAAAAAAAAACTAGAAAACACAAGAAAAGAGAGCATGAAAAGAAAACCAAAGACATTATTTTGTTGGTGCAAAAGTAATTGCGGTTTTTGCCATTTAAAAGTCATGGCAAATCAATAATTTTTAAAATATCAAATAATTTAATTATCTAATAAAAATGCATCGCTATGGTTTGAATGCCCACTTCAAAATTCATGCTGAAATTTAACTGTCATCGTTATAAAATTATAAATTAGACCTTTAAGAAGATATCAGGTTTTGAGGGATCTACTCTCATGAATGAATTAATGTCATTGTTTCCAGAGTGGGTTAGCTGGCAGGAAATTGGGTCTATTATAAAAGTAAGCTCTCTTATGTTCACCTTCTGTCATCCTCATGCCTTTGGCCATTTTGTGATGTGGAATTCTGATTCTCATCAGATGTCAATGGCGTGCTCTTGGACTTCCATAATCTAAAATTATGAACTATGTAAACTTCTATTCTTTATAAAATACCAACTCTAAGGCCGAGCGCGGTGGATCATACTTGTAATCCCAGCACTTTGGGAGGCTGAGGCGGCTGGATCACCTGAGATCAGGAGTTCGAGACCAGCCTGGCCAACATGGTGAAACCCCTTCTCTACTAAAAATACAAAATTTAGCTGGGTGTCATGGCAGGTGCCTATAATCCCAGCTACTCAAGAGGCTGAGGTGGGAGAATAGCTTGAACCCGGGAGGGAGAGGTTTCAGTGAACTGAGATGGTGCCACTGCACTCCCGCCTGGGCAACAAGAGCAAAACTTTATCTCAAGAAAAAAACAATTTACCTCTACATCATGAGCCACATCTCTACTCAGTGTGTGAAAAATAAATTCTTTTTTTTTCTGCCACCCCAGACTTCTGGGAAAGGAGCCTGGAGCTGTGCCCAAGCATCCCAGCCTTTGCCCTCAATTGCAAACAGAGTGGAGTGTCTCTTAGCTCAGGAGTTTGTGCTACTCAAGAGTTTGCACAAACACAAAGCTGAGAAATACTGCTTGCTGAAAGGGGTGTAAAAGGCAAAGGACAAACCAGTTGTCCTCTGAAGTGGAGACACTTCTATTCTATGTTGGCTACGATCTTGGAGAATGCAGGCAGGGAACGAGTTTTGCCCATTTTCCAATGAGAGACCCCTTGTGGTAAGAGAGGCTCCTCTCTCTCTACCTGCTGAGTTACTTCATCTCTTTGGTACCCAATTTCCTCATGTTTAAAATTAGGGAGTGAAACCACACATCCCCTAAGATTCTTTCCTCTTAGCCGTTCTATGAGTTAATTAATGAGATTTGTTTTCCCATTAGCATACATCCAAAAAGGTACTCAAGGTAGATTTTCCATGTTTCCTCGAATCATGTAACTGCCCAAGATGAAGTGGTAGTGTTTGGAAGAGAAGCCCTTCCTTGCTTCCTTTATTTCCATTTTAGAGACAAAATCTCTCCCTGTCACTCATGCTGGGGAGCAGTGGTGCAATCCTGTCTCATTGCAACCTCAAACTTCTGGCCTCAAGCAATCCTCCCATCCCAGCCTCTAGAGTAGCTGGGACAACAGGCATATACCACCATGTCCAGCTAATTTTAAAAATTATTTTGGGCTGGGGGCGGTGGCTCATGCCTGTAATCCCAGTACTTTGGGAGGCCGAGGCAGGCAGATCACCTGAGATCAGGAGTTCGAAACCAGCCTGGCTAACATGGTGAAACCCAGCTCTACTAAAAATACAAAAAATTAGCCAGGTGTGGTGGTGCACGCCTATAATCCCAGCTGCTTTGCAGGCCTGAGGCAGGAGAATCACTTGAACCCAGGAGGTGGAGGTTTCAGTGAGCTAAGATCACACCACTGCACTCCAGCCTGGGCAACAAGAGTGAAACTCCATCTCAACAAAACAAAACAAAACAAAACAAACAAACAAAAACCAAAAATAAAAATTATAATAAAATAAAATTATTTTGTAGAGACAGGGTCTTACTATGTTGCCCAGGCTGGTCTCAAACTCCTGGCCTCAATTGATCCTTCTGCTGCCTCAGCCTCCCAAAGTGCTGGGATTGCAGGCTTGAGACATTGTGCCTGGCCCTTCATTGCTTTTTAATAAACTTAATTACCTTCATTTGAATACCTTTAGAACTACATTGGTTTTGTATTTCGAGGCTAGAGTTGATTTCCATAAATAGTCATTTTGAGCCAGGTCTTTTGAATAAAGTGAGTGGTCAGAGATGATGTCACAACTTTGGCTAAAACAGTTTCCCAGAGAGCACACTGTGAACTCTAAAATACTGTGTGCTGGTCACCATACCACAGTTCACTCTTCTTGCAAACTCAGTATTGCAAATTAATAAAACTTTTTAATTCAATTTATTTTATTTTTTTTAGACAGAGTCTCACTCTGTCACACAGGCTGGAGTGCAGCAGTGTGATCTTGGCTCACTGCAGCTTCCGCCTCCTGGGTTCAAGCAATTATCCTGCCTAAGCCTCCCATCTGGCTGGGATTACAGACATGTGCCACCACATCTGGCTAATTTTTGTATTTATTTTTTGAGATAGAGTCTTGCTCTGTTGCCCAGGCTGGAGTACAGTGGTGCGATCTCGGCTCACTGCCACCACCGTCTCCCAGGTTCAAGCGATTCTTATACCTCAGCCTCCCGAGTAGCTGGGATTACAGGTGTGTGCCACCATGCCCAGCTAAGTTTTGTATTTTTAGTAGAGATGGGGTTTCACCATTTGACCAGGCTGGTCTTGCACTCCTGGTCTCACGTGATTCTCCAACCTCGGCCTCCCAAAGTGCTGGGATCACAGGCGTGAGCCACCGTGCCTGGCCAATACCCTCCTCTTACGTCTGGATTAGACCTGCTGGCTTGCTTCTTTTTTTTATGAGACAAGGTCTTGCTTTGTCCTCCAGGCTGGAGTGCAGTAATGCAATAGTTCATTGCAGCCTCCTGAGCTCAAGAGATCCTCCTGCCTCAGCCTCCTGAGTAACTGAGACCACAGACACATGCCACCACTCTCACCTAATTTTCTGTAGAGGCAGGGTCTCACTATGTTTCCTAGGCTGGTCTTGAACTTCTGGCCTCAAGTAATCTTCTCACTTCAGCCTTCCAAAGGGCTGGGATTACAGGTGTGAGCCACTGTGCCCAGCAAGAAATAAGAAGGTTTAATTTATTGGTGTGAGCTGTCCGGTTGACTATGCAGAGAGCCGCTGATGTGAGTGGATTCAGGGCCAGGGTGAGAAGCCGTGATCCTTATGAGCTTCTCTGCACCTCCACCTTTTGGAAAAGGGCAGGGTCCCCACAGTCAGACTCCCCACCAGCTCTTGGTAGGCCCTGACTCAACAACCTTCTGATTTGTTGTCATTGTGGTTCCTGGCATGAGGCACTAAGCACTATTTTTTTCTTTTTTTGAGTCAGGGTCTCACTCTGTTGCCCGGACTGGAGTGCAGTTGTGCAATCTCAGCTCACTGCAACCTTGACCTTCCAGGCTCAAGCAATCCTTCTGCCTCAGCCTCCAAAGTAGCTGGGATCACAGACACCTGCCACTACACCTGGCTAATTTTTGTATTATTATTATTATTTTTAGAGATACTGGGTATCCCTATGTTAGGCTGAGTGCAGTGGCTCATGCCTATAATCCTAGCAATTTGAGAGGACAAGGCAGGAGGATTACCTGAGGTCAGGAGTTCGAGATCAACCTGGCCAACATGGTGAAACTCTGTCTCTACTAAAACTACAGAAATGATCCAGGTGTTGTGGCACACACCTGTAATCCCAGCTACTCGGGAGGCTGAGGCAGGAGAATCACTTGAACCCAGGAGACAGAAGTTGCTGTGAGCTAAGATTGTGCCACTGCACTCCAGCCTGGATGACAGAGAGGGACTCTGTGTAAAAAAAAAAAAAAAAAAAAAAAAAAAAAACTAATAATAAATAAACAAACTAATTAAATGTTTAAATTATTTTCTTAGCTGGGCATAGTGGTGTGCACCTGTGGTTCTGGCTACTTGGGGCACTGAGGTAGGAGGATGGCTTGAGCCTGGGAGATAGAGGCTGCAGTGAGCTATGATCATACCACTACACTCCAGCCTGGGTGACAGAGCAAGACCTTGTCTCAAGAAAAATTATTTTCCTCCGAGTCTCAGGTATTCTAACAAGGCTTGGCAGCCCCCATTTTGTGGCAAGGGCCTGGCAAACAGGTTCCGTGTGTATCATTGAGGTCGTTGTGGAGTAACATTTCCTTGGGCTGCATCAGCCTGTGGGTGAAAGTAAAGTTGGGTGCAGTGGCTCTCCCCTGGATTCCTTGATGCTTTTAATACCCTGAGTCCTCCACCCCACTCTGAGCCACATTGACACTTGTGCACCAAGGTGCGTGGTGTGGCCCCAGTGCCCACAGGATCACTTGTGAGAACTGCTCCTTCAGCCCCACCTGTGGCCTCTCCTTCTCCAGGGTGAAGTCTGGTTCCTGATGTTCACGCCATGCCCCTTCTCACCAGGGTGCATGGGCATCACTGCCTCCAAAACACCTGATTGAAACCTGTTCCTGGTGGGGCCACCTCACCTGTCCAGGATGGCTTTCTCTGAAGCCAGTTCTCCCACCACAGAGGGAAGTAAAGAAAATTATGAAAACTAACAGGGCACAGTGGCTCACGCCTGTAATCCCAGCACATTGGAAGGCTGACGGGGGCAGATCACTCAAGATCAGGAGTTCGAGACCAGCCTGGCCAACATGGCAAAACCCAATCTCTACTAAAAATACAAAATATTAGCCGGGCATAGTGGTGTGCGCCTGTAGTCCCAGCTACTCAGGAGGCTGAGGCAGGAGAATGGCGAGAACCCGGGAGGTGGGTTCTGAGCAGCCATGAAGAGTAGGAAGATAACTCCACCTACCTCTCGCTGGGTCTATGGGGAAAACATTGATTAAAGCAGACCAGGTCTTCAGAGAGAGACTAGGTTTAATGAGTAAGAGATTCAAAAAGCTAGAAGGAAAGGAGGATGTTTAAGTTACTCTTACTGCATAATATATAACCCCAAAACTTTAGGCGCTTAAAATAGCAATCTTGCTGGGCGCAGTGGCTCACACCTGTAATCTCAGCACTTTGGGAGGCCGAGGCAGGTGGATCACCTGAGGTCGGGAGTTCGAGACCAGCCTGACCAACATGAAGACATCCTGTCTCTATTAAAAATACAAAATTAGCCGGGTGTGGTGGCAGACGCCTGTAATTGCAGCTACTCAGGAGGCTGAGGCAGGAGAATCACTTGAACCTTGGAGGCAGAGATTGCCATGAGCCGAGATCACACCATTGCACCCCAACCTGGACAACAAGAGTGAAACTCATTTTTTTTTTTTTTAAAAAAGGCCAGGCACGGTGGCTCACGCCTGTAATCCTAGCACTTTGGGAGGGCGAGGCGGGCAGATCACGAGGTCAGATCGAAACCATCCTGGCTAACACGGTGAAACCCTGTCTCTACTAAAACTACAAATTTAGCTGGGTAGTGGTCGGCTCCTGTAGTCCCAGCTACTCAGGAGGCTGAGGCAGGAGAATGGCAAGAACCTGGGAGGTGGAGCTTGCAGTGAGCCCAGATTGCACTACTGCACTCCAGCCTGGGGGACAGAGAAAGACTCCCTCTCAAAAAAAAAAAAAAAAGTTTTTTTTTCATGGTTCTGAGAGTTGATGGGTTCAGGTAGGTGATTGTCAGTAGGGGTCTCTCATGCTGTTGCAGTGGCTGGGGCTGGAGTCTTCGCAAAGCCTTCTTCAGTCCCATGTCTGGCAACTGATGTTGGCTGTCATCTGAAACCTGTGCTGGGACTGTTGATTGGAACATCAAAATGTGGCCTCTCCCTGTGATCTGGGCTTCCTCACAGCATGGTGGCTGGGTTCAAAGAGCAAGCATCCCAGGAGGACCACGGAGAAATGGTGTCCCCTTTCATGACCTACCTTAAATCACTTCTGCCAGTCACAGACCTTCTTGAATTCAAGGGGAGGGAGCACAGACCCGACCTCACCATGGGAGCAATGTTAAGGTCATGCTGCAGAACAGCATGTGCTATTATTTATTATTATTATTATTATTATTATTATTATTAGGGAGTCTTGCTCTGTCATGCAGGCTAGAGTGTAGTGGTGCAATGTCGACTCATTGCATCTTCTGCCTCCTGGGTTCAAGTGATTCTTCTGCCTCAGCCTCCTGAGTAGCTGGGATTACAGGCGCCTGCTACCACACCCAGCTAAATTTTGTACTTTTAGTAGAGACGGAGTTTCACCATGTTGGCCAGGCTGGTCTCAAACTCCTGACCTCAAGTGATCCACCTGCCTCTGCCTCCCAAAGTGCAGGGATCACAGGTGTGAGCCACTGCACCCAGCACATGCTATTAGTAAAAAGTCAGAAAACAGGTGTGGTGATTTGCACCTATAATTCTGCACTTTGGGAGGCCGAGGTGGGCAGATCACTTGAGGTCAGGAGTTCGAGACCCGCCTAGGCAACATCAGACCCGCATATCTATAAAAATAAAAAATAAATATAAAATTAAAAGTCAGAAAACCAAAGATATTGATGAGGATGCAGAGAAAAGGGAATGCTTATACACTGTTGGTGGGAATATAAATTATTACAACCATTACAGAAAACATTATGGAGATTTCTCAAAGAAATAAAAACAGAACTGCCGTTCAAACAGCAATCTCCCTACTGGATATCTTCCCAAAGGTGGCTCACACCTGTAATCCCAGCACTTTGGGAGGCTGAGTTGGGCAGATCATGAGGTCAGGAGTTCGAGACCAGCCTGGCCAACATAGTGAAACACCATTTCTACGAAAAATACAAAAAAATTAGCTGGGCGTGATGGTGGTAGGTGTCTGTAATCCCAGCTACTCGGGAGGCTGAGGTAGGAGACTCTGTTGAACCTGGGAAGCAAAGGTTGCAGTGAGCCGAGATCGTGCCATTGCACTCCAGTCTGGGTGACAAGAGCAAAACTCCATCTCAAAAAAAAAAAAAAAAAAAATTGAGTAAATGGGTTATTTCCCCAAGATTGCCTTTTTAAAGAAAACCAGTTTTATAAACCTGTTTTCTAGAAAATCAGTTCTGTAAACCAATATTCATCAGGCTTATCATATGGCTTTTTAGATTTTGAATTATTTTTTTGTGAGGATTTTTATTAGTATGTTTCCTAATAATGGGCCATGTTTAAATTTTTTTTGTTATATTTTTGAAGTATGCCTTACTTGATCATGTTGTGATATAATTATAACATATGCTGCTTTCTCTTTGCTTGGATTTTAAAATTTTGCAGTTAAAATTATTTTCTTTTTTGTGTGCTTTGTCAGATTTCCACATCAGTGTCACACTAGTATTTTAATGGCTTATTTTATTCTATTCTTTTATTTTCAAATTTTCTATATCCTTAAGCTTAAAAATGTCTCTTTTAAACAGTATATAATTTAGGTTTTTTATTACTAGGTTTTATAATTTTTGTATTTTAATTGGAGCATTTAGTTTGTATAATACAGTTAATATACTCTTTGCTATTTTCATCAAAAATTTGAATAGAACAAAAGGCCGACCTCCCCCAAGCAAGAGGGAATTCTCTGGCAGATTGCCTTTGGACTTGAATTGCAACTCTTTCCTGAATCTCCAGCCTGCCAGCCTCTTCTATTACCGGTCAATTCCTTAAAATAAATCTGTATGATATACATTTAATATAATTAATATATAATGTGGCTGCTACCTAGTAGAATATATACTTAATATGACATACAATATAATTACAGTAGTACCTCCTTATCTGGGGGAAGGATTATGTTCCAAGACCCTCAGTGGATGCCTGAAACCACAGATGTATTTTTCTCTATACATACATAGGTGCGATAAAGTTTAATATATAAATTAGGCACAGTAAAAAATTAACAGGAATAACAAATAATACAATAATTATAATAATATGCCAGCATGTTTCTTTTTCTCTTTTTTCTTGCCTTTTGGATTGATAGACTTTTTTACCATCCTAGCTATTTTCCTCTCTTGCCAAGTTATAGATCCTGTTCTTTTAACAGTTACCCTACAGATTACAACACATAGCTTTCATATATTTTGGGTGTTAAAACAGCTGGTGATCCCAGAAGGTGGAAGAACTTGGAGATAATTGGGACACGAAATGATCTACAGCAGTTGGTATTCTAATCTCTCTTCTCTTCGTAGTTCTTCTTTCCTTGCTTCCATTTTTCACATCTTGAATTTTTCTCTTCAAGGAAATGATATATTTCTTTCCAGTGCAAACCCAGTGTTTGCTCTTGATTTTGAGCTTTCTTTTGTCTCTCAAGACGTACAAAGCAGCTGCCAACTATTCCATGGTTTCCCAGCTGGAGGAGCCCTGCCCTGCACCCTTGCAGCAGCCCTGAAGCAGACACCCCAGGGAGCACCCGCTGGGGCACCCCCGGCTGGCACCAGCATACAAAGTGGTCAGAAATGTGCTGTTAGCCCTCAATGGGGCTGCTTAATAAATCACAGTTATACTTCCCTCTTTGGTCCAAAAGTTTTGAGAGAGAGAGAGAGAGAGAGAGACAGCACGAGCATACATGTATGTCCTTCACAGGACACCATATGAAAGTAAAAAGACAACCCATAAAATGGGAGAAAATATTTGCAAATTACATTTCTGATAAGACATATCTGTTAAACTCTTACAAGTTAATAATTTTATTTAAAAAATGACCCAAGTAAAACAGTTAGCAAAGGGTCTGAATGAACATTTTGCCAAGGCAGATAAACATACGGCCAATAAGCACATGAAACGATGCTCAGCACCATTTGCCATCAGGGACATGAAAATCAAAACCACAATGAGATACCATGCCACACCTACCAGAGTGGCTGAAATTTAAAAAGACAGCCAGAACAAGTGTTGGCAAAGATCTGGAAAAATCTCTGGTCGTGGTGGAAAAGAGATTTATTTTGCTGGTAGAAACCGCTAATGGAAAAGGTTAAGCATAGAGTTACATTTTTTTTTTTTGGGGGGCACAGGGCCTGGCTCTGTCACCTAGGCTGGAGCACAGTGGCACGATCTCAGCTCACAGCAACCTCTGCCACCCACACTCAAACAATCCTCCCACCAGAGCCTCCCACCTCACCATTACCCTTGCAATGGAAAGAAAAAGCCTTATCAGATATATAATTTGCAAATATTTTCTACAGTAGCTATTTCTAGAGTGGCTGGGACTATAGGTGCCACCATGCCCAGCTAATTTTTGTATTTTTTTTAGAGACACGGTCTCACTTTATTGCACAGGCTGGTCTGGGTATCCTGAGCTGAAACAATCTACCTGCCTCGGCCTCACAAAGTGCTAGGATTACAGATGTGAGCCACCTTACCCAGAGAGGTAAGGATAGTCATCTTGTCAGACCTACAGAAATTTTTCTCTTGGTTTTGAATATACTCGAGATTGATTGGATAGGTGTACTGAAGTAAAAATGATATCATATTAGTTAATTTTAATTAGCTAGATGTTGGGACAGAAATGTGAAGACCACATAGTCTGTCAACATTAAATTTTAAAAGAACTGAGCACTGAATGGAAGACAAGGACATCAAGGGAATACATGTTAATGCAACTTCTTTACAGGTGGAAATGTAATTCTCACATAGGAGACTCATTTATTATGTAGTTTTCATCTTGGCAAGGAAGACTGCTGTTTCTTTATCCACAATGGGTAATTTCTAAATCTTTCCTAGCCTAGGGCATGGAGGCCAAATACTACTGTGGGTCAAGTGGGTCCATCTTTTTCTTAGGTGACTGTATCACATATGCCTGAAATATAATTTTAAATATGAGATAATAATATCACCTCCTGCCTAGCTATGACTACAGGCAGTCTAGCACCAAAGGAGGTCAGAAGTTCCCTCTTTATATTTAGTCCATCTTTCTGTTCAACGCATTTGTAGATTGAGTGGTTTTTGTATTACGAATCAGGTTTATTCTCTCCCAAGGCAGGAAGTTTTCAATTATTACATTTTTTTATACACAGAAGGTGGATTTTGTCTGAAAGATAGTTTTATGCCAGGATATCGTTATTTGTTTCACTATTGAGCTACAGAACCTTAGAATAATTTTAAAGATTGGGAAGGTATAACCTGTCTCCCATGAAAGACCTTTGTAGTGGTAAATTTGCCAACCTTGATAATTTTACTCAAACTTTTTTTCTTTTTTTTTTTTGAGATGGAGTCTCACTCTTGTCACCCAGGTTGGGGTGCAATGGCATGATCTCAGCTCGCTGCAACCTCCACCTCCCAGGTTCAAGCAATTCTCCTGCCTCAGCCTCCCAAGTAGCTGGGACTACAGGCGCCCACCACCACGCCCGGCTAATTTTTGTATTTTTAGTAGAGACAGGGTTTCACCACATTGGCCAGGCTGCTCTCGAACTCCTGACCTCAGGTGATCCACCTGCTTCGGCCTCCCAAAGTGGGCTGGGATTACAGGCGTGAGCCACCATGCCCGGCCCAAACTTTGTGAAGAAAAAAAAAAAACCACCCACATTTTAAGTAATAATTTTTATGTATTTATATCTAGGTCTTGGGGTTTTTTTTTGGTCTATTTTATTATATAGGAGTGAGAATTTAAAGCAGTGGCTAGGGTTCTGAAGTCTGTGGGTCAAATTTTTAGCAGGGAAGGGGGATGTTGAATGGGTTCACTGACTTGCCAAACTTTCTGAAATATAATTGAGATTTTTATCATGTCTTTATATTCTGGAGACAGATTACATATTTAGAATCTCAAAGAGGTTATCTACCTAAAATATTGAAAATTGTAGGTACAAAGTACTTTATATAATTAAAAGTGTGCATCATCATTTATAGTGATTACTGTGCTGAAAATAATGTGTTAATTTTAAATTTTGAAACAATTCTAAACAAAAGTTACAAGTACAGTATATAACTTTTTAAAAGATATTTGAGATGGATGCTTCTCTTTTGTCCCTCTAAATACCTTAGTATATTTCTCTTCTTTAAGGATATTCTCCTATATAGCCATAATATACCATCAATATCAGAAAGTAACAAATGTATGTTATACACACACAGACAGACACATTTATATATATATATATATGTCTGTGTGTGTGTGTGTGTGTGTGTGTATTGAAAAATATAAGTGTACACTTCAATATCCAATTTCAGTTCATCATTAGAGGGGCCCTAATTTTCATCCCTCCTATATTTGTATTGTCTTTCTGATGGTGAGTTACCATTATCCTCCATATGTGTACTTACTTTATCAATTCTCGAGTAATTAATCCATCACCTCCTTTAGGTTCTTCCCTTTCTTCTCTGAAAAATATCAGGGAAGAACCTGAGGGAGGTGATGGATTAGTTAATTGCAGGGGGATTAGTGTAATTAAGGGGGAGGCAGTGGCCCTGCTTACCTCTCTTGTGCTGTGATGTCTCATGCCAGGCCATTCTTCTCATATGGATGCCCCCTCATCCTTTTTAACTCAGACATCTCATGCTAGTCCATTCTTCTCACGCTCTATTAGAAACGTTTCCTCATTCTGCAGGCTGTTATACCCTGTTCTGGGCCACTGTGGTTTTCTCTCCAGCATGGACACCTACCTTTCTCAGTCTCACGTAATGACTTTTGGACTGAATTTTTAGGAAGAAATGTGGAAAAGAAAGAGCCGAAGTAATTTTGAAGTGTTTAAAACCCAATATTTAACTGTACCATAGAATTAATTGATATGTGAATAGAATAGTTTTTTTGATGCCTAAAAATGTAGAAACATTAGTAAAATTGTAATTTTGGACTGCCATAGAAAAAAGTAATGGAGATAAAAAGCTCTGGAAAAACTTAGCTTGGAAATTAAAATTATCTGCCTATGCGTACAAGTGTTACAGAGTTTTCATTGATAATATTTATATATATTTTGATAAACTAAGTAGGATGTCCCCCAAATTTACTAACAGTTGAAACAAATAGGCTGATATTTAGAAGGAAGAAAGTTTTAGACTTTGGGGCTTCTGTTTCTTGCACTGCCCAGAATTCTTTAAGTAAGCAGATGATAAATACAAGCTAATTGTGCATATCAAAGAATCAAATGTGAAGATTTGTAGTTCATTCTTAACTAACTCAAGTTTTTAATGATAGAATGCTATAAATTGTTTATTATGTTACAGATGGAAATAATTACAACAATAACATAAAGGATGAGCTCTTCCATAGCATGCTTGTCCTGGTTCAGAGGATAAATTTTAATTGAATGATTAGTAATTAACTTCATGTACATCAGCAGTGTAAGTGCTAAGAATTACTGATCAAGCAGATGACATGAAAATGAAAATGATTACTTCTACCCTCAAAGGAATTTCCAGGAAAATGCACACTACTAATTATGTTTAATTGCATAAATGCTGTAGTAATGTATATTTAAAGTGCCATGTAAATAGTCAGGAGTTTTTATTTGGATTTATGTGCTAACTTTATTAGTCTGATAGGATTGATTAGAATCTTGAAACCAGTAACTCACTATTGTGTATAAATTTGGAATTTACAGTTTATTTTGGCAATTTTGTAAAAGAACTTATTTTATTCATGTTTTTGACTTATGTTTTTGTCACACCATGAAAATAAGCCTTCTGTATTTAAACTAACTTTATATCTACTGTATAATACTCAGTGCCGCAGCTGTCACACTGAAAAGAATATCATACTTAGTCTAGTTTAAAACTTCAATTTCTATCACAAACAAGCTGTATGACCCTGGACAGATCATTTTGAATCTCCCTTTCCTTTTCTTTTTTTTTCTTTTTTGGAGATGGAGTCTGTCAGTGTCGCCCAGGCTGGAGTGCAGTGGCGT
The DNA here is from genome assembly GCF_029289425.2 of Pan paniscus. Lineage (NCBI taxonomy): Eukaryota > Metazoa > Chordata > Mammalia > Primates > Hominidae > Pan > Pan paniscus. Next base: position 78,832,227 of record NC_073255.2, on the reverse strand, counting down.
GATCTCCGCTCACTGCAAGCTCCGCCTCCCAGGTTCAGGGCATTCTCTTGCCTCCGCCTCCCAAGTAGCTGGGACTATAGGCGCCCGCCACTACGCCCGCCTAATTTTTTTTTTTTTTTTTTTTTTTTTTTTTTGTATTTTTAGTACAGATGGGGTTTCACCGTGTTAGCCAGGATAGTCTCCTTCTCCTGACCTCGTGATCCGCCCGCCTCGCCCTCCCAAAGTGCTGGGATTACAGGCATGAGCCACCGCGCCTGGCCGAATCTCTTTCCTTTTCTCAACAAATATTTACCTAGACTTTTTCTTTTTTTTTTTTTGAGATGGAGTCTCGGTTTGTTGCCCAGGCTAGAGGGTAATGGCATGATCTCGGCTCACTGCAACCTCCGCCCCCCTAGGTTCAAGCGATTCTCCTGCCTCAGCCTCTCAAGTAGCTGGGACTACAGGCGTGCACCACCACAACAGGCTAATTTTTGTATTTATAGTAGAGACAGGGTTTCGCCATGTTGGCCAGGCTGATCTTGAACTCCTGACTTCAAGTGATCCGCCCACCTTGGCTGGGATTACAAGCATGAGCCATCGCTCCGAGCCTTACCTAGTCTTTTCTAAGCCAAACACTGCACTTTGATTACAAAAACGTAAAAGAAGGCCAGGCTCATTCATGTATGTAATTCCAGCACTTTGGAAGGCCCAGGTAGGAGGATTGCTTGAGCCTAGGAGTTCGAGATGAGCCTTGGCAACAGAGTGAGACCCCATTTCTGAAAAAATATTAAAAATAAAAATAAAACACTTTGGGAGGCCGAGGCAGGCAGATCACGAGGTCAGGAGATGGAGACTATCCTGGCTAACACAGTGAAACCCCGTCTCTACTAAAATTACAAAAAAATTTGCCGGGCGTCGTGGCGGGCACCTGTAGTCCCAGCTACTCGAGAGGTTGAGGCAGGAGAATGGCGTGAACCCGACAGGCGGAGCTTGCATTGAGCAGAGATCCGCCGCTGCACTCCAGCCTGGGCGACAGAGCGAGACTCCGTCTCATAAATAAACAAATAAAAAAGAGCTGTGGTAGGGTTCCCTAAGAACCTGTGGGTGTGGGAAGGTGGTAGAGTGGAGATACTTACACAGGAATGCTGTGCACTATGAGTGACTACCCCTGCCTCACAGAGGGCTTGAGATAATTGTGTATATGAATGTACTTAGTATATATATTACATATGTAAAATACCTAGTAAATCTGTAAATTGTATAAATGTTAATTTTAAACATATTTTTATTTGTGCATTTTCATGACTTAGTTTTAAGATCCAAAACGAGGAATGCAGAAAAGGGAAAGCAGGGATGGTAGTCAATGATGTACAATTAATAAGCTAAATATTTCATTAATCCTTACTTTGGACTTCTGTTTTGGTTGAACTCTTTTGTTTACAAACATTTGGGGCAAATGTGTGCTCTTTGTAATTCAGTACAGATTGCTGGGCAAAGCTCTTTTCTGCTGAGAGTCAGATTTAAAAGATGGTTGATAACTTACTCTTTTCCTTTTTAAAACATGGTTTAGATGTGTAGCTTGGGTTCTTAAATTCTGTGCAGGTAAATATTGTGCTCAAGTTTTGTATGTGACATGACTATTTAGTCTGAAGGGTGCACTTGCTTTGTAGTTGCTGAATATTAATGCTACTCCTTGCAAACCTTTTGAGTATATTGCTTTCCCTTGACTGTGTCAGGTATTTAATATCAGTGATAGAAAGAATCTTAGGGATTGCTTTTATTAAAAGTTAATAAACTTTAAAAAAATTTTAGTTTGAAATTTTGAGCCTGATTTTTTATATGTGGATGTTTGCCTTTGTTGTTGAATCAACATGAATTATATATTTGTTTGAAATGTAGTTGTATATTTAGATAACTCCTGTTTTTTGATGTAACAGATATTCAGATGTATGGCTTGAAATTTTCTTCCTATAAAAACTAGGACTTGTTACAAAATGTTTTTTGATTAGAAAAGTAATATGAGGCCGGGCACGGTGGTTCATGCCTCTAATCCCAGCACTTTGGGAGGCTGAGGCGGGCGGATCACGAGGTCAGGAGATCGAGACCATCCTGGCTAACACGGTGAAACCCCGTCTCTACTAAAAATACAAAAAATTAGCCAGGCGAGGTGGCAGGCGCCTGTAGTCCCAGGTACTTGGGAGGCTGAGGCAGCAGAATGGCGTGAACCCTGGGGGGCAGAGCCTGCAGTAAGCCAAGATCGCGCCACTGCACTCCAGACTGGGCGACAGCGAGACTCCATCTCAAAAAAAAAAAGGAATATGAAGGAGTATATGGCATTTCAAGAGGACATCACCATCGTTAAATTTTGTTATATTTTCTGCATCTTAGGCATAGTTGTAATAGCATATTCATTTTGTATACTTTCTTCATCTAATGCTATGGCAAGCATTTCTGTGTGTCAGAACTTTAAAAACTAATTTTCAATGGCTGAATAATATTTTTATAGGTGTATCATCATAAGCTTAGCCTACCTCCCATTGTTGCACCTGGAAAGTCTCCCCCTGCCACCACACACACACTTCTTTATTGTTAAAATATTACTGCAGTGTTTTTCTCTGTGTGTTTCATTCCTAGAAGTAGATGGCATGGTAAAGGATGTTAACTGAAAATGTCATACCAACTAATACAGTTTCTATAGTGTGTGAATGCCCATATGTATCTTATCCTTGCCAGTATGGAGTGGAAATCTCTTTTATTTTCCTGGAGAAGTTGGTTCTTTAGGAGGAGAGAAGCATTGGGGAGTATCTTCAGGGTGGCTGAACTTTGCAACCTCTTCAATAAATAACTTCCCACTCTGTAATTTGCCCACCTGTATTACCCCACCCCCAAGCCTCAGACTTTAGGAAATGGCATCAGGCCTATACGTCTGGAGAGTTCAGAGTTCTTCGAGGTAAATCATTCCTTCCAATGGCACCTAGAATTCCTTGAGTTGCAGAATTTTACTGACTAGACCCAGGAGGTCTCAGGAGTCCAGAGTTGATTGGACCTTGGCTCAGAATTCCAAGGGGGCCCATAACTCCATGAGGCCCAGATTTCCTGGCTCAGGAAAATTGGGAGGCCTGGGATACTGTGGCTTAGACCCAAGCCGAAAGATGAACATAGATCTTTATGGCTTGAAGGTGTATGCAATTATGTCACTACATTAGAGCAGCACCTCTACTCACCTATGGGAATCTGCAGCTGAGCTGTGACACGTAGAAGCTGGCCATGTCCAGATTGGTGTTTCTGAAATGGGCAGCCATGTGCACATAGTTGTACAATGTGAATGAAGCTCACTTGTTGATACTCCATGGCCAGCATGCTGTGGAGGTAACGTTCCCGAAGGGTAGCTCGAGCCCACTGCTCCTGGGATTCCTGCGATTCTTGAGTATGGGACACTCTTGGATTTCAGGAGCCTCTGGCTTCAACTGCCCCAGCATCCATCGGGGCAAAGCCAAGGCTGAGGCCATCAGGGCCCCAGGGTAACTGGAGCATGGGCACAGGAATAGTCAGTGGAGTCTGCATTGTCTTGGCGAGGTCCACAGCTGCTCAGAAATCTCTTTTAAATGTCAAATTTTGTATTTACTAATTCAGTATTAGACAAAGATATTACATTTTAATTTATGTGCCTTTGATTACTTATTTGAAATTTTAAAAAAGTACTGTTCTTTATTCTGAAATTTTGTACTTGCAACTTTTTTAGTGTCAGAAGTCTTCTTTTCAAAACTTTTTTTGCCTAGCTTTTTATTAAGTATAGTCACAACACTAATGACAGTTTCATTGTTATATTTCTTGTGAATGTTGTAACTTAAAAATAAATGAGTGCAGTACACATTTATTTTTAAAGAAATATCAGTGAGATGCTACCTGACTTCAAACTATACTACAAGGCTACAGTAAACAAAACAGCATGGTACTGGTACCAAAACAGAGATATAGACCAATGGAACAGAACAGAGCCCTCAGAAATAATGCTGCATATCTACAACCCTCTGATCTTTGACAAACCTGACAAAAACAAGAAATGGGGAAAGGATTCCCTATTTAATAAATGGTGCTGGGAAAACTGGCTAGCCATAGGTAGAAAGCTGAAACTGGATCCCTTCCTTAAACCTTATACAAAAATTAATTCAAGATGGATTAAAGACTTAAATGTTAGACCTAAAACCATAAAAACCCTAGAAGAAAACCTAGGCAATACCATTCAGGACATAGGCATGGGCAAGGACTCCATGTCTAAAACACCAAAAGCAATGGCAACAAAAGCCAAAATTGACAAATGGGATCTAATTAAACTAAAGAGCTTCTGCACAGCAAAAGAAACTACCATCAGAGTGAACAGGCAACCTACAGAACGGGAGAAAATTTTTGCAATCTACTCATCTGACAAAGGGCTAATATCCAGAATCTACAATGAACTCAAACAAATTTACAGGAAAAAACCATACAACCCCATCAACAAGTGGGTGAAGGATATGAACAGACACTTCTGAAAAGAAGATATTTATGCAGCCAACAGACACATGAAAAAATGTTCGTCATCACTGGCCATCAGAGAAATGCAAATCAAAACCACAATGAGATACCACCTCACACCAGTTAGAATGGCAGTCATTAAAAAGTCAGGAAACAACAGGTGCTAGAGAGGATGTGGAGAAACAGGAACACTTTTACACTGTTGGTGGGACTGTAAACTAGTTCAACCATTGTGGAAGTCAGTGTGACGATTCCTCAGGGATCTAGAACTAGCAATACCATTTGACCCCACCATCCCATTACTTCGTATATACCCAAAGGATTATAAATCATGCTGCTATAAAGACACATGCACACGTATGTTTATTGCGGCACTATTCACAATAACAAAGACTTGGAACCAAGCCAAATGTCCAACAATGATAGACAGGATTAAGAAAATGTGACACATATACACCATGGAATACTATGCAGCCATAAAAAATGATGAGTTCATGCCCTTTGTAGGGACATGGATGAAGCTTGAAACCATCATTCTCAGCAAAGTATCGCAAGGACAAAAAACCAAACACCGCATATTCTCACTCATAGGTGGGTATTGAACAATGAGAACACATGGACACAGGAGGGGGAACATCACACACCGGGGCCTGTTGTGGGGTCGGGGGAGGGATAGCATTAGGAGATATACCTAATGTTAATGACGAGTTAATGGGTGCAGCACACCAACATGGCACATGTATACATATGTAACTAACCTGCACGTTGTGCACATGTACCCTAAAACTTAAAGTATAATAATAATAAAAAAAGAAATATCAGTGAGATATAATTCACATAATCACTGGCATGATTCATATAGTTCACCCCTGGTCCTTAGGGGATATATTTTGGTATATGAGATTTATAGAAAGTAAGAACTTAAAAGAATCTATAGGTTATCTAATTCAAACAGTTAAAACCTACCCACTTCTGCTTTGAAAGCCACTTCTTAGAACCACTCTATAGAACATGCTACCTGATCAAGAATAAATCAACACCTTGCTTCCCCTCTTCTATCCATTAGATATCCAGGTAAAATAATATCTCTTTTCCCGATATTTCTCCTTTACTTACGCTCTAGCGTGCCCTATGGCCAGCTGTAAGTTGCCCTCTACTTTTAGAGAGCCCTTTGCTATGTTTCTGCAAAATCTACTTTTTCTGATTCATGTAATTCAAAACTAGCCCTATTTTCTTCCAAATTAAAACTCTTTCTTTCTTAATTAATGCTGGCCCAAAATAGAAATTAGAGGGAAAGTCTTATTCCAGGATCTGAAAGACTAACAGTATTCACAAAAATACTTGATTTTTAAGGGGGAATGTGTATTGAATGATCAATTAGAATTTCAGGTAATGGGAAGAATTTCAAGGAACATTGAGGGACAGCTCAGAGACAGTATCTAAACTGTCAATTTGAACTCTTTTCAGTTTAGCAAAAGAACTTACAGAAACTTGGTATATATCTTATGAAACGCTGCAGACCCTAACCTAGGTCAGGCAATACCTTTTACTACAAAATTGGGATAATCATTTTCTAAATCATGAAGAAAATGTTCTGAGTAGGCTGCAAGGATTTCTCTGGTAACATCATGATTTAAAAACGAAGCTGTCCCCTTGAACTGGGTTGTATAAGGAATGCTTTTATTTCTGAGTATAGCAAGAAAGATCATAACATATCTCTTAGCGCCTCCCAGCCTCCGACATGTAGCAAGTGAAAGCTGTTTGAATTGGCAAATGAGGTAATTATTGAGCAGCTGGTTGGAATGTTTGCTACTAGCTACACAGCACAATTGTTACTTAGTTCTTAGTACTGGTGCAATTACAGTAATTAGAATAAGTAAACTTCTTTTAAGATAATTGCAGGGCCAGGTTATATAGAGCCTATTTAGCTTGCCTTTTAGTGTTAGCATGTACATCAGTGTGTATGTTAAAGGATATACTAATAGATTTTGAGGAGATGAAATTGTCTTATAGCAAACTCCAGATCAATATATGTATGGGATGCCTTGAAAATGATTGGTATCTAATGTAGTCTAGACCAGCGGCTCCCAGTTTTTTGGCACCAGGGACTGGTTTTATGGAAGACAATTTTTCTGCCAGGGTGTGTGTGTGGGTGTGTGTGGGGGGGCGGGGGATGGGTGATGGATGGTTTCAGGATGAAACTGATCATGAGGCATCAGATTCTTATAAGGAGGACGCAACCTAGATCCCTCACATGCGCAGTGCACAGCAGGGTTTGCATTCCTTTGAGAGTCTGATGCTGCCGCTGATCTGACAGGAGGCGGAGCTCCAGCAGTAAAGCTCACCACCACTCACCTCCTACTGTGTGGCCCGGTTCCTAACAGGCCACGGACGGGGGGTTGGGGACGCCTGATCTGGATTGTTCTTCACAGATTAAATCTTCACCAGATTAAGCTTATTAAAAAGTAAAACAAAGAATAGCGCCCTCCCTTGGCAAAACATCTTGGTGTGGTATCTTTTCGTCATTTTATAGCCAGATGCAAAGAAAAAATAAACCTCTACTTTTAAATTTCCCATCCAGTACTTAATTTATCACCATTTGGCTTCTCCCCTTAATGCAAAACTACTTTTATTAAAGGTCAGTAAAAGGCATTCTGATTGTATTTTTCTTTAACTTATTTGGCATTATTGACCATTTTTCCTTGAAACTCTTCCTCACTTTTTGTGCTGCTGCCTCCTGGTTTACCTGGTTGTGTTGAAGCTGCTTTATTAGGATCCTTTCCTATGGGCCACCTTTAAATGTTGATGTAATCTGGCATATTGCCCTATGTCATCCTTTATTTACTAGAATTTCTTAATTTTCTTTTTATGGAGAGGACAACATGAACATAAGAATTTCTTAATTTTATCTACCTTTCAAATCATTTTGGGAAGCTTCTTCAAAGTATTCCTGGAAACACTTGCCTAGATATTCTGGGCTTTGGGTCAAGGATGGAATATTCATCTATTTTGAAGTAGCTCCTGGGATGACACTAATATGTATTTTAGTTAAGAACCATAGTTTGCTGCTGTCTCATCTCTTAATAATAGGTTTCATTTGAGGTGCTTTTTAAAATGTCAAGCCCTGTGCATTTAATTAATAGAGTAAGTATCTTGATCAAGGTCACATACTTGTATGTGATTGAACTAGGATTTGAATTTGAACAAAATTGATTTCAAAACCCAGGAGAAAAATGAAGGAAGGAGTTAGAGGAACAAGATAGAAAAGCTCCACAGTGTTATCACCAGCTCCTCTGAGGCTTTCCTCTTGCCTCAACCCTAACATGGTAAAACATTCTGAAAGGACTTAAAGATTCTTTTTCTAAAAATCCTTTGCTTTCTTTTCTATACAATTGCTACAAAATGGTAAAAGTGGCCCCTTGTATCTGCAGATATCCCAGAAAGTTGAAATGCTTATTGAAATCATCTTTCAAAGCCTCATTGAAATGTGACCTCCTTTCCAGGCTGGTGTGATTTCTCAGTTTCCTGAAATTCTTTCTCTTTGGGGTATCTCATTCATGGTCTTGATAAAATTCTGCCTTGTTTATTTGTTCGTTGTTTGTTTGCATATCTTACTTCTTCTACCATACTAAACTTTTTAAAGGCAAAGACTACATCTTATCTTTGCATTCCTCACTCATTTATTTGATAAAAATTTAATGATCACTTATAAAGTGTCAGATACTACTAATTTTAGTCTCAGAAAATCTAGAGATTAATAAGAAACGGGTACAAAGTTGAGATGCTGAGTAAAGCAAAGATAAGCAATTGTCTTTAAAGCAGGACTTCTCAGATCCTTTTATTATAAATACTGTAGGAGCCCAATCCCAAAGACCTGAAGAAACCTGACATTAGCTATTATAAACAGATATTATTGTGACTTTCTTCAAAACCTTATGAACAAATATTTGATGAATATTTTATTGTTAGGCTTGAAATTTAACATTCATGAAGAGTGACGAAATACATGGCTTTCATCAGTGAGACCTCAAAAATAAGAAAGACATGGGTTATTTTAACCTGCTTATTAGGTTAATGTACAGTGTTGTATTACTGACTCTAGTTACTCTTGTTTCATTATTTTCATAGAGTAACACCTTAAATTGTAAATATTATATTTTGTTTTAATGAGAACAAAGAAATTTTTAATCCAGTTATTTACCCTTAAGCTGCAGTAAAATGAGGGAATGATAACGACATTGTTGCAAAACATGTATAGTGCATTTCAAAGTCAAAATAAATGTAAAATAGACATTAATTTGGAACATTAAAAAATATTGTGTTTATTAAAATATTAGTTTGAAGAAATATGAAATGTTACAGATAGTCTTTTTATCTTGAGTAGTTTTTTCTTAAGCCAGTATATATATTATTCTGAACTCTATTATTCTTAAATGTTTTCTTAATAATGCAGAAGTACACTGGATTTGGGTTGTTTCCACAGATTTTGTGTTTAAGTAGAGTTTGATTTGACAGGACTGATTATAGTTCTCTATTCTTTTGCATTAATGACACTACTTCCTCCCTTTAGTAAAGCCAATGAGCAAGGATCACTTGTAGTTATAAGTCACTTTGAGGTTATTAGAACAAGGCTGCTATATTTTGTCTTGTAATTATAGGCCATCTGACATTTTTCTATGGAAGTAAATATTATCTACTAAATGTGAGTAGAAATTAATATTAATGTCCAAACTCTGGCAGAGCCTCACTGCTTTCAACATTCCTTTTTATTTATTTTGAGGCCAGTACCCTTTAGTGTCAATAAATTGCCAACCTTACTCTTCTACTCCATCCCCCTGCATCCCTGTTTCAAATGTTTATTCCCTTCTTAAGGTTGTCTACTTCACCTCTGACCCTTATTCTTAGTAGTTACACTAGGGTCCTTTCTTTTTCTGTGAGAAAACATGAATAGTAATAAAATATATTCCATTGCAACTACCTATTATTGATATTGAAGTGTCCACTGTGCCAAGGTATGATTCTAATGAGATCACTTATTCCTCACAACCACTCTGTGTTGTTGTAGGTACTGCTGTTATCTGCATTTCATAGATAAGGGTGCTGACACACAGAAGTTATGGTGTGCCCAAGGTCACAAGACGGATTTATTGATGGAACTGAGATAAGAGATTTCAAGGAAATTTTAAGCTCTAATGGACTACTATAACCTTTGCCCCTAGACTTTTTCAAAGTTACACAACTACTTTCTCACAATTATTGGTACTTTTGAAAAAAAAATGAGATAGATTAAGGGTATGTGATACTTAAGGAAGCACAGAAAAATTGGGAATACACTTAATTTACACCTTCAGGGTACTTCTTAGGAAAAATTTCCAGGGAAGAATAGTATTACCAAACTATTTTCATATTTCTCAGGTGCTGTATTTTCCTCTGCTACCAAGTAAAAGGACTGCTCACTCATTACACAATAGTTTGCTTTTAGAGCTCCCATAGCAATGTCATACAGTCACAGTGATTTGAGTAAGGTGACTTTGCTTATGGGAAATAAACTGCATTTTATCAGGCTTATTTGAATGACATTTTGATAACCTCTGTGTTATGATAATAGAATCATTAAGACAATACAATAGCCTACAAATATCTCATCTGTATGAGCTTGCTCAATGGGTTTTGACTGTACTTTAGAAGAATATTCACTGAATCAGTGTTATTCTTGAAAGGACATAGATCTATTATCATATCTTGTAAAAGGTTCTTTTTTCCCTCTTTCTCAGCCTGCTAAAGAGGTTAGGATTTAGTTTCAGGACAGATGGGGGATTTGATACTAGGGGTAGGTAGAAGTACTCAGTCTGACAAGATTAAAGGCTATTGAACTTAGTTTCTCTCTTCTTCCTCTTCTAAATTTTGAATTGCTTTGTCCTTTACTTTTCCATTTGAAACTCATTGTGGGTAGTGCAGTAAAAGCAGTGGCCCTGGTGCTCACACATGTAATCCCAGCACTTTGGGAGGCTGAGGCGGGAGGATTGCTTGAATCCATGAGTTTGAGACCAGCCTGGACAACATAGTGAGACCTCATCTCTTAGAAACGTATTAGCTGGACATGGTGGCATGCACCTGTAGTCTCAGCTACTTGGGAGGCTGAGGTGGGAGGATCACTTGAGCCCAGCAGGCAGAAGTTGCAGTAAACTGTGATTGTGCCACTTACTTCAACCTGGGCGACACAGTGAGACTGTTCTCAAAAAAAAAAAAAAAAAAAAAAAAAAAAAAACTAAGTGGGCCAGGACAAAGAGGTCAAGAAGCATGTTCCTTTCATCTGCTCAGAGTCTGGGAAGTATAGTATGATTAAGGACATGAGATTTGCCATTCAGATTGAGCTGTAGCTCTGCTACTTGGTAGAGATATTTGTCATTGGCAAGTTACTTCTCAGAGGTTTTGTTTACTTACTTATCTGTAAAATTGTGTAAAGAGTCTTATGCAGAGTTTTGTAATTATTGCAGTCATTGAATGCATGTAAAGTGCCTAGCTCAGTGTCTTTCTTATAGTTATTGAATGAAAATATTAAGTATTATTGTTAATGAAGATACTGGTAAAATATCCCATGTCAGATATGGTCCAACCTGGTTAACCAGATTAGGAAGGTACTTGGGAATTTGGGGACAGAGTCTTTAATGGATAAATGAGAGTGGGTATTTAGAAAGGCAGTAGAACATGCTGCCTAGTGTCAAATACTGACATTACCCCTTATTAACTATTTGGCACCAGCAAGTTATTTCATTTTGTTTCCAAATGGTAACAATAATGATACAGATTGAATATCCCTAATCCAAAAATCTGAAATCTCAAATACTCCGAAGTTTGAAACTTTGAATGCTGACATCATACTCAAAGGAAATGCTCATTGAACCAATTTTTGGATTTTGGATTTTCAGATTAGGGATGCTGAACTGATGAGCAATGCAAATATTCTAAAATTTGAAAAAGCCCCAAATCCAAAACGCTTCTGGTCCCAAGCATTTTGGATAAGTGATACACAAACTGTAGTATCAATCTCATGGGATTATAAAGGTTGACTAAGTCAATGCTTGTAAAATACTGGCACACAGAATAATTTACAACTTACTGGCTGTCATTGTCATTATTTTCCATGCATAGTGGTATCAGTGCTAGATGATTTGGGGATTCAAAATTTGAAAAATGCTCCCCAGGGGAAATTTGTCAATGTCTGGAAGCATTTTTGGTTGTCACAGCTGGGGAGGAGGGAGGCTAACTGGCATCTAATGGGTAAAGGCCAGGGATGCTGCCAAGCGTCCTTCAACGAACAAGACACTCCTCACAGTAAAGAATTGTCCAACCCAAAATGTCAGTAGTGCCAAGATTGAGAATTCCTGCAGTACAGCTGTCTGGATCTGTAGTGGTCAGCATCTGCAGTAACCTGCACCTGATGCTTCCCTTTCATTTGCTCTGTAGTATCTTACTGGACTCAATACTCATTTTTCTCTTAACTCTTATCCCAGTACTCCCAATCATTATATTTGCAGGTAGCCTGTTCTCAGGCATTCTTCTTGACCTCTTTGTAGTATAACATATTATCAACCCCTTTAAAGAGTTAAAAGTTAAAATTAAATATTATATAATTTATGGTTCTTGTAGAAAAACTGATATACAAAGAAAGAAAATTTAAATGTTTCACTACCTTTTCCATCTAGAAATAAACACTATTAGAAACTTGGTATATTCCCTTTTATTATTACCCTCCCCTCAGCCTCCCAAAGAAAGAAAAGTTTATAAAATATACATTTTTATTTTTAAGAAACTAAATTCTAAAGACATTTAGTAAAAGGTGAGTTTCCTTTTTTCTCCTGCCTTCATTTCCAGTCCTGTCTCTAGAGATAAGCATTAAACTGGTACAAGTCTTTTGCCATTTTTTTTTTTTTTTTTTTTTTTTTTTGAGACGGAGTCTCGCTCTGTCGCCCAGGCTGGAGTGCAGTGGCGCGATCTCGGCTCACTGCAAGCTCCGCCTCCCGGGTTCACGCCATTCTCCTGCCTCAGCCTCCCTGCCATTTTTTTTTATACTTTTATATACGCCAGGCATTCCCATGTCAATTTTTTTGTGTGTAAACAGTGCCGTGCTATACGTACTGTTCTGTGACTGTTTTTTCCCTGTCACTGAATATACTGTACATATATTCCTGTCTGCATATTCTTTGCAATTATGTGGTATTCTAAAATATCTTTATCATGATTTATACAGTCAGCTATTAATGAAGATGGATGCTTATAGTTACAAACAGTGCTTAGGTTCCTTGGATTTCTAGGCATACATATAAATGCTTCTGTAATATACATTTCTGAAAGTGAAACCCTGGGTCAAAAGGCATGTAGATTTAAATTTTGATAGATTAACAAATTATTCTTCAGAAAAGCTGTACCAGTTTACAGTTTCACCAAGAACCACACTGATGGTCGAGTTATTTTCTTTAGGCTTATTTTAAGCATGGGTTTTTCTCTGAATACTTTAGTCACATATCTTAGTTTTTTATGTGTAATACTCATTTTGTTTGTATTTGAGTAATTTTCACGTAATAGAGAGATATGTAAGTAGGCAGATGGATTACATTATTTTTTGTTAATTAATTTTTAATTTCACTACCTTCAGAGAATATGATCTGTAGGTTCCAGTATTGATTTATTTTTCTGTGTAGCCTTACATAGGATCAGCTTATTTAAGTATTCCATAGGTTTCAAAAATATGTTTATTCTCAGGGTAGAAATTTCTGTGTATATATTTGACAATTAAGCATATTATTTAAATCATTTTACTTTTTAAGCACTTGATTTGTCCATATCCAAAAGACCTATTAGTCTTTTAACGTGGAATTTGCTAACTTCCCATTGTTTCCAAGTTTTTGCCTTAAGTGTTTTTAAAAATTTTGTTATTTATATTCTTGCTTCTGTCATATCAAACTTTCAAGTCTTTCTAATTTCCTTAAATGAATCACAGAAATAATGCAACTACTTATTGAGCACTTAATGTGTACCAGGCACTGTGCTTAGATTTCACATATATTATCTAATTTATTCCTCATAGTTCATACTCTTATACTAATTCGATATGTAAGAAAACCAAAAATGCAAGTATCTTGCTCACTATAATTATGGAATTATAATAACGGAATTATACAGTATGTTTTCTTTCTGGACTGGCTTCTTTCACTTATCAGTATACATTGGTTCATGTCTTTTCATGGCTTGTTAGCTAATTTCTTTTTGGTGCTGAGTGATATTCCATTTCCTGGATGTACCACAGTGTATTTATCCATTCGACTACTGAAGGACATTGTGATTGCTTCCACATCTTGGCAAATATAAATAAAGCTGCTGCAAATACCTGTGTGCAAGACTTTGTGTGGATCTAAGTTTTTAACTTAGCTGGGTAAACATCAAGAAGAGCAATTGCTGGATCATTGCCTTGTGTCCTCACTGCTCTTAAAGATTGGATACTGCTCTTAAAGATGAGATCTCTTCAGTTTTTTACTTCTTAGAATGGAGTGGCAACTTCCAAGCTCCTTATGTACAGAACCAGAAAAAGCAGACTGAGTTTTCAACTACTTTTTGGTACCCATTTTTCCTGCCTCCTTACTCTGAATGAAACTTGTCTCTTTGAGGGTCATTTCCCCTGTGGCATATAACTCTCTCAAGCGGGAGCTTTTGTTTCACCTCATGAGCCTCAAGGTGGGAGATGGCCTTGGTTACCTTCCTTATTTCTCATCCAAGTTTGTGTTAAAGGCTTCTGTTTCTTTGGGTCTTCCAATTTAGAAGGAAATAGAAATCCCTTTAGTTCAGAATAAATTGTTCTAAGAATTAAATATAAAGTTCTCAATTATAGGACAAAATAATTAAGGCCTTATTGATTTGGCTTTTCTAATTGAATTCAATTCTAGGGGAAGAAGTGCTTTGATTTTCCTGCTTCCTTGATTCTAAGATAAGATCTACTCTGAAACATATAATCAAATTTGATTTGAGGGAGGTTAAATGGTACAGTCAATTACATTTTGATTATGAGACATTTGTTTTTAGAAATATTGGGGGGCAAAATTGTATCTTAAAGTTGAGGAAATGGAACAGTTCTCAATCTGTTATGAAAGGTTTACTTTGCCCAGAGGCAACTTAAAAAGAAAACTACAACTAGCATAGAAATAACTCAAGCATAAATGTGGAGCTGAGAACTGGAGAAACACCTGTTACACAGGAGCTGTGTTGAATTGGAATCAGAAATTATCTTTTTCTTAGCCAGATGATACCCTTTGTTGTTTGCAGTGTTGACTTTGATAGAGAACACCCAGTTAGTGTAGTTATGGTTCACATTGTAGTTGGTCTTAAAAAAATAGAAAACCTAATCATTTATCTTTAAATTGCAGTTTTCCCACGTTTGATAAGTTTTTAAACTTTTGTAACCGTGGATAAAATTTCTTGAAATACAATACAGTTTGGTTTTAATACCACTTGGGAATTGAATTAGAAAGCTTTGGTCCATAATTTCAGTGTAAGTAGTCTAGAAATTGATGGAAGTTAATTTATTTATATATCCCATGATATGTTGAATACCTCATAGCTGAGTTCAGGGTATACAGCGTATTACTTCACATAGTCAATGTTAAGAATTTAAAAGATAAAGAAAAAATCCAATGGGAAAAAATATAATCTTAACTGAAAGTATAACTATGTATTTGCTAATTTTTAAAGAGTATTAAAAAAGCAGAAAGCATTTAGAAATTTGATGGCAGATAGTACTACAAGGTACACACTATTTAGAATAATGGGAGAAACCTTCATCACTGTTTCCAAAAAGGGAAGTTACTCAAAAAAGCGGGGGGTGGGGTGGTGGCAAACAGTCCAGTCCTTAACTAGGAAAATCATGAACCACTTTTATTTCTTTTTTTTGAGACAGAGTCTCTGTCACCCAGGCTGGAGTGCAGTGGTGCGATCTCGGCTCACTGCAGCCTCCGCCGCCCGGGTTCAAGCAATTCTCTTGCTTCAGCCTCCTGAGTAGCTGGGATTACAGACATGTGCCACCACGACCGGGTAATTTTTTTGTATTTTTAGTAGAGACAGGGTTTTGCCACGTTGCCCAGGCCGGTCTTGAACTCCTGAGCTGAAAAGATCCCCCCACCTCGGCCTCCCAAAAGTCTAAGATTACAGGTGTCAGCCACCACGCCCAGCCCCCAGTTTTATTTCTGATTTTAGTAATTTGAGTCTCTCTTTTATTCTGAATCTAGTTTATGGGTGGTCAATGTCGTTTATTCTTTTGAAGAACTAACAATTGGTTTTGTTGATTTCTATTTTGTTTGTTTGTTTTGAGACGGAGTCTAGCCCTGTCGCCAGGCTGGAGTGCGTGCAGTGGCGCAATCTCGGCTCACTGCAACCTCCGCCTCCCGGGTTCAAGCAATTCTCCTGCCTCAGCCTCCCGAGTAGCTGGGATTATAGGCACGTGCCGCCACGCCCAGCTAATTTTTGTATTTTTAGTAGAGACGGGGTTTCACCATGTTGGGCAGGATGGTCTCAATCTCCTGACCCCGTGATCTGCCCATCTCAGCCTCCCGAAGTGCTGGGATTACAGGCATGAGCCACTGAGCCCGGCTGATTTCTATTCTTTTCTTTTTCTTTCTTTCTTTTTTTTTGAGACAGAGTTTTACTCTTGTTGCCCAGGCTGGAGTGCAGTGACGCGATCTCGGCTCACTGCAACCTCCGCCTCCCGGGTTCAAGCGATTCTTCTGCCTTAGCCTCCCAAGTAGCTGAGATTACAGGCACGCACCACCACGCCCAGCTAATTTTGTATTTTTAGTAGAGACAGGGTTTCACCATGTTGGTCAGGCTGGTCTTGAACTCCTGACCTCAGGTGATCCACCCTCCTCAGCCTCCCAAAATGCTGGGATTACAGGCGTGAGTCGCCATGCTCGGCCCGATTTCTACTCTTAAAAATCTCTTCTATTTATCTCTGCTCTAATCTTTATTTTTTTCTTGTTTTTGCTAGCTTTGAGTTTAGTTTGCTCTTCTTTTTCTAGTTCCTTATGGTGTAAACATATTGTGTAGCCTTGCAGCTTTCTTAAATGGCGCCCATTGCTTCTCTTACCGGATGAGGTGCCAGTTAGGTAAACAGGAATCAGTCCTTCTGGCCGACCAGAGAGGGTAAAATGTTACGAGTTAGGTCTGCACTCTTCCGCCCATTTGAAGGGAATGAAATGGCAGTTGGTTTGCTGCCTCCTCCAGACCCAGATAAACTGCAGAAGGGGTGGGACAAGATCACAGAAAAATGTCACAAAAGTTTTACATGTTTTTTTTTTCTTAATTGGGCATTTGCTTTGTTGCTATAGACATTTGACTGTTTTTCACAGGTCCTGTAAGGTTAATTCAACTAGTTTCTGGTTGTTTTTGGGGTTTCTGTGAGGGAATGAGTCTTCGAGCTTTTTAATTTGCCGTTTTGCTGATGCCACTCAATAATGCTTTTTAACTTATGAAAATAATAGAATCATGTTGAAGGAAGTTTGCAGCCCCCAGAAGTATAACAAACTAAGAAAAAAATCTCACCCTCATTTTACTATCCCCAGAGTAGCCACCATTTACATTTTACTGTGTTACCTTTCAGACTTTTATTTTTCTTCCTCTCTCTTTTCCCTTTGTCCTGCGTCCTCTTGTTCCTCCACTCCTCACCACAAATAAAAAGGGAAAAAACTGAAAAAAAGCCCTCTAAACATGATTTATTGAGTACAGTGTTAATATTTTAATTAGCATACTTTTGTTTTTAATTTCCCAAAACGTTGTATATACTAAAATTTTCATTTATGTTTCCAAAAGGAAATATTATAGATATTTCTGGTAACATCCAAATGCTTGGGTTTTATTCTAGTCTTTCTGCCTTCAAAGTGTAAGAGTTAAGAAAGAATCAGGTGTGGCCAACCCGTGTTACTTTCCTGTGACTTAGACCTTTATGGCATTTTTACATCTAGTAAAAAGTGGCATGCTCTCAGTCAAAGGGGTAAGCCCAAACCATGTGGAAAGGATCTTATTATCTCTTTTGAAAGCTAATATAAAAAGAATTCCTTCTAGACATATAAATATTGTGCCATCGGTTACTTAGGCTAAACATGCCTATTATTCTAAGTGAATTATTAACAATAAATACTTTAACTCTGTGCCATGTTAATTATCATAATATGAATTCTAATTTGTTTTAACCTCAGGTTATATATACCTTGAAGCCATTTATATTTTGGTATACTTGTAATCGTTACTATACACTAGACTATGTATATTGGACTAGACATGGAGAGTCAAAAAAGAGTATGTGATCAGAGTGGAAATCATGCTGTAGCTTCCTTCGTGTCTACCTCAAGTAGAAGCGGTAGAAAAAGTAATTATCTAAGATTTTTTTGGATTCTGGTTTATGGAGAAGCACCCTTATGTTTAGGCTGATGGGTGGCTAAATTAGAAAGTATTTTTTGTGATTTAGAATTTTATGTGGAGATGTTCATTGTGATTAATTATTCTTTGTATTAGCAGATTTTTGCTTTTTGTAGCTGCATGATTTCTTTTGGTCATCCATTATTGTCTATTAATAAAGAAAAACTTTATTTCACTGAAACAGTGATACATAATCCAACTTGGATTTTTTTTTAAATGACTGAATTTTTTCCTTGGGAATACATTACTGTTAAAAATGTAAATTATTAGATACATTACTTTTAATGAATATAAGTATAATTAGAAGGCTGAAAAGAATCCTTGGAAACATGAGTCTAATTTGATAGCTAAGAAACTGAGGACAAGATACTCTTTGTAGCATATTTTCTAATGTCATTTCATTGTCTCACCAAGAAGTACTTGCATAAAGCAAGTTGGATTATAGCATCTGTTGAATATTTAAGGTTGGGTAAAATGGGTGAGTTTAACAGATATTTTCCCTTATTTCTTTTAGGGGAATCTGGATTGGGAAAATCGACATTAATCAACTCATTATTCCTCACAGATTTGTATTCTCCAGAGTACCCAGGTCCTTCTCATAGAACTAAAAAGACTGTACAGGTATGGATATTAGTATTGTTAATTGATGATAAGCTGGAATAATATTAATACATACAAAGCACATGTTGTAAATTTTATTATCCTTCCTTAGAGGTAAGATGCAAATTTGCCCTTAGCCAGTATAAGATGGTAAATATGACTTCATAACATTAAAAAAAAGAAGAAGTACAGTTAATCAGAAGAATTATCTTGACTAGAACTTTCCAAATTTGTCCTAAGGACTCCCCTAGAGATGAAACTGTGACATAGTAACCAATTCTCCTGGAGTTGTACTATCTAGTATGATAGTCATTTGCCAAATGTTTACATCAGTTAAATGAATTAAATTAAAAATGCAATTTCTCTTTTGCTCCAGATACATTTCAAGTGCTCAAAAGCCACATGTAGCAAGTGGCTGCCATTTTGTGCAGAACATATACGAAGATTTTCATCATTTCAGAAAATTGCATTGGACAGTGTAGAGAAAACATGATTCATAGAAAAGCTATTGTTATTTAAATACAGTGTTCTATATTAGTCAGTGGGGTAATGCCATATCATAGTTGAATGGCAATAGCAATTCTGTAAGTCTCCCAAGGTATGTGTGATCTAATTTACTGCTTCTCAGTCTTTGCTATGCATTCCAATCCTGGGCATCCTGTTAAATTTAGTTCTTCTAGTAGCTCTGAGATGGGCTGTGTTTCTACATTTCTAACAAGATCCCAGGTGATGCTGATGCTGCTGGATGGTAGATCACACTTTATAGAGCAAGGGGCTAGACTCTAGATATGCACTTTTTATTAAATAGTACAGCAGCCTGTAGCCACATGTGGCTATTAATCTTTGAAATGTGGGTAGTCTGAATTGTGATGTTCTGCAAATATAAAATATACCACCGATTTCTAAGACTGAGCATGGAAAAAAATCTCCCTAATTTTTTATATTGATCGTATACTGTAGTGATCATGTTTTGGATGTATCAGGTTAAATAAAATTGATTAATTTCACCTTTTTCCTATTTTAAAAGTGGCTACTAAGAAAATTTTAAATTACTTGTATGATTGACATGGTATTTTTATTTGGCAGCACTGCTCTAAACTGTTGATGAAAAATACTGTTGGTGACCTCTGCTTGTGTAATATATAGGACATGAGCAGAGAGGAGGCAAGTGAACAGTTCTGGCTGGAGTAGGCTTCATGGAAGCAGTGATGCTTTTAGCTGGATTTGAAGAAGTGGAAGTGATCATCCCAGTGCACAGGAGGGAAGGACTGTCTGTATATGCTGGGCAGTAACTCATACATATCAAACTGCAAGATGGAGTTTAGTAACTAGAATCCCAAAGGAGTAATTTTGGGAAGTGAATATCTTATTTCTCCTTTTTAATGTTCCTCTCTATTATAGGATTTTTTTGGTAACCTTCATAGGGCTTGAGATTTAAAATTACCTGCAAAATTGTGCTGTAAAATCTTGATCCTACCTGCTTATTTATTTTGCCTGACGTGCCCGAAGTGGAGTGGTAGAGCTTTAGAAGTAACTGTTGTGGCTATAAGAGAACATGAATTTATCAAGGGACAGAGTCTGGGGGATGAGATTTTTGGAAAACCCAGACTTAGGACTAAGGGGAGTGAACTATCAGAGAATTGCATGGAAATGTCAGTACTATATGAATCAGAGTAATTGAATATCACATTTTATTCACAAAGGGGGAGATTCAAGAAGCTGGATTGTAAAGTAACAGTAAGGGTTTTCTGGATGTAAGGAATGATAAAAATGTACAATGATACACTTTTTTTTTGAGATGGAGTCTCACTCTTGTACCCAGGCTGGAGTGCAGTGCACGATCTTGGCTTACTGTAACCTCCACCTCCTGGGTTCAAGCAATTCTCCTGCCTCAGCCTCCCAAGCAGCTGGGATTACAGGTGCCCACCACCACACCTGGCTGATTTTTGTATTTTTAGTAGAGATGGGGTTCCACCATGTTGGCCACGCTGGTCTCAAACTCCTCAGCTCTTGTAATCCACATGCCTTGGCATCCCAAAGTGCTGGGATTACAGGCGTGAGCCACCACACCCAGCCAACAATACACCTTTATGTTTGTCTCCCAGAAGGGAGTTTTAGTAACGTGGTGAAGATGAATGATGGCAGATATAGGAAGTTTGAAATAGAATACATGATGAAAAGAGGGAGGACTGACAATACAGAGTATTGCCACCCCACGTATATCCAAGAACACTGCATTGGTAAAGGATATCCATAGAGCAGCTGAGGGTATCTTCAGTGTCTTGAATTATTAAATAATGATGACATCATCCCATATGTATTGTGGATTTATCTCATATGTATTGATTTTATATATGATAGAAATGCTATAAACAAAAATTTGTTTAACCAAAATACCACATTCACCTAGACAATTCGAAGAAACAGAAATTTATTCTAAAATTCCCTAGTTTGAAAACAACTTGATATGTGATCTGAAATATATTAATACATATATATATGAAATATATATATGTATTAATAAAAACTCACATATTACCTTAGTAATATTGCTAAAAGGCAGTTTCTTTTAGATTTTATGAGCTTCAGTAGTAGCTAATCTACAGTTTCTTGTCTAGTATTTAAATAGATAATATAAAGATGAATACTCTTTCATAGAAAGGTCATCCTTCAGTAACTGCTTTGGGAGATGTATGGGTTTTTTTTTTTTTTTTTTTGAGACATAGTCTCGCCTGGTCGCCCAGACTGGAGCGCAGTGGCACAATCTCGGCTCACTGCAAGCTCCGCCTCCCGGGTTCACGCCATTCTCCTGCCTCAGCCTCCCCAGCAGCTGGGACTACAGGCGCATGCCACCACGCCAGGCTAATTTTTTTATTTTTAGTAGAGACAGGGTTTCACCGTGTTAGCCAGGATGGTCTCGATCTCTTCACCTTGTGATCTGCCCGCTTCCACCTCCCAAAGTGCTGGGATTACAGGCGTGAGCCACCGCACCCAGCTGAGGATTTATTTTCTTTATTTAAAAAAATATTTTTGGCCGGGCGCAGTGGCTCACGCCTGTAATCCCAGCACTTTGGGAGGCCGAGGCGGGTGGATCACAAGGTCAAGAGATGGTCAAGGTCCTGGCTAACACGGTGAAACCCCATCTCTACTAAAAATACAAAAAATTAGCAGGGCGTGGTGGCGGGCGCCTGTAGTCCCAACTACTCGAGAGGCTGAGGCAGGAGAATGGCATGAACCCTGAGGCTGAGCTTGCAGTGAGCAGAGATCATGCCACTGCACTCCAGGCTGGGCGACAGAACGAGACTCCGTCTCAAAAAAAAAAAAAAATACAAAAAGTAGCCAGGTGTGGTGACACACGCCTGTAGTCCCAGCTACTCAGGAGGCCGAGGCAGGAGAATCACTTGAACCCAGGTGGCGGAGGTTGCAAGGAGCCAAGATTGCACCACTGCACTCCAGCCTGGCGACAGAGGGAGACTCCGTCTCAAAAAAAAAAAAAGAAAAAAGTTTTCCTCTATGTTATTTTAGGAATCAAGCAACATGGGAGGTGTTGAGACAGCACAAGCGGGCAGGGAGGAGCGTTGAAGAGCAGGCAGGCTTGCTGGGAAAGCAGAGGTCGGGGACAGGGAGAGAGCGTGGGATGGAGAGGGCATCTGAGGGGAGACGGTCAGAGGTCGACTGCTGTCCTCAAGCCCTTTTTCAAAGTCATCCCACCTCTTTGAAAGGCTCATTTGCCATTTAACAGCTGTTGACGTTTCTTTAAAAATGAATCTGAGGGTATGTGGCTGGGCAGCAGGCACCAGCATCAAGAGGCGGAGGACAAACAAGGTCCCTGGGCTGAGGATCCCACCCTGGACAAAGCCCATAGTGCATAGAAGTGGCGGGAAACTTAGGGGTCCCAGAGGCTGACCTACAGGGAGCTGACCATTTGCACCCACCCTTCCTATCCTAGGCAAAAGAGGGAGCGAGCTGAGGTAAAGTTAGAACTAGGCTTCTTTAAAGTAACAGATTAAGCACTATTTAATTTCTGGTCTAGACCTCAAAGGAGTTAAACAAGGTGATTTCCGCCAGATTTTCTTGGTTCTGGGTTTGTTCCATGAGAAGCTGTAGGTTCGGTCCTGTACAAGTTCTAGAACCTTCCAGAACCTGCAGAACCTATTTGGGCAGTTGAAGTGAGTGGAGAAAGCAGGAATCTCAAAATATCTCAATATAAAGACACCACTCCTTCCCCTCTCTTCACTGCCCTCACAAAAGCAGGTCCTCCACGCCACTGCTGCCTACCCGGACCGCTGCGCTCTCACTAATAAGGCCATTTCTTTCTTGACTTCGCTGTGCTCTTGGCCCAGTGACAGTGATCAGAAATAATCAGGGGCGATCAAGCCCATGCTAGCCTGGATAGGGGGTAATATTTCCATTGAGGGCCTCCCTAGTGGCTTTCTCTCTCTGAGCAGCGGGGACATGTGACAGCACAGGGCAGCCCGCGGGGGTTATGGCAGGGTGAAAAATCTTCCTGTGGCTGTGGAATTCTTGATAAGGTGGCGAACGTGTTGTGCAGCGGCATCCTGAGGGCTGCCCGCCCTCCCAGGCGCCCAGGGCAGGCAGGCAAGCTGCACGCTGTCATCGCCTAAGTCAGCGGCATTGGGCACTCTTAATTACAGGGGAAGCAGAATCTGATTGCACTTTCTGTGCCAGCTCCTGACTTCGTTTGCATCGTCCTTTTATTTTTTCTTTTTCATACCTCAATGTACTAAATCTGAAAGATGTTTAGAGCTAGATTTTCACCAGCACGTATTCAGAAATGAATACGGGGATGAGGAATTTCATTCATTTATCCTTGCATTGGCTGAGCAAATATTTATTGAGTGCCTGTTGTATCCAGGTACTGTGCTTGGTGGTAGGGGGATTCTCAGATTTGTTTTCTAAGGTGAAACCATTGGAATTTGGAGCCACTGATATTTTCCATGATCGTCATGGAGAGGAGAGCTATAATATTTGGACATCACAATGAGGTAAACTGGAAGTAATCAGCCCAGAAGACACTGCCTGGTTCCTGGAAGGTGAAGATTGAGATGCAGGCCCATAGTTGGGAAGCTCTGCCTTAGATCTGGGCTTTGTGTTATTTCCATTAATGAGGCATAAGGTGGAAAGGTGGTGCCTGTCATCTGGGCTTGACAATCTCAAATGCCCTAGAAGAAAGTCTTCCCTCCTATGCCCATTTCTCTTTCTCTTTTCTTTTTCTTTTCTTTTTTTTTATTATACTTTTGAGTTCTAGGGTACATGTGCACAACGTGCAGGTTTGATACATAGGTATACATGTGCCATGTTGGTTTGCTGCACCCATCAACTCATCATTTACATTAGGTATTTCTCCTAATGCTATCCCTTCCCCAGCCCTCCACCCCTTGTCAGGCCCCCGTGTGTGATGTTCCCCGCCTTGTGTCCAAGTGATCTCATTGTTCAATTCTCACCTATGAGTGAGAATATACAGTGTTTGGTTTTCTGTCCTTGTGATAGTTTGCTGAGAATGATGGTTTCCAGCTTCATCCATGTCCCTACAAAGGACATGAACTCATCCTTTTTTATGGCTGCATAGTATTTCATGGTGTATATGTGCCACATTTTCTTAATCCAGTCTATCATTGGTGGACATTTGGGTTGGTTCCGTCTTTGCTATTGTGAATAGTGCCACAATAAACATACGTGTGCATGATTTATAGTAGCATGATTTATAATCCTTTGGGTATATACCCAGTAATGGGATGGCTGGGTCAAATGGTATTTCTAGTTCTAGATCCTTGAGGAATCACCACACTGACTTCCACAATGGTTGAACTAATTTACACTCCCACCAACAGTGTAAAAGTGTTCCTATTTCTCCACACCCCCTCTAGCATCTGCTGTTTCCTGACTTCAATGATTGCCATTCTAACTGATGTGAGATGGTATCTCATTGTGGTTTTCATTTGCATTTCCCTGATGACCAGTGATGATGAGCATTTTTTCATGTGTCTGTTGGCTGCATAGGTGTCTTCTTTTGAAAAGTGTCTGTTCATATCCTTTGCCTACTTTTTGATGGAGTTGTTTGTTTTTTTCTTGTAAATTTGTTTGAATTCTTTGTAGATTCTGGATATTAGCCCTTTGTCAGGTGGGTAGATTGCAAAATTTTCTCCCATTCTGTAGGTTGCCTGTTCACTCTGATGGTAGTTTCTTTTGCTATGCAGAAGCTCTTTAGTTTAATTAGATCCCATTTGTCAATTTTGGCTTTTGTTGCCACTGCTTTCGGTGTTTTAGTCATGAAGTCCTTGCTATGGGTCTTAAAATCTCTATGGAATCTAAATTTGGTGTCAAGTTAGCTTATTTTTTATTGGTCTACTTTGAGTGTAAAGGAAAACAGATGAATGCTACCTTCCTTAACAATAGTCTTTTGTTAATTTTAAATCTGAGATTTTTGTTTTGGTAAAATTTTGAATTTATATTAAAACTTTTTTAGCTTTATACCCCCTAGTTATTAATAGAAGCAAACTCTTGCTGTTTATTTATGACGGAACACACATGCAGGACTTGAAAGATGTTACTAACAATGTCCACTACGAGAACTATGGAAGCAGAAAACTGGCAGCTGTGACTTACAATGGAGCTGATAACAACAAGAATAAAGGGCAGCTGACTAAGTAAGTATATATTTTTTCTCCAAAAAAGGTATTCTTTCTGTAGTCAATAATCATATTGTTTCATTTTCATTAAATTTCTCCTGGCTCCTCAGTAGAAAATTTGGATAATGTTCTCTATGCACAACAGCATAAATGTATATTGTTATGCTCTGTTAATAGTAGACACTTTTTTGAATGAACCATTTTGATGGAGTTTTCACTTACAGATTGTGTGGAAACAAAGGACAGGCTTTAATAAAAGGAATATGTAGATGAATTTATTCTTGCTTACCTTCTCTAATCCTATTCCAGGGAGTAAATTAGCTGGAGTTTTGGTTTCTTCTTTTGGTTGTTAGAGTGGTGTAAGTGACTACAAATTGTGTAGCTTTGTCCTATTGAGCTTATATCTCAAGCTGTGGTGTTTTTATGTGGGGGTTGAAAAAAGAGATGTGTGAGGAAGCTGGTAACCATGTCTGTGCCCTCCTTTTAAAAAATTTGTCATTACTGAAGATCATAATTACATCATATGTCACTTAACAATGGGGATATTCTGAGAAATGTGTCTTTGGGCTATTTCGTCATTCTGTAAACATCATAGAGTGTACCTACACAAACCTAGATGGTAGAGCCTTCTACACACCTAGGTTATGTGCTCTAGCTATTGCTTGTAGGCTATAAACCTATATAGCGTATTACTGTACTGAATGCCATAGACAGTTGTAACATAATGTTAAGTATCTGTGTATCTAAACATAGAAAAGGTGCAGTAAAATACAGTATAAAAGATTAAAAATGGGATATGTGTGTAGGGCACTTGTTGTGAATGGAGCTTGCAGGACAGGAAGTTGCTCTGGATGAGTCAGTGAGTGAGTGGTGAGTGAATGTGAAGGTCTAGGACATTACTGTACACTACTGTGGACTTTATTAACACTGTACACTTGGGCTATACTAAATTTATTTTTTAAATTTGTCTTTAATAATCTTATTTTGCTGTAACTTTTATAATAACTTAAATTTTAAAAAACTTTTTGATTCTTTTGTAGTAACACTTAGCTTAAAACAGAAACACATTGAACAGAGGTACAAAAATATTATCTTTATAATCTTTATTCTGTAAGCTTTTTTCTATTTTAAAAGTTCTTTCTTTTTTAACTTCAAGCTTTTTTTTTTGTTAAAAACGAAGACATAAACTTACACATTAGCCTAGGCCTACTCAGGGTCAAGGTCATCAAGATGCTACCGGGCAGCAGGAATTTTTCAGTTCCTAGGGGCCACCATCATATATGCAGTCCCTTCTTGACTGAAATGTCATTATGCAGTGCGTATCTGTATTACAAAACCATTTTAAATAATGGGCATTTGTAGCTAGGTGTTATCTACCATTAAAGGAAAATCCTAAAGGATCAACTATATGAATACGAAAGACAAGTTCTGAAAGTAGCTATAGTGTTTTCCATAGTGGTTAACATGCCTTATAATGGAATAGAAAAATGTCCCTTCTTAAATATTTAAAATACAAGATTGTTTGAGGTAAGCCTCAATATGTGAACAAAAGGAAGGCTTTTTATCTCTTTTGAGCAAAATGTTTATTGAGCAACTTTGGCAAAAAATGTAAGGATCCATCATAGTGAATATTGTTCATAAAATCTTAATTCACTTTAAACTCATTATCAGTAACGATGAACTTTTTAACTCATTAAAAGAAACACATACACAAAGCTACTGATAATTTTTATGTTAAAATACTACCAGTACATATTTTTTGTTAAATATATGTACTTATTCAATATATTTTTAAAATGTTTGTTATGTTGTAGATATAAGGAATTGTTTATTTGTCCCCGTGTCTCAAATATAAGGCTTTTTTTTTTCTTTTGAGACGGAGTCTCACTGTGTCGCCCAGGCTGGAGTGCAGTGGTGTGATCTCAGCTCACTGCAAGCTCCACCTCCGGGTTCATGCCATTCTCCTGCGCTCAGCCTCCTGAATAGCTGGGAATACAGGCGCCTGCCATCACGCCCGGCTAATTTTTTGTATTTTGTTTAGTGGAGACAGGTTTCACCATGTTAGCCAGGATGGTCTCGATCTGCTGACCTCGTGGTCCGCCTGCCTCAGCCTTCCAAAGTGCTGGGATTACAGGCGTGAGCCACTGTGCTTGGCCATATAAGGCTTTTTAAAGTAGTGCTGTTGGATGCAGGTAAGATAATTCAGAGAAAAATTGTAAACTTTACAGTATCATGAAGTTTTTTTCTGCATATACAAAATTCTACTGTGTGGATACGTGAGTTAAACTATATCCCAGGTGAAAACACAAATAGAATTCTACTGGAAATATATCTCTTAAAGAGAGGAATCATGACCACACTTTGCCTATGCAAATATAAAAAATGTTTGCATTGCTAAAACGCAAATTGCTCTAGGAGCTAGCATAATATTTTATGTTAATAATAAGTAGGAAAATAAACATTTCAGAAGATAAAACCAACTGGGGAATGGCTGTAATTGGAATAGATATTTGATATGATTTGATAAATTAGATTGTTACTACTTCATTGAATAACACATACTGAATCTGAAAGAAATCACTTAGAAGTTTTATCTATTGGTCGTATCTTACATTGTCTTGAAAATAGCAATTTCAAAGAATATTTTTGTTAAATTTTTCTTAAAAATCATTAACAACTTATGGTGCTTTAGCTGAGTAAGGTGCTTTTCCTCATAGCTCAGTACATATCCATGAATAACTGAAAAGAAAGACTAATGTTTAAATAAGTGAAGTAAGCAGGTGTGAGTTTAGGCTTCTTTTAATGTTCTTTCTGTATTGCTCTCATGTGACTCTCCATAACAATATATTCTTTGACAGTGGTAGTGACGAGGGGTTGAGAGTTGCAAGAATTTTGGCATGGAAGGTGAACCTATTGAAAATTTATACTTAAATTGATCTTTGGCAATGTATGCTTCACAAAGTGCTAATCACACTTTGGTTTTAAAATATAAACCAAACTTTTTAAAGATGTTAGACATTGAATAGTAAAATACATTCATGTGCCATATAACGATGTTTCGGTCAATGACTGACTGCATATACGACAAATTCCCATAATATTATGATGTCATACCATAGAGCCTAAGTGTGTAGTAGGTTATACTATCTAGGGTTGTGTAAGTACACTCTGTGTTGTTCCCACAATGACAAATGAATTTCTCAGAATGTGTCTCAATTTTTAAGCAATGCATGACTGTAGATCAATTTATCTTATATCTAAAATTTCTGAGGTAGTTTTGGGCAAACTGTAGAGTCTATTGAAACATGAAATAAAAAACCAAACACCGCATATTCTCACTCATAGGTGGGAATTGAACAATGAGAACACATGGACACAGGAAGGGGAACATCACACTCTGGGGACTGTTGTGGGGTGGGGGGAGGGGGGGAGGGATAGCATTAGGAGATATACCTAATGTTAAATGACGAGTTAATGGGTGCAGCACACCAACATGGCACATGTATACATATGTAACAAACCTGCACGTTGTGCACATGTACCCTAGAACTTAAAGTATAATAAAAAAGATAAAAAATTAAAATTAAAATTAAAAATATAAGTGTAGATGTCTGAAAATGTGCCTTTCTGTTATGTCAAGAGTCCTAGAACAATTCTATTTTAGAGGGACTTAAAACAAGAATTAGATTGTGTGGTTTAAATCTGAAGAATTAGATTGTGTGGTTTAAATCTGAAGACTAGCTGAACTTGTCCAGTCAGCTATAATTCGTCTCAAGGTTAGATCTGGAGAAGTGGATGCTATTCTTAGCAGCTATCCAGTAATTACCTGTTTCTGACAAAGAAAGTATGGAGCCATCTAAGTGCTTCTTATATCCTTAGAGAATGTATCTTGCATCCCTGTATGGAGGTTAGTGGGTGGTTGGAAGCCACAGAAATGGTAACCTCTGAAATCAAAGAAAATTCAGCAAGGGTTTGTAAAGGAAAGGGGAGAAGAGTTGGTCATATCCAGATTGCTGATCTCTTAAAGGAAGTGATCCCCAATAAGAGGAGGGCCATCTCTTTTTTTTTCTGTTTGCTAAACGTCCTTCTTGAAGTTTTATCTGCCTCCTTTTTCCTTGATCTTCCTTGTACCCTTTACTTAAAGTCACATTTGATTGGTGACTCGTTTTCAGAACTGATGTCTATCATTGGTACCAATTGTGACAATAGATACCTTGCTCCAAGTTGGGGCAAACCCTAGTCTCTCTTTCCTTTATGTTAATTTATTTTTCTCTTCTTTATAGCCTTCTCCATCAGTCATCTTGGGAAAATTTTATAAGTGAATGACTAAAAATACAAGTTTCAAAGGTAGATCCTCAGAATTCTTGATACATGACAAGAGTTTTCATTGATCTAAATAGAAATAAAGACAGTTTTCTGAAAATTTCAAGTTGTTTTAAAAAATTAAACTTACTCAGGTGTATCTTTTACTCTTTATTCAAGTGTCCTTTCATGAAATTATAATGATAGTAGTTGGAGTTTTGTTTATGTTTGGTTTTAATACTCTTACTTGGCAAAACAAGATGTTGGCAACCATTATTACTCAAAATTTTTGGAAATTTTTATTGATCTTTGAAATTTTTTTTTTTTTTGAGATGGAGTCTTGCTCTGTCACCCAGGCTGGAGTGCAGTGGTGCGATCTTGGCTCACTGCAACCTCCGCCTCCCAGGTTCATGCCATTCTCCTGCCTCAGCCTCCTGAGCAGTTGGGACTACAGGCGCCTACCACCACGCCCAGCTACTTTTTTGTATTTTTAGTAGAGACGGGGTTTCACCGTGTTAGCCCGGATGGTCTCAATCTCCTGACCTCGTGATCCACCCACCTCGGCCTCCCAAAGTGCTGGGATTACAGGCGTGAGCCACCGCGCCCTGCCGATCTTTGAAATTATTTAAGTGAAATTTCTTTGGAAAATTTTGCACGTAGTGACCTACTAACCACTGGAGCAAAAGTATGTAAATCTACTTGCTTACTGTGTTCTTTAGGAAAGACCACCACACATAATTTAAATGAAACATGATTGTCTTTTATTACACTCCAAATGTGGGCCATGTGTAATGCAGCAAAGTAGAACTTGACTAGGTCATCCTTCTGTGGTGGCTCTAATTTTATTGGTCACATGAAGGGGTGTGGCTTGCAAGAATTTTAACCTTATAAAGACAACCCTAGAAGGAGCTAAATCTTTGGGGATTTAGTTTCATATTCAGGTTATGTTGTTACCATTTTCTTTTTCTTGTTTTACTAGGCTTTTTCCATTACTTTGTCTGGGTTTTTAATTTCGCTGGTAGGTTTGTAAGCTTTACTACTATATGTGTGTGGGTAAGAGTTTCCTATTAAAAAGCAGGCAGACAATGATATAACTTAAATGGTTTTTCCAGCCATTTAATAAAAGGTTTTACTTGGAACAAAATAGTAAATGTGAAGACAAAAAGTGATCTCCCTACATTTTCTATATTGTAAGCACAATTGTTTGTTTTGATTTTTTAAAAATTAATAAAGATGACTAGAAGTGAGGTGTTAGTTTAAAAATTAAAAATTTGAAAGATAATTTTTACTGGTGAGAGATTTCAAAAAATTCATTTTAAATATGCATGAATGAACCCGTATTTGAGTATATTTGGTCAGATTATTTTTACAAGGCTAAAATCTTACAGTATCTTAGCTGTTAGATATTGCAGATTTCTTTTAGAAAGTACACACATTTAGCAGGTTTAGAACTTTGAACAGACTTTCAGAAGACAATCGCACAGCATATTTATTTTCATAGTGATTTAGTGTAATGATTATGAAAGTAATTTGGGAAATAAATTAGCTTTAGCAAATTTTACTGTAAATTTTTTTTTATTTAGGGCACATACCTTAGTAATTTAATTGTGAAAGCTATGCATTTGCCTTTAATTGAAGCTTTTAGCATGCTTTACTTTAAATGTGCTAAATCACTAATTTTTGTTCCTTTAGATTTGATACAGTTGAAAGCATGTAAGGCGGGGGATTGTTTTTCCAAAGACATAGCAGTTTTTATTATACAGGGATTTTTAATATTTAAATGTTGAATTTAAAAGAAGATTTTTTTCTTTTTCTTTGAGATGGAGTCCTGCTCTGTCACCCAGGCTGGAGTTCAGTGATACAATATTGGCTCACTGCAACCTCTGCCTCCTGGGTTCAAGCAATTCTCCTGCCTCAGCCTACCAAGTAGCTGGGATTACAGGCTTGCACCACCATGCCCAGCTAATTTTTGAATTTTTAGTAGAGACGGGATTTCACCATGTTGGCCAGGCTGGTTTCGAACTCCTGATCTTGTGATCTGCCTGCCTTGGCCTCCCAAAGTGCTGGGATTACAGGTGTGAGCCACTGTGCCCGGCCTAAAAGAAGATTTTGAAACATCATTGCATGTTTTCTCTGCAGTCTCTTATTTTCCCCCTAGAGTTATTTAAATAATAATTTAGGTGGCAAAATTACCTGCTCCTTCCCAAGGATAAAGTAAAATAAACATTTTATAGATGAGTTATGTAAGTAGGAATAGATATTTAATTCTCTCTGATTTGTAATTTAATGTATTTACAATCACAGTTATATTGTTGAATAATATTAAGTTGCTTAAATACACATATTCAGTTACTAAAGGTTAGCAATTAAAAATCATTTTTAGATTATTTCTTTTCTGGAGCCTAAAAAAGATTTTTGGGGTGTTAGGGGACAGTGGGAATTATAGACTCCTTGAAAATCTAGCAAAAGCTTTGGACCCTTTCACCGGAAGAATACTGGCAAACACACACACACATTTGGTATGCTGTTTCAGGGCAGTCACTGACACTGGGTGTGCTCAGGAGATCAGAAGCAACTATATTAAAAACACCTGCCATTAACATGAGGCATATATTATTAAGAAGGATCTCATCAACTTTAAAAAAAAAATTACACTTGAAAATGTATTTCAGCTGACTCCACTTTTTGCTTTGTTTTGTTTTTTGAGACGGAGTCTCACTCTGTCACCCAGGCTGGAGTGTCGTGGGGTGATCTCGGCTCACTGCAACCTCCACCTCCCAGGTTCCAGCGATTCTCCTACCTCAGCCTCCTGAGTAGCTGGGACTACAGGCATGTGCCACCACACCCAGCTAATTTCTGTATTTTTAGTAGATATGGGGTTTTGCCATGTTGGCCAGGCTGGTCTCTAACTCCCGGCCTCAGGTGATCTGCCTGCCTTGGCCTCCCAAAGTGCTGGGATTATAAACATGAGCCACTGCGCCTGGCCTGGACTTCCTCTTCTGAGCTCCCTGCTGACCTGTCCTGATGATGACTGTTCCTGCAGAGGTCTGCAGAACCCCCAGTTACCTGGCCCTGAGATCATGGAGTGCTCCATGAATGAGGACCATCCGGGCTACGGAAGGGGAGGGGACATGTGAGTGCGCCAGGAGGAGGATCACCCGCCTGGGCTGGGCGAGGGAGGAAGCAGGCAGGGCTGGGTCGGTGCCCCTGGCACTGGGTAAGTGGCCCTGGGCCCTCTCACGTCCAGGTGGAGCACGGGCGTCATCATGTACATGCTGCTGGCTGGCTCCCCACCCTTCTGGCACCAGAAGCAGATGCTGATGCTGAGGATGATCATGAGCAGCAACTACCAGTTTGGCTCGCCTGAGTAGGATGATTACTCAGACACCATGAAGGACCTGGTGAGAGACAAGGCCAACTGGCTCCTGGGCTCAGGGCTGCGATGCCAGGCTCCCTTGCCCAGGGAGGCCCCGCCTCTCCTGACATGCTGGAGGGGACCTGCCTTAAGTTTCTCGGGTACCCTCTCCTCCCCTCCCAGGTCTCCCGATTCCTGTTGGTGCAACCCCAGAGCTGCTGCACAGCGGAAGAGGCCTTGGCACACCCATTCTTCCTGCAGTACGTGGTGGAGGAAGTGCGGCACTTCAGCCCCCGGGGGAAGTTCAAGGTACGAAGCCTCCTGACCCAGACCCTGTGGCAGTTGCCGCCAGCTCCCCAAGTGCAAACCTCTAAGCCGTCTTCTCCCCCAGGGGTCCTTATACCCCGCGGGTTTCCAGAGTACCCACCCCTCCCCTCCCAGCCACCCTGTGATGGCTTCAGAGATGGCAGGTGTCAGCCCACTGCCTCCGTCCCTGAGGATGCTGGCCAAGTGGGAAGTGGGGGACACTAGGAGGGCCCCGCAGAAGCCACTGAAGGCTTCGTGGCAAACGAGCCCAGAGAGTCCTGTGCTGGAGGGGCAGGGCCTGGCAGAGCGGGGCTGCAGCCCAGCTTCTCCGCCTGGCCCTGCAGGTGATCGCTTTGACTGTGCTGGCTTCAGTGCGGAGCTACTACCAGTACCACCGGGTGAACCCGGTGACCCGGGAGATCGTCATCCGAGACCCACCCCTACACCTTCCAGCCTCTGTGCCGGCTCATCGATGCCTACACTTTCCGAAGCTATGGCCCCTGGGTGAGGAAGGGGCAGCAGCAGAACTGGGCAACCCTTTTCAAGAACACACCCAAGGCTGTGCTGCTCTCCCTGGCCGAGGAGGACTACTGAGGGGCTGGCCAGTCAGGGAGGGCTGGGGGGCAGGTGAGGAGGGGAAGCCACGGAAATACAAGTCAAAGGGGTAGGATGCATGCACGCCTCATGCAGAAGGAGCGCTTGGCCCTGGCCAGGAACCCGTGGAGCTGAGGCCACGATCCCCTCTCAAAGGCTATGCACAAGGGAAGCGGGTATTCCCACCACACAGCAATACCTGCAGGCTGGGGCAGGCCCTGGGTGGGCAGAGATCACATGTGGCCTGAGAACCAGGAACCCCCTGCTCCTCCACTTCCTAGATGAGCCACCATCTCCGTTTCTCTTTAGGGGAGGCCCAGAGTTACTGACACTCAGGCCCTCTGCCTTTAGGGTCCCAGGGTGAGGATGAAAGACACAGAAATGTCTGAGATACACAATCTCAGGAGATTTTATTGGCCCCATGACAGCCAGTGACAGTGTGGGAGCAGGCTACTCTCCAAGGACATGTTTCTGGAGGCATATGGAGAAGGGGGCCGAGGTGAGGTGGCTCACACCTGTAATCTCAGCACTTTGGGAGGTCGAGGTGGGACAATTGCTTGAGGCCAGGAGTTCGAGACCAGCCTGGGCAACATAGTGAGATCCCATTACTATAGAAATTCAAAAAATTAGCCAGGCATGGTGGTGCATATTTGTAGTCCCAGCTACTCAGGAGGCTGAGATGGGAGAATTGCTTGAGCCCAGGAGCTCAAGGCTGCAGTGAGCTGTGATCACCACTGCGCTCTAGCCTGAGCAACAGAGTAAGACACTGTCTCAAAAAAAAAAAAGAAAAAAAAAATGGAAGGGGAAGCTTCTGATATTTGTCTTTCTGGAGTACTGTTTGCTTTGTGATTCCCACAATGCACTGCTTCACCTAGTACATCATTCGGTTCTCCCAGACCTTTTAGGACTGAACTGTGCTTTAGATAGTTTCATGACTGCCTGTTACACAGTGGAAACTAGTTTTCTTCAGAGGGACACGAAATGACAGATGAGGCCATGAAGAAAGCATTCTCCTTCCACAGCAACTAGCTAGGAAAGCGAACACACAAGTGATCCTCCTGCCTCAACCTCCCTACTAGCTGGGACTACAATCGTGTGCTACCATGAAGGGCTAATTTTTCTTTTCAATTTTTAGTAGAGATGCGGTGTGTGTTGCCCAGGATGGTCTTACTCCTGGGCTCAAGTGATCCTCCCACCTCAGCCTCCCAAATTGTTGGAATTACAGGTGTGAGCCACTGCATCCAGCCTTTCATCACATATCTAAAAACAATCATCAGAGGGGTAGATGTAGCAGGTGTTATTGTTATTAACTCCATTTAACAGATGAAAAACACTGAAGCAAATGGAAGTGAAAATTTGGGCTTTTAAAATGGAGTTTTGGCTGGGCATGGTGGCTCATGCCCAAAAGTGGTAGAGATTGAGAAATAATTAGCATTAACTCATCAACAAAATTCTAAGTATTTTGATTGTTAACACTTTCAGCTTGATCCCAGTGCAAGAAAACAATCTGAAATGGGAATAAATATTTATTTATTTTTTTAAAAGTTCACTACTATATGGATTTTTTTTTTTTTTTTTTGAAACGGAGTTTCACTCTTGTCACCCAGGCTGGAATGCAGTGGTGCAATCTCAGCTCACTGCAATCTCCGCCTCCCGAGTTCACGCCATTCTCCTGCCTCAGCCTCCCGAGTAGCTGGGACTACAGGCGCCTGTCACCACGCCTGGCTAATTTTTTGTATTTTTTGTAAAGATGGGGTTTCACCGTGTTAGCCAGGATGGTCTCAATCTCCTGACCTCGTGATCTGCCCACCTTGGCCTCCCAAAGTGCTGGGACTACAGGCATAATCCCACCTGTAAAGCCACCACGCCCGGGCCATTATATGGAAAAGTTTCAAGAAACTGAAACATTCAACAATAAAAAATTAATTGGTAAGTTATGTTGATTTACCTAAAGGATTATTGTGTAGGCATTTTTAAAAACTTTATAAATTTCTAATTGTAAGAGAAGATAGTAATGATATACTAAGTGAAAAAAATTAAAAATTTACTTTATTTAACCTCAACTGTTGTTTTCTTTCTTTCTTTTCTTTCTTTTTCTCTTTCTCTTTTTCTTTCTTTCTTCTTTCTTTCTTTCTTCTTTCTTTCTTCTTTCTTTCTTCTTTCTTTCTTTCTTTCTTTTCTTTTTCTTTCTTTCTCTCTCTCTTTCCCTCCCTCCCTCTGTCTCCCTCTCTCTCTCTCTTTCCCTCCCTCCCTCCTTCTGTCTCCCTCTCTCTCTCTTTCCCTCCTTACCTCCCTCCCTCTCTCTCCCTCTCTCTCTCTTTCTTTCTTCTTTCTTTCTTTTTTTTTTTTTGATGGAGTCTTGTTCTGTATCCCAGGCTGGAGTGCAGTGGTGCAATCTCGGCTCACTGCAACCTCCACCTCCTGGGTTCAAGTGATTCTCCTGCCTCAGCCTGGCAAGTAGCTAGGACTACAGGCACGTGCCACCAAGCCCAGCTAATTTTTGTTGTTATGTTTTTAGTAGAGACAGGGTTTCACCGTGTTTGTCAGGCTGGTCTCCAACTCCTGACCTCAATCTGAAATAGGAACAAAGGTTTATTTTTTTAAAAAAAGTTTGCTACTGTATGGATTACAGGCGTGAGACACTGCACCCAGCCTTGTTTTTTTTTTTTTTTTGAAACGAAGTCTCACTCCGTCACCCAGGCTGATGATCCACCTGCCTAGGCCTCAGATGATCCACCTGCCTAGACCTCCCAAAGTGCTGGGATTACAGGCATGAGACACTGTGCCCAGCCTCTTTTTTTTCTCTTTTTTTTTTTAAATAGAGATGTGGTTTTGTTATGTTGACTAGGCTGGTCTCGACCTCCTGACCTCAAGCAATCCTCCCATCTTGGCCTCCCAAAGTACTGGGCTAACAGGTGTGAGTTACTGTGCCAGCCCTCAACTGTTTTTTTTAAGTGCAGAAAAATTACTGGAAAGGCTGCAGTGAGCCGTGATCACACCACTGCTGTTTAGGAGTGTGAGACCTTCCTAGGTAACAGGGTGAAACCCCACCTCTACGAAAAGTACAATTTTTTTTTTTTTGTAGATGGAGTCTCACTCTGTCGTCCAGGCTGGAGTGCAGTGGTGTCATCTTGGCTCACTGCAACCTCCGCCTCTTGGGTTCAAGTGATTCTCCTGCCTCAGCCTCCTGAGTAGCTGGGATTACAGGCACCTGCCACCTTGCCCAGCTAATTTTTGTATTTTTAGTAGAGATGGGGTTTCATGTTGGCCAGGCTGGTCTTGAATCTCACCTCAGGTGACCCACCTGCCTCGGCCTCCCAAAGTGCTGAGATTACAGGAGTGAACCATTGGCCTCTACCCTTCTCTTTACTAGAGCAAAGGAATATTTTCATTTCTAGTTACCTAGTTACCCACTAGGTCAGGGAAGACAGAAACTACTTTTAATATTCTTTTGCTGCTTAAAGAATTAACTCAATCATATGCCCTGACCAATTCACATGGAATTAAACTCCTGGGTCTAGCAAATGGTGTTGATTTCACTAGGGGGAGGAGAAACCTTTATGAAGTAGGTCTGCAGCGGAGCCAACCTTATCTGCTGCTATAATTTTGCCCCAGTTTTTAAAGGCCTCATTAAAGAGATCAAGGCCATGATTCCACAGGGATTTATAAACTCATCAGGGACATGTCAGGGTATGAGATAATGAAGACAACACACTATTTGGTGAGTTATCGCCGGAGCCACACTGTATTTGGCTGTGAGCACTGTATATCGTGGCTTAATTAGAAACACCCGTTAACCAGGAGCCAGACTGACATTTTTATCTTGCGCCCACATTTCTAAATTATTCCTCAAATGGAATATGTCGTAGCAGCCAAGATATCCAACCTTGACATTACATGCATGGGCCCAACCAGCCAATAGGCTTGGAAGAAAATCAGACAGTAGCATCCTGGGACATTCTCTTATTTATTTAACATGTGTGTTCATTCATTCCCAGAGTGTTGTTGGAATCAATTAAAGATAAAAGACACAAAGCCATGCCATGAAGAATAAATGAGATAGATTGATCGATAGATAGATAGATGATAGAAATAGATAGATGCTAGATAGATAGTATAGATGGAGAGAGAGAAATAGATGGATAGGCGTAGAGAGACAAATAGATAAGTAGAAGATAGAAGTAGAAGATAGATGATATGTATAGATGGAGAAAAACAGATGAATAGGAATAGATGGATAGATGATAGATACATAGACAGATACAGAGGAATAGATGGATACATAGATGATAGATAAATATGTATAGATGGAGAGAGAAAAATGGATAGATAGATGGATAGGGAGAGATACATATAGATCAATAGATGGATACATGATAGATAAATAGATATGTATAGATGGAGAGAAATGGATAGATAGATGGATAGGGATAAATAGAAGTAGATGGATACAGAGATGGATAGACAAGCAGACAGATATAGAAGTGAAAAATATATATGTATATGTGTAGTTATAAATATGTATATGTGTAGTAATAAATATGTGTATATGTATTTATACACGTGTGTGTGTGTGTGCATGTGTGAACTCTCCATGCATCCTGGGTTGTCAGAGACAAGAAGGAGCCCAGCAGAAAGTACCCACTGAGGGAGACATGAAAACTCTGAATTTTGAATGTGTTCCCCACACCACGCAGCTCCATAGCACAGCATAAAACATTTGGCATTTGGAAGCATTTTGTGCTTTTCTGTTGGTTTTGGGTTAAATTCTGTTTGTAGTTCTATGTATTTAGGGGGTGCAAGTGCAGGTTTCTTAGGGAATATATTGTGGAGTGGTGAAGTCTGGGCTTTTCATGTACCCATTGCCCAAATAGTGAACATTATACCCAATAGGTACTTTTTCAGTCCTCACCCCCTCCCAGCCTCCCGCCTTTCGTAGTCTCCAATGTCTGTTATTCCCTCTGTATGACCATGTGTATGCACTGATTAGCTCCCACTTACAAGTGAGACTGTGCGGTGTTTGGCTTTCTGTTCCTGAGCTATTTCACCTAGGATTATGGCCTCCAGTTCCATTCACATTGCTACAAAAGACATGATTTTATTTCATTCTTTTTAATGGCTGAGTAGTATTTCATGGTTTCTATATAGCACGTTTTTAAAATCCAATTGTCCCTTGATGGGCACTTAGGTGGATTCCACATCTTTGCTATTGTGAATAATGCTGTGATAAACATACAAGTGCAGGTGTCTTTTTGATATTTTTATTTTTAGAGGCATTTTGAAGCATAAGTGGACTGTGGGAAGGCAGAGATCCATCCATGAGAAGGGCATGTCAGGCAAAAAGAATGGCTTGGACAAAGGGGTGACAGTGTAGAAATACATGGTGTGAACGAGGATAAAACACAACAAGCCCCATTTGGCTTGAGGAAAAAATACTGCAGGAGAGAGAACTGGATGCAGTTACAGCATGAATCAGAAATAATTTCAACTTCCTAAAGGGAAGCTGTGAAACTTGATTTCCATCATATCTGGGAAGTGAATAAAGCCCAAGAAGTTTAAGGTATCAGTTTGAAGAACTTGAGTGTTGTGGTTCATGCCACTGGGCCTCTGGGGATTGTGTTGAATAAATATTTAGAAATAGTGCTTTATGAGTATCGCTGTTAATTAAGTATTAAGGAGTAATCGTGTAATTGCCTGATGGCTTCTTATCCCCCACTGCACAGATAGAGCCAATTTACTGAGACAGAAGTATTGTAATAAAGCGTTTAATAAACACAGAGCCAGCTAAGCAAGAGATAGGAGTTTATTACTCAGATCAGTCTCCCTGAAAGCTTGGAAGCTAGGGTTTTCATGGATAATTTGGCCGGGAGGGGCTAAACAATGGGTAGTGCTTATTGGTTGAAGATAAAATCATAGGAGTGTGGAAAATTGTCCTCGTGAGCTGAGTCAGCCTTTGGGTGGGGACCACAGGACTGGGTTGAGTACTGAGTCATGGGTCCAAATGGAGTTAGTTGTAAGAATGCAATAGTCTGAAAAACATCTCAAAAGGCCCCTTTTAGGTTCTACAATAGAGATGTTATCTATATGAGCAATTGGGGAAGTCACAAATCTTGGGAAGTCTGGCTTCATGAATCCTGAGTGATTAGGGATTATAAGAAAGCAAGCTATGGAACAATGGCAGGTTATTATTTAACTAAGCCTACATCTTAGCAGATTTCAGACCCCTCCTATAATCCCAATCTCATGGTCTTTCAGGGATCTTACAAAGATGGTTTCAGTACTGGGACAAGCAGGAGGTCAGTTTTAGAAAGGGAGTCCTATTATCCTTGATTCAAAGTCAAACTGTAAATTAAATTTCTCCCATGGTTAGGTTGGTCTATGCCCAGAATGAACAAAGGCAGCTTGGAGGTTAGAAGCAAAATGGAATCAGGTCAGATTTCTTTCCCTGCCATAATTTTTCTATGTCATGTTTCTCTCACTGTCATACTTTTTGCAAAGGTGGTTTCAATCATAATGGAGATACCTGAGCTACAATATTTCCAAGTTTTTTTGGGGTTGTCTTTTGCTTTTGAGACAGAGTCTTGCTCTGTTGCCCAGGCTGGAGTGCAGTGGCGCCATCTCAGCTCACTTCAAGCTTCGCCTCCCAGGTTCATGCCATTCTCCTGCGTCAGCCCCCCGAGTAGCTAGGACTACAGGCGCCTGCCACCACACCTGGCTAATTTTTTGTATTTTTAGTAGAGACGGGTTTCACCGTGTTAGCCAGGATGGTCTCGATCTCCTGACCTCGTGATCTGCCCGCCTCGGCCTCCCAAAGTGCTGGGATTACAGGCGTGAGCCACCGCGCTTGGCCCATTTCCAAGTTTTATCAGCATCTCTTCTAGAGATTAAACAGTTGCTGCACAGGGTTGACCTTCAAACCATAGGTTGAATGAACAGAAGCTTGTGCCTGGCCCACATGAGAAAAGATGGCACATCCTGTGGTCTTCCACGAAGTGTCTCTAGCAGTCATTGTGGCAGCATTCCAGCAAAGGGTAGCTAAGGGCTGCAGGATAGAAAATTCCCAAAGCAATGGTTTCTTCCAGTTGTGCAGTAGAAGCCTTCTCCTGCAAGAAAGAAAGCAAAGCAAAGATCAGACTACAAGCAGCAAGGTCAGAGTCCATGGGGAGAAAGTTTACAGGCACCTTCCCACAGAAAGCCAATCATCAGGAGCCAGAAGAGAAAGCTTCCTAAAGAAGCCAGAGAAGTCAAGACTAGCACCACCTGGCTGGAATTTCCAGAGACAAATATTAAACCACAGCCTGAAAATGCAGTTGCATGTTTCAGCCCGGTCTTATCCTCTAGGTGAGGCTAGACCCTGCCTGCCTGGTCTCATGCTTATTACTCTGCACAACGTAGGTGGACAAGAAATACCCCTGGAAGGACCTGGGAAGGGAAAATAATGCCATCTTCAGTTTCGGTTTTCAGAAAGGGGTTCGCAAGGAAAGTACATTTGTCCAGGAATCAGGAGCTCTGAGTGCCATAGCCCAGTACACAGGCTGTGGAACCAGCAAATTTGAGTTCCAATCCAAAACTCTGTCTCAGAACCAGATTAAGAGACAGGGTCCTAGGCCATGTCAACATGTCATACATCAGAAATGTGGTCTCTGTTCTGGACTTCTGCTTTGGTGGTTTGCCCTTGACATGGTAGGTGATATGCTGATCCTGACTCATTGAATAAATAGTGAACAAATATTTAAAAGAGGTACAAGGCTGGGTGTGGTGGCTCACACCTGTAATTGCAACAGTTTGGGAGGCCAAGGCAAGAGGATTGGTTCAACCCAGTTCGAGACCAGCCAAGCAATATATTGAGACCACCATCTCTGCAAAATAAAAAAATAATAATTAGCCAGGTGTGGTGGTGCATACCTGTAGTCCCTGCTACTCATCAGGCTGAGGTGGGAGGATTGCTTGAGCAGGGGAGGTCGAGGCTGCAGTGAGCTATGATCATGCCACTGCACTCCAGCTTGGGTGACAGAGCAAGACTCTGTCTCAGAAAAAAAAAGAGAGATATAAACATTTTAACATTATTTTATGAAATGTTATAAAAATAAAAATTACAAACTTATCCTGGGTGTTCTGTCCACTCTGCTCTGCTTCTTCTAACTGGGTGATCTTAGGACAGATGTTTAATGCCTCCAAGTCTCACTCTTCTCATCTGCAAGAATGTAATAGGTCCTGTAATCCCAGCACTTTGGAAGGTGAGGCAGGTGAATCACTTGGGGTCAGGAGTTCGAGACCAGCCTGACCAACATGGTGAAACCCCGTCTCTACTAAAAATACAAAAATTAAGCCAGGTGTGGTGGTGGGTGCCTGTAATCCCAGCTACTTGGGAGGCTGAGGCAGAATTGCTTGAAACCAGGAGGCAGAGGTTGCAGTGAACCAAGATCATGCCACTGCACTCCAGCCTGGGTGACAGAGTGAGACTCCATCTCCAAAATAAACACAAAAAAGAATGCAATAGGAAGTGCAATGTTTTTCCTAAGGCTGTTCAAGGGGTGAGTGGCGGGTGTTCTATAAATTGTGATTATTCATCCCTAGCTCTGCCAGTAAGTGTTTGCTCTTACATAGGTCACTTTTCCTTTCCGAAGTTCAGTGTTCTCACATGCAAACTGGGGGGTTCAGACCAGATAACCCCTAAGAAGTAAAAGCGAGCTTTCTGTTTTTCATTGTGCTGTGTTTCCAAAGCAGCACCTGGTGAGAAAGCAAGCGGTGCCCCACCTG
The DNA here is from genome assembly GCF_029289425.2 of Pan paniscus. NCBI lineage: Eukaryota > Metazoa > Chordata > Mammalia > Primates > Hominidae > Pan > Pan paniscus. Next base: position 78,789,708 of record NC_073255.2, on the reverse strand, counting down.
GAAGCAGGAAGAGAACTAGTGTCTTGAGGTTACTGTGTTAGTCCATTTTGCAGTGCTATAAGGCAATACCTGAGACTGGGTAATTTAGAGAGAAAAGAGGTTTATTTGGCTCATGGTTCTGCAGGCTGTCCAAGAAGCATGGTGCCAGTTTCTGCTTCTGGTGAGGACCTCAGGAAGCTTTCAATCATGGAAGAAGGTGAATGGGAAGCCAGTGTATCACATGGAGAGAGAGGAAGCAAGAAAGAGAGAGAGGAGGAGGTGCCAGGCTCCTTTAAACAACCAGCTCTTCACACCTGTAATTCCTGCCCTTTGGGGGGCCAAGGCGGATGGATCACATGGTCAGGAGATCGAGACCATCCTGGCTAACACAGTGAAACCCTATCTCTACTAAAAGTATAAAAAATTAGTCAGGCGGGGTGGCGGGCGCCAGTAGCCCCAGCTACTCATAAGGCTGAGGCAGGTGAATCGCTTGAACCCGGGAGGTGGAGGTTGCAGTGAGCTGATATCATGCCACTGCAATCCTGCCTGGGTGACAGAGCAAGACTCTCTCTCAAAATAAATAAATAGATAGATAAATAAATAACCATCCAGCTCTTCAGTGAACTAACAGAGCAAGAACTCACTCATTACCTTGGGGCGGGCACCAAGCCATTCATGAGAGATCCACCCCATGACCACACGCCTCTAACATTGGGGATCATATTTCGACATGAGGTTTGGAGGGGACAAACATTATATCAGATGCTTAGAGTTCTTTCAGATGAAAGTTGAGTCTCTAACCTCCTTGATAGCCAAGATAGACAAAGCCGGTTCTCATAACTTTCAAAAGTGAATTAACTAAAAAGGCAGACAAGGGACTTTTGTTAAGTGCTTTGTTTGAAGAGAAATCCTTAGAGGGCTTATTTCTCCTTGGAGCATAATGTCAATTATTATTAATAGCTTAGAATATACTCTTGATAATATTAAGGAAGTAGTCTCTAATTCTTATATGTCTTTATAAGACTTTAAAATAATAATAGATTGACTTGATAGAACACCCTTTAATATCTACTCATTTATCGATTTATAGACTCATTTTTCAGAGATGTAATATAAGCTATAGTAATATATTAATGTTTTTCTTAATATTGATCACTTCTATACTTGGGATAAACCCTTTGTGCTTTTATATTATTATTTTAAGATATCATTAAATTCTACTTACTGGCACTGTTATTAATCACATAGTTTTGTATTCACAAGTGAGATTATTCTAATATACTTTTGGTTATCTTGGTCAGGTATTGGGAACGGCATCATCTACCTTACAGGATAAATCTTATAGCTTTCTGTCTTTTTGTAAAGACAGGGAGCAGAAAACACCCACATTAAATATTTCTCATTTGTCTCATTCCTTCGTATAATTTCAAATTCTTATTTGATCTTATATCAATTTGCCATTGTCAATTTATGTTATGTAAAAATAATACATCTCATTAAGATGCTTCATTATTAATAGAACATAATTATGTACACCTCATAATTGCATTTATAATAATGCATTAAGAGTGCATTATTATTTTCTATTGTTACACCTCCTTTTTTTCTCTCATGTTTTGAAACTTGCTAGTGTTTTAGTTCTTTTTTTTAGATGGATTCTCACTCTGTTGCCCAGGCTGGAGTGCAGTGGCGTGATCTCTGCTTACTGCAACCTCTGCCTCCCGAGTTCAAGCAATTTTCCTGCCTCAGCCACCCAAGTAGCTGGGATTACAGGTGTGCACCACCAGGCCAGACTAACTTTTGTATTTTTAGTAGAGATTTCACCACATTGGCCAGGCTGGTCTCAAACTCTTGACTTCAAGTCATCCACCCACCTCTGCCTCCAGAAGTGCTGAGATTACAGGTGTGAGCCACCACCACCAGCCCCAGTTATTTTAGTATTTTATTTAATATTAATTACTATTTATTTACTAATTAATATTACTAATATTATTTCATTTTATATTTAGTATAATATTTTATACTAAAATAACTAGTATTTTAGTTATTCTATTAGTCTTTTCTAAAATACATTTATTGGTAGGTTTCATGGTTTCATGTTGTTTAAGTGGACAGTATAATTATTTTCTTTATTTTTAAATTTTGGTTAGAATGCTTCATTTTGTTTATTTTCACCTTTTTATTTTATTATGAAATATTCAAAGCTAAGAATTTATTTTGGAGTCCTGCTTTGACCACACTGCAGTCACTCATCACTTAAAAACAGATATATTCTGACAAGTGCTTTATTAGGCAATTCCATCATTGTGTGAACATCACAGAGTGAGCTTATACAAGGCTAGATGGTAGAGCCGACCACACACTTAAGCCATATGGTAGAGCCCATTGCTCCCTGGCTACAAATCTATTCGGCATATGACTGTACTGAATACTGTAGGCAACTGTAACACAACGGTGTTTGTATATCTAAACATAGAAAAGAAACAGCAAAAAATACATTATTATAATCTCATGGGACCACTGTCATAGACACAATTCATCACTGATCCAAGTGTCATTATGTGGCGCATGACTGAATATATGTTTCTATAGTGGTTTTGGTGGCAGGGGTTATGTGTGTGTGTGTGTGTGTGTGTGTGTGTCTGAGACAGAGTCATGCTCCTTTGCCCAGGCTGGAGTGCAGTGGTGCGATCTCAGCTCACTCCAACCTCCCTAGCTGGGATTACTGGCATCTGCCACCATGCCTGGTTAATTTTTGAATTTTTAGTAGTGATGAGGTTTCACCATGTTGGCCAGGCTGGTCTTGAACTCCTGACCTCAAGTGATCCTCCCGCCTCCGTGTCCCAAAGTGCTGGGATTACAGGGGTGAGCCACCACCCCCAGCCTGTTTCTGTAATGTTTTAAAATAAAAAAGAAGTTTACTTATTTTCTGAATAATCTGTGGTTTTAATCTTGAGCTGTGAGACAACTGTTATTTAATAAAATATTTGTAAAAATTCTATATTTATTGAATGCTTTTTTTTGAATCTTTGTGCCTTTCAGTGTGTATCATATAATCAATTTGTATAAACAATCACAAACATAAGAAAAGAAGGTATATTTTCAATAAAGTAAAAAAACTTATCCTATTCATTCCATCTAACTTATTTTCATTGTTTATATCATTTACATCCATATTTAATTTTTGTGTCCTTAATTTGTCATTAACATATAACAATCAAAATCATTCTCTAGGCCGAGTGAGGTGGCTCTCGCCTGTAATCTCAGCACTTTGGGAGGCCGAGGTGGGCGGATCACTTGAGTTCAGGAGTTCAAGACCAGCTTGGCCAACATGGTGAAACCCCATCTCTACTAAAAATACAAAAATTAGCCAGGCATGGTGGCAGGTGCCTGAAATCCCAGCTACTCAGGAGCTGAGGCAGGAGAATCATTTGAACAGGGGAGGTGGAGGTTGCAGTGAGCCAAGATGTCACTGCACTCCAGCCTGGGAGACAGAGCAAGACTCTCTGTCTCAAAAAAGAACAAGAAAAAAAATTATCCTCTAATTATGATTTTCATGTCTTTCCCATGGGTTGTATTTTATTTATTATATTGATTCAAAGAATAAAACTTTGATAATCTCAAAATTGTATTATTGATTTTAGATTTTTATCATAAGTAATTTTCCTGCTTGTCATGGCCAGTAGTTTTGCCCTAGATGTTAGGTTACTATTTTCTACACTAGAAGTCTCCTTTTCTTTTTTAATTAATATTGCCTTTCTCAAGTTTGCTTTTAGACTTTTGAGGTCATTCAGCTTCAGCGAGATGTTTCACAAGCAGCAATTTGTTAAACAAATACAGTCCTGTAGTGTGAGAGTCTTTGTTTCTTGGCAGTGGAATTTACACCATTAGGTACAAATCACTGGTGTAAGTGCCTCCTGGATCCACCCTCTGTCAGTCTATTTCATGCTGTATTTTAATATTCTGCTATTGAATCTTCTGTTTGGCCTTCTGATGTCTGGGCAATGCTCTACTTGTTGTCATCTTTGTCACTCATTTGGAAGACAAACATACAGTTTTTGATTCTGCTAGGAATTCCCTTAAAACAATACCAAAATTACCTCTCCATAACTAAGCTCTCTAATAAAAAAAAAAGCTGTTTTTGCTATTTTTATTGGAGAGCTTAGTTATCTTAGCTCTTTATTTCTTTTTTCTTTTCTTCTTTTTTTTTTTGAGATAGAATTTCACTCTTGTTGCCTAGGCTGGAGTGCAATGGCACGATCTCGGCTCACTGCAGCCTCCACCTCCCATGTTCAAGCTATTCTCCTGCCTCAGCCTCCTGAGTAGCTGGGATTGCAGGTGCCCACCACCACACCTCGCTGATATTTTTTTTTTGTATTTTTCCTAGAGATGGGGTTTCACCATGTTGGCCAGGCTGGTCTCAAACTCCTGACCTCATTGATCCACCCTCCTCGGCCTCCCAGGGTGCTTGGATTACAGGCATGAACCACTGCGCCCAGTCTATCTTAGCTTTCTTTTATGAAAGACAAGGAAATGTATACTTTTCATCCTTTTTCTTCTCTTCACCTCATTTATTTTCGTGTTTCACAGTACATCTGGGAGCCTGCAACTCCTCCCACCCTCACACTGCCCCCCATAACCCTCCTACACCACCCTCTCCACCTCTACCCTCCCCACTCTGCAGTTAATCTGAGAGTCTGGAACTGCTTCCCTCAACCCCTTTGATTATCTTATTCTTTTTCCAGGATCTTTTTTGATCTTCTGCAAGTGACTCTATTCTAAGTACAGCTCAAATGCTGGCAGATATCATCGATGTTTGAATTAGACATGAGATCACATGGAAACCAACATCAGTGGCAAATTCCCTTGTTTTCTACCCTGCTTTCTCCTTTGGCATCATTTCACCCCAAAATATTTCTGTTCATCTCTTTGGTGGGCAGAATAATGGTCCCCTAAAGATACCCAAATCCTAATCCCCAGAACGTGTGAATATGTTATCTTACATGGACAAAAGGATTTTGCAGATGTGATTAAGGTTAAGGACTTTGAGGTGAAAGTATCATCTCAGATTATGCAGGTGGGCTCAACCTAATCACGTGAGGCTTTAAAAGAAACTTTTCTAGCTGAGGTCAGAGTTGGAGAGAGGCTGGGCACAGTGGCTTATGCTTGTAATCCCAGAACTTTGGGAAGCTGAGGCAGGAGGATTGCTTCAGCCTAAGAGATTGAAAGCAGCCTGGGCAACATAGCAAGACTGTCTCTACAAAAGAAAAATGTAAAAATTAGCCAGGCATCATGGTGCATGCCTGTAGTTCCTAGCTACTTGGGAGGCTGAAAAGGGAGGATCACTTGAGCACAGGGGGTTGAGGCTGCAGTGAGCGATGGATAATATCCAACCTGGATAATCTGAGATGATACCCTCATCTCAAAGTCCTTAGCCCTGATCACATCTGCAAACTCATTTTGTCCATGTAAGATAACATATCCACACGTTCTGGGGATTGGGATTTGGGTATCACTGCACTCCAGCTTGGGCAACAGAGCAAGACCCCATCTGAAAAAAAAAAAAGAGTCAGAGAGGGAGCTGTGATTATGCAAGAATGGTGAGAGAGATGCAATGTCCCTGGATTTGAAAACAGAGAAGGGGGTTATGAAGAGAGAAATGTGATGTGAGCAGCCTCTATAGGCTGAAAAGGGCAAGGAAATAGATGATCCCCTAGGGCAGGGGTCCTCAACCCCCAGGCTATGGCCTGTTAGGAACTTGACCGGGCAGCAGGAAGTGAGTGGAGGGCAAGCAAGCGAAGCTTCATCTGAATTTACACATGCTCCCCATCACTCACATTCCTGCCTGAGCTCCACCTCCTGTTACACCAGCTGTGGCATTAAATTCTCACAGGAATGTGAACCCTATTGTGAACTGGGCATGCGAGGGATCTAGGTTGCCTACTCCTTATGAGAGTCTAATGACTGATGATCTGTCACTGTCTCCCATTAACCCCAGATGAGACCATCTAGTTGCAGGAAAACAAGCTTAGGGGTCCCACTGATTCTACATTATGATAAGTTGTATAATTATTTCAGTATATATTACAATGTAATGATAGAAATAAAATATAATAATAGAATAAGAGAAATAAAGTGCATAATAATGTAATGTGCTTGAATCATCCAGAAACTACCACCCCCACCAACTGCTTGTGGTCCATGAAAAAATTGTCTTCCACGAATTCGGTCCCTGGTGCCAAAACAGTTGGGGACCACTGCCCTACTGCCTCCAGAAAGGGGAACATGGTCTCCTTGACACCTTGATTTTAGCACAGTGGGGCCGATTTCAGTTTTCTGACCTACCGAATTGTCAATAATACACTTGTATTGATTTAAGCCACTAAATCGGTGGTAAATCTGATGGCAGCACTCTGAAATTAACACAGTCCCCATTGTGTGCCTTTAGATGGCTTACCAACCAGCTGCAGGACCACTCTCCCACCTTTTTCTTCTGCTGCTCTGGTTGGTCAATGTTGGCTGGTCCAGAAGCCACTGGAACAACGTTAACACTGCTAGGATACAGCAGAGAGAGGGAAATGGCCAGGACTGGATCCAAAGGCAAATAGGACCTGGACAGGCTTGAGAATGTTGTCAGGATCAAATGAGTTACTATATGCAAAGTGCCTTCAACAGTGCCTGGCTCATGGTGTTATATTTTAGCTAATGCTTTCTCACTTTGAACTCCAGGGGAAGATGATTGAGTTGGCCATACTCCTTACTTCATGATATGTCCTCTGGACCTGTGCACTGTCCATCTTGTTTTCATTCATTCATTCATTCATTCACTCCCTTTAATTGCCATAATTCATTCCAGTTCTCTTTTCTTCCCTAAGCAATAATTTTAATGTATCGTTTGTGTGTCTCACCTTTTGAATGTGTTCTTATAAAATGCACATTTTAGTTTGGGTGCATGCAATTTTTAATTTTTGTAAATGACATAATATAGAACAATTCAATTGCATAAGAACTAGTTTTTTAAGATATAAGCTTGTATCTACAGCCATTGCTTCTAACTACTGCCTAGTAGCCCATTGTATAAATTTATTGTGGTTGACCCCTCCACACAGTTAATGTACAAAATATTTAACCCTTGAACAACACAGACATGACCTAATGAGGAGGGAGCCTCAATGCTGGGCTGGAACTGGGTCCCAGAGGCTCCTGAAATTCAGAATTTAATCTTAAATTGCTGCAGCAGGAAAGGTTAGGGTACTTTGTAGGGGAGATGGAGAGGCATTTAGTAGGCTGAGAAGCAGCAGGTTATCAACCCACATGACATGAGGACACTGTTTCACTAGTTCAACAACCCGTGTGGCTGTATCATGCCTATCAGCTGAATATTACCCTTTGTGTTAGTCTGTTCTTGTGTTGTTTAAAGAAATACCTGGGGCTGGATCATTTATAAAGAAAATAGGTTTATTTGGCTCGTGGTTCTGTGGGCTGTACAAGAAGCATGGCACCAGCATCTGCTCCTGGTGAGGCATCAAGAAGCTTCCAAACATGGCAGAAGATATAGAGGCAGCTGGCATAACACGTGGCAAGAGGGAAAAGGAGGTTCCAGACCCTGTTAAACAACCAGATCTCACATGAACTGAGTGAGAACTCATTTATCACCAAAGGATGGTGCTCAGCCATTCATGAGGGATCCACACTCGTGATCTGATATGGTTAGGCTTTGTGTCCCCACCCAAATCTCACCTTGAATTGTAATCCCCAGGTGTTGAGGGAGAGACCTGGTGGGAGGTGATAGGATCATGGGAGTGGTTTCCCCATGCTGTCCTCATGATAGTGAGTGAGTTCTCATGAGATCTGATGGTTTTATAAATGTTTGGCAGTTTCTCCTATGCACACGCACTCTCCTGCCACTTTGTGAAGAGGTAGGCTGCTTCCCCTTCTGCCATAATTGTAAGTTTCCTGAGGCCTCCACAGCCATACTGAACTGTGAGTCAGTTAAACCTCTTTTATTTATAAATTACCCGGTCTCGGGTAATATCTTTATAGCAGTGTGAGAATGAACTAATACGTGATCAAATCACCTCCCACCAGACCCCGCCTCTAACATTGGGGATCATATTTCAACATGAGATTTGGAGGGGACAAGTATCCAAACTATATGACCCCTGCCTATCCCTACCTCTCCACTTCTTGTAATGAATTCCCAGGTTGCCACCAACTTCCCCACCATAAACCATAATGCAAAAAATTTCCTTGTACAAGTTCCATTATGGACCCTGAAATAAATACCAGGCAAGGAATTGCTGAGGCATGTGTAAACATATATATAATTTGCATGAGTAACACCACAATGGCAGTACCAGTCCACCCACCCACCAACAGAGCATGTGGCCTCCCATAGCCCCACTAGCTCTCTAATTGTCGCCTAGTCCATTAGGCATGAAGAAGTAGCTCACTGTGGTTTGAATTTGCATTTGTCTTATTTCTAATTACCAGTAAACTTGGGCTCTCATCTTATGGTCAAAACCTTGGTGGCTTCCCATTCTACAAATATCCTTTTCATAGCAACTCTCCTCTTTTTTAAAAAAAAAAATGGGATTGCTCTCTATTTATCACTGATAGGCAGGAGTTCCTTGTACCAAAGTGTCAAGGTATTTGTCAGAGGTGCTATCTCCTAATGCTTCCACAACTACAAATTCTCAAAGGGCCAGCCCTGCACTAAAGACTGTGTCAAGATGAGGAGATTGGCTCCCTTGAGTGACTCTGCCTCACACACTTTGGACCCCAAAGTAACACTGTGTGTACTCAGAGTCTCTAAAAATATCTCTTTTTTTGAGACAGGGTCTTGCTATGTTGCCCAGGCTGGAGTGCAGTGGCATGAAGATGGCTCACTGCAGCCTCAACCTCCCAGACTCAAGCTACCCTCCCACCACAGCCTCCTGAGTAGCAGGGACTACAGGCACACACCACCACGTCTGGTTCATTTTTGCTTTTTTTTTTTTTTTTGTAAATACAGGGTTTCACCATGTTGCTCAGTCTGGTCTCAAACTTCTGAGATCATGCAATCCACCTAGCTTGGCCTCCCAAAGTGCTGGGATTACACTGCGCCAAGCCTGAAATCTCTTGAAGAAAGTTTTTATGTGACTGCTGTCCTTCACCCACTAGCTGAAAAATAGGATTGAAACAAATACTACTGAAACAGCCACGCTGAAAGATAGGGACAGTACTTTGTAGTCTAAAGTAAACCATGGCTCAGCCAATCAAAATGCCCTTATGTTGTATCAGTCCTACAGAGTTATCAACCCAAACAATTCCCTCATGAGAGGTTACAGTATTTTAGTACTTCTAATATGTCTGTGATTTTTCACTTCTTTTTTAAAAAAAACCTCAAATTCCCCACCCGTGACGACTTTCTTAGACTCAGCTCTCTGTGGTCTCATAATGGGAATCTGGTGAAGAAAGCTTCATGCGCAAATAAGATGGGAAATCTAGATTCAGTAAACATTTTTTTAATAGGACTTTCTCATTATACACATTATGTGGGTTTTAGGAACATAATTGAGGAAGCATTTGTGTGGAAAAATGAGCGCTAGTCTTAGAGGAAAGAGTTCTCTCATCCCTTCTCTAGCTGCAGTTTGGGCATAACCATTAATGGTTCTGAAGCCTCAGTTTCTGAATCTGCAGAATGGGGGCAATAATACAATTGTGCATCAAGGCAGGGGATTTAACAAGATGTTTGACTGACTTTCTGCTCAAACCTAAGATGCATTCATCACTAAACCTTTCTTCCTCTGATCCTTCAGCCTCACACTCAGCCCTTTTGGAAAATATTTGATAGGAAAAACTGAGACGCCACAGCAGCTGTGGACAGTGATGCTTGAAACAAAACCTTTGTTGATTGAGTTGCGCTTCTGTAAACCCCGGATGGGATGCTGTTGGAAGCCCAGTAGTAATTGTACATCTGGACTTCCCACCTCTTGCTCGAACAGGCTGTCTGTCGCTGGCAGAACCATGTGCTCCATTGGCACAGACCATGTTTCCCATCACAGCTTATCTGAGCCGTGTTGAAAGGTTCAAAGTTATTATTTAGAGCTCAGTGAGGATAGGGCAGAGAATCAGAAGCTATGGATGAGGTCCATGCTGCAAATGCTACTCATGGAGAATGACAGCATCTGAGATGCCTAAGGGGCAGAGAAAGGGATTCTTAGCAACTCCTGATGTCTCAGAGAGCTGCATAAGCTATGCTTCCCGCCCTCCAGAAGGTTCCTCTGCTGAACGCAGCCAACATTGATTCCTTCCCTTCCTCACTGACCCTATTCCATATTAGGGTGACCAACTCATCCCAGGTTGCCTGGGACTTTCCTGGTTTTCATACTGAAAGTCCAGTGTCCCAAGAAACTCCTCAATACCTGGTAAGCAGAGCTAGTGGGTCACCTTACCCATACTGTCGAGATGAAGCATTTTTGTCACTGACTATATTTGGTTACAAGTGTAGCCACACTAACATCAAACACTTACTGGGTGTCTAGTGAGTACACTCTGCTAAACGTAGAGGACACACTGCCCTCATCTGATTTTTTTCTCTATTTTTCCACAACGTGTTACAAAATGCTTTTTATATACCTAGCATTCAGATCTTGTTTTCTATGTACCATTGTCCAAAAAACAAAAACAAAACAAACAAACAAACCCAGAGCTTCCTGGGAAAATGGTTGATTCCAGGACTGGGGCAAGAAAAGTAATATGAGCCCAGAACATTTTATGATGCCAGAAAGTAAGGCAATGTTCAAGAAAATATAGAATGACTGAGCACCTCAACAGAGTACAAAAGGCTGGGCACAGTGGCTCATGCCTGTAATCCCAGCACTTTAGGGGGCTGAGGCAAGAGAATCACTTGAAGCCAGGAATTCAAGACCAGCCTGGGAAACATAGGGAGACCCTGTCTCTATGAAAAATTGAAAAAATTAGCCAAGAATGGTGGCATGCATCTGTAGTCCCAGCTACTCCAGAGGCTAAGGTGGGAGGATCACTTGAGCCCAGAGTTAGAGGCTGCATGAGCTATGATCGTGCCACTGCACTCAAGCCTGGGCAACAAAATGAGACCCTGTCTCTTAAAAAAATTAATGTAAAATAAATAAATAAAAATTGCTGATTAAGGCCAGGCACAGTGGCTTACTCCTGTAATCCCAGCACTTTGGGAGGTTGAGGTGGGTGGATCACTTGAGATCAGGAGTTTGAGACCAGGCTGGCCAACATGGTGAAACCCTGTCTGTACCCAAAATACAAAAAAAAATTTCCCCATTGCCACAGGGGGAAAAAAAAGCACAGAAGACAACTTGAAGAAGCCATTAATGAGGCCGGGCATGGTGGCTGACACCTGTAATCCCAGCAGTTTGGGAGGCCAAGGTGGGTGGATCACCTGAGGTCAGGAGTTCGAGACCAGCCTGGTCAACATGGAGAAACCCCATCTCTACTAAAAATACAATAATTAGCCAGGCTTGGTGGCAGGCGCTTATAATCTGAGCTACTTAGGAGGCTGAGGCAGGAGACTTGCTTGAACCTGGGAGGCAGAGGTTGCATTGAGCTGAGATCGCACCACTGCACTCTAGCCTGGGTGACAGAGCGAGAGTGTCTCAAAAAAAAAAAAAAAAAAAAGCAACAGCAACAACAAAAACAAAGGAAACTATTGAACTAGTCATCTTCATATTTTAAAAAATGCTTATTTATATTTTATCATGCTTTTAAAAAATGGTTTTGGATACACTGTTGCTCTCCTATTTTGATTACATATAGGAATGGAGCAATAAACTACTCAGTGCCTCGTCATTCGAAGGATATTCCTTTACCTCAGGTTTCCTCTTCTCTCTCTAGTCTATATATGGGAGAGGTACACATATACTCAAACATTTTATTACACTGGGCATACTCAAACATTTTAATGTATTTTTGCTGGCATACTTAGGAGCTAGCTTTTGACTTATAGCAAATTTTTCCTTTGAAATAATTTAAGGCCATAAATATCTATGTCTGTTGTGTTTGTTTATTTTTTACCTGTGTCCTTTCAGTCATTTTTCTATATTGTTCTATGTATTATCAAGTTCACATACCCTGGGGACTAATGGGATTTTCTGGCATGTGGTTTGAAAAAAAAAAAAAGCACTACTCCCCAGAAATGTAGAAAATTGGCCAGGTGCAGTGCCTCACGCCTGTAATCCCAGCACTTTGGGAGGCCGAGGTGGGTGGATCATGAGGTCAAGAGATCAAGACCATCCTGGCTAACACGGTGAAACCCCATCTCCACTAAAAATACAAAAAATTAGCCGGGCGCAGTGGCGGGCACCAGTAGTCCTAGCTACTCGGGAGGCTGAGGCAGGAGAATGGCTTGAACCCGGTAGGCGGAGCTTGCAGTGAGCCGAGATTGTGCCACTGCACTCCAGCCTGGGCCACAGAGCAAGACTCTGTCTCAAAAAAAAAAAAAAAGTAGAAAATAAATTACAAATGCATTGGTGGTAAATTTTTAAAATATAATGAGACTCACAGGTTTTCCAATATTTGATATTCTCTTTACAGGACAAAATTGATGTACAGCAAAGCACACCAGGTACATGCTCATGGGGCCAGACTTCTCGAAAGTTGTTTGATTCCATTTTTCATCCACGGACCCTTATTTCTATTGAAAAGAAAAGATCAACTTTTATCTATCAAAAGATCAATCATATATATGCAAGACAAACAAATAAACGATTGCCCCAAACCTTGCTTTCTAGTCAGAAGTCCTTTGTCAAAGCTTAGAGGTCAAATTGTTTGTGGTGATGTTGAAAAGACTATAGGAAAATTTACTCTGTTCTTAGAACTGTGAAAGACTGACTGAATTACACACTGTATTAGGTTTTTCAGGGAGAAATAAAATTTTGACTGGACTGTCAGTTGAATAGGAGTTTATCTGTCTACACGAAACACATCATACTGACTATAATATCGGAGAGTACTGTGATCTCCTAATGAAAAACAGGCGCGTGCTCAAGTATTTTCTGATTCGACTGTGCAGGAGGGCAATTGCTGTACCCAGTTTCGTGGAACATTGGCTTCTCTTTTCCATCTTTCGTTGTCTACATCAAAGACTAAAGGTATGATCACCAAAGTCAGTGCCTCGGTCTCCATGGACAGAGAGAAGGATTCTATTGCTTGACACAACTACTGACCTATCTGGCTTGTTTTGTCCATGTCAGCTCTGCTGTCCTCACTGCCGATCACCTATCCTAAGACTTCAACCATGAATACTTGCCCAACTCCTGCTTCCATTACTTAAACATTTCCACATCTCCTGCAGCCACTCTATTTGAGGCGGTTTAAAAAGAGATAAAGTGAGGGAGGCTGGACTAGAATGGGTGCTGCTGACACTTCAAGCATGTGTGTGCACGCCCTTGTATAATCGTGGTGGTGCTCCAGGCTACCATAAAAATCTAGTAGTGTTAGTTTTGATCTCCTAAGAACCCAGAATATCCTCCTTCTTCCAGAACTACTATCTGGATCTAGTAGAAGGTGAAGTGTAACTCTGCACAGTGAAAAGGCCATAAGGGAAGATCTCAAGCAGAAGCTGGTGAATTTGCCATTTTTCCCCCCACCTTCATCTCGATTGGTGTGTCATATTTTAAGTTTATCCTTTCCTCTTTCTTCTCCAATCAAACCTTAGAAGAAAACAAGTTGATAATTAATTCTGACTGAAGCATGGATGGCCTCTAAGAGTACATTTTAATCCTCTTAAGCTTTTATTTGCTTTATTTTACTGTTGCTTTTTCAAGGAATATTTTATCATTTAAAAAGATGAATTTTAATGATAATATTTCAAATAGTGGATCAGAAAGATGGGAGACATAATTTGGGGCCGGTGTCCTAATGATTATTATATCTAAAGATGAGCCTGACCCTTTTACATGTCAAATGTATAAAGTATGTAAACCTCAACTTTGAGGTAATGAAACTCTGGGTAACAACATTATCCATTATGGAAATAAGACGCGATAACAGAGAAAAGTGTTTTATGTTAATGAATAATTTAGACAGGCAGAAATTATCAGCATGTTATTTTTTCTCTTTTTATAATTTAACTTAATTAATTAATTTGTTTAGTATACTTTAAGTTCTGGGATACATGTGCAGAACGTGCATGTTTGTTGCACAGGTATACATGTGCCATGGTGGTTTGCTGCTCCCATCAATCCGTCATCCGTATTAGGTATTTCTCCTAATGTTATCCCTCCCCTGGCCCCCCAGCCCTTGACAGGCCTTGGTGTGTGATATTCCCCTGACATGTCCATGTGTTCTTATTGTTCAACTCCCACTTATGAGTGAGAACATGCAGTGTTTGGTTTTCTGTTCCTGTGTTACTTTGCTGAGAATGATGGTTTCCAGCTTCATTCATGTCCTTGCAAAGGGCAAAAACTCATCCTTTTTTATAGCCTGTTATTTTTTTCTCCAGACATTTAACAAGTACTTTTCAGTCACCAAAGGAGTCTATGGGCAAAGTATTCCCTGGAGTTTGCTTCCACAACCCAGTATTTAAGTGATGATTTTTTTTATAGTAGCTTTATCTTAAAAACAAAACAAAACGAAAAAAACTGGATTTATATTCACCTGAAAACTAAATAGTGAGTAGCCCTCAAATATTTTCAAGTCTGTAATTCCATTAGTTTGCTATTACTGTAATTTGTCACGACTCTCAAGCTGATCTATGTGTCCATGGCATTGTCTCTTGTGTAGAAACACCAATGTGGCTTTCTTACTGGACTGTGGTATCTTAAAAACTTCCAGGACTCAAAGAAAAAGATTGCCAAAATGTATTTTACTCAGCTTAATAAACTATTAGTGCACATTTAGTTTTAGAATTCAATGGGTTTTCTTTCACAGAAAATAAGGTAATTGACCTAATGTTGTCAACAGACTCTGCACAAACAAGACATTTAAAAAACACTTACCGCCACTGGCATATTTGAAATGCCTCAGATCCTTTGGGATGGGTGAAAGATATTGTATAAGTTGCCTTTTTGTTGCACTCATCAAAACAAGGAAAGGATTTCCTGGCATCTGTCGGTTCATGATCGGTGGCTGCTAAGCTCCTTAGAAACAAACACACAAACAAAATGCATGCTGCCTCTTCTGACAACCCCTATGTCTCTATTCCTAGGGGAAAAAAATCAGCTATGCAATTATAACTATTACATTTCTAAAAACGAGGTACCATCTAGAAAACGATCAAATATTTGTCAAAGGTTTTCCTGGAATTTTTAAGTTAACAAATTTTTTTAAAATCCTGAGATAGATTGCTTCAGATATTTCATTCACATATTTTTTTGTCAAAAACTGCAGTGACTTTTGCACCAACATAACAGCTATTTTGGTGCCATAACTAAAAATCTGTGGAGGAGCAAAAATAAATCCAATTATGAACTAGTACTCTCTCCACCCCAAGCCCATTGAGCAACAAGTAAACACAAAGCCAAACTTAAAAGCTTGTGTCTAACTGCCCTTATGGGAAGTGAACAGCTGTCCTCTGTCACAGAGTGGAGTTTATTCCAGAGTCCCCAGTCCCTGTCCCTAATGGCTCATTCTTTGTTATTTATGTTACACCAGAGACAAAACCCCCAGTTTCATTTCCGTGTAGAGGCAGTGCTGAGTAATCTCCTAGGTCAAGTAACCTTTGTCCTAGTTTAATACTCTTAAAAAGAGACAGCAGTATTTTTTTTTAATTTTATTTTTTTGAGACGGAGTCTCGCTCTGTCACCGAGGTGGGAGTGCAGTGGCGCAATCTCGGCTCACTGCAAGCTCCGCCTCCCGGGTTCACGCCATTCTCCTGCCTCAGCCTCCGGAGTAGCTTGGACAACAGGCGCCCGACACCACACCCGACTAATTTTTTTGTATTTTTAGCAGAGACGGGGTTTCACCATGTTAGCCAGGATGGTCTCGATCTCCTGACCTCGTGATCCGCCCGCCTCGGCCTCCCACAGTGCCGGGATTACAGGCATGAGCCACCGCGCCCGGCCAGCATTTTTTTTATGGCTCTAACTAGGCATATGCTTGTGTAAACTAAAATATTAATGTTTAGTATTTTCATAATTTCAAGGTGAAAATATTATTTTCTGAGTAATTGCTCAAAAATATCAATAAGCATACACTTTTTACATGTAAACATATTACAGTAAGAGAATAGTGTATATTTGCTTATTAGAAAATGAAGCAAAGTAAAAAGTATAAAAGTAAAGAAATGGTAATTTCTATTCATTAATAATTTGTGTAAGGAAAAATTTTGTCCTTCAGGATTCTTAAAACTAAGAAAGACATATCATAAAGAATATCAGGCTAAATTATTACATCATCCATTCATCCAAGAAATATTAATTGAGCCCCTTCCACACACACACACATGCACACACAAGCACCTATGCATGCATATACACATTTGCAGACATTTTCCTAGCTGCTGTATGAAACCGCCTTTGCAAAATTATAACAGAGGAAATTATGAGAGTGAAAAAAGTCAAACCTAACCAACTCCATCTTGCTTTTAACCTTTAAGCTGTACTTGTTCATTCCTGAGCATAGGCCGAACTAATTTTGGGAAGGAGTTTGGTTCATGGTTTGACTCTGAAACAAAATTGATAATAGCCCTTTCCTGAAAAGACCTCCTTCTTCCCTGGGGACCACTCTGCCTTTGTGGGACTAACAAATTAGCTACAAGATCAGAAATTACAGTTTAGGGGTCATGCAGCCTCTGGCTGCAAGAGTCTCAACCTCCTCAAATTCCTCATAGGGATAACATTACTACTGTAAAACCTAATATTAGTGCTTGAGATATTTTGCAGACTCTGTACTTGTTGGATCAGCTAACACCACCCAGACCAGTAATCAGGCTCAACCAGTTCTGCCATCCCACCCAGGAACAGAAAACAGCAAGAAAAACTCACTTCAACCCTGTATGACTCCGTCTCCAACTTGACCAATAAGCACTCCCCACTTCCCAAGCCCCTACCCGCCAAATTATCTTAAAAACTCTGATCCCCAAATACTCGGGGAGACAAAGTTGAGTAATAATAAAATTCTGGTCTCCTGCATAGCCAGCTCTGTGTGAATTACTCTTTCTCCATTTCAATTCCCCCCATCTTGATAAAATCGGCTCTGTCTAGGCAGTGGGCATGGTGAACCCATTGGGCGGTTACACATATAGATAAGATTCCGGACTGTTTACAGGGTGTTAGACAAGAAACACACAAATAAATAATTTAGGAGAGTGATGATAGCTATATAGAAAATAAAACACTGGAGGAGACAGAGAATGACCAGGAAATGTGGTAAGCAACATTAGGTAGAGTAATCACAATCTCTTGGTTTGCCAAGATCTGAATAATGAGAAAAAGCCAGGCAAGTGGAGATTCAGGAAAATATGTTCAAGTAGAAGGAACCATAAGTGCAAAGTCCCTAAGATGAAAAAGAACCTGATGTGGTTGAAGAATTGAAAGGTGTCCAGTGTGGCTAAAGAACACAGAACCAGAGGGACTGGAGCCAGAGATGAATCTGACATGAGGTCAGCAGAGGCCAGATCAGGAAAATATCAGAGATCATGAGAAGAGCATGCATTTTATTTTTGGTTCAAGGATTTATTACAGTCCAGGATTTGACTGCCTTTGGCCAAATATGGGAGTATTGGAACATCAAAATAAACAATGGGATTATAACTCATTGAATAAATTAATAATCTGAGTCCTTACTCCGATTTTTTTAAATGAATAAATAAATGGGTGAGAAGGGAAAGTTCTTCCTTCTAGTAGATTGCCCACTAATAATATTTGAAGGGAAAATTGATTTAAAAAAAAATCATCAGTGGATGCCGAAACAAGGGGGTGAAAATTTGGTGAGGAAGGGATATTTGCAAGGTTTCAAAAACAACTCCCTGAAAGTTACCTAAAGAGAAACATTGTAACTTTACAATGGAGACGCTTGTTGGACACTACCTTAAGCAAGCTATCAAAGGAAGCATCAGTAATAATAGTTCAAACCAGCACAATTGTCTCTAATGTGATTTCCTGAGAGAGACACATCACTTCTGTGATAGTCCTGACAACAACAACAACAACAACAACAACAAAAAGCTTAACTTGCATTTTTAAATCATGAGGAAAATCAGACAAACTAAAACTGAGGGACATTCTCAAAGTAGCTGGCCTGTATTCTTCAAAAAATATTAACTTTAGAAAGACAAAGAAGGACTAAGGGACTGGTTTCAGTTTAAAAGAGTCTAAAAGGGCATGACGCTAAATGCAATGCACCATTCCAGACTGGGTACTAGACTGGGGAAAAAAAAACATTCAAAAAGACATCATTAGGTTAGTTAATAAAATTCTATTACAGACTGTGAATTGCATAATTGTATCAATATTGAATTTCATGATTTTGATGACGTACTATGGTTATTTTAGAGAATGCCCCCATACTTAAGAAATATGCTCTGATGTTAAGGGGTAAAGGGAGAGGATGTTTCCATGTGCTCTGGAAAGGAAGGGGAAGGGGTACAGGCTAAAATGTAAACAGTTGGTGAATCTAGGTTAAGTATTTGTGGGAATTCCTAGTACCATTCTTATAACTTTCCTATGAATTTGAAATTATGTCACAATAAAGTTACCCAAGAAAAGCCTCAAGTTACGAATTCATTCTGCAGTAGAACAATCACTGATTAGTTTTGTGACATTAACAGTTTAGTCAATTGAAGTTTCTAAACATCTTGCAGATTGTAGTTAATGGCAAATATCAGACTCTAAAAAAGACTGTATACTTTCCCAGAGTATGAAAGTTTTATAATAAGATCCACCAGGTTCCAACCCCATGTTTAGTCAGCTGCCCTTTTCTTCTGAATTCTTCTGGCTTCTGATGTCTTCCAGAGGCAGAGGAAAAGGAAAAGTCACTCCCCACAAGAATGTCTCATCTGAGTCAGACCTCAGAAATAGGCCAGCTAACTAATTTGAGAAGATGAGTGTGTGTGAGTGCACATGCATGCGCACACCACACACATCATGTGTGGGAGGTGAGAGGAAGGAGGGAGTGGAATCACACTTTCCTAAGCTATAGTCATGGGATATATTTTCAAATACTCTATTTTACTCTTGGCTGGATGCTAGAATATATATATATACACATATATATGTATATATATGTGTATATATGTATATATGTGTATATGTATATATGTGTGTATATATGTGTGTATATATGTGTATATGTGCGTATATTTGTGTATATGAGTGTATATGTGTGTATATATGTGTATGTGTATATATGTATATATGTGTATATATGTATATGTGTATATAT
The DNA here is from genome assembly GCF_029289425.2 of Pan paniscus. NCBI lineage: Eukaryota > Metazoa > Chordata > Mammalia > Primates > Hominidae > Pan > Pan paniscus. The sequence goes on along the minus strand of NC_073255.2, from coordinate 78,770,373 downwards.
GTGTATATGTGTATATATGTGTGCATGTGTATATATGTATGTATGTGTATATATGTATATATGTGTATATATGTATATATGTGTATATATGTATATGTGTGTGTATATGTATATATGTGTGTATATATGTATGTATATATGTATATATGTGTATGTATATATGTGTTATATATGTGTATATATATGTGTGTGTATATGTGTGTGTGTGGTGTGTATATACATATATAAAATCCTTTCCTGGGTTCTTAGGATTATATACGTGTGTGTGTGTGTGTGTGTGTATGTATATAATCCTAAGAACCCAGGAAAGAAAAGAATTTTCAATCATTTTCTCACCTTCTCTCTTTAAAAGACATTCTACTTGATTGTAGGCAAAAACTACCTTCCTAAATTAGCATATTCCTGGGCATGCCAATGGACATGGAACAGAACAGTATGGGAGATTTCTCTGTGCAGTGTGTTTGGTCCAGCTCAGTGGTCCTCTCAGCAAATGTCAATCACAGCAAGTCTAACTCAATCACAGTGAAGCAGATATAGATACAGTGACATTCATCAACCAGAAGAGCTATATAATGTTTCTTTTCTTTTTCTTTTTTAAAGTCCAGAACCAATATGATTTTATGGGGAAAACCCTTTCCTAAGAGCAAAAATTCTTACATTCTAATCCTACTTCAGCCACTTAAGTGTGAACTTGACAAAGTCACAAAACCTCAGTCTGTTAGTGTCCTCATCTGTAAAACCTGGTCACCAGAGCATGTGTGGCCTCTTCACAGCATTACAGGGAAGTGAGAAGGGGTAGATTACATGTAGTAATATATTTGAAACTTCCTTAAAATTTACATAATCCGGTTAGGATATACCTCATTCTACATCTTATAAATCTAGAATGCTAACTGTGCTTTCTGACATAGCACTTTCACAATCTGAAATCTTTCAAATTCTGTCATTTGACAGCAATATATACTGGAAAAAAATTACTTGGTGTATATACACTATAGGCAATATAAGCATTTTTAAAATGGTAACCTGTTCTTTTTCTCATTAACTTCAAAATAACTCAAAAGCTCCTTTTTATATATCCTAAATTCCATCAGTCGGCCCTAAACTTTTCTAAGTGTATGCAAAGTTGAAAACAAGAAATAAGAGATATTTATTATTATTATACAAAACAATTCTAGATCACAACTTCTTTGGGAAGGTTTTATTCAGTGATTACAATCAGATGACTTGTGTTGCAAATTAAGAGAAAAAGGCTGACTAATAGCACAATATGTTCAGGAGTGACTGTGGGTATGTCCTGAATAATTATCACGCCAGGCAAATGTGTTGGAGTAAACCACTTCCCCACAAGGGCCTCCCTATGCCACATTAATAGGTCACTTACTAGACCTAGCACAATAAAATGATAGTCTATGCAATTTAGTCATTACCAAAAGGGAAGAGCATTTTTCTGGCATCTCTGAGTGGATCAGATCAAGGTGACTTTAGAGAAAAATGAAGGAGAAGGGGCGATGCCACAAGCTATGGCTTGGATCACTCTGAATCAACTCTAAAAACAAAACCAAAAAAGGTACCTAATTATCTCATAAATCATGCGCTATTTCCAGTGAAGACTCTCTGGCTGTGTTGAGCAATTTTATAAGTTGAACCAGCAAAATAAACAGCAAGTTTTGGGTGAAATCCTTAAATACAGAGCTTCTGATTCAGGACAGGTAGTCACAATTGCTAGGGGTCTATATAGACTAAATAAAGGGCTCCAAAATTACGTAGCGGAGAAGATGGGTGAAAAACAACCCCTTTAAACTGTTCAGACCTCTATGTATTTTTATGGTGGTTTGAATGAATCAGTTAGTTATTTAACTTTATTTTCCAATTGCTGTTTTTCTATGTGGAAGATATTCAAGGTCAAGTAAAATTTCTTTTTGTTTTCTTGCTTCCAAAATAAAATAAATTTACTTAGCCTCCTGCAACAAGTAACGAAGACCAAAAAGAAAATGTATTCTTTTTTTTTTGAGATGGAGTCTCACTCACTCTGTCACCCAGGCTAGAGTGCAGCGGTGTGATCTTGACTCACTGCAACCTCCGCTTCCTGGGTTCAAGTGATTCTCCCGCCTCAGCCTCCAGAGTAGCTGGGATTACAGGCATGTGCCACTACCCCAGGCTAATTTTTATATTTTTGGTAGAGACGGGGTTTCACCATGTTGGCCAGGCTGGTCTCAAACTCCTGACCTCAGGTGATCCGCTCACCTCGGCCTCCCAAAATGCTGGGATTACAAGCATGAGCCACCTTGCCCAACTGAAAATCTATTCTTTATTGACATTTTTATTGACAATGGGATAATAGCCCAGCATACCAATCAAGAATATAATGAACAAACTGACATACAACAAGCATTTCAAGATCAAAACTACATGTGCTTGAGTACACATACACATCCATGCACGTAAGAACACATCACACACACACTCTCTCTCTCTCTCAATGATGATTATCTCACCAATGTTTCCACTCAATTCCTTAATCTTTATTACAAGCTCTAACCTTGTGCTTCAGACTTACTTATGCAAGTGCCTAATAGTCATCTCTTCCTAGATGTCTGACAAGCCATCAACACATCTGACACTGAACTTACGACCTTCCCTTCTAACCTGGCAACTTCCAAACTATTCCCAATATCAATTGAGGTGAAGGCTAGCTGGGGTATCTTAGACCCATAACTTTAACTCATCCTTCCTCAGAGTCAATCAATTGTCAAATCTTGACTACTTTACCTCCAAACTATTTTCTCCATTGTGTCCTCTCTTCTCTATCCTGAAATCACTTTTCCTATCTGATCTTTATCTTCTCTTTCCTGGATTCTTGCAATATCTTTCATATACCCAAGTGTATAGCTGAGTTAACTCTTTCTTTCATCATCTGTATCCAAAAAGTCACCAGGTAATTTCTCCTTCATAATGCCTATCATGGCTATTTTTCCTTTTCTTCCATATGGGTTTTCCTCAGTGATATCTAGCTAGCCTCTTCATATAAACTTCCCCTACAAACTAATTTTCTTGTCCTCACTATGCTTTTCTGACTTGTTGCCTTTCCTTTCTGACTGCTTTTACTTTCTCATTTGTCTCTGCTGCTGAACTCCCACCGTAACATCAAAATTCAGCTTAAATCCTACTAGTGCTATGAAGAACACCTTGGAAGCCCAAACTAGAAATGATCTCTTTAAAATTCCACTTGTACTTCCTGTCAATTCCACTGTTTCTCTGCCTTTAAACTATGGAGATTGCATTCCTAAGTACAAATATAAACCCTTCCCTTCCACAGGGTAGGGAGAAAAGGAACCAAGGGAAAATTTTCACCCTAAGTGGGAATCTAGAGATGTTATTGGTGGAAGTTAGGCTCGTTTATGGGAAAGGAGCTGTGGTAATGCAATGTGTCCCAGCATTTGCCAGATGATGCTAGTCATGTGAGAGCTTATATGAAAATATTTCCATATATTCCATTTAACAATATTTCAGTGCTCACTGTGTGCCAAACAGGAAATGAGAGACATATATCCCTGCTCTTAGGAACCCCACAAAAGAATCCACAGTCACAGATATTTGGGACACTACATAGTGGACATTATCATATAAAAGCCTCTGAAAACCCTATAATCCCAGCTACTCAGAAAGCTGAGGTGGGAGGATCACTTGAACTCATGAACTCATGAGTTCGAGCCAGGAGTTCTACCCCAGCCTGGACCTCATCTCTTTAAAAAAATAGTCTCTGAAAGATTACATAATTAAAAAACAAAATCCAAAACAGATCATTTTGTATTTAGTATTATTGCAAAAACTGATTTAGCCACAGAATCTCTCCTGCTAGTTTCCCATTCTCAGCCCTGTGACTTGCTTTGACTAATAAAATGAGGCAGAAGTGATGTGTGGCTTTAAAAGCTGGGTCTTAAAGGGTCTTGTAGGAAGCAGGAGTTCCAAATGGCTGAGAGAGACACTTAGCACATACTTACCTCAAAATGCAATGATAAAACTGGATAAAAATGTTCAAAAACAATCATTTCAAGAGTGGAAATTGACCAGACACACAGCAATTTGAGGAGCAGCTATTCAAAAGAAACAAACAAACAAACAAAGCTACTGAGGCACTGTAAGAACAGAAAGTCAATAAAATTCATGACAGAGCAAAATTAAAAACAAAACAACAAACAGAAAAACACAGGAAAGTATGACCTATGTACAGGGGCAAAAAGTCAATAGAAGCCATTTTGAGGGGACTGGATGCTAAAGACTTCAAAGCAACTATTACAATATATGTTTTTAGAACTAAGAAACTTTGTAATGAAAGAATTAAAGAAAGTATGATATTGTTATGGTCTGAACATTTGTGTTCGCCGAAGATTCATATGTTGAAACATAATTACCAATATGATAGTAAAAGGAGATAGGGCTTATAGAGGATGATTAGATCATGTAGGCACGTGCCTGTAGTCCCAGCTACTCAGGAGGCTGAGGCAGGAGAATTGCTTGAATCCGGGAGGCAGAGGTTGCAGTGAGCTGAAATCACACCACTGCACTCCAGCCTGGGTGACAGAGCAAGACTCCATCTCAAAACAAAGAAAAAAAAAAAGAAGAAGAAAAGAAAATTTGAACTAGCAGAAAAAAAAGAATTGGCAGACTTGAAGATGGGTCTCTGGAGATGATCCAATATGAACAAAAAGGAAAAAAATGAATACCTGTGGGACACATTATACATATCTACTTTTTTTTAAAATTATACTTTAAGTTTTAGGGTACATGTGCACAACGTGCAGGTTTATTACATATGTATACATGTGCCATGTTGGTGTGCTGCACCCATTAACTCATCATTTAACATTAGGTATACCTCCTAATGCTATCCCTCCCCCCTCCCCCCACCCCACAACAAGCCCCGGTGTGTGACGTTTCGCTTCCTGTGTCCATGTGTTCTCACTGTTCAATTCCCACCTATGAGTGAGAACATGTGGTGTTTGGTTTTTTGTCCTTGTGATAGTTTGCTGAGAATGACGGTTTCCAGCTTCATCCATGTCCCTACAAAGGACATGAACTCATCATTTTTTATGGCTGCATAGTATTCCATGGTGTATATAAACATACCTACTTTGAAAGTTATTTTGATATTGGACAATGCTCCTGGCCACCCAGAATCCCATGAGTTCAACACTGAAAGCACTGAAGTGGTCTACATGACCCAAACACAATGTCTCTAATTCAGTCTGTAGATTAGGAGTCATAAGAACCTTTAAGGCTCATTACATACCATACTCTATGGAAAGGATTGTTAAGGTTATGGAAGAGAACTTCAAAAGAAAGAACGTCATGAAAGTCTGAAATGATTACACCATTGAAGATGTCATCATTGTGATAGAAAACGCCAGGAAAGCCAACAGGCCTGAAGGAATAAATTCCTGCTGGAGAAAACTGTGTCCAGATGTAGTGTATTATTTCACAGGATTTATGACAGAGTCAGTCAAGGAAATCATGAAAAAGATTGTGGCTATCGCAAAGAAATAAAGAGAGAGAGAGAAAAAAAAGGAAAGAAAAGAAAAGAAAAAGAAAGGTGGTGAGTGAAGAGTTTCAAGACTAGGATCTCAAGGAAATTCAAGAGTGAATAGACACCACACCAGAGGAGTTAACAGAAGGCAGGTTGGTGGAAAGAAGTGCTTCCGAACCAGGCTTACATGATGAGGAAGAAGATGTAGAAGAAGCAGTGTCAGAAAATAAATTGACATGAGACCATCTGGCAGAAGGGTTCTGATTAATCAAGATGGCTTTTAACTCCTTTTACAACATGTACGCTTTCATGATACAGGCACTGAAACTAAAGCAAAGGTGGAAGAAGGATTGGTACCATGTAGAAACATTTTTAGAGAAATAAAAAAGGAAACAGAAATTATGATGTATTTCCATAAACTTACACAAAGTGTGCCTTCCTCCTCTGCCTCCCCTTCTCCCGTCTTCACCTCTTCTAGCTCAGCCACCCCGAGACAGCAAGACCAACCCTCGCCCTTCTCTTCCTCCTCCTCCTCAGCCTACTCAATGTGAAGATGATGAGGATGAAGACCTTTATGATAATCCACTTTCACTTGATGCATAACAAATATATTTCTCTTCCTTATAATTTTATTTTTTCTCTAGCTTACTTTAAGAATGCAGTATATAATACACATAAAATACAAAATATGATCAATTGACAGTTTATATTATAGGTAAGGCTTCTGGTCAACAGTAGTTTTTGAGGAGTCAACATATGCAGATTTTTTATTGTGTGTGGGGTTGGTACCCCTTACCCCTGCATTGTTCAAAGGTCAACTGTATTGGAAGAAATAACAGCCAAAAATTTCCCAGACATGATGGAAAACATTCATCTATATACCCAAGAAGGTCAAATAATTCCAAGTGGGATAGATAGAAAACAGATCCATACCTAGAGATGTCAGAATCAAATCGTTGAAAGCCAAAGACAAGGAGAAAACCTTAAAAGTAGCAAGAAAAAAAAATTCATTATGTGCAAGGGAACGACATTAATATTATCAATGGACTTGTCATTAGAAATAGTGGTGACCAGGCTGGGCGTGGTGGTTCACGCCTGTAATCCCAGCACTTTGGGAGGCCAAGGTTGGTGGATCACCTAGGTCAGGAGTTCGAGACTAGCCTGGCCAACATGGTGAAATCCCATCTCCACTAAAAATACAAAAATTAGCCAGGTGTGGTGGCTACTCGCAGCTACTCAGGAGGCTGAGGCAGGAAAATTGCTGGAACCCTGGAGGCGGAGGCTGCAGTGAGCCGAGATCGCGCCAGTGCACTCCAGCCTGGGTGACAGTGAGACTCTGTCTCAAAAATTAATTAATTAAAAAAAGAAATAGTGGTGACCAAAAGGCAATGGGATAACGTAATTCACAATTCTAAAAGAAAATGAAGAATTTTATCCAACAGTGCCATGTCATGCCATCCATACTGGAGCCGGAGGCAAAAGGAAAAATCAGCAATATTGATCCTATCTCTATTTTAAATTTTGGTATTTTGTTCATCATAGGTTTTATTGCATCCATTTTCATTTTTAAGTATGGCATTAAAACATTTTTATTTATTTTGATTACTGAGATTTTTGGTTTCCCTTAAATTTTGTGCTCAAGGTGAGTGCCTCACTTGATTTGCCCTAATCCCAGAAGTAACCAGAAAGATTATGTTTTGTTTGTTTGTTTGTTTGTTTTGAGATGGAGTCTCGCTCTGTCGCCCAGGCTGGAGTGCAGTGGCGCAATCTCTGTTCACTGCAACCTCCGCCTTCTGGGTTCACGCCATTCTCCTGCCTCAGCCTCCTGAGTAGCTGGGACTACAGGCGCCCGCCACCAAACCTGGCTAATTTTTTTTTTTGTATTTTTAGTACAGACAGGGTTTCACCATGTTAGCCAGGATGGTCTTGATCTCCTGACCTCATGATCCGCCTGCCTCGGCCTCCCAAAGTGCTGTGATTACAGGCGTGAGCCACCGCGCCCGGAAAGACTATGTTTTAAAAATGATGCTGAAATAAAGACACTCCAGATGAACACCATTCCCAGATGAACAAACGCTGAGCAAATGTGTTGCTAACACACCTGGCTTTCAAGAAATACTAAATAAGTACTTTAAGCTGAAAGGAAATGACACTGGATAGTAACTCAAATTTATATAAAGAACAAGCACTGGTAATTACATAATTAAATATGATGTCTTCTCTTAACTGATTTAAAAGACAATTGCATGAAATGATAATTATCAAAATATATTGCAAGGGTAATGACACATAAAGATTAATATGTACTGCAGGAACAAACAGAAAAGTAATCATTTTTTAAAAAGATCTAATATGTACCAATAATACCACAAAGTGGAGGTGGGGGGAGAATAGAGATACATTGGAACAAGGAAATAAAATGAGAAAGTAACGGCTGGGCGCGGTGCTTCACGCCTGTAATCCCAGCACTTTGGGATGCCGAGGTGGGTGGATCACCTGAGGTCAGGAGTTCGAGACCAGCCTGGCCAACACCGGCAAACCCCGTTTCTACCAAAAATACAAAAATTAGCCGGGCGTAGTGGCAGGCACCTGTAATCCCAGCTACTCGGAAGGCTGGGGCAAAAAATCGCTTGAACCCAGGCGGCAGAGGTTGCAGTGAGCCGAGATCACGCCACTGCACTCCAGCCTGAGCAACAAGAGTGAAATTGTCTCAAAAAAAAAAAAAAAAGACAACTAAAATCCATAGGCAGATATGAAAATCAGAAATGATAGATATGTGGATTAATATAAAAGACTATATGTCTCCTTCTTCTTAGCTTTTTACTTTATTTAAATTAATTAATGTATTTATTTATTTATTTTGAGATGAAGTCTTGCTCTGTCGCCAGGCTGGAGTGCAGTGGCGCGATCTCGGCTCACTGCAGCCTCCGCCTCCAGGGTTCAAGTGATTCTCCTGCGTCAGCCTCCGGGGCAGCTGGGATTACAGGCACCAGCCACCGCGCCTGGCTAATTTTTGTATTTTTAGTAGAGATGGGGTTCCGCTGGTCTCGCACTCCTGACCTCAAGTGATCCGTCTGCCTCAGCCTCCCAAAGTGCTGGGATTACAGGCATGAGCCACCTCGCCCGGCATCTCTTAGCTTTTTAAAAAGACATAAAGTTGTACAAAGAAATAATTATAGAGACAATAATAGCCCAGAAGAGTGGGGAGAGAAGGCAGCTATATTAAAACAAAGTTTATCCGTTTTACTTTCACTCCCTTAGACCACTCCCCTGTGGCCACGGTGCAGGGATGACAAGAGGCTACATAGAGGGCCTTTCCGGAGACTTCTGTTGGAGAAAACACCATCAGTTTGCATTAAACAAAGAAAGAGAGACACGGCACTAAATGAAAAAAGGCCCTTAATTCATCAGTTTCTTTAAGGCAGGAAGCAGAAATTCAGTTGAGAAAGCTATTCAGCTGCAAACGTGGGGTTTGGTTTGTTTACCAAAAAGAAAAGATGTCATAGAGAGCATAGCTGACCTTCGAGAGGGCAGGGCAGGAGAACTAATAAGAAAAATCGATTAGGGAACCACTAGTAAGTTAAATTAGCTGACTGCAGGAAATGAGGCCAATAAACAAAAATCAGTAGTGTTTCTACATACTAGCAATACAAATTGAAAAATGAAATTAAAATACCATTTTCTAGCATCCAAATACATGAAGTAATTAGAGATAAATTTATCAAATTATGTGCAAGACCTATGCACTGAAAACTACAAAACTTTGCTGAGAGATATTATAAATATCTCTCAGGAAATATTTAGACATATATAAAAATAAATAGAGATATATATATTCTGCTCAATATGAAGACTCAATATGTTTAACATATTAGTTCCCCCATATTGACCTTGGAATCAGTTCAATCCCAACCAAAATCCTAATAGACTTTTTTTGGTGGAAATTTTTATAAGCCAGTTCAAAATTTAATACAGCTGCGCACGGTGGCTCACGCCTGTAATCCCAGCACTTTGGGAGGCTGAAGCGGGTGGATCACCTGAGGTCAGGAGTTTGAGATCAGCCTGGCCAACATGGGGAAACCCCGTTTCTACCAAAAATACAAAAAATTAGCCAGGTGTGGTGGCGTGGGCCTGTAGTCCCAGCTATTCGGAAGGCTGAGACACAAGAATCGCTTGAACCCCGGAAGCAGAGGTTGCAATGAGCCGAGATCATGCCACTGCACTCCAGCCTGGGCGACACAGTGAGACTCCATCTCAAATAAATAAATAAATAAATAAATAAATAAATAAATAAATAAAACCAAATTTAATACAGAAGCACAAAGACCTAACAAGAGCCAAAATAATTTTGAAAGAGAACAATATAATTTTGAACATTTTTAACTATCTGATTTCAAGATTTATTATAAAGCTACAGTAACCAAAAAGGTGAGGTATTGGTATAAAAATAAATATAATAATTGAGCAATTAAACAGAATAAAGTGACTACTGGTAAATCCACATACATATGAACAATTGATTTTTGACAGAGATCAAGGTACTTCATGAGAAAAGGATCATTTTTTCTTTTTCTTCTTTTTAAAACAAGTAATGCTGAAACAACTGGATAGAAGATACCAGTTGTAAGAAAGAAAATGGGTCTTGACTCATAATATACTTCACTACACCAAAAAAATAACAAAAGCAAAATTAACTTGATCAGAGACTAAATGAAAAATCAAAGCCACAATACTTCCAGCAGGAAATATTTAAGGCAGGCAAAGATTTCTTAGGACATACAAAAGGTTATAAAATATAAAAGAAAATGTTATAAACTTTAGTAAGAACCAGCTTTTCAAACAATACCACAAAGAATACGATAAAGCAAGCTATACACTAGGATAAACAAAATTTGGCTTCATTTGTTTAGTAAATTTGAAGCTTTGCATATCCTAGGATCCATCAATTCTGTTGTTACTAAGGATTATGCCCCCGGCATATAAACGCACAAGGCTGGGGCTAGGGGATGAGTTAAAGAGTCATTTTGCAAAATGTAACACAGGGAAAGTACAAATTCAGCCAAATTTATCACATTTTCTATATTCACAACTACATAAGTACAGTGAACACTGATTTCGGAGCAAAGACTGAGGCATTGTAAGACTTTGTTTCATATAAGATTCCATTAAATTAAATAAAGAGTATTTCTACTCATTTATTTTATAAAAATGTATCAAAACAAAGGCAAAACAGGTTATTAAAATTAAGGGTCTCGATTAATCTATTTCCTGAAAAGGTGATAATTTACGGTTTAAATATGTCATTTTGACAACATTTCCAATTTTTAAGCATTAGTCGGTATTTCTTCATATCAGAATAATACTGAAGACTGCATCATGATTTGGATAGTCCCATGAGATTTTTCTTTTCATGTGATTTAGCCTGTGTACTCAAAGTAGGCTTTCCATTAGCAAGAGAGTGGAAAAAATAAGACTCCATTCAGTTATTTCAGATCTGGAAAAAATGACAACAGGTAAATACAGGTAGCTTTAGAAGATTCTGTCTCTTTGAACTTAGGACTAAATTGGTTGTTTTTAAAAAATATTTTCTTTGAAGAAGTGGAAACCTTTTTCAGGCACACAAATAAACTATGTGCATTCCAAATATCAAAAACATGAATGTAGAGCTGTTGAGGTTGAAGCGGAAGAAGGGTGGCCCACAGCTGAGCTTTAGCCACTGAAAACGGCCCTAGAGGAACTTCAGAAAATTCTTGGGCTGCATGGAATGCATTTGAAAGCCCATGCTCTACGTTAGATCTAAAGACCACCTCCGCCTCCAGCACTGACAGTATCCATGTAATTTAAGATAGCACCTGTGTTACTTTCTTTTTTAAATCACACTCCCCCATTCCCACCCCACTAAGAAAAAAACAAAACCTAAGAATTTGATAATAAGATCTTTCTATTTCTCCCTAGTCCTTCATTTAGGGCCACTGACCTTCACCTTCGCTTTCTCATACTTGTGCCCTCTAATTTCCAGGCTCTTGAAGTACGCCCTAGGCAAGATCTTACTGGTGTGTGTATGAGTGCATGTTGGGTGTAGTTTTTCTCAACTGACACTGAAAGTCTCCTTCTTTGACTTCTCCTCTCTTTCTAATTTCCAATTCATAATATTCATGCCTCATCTAGACTTTAAAAAGAAAAGAGGTAAAATGAGCTCACGCCATAAAGATGCCCTAGTTTCCAGGTGTGCACGTTTCCCCCCTCCCCCCAGCCCCCACCAGCTGATCTGGAAGACACTTTTCTCCACACTCCACGGAGCACAGACGGAACTAAGGACCTGCGGCAATGATTCTGTCCCTGATGACTCCTGCCTTGGGCTCCAGGCCAATATGGATTGTTATGACTGCCCTTGTGGTGTACCTTGTACCATCTCTGCTGCTAGAACTTGCTTTCAGAAAAGAAACTTTGGTTAAAGAGTAAGTACACCTAATTTAAAAACCATGAGAACACTTTGTTTGATTGTTTGTTTGTTGTCACTCGCAGTGCCAGTGGGAATATTTTCCCATGTCAGTCTTTCTGAGGGCAAAAATGACCTGGGTTTTCCTATTGCATAAACTTGGCCTAGTTTAAGTTCAGAAATACTGGAAGCCACTTTCCGCAGACCATAGGGATGCATGTTAATAATGCAACTCTTTTTGCTTACTGAAAGGGAAACTCCCTTTAGTTTTGCCATGGGATGTGGTGTCTGCTGCTGTCAACTCTGTTGAAGCAGTGTGGTTCACTAGGAACAAGTTGAAGAGAAGCTAACTGAGAAGCCAATAAAACCAATTTTAAGAACATTGCAACATATGATACATTGAGCACCTTGCAAATACTGTTCTTTCTTTGCTACACATCCTTATTCTTGTGTACATATCTATACTTATAGATACACTTTTTTTTTTTGAGATGGAGTTTCACTCTTGTTGCCCAGGCTGGAGTGCAGTGGTGTGATCTCGGCTCACTACAACTTCTGCCTGCTGGGTACAAGCAATTCTCCTGCCTCAACCTCCCAAGTAGCTGGGATTACAGGCACCTGCCACCACACCCGGCTAATTTTTTGTATTTTTAGTAGAGATGCTGCTTCACCATGTTGGCCAGGCTGGTCTCAAACTCCTGACCTCAGGTGATCCACCTTCCTCGGCCTCTCAAAGTGCTGAGATTACAGGTGTGAACCACCATGCCCAGCCTAGATATGTATTTTTAATTAATAGGCAATTTTTGGTGCAGTTTTAGATTTACAGAAAAATGAGTGGAAAGTACATAGAGTTCCCATACACATTCCCACCCCCATTTTCCACTATTATTAACATCTTGCATTAGTCGGTATGTCTGTTACAATTGATGAGCCAATATTAATATACTATTATTAACTAAAGTCCACAGTTTACATTAGGGTTCACTCTTTGCATTGTACCTTCTATAGGTTTTGACAAATGTATAATGACATGCATCCACTATGGCAGTATTATACAGAATGGCTTCACTGCCCTATAAATCCCTTGTGTTCCACCTGTCCATCTCTCCCTCTACCCCTCTGAACCCCTGGCAACCACTGATCTTTTTGCTGTTTTCATAGTAAAAAGATGCCCAGGCCAGGCATGGTGGCTCATACCAGTAATTCTAACACTTTCAGAGGCTGAGGCGAGCAGATCATTTGAACCTAGGAGTTCAAGACTAGTCTGGGCAACATGGTGAAGACCCATCTCTACTAATAATACAGTTAGCTGGGTGTGGGGATGGCGCCTGTGGTCCCAGCTATTTGGAAGGCTGAGTTGGGAGGATTGCTCGAGCCAGGGAGGTCAATGCTCAGTGAACTATGATCATGACACTGCATTCCAGTTTGGGCAATAGAGCAAGACCTTGTCTCAAAAAAAAAAAAAAAAGTCCAGAATTCTCTTTCTTATCCGGAATGTTACAGTTGTGAGTCTTTCTCTACTGTATTGCTTATTCTGTGCACATTTTCATAAATGAGTTATACTTCTGAGTTAAAACCTCCATGATTTTCATAACGATGTTGGTTGTGAGAATTAAGGAAGAATCTTTTATGCTTAGAGCAACATCTACTTTACAGGCTGAAAGTGGGGAAGAAATGTGGTAACATGCTTAAAATACTCAGAACACTTCCTGGAACATAGTCTGTGCTCAATAAATGGTAGCTGGTGTTAGCCTTGGCACAACTGCGGATTTCCCTTCCTCTGTAAAGTCTAATTATAAGAAAGAAGGTGCTCTTGGACTTTGAAAGGGGAATTTAAAGAGGCAGTGGATCAACCGTGAAGACCTCTACCTGTGGAGTCAGGTCATCTGGGTTCAGAACCCTAGTTTTACTAGTTACTAGCCATTACTTGGAAAGTTACCTGATCCCCCTTTGAGATGGATTTCCTCCTGTAAATGAGGAGACTAACAATTCCTCTTTAAGCAGCTCTTCTTTCTCAGGCCTGATACTCGGTCTGCACCAAAACAAGATGAAGGCTCTATTATGAAAGGGTTCAAGCCCATGCTGTGGACTGTCCAAGGAAATCCTGGCCCCTTTATGTTCTAAGAGTATATGGTGGAGTCAAGTTATGTAGTCTTTCCTTGTCTCTGTTTCTGTTACCAAATAATAGCTTTAATAATCAGAAAAATGGCCGGGCATGGTGGCTCAAGCCTGTAATCCCAGCACTTTGGGAGGCCGAGGCAGGTGGATCACCTGAGGTCAGGAGTTCCAGACCAGGCTGGCCAACATGGTGAAACCCCGTCTCTACTAAAAATACAAAAATTAGCTGGTCATAGTGGCAGGTGCCTGTAAATCCCAGCTACTTGGGAGGCTGAGGCAGGAGAATTGATTGAACCTGGGAGGTGGAGGTCGCAGTGAGCTGAGATCGCGCCATTGCACTCCAGCCTCGGGGACAAGAGTGAAAACTTTGTCTCAAAAAAAAATCAGAAAAATGGAAAGAATATTCAAGATGGGAAGGTTTGGAGAAATGAGCAAGGCATTTTATGACAGAACATGTGGGATGTTTTCCTATTCCTGGAAATCCCTAAACTACTGAATGAGCATCATTGGGATTTATTCTTGGGTAGATACAAAATCAGACCTCTGAAAATAACCTCTCTGAATTTTTCTCTGCATAAAACAAACAAATGACATACATCCCACTTTACCGTCAGGGGTTTTCTTAGATGATATAGAGTATGACTGTGAATTCAACGTCAGTTAAACATCATCCTAGATGATATGGGTGAGAAAACCAGTAAGACAAGATTCTTATTCTCCCTTGGCTTCTCCAGAGGAGGGAAGTAAACTCAACAGTAATTATGTGCAATGAAGTGTCAGAGATGCCCTGACAGAGCTTTGTGGATGGCTTGGGCACAAATGAGAGCAACTGTCTCTACCTGGGGCTAATGAGGACCGACTTCCTAGAGGTGGTAACACTCAAATTGATGTGTGAAAGTACTTGGCTTAAGTGATTGGCTCAGGGTGTGGTGTAGTTGGAAATGAACTGAAATCCTGAGGTATCCCAGGCACTTTTGGATGCCATTATCTACCTTTGAACTTGGAGAGACTAGTTGAACGGCTGGAGATCAGAATTTCATAAGTCCTAAGGCCTGGTGATAAAATTTTTATCACTTTGCTTAGTTGACGAAATTTTATCATTTCATTCAGTGTTTATTTTTAAATTTATATATATAAAGATTTATATATAAATGTATATATATAACATATAAATATATATAATATAAAATATATATAATATAAAATATATATCATATATATATTTTATATTATATATATTTTATATGATATATATTTTATATGATATATATTTTATATTATATATATTTTATATTATATATATAGAGAGAGAGAGAGAGAGAGACCAGAGGCTGATCTCAAACTCCTGGCCTCAAGTGATTCTCCTGCCTTGGCCTCCCAAAATACTGGGATTACAGGCATGAGTCACCACACCTGGCTGGTTATTCAGTGTTTATTAAAGCATATTTATTTCATCCACTAATAAATATAGAAGGACTGATAGAATGAGAAAATTATTTTTTAACCTCCAATGTAAAACTTGATTTGAGTCATTAAAAATAAATGCTTAGGGCTGGGTGCAGTGGCTCATGCCTGTAATCCCAGTGCTTTGGGAAGGCAAAAAGAGAAGATCACTTGAGCCCAGGAGTTTGAAGCTACAGAGAGCTATGATGTGCCACTGCACTCCAGCCTGGGCAACAGAGTGAAACACTGTCTCAAAAAATATATGTATGTATGGATAGATAGATAGACTGACAGATAGATAGACAGATGATGATAGATAGATGATAGATAGATAGATGATTGATAGGTAGATAGATAGATGCTTAAATCATTAGGTTACAAGTTCTGGGGGAACAGAATACTCTTGCTGTTTTAAGGTATCGGCCCACAGATAAATTTTTTTTTTTTTTCAGACGGCGTCTTGCTCTGTCGCCCAGGCTGGAGTGCAGTGGCGAGATCTCGGCTCACTGCAAGCTCCACCTCCCAGGTTCACGCCATTCTCCTGCCTCAGCCTCCTGAGTAGCTGGGAATACAGGTGCCCGCCACCACGCCTGGCTAATTTTTTTGTGTATTTTTAGTAGAGACGGTGTTTCACCGTGGTCTCGATCTCCTGACCTCGTGATCCACCAGCCTCAGCCTCCCAAAGTGCTGGGATTAGAGGCGTGAGCCACCACACCTGGCCCAGATAACTTATTAATTGCAAAAGGACAAAATACATCTTTATAATAGAGAGTTCACCATATTATCCAAGTGGTTGAGCTTGACATTGCTGCTAGTGGAATACCCTGACGTTCTGCATCCTGAACTTATGCAGTGGGAGGGAAATAGCATCACCTACAAGGTGTTCTTGCCAGAAATGTTCAAATTGAGCCTAACGACAAGGAAAAAATCTGGATATGGGGTGTTCTGCAGGTCTCTTCAAAGACTTTATTATTATAAACCAGGGAAGCAATGGTACAAATCAAAATATGAGGAGTCTGAACATATACAGCAGCCAAGTGCAATTTATCAACCTTGATTGGATCCTGGATTAAAAAACAAATCTAACAATAAAGGACATAATGGAACAAATGAGGAAATTTAGGTATGGACTGCATGTTGGATGTTACTATTGAAGTAATGATTTTTTTTTTCCCCCAAGATGGAGTTTCGCTCTTGTTGCCTAGGCTGGAGTGCAATGGTGTGATCTCGGCTCACTGCAACCTCTGCCTCCCAGGTTCAACTGATTCTCCTGCCTCAGCCTCCAGAGTAGCTGGTATTACAGGCATGTGCCACCATGCCTGGCTAGTAATGATTTTCTAAGATGTGATACTGGTACTGTGGTTCTGTAGAAGAATGTCCTGTTCTTGAGAACTGAAATACTTAGGAATGAAGTGTCCTGATGTCTGCAGCCTAATTTTTGGACAGTTGAGAAAAGGGAATTTCTGTCTATGTGTCCGTGTGTGTGTGTGTGTGTGTCTGTGTGTGTGTGTGTGTGCGTGTGTGTGCATATGGAGAGAGAGCGAGGGGGTTGGAGGAAATAGGGGAAGAGATATCAGGTATGGCATAAATGTTACTGCTTAATGAATCCAGATGAGGTTATAGAAATGTGTCTTATTTTGTTCTTTGACATTTTTCAATGACAAAAAATGCACTTCTTAAAATATGGTTTAAAAATTGTCCTAATATTAGATTTTGCTTATTAATATACATAAGTTTATCTAAGTACACATATAGGCATATAGTGTCTACCAATATAAATAATTTGCTTTGTATGTTTTTAATCCAATGGAAAATTTACCTTAAGTCTTGTTACAATAATACCCAATATTAGAATAGCACAGTGCTTGGTACATAGTTATGCTCAGCCAATTCTTGTAAGACACTCCGGGTGCCAATAAGCTTTTTTTCCAAAACAAGTTGTGTAACCTTCTCTTTCCCCAATAAATTCTAATCTTTTCTTGTTTTTCAGACATGCCAAAAGTCACCCTAGTTTGTAGGTATGTATGTACCAGATTGCAATCCCTTTTTTTTTTTTTTAATCTCAGCTCACTGCAACCTCCACCTCCCAGGTTCAAGAGATTCTCCTGACTCAGCCTCTCAAGCAGCTGGGATTACAGGAGCCCGCCACCACACCCGACTAATTTTTGTATATTTAGTAGAGACAGGGTAAACTATGTTGGCCAGGCTGGTCTCGAACTCCTGATCTCTGGTGATCTGCCCGCCTCGGCCTCCCAAAGTGCTTGGATTACAGGCGTGAGACACCGCTCCTGGCTAATCCTTCCTATATATAATTCCCAAATAAAACCTTTTTACCTTAAGGTAAAAGCTTATATTTTTTACATTGGCAACTGACTAATGGATATTTACTAAAATCTTTGGATTAAGTTTCAGAATGAATACATTGCTAAGATAATTGGGTAGTTGGTGTAAATAAATGAGGTAGAAGTCCAAGGAGATTGGTTGAGGCAATAAAGAGAATGGGGCTGGTATCCATGAGGGAGAAGATTCCTTCAGGTGTTGTTGGAAATCTACAGCATGTGAAAGCCCTATTAACATGTCTTTCTGGAAATCATATAGAGAGAATATTGCTGCACTCAACCTTCAGGGCTGTCCATTCTCACACTGCTATAAAGAACTACTGAGACCAGGTAATTCATAAAGAAAAGAAGTCTAATTGGCTGACAGTTCTGCAGGTTGTACAGGAAGCATGGCTAGGGAAGCCTCAGGAAACTTACAATCATGGCAGAAGGCAAAGGGAAAGCCAGCATGTCCTGCATGGCTGGAGCAGGAGGAAGGGAGAGCACAGGGGGAGATGCTACACACTTTGTTGTTTGTTTGTTTGTTTGTTTTTTGAGACGGAGTCTTGCTCTGTCACCAGGCTGGAGTGCAGTGGTGCCATCTCGGCTCACTGCAACCTCCGCCTCCCGGGTTCAAGCGATTCTCCTGCCTCAGCCTCCCGAGTAGCTGGGACCACAGGTCTGCTCCACCACACCCGGCTAATTTTTTTTATTTTTAGTAGAGACGGGATTTCATCATGTTGGCCAGGATGGTCTCGATCTCTTGACCTTGTGATCCACCTGCCTTGGCCTCCCAAAGTGCTGGTATTACAGGCGTGAGCCACCGTGCCTGGCCCACTACACACTTTTAAACAACCAGATCTCATGCAAATTCACTCACTATCATGAGAACAGCAAGGGGGAAATCCACCCCCATGATCCAATCACCTCCCACCAGGCCCCTCCGTCAATATTGGGGATTCCAATTTGACGTGAGAGTTGGGTGGGGACACAGAGACAAACCACATCAGCACAACACCACAGTGCTGGTAGCAGCAGGACTCTGCTATTCATCAAAGGCTGAAAGGGAGAGGAGAGGGAACAGCTGGTGAAATTTTAAAGAAAAGAGGGCTGTGTAGACAAAGCCACTTACCTGGCACTGTATCTTTAGTTTATGGGTCCAGCTTTTCCCTGTGACCCCAAAAAGAGGGACCCGAGGAAATAAGTACTTCAACTTTATTGTCTTTCTTCCTGCTGATTTCCTGCCAGTGGTCCCTATGTAGTATGCCCATCTGGAAGCAATGACATAGCCCCTACAGATGAGCCTCCAAGGGCACAGAGCAGGTGAAGAAGGGTAGAGACTGGATCTGGAGAGGCGCATGAAAGATCTGTACACTGTGAGATTCTGGATGGGGTACGGAAATTCTCCCTTATTCTGTTTTTCTACCTTATTTTGGAGATAATAGCACTTTTCAGTATCTTCATGACTTCTTGGAATGACTTAACGAGGTTTGTTTTGTTGATCAGATCTTACTGATTAAAGAGACACTATAAAGTGGTGCCAAAGAACCTTCTTTAGAGTAGAATGAAATAATTATAAGAGACCAAAAGCCACTGAACTAGGATGAACTAGTAAGTCAATAGTGATCAACTGGCTGTTCTTGAACCCTTACAGGATCATTCTCTAAGCTGGCTGCAGTCTCTAAGTTGGCTCACTCCCTTCCCCACAGTGCTGGGGAAATCTCGCAAGGAAGATGGTATGGCAGGCGGCTGCCTGAATTAGACTCCAGTACAGTCAGAATTCCCTTGTGGGTGACTTTGTCAATGAACCCCATTCTCTTTATCCCCAGTCCCAGGATTAGGAAAGAACACAAGTTCCAGAAAAATCCAAATGAGCTCCTCAGCAGGAAAGACTGGGAGACACCTGGCAGATGGATCAAGATATCTTAAAGCAGTCTGATAAAAGTTGAATTATTTTAAGCCAAATGGCCATGTAGTCCATGGGAAAAAAGAGGCAGAGCTGCAAACAGTGACAACTCCTGCCAAGAATGACTAAGCAGGGAACAAATTATGAAGGCACTTACTGTGAGTCGCACGACCAACTCCACAGCCTTGTGTGTGCACCTGCACAATCAGCAGGAACTTTTGAATATGGAAGATAATGACATTGATTTATGGAAGACAAGATACACAGCAATACAAAATCCACCAATAGAAATGTGCGATCTGTTTTGGCCAAAATCTCATCTTACATTTTAATCTGACCCTTAGATCAAAAGAACTGATGTAATCAGTGCATTAATAAGAACACATGCTAGAAATACCTGAAATAGAATAACAATGTATATGATAGAATGGAAATGTGTCTATATTTGTTTTGCTCTGTATACCTCTACATTGTTTGAATCTTTCAATGAAAATTTCACGTAGCATTCACGTAATTAAAAAGAAATGTTTCTACATCTCTACAGACACTATGCAGAATGTACGGAACGTAGTGGTTCTTCATTCTGATTGTGCATCAGAATCACCTTTGTTAAAATTTAAAATTTTAGAGGCCTGGATATCACCTCAGTCCTAAAGAATAAGAATCTACAAAAATAGACAGACCTGCATGGAAGTTTTTGTTTGGTTTGTACTGCTCCACAAGCAATTCTGACAGACATGGAGATTGAGGACCACCAGGGACATGGTTTCATGTTCTCATTTTGGATTGGACTGTTTGCCATGGTTTTGCATCATTACGTTGCTGAGCTGGGGCCCACACATACTCAGATCCTGGTCCCACTGCTTATCTCCTGGGAAACTTCATATACACAAGTTAATGTCTTCAACCTCATTTCTAAAATCAGGGTAATAGACTGATCTCATCACGATATCATGAGAATCAGGCGAGATGACACAATCAGAACATTTAGTACAGAATGTGGCCCCTGGTAAACACTCAATAAAGGTTAATATTATTTAGCTATATAGTCTTCCACATTCTGGTATTTACATATTTATAACAAAATAATTATACAGATGTGCCTTGACTTACAGTGGGGTTACATCCCAATAAACCCGTTGCAAATAAAAAACTATCATAAGTTGAAAATGCATTTAATACCCTGATAAACCCATTGGAAAGTAACAAAATCATAAGTTGAGGACTATCTTCGGTTGTATGGACAAATTTCATTATGATGATAAGCTCCACGTTGCATTTTACAGATTCAGAGGTTTGGGGATTTTTCTCACACATTTTCATATCCATCAACTAAAAAGCAATACTTGTGATGAAGAAGTCACATTACTGAAATTATAAAATGGTAACTATCACATATATGAGAATAAAATATATTGTCCAACTTTATATTAGAATTCACTTTAAATAGTGGCAGGTTCTTTGGCTCAAATCAGTGATTCAGTTCATAAAGCATCAATGAGAAAGTTTTCTGCCTTTTTAAAATTTTTTTTTGAGACGGAGTCTCACTCTGTCACCCAGGCTGGAGTGCAGTGGTGTGATCTCGGCTCACTACAAGCTCCACCTGCCAGGTTGAAGCAATTCTCCCATCTCAGCCTCCCGAGTAGCTGGGACTACAGGCGTGAGCCACCACGCCTGGCTAATTTTTGTATGTTTAGTAGAGACAGGGCTTCACCATGTTGGCCAGGCTGCTCTTGAACTCCTGACCTCAAGTGATCCGCCCGTCTCGGCCTCCCAAAGTGCTGGGATTACAGGCATGAGACACTGAGCCTGGCCGAAAGTTTTCTGCTTTTATGATTGCAGCAGAAGTTGGAATTGTTTGATTACCTGTTTTGAGTTGCTTTTGTTTCTGAAGGACTTCAAATCCAGTATGATTGAAAAAGCTGACTAGGGAATTAACTAGGACTACCTGACGTTAAATTCTAGCTTTGACACGTATTCACTGTGTAACATTAGGCAAGTTATTTAACCTCTCTGGGCCTCAGGTTCTCATTTTTAAAATGGTGATAATAGTACCTACCTTGGACAGGAACAGTGGCTCACGCCTGTAAGCCCAGCACTTTGGGGAGGCCGAGGCGGGCAGATCACCTGAGATCGGGAGTTCCAGACCAGCCTGACCAACATGGAGAAACCCCATCTCTACTAAAAATACAAAATTAGCCGGGTGTGGTGGCACATGCCTGTAATCCCAGCTACTCAGGAAGCTGAGGCAGGAGAATCGCTTGAACCCGGGAGGTGGAGGTTGTGGTGAGCCAAGATGGTGCCATTGCACTCCAGCCTGGGCAACAAGATCAAAACTCTGTCTCAAAAACAAAAAAAAAAAAAAGAAAAAAGAAAAAATAGTACCTACCTCTCAGTGTTGCTGTATTAATTGCATTGTTTAGTAAAATGCTCAGACCAGAGCCTGGTGCATAATACAGTGCTATGTTGAATATTTACTATTTTTATTATTTATTCATTCTAATTGTAGGCATGTGTAGACTGACAAAGAGTCTGAGTTACAGAATGGAATTAAAGAAGCAAGCATAATTTTATTCTTTACAAGAATTCATGGTATACTGCTAATGTTAGGCAGCAAATTTAAAGCTTTATGGCATATGTGGTAATTCCCTTAGGGAGTTTAACCTTAGTTATGAAAAATAAAAGGCTCTGATCAATTTCTGTTCTATCAAACTCTGTTTCAAACTCTTATCCATAAACACCTTCACACTAAGTCCCTTATTTATACCTGCACCACAGCCCTGATCTGTGTGTAAAAAATAACCATAAGGGACAGTGCAGTACCTCAGGACTATTAGGACCATGGTATATGAGGTTCATTGTTGATGGAAGCATCATGTGGTGCATGACTATACATTAATAATTAAAATGTAAACTAATGTGTACACATGGACGCACAGTGTGGAATAATAGTCATTGGCGACTCAGAAGGGTGGGAGGTTCGGGGAGGGTGGGAGATGAGAAATCACCTTTTGGATACAATGTGCATTATTCAGGTGATGGACCCACTAAAAACCCAGACTTCACTGAGCAATATATCCATGCATGATGGTTAATATTAAGTGTCAACTTGATTGGATTGAAGGGTGCAAAGTATTGTTCCCGGGTGTGTCTGTGAGGGTGTTGCCAAAGGAGATTAACATTTGAGTCAGTGAACTGGGAAAAGCAGACCCACCCTCAATCTGGATGGGCACCAACTAATCAGCTGCCAGCATGACCAGAATACAAGCAGGCAGAAGAACGTGAAAAGACTAGACTGGCTTAGTTTCCAAGCCTACAACTTTCTCCCACTCTGGATGCTTCTTGCCCTTGAACATCAGACTCCAAGTTCTTCAGCTTTGGGATTCGGACTAGCTTCCTTGCTCCTCAGCTTGCAGACAGTCTATTGTGGGACCTCACCTTGTGATGGCGTGAGTCCATACTCCTTAATAAATTCCCTTTTATATAGACATCTGTCCTATTAGTTCTGTCCTTCTAGAGAACCCTGACTAATACACCATGTAACAAAATTGCACTTGTACTCCTCAAATGTATACAAATAAAAAATGAAAATAACTAATTAAAATGTGACTCGACATCACTAGGAGTGATTCAGATAAAGTGTTATGGGATTGTCAGAGGAAAGAAAATTTAGCGGGGTAATAATGGGCGACTGATGAACAAAGACTTCATCAGAAAATGGAATTTATATTGGGGTTTAAAGAATGAGTAGAATTTGGATATATGGAGATGAGAATTTTAGGCAGAGAAACCCGTGGCACAGAGTTGAAACAGCCAAGAATAAGAATGCAAATATTGATGAGTAAGGTCAGATAAATGGGCTGGGTATGTTTGGGGTCGCAGTTTGAAATTGTAAACTTTGACAAGACAAGAGATGAGTTCATCTTAAACATGATGATTGTATTGTAATGCATGTATAAGTAAAGACGAAGTGATTTTTTTAAGATTTGTTATATGATCTACTAAGCAGAATAGTCACCTTTAACCCAGAACCATTTTCATGCCTGAAGGACATGGGTTGAGAGTGTTTGCATTACCAGAACATTTGCTGACTGAGTTTCCTTGAAATTAGGTTGGATGAAAAATAACTTTCAGAATCTTCTCTTATTATGTAAAACTTCATAATATTTGTACTGTAATATGTATATGAAGAGAAACCAAGATTGTAAGTTTGATCTTCAACTGGCGATCAAACGTACTACCCCCTGACTATTTCTCAGGATTCAGAATAAGATCTGTACAGTTAGAAAAAGGGAGTAAAAAGCAGCTGAGGGGATTTTTATTTTAATTTGGTGGGGCTGCCGGTGGTAGGATGGGGGAAGGTTTGGTATAGAAACTTGTAGTGGAAATAATTTTAGCTTTGGAATCAGAAACTACTAGCCTCAAATTCCAGTTCCATCAACTGTGTGGTCGTGGGCAGTTCCATTATTTTTCTGAGCTTCAATTTCTTCTATCAACCTATTAAATGGAGGATTAAGAGGGTGCCTAAGTATAGTTGTGCGTACTGAATTTGCACACATCCAGGATATGTAGTAGCGTTTAGTGGACGTATTGCAGGAGTAATACAGGCATAATAGAATTGTGGTAAGGAGTCATCCTCATGGGACAAGTGAATCATGATACTCTCAAAACCTTAAATTCCTCCCCATTTCCTATTAAAGAGATTTCAAACTCATATTTGGCAATAGTATCTTATGATTAAATAAAAACTACTTTTTGGGATATCCCCTCCATTTTATTCCTTTTCAATAATACTTTTCTTCCATTTAATAATATTCTCAAAACCCACTACACTCTTTTCTATTTCTGTGTTTCTCTTCGTAATGTTTTCATGTTCCTGGAATTCCCTGCTTTTCCATATTTACTTATACCCCAAACTTACTGGTTCTTCCAAGTTGAATCCACAGTCCACCTATTCCATGAAGCCTTCCCTGATTCTCCCTTCCCTGACTGAAAAACATCTTTCTTTCACCAATTTGCCCAGTGTTGTTCCTGCCTCTGCCTCCACCTGAGTCTTCTGCCTTGGACTACTGGTTTTATTTACATGTCTTATCCTCCCTTTCCCATTGGGAGCAGGATGGAAACAAAATCCACATATGAGTTACCATTGTATTCCTCACAACATTGAGCACAGGGCTGTGCACTTAGTTGGTGTGCTGGATAACCTAGGGTCAACTTGGCATCACTGCTACCCCTCTCTAAGGTCTCCACTGCAGGAGAAGCTGAGAATGACATTTCCCAAAAACCCATTGCAATGGGAAGCACGTGCACAAGATTTGGAAGAGAAAGGGGTCATTATTTTCCGGAAGCGGCTGCAGCCACATGACCAAGATACAAGATTTGAGGCAGTTTCCAGGTGAGCTTCCTGAAAATCACCTGCATCGCTCCTGCAGACTGAGAGGTCAGAGGGAATCTCCCAGAGGTTCTTTCAGGGGTCTTTTGTGCAAGCTCTTGAGAACCTCATAGTGCAAAGGCTGAGATTGTTGCTGACAGCCTTCTTCACGTTGGTTTCTGCAGCCTTCTAACAACTGGGTAAGCCTCTAATTCCCTGCATTGAAAATATTCATACTTGGAATATATTGAGAGGCTTCTGCTTTCGCTTTCATGCCTAATCCCTGGCTGACTTGTTCAATAAAGATTTGCAGAATGAATGAAAAATAATTCCATCATATTAAAAAGTCTGTAGATATTCCACTGATATTTATCATCCAAGGGGAAGAGGCTAATACTAATTGTGAGTTATGTGGCAGGCAGTTTACTATGCATTATTTACCACCTTCCAGTAATCTTGATAGATCATTATTATTGTCTCGTTTTATATATGAGGATATGGAAAAATGAGAATCAAACAGATACACCAACTCAAAAAGCATTGCCTTAACGCTTTACCATGTTACCTTTGTGTACATCAACTCAGTGTATGCTTTTGTGGATAATCACGAGCAATTTCAAGAGCCATTTGAAACTCAATATTAGCCACATTTTTCAGAGTTTTTCCTACTTACCCAGAGCAATAAATCCTGAGTTCCTCTCAGTTACACCACTGAATGGACTACCTATAGCGAATAGACTCAATTAAAATATTTGAGTCTTTTTTTTCAATTATTTAGATATTATATACTTACCTATTGCTAAGAATGAGCATTTTTTATGGCAGGTGAAACGGCAATAGTAGAAATAATTTTTTAATATCTAAAATTTGGGGTGAGGGTGGATTTAAAAACTCAGAATGGAAAGGACTTGTATCATAAAAGACCAAGCAATATACTTCACCAGTTATAGTTCAATTACCCACATGTTTAGCTCTTTGGAACATGTCCAATAACTACTTCTCCTTGACATTATGTAAAGGCAGAAGACTTTGATCCTATATACAATCACCTGAAATACTTTTTAAAGAGTTATTGTTCATTGTAAATTATGCAGAATGTTTCAGAGAACATAATTACGTGTGTGCTTATAATCATTATAGTCATTCAATAAGGAATTTTCTATATTTAACAATAAAGTTAATTTATATGTTTGATTTAAAAAGGAAACAGACAAAATTATCAAAATTACAATGGTAGGAAAATGTAAAATATGTAGTAATATATTTTAGAAAAAATATCTTTCAAAAAGGATTAATGTTCATTAGTTAATATTTAACATTTTGCTAGAAAATTGGTAACCCATAAAAAGATTAAAATAACTAGGAATATAGCTAACTGGGGAAGTAAATGATCTGCAGTAAGAATTACAAAACACTGCTGAAAGAAATCAGAAATGACACAAACAAACAGAAAAACATTCCATGCTCACAGATAAGAAGAATCAATATCGTTATATAGGCCATACTGCCCAAACCAATTTACAGATTCAATGCTATTACAATCAAACTACCACTGTCATTTTGCACAGAATTAGAAAAAACTATTCTAAAATTCATATGGAACCAACAAAGAGCCTGAATAGCCAAAGGAATCCTAAGCTAAAAGAACAGCAGCATCACACTACCCAATTTCAAACTATACTACAAGGCTACAGTAGCCGGAACAGCATGGTGCTGGTACAAAAAGAGACACATAGACCTAGAGAATCCAGAAATAAAGCTGCACACCTAAAACCATCTGATCTTCAACAAAGTC
Source organism: Pan paniscus (assembly GCF_029289425.2). Taxonomy (NCBI): domain Eukaryota; kingdom Metazoa; phylum Chordata; class Mammalia; order Primates; family Hominidae; genus Pan; species Pan paniscus. Next base: position 78,743,456 of record NC_073255.2, on the reverse strand, counting down.
GAACATAACATACAATAGAAAAAGAAGACCCTATTTGATAAATGGTGTTGGGATAAGTGGCTAGCCATATACAGAACGTTGCAGAAGATTGAAACTGGACCCCTCCTTTCATAATATACAAAAATAACTCAAAATGGAATAAAGACTTAAATGTAAGACCTAAAACCATATAAGCCCTAGGAAAAAATCTAAGAAATACCTTTCTAGACATAAGCCTTAGCAAAGATTTCATGACAAAGTCTCCAAAAGCAGTTGCAACAAAAACAAAATTTGACAAGCAGGACCTAATTGAACTAAAGAGCTTCTGCACAGCAAAAGAAACTATCAACAGAGTAAACAGACAACCTACAGAATGGGAGAAAATATTTACAAACTATGCGTACAACAAAGGACAAATATCCAGAATCTATAAGGAACTTAATGAGAATTAAAAAAACACCTCATTTAAAAAGTGGGCAAGAGACATAAACAGACACTCCTTAAAAGAAGACATATAAGGAGCCAACTAACATGAAAAAATGCTCAACATCACTAATTATCAGAGAGATGCAAATTAAAACCACAGTGAGATAGCAGCTCACATCAGTCAGAATGGCTATTACTAAAAAGTCAAAAACTAACAGATGTTGGCAAGGCTATGGAGAAAAGGGAATGCCTATACGCTGCTGGTGGGAATGTAAATTAGTTCAGCCACTGTGGAAGGCAGTTTGAAGATTTCTCAAAGAACTAAAAATAGAACTACCATTTAATTCAGTAATCCCATTATGGTTACATACCCAACAGAATATAAATTATTCCACCAAAAAGACACATGCACTGTATGTTCACTACAGCACTGTTCACAATAGCAAAGACAGAGAATCAATGTAGGTGCCCATCAACAGTGGACTGAATAAAGAAAATGTGGTATTTATACATCATGGAATACTACACAGCCATAAAAAAGAATGATATCATGTCCTTTGCAGCAACACAGATGCACCTAGAAGTCATTATCCTAAGCGAATTAATACAGAAATAGAAAATCAAATATCACACATTCTCACTTATAAGTGGGCACTATATCTTGGTTATACACTTACATAAAGATGGGAACAATCAACACCGAGGACTCTAAAAGGAGAGAGGAAGGGAGAGTGGCAAGGCTTTAAAAACTTCCCATTTGGCACTTGGTTCACTATCTGGGTGAAGCCCAAACCTCAGCATCACACAACATACCCTTGAAACAAACCTGTGTATGTACCCCCCAAATTGAGAACAAATTAAAAATATTTTTAAAGTCTCATTTTTGAAAGCAATATGATCAATTAAAATAACTTAAATAACTTACCAGTGACAATCCATAATTAAAATATTCAGAAAGCAAGCAAGTCATCTTGTACTACCAGATTCTTTTTGAAGAATGACATTTATAAAACGAAGAGAACCAATTTTACCTGCCTGTACTAAAGGAAAATAAGTTCAAGAAATGTCCTAGTTATAATTTTCAGTTAGCCCAACATTAATATTGCCCAGAGTTTAGTGTGATAGCCACTTTGAAGCCCTCGTAAATTCTGTCACCTTGGATGAATCACAACTGATTGGTTTATCAACGCATATAATTTAGATTGTTCTGAATAAAGCTGGCTTCCCTGAAAGACCCAAGATAACTTCATGAAATAAATGTATCACATCCAGTTAATAGATGAGGCAAAGAAAGTTATTTATTTCAAAAGAGAAATCTTATTTTTTGTGGTAGAGAAAAAGAAAGATTGAATAGAAAATAAAATTGCTAATTAAGAAAAAGGAAAGCCACCTATACTCGTTTGCTCATGAAAAAGAAACCTAGCTGAGAAGACTGGCAGGCAAGAAACACAGTGGACTAGTATGCAGGAAGGAGAATATGGGAATAGAAAAGTTTATTTGTTCTCTGAGATCTGCTCTTACTGAAGTGGATCAATGATGAAAATAAGCAAGTTTGAGCATCAGAAGACCTTCCAGTCTACTTGATGCATGAGCTCTACAGTTTTAAGAAGCAAAACTATAAAACAGTGTAAGAAGATATATTTTCCCTCATCTCTATTTGTAATTTCATCTATTTATCCTTAAAAGCCACTCTTACAAAAGCATAAACTTATATTTGCATGGTAGGCACATTCACATATTGCTGTTGTGTTTTTCATTTTACAAGAACAAAGTATGTTAATTAGTGGGAAAATGAAAAGGAACCATAGACAAGCAAAAGGCAGAAAATAGAAAACACTCAGAACTTCACTCACAGACCACTATCTTCAACTTTGTGTGCCCACTTCTAAGGCCTATTCTTTTCTTAAAAATTCTTTAATTTTAAAATGCATACAAAAATATGCATTTCCACATGAACATGATCATATCAAACATATTTTTTCAAATGTTATTTATTTCAAAAGAGAAAACTTATTTCTTTGTGGTAAAGTAAAAGAAAGATTGAATAGAAAATAAAATTTCTAATTCAGAAAAAGAGGTCTAGGTGGCTGGCAAGATGGCCAAATAGGAACAGCTCCAGTCTGCACCTCCCAGCGAGATTAACGCAGAAGACAGGTGATTTCTGCATTTCCAACTGAGGTACCTGGCTCATCTCATTGGGCCTGGTTAAACAGTGGGTGCAGCCTATGGAGGGGGAGCCGAAGCAGGTTGGGGTGTTGCCTCACCCAGGAAGCACAAGGGGTCAGAGAACTCCCTCCCCTAGCCAAGGGAAGCAGTGAGGGACTGTGCCGTGAGGAACAGTGCATTCCGGCCCAGATACTATGATTTTCGCATAGTCTTCACAACCCGCAAACCAGGAGATTCCCTCAGGTGCCTATGCCACCAGGGCCCTAGATTTCAAGCACAAAACTGGGCGGCCATTTGGGCAGACACTGAGCTAGCTGCAGGAGTTTTTTTTCATACCCCAGTGGCACCTGGGACACCAGCAAGACAGAACCATTCACTCCCATGGAAAGGGGGCTGAAGCCAGGGAGACAAGTGATCTAGTTTAGAGAATCCCACCCCCATGGAGCCCAGCAAGCTAAGATCCACTGGCTTGAAATCCTCACTGCCAGCACAGCAGTCTGAAGTTGACCTGGGATGCTCAAGCTTGGTGGGGGGAGGGGCATTTACCATTGCTGAGGCTTCAGTAGGCGGTTTTCCCCTCACAGTGTAAACAAAGCCACCAGGAAGTTCGAACTGGGCAGAGCCCACTGCAGCTCAGCAAAGCTGCTGCAGCCAGACTGCCTCTAGAGATTCCTCCTCTCTGGGCAGGGCATCTCTGAAAGAAAGGCAGCAGCCCCAGTCAGGGGCTTACAAATAAAAGGAAGAGAGGAAGTCAAACTGTCTCTGTTTGCAGATGACATGATTGTATATTTAGAAAATCCCATCACCTCAGCCCAAAATCTCCTTAAGCTGATAAGCAATTTCAGCAAAATCTCAGGATACAAAATCAATGTGCAAAAACCACAAGCATTCCTAGACACCAATAATAGACAGAGAGCCAAATCATAAGTGAACTCCCATTCACAATTGCTACTAAGAGAATAAAATACCTAGGAATACAACTTACAAGGGATGTGAAGGACCTCTTCAAGGAGAACTACAAACCACTGCTCCATGAAATAAAAGAGGACACAAACAAATGGAAAAACATCCCATGCTCATGGATAGGAAGAATCAATATCATGAAAATGGCCATACTGCCCAAAGTAATTTGTAGACTCAATGCTATTCCCATCAAGCTACCATAGACTTTCTGTACAGAATTAGAAAAAATTACTTTAAATTTTATATGGAACCAAAAAAAAGCCCATATAGCAAGGCAATCCTAAGCAAAAAGAACAAAGCTAGAGTCATCATGCTACCTGACTTCAAACTATACTGCAAGGCTATAGTAACCAAAACAGCATGATACTGGTACCAAAACAGATACATAGATCAATGGAACAGAACAGAAGCCTCAGAAATAATGCCACACATCTACAACTATCTCTGATATTTGCCAAAGCAGACAAAAACAAGCAATGGGAAAAGGATTCCCTATTTAACAAATGGTGTTGGGAAAACTGGCTAGCCATATGCAGAAAATTGAAACTCGACCCTTTCCTTACACCTTATACAAAAATTAACTCAAGATGGATTAAACACTTAAATGTAAAACCTATAACCATAAAACCCCTAGAAGAACACCTAGGCAATACCATTCAGGACATAGGCATGGACAAAGACTTCATGACTAAAACACCAAAAGCAATGGCAACAAAAGCCAAAATCGACAAATGGGATCTAATTAAACTCAAGAGCTTCTGCACAGCAAAAGAAACTATCATCAGAGCGAAAGGCAACCTACAGAATGGGAGAAAATTTTTGCAATCTATCCATCTGACAAAGGGCTAATATCCAGAATCTACAAAGAACTTAAACCAATTTACAAGAAAAAAAAACAACTCCATTCAAAAGTGGGCAAAGGATATGAACAGATACTTTTCAAAAAAAGACATTTATGCAGCCAACAAATATGTGAAAAAAAGCTCATCATCACTGGTCATTAGAGAAATGCAAATCAAAACCACAATAAGATACCATCTCATACCAGTTAGAGTGGTGATCATTAAAAAGTCAGGAAACAATAGATGCTGGAGAGGATGTGGAGAAATAGGAACACTTTTACACCGTTGGTGGGAGTGTAAACTAGTTCAACCATTGTGGAAGACACTGTGGCGATTCCTCAAGGATCTAGAACCAGAAATACCATTTGACCCACGAATCCCATTACTGTGTATATACCCAAAAGATTATAAATCATTCTACTGTAAAGACACATGCACACGTATGTTTATTGTGGCACTGTTCACAATAGCAAAGACCTGGAACCAATGCAAATGCCCATCATTGATACACTGGATAAAGAAAATGTGGCACATATACACCATGGAATACTATGCAGCCATAAAAACCTATGAGTTCATGTCCTTTGCAGGGACGTGGATGAAGCTGGAAACCATCATTCTCAGCAAACTATCACAGGAACAGAAAACTAAATACCAAATGTTCTCACTCATAAGTGGGAGTTGAACAGTGAGAACACATGGACACATGGAGGGGAACATCACACACTGGGGCCTTTCACAGGGTGGAGGGCTAGGGGAGGGATAGCATTAGGAGAAATACCTAATGTAGATGACGCTTTGATGGGTGCAGCAAACCACCACGGCACATGTATACCTATGTAACAAACCTGCATGTTCTGCACATGTATCCCAGGACTTAAAGGATAATAAATAAATAAAAAGAAAAAGAAAGCCACCTATACTAGCTCGCTCATGTTTTAAATTTAATTTTTGTAAATTAAAAAATATATATAATGATTATGTGAAGGCAGCAGAATGTTGAGAGAGGCAAATAGTGCAGGATTCAGCCCACAGACTCTAGAACCAGACAACCTGGCTTTGTGACCTGGCTGTGCCACGTACCAGCAGTATGATTTTGGACAAGTGCTTAACTGTTCTGTGCCTCAGCTTTGTCATCTGTAAAATAAGGGATAATAATATTATTAAGATTATATTTTAATGTATATTTTATATTCTATTACTATATAATGTTATGAGGATGAAATGACTTAACTGCTTTTGAAGTGCTTAGAACAGTACCTGATACGTAACATTCCTTGATAGGCATTTAAGTTATTAAGACTTTTCTCCCACAATAGACAATTTTGTAATGGATGGGTTTTTTTTAAACATATATCCTTGCACATTTATTCAATTATTCTGTCAGATAAATTCCTAGAAATGGAATGGCTGTGTCAAAGGATGTGTACATTTTAAATTCTGGTAAAGAGATTGCATGAAAAATTGGCACATTATAAAGGATACGACAATTTTTGCTCCCTCTGAACAGTGCTGAATCTAAGTATAGTTGTATGTTTCAAAATCTAGTTCTCAAACTTCGGTTTTCATAAGAACCACCTAAGACCTTACTAAAATAGTAAATTAGTAGGACTCTCCTGCAGAGATTCAGTAGATCCAGTATGAAAACTTGGAATCTGCAATTTTTTTTTTTGAGACAGTGTCTTGCTCTGTTGCCCAGGCTGGAGTGCAGTGGCACCATCTCGGCTCACTGCAACCTCTGCCTCCCGAGTTCAACCCATTCTCCTGCCTCAGCCTCCTGAGCAGCTGGGACTACAGGCGCCCACCGCCACACCCAGCTAATTTTTGTAATTTTAGTAGAGATGGGGTTTCACCATATTGGCCAGGCTTGTCTCGAACTCCTGACCTCGTGATCCACCCACCTTGGCCTCCCAGAGTGCTGGGATTACAAGCGTGAGCCACCATGCTCGGCCAGAAGCTGTATTTTTTAAAACGACACCTTAAGTAATTCTGATGCAGGTGGCCAGTGGATTGAGAAATACTGTGTCTTATCTTTGACTTCCTTTCTGGCACTGATAACTAAAACCCTACTGACATGATAGTCATGTTCAGCAAAAACAATTCTACCAGGAGCTGGGCAGAAAATACCATATTTCACAAGCCAACTATTAATACATGTTTTTATTTTATTTTATTTTATTTTTAATTTTTAAATTTTTTTCTTTAAGCAGTACAAGAAATTAACCCCTTTTTGGGCAGGTGCAGTGGTTCATGGCTGTAATCCCAACACTCTGGGACACCAAGGCGGGCAGATTGCATGAGGCCAGGAGTTCGAGACCAGGCTGGCCAACATGGAGAAACCCCATCTCTACTAAAAATACAAAAATTAGCCAGGCGTGGTGGTGGACACCTGTAGTCCCAGCTACTCAGGAGGCTGAGGCAGGAGAATCACTTGAAGTTGGGAGGCAGAGCTTGCACATTTCCATCAATGGCAAACTGTTCAGTTATGTCTCCAAATTTGTTCACACATAATTTTCCCAATGTAGATCTCATCATTTCAAATGTAGTTCTTATCTTGCAAATGTGTCAAACTTCTATACAGTATGCCAAAGTGCAAAATAAAACCAGTTTTTAAGTGTGAGATAAAAGCCTGAGGTTAACAGTCTTGGACAGTTGGGCAGACGCAAATGTTCTGTTTCGGTAAATGTAAGACTTTTTGGCCTGGGTATGTACCAAGATTGATATTTTTTTAAACTACCAGTCTAATTAGTTTGTTAGCTCCCCTTCTCATAACGGCTGGATGCCGGCTGGGCGCGGGGTCTCACGCCTGTAATCCCAGCACTTTGGGAGGCCGAGGTGGGCAGATCACGAGGTCAGGAGATCAAGATCATCCTGGCTAACACAGTGAAACCCCGTCTCTACTAAAATTACAAAAAATTAGCCGGGCATGGTGGCAGGTGCCAGTAGTCCCAGCTACTCGGGAGGCTGAGGCAGGAGAATGTCGTGAACCCGGGAGGCGGAGCTTGCAGTGAGCCGAGATCGCGCCATTGCACTCCAGCCTGGGCGACAGAGCGAGACTCTGTCTCAAAAATAAAATAAATAAAATAAAATAAAATAAAAAAGCCTGGATGCAGAAGGTTGGAAAGAGGTGACTGTGCGCCAGCATCAGAGGCAGCTGTCAAGCAAAACAAGACTCCCTGGGGATTGTTAGAACTAGCTAAATAAAATTTTTAAATTGGAGGAAATCAGCACCAGTCATTCAAATTAATAAGGTAATATCACACCTTTTAACACCAACACATTATAACTTAGTCTAGTTACAGTCTACCTTTATTTACAATAATAAGGATGAATTCCAGAAACAGAGAAGTTGCTTTTAACCAAGAGTTTGCTTCTAAGCTAATCATTCTGCCAAATAAGTAAATATTTAAAGATTATTACTATTTTAGGCTAACATTTCAAAGCTTAACTCCACTTGACTATGTGAGTGCCCTGTGATCTCACCTCAACCGTTCCCTGATAATATGCTTCCTTCCCTCTAGCCCTACAGATTCCATATTTCTCTTCCCTTCCCCTCCTCATTCCTTTTGGCTACCATATGGAGTCTTTCCTTCTTTTCACACCTAAACTCATAGAATTTCTCTCTACTTTCCCATCATTTACTTTCCTATTGATTCCCAGCAAGATGGTTTGTAACCTGTCTGCTCCTCTAATGAACCAGCAGTGTTGAAAGCCACAAAAAATTTTCTTAAGGGTTAAATTCAATGGACATTGACTCCCCAACCTCATGCCTACTCAGTGCTTTGTTAGGCCCAAAGACGGTTTTCTCTTGTCTTTCTTTTCTTTTTCTTCTTCTTTTACTTATTTATTTTTTTTGAGATGGAGTCTTGCTCTGTTGCCCAGGCTGGAGGGCAGTGGCATGATCTCGGCTCACTGCAACCTCTGCCTCCCAGGTTCAAGTGATTCTTCTGCCTCAGCCCCCCTAGTAGCTGGGATTACAGGCACGTGCCACTAATGCCCAGCTAATTTTTTTTATTTTTAGCAGAGACAGGGTTTCACCATGTTGGCCAGGCTGGTCCTGAACTCCTGACCTCAGGTGATCACCCGCCTCGGCCTCCCAAAGTGCTGGGATTACAGATGTGAGCCACCGCAACTAGCCTTCTTTTTATTTTTCTTTTTGGTCAGCATGTTGTTTTAGCAAAAGTTGTATTTCTTCATTGCATGCACTCACTTGTATCTTCACACATTACTGCCTGACCACAGGACATGTGCACATTTATAATGATGCATAGGCTATTGTGAATCTCCTCTGACCTCTCTTCCTCTAGTTCCCACTCTTCTTCTCAAAGATAATTTATGGCCATCTAGTTCTTTTCATATCGATAAATTTATCAAACTTACCATTCACTCTAATAACGTCAAATATTCTGTCCAAGTGATTATCCTAATTTTGACATTTTCAGTCTTTACTGCTGAAATCCAGTTGTAGATTGCCAACTAATTTCTAGAAATTTCTGTTCTTAAACTCGTTCTTGAACTCGATGTCTAAAAAAAGTTTTTCTTTTACATAAGCTATTTTTTCTTCTAAATTCCATATTTCAATGTAGAAATATTATCATTCTTGCAATTGTCCAAATGGAGACCTTTTCTTTTATGAGTCTTTTGTTGCTTACTCAGTTATGCCTCATTAGTCACTAAATCTGATGAATAAGGAAGCCAAGATTTAAGGCACTGGAGGACATCTCCCTGGCTAGTGACAAGGTTGTTAAATAACATCAATGTTCTTGATGTTCACATTTAGTATTCTTTTCCCTGGCTAGGCGTGGTGGCTCACACCTGTAATTCCAACACTTTGGGAGGTGAAGGTTGGGGGATAACTTAAGTTCAGGAGTTTGAGACCAGCCTGGGCAACATAGCAAGACACCATCTCTACAAAAAATTTAAAATTAGCCAGGCATGGTAGCACACATCTGTGGTTCCAGCTACTTGGGAAGCTGAGCTGGGAGGATTACTTGAACCCTGATATTCAGGGCTGCAGTGAGCTATGATCACACCACTGCACTCCAGCCTGGGCTACAGAGACTCTGTCTAAATAAATAAATAAATAAGAAAAATAAAACACTATTCCTTCAATTGAGTGAGCTTGCAGTCCTGACAAGAGAATTTACTGCATTCATGCACTATTTTCTAATCCAAAAAAATTTAGTAAGCAATATTTTCCTGAATATTAACATAATTTTAGGATGCTGAAAGAGTTCATTCAACTGACCAAAACATTAAGCATTAAAGTAAAAAGCAAATTTACAAAGAAAAGATAGATTTTATTTTTAAAAATTATTCCTGAAAATGTTCAATTTGGATCAAAAGAGACTTTGAGAATGTAGTGGTGATGAGGATTCTGATTCTGGCTAACATTCCTTGATGATGGATTTCATCTCATCTTCACAGCATCCCCATGAGGTATGTATGTATTATTGGGCCTGTTTATTGATAGATAAATGGAGGTTTATGAACATTAAGTAACTTGGACAAGGTCATGTAGTTAGAGCCAGAGCTATAACCTAGGTCACCTGGCCTGATTCCAAACCTTGTGTTCTCAATTGAGAGGAAATGTGTGGGCCAAATTATTCCAGATAATTCTGACTTTCTCAGGAAGTCTGAAGTTCACAGCATTGTTTCTTAATTTTTTTTAATGCTGGCACATCTTTTCAACAGATTCGAATCCTAAATTACAGTGCTGATGTTTTCCAGGAATTAGACAAGTCATGAACAAAGTGAGTATTTCTCTGCAGAGCATTCTGCAAAACATAGGTAAGAGCAGACCCCTCCATGGCAAAGCTTTTCTTTGCCCAAGTAGCTGTAGAGACTGTCTTGTTTGTTATTCCTAGTAGAGAGACCACTTTCCTGCTGAGAGTGATTCGTTCAGAAAATGTGTTTGGGAAGAGGTCACGCACGTGAGGAGAGCAGCTGTGAACATTCATGTAACTCTTTGTTCCCTAATATTTTCTATATTCAGTTCATAATCCACTTGAGCAGTGGTGCCAGCTGGCAGGTCCAGTAGCTCATTTTTCTTCTCATTTTCAGCAGATCATCTAGTTTCTTCCCTGTGGGTTCCTACCCCCATTTCATAGCCACTCACCTATTGATGAAGAGGCTCTGCGTAAAGCACGTCTCATCTTCCAGTCCATCAAAGCAGGATATGAAATTTTCCCAAACTCCAAATTACTACTGTAGTCCTTAATACAACATATATATTTAAATGGAGATTGTGAACACACGCAGAGGATGAAGGGCTGAAGTAACGAGTCCTCATGCCTGGGTTCTAGTCTATCTGATAGTGGTTTATCCTCTTTGGCCTCTGTTTCCTCATTTATTTTGCAGATTAATTCAGGTTACTAATTCTTATGGGTTTTAAAGGATGCTGAGTTCCTAACTCCCAGTCCCTGTGAATGTGACCTTATTTAGAAATATGGGCTGGGCACGATGGCTCATGTCTGTAATCCCAGCACTTTGGGAGGCCGAGGCAGGTGGATCACTTGAGGTCAGGAGTTCGAGACCAGTCTGACCAACGTGGTAAAATCCTGTCTCTACTAAAAATACAAAAATTAGCTGGGTGTGGTGGCACACACCTGTAATCCCTGCTACTCGGGAGGCTGAGGCAGGAGAATCACTTGAACCCTGGAACCTCTGCTGTGAGCCATGATGGCACCATTGTGCTCCAGCTTGGGTGACAGATTAAGACTCTGTCTCAAAAAAAAAAATGAAAGAAAAAGAAAAGAAATAGGGTCTTGACAGATGTTCAAGTTAAGATGGGAAGATGGGGTAAGTCACTAGGATGGGCCCTAATCAATTATGACTTATGTCCTGATTTTTAAAAGGGGGAGAAATTTGTATACAGACAGATACTAGTAAGGGGAAGACAATGTAAAGACACAGGGAGAAGGCTGTCTACAAGCCAATGCATAAGGCTGGGAGAATCTAGGAGAGAGGCATGGAATGGATTCTCCCTCACAGTCCTCAGAAGGTTCCAACCTGCCAGATGCCTCTATTTCAGACTTTCAGCCTCCAGAACTGCTGAGATGATACATTTCTGTTGTTTAAACCACCCAGTTTCTGGTATTTTGTGATGGCACCCTACCAAATTATTGCCCTAGACAGTTGACTTTGAATTAAGCAAAAGGGAGGTTTCCCCAGGTGGGCACAATCTAATCACACGTACCATTTAAACTCATTTAAAAGAGTAGGCAAAGAGAAAGTCAGAGCTATTCCAACCGTGAGAAAGAGTTGATGAGGTGGTACAGGGGCTCTGAAATGGAGGGCCCCCATGGCAATATTCAAAATCACATAGTCCAAGTGCAGAGTCCAAGTGCAGAGCCCAAGCGCATAACTACTATGCAACATGGGGAACTCAGTTGCAGGGTGATACCTTAAGCCTTGCTCTTTTTCTGCATACAACGTCCTCCTTAATTAAACCCATGGTAGGCCTTCCTCATCTTTCAAGGAAGGACAAATCATCCTCCTCCACCCCACAGAGAGAAAAGGGTAATGCTGTGTCCAATTTTCTTTTCATTGCTATTTTTATTATGGAAACACAAATGTTCAGTGATTCTAAAACGAAAACAGGGAAAGTTAATTTTGTCATCCTTATCCAATAAAATTCTTAATGGGTTTCTCTCCCATTATCATAAACACTTTTATTGTTTCTAATTTTTTTCTCCATTGCTCAGTAGTATATCTTGCTTTCAGAAAAACAATAATGTAAAAAAAAAAAAGTAAAAAAAAAAAAAGGCCAGGTGTGGTGGCTCACGCCTGTAATCCCAGCACTTTGGGAGGCCGAGGTGGGTGGATCACAAGGTCAGGAGATCGAGACCATCCTGGCTAACACGGTGAAACTCCGTCTCTACTAAAAAATATAAAAAATTAGCCGGGCGTCGTGGCGGGCGCCTGTGGTCCCAGCTACTCGGGAGGCTGAGGCAGGAGAATGGCGTAAACCCGGGAGGCGGAGCTTGCAGTGAGCCGAGATCGCGCCACTGCACTCCAGCCTGGGCGACAGACCGAGACTCCGTCTCAAAAAAACAAAAACAAAAAACAAAAAACAAAAAAAACGCCAATGTTCCTTTGGCATTTAGATCTCTTAAGTATCATTTCTACTTGGAATTTAGTTCTGTCTTCTCTATGGCAATCAGAAACGAATGTTCTAAATGCAGATTTGGCACATTTTGTGCCAATTTTATATAGTGAAAATTTGACAGACTATCTATTGGCCATGAGCTGTGGAGCTTGAACAAGTCTCTTGACTTCCCTGGGCTCTATTACTCCATCTCCCAAATTATGTCCTGGACTCTTTCCTCTTCCTTACTCTCCCCATCACCCAATAAGAATAACATGTGATTAATTTATTTGAAGTGAGAGTAGGGATCTTTGTTTTCAAATTGCAATAGGTAGTTAGTTCTAGATAAGCTCGTTCTGGATATGGTTCTGGGACTATGGGTGTGAGGGTAGAGACCCATTTACACAAAAGGGCATCCTTTTTTTTTTTTTTTTTTTTTTTTTTAAAGAGCAGAGGTTCTCAAAGTGCAGCCCCAGAACCAGAAATATCAGCATCAGCATCACTTGGAAACCTGTTAAAATGTAAAACCTATTTTTTTTTTTTTCAGAGTCTTGCTCTGTCACCCAGGTTTGAGAGCAGTGGTGCAGTCTTGGCTCACTGCAACCTCCCCTCCCAGGTTCAAGTAATTCTCATGCCTCAGCTTCCCGAGTAGCTGGGATTACAGGCACGTGCTACCACACCCAGCTTTTTATTTTATTTTATTTTGAGTAGAGATGGGGTTTCACTGTGTTGGCCAGGCTGGTCTCGAACTCCTGACCTTAAGTAATCCACCCACCTAAGCCTCCCAAAGTGCTGGGATTACAGGCATGAGCCACTGTGCCCGGCCCTAGAATGTAAATTCTTATACCCTGCCCATGCCCTTCTAGATTAGGAATGCTGAGACTAAAACCATGCAATCTGTGGTTTAACAAGCCTTACAGGTGATAAAGTTTGAGAACTACTGCTACAGAATACTTTAAGCTCTCTGATGACTGCTTCCTAGCCATATTAACCCTGAAACTGCTTTCTCTCTCATTCTTTTTGTTTGTTTTTTGGAGACGGAGTCTCACTTTGTCACCCAGGCTGGAGTGCAGTGGCACGATCTTGGCTCACTGCAACCTCCACCTCCCGGGTTCAAGTGATTCTCCTGCCTCAGTTTCCTGAGTAGCTGGGATTACAGGCACCCGCCACCACGCCCGGCTAATTTTTTGTATTTTTAGTAGAGACAGGGTTTCACTGTGTTAGCCAGGATGATCTCGATCTCCTGACCTTGTGATCCGCCCGCCTTGGCCTCCCAAAGTGCTGGGATGACAGGCGTGAGCCACCGCGCCTGGCCTAGTTACAAGATATTTAAAGATTATGTAGCTCAACTTTGTTTTTCACTTGTGTCTATTGTTTGGCCTCTAATAAATTCTGAGCTGCATAAGGGAATTGTCTATGTTTTCATATCCCCATAACAATTATTTGAAATTCAAGGGTAAATACTTCCTTATGTAACCTTTCCCTCTCTTAGCAAACACTGACACCCATATCATGTGCTTGACAAATGCTATTGATGGTGATTAGGATACTGTTTACTGGAATATAGGAAAGTGAACTCTCTTACATTGAAAGTCTGCACCTGAATTTCAAACACAAGTATATGCCATTTGACTCTGATACAATCAGCAGCTTAATAACCAGAAGCTTTTTCATTTCATTACTTAAGTCTTATTGCCATAATATAATGCTACTAAAATTTTCAAAACTGTGTGTTTCATCTGAGCTAGCATTTTTCAACTATTATCTCATTTAAGTTTTGCAAAAATTCTATGAAGTCAGATTTAGTCAAGGTTATATTCAGGACAAGTATGGGAAGTACACTTCAAATTACCTTTAACAAAAAAAATTAACATATACTTCTTTGCGATGTAATTTATTGGAAATTTCATTGTGTACTTAACAGAATTCGAGTACTAGTTTTATAATCAGCTCAACAATTTCCTTCTTTTGAAGAATTCTCTCATCTCATTCTTTTATTTATTGCTAACTTCCTGTTTTGCTGCCTTTACACCATGTAATTCCTTGTGATAATGTTTCTTTCATAACTTTTTTCTAATTATAAAAATAACAAATGATCCTCTTTAAATTTCTGAAAATTTAAAAGAACTTAAAGAAAAAATAACTCATAAGTACTTTCAAAATTAAACCACTGCTGATATTTGGTGTGCTTATTAGCATTATTTTATAGTAAATTTAGGAAAAAATTATGAACAAACTTTTACTTAAAGCTATATATCAGACCAAGCATGCACACACACACACACACACACACACACACACACACACACACACACAAGCACCTCCTAATATAGAACACCTAAAAATGCTCAACAACATATCTAAAGCGTATTTTAAGTATGCTGAGCTTAAATAGAAGTTGGAAGTGAAAAACAATAATAAAGAATGATGCCGGGCACAGTGGCTCATGACTGTAATCCCAGCACTTTGGGAGGCCAAAGCAGGTGGATCATGAGGTCAGGAGTTCATGACCATCCTGACCAACGTGATGAAACCCCGTCTCTACTAAAAATGCAAAAATTAGCTGGACATGGTGGCATGCACCTGTAATCCCAGCTACTCAGGAGGCTGAGGCAGAAGAATCACTTGAACCGGGGAAGTGGAGGTTGCAGTCAGCTGAGGTTGCACCACCGCACTCCAGCCTGGGTGACAGAGTGAGACTCCGTCTCAAAAAAAATTTTTTTTTTAAATAATAAAGATTGATACAAGAATGATAAGCAGTTTTTGAAGCTGGCTTTTTCCCTGAGGATGACTGTTTGTCTATCAAGGGTGTTAGAGAAACATACACACAAAAATGTAAACAAAGTCTGAAGTCCCAACATAACAGAAGGACAGGTCAGAAGCCTCGTCATAGAGAAGGGGGCCTGGAGCAATGAAACCCTCACTGGATACATTAAATGAAAATCCTGTTCTCTAGAGATGAATGTTGGCAAATTCATTGGTTTTTTTCTTAGGTCTGTGTTGAATGACTGAAAAAAGAACATAGCCTCTGAGAATCCCTGATGACAAATATATAATGAAAAGTTGGGCCAGAATTCATACCACATATATGTCCTGGAAAACTTCAACTCAAAATGTTAGGTTAAAGCAAACTCACATAGGTATATTCTCTTGGAACCTGGAATAAACAAACACATCTCTGAAGAAAACAAGTCACTATGAACAACGGCCAACAGAAACAACAAAGTACAGAGTCAGATCTACAAAGACTATAGATACTAGGATTATGAGCAATGCTATAAAAATGAATATATCAAAATAATAAAAGTGGATTGAAAATGATAAACAAGAGAATGTACAGATAATCAGGAAGATTTGAAAAAGATCTCAATGAACCACTAGAATTTGAAAGTATTAAAATTGGAGGGGAAAACCGAATATATATTATTATATATAGATAGAATATATTTATTATTATATAGATAGAATATATATATATATATATATATATATATATAAAATCTGATGCTAAACTGTAGTTTTTGAGAACTGAAGGATGGGTTAGAACTCTACCCATATCCCATAATCTCAAACTGGCCCTTAGGTGGTGCACCAGTGGGACACATCTCAATACCTCTTATAAGGGCCTTGTAAACAGAATTGGCACTAGAATGAACCAATGCAAACAGAAGGTCGGTAGGAATTTGTGGCTGACTCTAGCAAGGTTACTACCTGTTAAATAAAAAAAAAACTCTATAGCATTTTATCAAGACTCAGATTCACAGAGCATAGTGTGTAAGATGTCCAGAATACAATAAAAAATTACTCAACACATTAAGAATTAGAAAATTAGAAAACTTTTAAAATTTCTAATTTTTTTTTTTTGAGATGGAGTGTCACTCTTGTTGCTCAGGCTGCAGTGCAGTGGTGTAATCTTGGCTGACTAAACCCTCTGCCTCCTGGGTTCAAGCAATTCTCCTGCTTCAGCCTCTCAAGTAGCTGGGATTACAGGCCTCCACCACCAGGCCTTGCTAATTTTTTGTATTTTTAGAAGAGATGGGGTTTCACCGCATTGGCCAGGCTGGTCTCAAACTCCTTACCTCAGGTGATCCACCTGCCTCGGCCTCCCAAAGTGCTGGGATAAAAGGTGTGAGCCAACACACCTGGCCTCTAATTTTTTATAATTAGAAAAATCTGAACATCTCACAAAGATAAAAAGACAACCAACAGACACGAATACCAACTTGACACAGAAGGTGGGATTATCAAAGACTTTGGAGCAGCTGTTATAACTATACTTCAAGAAGTAAGATTGAACACTGTTGAAATAGAATGAAATTGAGAAAGTTTCACCAGAAAAATAGAAGGTATTTTAAAAGAATGGAATCAAAATTTTATGCAACTACCAAAATTCTCTAAAAATTACTGAAGGGGCTCAGGAGCAAGATAAAGAAGACAAAGAAAAATTGATGATCATGGAAAAAGATAATGAGAAATTATCTAATCTGAACAGAAGAGAATAAACAAAAATAATAATTAAAAAAAATTAAGACAGTGTCAGAGACCCATGGAATAATAACAAAAGTTCTAACACCTGTGTTCTTAGAGTCCCAGAAGAAGAGGACAAATAAAATGTAAAAACTTTTTTTGAAAAAAGTAATGGATTAAAACTTAGTGAAATGAGCAAATACCTAAGAGAAAACTTGAAATGTACATATTTTAGAAATAATAGAAAATCAAAATGAACCAATAACTTTTTACAAAATGAAAATTACAGTCTAAGAACTTTCACAAAGATAGCACTAAGCTGAGAAAGTTTTATTCACGAAGTTTAAAAATATTCAAGAAAGAAATAATTCTAATATTATCCAAACTATTTTAGGGACAAGGAAAAAGAGCAGCACTCTACAGTTTATTTTATGAATCTAGCATAAACTTGATGCAACACCATGCAAGAATCGAATGAGGAACTTGCATAGATGCAAAAAGATTAATCAAAATAATAGCAAATTGATACCAGCAATGTATTAAAAGTGGCCACACATCTCAAATAAATTAGGTTGATTTCATGATCCAAGAATTCTTGGATGGGTGCAATGCTTCACACCTGTAATCCTAGCGTTTGGGAGGCCAAGGCAGAAAGACACTTGAGGCTAGGAGTTCCAGACCAGCCTGGGCAATAGAACAAGACCCAATCTCTCCAAAAAAAAAAAAAAAAAAAAAAAAAAAAAAAAAATTAGCCAGGCATGGTGGCACATGCCTGTAGTCTCAACTACTGGGAAGGCTGAGGCAGAAGGATTGCTTGAGCCCAGACATTCAAGGCCACAGTTAGCCACAATCACACAACTGCACTCAGCCAACAGAATGAGATCCTGTCTCAAAAAACATGTCATAAGATCCAGCAACCCAGATTCTGAGTATTTATTCCAAAAAATTGAAATCAGGATGCTGAAGAGATATTTTTATTCCCATATCCTTGGAAGCATTATTTGCAATAGCCAATACATGGAAGTAATGTAAATGTCCAAAGACTGATAAATGGATAGAGAAAATATGGCATATACATAAATGGAATATTAATTAGCCTTATAAAAAGAGAGAAATCCTGTCATTTGCAATGACGTGCATGAACCTTGAGGACATTATGCAAAGTGAATGAATGAGCCAGTCACAGAAAAAACAAACATAGCCTAATTCCACCAATCTGAGGTATCTAAGGTTGCCAAACCCATTGAAGTAGAAAGTAGAATGCTGGTTACCAGGGGCTGGGGGCGGGTGGAGGAAAATGAAGTTGCTGTTCAATGAGTATAAAGTTTCAATTATGCAAGATTGAAAAGTTCCAGAGGTCTGCTGTGCAACACTGTGCTTATAGTTAAAAATATTGTAATGTACACTTACAAATTTAAGAGGATAGCCCTTATGTTACGTGTTTTAGTAACCACCATAGAAAATGAATAAACATAAGCAAGAGAGTTAATGCAAATTTCAGTATAGCAGAGACTTCCAAGCAGGTATGGTGACCTGCAATCAAGGAAAGCATAAAGGTCTTGCTTGTGTTCTAGCCTAAGCTGAGAAATGGGTACATGAAAGTTCTTTTTATTTTAATTTTTCTTTTCTTTTCTTTTCTTTTTTTTTTTAGACAGTGTCTCACTCTGTCACCCAGGCTGGAGCGTAGTGATGCACAATCATAGCTGACTGCAGCCTTGACCTCCCAGGCTCAAGCAATCCTCTTACCTCAGCCCCCATGGCAGCTGGGACCACAGGCATGTGTCACCATGCCTGGCTAATGTTTTTCGTTTGTTTGTTTCTGTGAGGTGGAGTTTCACTCTTGTCACCCAGGTTGGAGTACAGTGGCATAATCTTGGCTCACTGCAATCTCTGCCTCCCAGGTTCAAGCCATTCTCCTGCCTCAGCCTGCTGAGTAGCTGGGATTGCAGACATGTGCCAATATGCCTGGCTAATTTTTGTATTTTTAGCAGAGAGGGGGTTTCACCATGTTGGCCAGGCTGGTTTCGAACTCCTGCCTCAGGTGATCCACCTGCCTCAGTCTCCCAAAATTCTGGGATTACAGGCCTGAGCCACGGCACCTGGCCTGCTAACTTTTTATTTTATTTTATTTTATTTTTATTTTTATTTTTTTGAGATGCAGTTTCACTCTTGTTGCCCAGGCTGGAGTGCAATGGCGCGATCTTGGCTCACTGCAACCTCTGCCTTCTGGGTTCAAGCAAGTCTCCTGCCTCAGCCCCCCTAGTAGCTGGGATTACAGGCATGTGCCACCACGCCCGGCTAATTTTGTATTTTTAGTAGAGATGGGGTTTCTCCATGTTGGTCAGGCTGGTCTCGAACTCCCGACCTCGGGTGATCCGCCTGCCTTGGCCTCCCAAAGTGCTGGGATTACAGGCATGAGCCACCACGCTTGGCCTTTATTTTATTTTTGATAAAGATGGTATCTCCCTATATTGCCCAGGCTAGTCTTAAACTCGTGACCTAAAGTTATCCTCCTGCTTTGGCCTCCCAAAGTGCTAGGATTACAGACATGAGCCACTATGCCTGGCCCTATTTATTTTTATTGTCTGCATTGTACACATGTTAGATCCACACTTTTGAGTATATGATTTTGTATAAAATAAATTTAAGACTTAAATGGCATATAGAACATAGAGTAGGAGAGTATCTGAGTATATTAAGGAACATATTAAGAGTTCACTACTACTTGGTATTATGTTTATCCTTTTATGTGGATAAATGTTTATTCTTTAAATGACAGGATATAATGTTTATCCTTTTATGTGGTTGTATAGATATATAAATATTTATACACATATATGTAAATGATAGAGTATATGTACCATGTACTATATTATATATGCATATATAATATTTATTACATATTGTATAATACATATAACGTGGATTCATACTGCATAGGACTTTTTTTTTTTTCGAGATGGAGTCTCACTCTGTTGATCAGGCTGGAGTGCAGTTGCACAGTCTCGGCCCACTGCAACCTCCACCTCCCAGGTTCAAGCGATTCTCCTGCCTCAGCCTCCCAAGTAGCTGGGATTACAGGCTTGTGCCACCACGCCTGGCCTGCCTCAGCCTTCCAAGAAGCTGGGACACAGGCATGCACCACCACACCCGGCTACTTTTTTATTTTTACTTTTAGTAGAGACAGGGTTTCTCCATGTTGTTCATGCTGATCTCGAGCTCCTGAACTCAGGTGACCTGCCCACTTCAGCCTCCCAAAGTGCTGGGATTACAGGCATGAGCCACCACACTCAGCTGGGATACACACTCTTAATTTCATGTTCATCTGTTATCATCAAACCATTTTCCAGAATATAAAATCTCTAATTTTCACAAAACCATTATATAAAGGGATAGGCAAGAGTATATGGCTACTGTCTTTTTCTTTTCTCTTTCTTTGAGACAAGATCTCACTCTGTTGCCCAGGCAGGAGTGCAGTGACATGAACCAGGCTCATGGCAGCCTTGATCGTCCAGGCTCAAGGAGTTCTCCCACCTCAGCCTCAAGTAGCTGGGACCACAGGCGTGTGCCTGCACGCCTGGCTAATTTTTAATTTTTTGTAGAGAGAGGGGTCTTGCCATATTGTCCAGATGGGTCTGGAACTCCTGGGCTCAAGCAATCTGCTGGTCTCAGCCTCCCAAAGTGCTGGGATTGCAGGTGTGAGCCACCATGCCCTGATTGTCTTCTTTTTCAAGTTGGTCTGTTCTCCTTGCAATGAATGCCTTTCCTCTTAAATCTGAACACCTGAGGAATTATTGACATAGAAAGTTTCCATTTCTTTCTTTCTTTCTCTCTCTCTCTTTTTTTTTCAAGACAAAGTCTCATTCTGTGGCCCAGGCTGAAGTGCAGTGGCACGATCTTGGCTCATTGCCACCTCCACCTCCCGGGTTCAAGGGATTCTCCTCCCTCAGTCTCCCAAGTAGCTAGGATTACAGGCACCTACCACCATGCCTGGCTAATTTTTGTATTTTTAGTAGAGATGGGGTTCCACCCTGTTGGCCAGGCTGGTCTCGAACTCATGACCTCAGGTGATCCACCCGCCTCAGCCTCCCAGTGTTGGGATTACAGGCCTGAGCCACTGTGCCCAGCCAAAAGTTTCCATTTCTTTATGTTAATGATTTACCATCACTGTGTTATGTCATGTCAAATTCAAGGCTGGCTAGAGCTGCCCCAAAAGCGGTGCAGGGGAATTCCCACAAAGGAGTACCCCAAATGGTCCGGAGATGGGGCTGAATTCCACAGGGCGAACTACTAAAATGCCAGGGTGATCAGTCCAAAGCCTTTATGAGGGAGCTTACAGAGTGCTGTGGCAGTCCTCGTGATGGACAGTGGGAGAAAAGAGATGTCCTATCTAGCTTTGTTTATAGCGAGGAGGTCAGGTTATGGAGTTTTTGTTTTTGTTTGGTTTTTGTTTCTTTGTTTTTGTTTTTTGTCAGATCATGGCTCACTGCAGCCTCAACTTCCTGGGCTCAAGTGATCCTCCCACCCTAGCCACCTGAGAAGCTGGGGCTACAGGTGCTGCCAACACACCTGGCTAATGTTTTTTTTTTAGACAGAGTTTTGCTCTTGTTGCCCAGGCTGGAGTGCAATGGCATGATCTTGGCTCACTGCAACCTCCGCCTCCCGGGTTTAAGTGATTCTCCTGCCTCAACCTCCTGAGTAGCTGGGACTACAGGTGCCCACTACCATGCCCAGCTAATTTTTGCATTTTTAGTAGAGACAGGGCTTCACCACGTTGGCAAAGCTCGTCTCAAACTCCTGACCTCAGGTGATCCACCCGCCTCGGGCTGCCAAAGTGCTGGGATTACAGGCGTGAGCCACTGTGCCTGGCTTGTCCATGGATTTTTTGAAAAATATGCTTTGAGCAATCTAAAACAAAAGCAGTCTGCCTAAAATTTATATTTATATATTTGTACTGTATTACAGATACTGATTTTGTGGAGCTATAATTTAATAAGATATTTTAACAGTAATAAAACATTTTATAATTTTGTATATTATTATTTTCTAAAAAGTTTATTTTAAGTGCAAACGCAAAACACAGGAGTGATCATGTTGAAGCACTAGGAAAAAACGTTGTGGGTAAAAATTCAACCTCAAATATGCAACTATTCAACTTCCAATGTGGAAATTACATCTTTTTACAAAAGAATGAGTATATTTGTTTGCAAAGTGCTCTTACACACACATACACACATACACACACACACAGCCTTTAGACTGTGGTAACCAGGCTGGGTGCGGTGGCTCATACCCATAATCCCAGCACTTTGGGAGGCCGAGGTGGGCAGATCACCTGAGGTCAGGGGTTCGAGACCAGCCTGGCCAACATGGAGAAACCCCATCTCTACTAAAAATACAAAAATCAACAGGGTGTGGTGGCATGCCCCTGTAATCTCAGCTACTCGGGAGGCTGAGGCAGAGACTCACTTAAACCTGGAAGGTGGATGTTGCAGTGAGCCAAGATCATGCCATTGCACTCCAGCCTGGGTGACAGAGCAAGACTCCGTCTCAAAAAAAAAAAAATTCTTTTTAGGTGGCCTTTGGAAAACAAAATCAAATCTATCTGCAAACACATCTAGGTGGGGCAAGAGTGTGTGAAAATGGGACATTAATTAAGATTAATTGATGGAAAAAGTGATGGAAAAAGTAGAAAGACAAAATCTCTTCCATAATTTTGATGAAATGTCGTTCAATTTGTCTTTAATCACTCAGCTTAATAAGAAAGTTGAAAATAAGTAATTTACATCGTCCTACTATTTACGTTTTACTAACTCCATATGTGTAGAGGTGTAAGGGATTTTTAAAAGAGCAACAAGGTTGAGACTTGTAAACCTGAATTTAGATAAAAGATGAATCTTCAAAAGTATTGATAATTTTGGAAAATAATTTTTAAGAAAGGCATGACAGCCAGTGATTATCTAGTTTCACAATTTGTTGTCAGAGTTTGTGAAGGCTTTACTATAAAAACTATAGGATGAACAAGGAATCCTTGATGCTGAGATTTTGTCTTTTTTCTTAATAGGTGAACATTATACCGCTGATTGCCAAAGCAGACACAATTTCTAAAAATGATTTACAGACTTTTAAGAGTAAGATAATGAGTGAATTGATTAGCAGTGGCATCCAGATATATCAGCTCCCAACAGATGAAGAAACTGCTGCTCAAGCAAACTCCTCAATTAATGTAAGTTTCAGTAACAATATCTGACAAAGAGGCTATAAATGAGTTTTTATCCAGAATCCAGTGTGAAAATTTTTTAATTTTTTTATTTTGAAAAACTTCTTTTGAGAATTGATTCTTTGTAAACAGATTTATTTAGATTTAATTCATACACCGTATTCCTCAAGGATATTGGCTTATAATTTTCTTCTTGGAAGTATATTTTCTTTCTTGGATATCAGGGGGATGCTTGCCTCATAGAACGACTCTGAAGGTGTTACCTCCTTTTTCTATTTTTTCAAAGAATTTGAGGATGTTTTATATTAAATTTTCTTTTAAAGTTTGATAGAATTTACTCATGAAGTAATCTGGTCCTAGGCTATGTTTTGGAGTTTTGGAAAATTACTTCTTTAGATTCTCTATTTGTTATCGGTCTCTTTAAGCTCTCTATTCTCCATTCAATGTTGGTAGGTTATATATTTCTAGTAATTTCACCATTTCTTCTAAGTTGTCAAATTGGTTAGTGTATAATTGTTCACAGTAGTCCCTTATAATTCTGTTTATTTCTGTAAGAAATAAACTTCTGTAATAAATTGTAATGTCTTCTCTTTCATTTCTTATTTTATTAACATATTCTCTCTTTTTGTTCTTAGTCTAGGTAATGGCTTTGATTTTGATTTATTTTTCCATATCAACTCTTAGCTTCATTGATTATTATTTTTTTTTTTGAGACAGAGTCTCACTCTGTTGCCCAGGCTGGAGTGCAGTGGCACGATCTCGGCTCACTGCATATCCATCTCCAGGGTTCAAGCGATTCTCCTGCCTCAGCCTCGCAAGTAGCTGGGATTACAGGAGCATGCCCCCATGCCTGGCTAATTTTTGTATTTTTAGTACAGACAGGGTTTCACCATGTTGACCAGGCTGGTCTCAAACTCCTGACTTCAAGAGATCCACTGGAATTACAGGTGTGAGCCACTGTGCCCGGCTGATTAAAAAAAAAATTTATTCTCTATTTCATTTATTTATGCTCAATCTTTGTTATTTCTTTCCTTCTACTAATTTTTGGTTTAAGGTTTTTTTTTTTTGAGGTGTAAAGTTAGGTTGTTTATTTGAGATCTTTTTTTTGAGATGAAGTCTCCCTCTGTCACCAGGCTGGAGTGCAGTGTTGCAATCTTGGCTCACTGCAACCTCCGCCTCCCAGGTTAGAGTGATTCTCCTCTGTCAGCCTCCCGAGTAGCTGCGACTACAGGTGTGCGCCACCACACCCTGCTAATTTTTTTTGTATTTTTAGTAGAGATGGGATTTCACCATGTTAGCCAGCCTGGTCTCAAACTCCTGACCTCGGGCAATTCGCCTGCCTCAGCCTCCCAAAATGCTGGGATTACAGGTGTGAGCCACCACTTGTGGGCAAGATCTTTTTAAAAAGGATATAAGTGTTTGCTACTATAAACTTCCTTTGATTTTTTATTTTGGATTCAGAGGGTATATGTGCACATTTGTCAAATAGATATATTGCATAATGGTGAGGTTTGGTGTCTAGTGTACCTATCCCTGAGATAGTAAAACATTTTACCCAACAGATCTTTTTTTTTTTTTTTGAGATACAGTCTCGCTCTGTTGCCCTGGCTGGTGTGCAGTGGTGTGATCACATCTCACTATTAATAGATAATTTTTTGACCATCAGCCCCCTCCCAATCTCTCCCTTTTGGAGTCTCGCTATCTACTGTTTCCATCTTTATGTCCTTGTGTACTCATTGTTTAGCTCCTGCTTATAAGTGAGAACATGTGGTATTTGATTTTCTGTTTCTGAGTTATTTTCACTTAGGATAATGGCCCCCAGCTCCATCCATGTTACTGCACAGAGCATGATTTCATTTTTTTTTATGGCTGTGTGGTATTCCATGGTATATATATACCACATTTAAAAAATCCAGTCCACTGTTAATGGACATTTAGGTTAATTCCATGACTTTACTATTATGAGTAGGAATGTAATACACATGAGTGAAAGTGACTTTTTTATATAATATTTTCTTTCAGGTAGATGCCTAGTAGTATAATCACTGTGTCAAATGGTAGCTCTATTTTTAGTGCTTTGAGAAATCTCTATATTGTTTTTCATAGAGGTTGTGCAAATTTATAGTCCCACCAGCAGTGAATAAGCATTCATTATTCTCTGCATCCACACCAACATCTGTTGTGTTTGTAATAATAGCCATTCTGACTATGTAAGATAATATCTTATTGTGTGTGTGTGTGTGTGTGTGTGTGTGTTTGAGTCAGAGTCTCACTCTGTCACTCAGGCTGGAGTTCAGTGGTGTGATCTTGGCTCACTGCAACCTCCACCTCCTGGGTTCAAGGGATTCTCCTGCCTCAGCTTCCCAAGTAGCCAGGATTACAGGCACCCACCATCACGCCCAACTAATTTTTGTATTTTTAGTAGAGATGGGGTTTAACCATATTGGTCAGGCTGGTCTTGAGCTCCTGACCTCAGGTGATCCACTCACCTTGGCCTCCCAAAGTGCCGGGATTACAGGTATGAGTCACTGTGCCCGGCCTTTATTGTGGTTTTAATTTGCATTTCTCTGATGATTGGTGATGTTGAGCAATTTTTCATATGTTTGGTGGCCACTTGTATGTCTTCTTTTGAGAAATGTCTGTTTATATCCTTTGCAGTCTTTTTAATGGGGTTATTTATTCTTTGTTGTTGTTGAGTTGTTTGTGTTCTTTGTAGATTCTGGATATTAGTCCTTTGTCAAATGCAAATATTTTGTTCCTATTGTGTAGGTTATCTGTTTACTCTGTTGATTATTTCTTTTGCTGTGCTCTTTAGTTTAAGTCCCATTTGTGTATATTTGGTTTTGTTGCATTTGCTTTTCAGGTCTAATTTATGAAATATTTGTCTAGGCCAATATCTAGAAGAGTTTTTCCTAAATTTTCTTCTAGGATTTTTATAGCTTCTGGTCTTTCATTTAAGTCGTTAATGCATCTTGAGTTAAAGTTTGTGTATGATAAGAGATGGGGATTCAGTTTCATTCTTTTGCCTATGGGCAGCCAATTTTCCCAGCACCATTGATTGAATAGAATGCCCTTTCCCCATGGTTTATTTTTGCCAACTTTGTCAAAGATCACTTGGTTGTAGGCATGTGGCTTTATTACTGGTTCTTTATTCTCTTTTCTTTCACAATTTTTTTGTCCTTTTTTTAGCTGTATCCTTCCTAACAATGAACTCTCTATTCCGTTCCATTAATCTATCTATTTTTGTACCAATGCCATACTGTTTTATTTAGTATAGCATTAGCACTATAGTATAATTTGAAGTCAGACACATGATGCCCCTGACTTGGTTCTTTTTGCTTAGGATTACTTTGGCTATTTAGATGCTTTTTTGGTTTCATATGATATTTAGGATCGCTTTTTCTAGTCCTATGAAAAATGATGTTGGTAATTTGATAGGAATTGTGTTGAATCTGTAGATTGCTTTGGTTAGTAAGGTCTTTGTAATGATATTTATTCTTCCAATCCAAAAATTCCACAAATTTTTGGAACAGTTTCAGTAAGATTGATACCAGCTCTTTGTTGTACTTCTGGCAAAATTTGGCTGTAAACCCATCTGTTCTTGTTTTTTTTTTGTTTGAAATTACGTTATTACTCAGTCAATTTTATTGCTTGTTATTGGTTTATTTTGGGTATCTATTTTTTCCTGGTTCAGTCTTAAGAGGTTTTATGTTTCCAGGAATTTATCCATTTTCTTATTTTTTTAATTAATTAATTATTATTATACTTTAAGTTTTAGGGTACATGTGCACAATGTGCAGGTTAGTTACATACGTATACATGTGCCATGCTGGTGCGCTGCACCCACTAACTCGTCATCTAGCATTAGGCATATCTCCCAATGCTATCCCTCCCCCCTCCCCCCACCCCCCACCCCACAACAGTCCCCAGAGTGTGATGTTCCCCTGCTGTGTCCATGTGTTCTCATTGTTCAATTCCCACCTATGAGTGAGAATATGCGGTGTTTGGTTTTTTGTACATGAAAAAATGCTCACCTTCACTGGCCATCAGAGAAATGAAAATCAAAACCACATGAGATACCATCTCACACCAGTTAGAATGGCAATCATTAAAAAGTCAGGAAACAACAGGTGCTGGAGAGGATGTGGAGAAATAGGAACACTTTTACACTGTTGGTGGGACTGTAAACTAGTTCAACCATTTTCTTATTTTTTAAAGGAATATAAAACTATTATTCACCACTGTCCACCAGTATTTTTTTTTTTTTTTTTGAGACAGAGTCTCGCTCCGTCACCCAGGCTGGAGTGCAGTGGCTCGATCTCGGCTCACTTCAAGCTCCGCCTCCCGGGTTCACGCCATTCTCCTGCCTCAGCCTCTCCGAGTAGCTGGGACTACAGGCGCCTGCCACCACGCCCGGCTAATTGTTTGTATTTTTTAGTAGAGACGGGGTTTCACCGTGGTCTCGAACTCCTGACCTCGTGATCTGCCCGCCTCGGCCTCCCAAAGTGCTGGGATTACAAGTGTGAGCCACCGCGCCCAGCCTGTTCACCAGTATTTACAATAAAGTAAACAATATACAGTTGGATAACATCCTGATTACCACAAAGTTGTTTTTCCTGGCTTTTGCTGAACGAGTAAAGCAAATACTGAAAAGATTGAGCCTACATGTAAGGAATGAGTTGGGGTAAAGAAAAAACATGCAAGTATTTTAGTTAACTTTTGTAATTTAAGCTATGAAGAGGGCTTTTTTGTTTGTTTTTGTTTGTTTGTTTGTTTGTTTGTTTTGAGTCGGAGTCTCACTCTGTTGCCCAGGCTTGAGTGCAGTGGTGCCATCTCAGCTCATTGCAACATCCACCTCCCGAGTTCAAACAATTCTCTAGAAGAGGCCATTTTTTATTGCAGATCTGAAGAGCTATTATTCACTGCCTTCAAGCTGCTCTGGGTCGAAGGTCTGTGGCATCTCTGGCCCTGTGCCCCTCCTGCTTGAGCCACATCTGAGCAGGGAGGGACGAATTTAACCATTTTATCTAGGTTTTCTAGTTTGTATGCATAGAGATACTCATATTAGTCTCTGATGATCTTTTGTTTTCTGTGGTATCCATTGTAATGTCACTTATATCACTTCTGATTGTGCTTGTGCTTACTTGAATCTTCTCTCTTTTTTCTTGGTTAATCTAGCTAGCACCATATCAATTTTCTTTCTTTTATTTATTTTTTTGAGACAGAGTTTTGCTTTGTTGTCCGGGCTGGGGTGCAGTGGGGCGATCTTGGCTCACTGCAACTTCTGCCTCCCAGGTTCAAGCAATTCTTATGCCTCAGCCTCCTGAGTAGCTGGGATTACAGGCATCTGCCACCATGCCCAGCTGATCTTTTGTATTTTAGTAGAGATAGGGTTTCACCATCATGCCCAGGCTGGTCTTGAAATCCTGAGCTCAGGCGATTCACCTGTCTCACCCTCCCAAAATTGGGCACAGCATGAGCCACTGTGCCCAGCCTGGCACCATATCAATTTTCTTATCTTTTCAAAAAACAAAACAGGTTTTTTGAACTAACACAGTCAGTCAAAAAATAAAGAAAATTTAAATAAGAGTTCAAGAAATAGGAAATTATGTAAAGCAACCAAACTTATGAGTTGTAGGCGTTCCTGAGAGAGAAGAGGAAAAGGGAAAAAGATTGGAAACATATCTGAGGGAATAATCAGGAAAAGTCTCTTGGCCTTGCTAGAAAGGTACACATCCAGATGCAAGAAGCTCATAGAATACCTGGAAATATTTTGCAAGATGAACTTCACCAGACTATCCAAAGGCAGCTAGAAGGAAAATACTCTGAAGGAAGCAAGAGAGAATTTTCAAATCCTCTGTAAAGGAAATCACATTAGACTAACAGCAGACTTCTCAGAAGAAACTTTACCTGCTAGAAGGTACTGGGATCCTATTTTCTGTCTGTCTTCTGCTTAGTCTAGCCTTTTGTTAAAGCTTTCAACTGTAAACCAGCCTTTCAGTGTGTTTTTCATTTCCAGAAATTCCATTGTTTTTATTTAAAGATATCTGTACTTTGCTCACATTCTGCATTGTTCTGATATCTTTGTGTTGATTTTCAATTTTCTCTTGGATCTCATTGAGCTTCCTTATAATCCATATTTTGAATTCATTATCTTTCATTTCAGAATTTTCATTTTGGTTAGTTAGGATCCATTGCCATAGAGCTAGTGTGTCCTTTGGTAGTGTCAAAATATTCTGCTTTTTTTTTTATTTATTCATGATGCCAAAGTTCTCATGATGGTTTCTTCTCATGTGGGGAGGTTGTCAATTCTTATTTTTGAATTTACTTTAATTTAGATGGGGCTTTTCCCCCTTGTGGGTGTAACTATAGCATATTTCGGGTAGTGGGCTTTGGCTTTGTTTCTTTAGCCCTGTGCCCTTCTGTCAGTAGACTTTTTATTGGTTTGTGCAGTTTAACCTGCATGCCTGTAAGTGGAACTTATGAGTAAGAGCCAGCTATGGCAGAAGCAGATGGTGTGTGTTTGATCTTTGTTTACTGTGATTTCCTCTCTGTAGTTTCAGGTGATAGGCTGGTCTATGTAATGCCTAGACTCTGAGTTGCCTGTTCAGCAAAGAGGGGAAGACAAAGCTGGGCAGAGCTGGACCACAAAGCTTACCCACCAACATCTCAATGATGAGCGTGAACAGTAGCCTTTACAGGGGTGGCTGGTGCAGCTCCTAGTGAAATTCTCACAGGTCTCTGTAGGGAGGGAGGAACTGTACCAGCTCTATCTCCTGTGTAGGTAGGAAAATGATCTGTTTCCCTATCATACCCCTGTCCCAGAGCTCATGACTCTGTTCAGACAGACACTGTCATCTATCTCCAGGTCATAATGTAGCCAAGAGCCATTGAAAATGCCTGTCTTGTGGCTCTTCCTAGGAGCAACCTCAGGGTAGGACCTCTTCCCTCAGGCCAATACAGACAGCCCTGTGGCTTGCCTGTTCTCTCATGAAGGAATGCTGCTACTTTGTGTACATAGGGGAAGCAGCTTCACCTTTCAGCACATGAGGATGGGTTTCAGCTGTTGTAGTGTTGGCTAGCTGGGTCAGCACAGCCTTAGTCTCCAGAGGGAGTGATCAGGTGCCAGTGGTGGACTAGGCTAGCCATTTTCTTGATTCTCAGATCCCTATATGGTGTTCTGGATGGCATGCATAAGTACTGGAGGGACTGCATCAGGAAAAGGCTGGCATATGTGTCCTCAGGTACCCAGGGTTCAGGTGCTGGCTGTGATAGAGAGGGGCAGGTTGGCCCCCACACAGCTGGCAATAAACATAGGCGGGGCGGGAAGAATGCTCAGGCAATTGCAGAATGCTAAAACGACAGCAGCGCCAGGGCAGATTACCTGGGGGCTGGGCTCTCAGAAGAGTGCCAGGCCACAGCTGAAATGATCAGATGGGAGCATTGTTCTTTATTCTTTTTTTTGAGACAGAGTTTTGCTCTTGCTGCCCAGGCTGGAGTGTGATGGTGGGGCCTCAGCTCACTGCAGCCTCTCCCTCCTGAGTTCAAGCAATTCTCCTCCCTCAGCCTCCTGAGCAGCTGGCATTACAGGCACCCACCATCACACCGGCTAATTTTTGTATTTTTAGTAGAGACTGGGTTTTGCCATGTTGGCCAGGCTGGTCTTGAACTCCTGACTTCAGGTGATCTGCCTGCCTCAGCCTCCCAAAGTGCTAGGATTACAGGCATGAGCCACTACACCCAGCCTGTCCTTTATTCTTAAAGGACAGTTTTTTGGGGGTAAAGTATTCCTTTTCTTCTTTCTCTTTCTTCCAGTACATTGAATCATCCCACTGTTTCTTGACCTGCAAGATTTTTGTTGAGAAATCCATTGATAGTCTAACGCAGGCTCCCTTATATGGGACAAGATGTTTTTCTCTTGCTGCTCTCAAAATTTTGTTTGTGATATAGGTAAGGGTATACAAAGATTCAGTTTGCAAAATGAATAATTTCTTTTGTCTTCTTTTTTTTGTTTTTTTTTATTTTTTATTTTATTATTATTATACTTTAAGTTTTAGGGTACATGTGCACAATGTGCAGGTTAGTTACATATGTATACATGTGCCATGCTGGTGTGGTGCACCCATTAACTCGTCATTTAGCATTAGGTATATCTCCTAATGCTATCCCTCCCCCCCTCCCCCAACCCCACAACAGTCCCCAGAGTGTGATGTTCCCCTTCCTGTGTCCATGTGTTCTCATTGTTCAGTTCCCACCTATGAGTGAGAATATGCGGTGTTTGGTTTTTTGTTCTTGCGATAGTTTACTGCGAATGATGATTTCCAGTCTCATCCATGTCCTTACAAAGGACATGAACTCATCATTTTTTATGGCTGCATAGTATTCCATGGTGTATATGTGCCACATTTTCTTTTTTTTTTTATTATACTTTAAGTTTTAGGGTACATGTGCACGTTGTGCAGGTTAGTTACATATGTATACATGTGCCATGCTGGTGCGCTGCACCCACTAACTCGTCATCTAGCATTAGGTATATCTCCCAATGCTATCCCTCCCCCCTCCCCCCACCCCACCACAGTCCCCAGAGTGTGATATTCCCCTTCCTGTGTCCATGTGATCTCATTGTTCAGTTCCCACCTATGAGTGAGAATATGCGGTGTTTGGTTTTTTGATCTTGCGATAGTTTACTGAGAATGATGATTTCCAATTTCATCCATGTCCCTACAAAGGACATGAACTCATCATTTTTTATGGCTGCATAGTATTCCATGGTGTATATGTGCCACATTTTCTTAATCCAGTCTATCATTGTTGGACATTTGGGTTGGTTCCAAGTCTTTGCTATTGTGAATAATGCCGCAATAAACATACGTGTGCATGTGTCTTTATAGCAGCATGATTTATAGTCATTTGGGTATATACCCAGTAATGGGATGGCTGGGTCAAATGGTAATTCTAGTTCTAGATCCCTGAGGAATCGCCACACTGACTTCCACAATGGTTGAACTAGTTTACAGTCCCACCAACAGTGTAAAAGTGTTCCTATTTCTCCACATCCTCTCCAGCACCTGTTGTTTCCTGACTTTTTAATGATTGCCATTCTAACTGGTGTGAGATGGTATCTCATAGTGGTTTTGATTTGCATTTCTCTGATGGCCAGTGATGATGAGCATTTTTTCATGTGTTTTTTGGCTGCATAAACCTAGGCATTACCATTCAGGACTTAGGCATGGGCAAGGACTTCATGTCCAAAACACCAAAAGCAATGGCAACAAAAGACAAAATTGACAAATGGGATCTAATTAAACTAAAGAGCTTCTGCACAGCAAAAGAAACTACCATCAGAGTGAACAGGCAACCTACAAAATGGGAGAAAATTTTCGCAACCTACTCATCTGACAAAGGGCTAATATCCAGAATCTACAGTGAACTCAAACAAATTTACAAGAATAAAACAAACAACCCCATCAAAAAGTGGGCCAAGGACACGAACAGACACTTCTCAAAAGAAGACATTTATGTCTTCTATTTTTTTTGAGATGGAGTCTCACTCTGTCACCCAGGCAGGAGTGCAGTGGCGTGATCTTGGCTTACTGCAACCTCCACCTCCCGGGTTCAAATGATTCTCCTGCCTTAGCCTCCAAAGTATCTGGGATTACAGGCCTGCACCACCAAGGCTGGCTAATTTTTTTTTTTTTTTTGTATTTTTAGTAGAGATTTTCACCATGTTGGTCAGGCTGGTCTCGAACTCCTGACCTCAGGTGATCTGCCTGCCTCAGCCTTCCAAAGTGCTGGGATTATATGTGTGATCCACTGTGCCCAACCTAAAAACAATTTTTAACTTTTATTTTAGATTCACTGGGTGGAAATTTAATAAATGTGTAGTACCATGTATTTTTCTTTTAATTTGCAATTCCTTGAGGATGTATGATGTTGATCATCTTCTTTACATCTTAATTTGTTATCTGAATATCTTTTTTGTTGAGGTGGCTATTTGGATCTTGTGCCCATTTTTAATCGGGTTGTTCATTTTCTTGTTGTTGAGTTCTAAGAGTTCTTTGTATATTTTGGACATCAGTCCTTTATCAAGTGTGTGTTTTACAGAGACTTTCTCTCAGTCTGTGGCTTATCTTGTTATCTTTAACAGTGTCTTTGACTACCAGAAGTTTTAGTGTTTTGTTTTGTTTTTTTCTGAGTTGGAGTCTCATTCTGTCGCCCAGGCTGGAGTGCAATGGTGTGATCTTGGCTCACTGCAACCTCCCCCTCCCAGGTTCAAGCAATTCTTCTGCCTCAGCCTCCTGAGTAGCTGGGATTACAGGTGCCCACCACCATGCCTGGCTAATTTTTGTATTTTTAGTAGATACGAGGTTTCACTATGTTGGCCAGGCTGGTCTCGAACTCCTAACCTCGTGATCCACCTGCCTCAGCCTCCCAAAGTGCTGGGATTACAGGCATGAGCCACCACACCCAGCCCAGAAGTTTTAGTTTTAATGAAGTCCAACTCATCTATTCTTTCTATTCATTGATCATGTTTTCAGTGTTATATCGATGAAGTCATTGCTAAACCCAAAGTCTCCTATATTTCCTTTTATGTTATCTGTTGTGAGGGAGTGATGACTATCTGGACTGGTGGCACAGGCATAAAAGAATTTACCTTGTTGAGGCAGAGGTTGCAATGAGCCAAGATTGCACAACTGCACTCCAGCCTGGGTGACAGAGTGAGATTCTCTCTTAAAAAAAAAAAAGAAAGAAAGAAAGAAAGAAAGAAAGAATTTACCTTGTTGTAGGTAGGGAAGGTAGATTTATTAAAGAAAGTAGAAACATACATTGCTAGGGAGGCAATGGGCAGCTTGCAAGAAAGAAGCTGACTGCAAACCAACAAAGGATTGCTGGAGATTGTATAGGATAGTTCTTAGGCTGTATGCTGAAGAGGGCTTTGTGTGGTGCTGATAATGCCAAGGTTGTGATGCAGGATTCCTCAGTCATTCTCAGCCAGGGACGTCTGGCCAGTGACACCCCCACCTGGGCCTTGCTTGGGCGTGCTACCTGCCACACAGGAGGCTCCCCATCCACTTGGCCCAGTCTGGCTTGCACAGTGGCTCAGCCTGCGGCTGGGCTATCATGCCCTAGCCTGCCTGTGTTATAGCTTCTACCTGAGATCGGCGATTCATGAGCTTTTTTCCCACATCCAAGAAGAATGAGGATACCCTGACAATTGAAGGATGAGGAAGGCAGAGAAGAATTTTATTGAGTGATGGAACAGCTTTCAGTGGAGAGGGGACCTGGGGGTGGTTTCTCTCCTTGTGTGGCTAAGCCCAGGGCTTTTGTGGACTCAGAATAGGGGAGTGCGTGCTGATTGGTTTGTGAGTATGCAAAAAGGTTAAAACAAAGGCACCACCCAAAGGTGGGCACAACTATGTTAAAAAAAAAAATTAGGAAGCATAGGTATATGTAAAACAGCTGAAGGGTGGGGATCAGTCAGAGGAAAGTGCACCAAGCAGGAAGACAGGTTCTCAATCCAGTCCATGGATTTGACTTGTAGCTTGGCTTTCAGGCTTTAAACTGTCTTTGGCTTGGGAGGTGGGATTTCCCTGGGAACTTGCCCCTATCTGCCTAGGCATTTGTCCACCTCCTGCCACTATCAGTGGCAGTGACTTAACTTGCAACTTTTTGTATCAGCCAAGGGTCTACTGATACCTAGACACAGGAAGATTGTGAGTTATTTGTGCAGGAGGGCTGTGTGTTCTGGATTATGAAGAAAGGCATACTTGTAGCTTATCTGCTTTTTTTTTCTTTCCTCTGCTCCCACAAGCCTGACTCCCCTTCCCTAATTGGGACTCTACATTATCTTGTAAGAATTTTATCATTTTATGCTATACATTTAGGTCTATGATCCAATTTGAGTTAATTTTGTGAAATACGTAAGGTCTGTTTATAGATTCTTATTTTTGCATGTGAATATCCTGTTCCAGCACCATTTGTTGAAAAGAATGTCTTTTCTCCATTGAATTCCCATTGCTTCTTTGTCAAATATCAATTGACTCTATTTGTGTAGGCATATTTCTGGGCTCTCTACTCTGTTCCATTGATCTGTTTGTCTGTTATTTTGCCCATGCCATGCTGTTTTAATTACTATGGCTTTGTAGTAAATTGTTGTTCTTCAGTATTGTGTTGGCTATTCTAGTTCTTTTGCCTTTTCATATAAATTTTGGAGTTAGTTTGTTATTATTTGTTTGTTATTACATATTATATTTATTTGTTATTCACAAAATAATTTGGTGAAATTTTGACTGGGATTGTGGTGAATCCGTAGGTTAAGTTATGGAAAATTGTCATCTTGACAATATTGAGTCTTTCTATCCATGTACATGGAATGTCTTTCCATTTATTTAGATAGTCCCTGAGGGTTTCCTTTTTTTTTTTTTTGTATTTTTAGTAGAGATGGTGTTTCGCCATGTTGGCCAGGCTGGTTTTGAACTCCAGACCTCAGGTGATCCACCTGCCTCAGCCTCCCAAAGTGCTAGGATTACAGGCATGAGCCACCGCACCAGGCCTGTCCCTGATTTTTTCAGTAGTGTTTTACAGTTTTTCTCATCTAGAACCACTATGAAAAACAGTATGGTGGTGATATGGTTTGGCTGTGTCTCCACCCAAATCTCAACTTGAATTTTATCTCCCAGAATTCCCATGTATTTTGGGAGGGACCCAGTGGAAGATAATTAAAACGTGGGGGGCAGGTTTTTCCCGTGCTATTCTCATGATAGTGAATAAGTCTCACGAGATCTGATGTATGTATCAGGGGTTTCTGCTTTTGCTTCTTCCAATTTTCTCGTGCCGCTGCCATGTAAGAAGTGCCATTCACCTCCCATGATGCTTTTAAGGCCTCCCGAGCCACGTGGAACTGTAAGTCCAATGAAACCTCTTTTTCTTCCCAGTCTCAGGTATATCTTGATCAGCAGCATGAAAATAGACTAATACAGGTGGTTTCTCCAAAATTGAAAATAAAATTACCATATGATCTAACAATCCTCTTTCTGGGTATATATCTGAAAGAATCGAAAGTAGGGACTTACTTAGATATTTGTAAAGCATATAAATCACATTATTATTCACAGTAGCTGAGAGATGGAAGCAACCCAAATGTCCATCAATAGAAGAATAGGTAAGGGAGGTTTAACCCTGGACTCTGTATTTGATTCCATTGGTCTACATGTCTGTCTTTATGCTACTCCCAAACTATTTTGATTACTGTACCTTTGTAATATGTTTTGAATTCTAGAAGTGTGAGATCTCTAACTTTGGTCTTTCAATATTTTTTTTGGCTATTCAGGTCCCTTGGGATTACATTTAAATTTTTGGATGGGTTTTCTCTGTTTCTTGGCCTGTTTCCCCTCCAAGCCAAAATCTCTGAGACAGGGTTCTGGAATTGTGGGTTGAAACAATGGCAGGTTACCCCCCAACCCTGAAGCTTCAGGCACTGCTGGTAACTGAGAGCTCATTGTGGAGGAGCAGCAGTCTGAGGTTCTTTGGATTGCTTCCCCACACAATGAGCCACTGCCTCATGAACTAGGCAAGGTTGGTCAGGGCCCCCATCTTCTCTGTTTTCTGCATACAAGGAAGGGCCCCTATTTCACAAGTAGGTCTTGAGTGGTAAAAGGGAGCCTCCAACTCTCAAATGCACTTGCCAAGGACTTAGCCTCAAAAACAGTAGATGGGGCTTGGATGCAGAATGCTGTATTGTCTCTGGTTTTAGAATCAGGGCAGTAGTAAAGATGACTAAACTCTTTATTTGTGTAAATATTTTATGCTAGTAAATGCCTAAAATATTAGCTTAAAATTTGAAAGATGATTTGTTTTTTTGAGATGGAGTCTCACTCTTGTTGCTCAGGCTGGAGTGCAATGGTGCAATCTTAGCTCACTGCAACCTCTGCCTCCTGGATTCAAGCAATTCTCCTGCCTCAGCCTCCTGAGTAGCAGGGATTACAGGTGCTCACCACCACGCCCAACTAATTTCTGTATTTTTAGTAGAGATGGGGTTTCATCATGTTGGCAAGGCTGGTCTTGAACTCCTGACCTCAGGTGATCCACCCACCTTGGCCTCCCAAAGTGCTGGGATTATAGGCATGAGACACCATGCCCAGCCAAAAGATGATAAATTTTGAAAGTATATATATAGATTTAGATTTCCATCCTAGCTTCTCTGCTTAAAAGCCAAAAGATCCTGCAAAATTCACTCATCTTCCTTGAGACTGTTAACTTATCTATGCTATGGGATCAATGACATCTCTATTAAGGGTTTTTTTTTCTTGAAGTGTAAGTGTCAGGATCTGACACACAGAGTCTAGAATGTAACAGGTAACTGTAACTAACTGTTAATTCCATTTCTTCCATTTCTCTTTTCCTATGATTTACACCACCTTTATTTTAAGATACCTCAAACACTAAATAGATTTCTGAATTTAAATGCTAAGTACTGTAAAATTTAAAAAATTCTTTTGGCTGGGCACGTGGCTCACACCTGTAATCCCAGCACTTTGGGAGGCCAAGGTGGGCGGATCACCTGAGGTCAGGAGTTCAAGACCAGCCTGGTCAACATGATGAAACTCGATCTCTACTAAACAATACAAAAATTAGCTAGGTGTGGTGGCGGGTGCCTGTAATCCTAGCTACTCCGGAGGCTGAGGCAGGAGAATCACTCAAACCTGGAAGGTGGAGGTTGCAGTGAGCCAAGCTCATGCCACTGCACTCCAGCCTGGGTGACAGGGTCAGATTCTGTCTCAAAAAATAAACATAATTTATTGAGACATATAGAGTATTGCTTATTAATACATTTTATATTGTATCCATCAATTATTATAATAGTGGTAGTGATTTTTAATATTTTGTCTTTTAACTTTTATACCAGAGTTAAAAGTTACTTGCATGTTATTTCTTCAACATTCAGGGTAAAGATGGTTCAGGGTGAAGATGGTTCAGGGTAAAGATAGTGTGAGAAAAATGATGTCTACTAAAAATCCTTTTTCTTTGTGTTTCCTACAGCAGGATACCTTGCTTTAGGCTCTGCTCAGTAGACAGTTTCCAATTGTGTGCACAGCCTGAGACTGATGCTGACAGAAACCAATTAGCGCATACTGTCAAGTCTTAAAATGAGACACAGGGTAGATCCCTAATTAAATTTATTACAATATTGTCATCGCTGTCATTTTTATAACAGGAGTGAGAGTAATATAGTAAGCTTTATTGGTGCTAGAGAATTCAATTCATATCATTCTTGTTTTCTAGGGACTGTTACCGTTTGCTGTGGTAGGGAGTATGGTTGAAGTGAAAGTTGGAAAAAGGATGGTCAGAGGCTGTTACTACCCTTGGGGAGTTTTGCAAGGTAAATATGAAAGAGGGCAGACTCTGGAATGATTAAGTTAAATATATGTGTATCATTCGTAGTCTCAAAGTAACATTTTAAATTGAGCTAATATTGGTAACTCTTGCTAATCTGTAAGTTAACAATTACTAATGAGGAATGCAAACTCTGTTTTATGTAAATTAATGCTTACTGTGACAATGACTCATTCTCATAGAAGTCTGCTGAACGCTGCTTTAAGCCAAAATCTCCAGAGGCTGGGAAGAACCTCTTTGTTTATCCCGATGCTCCCAATGTGCCACGTGCATATTATCTGTCTTTGTATAAATTATGACATTGAGAATGCTGGAAAGCACTTTAAACAAAATGGAAGCAAAAATACTAGTGTGTAGATGTGTTGCATAAACTCATTGCTAGCTAATGTAGAAACCATTTTAAACTGGTCACTAGAAAAAAGAGTGATAAACTTTTTAAAACAAAGTACAATTTACCTTTGGCTAAAGATTATACCTTTGACATTTATATTATTATTTAGCATCATAATGAGTTAGAATAGTGTAGTAAGCAGTAATTTATTATCTTGTTCATATAGTTATGGTACTAATTATTGGGGAATGGAAGATTTCTACTTGTACTGGTTTCCAAATGATATTTTTGGTTTTTTTGTTTGTTTTTTGAGACAGATTTTTCTCTTGTCACCCAGGCTGGAGTGCAAGTGCCACAATCTTGGCTCGCCTCAACCTCTGCCTCCCAGGTTCAAGTGATTCTCCTGCCTCAGCCTTCTGAGTAGCTGGGATTACATGTGCCTGCCACCACACCTGGCTAATTTTTGTATTTTCAGTAGAGACAGGGTTTCACCATATTAGGCTGATCTCAAACTCCCGACCTCAGGTGATCCACCTGCCTTGGCCTCTAAAAGTGCTGGGATTATAGGCATGAGCCACCATGCCCAGCCCTGAATGATGTTTTTCAAAAAATGACATATTAGAAATTTTAAAATTTGTTAAACTTTTGTTTAACTTAATGTTTTAATATATAAACTTAATGTTTTAATATATATTATGTTGTATTATATATTAGTATGTGTTATAAATATATATCTGTACTATATGTTGATGTATA
This sequence comes from Pan paniscus, assembly GCF_029289425.2. NCBI lineage: Eukaryota > Metazoa > Chordata > Mammalia > Primates > Hominidae > Pan > Pan paniscus. Next base: position 78,703,824 of record NC_073255.2, on the reverse strand, counting down.
AAATTTGGTCACAGTATTAATCACAATAAACCATATATTATCAATCTTCTGGACATGATAAACACAGGAGAGAGCCATACAAATTATTTTTCATTAATTAATCTTAATTGACAACTAAAATTGTATGTACTTATCATGTACAACATGATGTTTTGAAATACATATACATTGTAGAATGGCTAAATTGATATAATTAACATGTGTTATCTCAATTATTTTTGTGATGAAAGCTTAACATCTGTCTTAGCAATTTTCAAGAGTATAAAATATTGTTATTAACACAGTCACTATGTTGTGCAATAGATCTCTTTAACTTGTTCTTATCTAACTAAAAGTTTGTATCCTTTGACTAACATCTCTCCTACTATACCCTCTACCTAACTCATGTAACCAGCATTCTACTCTCTGTTTCTATAAGTTTAACTTTTAAAAATTTGATATGTTAGTAAGATCATTTACTTTTTGTCTTTCTGTGCTTGGCATATTCACTTAGTGTAAAGTCCTCCAGTTCCATCCATGTTGCTGCAAATGATAGGATTTCCTGATTTGTAAGGCTGAATAGTATTCCATTGCATATATATACCACACATTTTTTCTTCATGCATCCATTCATGGACACTTAGATTGCTTCCATATCTTGGCTCTTGTGAGTAATGGTAGTGTAGGTATCTCTCTGACATACTGACTTCATTTTGGGGAGGTATATATATCCAGTAGTGTGATTGCTGGATCATATGGTAGTTGTTTTATTTTTAATTTTTTGAAGAAGCTCCATACTGTTTTTCATAATGGCTGTCCTAATTTACATTGCCACCAACAGTGTACAAGGGTTCCCTTTTTTCCACATCCTTACCAGCACTTGTTTGTCTTATTGATAATAGTCATTTTAGCATGGGTGAAGTAACAGCTTATTGTGTTTTAAATTTTTTCTTTTTTTGAGATGGAGTTTAGCTCTTGTTGCCCAGGCTGGAGTGCAATGGTGTGATCTCGGCTCACAGCAACCTCTGCCTCCTGGGTTCAAGCAATTCTCCTTCCTCAGCCTCCCTAGTAGCTGGGATTACAGGCACATGCCACCATACCCAGGCAATTTTTTTTTTTTGTATTTTTAGTAGAGATGGGGTTTTGGCATGTTAGGCAGACTAGTCTCAAACTCCTGACCGCAGGTGATCTGCCTGCCTCAGCCTCCCAAACAGCCAGGATTACAGGCATGAGCCACCACACCAGGCCTTTGTTTTTTAATTTTTAATTTGTATGGATACATAGTAGGTGTAAGTATTTATAGGGCACATGAGATATTTGATACTGGCATTCAGTGTGTAGTAATCACATCAGGGTAAATAGAGTACCCATCAACTCAAGCATTTATCCTTTCTTTGTGTCACAAACAATCCAAGTATACTCTTTTAGTTATTCTAAAATGTACAATAAATTATTGTTGACTGTAGTCACCTTCTGTGCTATCAAATACTAGATCTTATTCATTCTATGTAACTATTTACTTGTACCATCAACCATCCCCACTTCTCTCCCTCCCCAGTCCTTTCCTAGTTTCTGGTAATAAACATTCCTCTCTTTATCCCCATGGGTTCAATTGTTTTAATTTTTAGCTCCACAAATGAGTGAGAACATGTGAAATTTGTCTTCCCGTGTCTTATTTCACTTAACATAATATCCTCGGTTCCATTCATGTTGTTGCAAATGACGGGATCTCATTATTTTTTATGGCTGAACAGTACTCTATCATGTATATGTACCACATTTACTTTATTCATTCATTTGATGATGGATACTTAGGTTGCTTTCAAATTTTGGCTATTGTGAATACTGCTGTAACAAACATGGGAGTGGAGCTATCTCTTTAATATACTACTTTCCTTTTTTCTGGGTATATATCCACTAGTGGGATTGCTGGATCATATGGTAGTTCTATTTTTAGTTTTTTTGAGGAAACTCCATACTTTTTTCCGTAAAGACTGTACTGATTGACATTCCTGCCAACAGTGTACAAGGATTCCTTTTTCTCCACACCTTCACCAGCATTTGTTATTGCCTGTCTTTTGGATAAAAGCTTTTTTAACTGGGGTGAGATGATACCTCATTGTAGTTTTTATTTGCCTTTCTCTGGTAATCAGCGATGTTGAGTACCTTTTCATTTGCTTGTTCGGCATTTTAAAACACCCACAATGAGCAGTTACTTCACACATGTTAAAACGGATATTATCAATAAGACAAAAGAAGACATTTTTATGTCTTCTTTGGAGAAATGTCTATTCAGATCTTTTGCCCATTTTAAATTGGATTATTAGATTTTTTCCTATTGAGTTGTTTGAGTTACTTAAATATATTCTGGTTATTAATCTCTTGTCAGATAAATAGTTTGTAAATATTTTCTCATTGTGTAGGTTGTCTCTTCACTTTGTTGATTGTTTCCTTTGTTTTGCAGAAGCTTTTTAATTTGAGATGATCCCATTTGTCTATTTTTGCTTTGATTGCCTGTGCTTGTGGGGTATTACTCAATAAACGTCCTGAAGAGTTTCCCCGATGTTTTTTATAGTAGTTTCATAGTTTGAGGTCTTACATTTAAGTCTTTAATCCGTTTTGATTTGATTTTTGTATGTGGTGAAAGATAATAGTTTCTTTCTTCTGCATATGGATATCCAGTTTTCCCAACACCATTTATTGAAGAGCTTATCCTTTCCCCAGTGTATGTGCTTGGCACCTTTGTTGAAAATGAGTTCTCTGTGGCTGTATGGATTTATTCCTGGGTTCTGTATTCTGTTCCATTGGTCTGTGTGTCTGTTTTTATGCTGGTACCATGCTGTTTCACTTATGGCTTTGTAGTATAATTTGAAGTCAGGTAATGCGATTCCTCCAGTGTTGTTATTTTTGCCCAGAATTGCTTTAAGTATTTTTTTGGTTCCATATACATCTTAGGATTGTTTTTTCTTTTTCTTTGAAGAATGTCACTGATATTTTGATAGGTATTGCATTGAATCTATTATAGATTGCTTTGGGTAGTATGGACATTTTAACAATATTATTGATTCTTCCAATCCATGAACATGAACTATGTTCTCATTATTTTGCATCCTTTTCAATTTCTTACATCAGTATTTATAGTTTTCATTGTAGGGATTTTTCATTTCTTTGGTCATGTTTATTTCTAGGTATTTTATTTTATTTATAGGTATTGTAAATTGGATTAGTTTTTTTTTCAGATTTTTCACTGTTGGCATATAATAATGCTACTGATTTTTGTAGGTTGATTTTGTATGTTGTAACTTTATTAATTTTGTTTATCAGTTCTAATAGTTTTATTTTGGTGGAGTCTTTAGGTTTTTCTGCATAGGAGATCATATCATCTGCAAACAAGAATAATTTGACTTCTTCCTTTCCAATTTGGAACCCCCTTATATCTTTCTCTGGTCTTATTGCTCTAGCTAGGACTTCCAGTTGAATAACAGTGGCGAAAGTGGGCATCCTTGTCATTTTCCAGATCTTAGAGGAAAAGCTTTAAGTTTTTTCCCATTCAGTATGATACTAGCTGAGAGTCTGCCATACATGGCTTTTATTATGTTGAGGTATGTTGCTTCTATCCACAGTTTTTTGAATTTTTTTATGATGAAGGGATATTGAATTTTATCAAATGCCCTTTCAGCATCAATTGAAATGATCATATGGTTTTTGTCCTTCATTCTGATAGGAATGTACCATACTGATATGATGTACCATATTGATTGATTTGTGTGTGCTGAAGCATCCTTGCATCCCTGGGATAAATCCCACTTGGTCGTGGTGAAGGATTTTTAATGTGTTGTTGAATT